>NC_137738.1:82813599-84169470 GCF_963264785.1 Psittacula echo | reverse complement strand
TTGCTCAGAAAGGGAATAATTTCCATTAGATCAGCCTAATGTGATGCCCCTGTTGACTTACAGGTTATACCCTAAACTCTCTCTTATTTCTTGAACTAATTTCAGGCTTTTGAATGCTAGCACATAGTGGAGGCAAGTGTGAGGACATTGACTAAAGGACACTGCAACTTTTTCCAGGAATGGCACTTTTTAGTTATAGGATCCAAATAGGACATGTGTTCAGGGTAGATTGATTTCTTGATCACAGTTTGACCATGCATGTAATGCAAATAGGCACCAAAGTGCATATAAAAATATATATAAAGTATATATATAAATATGCACTATATTGCCTTTAAATATACTAGTACTATTGAAAATAATGGAGTTATCAGTGCACTGAATGACTTTTCTGTACTAGGGGGCAGAGTAGTTTTTTTTTTCCCAGTAGTTGACAACCTCCTGTTATTTTCTGAGGGCAAAATGCAACATATATAGAGGTACATAAGACTTCTGCCAGAAGACTGACTTCACATTTAGCTTCAGACTTCAGAGTATGGGCTGCTCATGATGCAAATTCCCCTAGCAGGCATGAGAAGTGCTGCACAATTCAACTTCCTCACGTCCCATTCCCCTTTTTTCTAAATGCCCAGAGGAATCCTACTGTTTTCCAACCGGTTTAGACAAGGATGCCTTAGGACACTGTTTCTGTCACACAGCCCCATGAAGTTTTCAAATGGGCATTGATAAGCACATGTTTTACTTAAAAGGGCCAGGCCTTTGTTTCAAGATCAGTATCATACTTACGTGCTTTGAGTATGACTTACTGACTTACTCATTGACGGTTACTGGTTTATTCACGGGTAATTACTCCTCCTGAGTTGCTCTGCAGTAATTTTCTATCTTCCATTCTTCCTCTTTTCCCTTCCCTACTCCCGGGAGTTTGTTTGTATTTCCACACTCTCTGTAGGATACCCAAAATTCTTCCTAGGATATCTATCTCTTCCTGAGTCATAGGAAACACAGATGGGCAGGTAGCATTCCCAACATTAGACTGGAGAGTCAGGGCTTCAGGAGACATCTTCACCCAGAGAGAATCCAGGTTTGGGATCTTCCCTGGGACTGGGTAAAGAAGCTTTTCAGTTCAGGTCTCTGCTTCAGTAATTACTATAAATAGTATGTAAGGTGACAGCACTATTATTAAAAAAACAAGCATCTTTGAAAGAATAACAGCAGATATCTATTGACAAGGTTTTGTAGCCAAGAGTTGGAACAGAGAGAACTTGGCTGTCAGCAAGATGTCAGCAAGAACTGTGTTTTAGGAAGACATTGACACCTTTGAGTAGGACATCGGGAGTTTCTGCCCCTTGCTTAGTATTCCCTGCACACTTAACTGAAGACAGAAGCCTAAGTCTAGGATGAAGATTCCTTTCAGGAAGCCACAACAGTCTCTGATTTCTGACACACTTAGATGTTCTACTTAAGTAATTCCCTAACCTATATATACTATCATGAAAATTAACAAAATAGAAAGACAAATAATCTCTATTTATGTGAAAAAGAGGATTTTTATCCTACTTAATTGTATTTTGTTAAATCAAAATCCGTACCAGTAGTTTTACCTGGTACTTTATGTGTCATGTACAATGGGCATAGCACATTTCAACACCTTAGGGATTTATTGCCTGATAAGAAACAATGCCAATATAGTCACAATACTCTTCACAATTTAAATTAATTTGAACTTGGGAAAGAAAGGCAGGCAAAGAACATGAAATGAGAGCAACTACAATAACACGCAAAAAAAGCAATAGACTCTACTTTGGGAGAGCTGCCAGGTTGCTTTCTTTCACTTTCCGTGCTTTCCTTTCTTTCAGGACAACCAATCTATTATCTAGGCAGCCTTTGTGTCAACACACTCACTTAGCTGTCAGAGCATTCCATCCTCTCTTGAGCAAAATACTAGCATTTTTTACTTATTAAATATTCAAGGACTAATAACTTAAGCACAGTTCTTCTGTTTAAACAACAGAAACTGCTTAATCTGGCATGACAGAAACTAGGTCCTCAGCTAAATTTCAAAATCTGACTAATAAAGAGATAAAGGACTCACCTTTATTAAACAAAAGATTTATTTGACCATTAGCGAATAGAGAAAATAAAACAGTTAAGAATCTAAGTTAAATGTACATGAAACAAAGAGAAAAGATGGAAGAGGAGGGAGGTGAGAGAAACATAACCTTTGCAAATATTCTGGGTTCTTTCTAAAGCAGAGTATAAAGCACTGTATGCCTCTGAGCAATATCGGCTTGCATAACCCAACTGTGATCAAAGCGATTATTCACCAGAATTAAGTCAAATGCACACTGAAGAGTTTGTAGCATAGGAGCAACAAGATGACATAAAGTACAAGGCAGAGTCAAGAAAATCAGGGCTTCAACAACTGGTCTGATTTGTAAAAGGAAAGTTTGTACTGCTACAGCAGTACCCATGAGGAGTTAATAATTTCCTCACTGAAACCTTTGCAATTTTGCATGTGTTACATCATCAATATTTCCTTTTAACACAATAATCAGTGCAAACTTTCAACTGCTATTTTAATGTCATTTACTCTGACATAAGTGGGGGGAGAAAGGTCAGATACAGTTCACAAAAAAATTAATAAACTTGCAGCCAAAATCATTAAGATGAACATTGGAGGCTGACGAATTCCATGGGGAAAAGACGCGATATCCTGTTCTCCTGGAGCGAATAACTGCAATTGCAAGGTCACTAAAAGTGCCTTAGAGTAACTGAAGAAATAAATTACCAATAACTTTTAAATTTTATATTAAATTTAAAATGAAAACACTGGGGGATCTAGAGAAAAGCAGCATTGTGGTTTAGTAATTTGGAATAAATTAATAAATTGTGAAGAAGTATTTGGACTAAGTATTATACTAACATCAGCATAAGCACATTCTTTGAGTATACTAAGATTAACATTGTCAATGACTAAACGTCATCGCTCTGGCAATGGAATGTAAATTATCTCTCTCCAGCAGGATACTTTAAGTGACAAACCCATCTCTCGTCAGTATATATATGTTATTTAGTCTTTAAAATAAAGACACTGATTCAAAAATATATTGAGAACTTTAAGTGCACAGAGAACACTGGACTATTAAATTACATGGTTGCAGAAGGGGATGTTGCAAGCTTGTGCCATGAGATAAATAGTTTTGCTTCCATCTTGTTCAAATTCACTTCAAAATTAAGGTGTTCAGTTCTGAATTTCTGCCAAACACTGTGACAAAGCACAGGCTGCAGCTGAAGCATTAGGAAAGAGAGAGAGGGAGCTGTGACCCATCAGCAAGGCAAAAGAACATTGTACTGTGATGTTGAAAAAAAAGAAGTAGGAGACAGCATATAAAAAGAAGAAAATGTAATGGTTGTTGTTATGCAGAGCCCTGGGATGGAGCCAGTAGAATAAAAAGGAAAAAGAGGAGGGAAGAAATGAGTCAATGGTCTAATGATGGCCTCAAAGATTTTAACATACCCTTGCTAAGGCTACAAACAGTTGCCAAAGTGGCAGCAAAATATGGTTCAGCAGCACAGAATATTAATTACGGCACTGACTGGAAGGTCTGGTTTAAAGTAGGAATTCATATGCTATAAGAAATAAGTAAATACAATGAGAAAGAAATAGGACCTCCAGGAGAGTCTAAACAATGTCTCAGCAATGATATGAAAATGAGAAAAATGGTGATTTTTTCTTCCTTTATTGGCATGCAAATGGCCTGTCCCATTTACAGATACAGAATGGAAAACAATCATGGAAAACAGACAGCATATAATATCAGAAAAGTTAGCCTAAGGTGGCAGTAGGTAAAGTTTGTTACAGTTCACTGAGCAGTACCCATTGGTATATGAGCTACACTAGCACAAAAAGTTTCCTAGGTCACAAGACAACATCCCAAAGTCACCAGTGTGAATTTGTACTCATTAGTTCTTCATGTTTTAGTCAGGGTCAGAAAAGAATGAAGACTAAATGGACATGAAAAAAAAAATGAGCAGCCCTTTCACTCTTGCAGCCAGTATGTGTGAATGAAGAACGCAGCACATGGACAAAAGCAGTAAGAGGAATCCACCACTCCTGTTGACTGCAAGATTCTCACTTGTGCATAATACAGGATGGATGGTCTGGCAAGCACCCTGCAAAATATGCATTTTTGTTTTATTTTACAAATACATTTTTAAAGGGCTGCAAAGCATTTGATAGTAAAAGTCTTTTAAGAAGATTAACAAATAACAGCTTGTCCTGGGTTCAGCAGTAGCAGTCATTTTTCTCCTTCTTAGTAGCTGGTGCAGTGCTGTGGTTTTGACTTTCAGCCTGAGAACAGTGCTGATAACACCGATGCTTTTAGTTGGTGCTCAGTAATGTTTAGTCTGACCAAGGACTTTGTGAGTCTCATGCTCTGCCAGGGAGGAGGGGAAAGCCAGGAGGAAACAGAGACAGGACACCTGACCCAAACTAACCAAAGAGGTATTCCATACCACAGCACGTCATGCCCACTATATAAACTGGGGGCAGTTATCCAGAAGGGCAAGATCACTGCTCGGTCGGGCTGGGTATCGGTGGGTTGTATTGTCTTTCCATGTTATTTTCCTTATCATTATTATTATTGGTCGTAGCAGTAGTGATTTGTGTTACACCTTAGTTACGGGACTGTTCTCATCTCAACCCCTGGGAGCCACATTCTTTCCATTCTCCTCCCCATCCCTCCAGGAGCCAGAGGGAGGAAGGTGGGGGGAAGAGAGAGAGCGGCTGCATGGTTCTGAGTTACAGCTGGGCTTAAACCGCGACACAGCTACCAACACAAAATCATCTCACCGGCAAGCAACTGAAAGATGAGTGTCATTCTTGCTGAATCCTCCTAGAAGGTAGAGAGCTGTGAGGTCCTTGAAGGATTTTATATTCTGATCCAGCAAAGGGCTTGCAGGAAAGCCAGTTAAATATCACACACATATGGCCTGAGAACAGAGCCCAGAGCCAGTGAATGACAGACTGGCTCACCCATGCAACCCACATTGAGTAGGACTCACTCTTCTCTTGATTGTTCACACGGGTGCTTCACATTTCACATAATATAGCTGTCCAAAGGGTGGGATGTTCATCTGGGGTAAGAAACCCAAAATCCAGCATTTTCCTTAAGCGCACATCCTCCTATCTTACAAAATTGCTGCAAATACATGCTTCTCCCATCTGTGAGAGTACTCCCACAAGAAAGAAGCTAAAGCAAAGTGTACAGTATCACTGTAGGGAACGGTAAGAGGGAGACAGACACTAGGGAGATATGGTCTTTTTCCTTTCTCTTAGCAGGGCTTTGTTGGGTTTAGTTTGGGCTTTTTGCTTGGTTTTTTTTTTGGGGGGGGGGATGTTATTATGTTTTTTGTTTGGTTGTGTGTGTGTTGTTTTGTTGGGGTTTTTTTTCCCCCAATAACACTTGGAAAAAGTATCCAGTTATAAACATCCAACGATGAAAATACAATGATAAACACTTCTGCCAGGATATAGAACATGTGAAATTAGTGCTACCCTCAAAGCAAGAGAAAATTAAGGGTGAGGTTACCGGGATGGCACTCTAATCATGAAGCTATCACTTGAGGTGGGCACTGCTACACATAAGCAGATAGTGCATAAAGGGTCTGCAAATGCCTATCAAACCAGACCTTTGAGGACTCTGCAATTTGTTCAAATCATTTCTCATCATAACCACTCTAAATCCTAAAGTGTGTGTTGATCTGCTCAGCACAGCGCAGTTCTATACATGCCCAAAGGAATGGTCAATGCCTAAAGAACTAGAGGTATGAGGAGATAACAATTAGGACAGAACACACTGTGTTTAAAACTTAGAAGGGACTATATCTTATAGAAAGAAAAAACATATTGCAAATGCATAGTAACACAGCCTGGGTCATTATAGAATTAAATAAGTCATCAGGCATCTTATTTTCTTTGTTTTTTCATGCATTTCCCCAAAACCTCTAACGTAGGCACTTCAAAAATGTAGGCATATAAAGCAAACTTCGAGTGTGGATTGAAGCTGAAAAAAGCAAATGTGTGTCTTCTCTAAAATAACCTAGAAATAAATATAAATTATATAAATATATATAAAACAAAGCTGATGGCTGCACAAAAGACTGATCCCAGAGAGTGAGATCTGCTTTTATAAGTTATATTTTGTAGGGCACAGAAACCAAGATGGAATTTAGAGGGAATGTGTTCTCCAGTTCAGGTGAAAAAATTTAATGAAAACAATTTTACCTGGGTCAAAAAATGTCTGCACTTTAACATCCAGAGCAAAAAGCATCAGAACTCAAATGGAATCAGTTGTCTCTTGAAATAAATTGCTTGCATCTTTCTACAAATATGGAAGTGTAGGATTTCATGAGCTGTCAAATGTATATATATGTATCTTGTCAGAAGATCTTGGAGGTGACCTAACCAAACTTTATTTTGTTCTTTTCAGCACCTATAAACAGCAGATTCCAGAATCTTATCTTTAACTACAAAATAAAATAAAAAACAAGTTATAAAACACGCCATGGAGAAGTTATTATCTTAATGTTTTACAGCACTAATGTCCATCTCTCATCTGTATCATTAATAATAATATACATTAATTAATATTATTATGACTGCTGTTGTTATCATTATCATCACTTGTTCTGAAAATTGGACTAGAATATTTGGCCTCAAAATATTTTCTGAACTAAATAACTGCTTGAAGAGAAGGCTGCGTGGAGACCTCATAGCAGCCTTCCAGTATCTGAAGGGAGCCTACAAGGATGCTGGAGAGGAACTCTTCATCAGGGACTGTAACGATAAGACAAGGGATAACGGGTTTAGATTTGAACAGGGGAAGTTCAGGTTAGATATAAGGAAGAAGCTCTCTACTGTGAGTGTGGTGAGGAACAGGTTGCCCAGGGAAGTTGTGAATGTTCCATCCATGGCAGTGGTCAAGGCCAGGTCAGACAGAGCCTTGAGTGACACGGTTTAGTGTCCGGTGTCCCTACCCATGGCAGGGGGGCTGGAACTAGAATCATAGATGATTCTAGATTATTTTAAGATGATTAAGATGAACTAGATGATTTTAAGGTCCTTTCAACCCTAACTATTCTATGATGTTATGATTCTATGACTAATACATGCCTATGTTGATACAATATGAAGCATGAGCAATGCACATTCTACAAGTAGGGTATTCAACCTACTCAAAGCAATAATCTTTAAAAAGTGTTTAGAGTTAGAGAAGGAATTATCCAAATGTGAAAATTTCATTTACTATATGCGGGGGCACAAATCAAAATTAAATAAAATTTAAATTGTATTAAAAAATGTCTTTTGTGAAAACAAACTTATAAGATACTGGGCAGGTGATTTTTCAGGTAGAATTTTTCTATAATTTTAAATAGCTACAATGTGAACATTTACATCTCAGAGTCTCACTCTGGCCTTCCCGTATAATCTATGTAGAGCAACAGACACATTCAGAGAGGCATTCATCTGATTCATTTCCAGTGTGTACTGTAGGATAACATACATCACACCCTGGGGAGGCTTATTTCTCTGCAATGACTATAAAGGGAGCTTCAGGTGACTAATTCACAAAGTACTATAGGTATCTATATTTGTTCAGATGAAATCCACCCTAAATGTGTTCTTGAAGAGGAATGTGATGCATCTTAAGTCAAAGAGAATTATGTAGAAAAAGAACATATTGAGGAATTAGGTTGGAGGAAGAATTTAAATTTCCAAGATCAGTTGCTAAGAAATTACCATAATCAAATCTCCTGTAAGTTCTGAACTATGTCTCATTATATTATCAAAAATCAACTTCAAATATGTGCTTATTAGTTTACTCTGGCAGCCACAAACTGGTAAAATGCACAGAGACAACCTGGAAAGGTGAGACAGAATCCATAAAGAGCAGCTGGAGTAATCATTGTACATCCAGGTATGAGAAATAAAGACCATATACCAGAAAGGGCAGGGACACTTGCTTCTTGATTTCTATTTGAAGACTGTGTAAAGAAGGGGTTCCACATTGTTAAAGATCTCAAATGTGCTTCTTGTTAAAGATATCAAATGTACCAGCATAATCAAATCCTGAAACTTTCAATAATACAAACTTTACTGAAACACTTCAGGACAATGTAAATAAATTTGTTTGATTTGCTTAAATCAAACAGTACACACTTACTTGGTAAAAGGTAGGCAGTGCATGAATGCCTGCCGGTGAGGACCTATCTATCTGCTATGGGAGATTCAACTAGTTGGTAAGGAAGTAGGAGCTCTGAGGGCAGCCAAGCAGTGGACGCATTTTCCCAGAGGAGTTGTTTTACCTCTGGTTTTGGAGGTTTTCAAGACCTGATGGGACTAAATAAATTCCCACAGTCCCTTCCAACCTATAGGACCATGAGTCATATAGGTTGAGTGTGCTTGTGAGGCTCTCAAATACACAGATATATATAAAGCTATTCTGATTTATAAACTGTACCAACATAAATTTCTGATTTTCAAGGAACAATGCATAGAACAAATCTTCTAAATAATATATGGACAAAAACGTAATCAGCTGGGGCAAATGAATATAAAAACTCTCTCTGACACTGCACCTTTCCTTTTGTCTAACACAAAAAGCAATATTGAGAATAAGGACTAAAACCGTCATGCAGCCATGCTTTTGTTGCATGTCCACACACAAAGTTAAAATATAAGACTTATTTCAACTACTTACAAGCTGTGAGTAATCTCCATTTCTGTTCTTCATGTAAATAGAGAGATGGTCCTGAAACCAGCATTTAGTTTATAGCTACATTTATCAGAACTACCAAAAGTTTGTAAATATTTTCCTGATTAGGTTTATTTCTCTTCTACTTAATTCTTCTAGGTTAACTTTATTGCCACTTTTTCTAAAGTACAATTCAGAAAAATCTATATCCAATTTACATTCCTGAATAAAAATGCTACTCATTCAAAAGGTAAAATCTTGAGCTGAGTTTAATTAGTCATCTGAAGACTCTAAAAACCAGGATATAAACCACTAATCTTGTAAGCACACTAAAAACCTGTCAGTAACTTCCTTCTAGAGGAGTAACATTTTGTTTTGCAAAAGGTACAGATTATATATAGACAATCTCTAATACACTTGTCTGTATTTAATTTGGCAGCCAAGGATTAATGAAACATATAATACTTTTCTCAGTTTTAAAACTTGGATATGCAGTGTAAATAATGATATGGAATGTCAGCAAGGAAATCAAAGTACATCTTTAAACATCCTTGCTTAATTAAGGCTTTTTTCTGAGAACAGTACTGGGTTTTTGGTTTCTTTAAAATGTATAGAATTTCACGGACCATTGCTCTATACTAACAAATGGCAAGTCATAAAATTCTGTAAAGATAGAAAGGAATTTGCATTTTATCATTGGAGTTCTCATGATTTAAGCCCAGCTGGCAACAAAGTACCATGCACCCATTCACTCGCTCCCCAACCTGGTGGGAGGGAGAACAGAATTGGAAAAACATAAAACCTGTGGGTGAAGATAAGAACAGCTTAATAATTGAAATAAGATAATACTAATAATAGCATTGGTAATAATGAAAAAGGAGATAACAAAAAAAGAAAGGGAAATAGAACCCAAAAAGCACAATACAGTTGCTCACCACCCACTTCCCAAGCAGCAGTCAGACCCTCCTGGCCACATCCCCCCAGTTTATGTACTGAGCATGATGTACTGTGGTACGGAATGGTTAGTTTGGTTCAGGTGTCCTATCTTTGCTCCCTCCTGGCTTCTTGTGCCCCTCCTCACTGGCAGAGCATGAGAGACTGAAAAGTCCTTGATCAGAGTAACTGCTACTTAGCGACAACTAAAACATCTGTGTGTTATCAGCATTGTTCTCACTTCACCAGCTACCGAGGAGGAAAATCAGCTCTATCGCAGCCAAAATCAGGACAGAGTTGTAAATATTTTCTGTGGTATCTGATTCTGACTTTGTAACAGCCACTACCACTGTAGTTAAACTAACTTTAATGGTATTGCACATCGTATTTTTCAGTGTGCTAACAATATCAGCCCCTAAACAGTTGCATTCATTATGTAATGGTGGTCCACTAGTGTCCTGGGTTCAGCAGTGGCAGTCAGTTTTTTTCTCCTTCTTAGTAGCTGGTGCAGCACTGTGTTTTTGACTTTTGGCCTGGGAACAAAAAACTGATAACACCGATGTTTAGACTGACCAAGGACTTTGTGAGTCTCATGCTCTGCCAAGGAGGAGGAGGGGCCGGGAGGAAGCGGGGACAGGACACCTGACCCAGACTGGCCAAGGAGGTGTTCCATACCACAGCACGTCATGCCAGGGGATGGAACTGGGAGCTACCCGGAAGGGCACGTCCCCTTTTCAGTTGGGCTGTCTTTTCCGGCGGGCAGTATCGTATTCTCTTCCCTTGTTATTTCTCTTGTCGTTGTTATTGTTGGTGGCGGCAGTGGTGATTTGTGTTATACCTTAGTTGCTGGACTGTCTTTATCTCAACCCGTGGGAGCTGCATTCTTTTGATTCTCCTCCCCGTCCCTCCAGAAGCGGAGGGAAGAAAAGTGGGGGGGGGGGGGGGGGGGGGGGGGCAGTAGACTGCGTGGTTCTGATTTACAGCTTGGGCTTAAACCACGACAACTAGTTAAATCTGAGAGCCAGATTCCACTGACCATTTATTTCAAAGGTAAAAGTCTTTCCAAGGCAACTGGTTTAAGTTTGATCACTGTAGATAGAATTCATCCATTTAATTTTAGATGTCTGAGAAGTAATGCAGGTGTCTAAAAATGGGTGTCTAGAGCCATTTGAGATCTTCTAGGATATCTAAGCCACCTACACGGAGTTAGTAAGAACGACACAGAACCTATTAGAGACTCATATTTTTCTTCACTAGCAACTGGAGATGGGGATGCCTAGGACTCTTGAGATGACATTTAACACCTACTTTTAGGCAAGAAAATTCCATTTTGAAAAATTTTTATTAGTATCAGTATTAGCATTAACATTGGTATTATTTAAATCTGAACTAGTTTCATTAGTGTCCCTTTATAGTCAACAGGAACAAGCAAACACTTAAGAATATAATTCTTATTATTTTGCATATCTACACCTAGATCAAATGACACACCAGAAGTAGTAATTTCTTTGCCTTGAGTATAAAGGAAATCCAAGTAATTGCCTGTCAGTCTGTGCTTTCAATCACTTTAACATCTACTAAACATACAACTGAAAGCATTACGATGTTATACCATTCAAGTAACTTCCTTTTTTCTATCTAATCTAAATAGCCTGGCCATTTTTTACTGTGATAAACATAGAGGAAAAGAGTAGAGAGCTAGTTAAGAGATGTCTGTTTCACACTGATAGCACACTTGAAGAGACAGAGAGGACATAACAAGGATGAAGGATGTATTTATTCTACTTCATCATGTGTTATGCTACACAGAAGCATATTCACAATGGTCTTACCAAAACAAAATTTATCAACAAATGCACAGGATCTCCAGGTGCAGAGTTAATGTTAGTGTGATACATGAGACAACTGATAGTCTCAAGTGTACCTCTCAAAAGGAGTTATTTAAGATATTCTGCTCCCAGATGAAGCATTTGTGATCACATGCTGGTTTGTAAATGGTTTACATTGAAATATTTGTAAATTAGCATTTTAATACAAGACACTTTTCCCATCAAAGACCTTCATTCAAATCTTGGTTTAAATAAATTGTGTTTGCTATGTCACCTTAACCCTCTGTGGATACTATGTCACATATGCTAGAAAATTGCCACCACTGGCAATCCAACAAGGGAAGTCAAGCTCTGATGACGACTGGGGGATGAGGATTGGTGAGATAAAATGAACAGTCCAGGCTCAGATGAGGACACTGATTCCATTCTGCCAACAGAAGTACATTATTGATCTCAGCAGTTTAAAAGAAGAGCATGTATTTGATGTATCTGACAGCAGCCTTCCACTTAAATTGCTCTTCAGCTGGCAGACTATTCTGTGAGTTTTGCTATAGAGCAGATGGGTAAATGCACACATTTTTGTGTTTCTCACACTAGCTAAGGCAGTGAGTAACCTGAACAACTATTTAAACATTTTCAGTTACTGCCTTATACAGGTGTAAAGGGAGCCTGTATGTATGGATCTTGCTGCTGCAATGACTGGTCAGGAAAAATTCACTGCACCAAGTGTGGTCTTCCATTTAGCCCAATGAGATGTGTCAGAGAACACACTACAGGGGAAATTAGTGATTGTCATAGATTTTGGCCTAAAGTGCTTGGGGAAAAAAGCTTCCTTTGAGGATCACATCTTATTGGAATGTGATGTGCTTTGGTCCAGATGGTTCATAGATTCCCACTGTTAAAGATGCAGTCTTCTTCCTCTCTTTTTACTGTCATTCAAAAAAAATCAAGAAGGGAAGAATGCAGAGATAAGAAAGCTTCTTCTAAAATGCAGAAATGTAAAATAGTGCCAGAAAAGTATTATGAAGGAGGTCAATCTGAAACTTAAAGATACTTCTGTGCATCTATTTGTACCAGCTCCTTACAAAACCACTCCTGCCTCACATGTTGTTAATATAGTATGGATAAAATAATTAAAGCATGGGCTTTTATGAAATTATCCCATTATTCCCTAAGTTAATTCCCAGCTGAGGTCTGAAGAATGAGATCACCAACAGGTAAAATCTGGGGGAAAGCTGAGAGAAGAGAAATACAAGGGGTATGCAGAAAAAGTAGCTGTCCAAGGTCAGAGAGAGTGAAGAGGCTCAGAAAAAAAGTAGCAGTTAGGAGTAGCCTCTGAGAAGGAAAAGCCCAAAAGACAGAAATAGCTCTCAGAAAAGTGAATGGAAGCCCAGACAGGAAGAAGAACAGCACTTATACAAACTCTTTAAGGATGGCATACTTTCAGTATCTGCAAGAGATTTTCTTGCAGGAAAAGCTTAATGGATGGGTAAAGAATCCATTGATGGAGACAAATACAAGTGGTGTCAAATTAATCTCCTGGGTATAAATCTACCACCCTTACAAAAAACTCCCTTTGAAGTTGTAGATACATTTGTTGATGTGGTCTACACGGTTATCTAAGCAGAGACCATGTTTTAATTTTCTGTATATTTAACACCCTGCGCACCCTGATCACTAGGTAGACTCTCTCAGTGTTAACAGGATACCAGTGATAACTACTAGAATCAAATTCAGTCAGCAACTGAATAGCAGGAGAAAGGTGGGGACTGGGTGGCTGTGTAGATATTCTCCCTCCAAGCACAGCATAAAAAAACCTTCTCTTACAGTTCCTTCCTGGTCCAGGAAAGCCACACCTATAGCAGCAAATGTTACTGCAGTAGCAGAAGGGGTTTTCTTACCCTTATCATCTGTTGGGTAGGAACTAGGACAGTGATGTGCCACATGTTTGTAAGTGCTTATAAGATGATTATAAATGTAAGAAAGTAAACAGCATTATTATGTCAAAAATCACTGTACTGTGCAGAAAACGAAGCTGAACACAGATATCCTAGGAGCAAGTTTTCATGGATGCTTATCACAATGCAAGTACATCGTGCCATGTCTTTCAATTGTTACTTTGCAGTAAAGTGAAACCTTCACAAGCAGGGTCTAAGAATTTTGGCTATTCTATCATTTCCAATTGTGTTGTGTGGCCACTGCTGTTAACTGGCTGACATGATGCATGACCTCACCAGAGGATAATATCTCAGCATGCTGCATGAAGCCCACTTGAACTGTTCTGGCAAGATCAAGTGAGTCATTAATTATCCCACAGATGAATCTATTGAAGACATATCAACACTAATGCACAAGAAGGGGGTTTGTTTGATTCCCAGCAGGGATGGAGAAGCTGAATTAGACTGTTATTAAAATGCACCTAATATTAAGACAGTACCTCCCAAAGTAAAGCAATTTTAAAGTGATATTAGTAAGACCATTTGAAATATCCTTGCCTTCTCTATATTACTGTTGTATTACTATGCAATTACTGTTCATTGCCAAGCCAAACTCTCCTTAACTATGACATTTAGAATAACCTTTAGAGCACGAAAAATTATTTGAACTTATTCCAGTTATTCATGGCCAAAGGCTAAGTCTGCCTGTTGGGATTTCTTTAATGCTTATTTTAGATATTCAAACTGATTACCATATAGAAATCTGTCATGAATTAATTTAGACGGAATTAAAGAACACTTGCAAAATAATTGCAGGAATAATTAAATACTTTTAAAAATTACTATCACTGGCAATTTAAAAATCGCTGTCTTTGGAAACCAGAAAGCAGAATAGATATTAATTACAGTGATGATAGTTAAGAATTTCTCTGGACTGTGAAAGCCAACATAAAATTAAAGTTCTAGGCTAAAACTGGAAACAGAAGCTAGAAATGCATTTTCCCCTGATACTTTAGGAAGTTTGAAAACCCAATAAAACACTGCAAAGTTAGGTTTATTTGTATATTTGCATTAAAATAGTTTCTGTTCTAGTTGCACCTGTTTCATCTGTGTAAATCTGCATGCAGGCAATATTTTGGGCTAAAATCAACTTTACATGTTTTTAATCAAGAAAAAAGAATTAACAAGAAAAATAAAACAACTTGGAAGTCTACAATGAGATACAATTTCCATTTCTTTGAAAATGCATCTTTAGAACATTAATTGAAAATACACTTTTAAATATTTAATAATAAAACTACCCTAATTTTATTTTTAAAATCAGTCATTGCTTAAAAAACTTTACACTTATAACTATATATTCCCTGACATAATTCTTTAATACAGTCTGGTGCCCACTGTCATGTTTTCACAGAATCACAGAACATTAGGAATTGGAAGGGACCTCAAAAGATCATCTAGTCCAATCCCCCTGTTGGAGCAGGAACACCTAGATAAGGTTACACAGGAATGTGTCCAGGCGGGTTTTGAATGTCTCCAGAGAAGGAGACTCCACAACCCCCCTGGGCAGCCTGTTTCAGTGTTCTGTTACCCTCACTGAGAAGAAGTTTCTTCTCAAGTTTAAGTGGAACCTCTTGTGTTCCAGTTTGAGCCCACTACCCCTCGTCTTACCATTGGTTGCCACCGAGAAGAGCCTGGGTCCATCCTCCTGACACTCACCCTTTATATATTTATATACACTAATAAGGTCACCCCTCAGTCTCCTCTTCTCCAAACCAAAGAGACCCAGCTCCCTCAGCCTTTCCTCATAAGCGAGATGCTCCACTCCCTTAATCATCTTTGTCGCCCTGCGTTGGACTCTCTCCAGCAGGTCCCTGTCCTTCTTGAACTGAGGGGCCCAGAACTGGACACAATATTCCAGATGTGGTCTCACCAGGGCAGAGTAGAGAGGAAGGAGAACCTCTCTTGACCTACTGACCACACTCTTTCTAATGCACCCTAGGATGCCATTGGCCTTCCTGGCCACAAGGGCACAGTGCTGGCTCATGGTCATCCTGCTGTCCACCAGCACCCCCAGGTCCCTTTCCCCTACACTGCTCTCTAATAGGTTATTCCCCAACCTGTACTGGAACCTGGGGTTGTTCCTGCCCAGATGCAGGACTCTACACTTTCCCTTGTTATATTTCATCAAGTTATTCCCTGCCTAACTCTCCAGCCTGTCCAGGTCTTGCTGGATGGCAGCACAGCCTCCTCGCGTGTCAGCCACTCCTCCCAGCTTAGTGTCATCAGCAAACTTGCTGATAGTACACTCAGTTCCCTCATCCAGGTCATTGATGAAGATATTGAATAATACTGGCCCCCAGTTTTGTGAAAAGCTGGAAAGCCTAAAATGGAGCTAGCTCAAACTAAAAAGTTGCTGAAGTTGCAGTCTTGAAAACACTGAAGACAATGCAAAAATTGCAAAATCCTTAAGAAATTGTCAATGCACCTCACTTTTTAATTAAAAGTTTCCCAAATTATTATTCTGGCCCTTATCATCAGCATTCATTCACTCTTATGAGCAGCTTGGTACAAAGTTCATGCCTGACAATGAAACATTCCTTTGATAATATTCATTAACAAAGTATTCTCAGGGTATCCTTAAATAGAGTGCCTATTTATATGCAGTGCAGGGGTTTTTGGTTTGGTTTTTGTTTCTTCTTTCTTGAAATGCTGATGAAAAAAATGGTCCCCAGAAGAGGGTGGGATTCAGATACTTAAACCCTTTTGGTTTCTCATACTTCCTGCGCTACTTCAGAGAAGCTGGAAGCATTAGCCTACTAAGCACATGTCCTGGTTTCAGCTGTGTCGTGGTTTAAGCCCAGGCCATAAATCAGAACCACGAAGTCCACTTCCCCCCCCCCACCTTTCTTCCCTCCGCTCCTGGAGGGACGGGGAGGAGAATCAAAAGAATGCAGCTCCCACGGGTTGAGATAAGAACAGTTTAATAACTAAGGTATAACATAAACCACTGCTGCTACCACTAATAGTAATAATGATAAAGGAAATAACAAGGAAGAGAATACAACCGCTCACCAACCGGTACCTCGCCCCCACCCTGCCATGATCCAGCCCTTCCGGGAACTCTCCATTCTACATCCTGGCATGACGTGCTGTGGTATGGAATACTTCTTTGGCTAGTTTGGGTCAGGTGTCCTGTCCCTGCTTCCTCCTGGCTTCTCCTCCTCCCTGGCAGAGCATGAGACTCACAAAGTCCTTGGTCAGTCTAAACATCGCTGTTATCAGCTCTGTTCCCAGGCTGAAAGTCAAAAACACAGCGCTGCAGCAGCTACCAAGAAGAAGAAAAAATTACTGCTGCTGCTGAACCCAGGACAAGCTGTAATACTTATTTTTAATCCTTCCTAGTAGCTGGTGCAGTGCTGTGTTTTGGCTTTATTCTGAGAACAATGGTGATAACACACCAATGTTTTAGTTGTTGCTAAGTAATGCTTACCCTGATCGAGGACTTTTCAGTCTCTCATACTCTGCCAGTAAGGAGGGGCACAAGAAGCCAGTGAGGAGGGGTACAAGAAGCTGGGAGGAAGCAGAGACCTGAGCCACACTAGCCAAAGGGGTATTCCACACCACAGCACGTCATGCCTACTACATAAACTGGGGGAAATCATCTTGAAGGCCCAGATCACTGTTTGGGTTGGGCTGGGTATCAGTCAATGGGTGATGAGAAACTGTATTGTACATCACTTGTGTTTATTGTTGTTTTCTTTTCCCTTTTAGTTTTATACTCTCTCCCCTTGTTATTTCCCTTACCCTTAGTAGTAGTAGTAGTAATAGTAGTTTTCTATTATACTTTAGTTATCGGACTGTTCTTGTCTCAGCCAGTGGGGTTTACATTCTTTTGATTTTCCTCCCCATCCTGCCTGAAGGAGGATGAAGAAGGGGAGTGGGGTGGTGAGCAAACAGCTGTGTGATGCTGAGTTTCCTGCTGAGCTTAACCACAACAGCACACCATACCCTGGAATCCTGTCCTGTGATGCCTAACTCCTGCCCTGCCAGGAGCCTCCATGCCTGACACACAGCTCTGGGGGAACTTCAGGGAGCAGGCTAAAAGTCAAGCTCTTCTAAACTTACTGACTCATAAATGAGATCAATTGCCTGACAAAAGAGAAAATGTTCCTTGTAGGATGAAATAACATTGTCATTTGAATCACAGGGTTGGGGTGGGGTTTTTTTTCGCATCCAGATAGAACAGATTTCATAAGGATCTTAATCATACAGAAAATGTGGACAAACACTGCAGTTGGTGGCTGGATTGACATAATGCTGTATTATGGTATGTGGAGTCAATACTCTGTAACACTCAAAGCACTATTTATATAGTAGAAGGCTGTAGTTCTTTAAAAGAGATAGAATAATCACTTTTTAAATGTGAATAAATGGTTAGAGAACAACAAAGCTTTCTCTGAGCTGTTAGGAGAGCCTCATAATAAAGTGATTATGTCTGGCTGTCTATTATAAAATCTTCCCGCTACAAAACCATTGTTAATATCCCATACTGAAGCTGCACACTCAGGACCTGCAAGTATTTCCAAAAGTGGCCATGAATTTT
Organism: Psittacula echo; assembly: GCF_963264785.1. Lineage (NCBI taxonomy): Eukaryota > Metazoa > Chordata > Aves > Psittaciformes > Psittacidae > Psittacula > Psittacula echo. The sequence continues at coordinate 84,151,409 of NC_137738.1, read as the reverse complement.
CAAACTAATTATAGCAGCCTGACAGAAGCATTGTTAAAAGCTTGACCCAGCAAACTGCCAAGCTATTTTCTAAGGAGGTGGGCAGCCTCAAACTCAATTGTTTTTTAGGAAGAGCTGTGGCTACTCACTGAATTTTAGGAATGCTCAGCATTTTGCAAGATTTAACTCTGAAGATCCTAATTGAAAGTCAATGAGAGTTAGTTTCCTAAAACTCAGTGTCTCTAAGACATTTCAGTACTTGAAATCAATGGAGTCAGCTCCCTGAGTGCCTTTGAAGCTCAGCACTTTTCTTTACAGAGTGCAGTTCCATGATGCCTGGCTCCAGCATAAGTGTCTGTAATATCTGAAGGATATACTGATGGATTTGTATGTCTGCCATCTTCTGCAACACATTTATAACTGCCAAGGCAACGATAAGTTCGGGGGTGGGAAGGAAGAAAAGGCCCTTAGTAATAAGCAAGACAATTAATGCTTTATATGTGTCATTTGTGGAAGAGATATCACAGTTTTGCAGTGTTAAAGGAAAGCAGAATGGAGAAAACAAGATAAAGTTGACACTGGAAGATGACAAAGGAAACCTGGTTTAACTATCCAGGTCTGCTTATGCTCCTTATAAAAGCAATACAGATGCATTCCAGTTATTTCACATGGAAATAGTATGCTGTTGTTAAAAATTTCAGATTTTCTTTGAAAAAAAAAACCCCACATCACTACAGTATTTTTTTGTAGGTAATACCAGAGCCAGGCATTCAATGGAGATGGCTCATTGCCCAAAAAGGAGTAAGCATATGAAATCTGTGTAACATTTGACAGAAGAAGACGTGAATGCTCCATCCCTGGCAGTGTTCAAGGCCAGGTTGGACAGGGTCTTGGATGACATGGTCTGGGGTGAGGGATTGGAACTAGATGATCTTAAGGTCCTTTCATACCCTAACCATTCTATGATTCTATACAGCACTCCTGTGTTTGAGGAGTCTGATAATGCATTCATTGATGGCCCAAGCTCCATGTCCTTCGTATTCCATGACTCCCCTCTTCAGCACTTCGCAAAGCAATTAGAAGGGAAAAGGAGATCATCAGCATAGTGGACAATACAGAGAAATCTGAAGTCTCTCCAAGGTAGTCTGTAAGGGTCTACTTGGCAGATGGACCAAGCTTTGTCCAGAAGCTTCCTCAAGACCTGTCTCCTCCACTCACACTCCCAGCAGCAAAGGCTTTCCCCTACATCTCTCAAAGAGGGAAAAAGGAAAGATCACAGTCCAAATATTGGTAACTCCAGCAGTATTGCCCCAGCAAGGTCATTATTACTCAGAATATTTTACAAAATCTTTGTCAGGATGTACTAACAACCCATGCTGTACATGTGCCAGGCCTCAGAGAAACAGTTTGGGTGCTAGTCTGATTGTTTCTAATTAAGTGACACACCCCACGCTGAGGCAGCAAGAGAACTAGCCTTGCTGGAGCCCCAGAATGGCTGCCCTCCCCAGCTGTGTCCTTAACAAGATCCTCCTAAGGAACAAGACACAGAAGCCAGCTGAAGTTATGAGTTTGCAATGTTTTTTCTGTTTACAAAAGCATAGTTTAGCACTACAGTTTTGGATTAATTTGGGTTAAGCATTTTGTCACGTAATTAAAATGCAATTAGACTTCTGTCCTCTTGCAATATTGATTTTATTTATCAATAGCTGAACTCCAGTTATTTTAATACTATCTCTCTCTTGATTCTTTCTCCAAATACGACTTTTTACTACCACATGTATTTTTAGGAGACATCTGAGATCTCGATTGGAGTATTGTGTACAGATCTGGCGTCCTCAACATAAAAAGGACATGGAACTGTTGGAACAAGTGCAGAGGAGGGCCACGAGGATGATCAGGGGACTGGAGCACCTCCAGTATGAAGACAGGCTGAGAAAGTTGGGGCTGTTCAGCCTGGAGAAGAGAAGGCTGCGTGGAGACCTCATAGCAGCCTTCCAGTATCTGAAGGGGGCCTACAAGGTTGCTGGGGATGGACTCTTCATTAGGGACTGTAGTGACAGGACAAGGGGTATTGGGCTAAAACTTGAACAGGGGAAGTTTAGATTGGATATAAGGAAGAAATTCTTTACTGAGTGAGTGGTGAGGCACTGGAATGGGTTGCCCAGGGAGGTTGTGAATGCTCCATCCCTGGTGGTGTTCAAGGCCAGGTTGGACAGAGCCTTGGGTGGCATGGTTTAGTGTGGGGTGTCCCTACCCATGGCTGGGGGGTTGGAACCAGATGATCTTAAGGTCCTTTCCAACTCTAACTATTCTATGATTTAATCTCATTTTAAGTAAAAAGAAAAGAGAAAGTGAGTGCAATACATATAAAAGCAGACATTAACCGTTTAAGCAGTAAAATGAATCAAGGTACAGTCAAGATGACCTCAATAGCTACATTAGGAGTATATGAAGGATTATCCTGCATGGCAATGTGTGATTTGTTTCTGTTTCCCAAACCTTAGCATCTGGACAAAACCAAACATAGTCTATTCTTTCAGCAAATAAAAACCAGAACACTCAACACCAGCAGAAATGCTCAGACACCTCAAGCACAGGAATGAAGCTACGGTTCCACCTGCCCTACCTTGTCAGCCCACAGAGCATGGTGCTCCCTGTGAAGGGTTGTGGCAGCTGTCACTGCTCTGTTCTTTCCTTCAGGGACATTGCATTTGACTTCAGATAATGCTTCCATCAGCTGCCACAAGAGCTTCTCTTCACACAATGGATAGCAACTTATAAATAAGAGTTGTGAAGTTACAGTTTATTGCTGAGAATTTGTGAGCATAGATATCACCTGAAGATGATTATCCAAATGAGCCCTAATGTGTGAATCTCATCACTTAAAAATTCCAGCCTACAACCAGTAATATCTAGGTCTGCTACATATGCTTGGAATTCACCACACAAACCTCACCAGCTCAAGCTATACCTCATCTTGCAGCCTCAGATGACTAGGAATTAGGACAGGAAAGAACTCAAAACTTAAGCCTAATTGTCTGAACTTTGACCTAGCCAGCATCACTTTCTTTTCGCTTTTAAAAGCAGGAACAAATCTTTTCCAATTAATTTAGAGATACTATTGAGGTTTTCTGTTCTCCAGTATATACAAGTCATGTCTGAGCATATAGTTGTGCACTGAAGTAATATTTTTAATATATATATTTCTATTAATCCTTTTTTTCATATATACAGTTGAAAATATTTACATAATACAAAGATTTAAAAAAAATCCAACTGCATACATTTACATTTTTACCTCAGTACATGATAATCTCTAAGTAAGTGTACATACAATAAGTGTATATACAACTAAGCAAAGCTAAACCTGAAAAGCTTACAGGTTTGGGAAAAACACAGCATAATTTTTATTGCTATTTTTTTGAAATGATTGTGTCAAAGGAGTTCTCTTGTCAGTATTTATTTACAAAGTGACTGAAAGTGTCCTCTCTGCTCCTCAGTTGCTTGTCAATATGTTTATTTACTTGAAAACCAATCTTTTCACCATAAATCTACTGTTGGGGGCAGATTTTGTACACATGATGGTGAAATTTTAATGTTGCTTACATATTTTTCAGGAAAAAAAACTAGCCATCTCATATTGTACCCATTTTAGTGTTGTCTTCTACATAAAGAATTTGTAAGGGTGGTTTGAAGCACATGAGATCAGCAAGCAGTTCACTGTGATGCCTGTGAAGAGGTAGCTAGTACACATTGATCTTAACTTCTGCAGTAATAAACACAGTAAAGGTCTGGCTTGTTAAAAGCCAGGATGCTACAGAAAAGGAGAAAAAAAAAAAAAAAGAAAATAATGTTTAAAAATTAGTTATAGATTTTTCAAGGCTAATGTTCTTTGCTTCTGTCATTAAAAGCATTTCACCATCGAAAGAAGTTTTATTCCCACTTTACCTGTTAGCAAAAATAACATGTAATGGCTTCTACAGACTCGGGTAACAAATGTAAGACTGTGTTCCTAAACAAGCACAGCATTACAAGAAGGACTAGACAGCCTTGATCCAGCAGTGAGTGAGGCTGAGGTAGCTGCAGAGAAACAGAAAGGGAAAAAAGTAGAATCTGAGAAACAGAAATGAAAATTCAAGGAAATTACATATTCATCCATCTGAGAATGGAGGTTGGTGTTAAAAGACATAACTTCAGAAATGCCCTTGATAGATGGAATCCCATGCTCTAAATAAAGCCATGAAACATATTATAAAAATAGTGAAAAGTGTCGAGGGGCAGCTGAAGCAGCAAAATATTCCCAGTGCTGCTCATGAGAAATATATTTTCCGAATTGAACACAGGAGGCTCAAAATGTTGCACACACCTTTTTGTATTGCCAAGTGATACCTGGTGTCAGATTTACCCCTAAAGTATGTCAAATAATTTCACAGATTTTGGAAAGATTACCTGCTAAAATCCGAACTGATAACAAAGATAAATTTTGCAGTGAGCTAGAAATCACATAGCACAACACTCCAAAATCCGGTCTAATAGAATATATTTATCTCAGGCATAATATGAGCTGTGGAAGCCAATAACCAGGCCATCAAATTAGATGCCAGGGTTAGAGCTAAAGATTGCAAATATTGGCCTTTGTCTGTAGTACCACCTAGTGACAAAAACTTATCTCTGAGCTGAAAAGAACTGTATTGAACTCCATCTATTCCTCTTTATTTCCTTGGTCCAAAACAACACCAGACTATGTGCCCAGAGGGCCTTTTCCATGATGACAAACCCAAGGAAGAGTTTTTCATACTTTCATACTTTTGCTTGCTTTACAGAAGCAGAATTTTTGGCCTAAAAGGAGTTTTTGGCACATCAGAGGAAAATTCCCCCAATACTACACACAATTTTAAATATGGTTCATTTTTTCCACTGTATAAAGTAAAATAAATGCTGTAGGGCATTTCTGCACTGGAACTGAGAGAAACCCTCCAGTGAGCTAGGCTGCGGTGGCACAGTCCACATGCTGTTTTGCATTTGTGCGCAAGCCCCAGAGCAGAATCAGAGAACTCTGCCTGCATTCCGAGCGAGTCCTCAAGCAGAACAAAAATGAGCCAGCAACACACTGCAAATTCATCCTCCTGCTCTCCATCTCTTCATCTGCCTGCGTACACTTACTTTCAAACCCAAAGTGTTCTCCCGGAGATCCCTGGTTCCCAGATTGCCCAGGGAGGTGTCCATGCAGGGAGCCTGCCCATCTGGCAGGGGACCCTGTGCAGCACAGCAGGTGAGCTGGGCAGCCCCGGAGTCAAAGCACCCGCCTGCCTGCCAAGACAGGTGACCTGCCTGCCTGCCAAAGCTGGGCTCCAAGCAGTCCCTCCAGAGCAGGGAGCTCCCAGGCAGATGGCAGGCTATGGGAGCAGGGCAGCCTGCTGTCCCTGGAGCCCCAGGGCTGGAGGAATGGGAAGCAGAAGGTGCTGGACTTGGTGGCCACGAACTCTGGGGGCTGCCAAGGAGTTGGGCAGCTCTTGAGCCTGGGAGCTAGGAACCAGACATGCAGGCAAGGTGGCCAAATTAAGCAGGGCCTTTTGCATCTCTCCCTCAAAACCCTCCTAGCAGAAACTAGTTTTGCCCCAGAATTTCTCATCTGCTCTATTTGGGACTTCCCAAAACATGATTATCTATAAGAAAAGTTCATAAATAGACTGCAGGCACACAAAGCTCAAAACATTAATTCACTTAGCTAGAACAGATATAGCAAATGGGAAAGGATACACAGCAGGCATATTTACTAAACCAGAATGAAGTGTGTTGATGGTGAATTCCCCAAAGATACAGCTAGCCGATGTACATAGGCCTCATGTGACTAATGAGTAACTGCCATGGCAGCTCCATGTAGATTTAGTTATAAATTTAATACAAGAGCAGGCCAGACAAACAAGATAAAGATTAAATATATAACAAAAATTTGTAGCAACATCAGCTAATTGCATAGCTGAGGCAGGAGGTGTTAATTACAATTATAGATGAGCCAGCTAGTAATTCACATTAGTGAGCATAGAGCAATTATCAACCTGCTGGTTTTCTTGCTACTCATAATATACATGTTTTCCCATTTTTGATGGAACATAATAGCTGTATTGAACAATGTAAAAGAACAGTAATGGATATAATGCCTATTTAGGTAACCTACAGCTGTGATGTGCAGTATTATCACAAAGATATCCTGTTTCATTTGGAATAAGTCCCTACCCAGAAGGCTAAGTATTTCTATTGGCATACTTGAGCAGAAAAAATGTCATGGGCATTTCACAAATGGACAGACACACTTTGTTTCTTGCATTACGATTTACAAATACAAATTAACCTTGACTGGACCTGAGGCAAAGTAGAGTTTAAATTATGCATTAGTAAAAAATTAAATCTAACAGTAATCAACATCAGTACATCTGCTTCTAAGTGATAGATTAGAAGAATTTCAGTGACATTTGATTGAAGAAATATAGTCTCCAAGCCTGGCAAATGTATTTTTCCTATAAGCTTCCAACTGACTTTGTTTAACATGGCTCACCCAGGAAAGACCATGCCATCATAGTGTTAGCAGCCTTACCATAACACACTATGGTATGGGGTAAGTTAAAGACAAGGTGACTTTCTAAAGAACAGGTCACCTAGTGCTTACATGTCATACCCAAAGTCTTCACTGTGCATTGATTTCAATGTGAAGGCACTGGATGCACTTTCAGTGCACAGCTTCCCAGGGGAAAGCAGAATGCTGGCATAATCCAAAAGTCCTATAGATAGGGGACTAGCAAAGCTATCTTTTCTCCATTTAAGAAAGGCTCTATCTTACTCTACCAAAAGTTTGTGCTTTAGTTCTTCAGGATGAACTCTGCTCATTCATACTTACAAGATGCTCCAGTGGTATCTTCCTGACAGTGCCTTACCCATGATCACTCAAGCCTTAAACAAATGTTTAAAAACCACTATTTACTTCATACTGAAGCAGAAAATAGTCACAATTTGAAGATGTAAAACTGCAATTTCACATGCTTTCTAGCCATTAGTTCAGTCGCACTGAAATTCAATACAAGATATCAAGCAATTATATGATTTTTGTCTGAAAACTAGTATCTGTCTTTGCAGATGTTTATCAATTACAGGTGCAACTGGGATATTATAAATAAGCTACACATTTTCTGCTTCTTTAATGATAACTGAAGCAGTATTGTATGTGCATCGAGAGCAAATTAAATCCCTCCTAGGTTAATCTGCAAAACAAAGTTTCACATTAGCAACACTATTTTCTTACTATTCACGACTTGAAGTATTTGTAAACTTCAATGAAAGGAATAATGGATAGAACCAGCTAAATATTTTGAACAAATTCCATGGCTATTTGCTCAAATTTTAAAGAAATTTGTTTCAAGTTGCATCTGCAACAGTTCTGTGTTTCATTTCTGGATTACATTCAGCAAAAACACCTGCCCAGCACAAGATTTGTGTATTATATAAGTCAACACAGCTGCTATTTTGAGAGCTTAGCTGAGATATAAAGGGAGCATACCCTTCATACTTTCTATGCAGTAATAAATATACCTAGAAATATGATGTATCTATGTGTGCTTCTTCCAAGTATGTATAGGTTATCATCCTGTCTTAATCTGGGATTTTTTGATCACCATGATTGAAAGGAACTCATCAAATAGTTCTCACACTAGTATTATCCTGGAATTCCCAGATCTCTGAAGGTCTGACAGTGGAATGGGGATCACATTAGTGCCATAAGATGATAAATACTTATGGGCAACTGTTAAATATCCAGCAAGATTTTCTTACTAACTTGCTATTGATAGTCAAGCACCAGAGATGATCAAATATAAATAGAGCTTAAAGATTAGTACTGGCTGTAGCTCAGATATAAATACTTTTTATCTGAGCACTGCACATTACTGGAAATCAAACCCCACATTGATGTATGGAACAAAGGAATCATTTGTCACTTTTTCCTTCATGCTTGTTCAGGTAGAAGTTACAGCTTCCAAGGTATTTTATAGTGAATGAAGTCAACTTTAGCACCCTTGGATGACTCCCTCCCTTGAAGAAATTTTGATGACTGCAACTATGCTAGCTGAGTCCACCTCAGCCATTAGTTCCTTAATAATATTTCCAACAGCTTCTTGTTCCCCTGCCCTTCAGTCCTGTGTAAAATTTTGCCTCTACTTCCCCAAAGCTGAAAGGAACTTCATATTGGTGTTCCCAGTTCTATTTAGCTTTGCAGATCACCAGATAGTCCTAATTCTATGCGCCTGAGGATGTGGCCCCAAACACAGCTTTGAAGACCACCACACTCACATACTAGCATGTACGTGGAAGGGAATAGTCCAAGGACCATGAGTTTGATACATAATTATAATGCAATCCTAGGGCAACTATGTAGACCATCTAATGAGTCCTTAGTTTGGTGATATAGCACAAACTCTTTGAGGAACTTCCAGAGCAAAAAACCCCAGACAGTTTTGGAGTCACTGAAGAAAAGCTTGTTCTCCAGCAATTCATAATAGACAAATTCCTAAAAGCTTTCCATTCTGTGTGCTGCTCTGATTAAGCTCCAGAAATTCTAGACATAAACTCCATAAACTAAGCATAGCTGCCTTCAGAGGGTGATGCATGAGAGGCAAGATAGGGCAGAGTCAGAGGGAACTTTTCACACAGGTTCTGAATCATAACACATGGTATCTTTCCCTTGTGAACATCACATAAAAACTAGCAAAATTGTTGTTGGTGTTTTTTTTAATTATTTTTGCCTTTTGAAGTTAGGAAGAGATCCATTGTTAAGGATAAGTCCCATGTAATTCTCATGCTGTGACACCACAGATGATCAGCAACCAGGGGTTCCCAGCATTTGAAGACATAATATTATCTACACTATCCTCTTTTCCTTTATAGTGTTAACACCAAAAGATGGTGACACTTTGCATAGTCTGAGTGCTTTTCTTTCTGGGATCAGAAAGAAAATCAGTAAGAAATCAGCACTTTCTGGTGCAAAACAATACAATGTTTTCTTTCTCTAGCCTGCGGTAGGAAAGCAGGCTTGTTTTTCATTTGTCTAAGCTTTTGGGCTTCATTTTGATTCATTTTCAAACTCCTTAAAATGTATCAGAAGCTAGTTACTAGAATAAGTCAGGTGTTAAGGGAGACAGCAGTCATTGGTGTTTTCTGAGCATTCAAACTTCAGTTTTGCCAGCACTAGAAAATAGAAATGTCATTTTGTTTTAGCTCCTTGGCACTTATGATCACAACGTGTCCAATTGCTGGCAGAAAGGCAGGGAACTGAAAAGCCCTGACACACTGTATTACAGGCATCCATCATTATGTCACCTTTCACTATCACCTTTTATTAAAAACTAAATTAGAAGACTGACTTAAATGTTATCAAATTTGGTAAAAAGCTAACCTCTGGCCACAGATCTTGCATGCAAATTTTGAAGTAGAAAGGACAATTTCTAAGGATTTCTTCGGATAAGACATGGAAGGTAGGCTTATAATGAAAAACTACTACCCCTCTTCAGTGACAGTGGTGTGAAGCATTATTAGTAGCTCTATTTATAGTATGGGAAAAAAAATAGACCAAAGAAAAAGAAGATACAGGAAGTTTCAAATAAAACCTAACATTAGATTTGTACCTAGGATAACTCTATTTCACTCCAAAAGTTTGAAAGCTGAAGCTAAAAGTGGCTGCCAAAATAGGCATTCTTTTGATATAAGACAGGGTGAGAGGAAAGATCTAAAGTAAAACATATTTTCAGATTTTCTGGAGCTTACCATGGAATCATTTTTGCTATTAATAACTATTCAGAGACGCACAGCACAGACACTGAAGCCCTAAGCACTTGACTGAGTGTGCAGAAGAGCATAAATACCATGTCTCAAGTTGTTCTCTTTCCTTCTCCTCTAGTTCATGGGAGAAAGAAAATTAGATCTATTCCGGACCATCACTGGTAGCAGACTATTAGCCCTTGATACACCTGCTCAGGTGTTCCAGGTAGGACTCTGCAGGCAGAGATAAGACTGACTTGTAAGAAAGAGCCCCTGCCCTACCACTGTGCATACAATACCGACATAAAACTCCATGTATAAGTGAAAATGTTCATCCCAGGTAGTTTTACAAAGCAGGTCTGAACAAAATACTTTTTTTTTTTATTTTATGTATTTCCTTTTAGAAAAATCTGACTATGACATAAAATACTCAGAGAGGTTCAGAAAGAGTTTCCATCAATCATTTGTGTTTGGGTGAATGGGGTGGTTTTTCCCACCTTTTTTTAATCATTATTTTTAAAAATAAATAGAAATTTTATGTTTTAAAAAGAATTAAAAGCACTAGAATCAAATCACTTGCGCTCCTGACTCTTTTCTGATGCTCTGCAAATCAGTGAGAGGCGGTGACAGAATGGACGCCATCACACCTGTTTGGTGTGTGCAATATCTAACCGAGGGAAGAAGGAAACATCTGCCAACTGGTTAATTTCCTTGTGCTCACAGTGTATTTACATGCTTATGTGTGTGCTTAACTATTATATTTGACTAACACACTGTTTAGTTAACCATGCTTCACTTTTACATGCAAAGTTACCTGTGCTTTGAAGTGGACTACTGGACAGTGGTGGAATCACCATCGCTGGAAGTGTTCAAAAACCGCATAGATGAGGCCCTCAGTGATACAGTTTAGTGGTGGACTTGGCAGTCCTGGTTGGACTTGATGATCTTAAAAGGATTCTTAGTTGATTCTATGATTTTGTGTTGATAGCTATATTGGCACAACAGCATTGGAAACCAATACCTTTCCAAAGGAGATACAAAAACTATGTCCACATTAGAAAGTCTTTAAGACAAACAGGAGAAGATCTGTAGAGTGATACTATGGGAGGGACTGAATATCCATGGCTTTTTCATATTGGACTTGCCTTAGTCTGGTCCCATTGCCCAAATGCTCATTTGCAACTGGACCTCATCTTCCAGTTTTTATTTAATCTAAAATCCCTTTCTTGTATACTAAGGCCACTCCACTGTATGAACTGAAGAAAGCAATCAGGGGGTGCCAGGAGATCCACTCCAGAAGTTCTTTCTTGATCTGAACTAAAACACTATGTCCATATTGTCCATAAAAACAGAAGGAGTGTTGCTGCTGGTGTAAATTTATGTCCTCTTTAAATGGCATAAAGTCCATCACATTCTTCTTTGCTCACACAAGAGCTGAGATTTTTCATGCCCATATTAAAAGCCAACTTGCTTGTACTGGCAAAAGTACCTGGTATACAAACATCAAAGGCAAATCAGTACAAAGTATTTGTAAACATGAGATAAAGATTCCTGCATGCACATTGCTCTTGTAAAAGTGATAGATGTATTCATCATGTCATAGACAAGCACGGCTGCTGACACTTACTGCTATTTTTGTATTTTCTGAATTTATTAACATTATGTAAAATGCAGCATCAACTATTTAATGCATAAAATTTTTATTTGTTGGACATTCAGGATAAAAATTAATAGAGAACGCAAAGCCTCAATAGGCTTGTGTATGTACATAATCCTTTAAACTATGGTTTGCACTGAACCTATCATTAATTTTAGAAGTCATCCAGTCATATTCTTCCACAAAGCTTCAAGAGTGTAAAAGTAAGCTCACATGTATACAAGAATGATAAATACATTCCTCTGCTCCACAGATATAATTTATATTCACTAGTGCAGTACCTATCACTTTTATGTAATGCAATGAATTGTAATGACTTCTAAGTAAATAAATACTTTAAAATAAAATAAATCAGAGAACTTCAGGCAAGAGCTTGTTGGAATTCTTCAGTGAAACTTTTATCATGTGGGAGAGCCCATTTATCATAGGTTTTTGTGTGATTAACATGAATGACACTTACTGGGAAAGGCTTCTGATATTTAATAGGGACATATTAGAAATACAAAAAAGAAATGTGGGTGACAGAAACCCTTGCAATTGCAGGAGGTTTTTCTATGCATCAGACTCTTAGGAGCCCTTCTTTCTCACGATACTTTTTTTCTGTGGGTGGTACTATTCTTTTAACTATTAGTTCAGATAGAAAGAAAGGCTATCACACATACACTAGAGCAGTGGTCTCCAAACTGCTTTGATTGTAAACTCTTATCAGTAAAAAATTTCTGAACACACATAGAATCATGGAATCATGGAAGAGTTAGGGTTGGAAAGGACCTTAAGATCATTTAGTTCCAATACCCCTGCCATGGGCAGGGATACCTCACACTAAACCATGTCACCCAATATATGTTTATATGTTTATTTAGAAATTAAATACATTTACTCCCATACTAATATATTACATATATTATTAAAAAAAATAATTTATTTATCAATGGTAAAAAAATATTTTCTTCCTGTACCTCAATGGATTGCCTTGAGCACCACTGGGGTGTGTGTACACCCTACATTGGAAGCCACTGAAACAGTACATGGGCCTGTTGGAGCTAGCCCAGAGAAGGGTTATGAAGATGATCAGAGGGCTGGAGCACCTCCTTTGGAGACAGGCTGAGAGAGTTAGGCTTGTTCAGCCAGGAGAAAAGGCGGCTTAGGGGAGACCTTAGAGCAGCCTCCCAGTACCTAAAGGGGAGCTACAAGAAATCTGGAGAGGAACTTTTTATAAGAGCATGTAAGGCTAGGACAAAGGCTAATCATATTAAAATGAAATAGGATAGATTTAGATTAGATATTAAGAAGAAGTTCTTTATTGTGAGGGTGGTGAGACTCTGAAACCAGTTGCCCAGAGAAGATGCGGATGCCCCATCGTGGAGGTGTTCAAAGCCAGGTGTGATGGGGCTTTGAGTAATGTGGTCTAGTGGAAGATGTCCTGCCCATGGCAGTGGGGGTCGAACAAGCTCATCTTTAAAGGTCCCTTCCAACTCAAACCATTCCCTGATTCTCTGATTTCAGCTATCACAAGTCTTGATTATTTGCAGGACAACTCACTAGATTTTCAGTATGAAGAAGTAACAACACACCTATATTCAGCAAAACTGCTGTTATTCGAAAGAATAATTTAAAAAGAGTTATCTGTCTATTCCAGCAAAAGCATCAGAATGACTCCCAAATTATTCTAATTAGCTTTTATATATACTCAAATAGCTCTCAAACATAGATAATTGTTTTTAAAGTTGAACACAAGACAGCTTATTCAGTGTTGTTTAAGACCAGACATAATTGCTTAATACCCATTTCTAAGTCCCAAACAGAAATCCCCAAAAGCATATCAGTATTTTTTTACTGTCTCTGCTTGCCTGATTTCCTAGGTGCTCCATTCAAGTCCCTAGTACATGTGCTGAGTGCCTTTTCCAGGGAGATATGCTCTCTCTCCCCTAATGGGCAATTGCTAACCAGGGTTAGCACACAGGAACCCAATCTCTATGCTATGAGAAGCCTGAAAAATTAGTTGTAATCAACAACAGAAGCAACTTCATCTGCTATGATGGTAGGTTGCACATCATTTGTATAATGACTAGATGTTAGAGAACTCATCAAATGGTTAGAAAATGGAGCAGCGTTGGGCTCATCCTAGGAGGTATGTGATAAACCACCTGGCTTTCAGCTATTGTGAGGTGGAAAACATAGCACTATCTTCAAAACTGATCTGCTGAAAACAAAGTAGTCAGAAGGTGGGCCAGGCTAGTCCTGATCTCTAATAGCTAGAAAATTCATGGAACAAACACATTTAAAGCTTTTCTTATTGTCTGGAGCCATGACTCTAAAGTCTTTTTTTTGACTAACAAGTCTACTCACTGCTACTTACCCCTGCTGGGCCTTCATCTGGTCCTGTAATACTCTTTATGTATGGGTTCAAGATGCAAGAGAAGGCATAGAAAGTTCATTTATTCATATTGGAAAAGAAAATAATGCTTCTTTATGTCAGTAAATGTTAAGACACATAATACATTAATACTAAAAAATGAGGAAACTGTTTTTTAATACATCATTGTGAAATACCAGATATGATGCAAAGTTGCAACTTAACCTTGGCAGTAATATCATTACCTTTGGTAATCAATTATTACAACAAATTTTACATTGCTGATATAAAATCATTAATACATCTTGTCATTCCAGTGTATCAGCAAACAGTTTAAGTTGCTATAGAGTCATCCTACTATGCTATGCCCGCTAAGAGGAAGCTTGCTGCATGGGTTCTTGTATTGTTTATACCGGGGCTTTTGCTCCTAATGGAGAGGCTGGTTCCAGGCAGGTACTGAGTAGTCTGCCTCCATCTTAGGTATGTAAAATTGTAGAGTTTTAGCTCTAAATACAGGAAAAATGTGCTATTTAGAAATTAAATTCTACTTCACATAAGTTCACATTATTTTTACAACTGCCTTTTCTGAACATTTAGGTAAGCAAAGCTCCATCTGTAAAAATGCCCACAGAAAGCCACTTCTGAATCCATAAAATCCATTTATTTTATTTTGGCGTCAGAACAATAATCGTTTAATTGAATTATTAAGTGAAAGTAGGAGTGGAGATTGGTTTTATACTTCAGAGTAAAACAGAAATAGTAAGATAGGTGTTGGCTGACCAGTCATAGCCTGCATATGAGATTGTGTTTATTAATTTCTGAAGGAAGAATACACTATTCTAGTCCTCCACAAACTGATGTCATCACATGCTCCTTGACCACTCTAAAATATCAAGAATTATGTTAAAAACCATTGGCATGTACATTAGGTAAGTAATGAATAGGCAAACTGTGCCATTCCAATAATAAATAAGCCAGAATTCATTCTCTGCCACAGAATCTTGTCTAAAATGAAAACTCTGGGGTTGTATTCTTAGAATAAGGATAACTTTGGATTACTTTTCTACCATACCAAACTTCCTGAAGCCCCATAAAAGTATGAAATGAGATGGCCAATGGCCCATTGTATCACACAGCTCTTCCTATACAAAAGCACCTAATAAATATAAATTAATCACTTCAGACACCATCAGAGTATGGCAGTATTTAGGCCAAATTTGGGGGAAAACATTTCAGTGTTTGTATATTTCCTACCTACAATACTGAAATTAACCTCAGTATATGTTTATATACACACGTTTTTATACTTACATGAATTTTCAAATGAAGCTTTAGCTTATCCTGCTTGCATTTATTCTATGTATTTATTCATGTTATTATACATTCTATGTATCATTCACTGAACACTCAGTTTCAATAAATAAAAGCTTTTGTCCACTGGCAATATGTATATATGTTTTATTACCACAGCTATGTCCAACCAATTAGCTCATTCAGTCCATCTCGCCCATCCACATGTCCCTTGAAGCTAGTCTCTGATCTTCCTCAAGTTACTAGAGTTCTGATTCCTTTCTCCCCAAAGGCTGTGGAGCAGGTGATGAACATGGGATTTACAAATGTTACAGGCAGGGAGCAGCAGCAAGAAGGAAATCAAAAACATGCAAAGGATTCGGAAGTTAATGGACAGGAAGACAGTACATCAGGTGAACTGCAAAGTATCGAGGATAATCAGGAGTTTTATTTTCTGAGCATTCAAATTTTCAAAAATAAAAAGTTATGTATTAGTTGCTTTCAGAGTAGATCTCAGACTGTTGCTCAAAATACATACAGACATACATACATTCCTTTCTTCAGGGCATTTCTTCAGCACACTTGCTTCACAGTCTATGAAGCTCAAAGAAATCCTCAGTGCTGAGAAAATAAAAGCACCTATTGACACAATTGTGCCCAGTTGAATCCTCAATGCTGAGAAAATAAAAGCACCTATTGACACAATTGTGTCTAGTTGAGCCCCAGAAATTACGGTGATGCTTGGTCTCACTGACTGCAATAGCAGTCTTTACTGAAGAACTGCTAAGAATTCTAAACAAAACATAAAACCCTGGGTTCTCAAAAACAAACATGGAGGGAACAGGGGGAAACAAAGACAGCAGGCACAAGCAGCAGACCACTACTTTGGCAATCTCCTGAGCACTCAGAAAGACAGCAAATGACATTGCTAGTGCACTTCAAGCCTAGACTTGAAAACACCCATGGCCTCTGCATGGTGTCAGCGCAGATGCTGGTGATGGTTTCTTGAATGTTCAGAGATATGTCTCCTAATATGGTTTACTCAAACTTTCATGGTTAAAATATTTCATAACAGTAAAGTCAAAATATGTATTTGCATTTGTAATGTCAGAATTACATAATAAACCAAAATGACATTTTTCTGTTTCAAAATATTTCTCCAGCAGCAAGCCACAGATTTGCAACAGCAACTGACACTGTGATATTTATTTTTTTTTAGATCCATTTGCAGAAAATTAAATATGTGGTTAATATCCACTTTAATACTTAAAATAATGGCAACTACATCAAAAAGTTAGTACAGCTCTGGTCAAAGCCTCCATACATTATTCTCCAGATGACAGAACCAAGTCCTATAGAAATGTTTTCAAATAAATATAAACATTTCTTTAAAGTAGTTACTCATGGACAGTTTAGGGGTTTTTTCATAAATGTTACCTGCAGTCTGTTTCTAGAAGCAGCATCCTTAAGTGGTTTCTGTAGCGTTTTCAGACTCTTCAGACATACAGTCCTTTGAGAATACGACTGAAGCTGCATGTTGTGTTATCCTAACCAGCCTGTAGTATTGCCTACAAACAAAAGTAAAAGTTAGATCAATTATGGCTTGAACACTACCAGTGTCACACTGATAACTCACTACCCTTCTTTGTTCTTGTAACAGTTAGAAATAACACATTATTTTTAATATTATCTAATAGGACATGCTTCTCTTCAAAGGTCCAGTCCCCTCCTGACCTAATAGCTTTCATTCAGTTCGGAAACGATAACTTTCACCTCCATTTGTCCTGTAAGGTCAGCCTACAGTGACCTCACAGTGACCTCGCTGTCAGACCTCTGAACTCTCCACTCTACTCAATTTTCTAACATTTTCACCTCGTCCCATGTCAAAATCATGCAGAATTTTCACTAGGCATTTACAAAGACTTTCTTTCTCCTCCTTCAAGTCATCTGTTGAAACTCTCATTTACAGATCACTGTGTCTTAAGCATTCTTTGTCCTGTCCCATGCTTAGACTGTAAACTGCTTAGGAATTATCTTTTGTTCTGGGTTTGTATCCTACCTGACACACAGATTATGACTAGCATTCTTCTCTGCCGATGGGAAGATAATATATGATAAAAAATAATATTTTTTGTGAGGAACATGAAAAAGAGGGGCATTCATAGAAGAACAGGCATTACTTCATAATGCCTCACTGAGGCTTTTGATCACTAACTATCCAAAAAGAAGAATGTCATATGCTGAGCTGACATTTTACTTAAGACAGGTAAACCTACATAATACGAGGGGAAAAAAAATTCAAGATAGCAAGTCAGAAGAAACAAAGTGTCGAAGAGTGTTTTTTAAAAAAAGCTCTTTTATTTGTCTAACATAGAGCTACACCTTATGAATCTGAATTATTCCACAATGGTTATCCCACATTTCTATCAAATTACTTGGAACATAAAGAGCTTATTTAATATATTGTTTACAGTGTTTAAAAATTCATGAACTCACTGTGTAAGCCCACTTGCTGAGATTCACGCTAAATACTCTTCCCTGAAAACAGTACTACACCTGCATGAAAGAAAATTTGGTATAAACTGGGACAAAAAAAGGTGCAAATGATGTGTAGAACTACTTCTGCACAATATTTACATGTATCAACTTGCACTAAAGAAAATACTATAATTAAATAAAGATGGAGCTTATCAGAACAATTTATGTTGTAACAATAATGAGTATCAGACATATGGTGAACACAACAAGAAGCAGGATGTTCTGCAGTTCTTACTGTCCATGAGTCCTAGTTGTATGTCTGTTACACAGGTTGTTCTACAGAAATAATAGAACAGATTCACTGGGTTTTGTTTGCTATTCTTTGGAGGGGGGTGTGTTGTTTTTTCCAAATGGAACACTTTAAGTAGCAAGCATTCTTTACAGAAAGCATAAAGTTAATATTTGAGAGCAGCATTAGAGAGGAATGACCAATGGGAAGAATAAGTTCTTCTCTTTTATTTATTATGGTAGCATTTGGGGATCCCACACTTCAACCAGACAACCGCTGTGCTTGGAACCGTGCAAGAATAATAGAAAAAAAAAAATAAAAAAATTACAAAAAAGGAAAGAAAACATTGCTGATCCTATAACCCCAACTTCATTGTGACTTGACTTTGATTTTATAACGCATAGGTATACTGAGCTTTGTACTCCACTCAGAATGCAAAGCACAGGTGCTCTTTGTAGCCAAGTGTGGGGTTTTTTGCTATATCCAAGCTATAATAGGAAATGTCTCCTTATATGTACAAGCACTTCCAAAAGGTTTAGATAAAAGCATCTCTCTTAGGTAATTTATAATATGTTTTACACAACAAAATGGAATAAATTTGCTTCCTAAAACTGGGACAGAACATAAAGAAGGCATCTTCTATATGCAATCTGAACAATTTTTTTAATATTAAAAATAATAAAAATCTTTAGAATCTCTGAAAACGTTTAAAACATCAAGTATATCAACACTCTTCATTTAGACCATAATATAATAAATTCCAGCTGTAGTAGGCCTTTACCTTTATGATGATATAGGCACAATATTGAAAAAAAAGTGGTGTGGCACCAACCTGAATGTATTATTATCTGTGGACATTAAACTTGTTACATACAGCTAAGCCTGGGCTCTGCATGACGGCAGAAATATTTAAGAAAAGAAGAATGTAAACACATGAGGTAAGTTAGTCAATGTGCGAGACTGAAAAGTCATCCAGAAATTTCATCAGGAGTGCTGTTTGCTAAAAAAATCTCTCAAAAACCAGTTTTCATCACCTTGGAGCTTTGCTTACTCTATGCCTCAACAACTCCAGGAAAACAAGATTCTCTGCTTAACTGTCTCTGAACACACGCAAAACACTGATTTTAATTGCCACTCAATAAAAACTAATACTCAGTTTTGTTGAAGTTTTCTTCATGCTTGCAATACTCTCATAGTAAATACTGTTCTATCTTATGTACAGAATGTTTTCTTTTTCTTGTCTGTATAACTATTATTTTCAGAGTGGCCACAAAGAGGAAACGACACTAACTTCAGTGAATAACTTGCTATCAATAAAACAGTTGCTTTCTGGAATTTGGCACAGCAAAACATCTAAACCATAATCCTCTGCAGTGGTCATAACCTGAATCATAAACATCACTATATAGATGTAAGCATCCACACTAAATTTATCTCACAGTTATCATTTTATTCACATGCTCAGCTCAGTAAACCATGCATAGCTGCTAAGTTTCCCTCTTGTATGTGATGGGGCAAAACTATAAACATGAACTTGTGATATTATACATCATTTTATGATCATGTTAACTGAGTTATGATTACGACATTATTTAATACAGCCTGCACATCTGCCTACTCACTAATTAGGGGGAAAAGATAAAAGTAATTACACTGAAAAGTATCACAGATAAAAGGAGAATGCAAGGCTACTTCAAAATCATGAACATTCCAAGTCAAATGTTATTGCTTCTGAGATACTGATTTTCAAAAGCAGTGTTTATGATGCATGATGCTGCAATACTGTCTCCTTAAGGGTTAGGAGATTGGTAATTATTTTTCTGGTCAAATCAACCAGTCAAGTCTGCAAGCAGCAAATATTTCTTTCTTGCTGCTAGTCTCCCTTGTCACTTTATCTTGGCTCATTTCCCCTTCCCTTCCTAGCCAGCAGCTATTTGAATAGCATACTATTGCAAATGTCAATGAAGGTTGTTTTAAACTTTTCCAAAGGTGTCTCTCATTTTTCTTTTGCTGGTCAGACAAGTTAATTTGCAAGTTTGTAATTAAAATTTTAAGCAAGACGGAAGAATAATTGAAAAAGAAATCAAGTGCTAATAGTGTGATTAGCTCCAATACATAGTATTCAAGACAAACCAGTTTCTTTCTTCCTACTCTGTGGACTGATTGGGCATACAGAAGGTTAAGGTACCAATATGGTTGTTTTGGTCAAGATTCTTCCTTTGGAGCAGGCAATGACACTCACTGATACATTCCTAACAGCAGCTGGGATGGCTCCCCAGGAATCAGCAAAAAGGTTGCAACACACTCTTTACTGGCTTCCTTCCACTAACAAATGGAAGTTTCTGTCACACACATTTCTCCCTAGTGTGAAACTCAAGGGAAGCTGTGGTAGCCATGCTTTTTACCCTCCACTACAGGGTACCAGAAAAAGCAACTTTTGCTTTATGAATGTGCTATGGCATCTTTTTCAAACTGAGTTCTTTAGGTTTAGTTGACAATGACTCCAGTGTCTATCCACTGTACTCTCTTAGGTGACATGATGTCACGGTTTAAGCCCAGATGGTAACTGAGAACCACGCACCTGGTCACTGACTCCCCATCTTCTTACCCGCCCCACTCCCAGAGGGATGGGGAGGAGAATCAAAAGAATGTAAACCCCACAAGTTGAGATAAGAACAGTCCAATAGCTAAGGTATAACACAAAAACACTACTGCTACCACCAATAATAATAATAAGGGAAATAAAAGGGGAAAGAACATAAAACAAAAAAGGGAAGGGAAAAAAAACCAACCATAAACACAAGTGATGCACAATGCAATTGCTTACCACCTGCTGATCGATACCCAGCCTGACCCAAGCAGTGATCTGGCCTTCTGGGTGACTCCCCCCAGTTTACATACTGGGCATGATATGCTGTGGTATGGAATACCCCTTTGGCTAGTTTGGATCAGGTGTTCTGTCTCTGCTTCCTCATGGCTTCTTGTGCCCCTCCTTACCAGCAGAGAATGAGAGATGGAAAACTCCCTGATTGGGGTAAGCATTACTTAGCAACAACTAAAACATCAGTGTGTTACGAGCATTGTTCTTAGACTAAAGTTGAAAACACAACACTGCACCAGCTACTAGGAAGGAAAAAAATAACTGTGACAGCTGAACCCAGGACACACGGTTCAAGGGGAAAAGGCAGATGCAGCACAGCAGAACCCTCTTCTCACCGAGAAAGCCATCTCCAGTAGCTCCTCTTTTGCACATGGGCAAACAAAGGCATACTTTTACAAAATTATCCAGGCAATGAAGTCAAAAAAAAAGCATCTAAGAACTGTGTGGACAACAGTGGTTAAGTTAACATTTTGGATGTATCAAAGGTATGCCTTCTCTATAAACTGCTCGGTGAATGCAAGTTGAATGTAGGCTGAATACAAGCTGAATACTCAGTGAACATATCGATTAGTTAACTGATGTTTTACTTGAAATGTATACCCCTCGACTAACCTAGCAATGTCAAGGAATTTTGTGAGTAGTTTACTTAAACCTCCTGTGGAAGTATTACTTCCTCTTTTGGATAATTCTCAGCCCTGATTTACACCTTTGTAGCTGCTAACCAAAATAACTGTGGAGTTTTACATACTGCAAATATATTTTTAATTAAAAATTGCCAGTGTCTCTCTTTTCTTGCCTCTTTTCCTCTAAGACCTTTTCACTATCATGCATCGAATATCTGGTTTGACCATTTACACAAAAACTGCATTAGCTTTTGTTTTCATTTGCCCTTCATTTCCCTGTACTTCATGAATTTACATGGAAAGATGTGTTAGGGAACAGACAAAGGCATATATCTGGCATATCTATTCCTTTTTGGCTCATGTTAGGAGTGGAGAGCCAGGAACTAAGTGATAAGCATTAGAAGTACTGCATCTGAAACATTATTTTCAAAAGCAAAAAATTAAAACTTCAGCTAAAGTAGTGAAGCCTTTGAATGGGTATCAGAAATCAGACCATGCAGCCCTCACTAGTACTTTATTATATTTTGTTCTTCCTAAAGATATGCTGCTCAATCCATCCTCCCATGCACAATCACACACACACACAAAAAACCCCCAGCATATTCTAGTCCAATGATGGAGTAAATCCCATGGCTAAAAAATGCAATATACAGCTGTGAGCAAGTGATTAAAGTACCTGCCATCTCAGCTGTAAAGGCATGCAGGAGGTTTTTTTCCTCCCTGTGGAACAATTTGAATAGGGTTGTGATTGCTACCTGTGGAGTTCTATCACATAAAGCAAAATGCCCATGTTGTGTTGCAACATTTCATCAGTGTCTTATCACTCTTTATTGGATATGTACTGACTGTTCAAAACGGCATGGTAATCTTCCTTTGAAACATGATAGAAGGCTGGCACCATGCTAGTTCCCCCCCTCATTTTAAACTGAAAGCCCAGTTCCGCAGAAGTTTAATGTGAAAAAATCCAAAGCAAGGGGTTTGTAAAAAAAATGCTGATTCACTGAAATCAAAATACTTAGGACAAGCATCTTGGTTTCAACAATGCATAGCACAAACACAAACAGGCTTTTAAGCAGAAAAAAATCTGGTTCTGATATCTATTGCTTCAGAAAGGCTAATTTTACAAAGCTCAGGAAAATACCAACACAGATAGAGCTGTTTAAATGTATTCCAAAGGAAGGTCTCACTAGTGCAGTGTGAGTATGGCACAATACTCACCTTTCTTCATTGGAAATACTTTACTATATATATCCTTGCGTTATGTGTCCTTTTCACATCCTTGCCCTATTGTCACACCCTGGCTGACCCAGATCATTCTCCTTTATTGTCATTTCCAACTCATCAACCCCCAGCTTGTGGAAGAAATTCCTGCCATTTGTCCCTAAATGCATGACCCAGCACTTCTCATTATTAAATGCAATCCTATTGTAGTACTGCAGTCTTTGAGATCATCCAATTTCTTCTTTGTATTGATAATACTTCCCAGATTTTGTCATCAGCAAATTTCATTACCACATTTGTACTATGTCAGCCAAGATCATTAATTAAACTATTCTATTCAGTCAACCTCCAAAACCAATCCTTGAGGAACTCTAAAGGCAATCTCTTTCCATCACGTCTTTCTGCCAATGTGTTGTCATAATGTCTTCAGCTAGTTCTCATGTATTTCTGTTCATTTTTGCTATTCTTCATTTTAATTAATATCTTCCAAATGGTGGTGTACTGAAATCTCAGATGAAGAACAGATAGAATGTATTGAATTTCCATTACTTTCTGAGTCATATAGGAGTGATAAAGAGCTTTACATTGGCATTGCTCATAATCAGGAGTCTTACATTGGTTAGTTGGCAAACCTAGTATGATCTATGTTTATATAAAAACACCAGGACAGTAGGGAAAATTCAGAATAGATACATGATCATCTCAGGTAATGGCCTTAAAGAAATAAATTTTTAGAGACCTGAATAACCAGATTGTCATCAAAACCAAACAAAATTGTGGAGAAAACCAAAAACTAGGAATGCAGTTAATGTCAGGAATTTCAATTTTATGGAAAACAGACCTCATCAAACAAGTGATTTCATTCTTTCATAAGACTTATGAATGGAATTATATGTACTTAATATAAAGACTTGGAAAGCATTTTATATGCATTGCATTACATTGTGATTAATAAATGAGCATCAAACAATATCAGTAAAGCACATGGTAAATAGGTTAAAAGATACCATGGATAGTATATACACTGAATCTTAGGCTGACCTTAGAGTCACCCAAAAGGATGTGTCCTCTCTGGTCTGTGTTATACATTGTACTGCCCAGCAAAGCCACCCAGGTTATGGGGCAGCTATTTTTTTTATTTATTTTTTTTTATATTTGACAGAATGGAATCAAGAGAGATGAAAAGAGATTACATACAGCACAAAAATGCCAGAATTCATTGTTATTTGGAACTTCTAATACTCAAAGCTCAAATATGTAAGTGAGCTTGAAATAATATTTGAAAAATTATTAATTTATCAAGCAAGCAAAGTCAGACTCATCCTGGAAATTCAAGAGAATCTCTAAAATGGGGCTGGATCATTCCTATCATCAAGTTAAAGGTCTGACAGACAGGGAAGGCTAAGAACTTCGACTCAAGGGCAATCTGTTTAAGATCTGTTATAAGATGCTATATATCTGAAATACCTTCAGGAAGTGCTATCACTGAAAAGTTTTCTGTTCACTGGGAGTGGTTTTAAGGCAGTCCTAAAGGAACTGGTTCAAGGCTTCATTCTATTCAACATTTCTGTTACTCAGCTAATTAAATATATTAAACATGACCACACAGCAGAGTGATAAACAATGATGAGGAAAAGAAATTATGCAGAACAATGTCTCACTTGTAAGTTCATCCTTTATCTAAACAGCATATAATTTGGTAATGCAAAATGAAAAGTTATATTTGTAGAAACTAAGAATAGAGGTAAAACCTACAAGTACGACAGACTGTATGCTGAAAAGCAGTGACTAAAAAGCATCTAAGAATCATAGTAGACTAGCAACTAAACATAAACACCTGGTGCACTGCTATCACTGTGCTGTATACAGTACTGGCTAGGGTCATCCAAGCAGATTGCATCGAGATCTAGGAGTTATGTCTAGAAAAAGTTGTTGAAAATCCAGCAGTGTAGAAAAGAATACAGAATAAATTGAGGGTTGTAGAAAATGCCTTTTCAGTGAGGGACAAAATGGATCCATTCAATTTTATAAAGAAGGTGAAGCTATGAAAATATTACAGAATGTAAGTGCATTTGCAGGGAGAAAACACCAGGTGCTGAGGCTATTTAACCTAGCAGGAGAGCAAAGCAAGAACTAGTGGCTTGAAGCTGATTCCACAGAAATTCACATGAAAGCTAAGGCACAAAATTTCAGTGATAAGAATGAGTAATCATTGAATTTTCCCATTACTGACAAAACTCTTCAATTACAGATTTTATCTATTTTCAAAATATGTGCCTTAGAAAAACAATGACCTGTTATGTGCAAATAGATGATTTAGCAATTTGGCCTTAAATTTATGCATGCCAAACAAATGACAACATAATCTCTCCCTCATCTCTCAGACATGCTTTGTATTTCTTAGACTTTACCATAAAAAGATTATGCAATTTTTTTTTTTATTTAAGAAATATTATTAGTGTCACTTTCATGCTTTTCCAGCAGTAAAATAAATTCTTTAATATCAGCAGTATAACTGTGCAGATATCTAAAGAAGAGTGAAACGATCACTAACACATTGTATAAATGTAATAATTAAATAAAAATTGCTTTTTCACACATAATATTGCAAGTGTAAGGTCTGATATTTCAGCAGTGATGTGACTGATAGAAAGTGCTGCACACATTCAATTTCATTTCCAATGGTCTGTCCTGTCAATGGTATACAACTCCCATTTCTACACTGATGGATCATGAAATACTGGATCTTAATCCTGTCACTAGTGCATTACAGAATATTGCCTGTCCTGGGCTTCAGGCCATATTGAAAGAAATTCAGCATTTGTGGTGGAAGCACAAAGAATGAAATTATCTTTCAAGATATTTTTTACCCTGCTTTTCAAAAGAGAAAGTGCATCTTAAAAGTAATCAGTAGCTGAGAATGCTTAAAGAAATCTCAGCAGAAATTTATGGGCAAAGTGGTGTAACAGAAATAGGTATTGGATGGATATGACAAACACATCATGATCTATGGTATAACGCATACTTATGAAAGTATGTGTTTAGACCTTAAAAGAAAGCCAGTGGAAACATATGAAATGCAAATGAAGCACAGAATTATTATTGATAGTAACATTAGAGTATAACAGAATAGACCAGACCAGAACTGAACAGAATAGAATAGAATTATATTTTCAGTTGTAACAGACTTAAATGATTGTCTAGTCCTACTATCTGAGCAATTTAAGGCTTACCCAAAGTTAAAGCACATTATTAATGGCATTGTCCAAATGCTTTTTAAACTCTGACAGGCTTGGAGCATCAACCACCTCTCTAGGAAGCCTGTTCCAGCTCTCCAGTCTAAACCTCTTCTGATGCAGCTTTGAAACATTCCCACTCATCCTATCCAAGGATACCAGGAAGAAGAGCTCAGCACCTTCCTCTTCATTGCCCCTCTTCAAGAAGCTGTAGAGAACAATAAGATTGTCCCTCAACCTCCATTTCTCCTAACTAGGCAAGCCTGAAGTCCTCAGCTGTTCTTCATAGCACATTCCTTCCAGCCCCTTCACCAGCTCTGTTGCCCTGCTCTGGACATATTCAAGGACCTCCACATCCTTTTTAAATTGTGAGGCCCAGAACTCCACATAGTATTCAAGATGAGGCTGCACTAATGCAGAATGCAGTATGATAGTCACATCTCTTGACCAGCTGGTTATGCTGTGTCTAATGCACCCATTCTATTTGTAACATGATGCAAAAAATCACATAAAAAAAAATGCAACAGATGCAATAGATTGTGATGGGATCCACTCATGAGCAGGACAGCAAATCAACTTAACACAATGCGCTGCCTTACTAACATGCTTTTGAAAATCCTCAGGTCAGTCCTCCACACCATACTTATAAGGACAGATAGTGTTTGGAAGAAATGACATTAACAGTTTTTTTGCAAGGTCACTCTAGGAAGCTAGAACTAGTTGTGGAAAGCACTTGCCACTGGTTAGAGGTCTCACGTTCAAGGAATACTTTATACTAAATATTAATGCTCAACAAAATCTTAAAGTACCTTGAGCTTGTGCTGGAATGGATTAAAAGACATTAAGATACTGTGAAACACATAGATATACTTTTATGCTTCTCTTGAAAATTCACCTTCAATACTTTATAATTGGTAAACCAAAGTATTTTTGTTTCTTTTTCTGAAGTTAATGTTTGGGTTTTTTTCTGACAGATTTACATGCACAAAGATCCACAAGGTCTGTATCAAAGGCATATAGCAAACTTAACAGCAAAAGCTACTTTGGGGGAAAAATGAAGGGGGGCTAGCAAGAGGAGGAAGAGAGAGAAAAAGGGAAAGGGGAATGGAAGACTTCCCAGTGGCAAAATGAGAAGTGATGGAAGATTCCAGGCTAGTGTCCTCCCCTAGGAGGAGTCCAGCAACTTGGTTGAAAGTTTACAGAGCTGCAAGTGAAAAGCAGACTGAGAAACGGAAAGAGAAGGCCCTTAGTGCTACAGAGGCTAAGGCACCTAAGGCACTGTGCAACATCACTGATATCTGCCAACATTAAATTATGGAAAAAAAAAATCTCAGTAATTATGAGAAGCAACAGAATTTCCACTTAAAGAAAGTTTCTTGGGTTTATCAATTAATTCAACGATTCCAGTCATTGGGGAAAAATATGTCTTTTCATTTGGCTTCTCAGGTACTAATCAATTCTTAATTATCTTTAACTGTATTGACCTACTCCCACTGTTTATGCCATATAGATTAATGAATGACATTCTAAAGAACACAGTATCACACTTGGAGAGCAAGGGATTCATGTATTATTCACACTACATAAATACATACTGCTGCTCTTTTTGACCTAAGCAGTTAGCTACACTTTGGGGCTGGCAGGTTGCTTATGTGAGGAGATGCTGATAATGCAATCTTGTTTATTTACATTAAGATTAAAGAAACCACAAAATCCTTTTTGTGTGAACACAGAAAGAAATAAGTCTTTTAGCTTATAGCTCTGCCCTGGAATCTCAGTCCCAAAAGCTGCCTTTCTCAGGACCACAAAAACCCTCACCAGCCTTTCATCTGTTTTTCTTTCATACCCAGACATACATACCCAGGTTTGGGACTGAGGGTGCAGCCTATTTCTTTGAAGAGCTGCTTTTTTTTTCCCTCCAGTGGTTGTGCTCCTCCCTTTTGATGCAGAAGCAACGCATTTGGAGGAGGTGAGGGGCTTCAGAGGTCAAAGCACAAAACATAAGAGGGAAAATGCTGTTGTGTAGGCAGAGTAGAGGAGAGGACAGAAGAAGTCACTGTACATAAACAAGGAAAAAAATGCATGCCTCAGGAAAACCCAGGAAAGAAAGAAATAAAATAAACTTGAAGAGATGAAACTGAAACTGGAGATTCATTTGAGCATTTGCCCATGTTCACAAGACTTTTTCTCCCATGGTGCCCACAGCCAAGTGCAACAAGCTTGCGGAAGACAATCCCTTCCAAAATGCTATACTGAAAAAAAAAAAAATGTTCCTAGTTTTCTTTGTAATGTTGAGAAAAAAGGGGAACGATATTCTTCATATGTGCTTTGCTCAGCTGAAGATAGAAGTGCCTTTCTGTTTTCTGCTGCCTTGTTCCTGAGCTAACCTAATTTCTCCTGATCAAAGATTGAGTGATTTATTCTGGCTTCTGCCAAATGTCACGGTAGCCAACAATCTGTCAAAGCCTACCCTTGCCTCTTCCATGCTCTGCTATTCCTAAGAGGCCAGCTGGGACAGGTGTTTGGAGAAGGTATTCTGACTTTATGAAAGGGAAAGGTTAGGGTCCTTAGGTCACATTTTTTTCTACAGCTTTAATGGTTTCGTACCAAACAGGAATCTGGCTTCAGAATTAAGATGGATGAGTCCTTTGTCTGACTCGCTGATCTGGACAGGAGTGCAATAAGTGAGAACTGGTCTAGCATTTTAAACCAAACGCTAGATATTTAAACCAAATGTCCATAAAACAAAGAATAATATTTTTTCTGTTGATGTAAATAAAAAAGGAAGTTACATGGAGACACACCAGATACACAGAAGACAGCAAAATAAATGTGCATAGAATGAAAACAAACCCTGCACACAGAAAAAGCAAATGAACAAAAAAAACCCCAAAACAACACCAAATCCAACAAAATCCCAAAACAAACAACAAAAAACTGTCTGACCTTTATGCTCATTTAGAGCCTATTTCGATAGATGAGGTGGGATTTGTGTAGGCACTTAAATTTGGTGCATATCCTGTCCTCAGGTCTACTCTAAATGTGCAAAATACTCTAGTTCTCTTGCACAGAGTATAAATGCAGTAATACCTTTCAAAAACTGCAAGGTAATATCATGCCAGGAGACATGTCACAAATAAACAGTGAATTGAAAAAGCATTTGTAGCACCTTGATATATCATCCATTGATCCAAGTACTTCTCACAATTTAGAAGTTTAATCCTCAGCTGTATATATTTTCAGAATTTAATACTTTGAAAGGGATAAATTCCTCATCAACTATTGCCTTATTCAAAGCCTTGGACATTTCCAAGGATAGACACATATCTTTGTGTGTGGTGACAGTAATGGTAATAGCACAGTTTACAAATCCCTCTCCAAAGCAGAGATGCTACTCCTTACTATGGATTTTCCAGCGTTTTAAGTATCTTCCAATATTCTGCACCATACAGTCAAACTATAGGAATATGGGTGCTTATTTTAACTGTTGCTGCATCAGGGCCCATATGCTTGCTTTACTGCATGGGAGAACAAGTGTGCTATTTTAATTCTCTCCTCACAGAATCACAGAATCCCGAGGGTTGGAAGGGACCTCAAAAGATCATCTAGTCCAACACCCCTGCAAGAGCAGGGTAACCTAGAGTACATCACACAGGAACTTGTCCAGCTGGGCCTTGAATATCTCCAACGTAGGAGACTCCACAACCCCCCTGGGCAACCTGTTCCAGTGCTCTGTCACTCTCACAGTAAAGAAGTTTTTCCTGATGTTCACATGGAACCTCTTATGCTCCAGTTTACACCCATTATCCCTTGTCCTATCACTGGACATCAGAGAAAAGCATAGCTCCATCATCCTGACACTCACCCTTTACATATTTATATACACTAATAAGGTCACCCCTCAGTCTCCTCCAAGCTGAAGAGACCCAGCTCCCTCAGCCTCTCCTCATAAGGGAGATGTTCCACTCCCTTAATCATCTTAGTTGCCCTGCACTGGACTCTTTCAAGCAATTCCCTGTCCTTCTTGAAGTGAGGGGCCCAGAACTGGACACAATATTCAGATGCAGCCTCACCAAGGCAGAGTAGAGGGGGAGGAGAACCTCTCTTGACCTACTAACCACACTCTTTCTAATGCACCCTAGGATGCCATTGGCCTTCTTGGCCACAAGGGCACATTGCTGGCTCATGGTCATCCTCCTATCCACCAGGACCCCCAGGTCCCTTTCCCCTTCACTACTTTCCAGCAGGTCAACCCCCAACCTGTACTGGTACATGGGGTTGTTCCTGCCCAGATGCAGGACTCTACACTTGCCCTTGTTGAATTTCATCAAGTTTCTCCCCACCCAACTCTCCAGCCTGTCCAGGTCTCGCTGAATGGCAACACAGCCTTCTGGTGTGTCAGCCACTCCTCCCAGTTTAGTGTCATCAGCAAACTTGCTGAGGGTACATTCAGTTCCCTCATCCAGGTGGTTGATGAAAATCTTAAACAGCACTGGTCCCAGCACTGACCCCTGAGGGACTCCACTAGTCACAGACCTCCAGCTAGATTCTGCCCCATTGACCACAACTCTCTGCCTTCTTCCTTTCAACCAGTTCTTGATCCACCTCACTACCTGATCATCAAGCCCACACTTAGCTTATCTATGAGGATGCTGTGGGAAACAGTATCAAATGCCTTACTGAAATCAAGAAAAACCACATCTACCGCTCTACCATCATCCATCCACCTCGTTACTTCCTCATAGAAGGCTATCAGGTTGGTCAAACATGACTTCCCCTTGGTAAAACCATGTTGGCTACTCTTAATGACCCCCTCATCCTTGATATGTCTAGAGATGGTGTCAAGAATAAGTTGTTCCATCACCTTTCCAGGGATGGAGGTAAGGCTGACCAGTCTATAATTACCCGGGTCCTCCTTCTTGCCCTTCTTATAGACTGGCGAGACATTTGCCATCCTCCAATCCTCAGGCACCTCTCCTGTTTCCCACGACTTACCAAAGATGATGGAGAGTGGCCTAGCCATGACCTCCGCCAGCTCCCTCAGCACCCGTGGGTGTATTCCATCCGGACCCATCGATTTATAGATGTCCAGATTGCTTAACTGATCCCTAACCCAATCCTCATCTACCAAAGCAAACTCCTCCTTTATCCTGACTCCTTCTGGGGCTATAGGAATCTGGGGCCCCCAGGGAGAGTCTGCAGGAGTAAAGACAGAGGCAAAGAAGGCATTCAGCACCTCTGCCTTCTTTATATCCTCTGTCTCCAGGGCACCCTCCTCATTCAGCAGTGGGCCTATATTGCCTCTCGTGTTAGTTTTATCCGCTATATATTTGAAGAAACCCTTTCTATTGTCCTTAACCCGACTTGCAAGATTAAGTTCCAAGGAGGCCTTAGCTGTCCTAATTGCCTCCCTACATCCTCTAACAACTGTCCTATATTCCTCCCAAGTGGCCAGCCCCTCCTTCCATAATCCATAGATTCTCTTTTTCCACATGAGTTTGCCCAGCAGTTCCTTGTTTAACCATGCTGGTCTCCTGCCTCCGTTACTTGATTTCCTACCCCTTGGGATGCTCTGATCCTGAGCTTGGAAGAAGTGGTCCTTGAATGCTGACCAACTATCTTGAACCCTGAGCCCCTTTACCACCTAGTACCCTTTCCCATGAGACTTCCCTTAGCAATTGATTGAAGAGGCCAAAGTTGGCCCTTCGGAAATCCAGAATTGTGGCCTTGCTAGGTATTCTATTCCTCCCACACAGGATCCTAAACTCCACCATCTCATGGTCACTGCAGCCAAGGTTGCCATTGACCTTGGCTGCCATTGACCTTGATCACCACTTCAACCAGACCCTCCTTGTTGGTGAGTACTAGATCCAGCAGCGCTCCTCTTCTAGATGGTTTGTCCACCATTTGCATTAAGAAGTTATCATCAATGCACTGGAGGAACCTCCTAGACTGTGAATGATTGGCTGTGTGAGTCTTCCAGCAAATATCGGGGTAGTTAAAATCCCCCATGAGGACCAAGGCATGTAGTCGCGAGGCTGCTTTCAGTTGCCTGTAGAAAGCCTCATCAACTCCTTCGTCCTGATCAGGAGGTCTATAATAGACCCCCACAATTGTATCACCCGTACCAGCCTGTCCCTTAATTCGTACCCACAGACTTTCCACTTGCCCCTCATCTGCCCCTGGACAGAACTCAATACATTCTAGCCACTCTGTCACATAAAGGGCAACTCCACCACCTCGCTTTGCTGACCTATCTTTCCTAAAAAGGACATAGCCATCCATGACCACATTCCAGTCATGTGAGCTGTCCCACCAGGTCTCTGTAATTGCCACCAGATCATAACCTTTAGACCGCACACAGACTTCTAACTCCTCCTGTTTATTCTCCATGCTGCGTGCATTGGTGTACAGGCATTTCAGGCAGCGAGTAGAGCACGCTAATGGCACCCTTGGGAGGCAGGAGGCCTTCTGGTCTTCATTAATACTAGAACAATGCCCCACTAGTTCAAACCCAGCTACAACCCCCTCGCACTTTGAATCTAACCTAAAGCTCTGTGAGTGAGCTCTGCTAACTCTTGCCCTAGTACCCTTTTTCCCCTGCGGGACAGGGTCTAAACAACTATCCTTTCCCTCAAATGAAACAATAGGTTGAGAGTCCTTTCTAGTCCACCATCCTTCAAGCCCTAGCATGTTTCTCTTAGGCGTGTCCCCAACAGGCCCAGTTATCTCCCCTTCCCCCTTCATATCTAGTTTAAAGCCCTGCCAATGAGCCCTGCTAACTCCTGCCCCAAAAACCTTTTCCCCCTCTGGGACTGGTGTATCCCACCTGCCACCAGCAAACCAGGTGTCTCATATAGCAGCCCATGATTGAAAAACCCAAACCCCTGCCTTTGGCACCAGTCACGTAGCCATACATTAATCTGCAGACTCTTCCTGTTTATCTCTTCACCCTTGCTTGTAACAGGAATGGAGGCAAACACCACTTGCACTCCAGATCCTCTAACCAGCCATCCCAGGGCCCTGAAGTCTCTCTTCATTGCCCTTGCCCTCCTTGTAATAATTTCATCACTGCCAACCTGAAAAACCAGCAGCGGATAGTAGTCAGAGGGCTGCACCAGATCAGAGAGTTTCCTTTTAACATCTCTAATCTGAGCCCCAGGCAGGCAGCAGACTTCCCTGTGAGATGGATCTGGGCGACAAATGGGCCCTTCTGTTCCCCTCAGAAGGGAGTCACCCACCACAATTACTCTTCTTTTCTTCTTGGTTGAGGAAGTTCTAAGGCATGGGGGTGAGTGACAAGCCCTAGGTGACTCACTAGATAGATCTACACCTCCATCTCCATTTACCTGGCCCTGTAGTTCCAAGACCCCATACCTCCTTAACTGCTTTCATCTAAAGAAAAGTATTTTCCTCTTCTGGTCCGTAACTAAATACATAACTAGAGTTACTATAACCTAAAGAGAAATGAAAAATGAGGGAAAATTAGGATATGTCCAGGGGAAAACACAAAGTGGGAGATCCTTGCAGTCTACTGCTACGTAGACTGCTAAGGCATTGGGGGCCTGTGTCAAGTGCCTCCACACAAATGGATGCAGTGTGGTAAATGTCAAAAGGAATAACAAGTTCTTGCCTATCTGTAGAGAAGTGATACCACCGGGATACAGAAATGTGATGGGATAGCTCACATGACAAAATAATTTTTTTATCCATTTTTTTTCCATGAGAGAACAGACCCACATGGGTGACATTGTGGTACGTACATGTTATGTACGCGTATGTATTCCTATGAATACACATTTTGTATTCCTACATATCACCTGACTAGGAATACAAAAAGATGAAAGCTTCTTTAGGTGCATCACTTTCATACACCCTGGTATGCATTGGGACTTCAGCCACCCTGATACCTGGTGGGAGGACATACAGCTGGGTGCAAACAATCTGGGAGATTTCTGGAGTGTGTTGACAAGTTGAGTTCTTTCTGATGAAGGCGATAACTGACTAAGGAGATGTTCTGCTGAACCTCACATATAAGAGGATTGGCCAAGGATATGAAGGTCAAGGGCAGCCTTGGCTGCACTGACCTTAAGATTGTGGAGTTTAAAATTCTGAGAAAAGTGAGGAAGACAAATAGTAGAATCACAACCCTAGGCCTAAGGAAAGCAAATTTCAGCTTGTCAGAAATCTCCTTGGCAGACATTTTCAAACAAAACTGAAAACTTGGGGAAGCGGCTACTTACTTTGTGAAATACTTACACTTTTATGCAACTTCTGCTATGTGATGTCCATACTCTAATGATAATAGTACAGAGTAAGAGATAGAATCATTAATCACCATCCACTCAGGTCTTTAAAAATATAAGCTGAAATTAGAAGACTATGCCAGGGTCTAAATATGAAGACTAACTGGTGGTCAACATTTGCACGAGATATATAATATAGGCAATACAGACAATATGGACTACATAAGCATACAATTATTATAATGAATGTCTAATAATATATATGACAATTTAAAAAATCCATGTATTATAGTTGAGGCCTAAATATATACACAATCTTGTATACCAAGGGGGAAAGGCTGTTAAGAAGATAAAACACCTGTAAATGTTCACCAAAGTGAATTTTGCATTTTCAAATTTTTGAAAGTCTAGCCTTTGTTAAAATATAGATTAGCAAATAACCTCAAATAAGCAAGTATGGACAGAGGGCGGGGATTTTACTTCTCTAGGCTTGAATACAGTAAAGGAAGAACATTTTCTCTAGAAAACATCTCAGAGGAAACTAAATTGGACTGCTACTCTGAAGTGTTTCATAAAGGAATCTCTACCAAATACTGAGGAAACCTAAAGAAATTAGCCTCCTGTGTCTAAGGTTAGTCATTGTAAATACACCTCAACGTCCTGCTTTATACTTTGTTTTTATATAAAAGTAGATCAAATAATTGGACTGTCATAGAATATGGCAAAGGTACTTATGCTGATAAGGAAGGCTTCTTTGATGTAAATATGAATTTTGAACTATAGGAGATGCATGATAATATTAAACTACATCAGAAAGAATCCCTATGGTTGTGAAGGCAAACATAAAAGTGGAGTATGGATTTATTCTGCCTTCATTTCTCTCTCTCTGACCATTAGCTGGAATCCTAAACTAATGAGTAAAGGGAAAAAAATCCTAATGTTAATACTTAAATATTGATGTTTTCTTACTTTAAAAAAGTAGAGTCTTTTCTGCTTTCATTTTTTCATTCTGTTTGTGTAGGGAACGATTAGACATTTCTTCTAGGATATTTACGAAGACAAGATATACACATGTAAACTTTGCTTGGGTACAAACTGCAGGATGAAATTCTATGTAAGTCAGAATTTAAAGCAGGAAAAAATAAAAATCTGCTGGACTGTAAGACAAGTTAGCCAAATACCGAATGAAACTTGTTTACAGAGCACTGTAATAAAAATATAGATGTTATGTATGTGCATCCTAAGCACATAATATCACCAGTTTAAAACACTTTATAACACCCTGAAGGTCCTTTAGGCAACAGTTTGAAGCCAGTTTTTTGCTTACTCTGTTGTTTGTTTTTTTTTTTCCTATTTACATGCCTTGAATATGTACAAGGTTAACTTTGAAAGAGGTAATGTACTCCCTCTGTGCTTTCCATATTGGGAAAGGTATTTTGGATATGTATCTGTTTTATCTTTATTTGAAAGAATTTCACAAATGGATTGGTTTATATTTGTCTTCATGATCAAAAGAGGAAAAGACCTGGATAAGCTATGATCAAAAGAATTTTAAAAATAATCCCATAATAATTAATTTGAGCATAAACAAACAAATAGATGTGAGTCAGATAAGACTGAACAGATAGATGGCAAATAAAAATCATAGAGAAATAACAATAAACTTCTGACTGTGCATAAGACCTTTCATGCAGTACAAAGAATCTACAAAGACAAAATCAGAAGCAAATAGTGCTTCTACTTTTTCTATGTAAAACAAAACTTTCTGCTTGGAATTGAAAAGATGCTTTGTAAAGATACCTTGTTTCTGCAATTTTTCATGGACTATTGCATACCTATTATAGTTTGATATGCAGAATGATTTTTACAAAGGAAAACCATCAAAATAACCAGCATCCATGTGATAGAAACGTCCTTGGATTCAAAAAAAAAAAAGAGGCACAAAAGAAATAGTGAAACGACAGTATCCTTAGAGCAGCATTTGCTCTAAAAATATTGAAAATAAAATACTGGTAAATGTTTAAGCTCAGTGATTGATCCAATATTGAATACTGTTTCAAAGCCTGTTCTTTTGTCTTTAGGAAGTATGACAGTGCAATACATTTCAAACCTGTAAAGATTTAGGGATATTTTTTTATTGAGTAATTGTACTAAATTTCACGGAAGGTACGGGAGAAAAAAACCTTATCTTCCTTATTATGCATGCTCTAAGGCAATTACAATGCTGTAATATTCAGTAATTTAACATGAGGGTAGACCAACAATTAAGGCAATCAATATGAGATAACAAACTCATTGTCCAGTATTTACTTATTATTTTAAATAACCTCCAACATGACCTAGACAATCACCATATTATGACATGGAATTCACGCAACATCAGATAGGGGATGACTTATTCATGTAACAAGTGAATTTAAAAGCTTTGTGAGAAAAATCTCTATGGATTCTTTCTAAAAGAAATGAAGAAAAGTTCTCAAGTGAAAAACTTGAGTAGTTCAATTAGGGTCTAACTCTGAACCATTCTAGAAGGAACCTACCAATTAGCTATAACAAAAGCCTAGGGAAACTAGGGAAAGATAGGTGCTATGAACATCCCCCCTCTGTCAGTATAAAATTGGAACTCTCATTGCTGAATGGTTATTACAGCTTAGGGTGCAAAATCTAAAATTAATAATCATTAGGTCTGAAAAAGAGAGGGGGGAGAAAAACCCTCTACAGTTATTTCCAAATGGATTAAAGCAGAATAGACAAAAAACGTTTACTCACATCTTGTCCTGAACTTCAACATAATGACTAGGGAATGCTTTTCCTGTGATGTCCCAAGTGATTTACAGATTTATCTTTCTTCTCCAGTATTAGAATCACCACAGAACCCTGAGGCCACTGTCAGACTCTTCAACAGATAGTGTTCAGTATCTTCTACAATTTAAAGACAAGGAAGACAAGTAACATTACAGTGTGGGCTAGAAGACTAAAATCATACACATGTACGCTACAGTAGTTATCTACATCTTGCAATTTCTTGCATTTTTATAGATAAGATTGGTAGGACTGCTTGTTATTCAGGTTGGTTGACATTTCCTATTATAGTAATCTGTATTTAGCTGCATATAAACTTGCAGAATTCCATTGGTTTCAACTGAAAATTTTTAATTCAGAGGCCAAACTCTTTCGGAAATATTTGTTGAGCTGATTTAGCGTCTCCTGAGGGTAAATATAGGGTAAGTTCTATTGTAAACTCTAAGGGCTATTTGCCCTGTAAAGATCTGGTACTCAAACGCTTTAACTTAATGCATGTTTCTGAAGTGTGCCGTACCTAACTTCATGCAAATATATCTAAAATTGTCCAGGTTGGAAAACTGGATATTGTCCTTTACACATGCTCTGCAGAAACTTTTGATCTTTACAGCTTTGACTTAATGCAGATGCTTTCTTTGTTGGGGAGCCTGCTTCAGCTACTGCAGAGTAATACTTGCTATGCAGCTGCTAGCTTAGATGGCTGTGGGCCATGAGGAGTCTAGGAGCAAACTCTGTATATCTGTACATAAGCAGGATTGCTTTCCTCTGCGTTCACTGAGCACTGAGGAACTGTGGACATCCAAAACTGGAAAAGAAACAAGCTGAGACTAAATGGGTATAAGGGTGAATTAAGGTTAAAAAAAAAAAACAAACAAAGTACCTGAGGGAGGGCAGTACAAAATTGGAACTGAGTGCTGTGGATGACAGCTGCACAATGGTAGAAACTAGAAAGCAGGCTGGCAAAGACACAGCAAGATTGAGAAAAAAACAAGAGCCAGAGAATAGGATCCAAGTAGGTCCAAAAAAGAACCAGAGGGATTAGTGAGCAGAATTATCTGGCAAGGCATTGGGGCTGAGATCAGGAAGGGAACTGAAAAAGGCAAGTGTGAGGCAGCAGGACAGACCCCAGGAAGAGCTGGGGTACTGGAGGGACCCAGGACAAGGCACCTACCGTACTGTGGCTGTACAAAGGAGGCACAGGATAAACAGGAAGACTAATTGAGAAGCAAAGACAGACAGGCCTGGGATTAAGCAAAGAAACTCGGGGAAAGACAGGGTCTGACTGCATCAGAAAAAATGAGAGTGTGGTAGAGAGCAAGGCAGAAGTCTGGAGCAAGCAGAGTAGCTGTAAAATGTATTGCTGCATCCTGTCACTGTGCAAAAGGCAGATGAAGAGCTCTGGGTAAAGCCTACCTGGTCAGTTGAACAGTCTCCTACTTATTCAATAAATTACCTAACAAAAAAGTCATTTGACCACCAGGTAATGTAGTCAACAGGTGATAGAAGGAATGCCTGTTCTTTATGTGCCAATTTCAAAGCTTTAAGGATAATATCTCAGGTTCTCAACTTGTTAAAAAAACCTCTGGACCCCAGTGCCAAGATAGGGGTCTACAAGATTGAAATTCAATCCAGTATCCATGACTGGCAGTGGCAAATGACCAGTACTGGTAGAAAAACTTAATACACTACTTAATCACAAATTACTATAAACCATTACTCTGGATGGCTGAGGAAAAGATGTTACAAGTTTCAGTTTGATCAGTTTATGAACATTATTTGACATGGTCATCAGTAAAAATAGGAAGCAGCCTTAGTAGCAGCTTGACAAATTCTGTATTCTGCTTGTAGTAAAATTATATAGAGCTATACTTTTCCTTTGGAAAGTAACACACTTCTCAAGCACATGCAGTAGCATTTTCTAATTTTCCTGTTTTATACTGGGGATTTTATTTACCTTTCAGTATGATAAATAACAACTTCTGCACAACTTTGAACATTAAATGATGCCAGAGGATAAAAGTGGCAATGTTGCCTCATATTACAAGAATATAAATAGATAAAAAGTACAATATTTCAATGCATCTTCAGGAACTTTAAATTTTATTATTGATATGTAAGTAAGTGGCAAAACATGACAAAGATAAGGCAGCTTTCAGTGCTATAAAATTTATACAGACAGAACTATTTTCATAGATATGTGAGAGAAGGAAGAAGCAATGCCTCACAGATCAAACGCATTACCATAATTTTCTACGCGCCCTAAGATACCTACACTGACACAGTAACTTTCATTCACTTATTCAAAACACTTCAGCTTTCTGACAAAACAGCTGAGAAATGCATTCCAAATTTCTCTGTAAAATTTCCTTTCTAATACTCCAAAAGACTATCTACCTTATCTTTCTACTATGTTAAAAAAAAGAAAGGGGGAGGGGGGAGGCAAGGATTGTTCATTACTAAGACAATAACATGAACCTCTGGTTGTTTCTACTGCTTTCCATCAGCCTCTTTGAATATCCCTGCCTATAGGTTTTTATCTTGGCTGTTAATGTTCCCACTAAATATCTACACCTACCAAAATCTGAGAAAGTAAGCACAACCTGCCTTCATAACATGAATTTCATATAATGTATAATCTGGAGCACATAGTAAATTATCAGAAAACAGAAAAAACCCTGTTGTCTCACCTTACAATGGCGTAGCACTTTAGGAGATATTTGGAGTTACATAATTTGAAATTGCAGCTATGATTGTCAAGTTAATGGCATCCCTTTGAATTTGCTATTTCACTTAAAGATAGTTTAGGCTTTAGGCTTCATTCAGATAGTGTCACTGTTGCAGGATTTTCCCCCTCTTTGTGGCTGTAACAAGGATTGCTTTTTTAAAAGTCACATAATTAATTTGCTAAAACCTCTTAGAGTAAATCCTTTTAACAATGTTTTAAATGTATTTTTAAAAGGACTGCTACAAAGTATTATACTTATGTTACAATACATATATTATCCTGCTAAGCTCTTAATTTACAGTAAGAAAAGGATGTAATGTTTTGCAAAGCAATTGTCCTATGTTAAGTTACAATCTTAATTGCAACTCAGCAAATGTTTTTGCATCTGCAACAGACATTATGGACCAGATAATTCTTAGTGCACATTTTTGTCTATAGAGATTATATCTTCCTTCTCTAGTTCACCTGTCTTGCAGCCCTAACAAATTCAAAAGCAGAGGAGCACCATCTAGTTGTTTCTGTAACAAAGCTATTGCCCTTTTCTTTAAAAGTATGTACCTTTTGTGATAGTATTCTATTCACACATTGTTTTTAACAAGTGCTTTTAACACAATGTGTTTAACAAGTAAGATGTTAAACAATCATAATTGCTTTAGATATATTTAACCATGAGTTTCCTTTGTGCTGTTTAATATTTATTTTTACATGAATGCAAGAAGATCTTCAAACAAGGAAGAACTTAGCATATTCTATTTGCTTGAGTCTACTGTGTGTGCTTGCAAGTCAGATTTGGTGGCTAGACAGAGGGCACTTCAGTACCATACACTGGCAGGAATGATCTCAGGAATTCCTGTGTCCTGCTCTCAGAGATGTGAGTGAAACCTGCAAGTACAGTCAGCCTCTGTCAAAGTCCTCAGCAAAGGGGAAATTAGCAGATGTATGAGATACAGCTTGCTAATGTGGGATATGCCCCCATGGCTCTTAAGGTTTTCCTAAAGCAAAAGTCTATCACTCAGGTGGGTTTAGCTTTTTCATTTTTAAATGTAATTTTTTTACAGTGTTCAGGGCAATACAATTGGGATTTTTAGTCCTAATTTTAG
This sequence comes from Psittacula echo, assembly GCF_963264785.1. Lineage (NCBI taxonomy): Eukaryota > Metazoa > Chordata > Aves > Psittaciformes > Psittacidae > Psittacula > Psittacula echo. Next base: position 84,110,722 of record NC_137738.1, on the reverse strand, counting down.
CAGCACTCTCCTTACTGAATACAGCATTGGTGTTTTATGCAGACTGTAAAAAAAGTGCAAAGTCAGGATCTTCATTATAATCAGCTCACCTGCAGACCATCCACTAAAAATTTAAAATGGTTAATTCTACCTATGAATCCTATAGTTTATCAGCATGCTTCCATGCAATATATGTATTAGTACCAGAAGAAAAGAAGTATTTGGCAAAATGTAATACCTAAAGAGACCTATATAAGTCTGCCTACGAAAGAGTCTGGCAAGAGAACTAAGAAGGTTATTGTATCAATTTTACAGTTTCCCAAGTGAAAGCTATCTTCATTCTGAAAAACTTCCTAAGGCAGAAGGCACCTGGAGACCTATACTATATTCTAGACATTAATTTAAGAAATCCAAAAAGATTGTAATGCACAAAAGAAAAACTGTCTTGTCACAGGCATATTTCTTAGCCCTTAGCCATTAAAAAAACCCCCACACCTCTGAGCTACAAACTAAACAGGCTTGGAATCGTCAGACTGGGATGAATAAAATCAGCTATGTATTGACCTATTTTCAGAGACCATAGAATATAAGTAAACCAGAGGTGGAGAATTCTGCACAAGTATATAGACTTAATGAGGAAGCTGCTATGGGTCAGCAAGTAAAAACACTAATCACATTTATATATGTCTTCAATGTTATGTTAGAGCTGGTAAAACATTATTAATTGACTGAAGGAAAGAAAAAAAAAAAAGGACTAATGAGCTTGAGAAATGACACTCCAAGGCATTCAAGGTAGAAGTTTGTGTTAACTTGTTATATAATTTACTTTATAAGAGCTGGTACCCTGGGAAACAGACGGATGCCACAAATTCAATTCTTTGCAGGAACTGTTACAAGCAGCTTTCCATACTGCCAAGGTTTGCCAATGAGGTCAAGGTTTAACATGAAATGAGCTAAAGCATTCTAATACTGGGGGAAAAAAAAACCAAACAAACAAAAAAAATATTAAAGTTAAAATAACCAAAATATGTTTTCATGAACAAGTGCTAACAGTAGGAATGATGCCCTTCTTCAGCTTTGTTTCTCTAGGAACCACTAAGCTAGAGAGACTGCAGAAACTGAAAGAAAATAATACCTTAAAACAGCAGATGGCACCTCCTTTTCTATTTGAATCCTGGAACCCTGCTGAACTTTCATAATCTGGATCCTGAAAATTATCCTGACTTGTCAGGTAAATACAAATTAAAATAAGTAAACCTAATAATAATAAACACAAATATAAAACCTACTATGCTTCTTAAAACAACTCCTGGTAACCCTGAATTAGTTAAAAAGAGCCAGAAAAATAAACAGAGGAAATATTCCAATATCGGTATCAGTCAGCTACCCCTACTGGAAGTGGAACAGTGTGTCAGAATATTAAAACAAAGTCACTGGCAAATGTCCAAGATAACAGCTGTACCATACCCAGCAGAGCCATGTATCAGAGCAATCTCTGGAGGAATAGAGACCATCTAAATAAACGGTTCCCATTCTCAACTTCTTGGGAAGATCTAGAATGTTAGCCAACACTATGCTAGGTTGTTCTTGGTGATCAGCCCAGCCATGGTGCCTCAGATCATGATGTGCTTTCTGCATCCATGCAGCAATTCCTTTGAACTTCTGATTTAAATCCAAAGGAGTGGGGTGCCCTTGTATAAGCAAACTCTTCCACAGATATCTGTAAGATGCAGCAAGCCCTTCCTTTTGCTTCGTCAACCCTTTTTTACCTGTACTACACAAATTAGCTGTTTCATCTCACTGTTCCAGATGCTGCCGCCTTTCACCAACTGCACTGACCACATCGTGTCAGCATGTGAAAAAGAGAAGTCAATGTTTGGGGAAAGTTGAGAAAATCTGAGCCCCAAGAAAGCTCTATCTAGAGAGGAGCAAAGCCCAGCATAGTAAAGTCCCATTTTTTCCCCACTCCTCAGTCTTTATTCACAGTGAAAGGTAAGAACTGTCCCATGTATCTCAAATTGTTCATTAATTCCACATCTACTACCTAGTTGAGGAATGAGTATCAACCTTGTTGCAGTAAGAGAAGACTACAGTACAGATCTCAAGCACTCAGAAATGCCATAGATACTAGAAACACGTTCAAGCCCACTCTGTGGGCAGCAGGTTCATGCCATGGCACCAGGGTTGCATTTGCTTTGAGGAGAAGAGCTGTCACTCCAGAAGACCTATGAAAGAACAGAAAGAGCCTAGCGTTGAGCTGTGCCTAGGGCTCAAATTTTCTACCTAAGCTATGGGTATGCTTATCACAACTGTCTTTTTGTTTACACGATGCAAACTGCTGCAAACTGATATTTACCTTTGGGTCCACAGAAGCAGCCTGGGCAAGGAGAATGAGTGCTCTAGAACTGCCTCCTCCCTCCCACATCTTCCCCTTCCAGCTCCTGGACAAGTAGGGCAGGAATTTGAAGAGGAACTGGCATTGCTGCAGCTGCTGTTCCTGGTCCAAATTCAAGATTCCGGGCTTCTTTTTTTCCCCCTTTTTTTTTTTTTTTTTTTTTTTTTTTTTTTTTTTTTTTTTTTTTTTATCCTCTCACTGTTTTTCAAGAGGAAAAAGGCAAGACAATGGTCAAAAGAGGACAAAAGACCAGCAAGGGAGGTGTTATGGCAGTGTGCCAGAGGAAAGTACACTCAGCATTCTGGCAATGTGTGATAGTCAGCTCTACTCGGAGAGTAACACTAGAATTTTTGGTTGATATCTGGGTTTGGGGGTGGGGGTGGTTTATGGCCTGTACAAATTCTCTTGTTAGCTTGACTTACTGCTACGATGTTTGTTTAAGGAAAGATTTGGTTTAGACCTAAAGTAGCCACTACAGTGAGTCAGAGACTGATCTCTTTCAGGCGGGACAGAGAGGTGGTATTGCTGGTGGGCAGGAAGCATCAAGGACATCATTGGTGGTGCTAGGCAATATTAGCACATGCAATTTAACACTTTTCATTTCCAGCACTGAGAAAAGTGCTTTTTTCTCTCCTTTGTATCTTAGGAATTTAGATGAGAACTCATGCAGTCAGTAAGTAGTGGTTTTGCTTTGCAAATGTAGTTGGCTAATTTAGTAAGTGTAGTACATGGCTGATGATTCTAGTAATATTTTTATTTTTCCCTAATATTTTGGGGATTTTTTTTAATGTTCATGAAGAAGTGTAGTAGCCAACAGTCACTGCCAAAGATCTGCTTCTTACTAACAGTCTTACCTGGACCTCAGCCACATTCCTTCCCAGACACTCTCTCATTTCTCTGAAATCATCTTGCTCTCTCTTATTGCTCTTTCTCTGTTGCAAATACTGTTGATGAGAGGAAAACACTGTCTCCTTAAAGAATACGTACAACTCCATCATGTTTACTTCATGTTCAGACTGACCTCCTGGTCAAAACAGCAGGGCTGCACCATTTTATCACAATAAATTATAGTCTCTTGAACAATGAAACAAGTTGAAATGTTTCTGCTGTGTACAACAGGACATAAGGGCACCCAGGAAAAAAGCAATGAACAAACATTAACTAATGAATTCTTACAGCATTCCTATCCTACAGGGAAGTAGGAATGATTAAAACAGACTAAGAAAACAGATGTATTTCCTGAAAACATATCATTGCAGGTTCCTCACATTAAAAAGTAAAAATGTTTACATGAACTCCCCACACACTAGCTTGTTGGTACCGCTTTGCATTCAGAAATGAAACCTTTAGGTCATTATCTATGAATCACTTTGGTTACCCTTGAATTTAGTAAATAACATCTTTATCTCTTGGTCAGATAGCCTACTTTCAGAGCAGGGGAGCAAAAGCAATATTTTTACCTATGTTGTAAAATAAAACTATTGCAAAAATTGCTAGCTGTTTCCTTTTTAGTTTCTGGTTGACTTCTGAAACTTGACCGAGATTGAAAAGTATGTAAGAATAGTTTTTAAAAAATAAGACACCGCTTTCCCTGCAACATTTCAGATTAATGATGTTCATAATTTTCTCTTTGTGAAGAAGAGAAGAATCATCAATCAGCTTTGATTCATGTAAAGATTATCTTCTAGTGGCTTCTTTCTTGTGATGTGATGGATATAATCTAATTTTCTATGACTCAATATGCTTGTTTTACTAGCAGAAGCTTTTTTCTTGATTCTTGCTTCCCCCCCTGCACGCCTCCCTCCCTCCCCAATTATGTACATTTCTTGTTTTCACCAATCAAGCATAACTTTTGATGAAATACATGCCATATCCTGGCTTCATAGTCTGGATGTAGTGATCCTGATGTTATGATAACAGATAGGTCTGGGACAAGGACATGATTTTCCTTTTTTCTCTGAGAGGCCAGATATTAATAAAGTCCTCGATTTTTTTCCCATACAACATAGGGTCATAGTCTGGAAAAAGCAAGGATTACTGCTGAATAATGCAAAGAAGAGAGGCCATGTATAACCACGCTGTCAAAAATGAGGCTGTAGTTCATAATATAAGGTCTTCAACAACGAAGCACACTTAAGAAGTTTCTCAACCACAAGAGCTCCTTCTGGCCCCTCCCACTTGATCTCAATCAGATCACTAAAATGAAATAACATTCCAAAAATTGGGTCTTGGAGAGGAAGACATTACCTTCAGCCTGAACACAGCCAATAATGCATGAAGAACATCTAACAGCTTATTGCTACTACGAGGAGGACAGCAAGCAACAATAGTATTACTATGTGTGTATAGAAAGGATAATATCTTAAGCCTGTTTCACCTTCAAAGATATTTCATAACAGATAAACTGCATGAAAATTATGCACCCAACTACTTGTGGTCCCCACATTTAAAGCAAGAGAAGCCAAATGTTACCCCTGGTGTTGCTATGAAGTTCAAAATGCCCCTGACATTCACCATACTGAGAATTACAATAAGCCTAATTTGTAGTAAACTTGTTAAACTGTTGGAAAGCATACATCATTCCAGTAATATTTTGCTCATTCTTCTAATAAGACATACACCTACTGAATGCAAAGTTCTCCCCTCATAGGGAGAGAAAAAGACATAGACCTCACTAGTTGTTTCTCCTGAGTTTTGCTGCTCCTGAAGTTTCTGTTTGTATGAACACTTTGTCTCTTCTTCAGCTTCAAAAGACATTGAAATCCTTTTTATAACTCCATATATTGCCAGTAAGAACTCCCTGTTCCAACAGGAAGGCAAAGCAGATGAATTCCACATCAGTGAGTATACTCTAATGGTATGAATCTTTTTTCAATCTCATTTGAGATTTTATATACTACTTTTTATCTGAGCAAGTATAGTGATGCAACTTTTGCCTAATAATATATTCACTTTCTTTTTGTCTGACACAATTTTGCTGCTATCTGCAAGTCCTACATGACAGTACAAAGAAGTATTTCTTTGCTGCAACATTCTACCATTTCTGAGAATGTTAGGTTTCAGCCTAATTTTTTCAAACCAATTAACAGTTTTAGATGCTCAATTTGAACTTCTTTACAAGTCTTGTTTCAGAGAAGGGTCTTGTTTCAGAGGAAGGCAGATGATATTTTCTAAGACTACCAGCAACTTAACAAGATAAAAAAGTTAACATAGGCCATAAACATGCAATGAATTTGTCATTCCATTGTAGCAACTTCTGTACGTACTTTGCCTCTTGTAAACATTTTCTCAGTCATTGGTAAGAAAGCATAATCAATCATTCACTTGGTTGTAGGCAAGAACAGATCCTTTTTGGCAGTTATTGGACAAGGTTCTGTGCTGTAAATTAACAGATGAATTCCATAGTGATCCTTCTGTAGGCCTGTACCTTAACAACAAAAATGTTCTACATAGTACCACACTGAAACTTAGGCACCAAAAATTATAGAAAGTCTAATCCTGGGTCTTGAGCCTACTACTCATGCCCAAAGTGCTTTTACTGCTAGCCATATCCTCATGAGTCTCCAGCTGTCATTTCTAGCCAATAAAAAATGATATGAAAAATTCAACTAGATGAACAGAAATCAGTTTGAGAAATGCTGTGTAGCGCTGGGCTTCATGAAAGAATAACTTCTCAACTTTACCAACAGGGATATGGAAAGGTAACACGTGTAGCAAGTTCACATGATACAGCAAGAACAAAATAATCTTTTCATTCCCATAGTGTCCAGCTTTGTGTTACACAATGTATCAGAACTGAATACAGAAACTAAAGTAGCTAGATAGCCATCTCAAAAATATCTCATTCTTGAACTTTGTCCAAAACATTTGTTTTAAAACTTTGGGCTGCCTTACAAAAGTCAAATAACAGTTCCGTAATCAGTCCGTGGCTTTCAGAATTTTCCAGTCTGTGGATCTCTACAGCTTTGCCAGAAGATCTCTATTCCACTTGAAATTTTCACATCCATTGGATAACTGTGTAACAAATACTGTTCATGCTGCAAACCCTATGTCCTGGGTTCAGCAGCAGCAGTCAGTTTTTCTCCTTCTTAGTAGCTGGTGCAGCGCTGTGGTTTTGACTTTCGGCCTGGGAATAATACTGATAAAGCCGATGTTTTCAGTTGCTGGTCAGAATGTTTACCCTGATCAATGACTTTGTGAGTCTCACGCTCTGCCAGGGAGGAGGGGAAGCCGGGAGGAAGCAGGGACAGGACACCTGACCCAAACTAGCCAAAGAGGTATTCCATACCACAGCACATCATGCCCGGGGATGTAACTGGGAGTTACCTGAAAGGGCACGCTCTGCTCAGTTGGGCTCATTTCCAGTGGGTGGTATCATATTCTCTTCCCTTGTTATTTCTCTTATCATTATTATTATTGGTGGTAGCAGTAGTGATTTGTGTTATACCTTAGTTACTGGACTGTTTTTATCTCAACCCGAGGGAGTTACACTCTTTTGATTCTCCTCCCCATCCCTCGGGGGGGGGCGGGGGGGGGGCGGGGAGCAGAAACTGTGTGGCTGACTTGCCGACTGGCTTAAACCACGACACCCTAATAAATCATCTATGCACCTGTAGCTCGCAGGGTAGAAACATCATCATAATAAATATAATTCTTGTAAGTGTTCTGCAAGCATTACATAATGATATGATCACTCTTAAACACAGAACACCCTTTTACCTTGTTTCATTATGTCTGACAAAGTTGCTTTCTCTTCTGATAGGTTTTGGTGTATTCTGGTGATCTGAATATATTCTATTTTATGCCTTGCTGAAACAGAAATTTGAATCCAACTTCAAAAAGATGAAAAGCAAATGGGTTAATCTTTAGTGCTCCCAAGTCTCCCATCACCATTTACATTTTTCCTTATAATCCATTTCTGAATTTTATTCCATTTAATATTAGATGGGCCATATTCATTACTGGCTTCACTAGAATTGCATAAAAGATTAGTTTGATCCCTGATGACTGAAATCAGATGATGTATGGGCTTGCTCTACTTGAACATGAATGGACGTTTATAGAATATTTGTCATTTGTTCTTTTGCTGTTTGCCTGTAGTTGGCTTGCACATGTAACAGTACTGAGAGTACTTCTTCCATCCAACTACTGTGGTAACAGGTTAACTAAGCAGAACTAGATGCATGCAAAGAACATTTCTGCACCTATATCTAGATACTATGTAAATGTATTTGAAGAGGAGGGGAGGGAAATGGACAAGCACAATAAAAAATAAATAAAAAAAAAAAGACCCAACCCCCCAAAAAAAACTAAACAAAAAAACCACCAAAAGTCCACCAACTTTCCATATCAATCATTTTATCAGAACATACAGCACAAAAAGGCATTAGATAACGAGAACTTTATCAACCATTTTTATAAATTCCACACTAAAAACTATGTGCTCCATGAAGACAGCATTCCCCATGGTGATCTCTTCATAGAATCATAAAACAGCTCAAGTTGGAAGGGACCAATAAGGATCACTGAGTCCAACTCCCTGCTGCTTGCAGAGCTACCTAGAAATAAACCATATGAATAAGAGTGTTTCCAGATGTTCCTTGAACTCTTAACAAGCTTGGTGCCACAACCACTTCCCTGGGGACTCTGTTCCAGTGACTGACCACCCTCTTCATGAAGACCCTTTCCCCCTGACGCTTTCCCCCTGACGCAACTTCATTTCTACATGCTCTATTGCTTGTCAACAGAGAGAAGACATCAGCACTTCCTCCTCCCACTGCCCAACTTGAGGAAGTTCTAGAGTGCAATGAGGTCACCCCTAACCTTTGCCTTCTAGGTCTTTGTACATTTGATCCCTTGAAAACCTCCAAGAACTGATGTTCCACAACCTCTCTAGGAAACCTGCTCCATTGCTTGGCTGCCCAGCTCCTCAAAGCTGTCCCTCAAAGGACACATGCTCCAGCCATCCTGATGGCCCTTCACTGAACATACGCCAGTTTATCCATGTTTTTCTTATACAGTAAGAACCCAAACTGGATTGAATTACTGCCAGATGTCCTTCCTGCCCAGGTGTAGGCCTTTGGATATAAACTCGTTGAATTTAATGAGGTTCCCATTGGCCAATTAAGGTCACTCTGAATGGCAGTCTTCCACTCAGGAACACTGAGCCACACACAGAATCATGCACAGACTTCACAGATCCCTTTCTTACAGCATCAAGGTTTTCATAAATTGGAACTTAAGAATCATAAAAATACATCTTCTGAGTGACAGTTTATCTAACCCAGTTTTGTGGTTTAACCCCAGCTAGCAACTAAGTACTACGCAGCCACTGGCTCACTACCCCTACCCCTCCTGGTAGGATGGGGAAGAGAACCAGAAAAAGGTAAACCCCATGGATTTAGATAAGAACAGTTCGATAAATGTGTGTGTGTAATGAAAAGGGAGATAACAAAAAAGAATAAAAAAACACCAAGACAAGCGATGCACAACGCAATTGCTCACCACCTGCTGACTGATGCCCAGCCTGATCTAAGCAGCAATTGGCCCCTCCTAGCCAGCTGTCCCCGGTTTATATACTGGGCATTACGTACTGTAGTATGGAATAGCCCTTTGGCTAGTTTGGGTGCGGTGTCTTGTCTCTGATCCCTTCCAGTTCCTTGTTCCCCTCCTCACTTGCAGAGCATGAGAGACAGAAAAGTCTTTGACCAGGGTAAGTGGTACTGAGCAACAACTAAAATATCAGTGTGTTATCAACATCATTCTCAGACTAAAGCCAAAACCACACCACTCTACCAGCTACTGCGAAGAAAATTATCTCTATCACAGGTGAAACTGGGACATCCAGTAATCTGTCTCAGATAGAGTCCCAACCTATTTATAGCTTCAGGATTTCCTGAACTAGGCATAGTTGTGATATATTTAGTAGTCCCTAGTACATTTTCCTTCCAGCCTCCACCTAAATTCTGTGACCACCTCTGTAATCTACAACTCCTGGCTGCCAGTTCCACAGTTTTAGTTCCTCTTGCACGGAAAACCCACTTTTTGTTATGAATCTGCATTCTGCTGATTTCTTTCTATGCCCCTACTTCTTTTTTGGGGAGAGAAAGTGAATAGCCCCTCCTCCCCATTCCCGCCCCCCCCCCCCCCCCCCGCCCTCTCTAGGCACCCACCATTTTGTACACCATTTTTTTATATCCCATTTCATTTGACTGCTTCCCAGTCCATTTTGAGGCCCACTTAATCATACAGAATCTACCACATACTGCATCAAAAGATCATGCCAGTCACACTTCTCTGAACCTGAATTCTACTAGACCCTACCTGGGAGACCAAGATCTGCTGACAGGATGTGGGCAAACTATAGTTACTAGTAGTGTGCCTTGTTTTGCTGTCTATTCCTGAAGAGATAGTAACAGAGGGCTCCTTTCCTGTGTACGACTTCATCCTTAATACATGTTAGAAGTTCTAGTTGGCAAGTGCAGCACTTAAGATGTCTCCAAATGAGCTTTGGTCATTCATGTCAGGGAGATACAGGAACTTGACACTTATCATTGTTCTCTTTGCTATGTGCACTGCTTCAGGAGCTTGAGTCAGCTGCAGCAAATCTGAATCAGCACCTTCCCTTCCTCAGTTCATAGCCTGAACTCCAAATTTACCCTACTATCACTTTTCCTGAGACTCACATAAACTCTGGAGCTCACAGCAGGAGACGGAAACCTCTTAAATTGCTCTCACATGTATTATGAGGCCTGCCTGAACACACACAACAGGACAGTGTTTCTAAATAGTATATTTTGGGCTGCTTTATGAGAAAATCCTATGAGAATAGGATCATGAAGCATTTCGGATACTTGTCCTTAATGATGTCTTCCACAGTCCAAATCTGCAAATCCACAAAGAGCAGCCTGTGCTCAGCAGTCCAGTTGTGCATTGCCTGGGAAAATCACAAACCTCCAGCAAAGAATTTTAGTATGGAGGTCAGATAAACTGGCTTTCCCACCTCTTCACAGCTGCAGTCATAGCCTGAACTGCAGGCAGTGAAAACTATTCAGAGGGCAGATGCATAAGCCTTCTGCTCCAGCATGGACAACACAGACACCTGCTTATTAGCATGTTGTTGAGACATGCTCTCCAATTACACTATGGGCTGTTATTTTTCAGCATGGTGCTGTGTTTTTCTTTCGTGATAGGCCTTTAGGGTCATAGTACGTCAAAGACATTGTCTTACTGGGTGAGTTAAAACTCAACAAGGGTAGGTGTCTATCCTGTTATCAGTGTTTCACAAACTCAAAATAAAGCTAGCACTGTGTCAGCAGATTAGCTGTGAACCTAAAAGGGGTGATTTCTTATATTACAGGGTAGAAAGAGAAAATAAAATTAGTGTCACTGACTCAACTGAAAGAAAAAACAAAACAAAACAAACTGTTTTTTTCCTTTCCCAAAGGTCTCATACTTACTTCATGTCATTTTCTTGATCATGAACATCAGCTTTGGAAAATGTACAAAGTAATCTCACTGATGAGAACATTTAACAATTTTGTACTATGATCCATAATATTACACTTTTCCTACAATAAGAAATAAATGCCCCTCATTAATGTTTTCCACATTCCATCAAACACAAATAAGAAGTGAGACTATCAGGAAATGTTTTTGACAATAATAAATACACATCTATCTCACAAGCTTATGCAACACTTTTTCTCCAATACTGCTCATAATGGCTGCTAAAAAACCTATTTTTTTTTGCTTGTTTTACTAATATATACTAATACATACTAACACTCTACACAATATATATTAAAATAAAGAGGGAAAATATAAGAATTTCCTCTTGTCTGTTTTTGTTGACTGAATTACTCTGCTAAACAGAAAAGCTTTCATTGTTCTGTGGAGCAGAAGTGGAAAGCTAAAATATGCTCTTTTAAGCATCAGTCAAAGGTGGAAAACAGGAAAACAAACAAGCCACTGTTGGCAATCTCAGGAGGCATTCTGCTTGTGAAGAAGCAATGAGACTAGAATGTGTTCAAGACTACTGAGGCACAACTCCGATATCTTATTTACAATGGTTCAACACAAACTACTGCCAGCATGTGTATCAGATTACTATGTGGTATGAAAAATGGCAGTATCAGCCTCACTAGTGTGGCCCCAATTTCGAGCTATATTAGTATCAATTTCAGCTGGTTTCCTGCCCTGTAATTCTACCATGTGTCATCAAAATTCAGTTCTAACCAGCTGGAGATGGCCATTCTTGGGCTCAAAGCTGTCTTCCTGGTGCTAGCTGGTCAGGAACAACTTTGCTGACTTCTAAACTAACTAGGACAGGAGAAAGGAAAAAGCATTTAGGGGCAATGTATGGCTTAGGGAAAGGACAAAAACTGACAATTGCATGTATCAAAATTCTTTGTATCATGCTAGCATATACCTCTTTTCTATAAGATAACAGTTTGCTAGACAAACGTAACAAAGATCAAACCCATGTTGCTTTAATCAATCATTTGAAATATGTTATTACTGTATATGTAGAAGGAGCTTGTTCAAGAAGTCCAATGTGGGGAAGGTAGATGGGGATAAGATGGGATACAGCAGTGGGAAAACTAAAGATTCTAATGGAGATCCTGAATGAGCAGTTAAGACCCAGTTAAGTCTTAAAACCAGTTAAGCTCCCATCTTACTTACTATTTGAATTATGAGCTTGGAAATAAAGTAAGTGTGTGCATATGAAATTTGCAGATGGCTTGAACAGAGGCTTTATTAACATTAATATTCTATTTTTTCCATTTCTGCTGCATTATTAACCTTGTCTGTGTGTTACAGCCTCACAAAATATCACCCCAAAGATCCCTTCAAATTTGTATAAGTCAGTTATAGGGAATCTTTTGAATTACCAAATAAATACTTGAAAATACAGCTCCTTATTTTATTTAATTTTGGAAAATTACTGTGTTGTAGAGTTGTGGGTTTTTTTCAGTTTTTCAAGATTGTTTGGATGCCTGGGAAACATTCAGGTGTTCACAGGACTTTTACTTTGGAACTATTACTTCTTTTTGATCAGGAAGTCAACTGAAATGTAACTTTCAATGGTCCTTTGTTTTTCAATATAATGTAACCTGTAAAACTCTTTCTTCCCAGTGCAGCATTCTGTAACCTGTACATCCCAGCAAGTACTCACTGTACAGAAACCATGTCAATCTAATAGAGTTTATGCTCTATTCCTAGCTTTACAGACACCATGAAATTGTGTATCATCAAGCCAAACAAGCCTATTAAGAGGGCACTTACATTACTTCTGCCTCATTTGCTGTCATTTTCAGAATTTCATTCTGTCACAAAAGCTAAAACAGCCTGATGTATTCAAACTGGTAAAATAGCAGCTGTAAAAATATATTGCTGCTTTCTGTAAGTACTACAGGATGACAAACTCTAAGGAGGAACTGACAGCAAGACAATACTGGCATAAGAACAGACAGCTATTAACTACCAGTGGAATTTTGAAGTTTTATCACTATGCAAGAATTAAATTCTTGTAAAACTTGAAGCAACTGTGAGGTCAAAACTGTAAATTCATGAGATACTTTCAGTATTGAATATATTTGTCTTTGCAATAAAAAAGGTGGGTATTCCAAGTTCAGAGTTCTCTTTACTATTCCCAGTCTACTCCAATAATGAGTTGTACCACCTTCTTGCAGCTACTATTCTCCACTGTCTCTACCCATGTAAGATCAGAACACACAGGCATAACTGTACATTTCCGCGTACTTTCCTTTAGAGTCTATAAAACCTGCTACTACTTTTCCGTTAACAGCTCAAACACAGCCTGTGTTTCTTCTACTGAAAGTCTTCAGACTCGTATACCAGATTAAGTAGTATGCCTGTTCACATACCTACAGATTAATGCATTTAAATTATTCTGAAATTTCCTTCTCTCAAGATTTTACTTTCATTAAAACTGCTGGCTGTAGGAGCCTGTTGTTTATGTCAGCTTTGGTCATGTGGATTGAGTTGACCTATCCCACTGACACAACTAGAAACTATTCAGAAAAACATCATGTTCATAGATATGGTGAAGATAGTATCACTGTTTTCTTATTGTGGCACTACCGTAGCTATCTTACGTTACACAGTTTCCTATCCCATACCAAGCCAAAGAGCTTGTGTGTGTGTGCCCAATTTTGAACCAATGTTATTTACACATGCTTAACAGAATTTGATATGCTTGCTAATCTCCTGAACAATCCAGTTTTATTACATGGGCTTCCAAACTCCATTGAAAAGTCACAGCTACTTATTCTACCCATAATCACTAATTTAGAAATGGTTCTGAATCTAAGTACTAACTCAGTGACAAGACTTCCACTAATTTAAGTTGGGCCAGAGTTTTAAAGGTTAAATGCTGTCTCTTCTATGTTATTTCTGCATCCACACACACCAGAGAGCTCTCACTGAGCAGAAGGTTACCTCCAACAGCATTGAGAACTGAATTTCTCTGACAGCACACATTTGAACCTCCCTGCCTCCACTTCTGGAATTGCCTTCAGACCAATGTTCATAGACATGGCACGAAGACTAGACTCACTTTTCCTTGAGCAGTGATTGAGAACCTTTGTAAAAATATTTCATTATTGCTTATTAGAGAGTTCTGTAAGAAGTACAAAGGATAACTATATACAAACATATATACCTAGACTGACTGGCTACTTTATTCACATAGTGAACACATAAGTGAAAGGAAGTCTGCCGCAGGTTCAGAAGACAGAGGACCAAAGAGCTTGTGCTCAACATATGCCATAGACCTAGTGTCATATTTAATGCTCTGGAAATGAAATAAACTGTATCATGCTAAAATATTGTATACTAAAGATACCTTAAATAGCACTGGTATAGCCATCTGCTTGGTAAATTCCTAGGGCTCAAGATTTAAGTTTTGAGCCTGTCCATGAAAGTAAGAATGGGCATAATGGACTACACCAAATCCTTTCTGTGTCAACACTGACTCTCCAGCGGGAGGTGAAGGAAAATGCTACACCTTCTCAGAGTCCAGCAATCTCCAATTCAGGGCTTTACTGAGGTAAAAGTGGTTTTGTACACTTCTAACAGACCCAAGATGGAATTCATTAATTTGCTGAATTTGCTTCCAGAAACCAGACAGCACTCTGAACACACTTCCACAGCCTGATGAGGCACAATGTGGAAACATCTCTTCCAAGAACACCCCATGTTCAAGTTTCATTTGGTGCCCGCTAGTTCTCATTGAGAACACACTGCTCCAGGTCCACCTTCATGTGGCTCGTGATTTTAGAGACCTCTAGTACATCTGCCTTTCACCATTCCTCTTCCAAGCTGATGAGTCTTTGTCTAAATAGATACTTCTTATACAGAAATCATGCAGCATCCTTGTTTTATATCTCTTTTTCCATTTCTACTGCCTTATTTTTCAGATGAAGAGACAAGGTTTTCACATCAAAGATTTCAGAACAGCACCACTTTATACAACCTTATAGCAATGTTAGTGCTTCTGAGCTGAGTTGCATAATACAGCTGTGCAGCATCATTCTTAAAAAAAAAAAAAAAATGCACTTACTTTCTGATTGTAAATCTCCTTATACTCACCAATTCTATTATTTTATTATTTATCATTTTTTCCTCGGGAAGCACATCTGCTACACTCCAGCTTTCTAGCCCTAGAGCCATTTCATGTTAAGGGTGAACATACTACAGTTAATGGTACAGTTGCCCTCAAGTAATTGTGGATGCTTCTGTAAATACTGCTTGGCCATGCCCATTCCCTAATCCCGGTTTGCTTGGTTTTCTGTTATATTTTTCAACACTGCAGTTTGAGCCAACAGAGTTCAGAAGATACTGGTGCTGATGCACCTTCCTACAAACTAGAAGCCGCCTGAGAACTCTTCATGATGAACAGAGACAACTCACTTATTGTTTAGCTTTTCAAAACATTTTCAGCTATGTTTAGGCTGCAACAAAGTTCCCCAGAGCTAGGCTTGGCTGGAGCTCTCTGGATAGAGCACACCTATTTGCAAAAAAACACCAGAAACACAGAATCGACCAGGTTGGAAAAGACCTTTAAGATCATCAAGTCCAACCGTTAACCCAGGACTGCCAAATCGACCACTAAACCATGTCACTGAGGGTCTCATCTACACGGTTTATGAAGGCTTCTAAGGATGGTGATTTCACCACTTCCCCAGGAAACCTCTTTCAATGCCTCTCTGTGAAGAAATTTTTACTAATATCCAATGTAACCCTCCCCTGGCACAGCTTGAGGCCACTTGCTCTTGTCCTATCACTTATTACGTGGGAGACCAACCCCCACCTCACTACAACCTCCTTTCAGGCAGTTGTAGAGAGCAGTAAGGTCCCCCCTGAGCCTTCTCTTCTCCAGACTAAACAACTCCAGTTCTCTCAGATGCCCCTCATAAGACTTACTCTCCAGACCCTTCACCAGTTTTGTTGCCCTTCTCCGGACCTGCTCCAGCACCTCAATGTCTTTTTTGCAGAGACGGCCCAGAACTGAACACAGGATTCGAAGACTTCCAGGCCGCCAGAACTACTTTGAGTCCCCGACTTCTACAGCCACGGCACCAACAACGCCCGATCGCCGCCCCTCACGCATTCAGCCCTGCCAAAGACTCCCACACGCGCCGAGACCCCACCAGCACTATGAAACCCACTCTCTCTACCCCGGGGAGCAGCGCGCAGACGCGACTGAGCCCTGGTGCAGCGCGCAGGCGCGCCGATGGAGCGTGATGCAGCGCGCAGGCCCGTCTCAGTATGTGGAGGCGGTTTTAAACTGTGGCGGGTTCTGGAATCTTGGTGTTGAGTTGCGGCGCGCCGCGAATGGAGCCCGTCCTGAAAGGTACTGGCTCGTACGCTGTGCGAGGGGGGGGCGGTGAGGGGAGCCGCCGGGCTGGAGCGGGGAGGCCCCTGCTGATCCCTGAGGTCTTTCCCCTGGTCCTTCTCGGCTGGGCTGTCACTCGCCTCCTTCACGCCCAGTCTTTACCTTGGGGTCGTTCCGGCACTCGGGGCGGGTCAGTCTCCAGCTTGACCCCGTGGCGTTTCTTTCCCATGGGGAAAGGGTTTCTCTGAGGAGTTGCGCTGACTCATCGCGAACGCGCCTGAAAATGGGCGGTGGCGTCTCGGCATGCCCCAGAGGGTGTCGGGCTGTGCGCGGCCGCAGCCAGGCCAGACTGAGCAGGCGATGGGGCGGGAAGGGCTGGAAGCTTCCCGCAGGCAGGGAGTGTAGGGGTGACCGCTCCTTCGGGTGGCTCCCGGCCGGTGCCGCGGCCCCTTTTGCTGCGACGTATCGGTGCCTGCCTTGTTCTTTCTGGCCAGGTCAGCCATGGCTAGATCCTGTCTAGTTTCTTCTCCATGTTTTTAAGCTTCTGCCTCGCTAGGTTGCCCTCTGATGTCTGTTTCCCCCAACTATCACTATCTTCTCTGAGATCTTCCTGCATAAGTTGGCCTTTACAAGACCAAAGCTGTACTCTGAGCTCTTCTACTTCGAAAAAACTACAAACCGTTTCTCATTTTCCTTTTTATCAACTGAACAAAAACTACGAAGTGCCTTGTCTTTTGTTGGAGTATATTTGATTAGCTAAAATTGGCCAACTGTTGTAACATGCAGCTTTGATCCTACTGCAGGTGCATGCAGCCTTGAAGTAATGTTCCTCTAAGTTCCTAGTTTGGACCTTCACTGAAATGCTGTAAAATATTTTTCTAAGAGAATTGTAAATGTGAACTTTCTGTAAATGTAAGGTATTAGTTTTTTGAATGCAAGTCCATTTTTTTTTTTTTTTTGCAATAGAAAAATCGAGACAAAAAGCAAATCTGGCAAAAGCTGTCTTGGTCCAGTAGTAGAATGAGCACAATTAAAAGCACATTGGAGCCGATTTGTGTTAAGTTCCCATATATATCTGAAGTCAAAGTACTTACAAGATTTTACCATGTAGTTTGGCTAAGGAGGTGGTTTGTGTTCCGTATTTCTTGTGTGTTAAAAGTATTTCTAGAAATTACAAAAATATGTTAATCTTTATAAAAGTGCTTCTACTGTTGGAGTGTTATTCAGATTTTCATTTAGAAAGAAAACAGAAGAAAACTACTTAATTAATCAGAAGGACATACATAGTAACCAACATAATTAAGCAGTGCTTGCCAAGGATGACCTTTTTAAATTGACAGAGTTTTATTCATGAGTTCTGAGAGTTGTCTCACCCGCAGTTTGTGTAAAGTGGGGTTTTTTTTGTGAACCAGCCTTCTTCCAATATTCTGGAAATTTACTGACTTCTCACTCAAAATGGGAAACTAGCGTGTTTAATGGAGCTGTTGGTCACTTCAGTGTACATCCTAAGTAAAATCAGTGTTATGAATTTCATTTGCTTATCCTTCCATGTCCATACTTCTGGGATTGTTTGTTTAAAGACCTCAGCCGAGGCTGATTTCATTCCTTGAAGAGATTATTAATCTGGTTGATAAAGGAAGCTACTTAAATGTGATATACCTGAAGTTACATAATGCAGCTGGCAATGAAATTGTATTGGCTCCTGTGATATGTACATAATTTGTGGTGATTCAGTATAAATAAGGTGGAATTTGAAGTAATTTGGAAAATGTTAAGTAATATTTTTGCAGAGTTTTCTGCATGTTTTTGGAGGGAATAATTCCATTGTGTTTGTTTTGTTATATTCTGTAACTTGTGTTATATCAACTTGTCTTAAAATTTTTTATTAACCTGAAGATGAGCAGTGATTAATAAGAGTAAGCAGTCTTGTAGAGGCACTGCGTTTCTTATTTAAGCTGGTAGTGTATTTTAAATAGAGTAAATGAAAAGTTGTTTAAGCAGTGTCAAACTTCTAAGCTTATTCCATTACAACTGTTCTAAGGGACAGAAGTTCTCTAAGAAGAACATTCTGCTGCTACCATCTGACACTCAGTTTATTAAAAGCTACATTTGCTACTGAATGCAGCATGTGTGAAAGTAAAATTCTGTTGGAAAGGCAGTTTAACCAATTTTATCATAGGGTATACTTCATTAGCTGTTTGTTTTCTTCTGATACAGGTATTTCCGCATTTGTAGAAGTTTGGTCATCCAACAGAACAGAAAATTACTCAGAAACCTTTGAACAGCAACTTCTTGATATGGGAGCAAAAGTAAGGAAACTATTTTGTAATAAACAGAATAGGAAGGATCTTAATTAGAAATTAGCTTACTTGTTCTGCTTGTTAGGTATATTTCTTTGTGGTATGAGTTCTTTAAGTGCAAGAAGGATAATCACGGACCTGAGAATAAAGGAAAGCACTGTAAAATTCTTACTAGTGACAGATGGGAAATGTATTAAAGCCTCCGTGTATCTATAAACCTCTTTGTGTAGTAATATGATGGCATTCATTTGCTATGAAGTATTGGACTTGCCACATACTGTGGGCAAATCAAATCAGAGTGTTTAAAACCTGTGGTTTTCAAGTACTTACCTTATGTTGTTTTGTGTTCTTTAACTTGTAGGCAGCTGCTCTATTGTTACTAAAATGTTTTCTAATCTGAGTACCATGACATTTTCTTCTTTCATTTACTCTCCCACATATGTGGTTCAGCTCCAGAAAGTGCTAGTAAAAATATATATAAGAGTCTTAGTATATGGTTTGGTTTTTTTTTTTTCCCATCTCAAGTATTGCTGAATTGTAGGTACAAAATACGTGTAATTGCCAGCTGTAGAATTTCAACCAGAGACCAAAATCAATCTGGTATTTTCCCTTCTTGCACATTATCACCAGTTAATGGAGATCTTTACAGCCCACATTTGTGCTCTAAATAACACTTGCATGAACTTCCAATGCTCTTCAATTGGATGTGTGTAGGTGTATTTTGTATTTTGCCGTAGTTTTTGAAATCGTGCTGATCTCCCCAAAGCCTCTCTTTCTGTGTGAATTTAGCTGAGATAGTGACAGAAGAATAACTGTTTTTATTATAGAAGCAAATACAACTCTCAATGAATAATTCAAGCAATATTTCTTGTTATTTTGTGCTGTGCTGTTAGACCTATGTAATCTCTTCTGATATTAGATTTTTCTTACAGAAAATGAAAAAATCATAAGTAGTCACATGGAGTGGAAGGTGCTGGCGGATGATACAGATGAGCCTCTTTAGCAGATCCCATGACTGAAAAGGTGTAGTCACGTGACTGAGCATGTGATAGCGAACTGGCTTGGCTCACTGTGTCAGGAAATAAAATTCTGAATTAGTTTTTCCACTACTTTCTGTACTAGCTGTTTCATAGAATAGTTAGGGTTGGAAAGGAACTTAAGATCATCTAGTTCAAACCCCCCTGCCACGGGCAGGGACACCTCACACTAAACCATGCCACACAAGGTTGTGTCCAACCTGGCCGTGAACACTGCCAGGGATAGAGCACTCACAGCCTCCCTGGGCAACCCATTCCAATGCCTCACCACCCTCACAGTAAAGAATTTCTTCCTTATATCCAATCTAAACTTCCCCTGTTTAAGTTTGAACCCATTACCCCTTGTCCTGTCACTACAGTCCCTAGTGAAGAGTCCCTCCCGAGCATCCTTGTAGGCCCCCTTCAGATACTGGAAGGCTGCTCTGAGGTCTCCACGCAGCCTTCTCTTCTCCAGGCTGAACAGCCCCAACTTTCTCAGCCTATCTTCATACGGGAGGTGCTCCAGTCCCCTGATCATCCTCGTGGCCCTCCTCTGCCCTTGTTCCAACAGTTCCATGCCCTTTTTATGTTGAGGACACCAGAACTGCACACAATACTCCAAGTGAGGTCTCACCAGAGCAGAGTAGTGGGGCAGGATCACCTCCCTCGATCTGCAGGTCACGTCCTCTTGATGCAGCCCAGGATATGGTTGGCTTTCTGGGCTGCAAGCTCACACTGCTGGCTCACGTTCATTTTCTCATCGACCAACACCCCCAAGTCCTTCTTCGCAGGGTTGCTCTGAATCTCTTCTTTGCCCAACCTGTAGCTGTGCCTGGGATTGCTCCAACCCAGGTGTGGGACCTTGCACTTGGCGTGGTTAAACTTCATCAGGTTGGCATCAGCCCACCTCACAAGTGTGTCAAGGTCCCTCTGGATGGCATCCCTTCCCTCCAGCGTATCAACCGAACCACACAGCTTGGTGTCATCGGCAAACTTGCTGAGGGTGCGCTCAATCCCACTGTCCATGTCACTGACAAAGATGTTGAACAATACCAGTCCCAACACCTATCCCTGAGGGACACCACTAGTTTCACAAGAAATGATGTTGGGCTACGTGAATAAAAATGTTGCAAGATTAGTGATACAGCTAGGGCAGGGAGATGAAAATGGTTAACCTATAAAGAAGAAGTTTGAGAGCAAAAGGAGGCTACTGTAGCTCTCTAGCATGCATTGCATTGGCTTGGCTAATGAGACTTGAGTTTTGATTGCTTGAGCCTTCTTGCAGAGATAAGAAAGATCAAGAGTCCTTGACATTATGTTTAGAATAAGTTTTTATGCTAATGGTTTATACATTAAAAATGGACTATGCTAGCTTATTTCATTAGCATTTTCTGATTATTGGACTTAAAAGATGAGCTCTCTTTGTACTTCTTCTGCAGGTTTCAAGAACTTTGAACAAGCACGTGACCCATGTAGTCTTCAAAGATGGACATTTGGCTACATGGAGAAAAGCACAGAAGATGGGCGTAAAAATAGTTTCTGTACTCTGGGTGGAGAAGTGAGTGCTTGTGAATATGTGACATATTCCAGAGATAATGGATTCTAGTATTGTTTTATTTAAAAACTGAAGTACAGAACTTGGTTGGTTGTTTTTTTTTTTTAATTTATTTGAAATAGTGATAAATCTGTGAGTAAATAAGTTTCCTATGACATTTTGCTATTATAGAGCACATTACTTGTATAAAAAGATAAAATGTTAATTCTTAAAAAATGAATGCATTGAGGTAGTTCCATAGTAGAACCATTCAGTGTTCCAGTCCTTTGCTCTCAGCTGACATGCATAGGCAGTGAAGACTAGATGCTTATGTTGAATAGAATTCTTTCTTTTTTTTTTTTTTTGTTTTGAAAAAGCATCAGGGACATTTTACTGTTTCTGTACTTAGCTTCTGTAGACAGAGTGTCTCCTAGCGAGAAATAAAGAGATCCACATGTAATCTGGCTTTTAAGACATTTGGAAAAATCAGAGCAGCACTGCTTGAAGATTTTCAGCTACCATACAGGAAAAAGTTAAATTAAAAAAAGAAAAAATAGATTTAGCTGTGCAGCCACTCCATGAGAATTTGCTAGTCCATAGCTGCTTCTCTGAGTTTGCAAAGTGGTTGTGAGGCCAAACTTAGATTTCAGATGAAGTATAAAAACATGTTGTTTAAGAACATGCATGTGTTAAACACTCCAATTGGTGATTTACTGTGATGAAAGAAATTAGAATGTAAGTAAAGAGGCTCTCTCCTATACCAACTGTAATATGCATGGAGAGATAGAAGTCTGCTAAGTGCAAAAGTAAAAATAAAAAACAGGGGGATGCAAAGCTGAGCTCTGCAGCTACTTAAATGTAGGCCAGTGCAACCATAAAATTTCTGATACACATCAGAAAAAGAAATTCATGCAGTTCTGCAGAAGCATCCAGTTTTAATACCGAGGAAGAAATACCTAAGTTCCCAGATATGAGGGTGGTGCAAAATTCTGTCTGTGTGAATATACCTTTCTTGGACCTGGTGCCACTGAGTGTGGGGAAAATGGTCATTTCAGTAGGAATCTTTGGTTGTAAAATTAAATATGCTGTTCAAATGGCTAAATGTATAAATCTGGAATTTGAAACCTTAGTCATAAGAATTATAAACTGTTCGAGGACTTGGATGTGCTAAGAGGATCCCAGAAAAGTCCAGGTGAGTAGCATCTGCAACAGAAGAAGAATGAGAGTGCCTTACAGGGGAAAGTCTAGGATGTGACATACAAGAATGCTTTCTCTGTTACAGCAGTTTCACTACAAGAGGAACCTGTGCAATACTGGCAGGTATTGAGTGGATGAGCACTGCAGAAAGCTCAGATGGACAGCTAGATGTGTGATACTGTAGGGGACAGTATGAAGCCTTGAGGTGTAAAAGCCTCAAGCAACTTTAACTATTCCTGTATATCAGCAACAAAGGAAAAAACTTAAGCTGTTTTGTAGGAAAGAGAAGGCTAGCATCTTTCTGGGGTTTTTTTCTGAAGCTGACACTGGACAAAGTAAGGTCTTGGTATATGGCTTAGAAGGAAGGTTTGTTGGAACAGAGGGATTCATCTGGAATAGAGGTACATTATTACGGAGCAAGATCCAAGCTGTGGATTGATTGAACTTCTCTGTAATCTTTCTCTCCTACTTTTTAGTTTAAAGTTAGTGCAGAAAGGTACACAAGAATATAAAACTTAAACTGGTGTATACTCTTCGCAGAATTCAGAGGAGTATCATATTCTTAAGCAAAGTATGGGTCAGGAGTGGTAAAAGCTTACATAAGAGAAAATAATGTGTAGTCTCACTAGTCATGGAATTACACGAATGAGGTATAGACAATACAAAATTAAAATGAGTGTGTTAGCATACATGCTAATTTTTTTTTTTTTGTAGTAAGATGAGAGAACTGGAGTGTGTGACTTGAAATTATGTATGCCTACCATATCACCTCAGAGGTTTGGCAGGCAGAAGACAGTCTGAACCCTGGGACAATGTAAACAAGAAGGACTGAATATAGTATGTGCCAGTAAAAAGTGGTTCTGTATGAATGGAAGCTTAGTTTGAACCTGCTAACTGTGTAAGCAAATAATGCAGAATTTGCATGACTTGAAGTTTTAGCATTACTAAAAAAAAGAAGGCTTGATTAACCAGCTGCTCTATTCAATAGCAAGCGTAATGTTCTCAGAATGGTCAGAAATGCTGTGAAATTTAATTTTAGGGAATGTAATAGTAAGGGGTGACTTTTTAGTGTAGACTGGGGATTAGGTGACTCCTATTGGAGCACAGTGCAAAGCAAAATATTTTAGTTATTGCTTCATCTTAATTCGTGTGTGGATGGTTGTTCAAAATATTTCATAGAATCTTCTTGTAAGTACAGACACAGCTATACTACCAGTGTTCATACTGTAACACCAAAAGT
Organism: Psittacula echo; assembly: GCF_963264785.1. Taxonomy (NCBI): domain Eukaryota; kingdom Metazoa; phylum Chordata; class Aves; order Psittaciformes; family Psittacidae; genus Psittacula; species Psittacula echo. The sequence continues at coordinate 84,087,200 of NC_137738.1, read as the reverse complement.
AAGACAGTGAAGGGAATAAAATTCTTACTGATATCAAGGAGACTATTTAAATCTTAAATCCTCTTAAGTATATTGGAAAGATGATCATATTGTATGAGGGGAAATTTAAGATTTTGAGACTCACAGGAAATGTTTTCATATGATTGTCACCTCAGCAGTAGTCAAAAATCAAATAGAACATAAAAACTCATGTAGTGGAATGACATGGTTTTTATCATGGTTACACACTTGGAATGTTGTTTCGTAAGACACAATGGAAGACAAGAATGCTTCAGCCTGGAAAAAATGTGGGAGGGGGAGAGACTCTTGCGAACACCAAGGTTCATATGAGGAGTCTGAGTGGGAAATGAATATGTATTTTCCAGTAGAAGAATTGGAAATCATCACATGAATATGTCTGGAGACAGATTCAGAGAATCATAGAATACCAGGTTGGAAGGGACCTCAAGAATCATGGTCCAACCTTCCCTGGCAAAAGCACAGTCTATACAAGGTGGCCAGCACCCTGTCCAGGTGAATCTTAAAACTGTCCAATGCTGGGGAATCCACTACTTCCCTGGGGAGATTATTCCAATGGCTGTTGTAACAAATTTTCCTCTAGAATCTAACTGGAATCTCCCCAGGAGTAACTTATACAGAAAACAGTAAATAATCATTTTTAGTAAAACACAGTTTAGGCTGGAGAGCTCCTTGTTGCAGAGTCATATTCAGCAAGGATTTATACTGGTTACAAAAATGCTGAAGCAATTAAACATTTGGTTTTATCAAAAAACAGATACAGTATGGTATCTGATGATCTCTAAACCAGAAATCTGTGGAACATAGCAAAGTAAACTGGGAATGTTTGGCTGTGTTTTCATGTTTTTACATACTTCTGGGAATCTTGGTATTGGAAACAGAATGCTGCAGTATATGGTATTTAATCTGGATGCTAGTTTTTTATGTTTGAGCTTTAAAAACACCAGACAAGGAAGCAAATCATAAGCAATTACTCCAGCATTTCCTGGTGGTTCTGGTTTGTGCAAAATACTCCCGATTAACAGCTACTTCCAAACTGTTATGCATGCCTACTAGTGTTATTTTCCCCTGAGCAGTGCTTGAACCTCTCAGAGGAACATGTCCATGATCTGAAAATATTATAGTACTTGCTTTTCTCCATAAAAGCAAGAACACATTATAATGGTTTGTACAGTATTTGGTGAACATTGCCTTGTTGAACTATTACTGGAAACTTCTGCTTCACAGTACAAGCATATATTTGAATCTAAACTGAATCATAGAATCATAGAATAGTTAGGGTTGGAAAGGACCTTAAGATCATCTAGTTCAAACCCCCCTGCCATGGGCAGGGACACCCCACACTAAATCATGCCACCTAAGGCCTCATCCAACCTGGCCTTGAACACCGCCAAGGATGGAGCATTCACAACCTCCCTGGGCAACCCATTCCAGTGCCTCACCACCCTCTCAATAAAGAATTTCTTCCTTATATGCAATCTAAGCTTTCCCTGTTTAAGTTTGAACCCGTTACCCCTTGTTCTGTCACTACAGTCCCTGAAGAATAGTCCCTCCCGAGCATCCTTATAGGCCTCCTTCAGATCCTATAAGGCTGCTCTGAGGTCTCCACGCAGCCTTCTCTTCTCCAGGCTGAACAGCCCCAACTTTCTCAGCCTGTCTTCATGAGGGAGGTGCTCCAGTCCCCTGATCATCCTCATGGCCCTCCTCTGGACTTGTTCCAACAGTTCCATGTCCTTTTTATGTTGAGGACACTGGAACTGTACACAATACTCCAAGTGAGGTCTTACGAGAGCAGAGTAGAGGGGCAGGATCACCTCCTTCGACCTGCTGGTCATGCTCCTCTTGATGCAGCCCAGGATATGGTTGGCTTTCTGGGCTGCGAGCGCACACTGAAGCCGGCTCATGTTCACTTTCTCATTGACCAACACCCCCAAGTCCTTCTCCGCAGGGCTGCTCTGAATCTCTTCTTTGCCCAACCTGTAGCTATGCCTGGGATTGCTCCAACCCAGGTGTAGGACCTTGCACTTGGCATGGTTAATGAATGCAGTTCTACAGTTTAATAGGAAGTAATTTGATTAGGAAGAAGACTCTTTAAGATGACAGTTGAATTTCCTCAAAAAAATAACAACTCTAGAGTAAATGTATTCTTAATTTTTTTATATGTGTTGTTTCCCTTTTGTGTTTTCTAAGAATTGTAGATATGTCTGACTTTAAAGATAGTGCACATAATCGTGGACTTGCTTTAAGAGTCATGCAAATAAATTATAAGTTTAATTCAAAATGAGTGACAGCTTTTGGATCACTGAAAAAAATAGTACTTTAATTCAAATACTTCAGTGAGCAACCTAAAAAAAATAAAAATCAAAACCCAACAAAAAGAACCCTACATAAAATAGAATTACTATAATCCATGTACAAATTAAGAATACTTAATCTAACCCATAACTGGGAAACTTTACCGGTATATTCTTAGTACAGTAACTCCTGTCACAAACATGATAGATAAATCATTTACATTCAGATTTGTCTGCAAAGTAAAAAATGCTCATAACATATTTAGTGGTCAAATTTATTATGCTTAGCCTCTCTGAATCAACAAAATCTCTGAATTAATGTAAGTTTTAACGCAGTTTACATCTATGCTGATTATTATCCAGAATTTAATAACAGCTACTGAAGCTCAGCATGTTGAGTATCATCTCTGTTTCATGCTCCAGAGAATTCTAAACTCTTAACTCGGTTAGTTTGACAAAAACATGTCATGGTTTGGCTTCTTATTCAATACTGAGTAACAAAGCATTGGATTATAATTCTGCAGTTACAAACTTTATAGCAGTTAGATCACTAGGTGTCACTAGAATCACAGTTTTGAATGACTTCTGAGGAAACTAGTGTAGTCCGTTGATGTTCTATGCTTTTTTTTTTCATAATTAGTTTATTTATTGTTTGATAATAAAACTGTATTGATCTATTTTGATCAAAAGAACTTTTATGTATTAACCAATTTCTTGTCTTGACATCATTCTTAGTGTTCTCATTAGGTAACATTAGTCCCACTGTTCTCAAGTCAGTCTTTGAAATGAAAAGACAGGAAAAACAGGGGGTAAGGTGTCAGTTGGAGTTTTTGGTTTTGTAATTAAAAAAGTTTGCATAAATATAGATGGCCCTTCAATAAGGGGCTGGTTTTAGCATTGCATATACACAGAGGAGGCAGAAAACTGAGACTTAGGGCTAAGATATAAAGGCATGATCAGATGACGCCTCCTTCTTCATTTGCCTGAATAAGGTCCTCCACCCCATGGCATTCTGTAGATTATAGTTGGGAGTTTACTGTCATCACAGTGACCAATTTGAGGCAAGTTAAGGTTATGGTTGCTGGGTAGTGAACAGTTAAAGCCTACAGTCCTCACAAGTTGGGTAAATTTGAGATTCATGAGAATCTGGCCAAAAGGACTTAATATAATGATTTTTGAATGTGTGGAAAATAAAATATGAGTGGGAATCTTTGGGTTTCAGAACAACAATTTAGAGAGCATCGTTAGGACAAAAAAATATGTCCTATATTTGGTGCATCATATATATAGATTTTTTTATTCCCCATTGAAGTATTTATGCTGAGGATACACACTGAGGAAGGGTTGGTGTTTTATTATTACAGAGCTTAGATGACTGTTTTTGCAATAAAGTTTCTCGTTCTTAAAAACATAAACACAACTGCTCTAATTTATTATACAGGTGTCGAGAAACTAGAGTACATGTTGATGAAGCCTTATTTCCTGTGGTAGCTGCTAATGAAGAATTGCCACAACCAATCAAAAAAGTGAGTATGTGGGTATGGGTGGTTTTGTTTTGGTTTTTTTTTTTCATAGGCCTAGACTAGTAAACTTTAAAGTCTGAATTTGACTTCCTGACCTCAAGTATTTGAGTTGTTCATTATCAGGATATTCTGTAAGCTGTATGTGTCTGAGTAGGTTTTTGGAGGTGGGCTATGGCTACGATGATATGATATCTGGAGAAAGTATAATAAAAGAGATTTTATATTTATGAATAAAGAAGTTAAGGTTTAAGCTAAAATGACATAATGACATAAAACATCTCTGATGTGGTTTATGTTTCACTGAGTTGCAACAAATGCTAAAACACTGGTATTTAGAAAAAAAAAAAAAATCTTTCAAGCCTTAGCTTTGCTACAAGCAAAAAGGAAAAGATGGTTATTTAGTCTGCTTTTTAATAAAATCTAACATGAAAAAAAATCTGCTAGGTTCTTTCTTCTTTTGTATTAACGTTTTCCAAAGCATGCTTTAACTTTTGCTATTACCTGTGACTCTCAAGGAAGTGCTAGGAAGCATAGTTAGGCACTGATGATAAATACTATGGCAAAGTGGTAAGCAAATAAGAAGTGTAGTTACTTCTGGCAGTTTTATACCATATAATTGATAGCTTTTTGTGTCTTGTAGCACAAATGTATGCAGCCAAAAGACTTTGTTGAAAGAACTCCAGAAAATGATAGAAAGCTGCAGAAAAGATTGGACCAGATGGCTAAAGAATTAGCCATACAGAAGATAGCAGTTAATGCTGGTAAGAGCTACTTTAGACTAAGATTCAAACATCTTCAGTTATTTCCTTAAAGTACTTGATGGGGTTTTGTTTTGTGTGTTTGGTTTGATTGGCTGGGTTTGGGTTTGTTTGGTTTTACTTCTATGCATTTTTAAGTATGTTTTTACTTGCAAAGTTGACTTAGTTTTTACAGAGTTCTTTGCAATTTGCAGTATTAAGGCATCTGTAGTGATGTTAAGAGAACCAAAGGAACCTATTTTTTTCCAGTTTTTGGGGAAAAAAATTTGAGATTGTTATAGCACATAAATACTAATGTACAAATGCAATTTCTTTGTGTAGAAATTGATGTACCAGTTCTACTATTTGAAGACAATGGTTCACTTGTATACAGCCCTGTTAATAAGGTGAAAGATCAATACAGTGCAATGGAAAGAAGAATAAAGGAGATGAAGGAAAAAAGAGAAAATATTTCTCCTACTGGTAAGGAGTTAAATTTTACCTATCCATGCACAAATGGCTACCATCTTTATTGCTGAATTTCTGGTTCTTTTGTCTTGCTCTGGCCTTCAAACCTTTTCTTATATCTTGATTGCAATGTCCTCCCTGCTTGCCAGGTTTCAAGTAGTTGTGAATGCTTTAGCTTTTAGTTCCTTTCCATCAAAGGGCACAAGAAATCATGGAAGATAATGATTGCAGAGAGGAATTTCTTAATGGTTAGACTGCTCAAGAGGACTAAAGTTAAGCTAGACTTTCTAAACTTGTAAATTGATATTACCACAACTTGGTTAAACTTTACAGTGAAACTCTTAAGTCTTCTTTCCTTTTAAATTTTAATGTGAGTGTTGTACTTGACAAAGATTGTAATGGTACTAGTCCCAGGCCAACAGTTCATAAAGTAGTTGAAAATTGACGAGACATCTGTCCAGGTACTGAAGAACAGGATTTAAAAAAATAAATTGGATAACCCAATCAGATAAATCTAATTTATTTCAAAATGCATATCCTGGTGAATTAAATCTAGATTGCAGTTTTCAAATAATTTTTTAGTGTTTCCCTTTCATTACTGTGAAGGCATTGAGGCCTAAGTCATTAGGTTTTGCCAGTTATGATAAAAACTGTTGAAATGTGGAACATCTTTTGAGTGGGTGGGAATCAGTAGTATTTGAAGCTTTAAGAAGTCTATGTCAACTAGACTGTCAGTTTATAATTTCAGAAATAGTTGCGGGAGGAAAGTAAAGAACCAGTGATACATGGATGAAAAAGGAAATTAATTTATTTTGGCATGGCTTTTATTTGTTTTCTCTTCTAGTTTTAAGGTAATGCCTTCAAGCATTTTTAAATGCATTTCTGCTATGTCAGTGCTTTGCTGCTAACTGCGGAATTTGACAGATTATGTAGTAAAATGCCTCAATTAGCTTAGAAAGGTCTTATATTTTCTAAAAAGTTTGCTGTCATTCTTTAGTATCATAGAAATGTGGTTATTTAGAAAAAGAAATTGTTTAAAATTGTAGAAGATGTAGTAGCTTTTTTTCTTAGTATGTAAATTTAGGATACTCTTGAGCAGTCTAATTATTTATATGGTTATAGTTGGCAAAGCAGTGAGTTATGTCTTACAGTTGAGCTGGTTTGAAATATGAATTGATGGTGCGGAAATCTGTATCTTTGCAAGTAGGTCTAACTCATTTATTTACAAATTCCTAGCTTCACAAATGTCTCAGATACTTCCAAGTAGTTCACCAGGAGACTGTCTGCTGCCTACTTGTGTCTTAACTAATTCAGAAGATGCATTGTTACCAGGTAACTAATACAACTTTATATATTACAGAAATTAAAAATAATACATTGCCTGTTTATTTTGTAAAATATGGTATATGGAAATGGGAACTGTATATTTGCTCTATCATTTATATTTAATGCTGAATTATTTTAGTTTTTCTTAACTGGCAAAGTGTGTAGAAGTAAGAATTCAAGGAAAATGGAGCATGAAGAATCACGCTGGGTAATGCTCTGCCTATGGCTGTGATGCTTGTGTCACTTCCTCCTCTTTCTTCACACCCTTTCCTGTTAATGGCTTCTTGACCTGGCGTGGTGTCAGCCTTCTCTGCTCTTACAGTGATCTTGTATAGAATACAGAGTGGGCACTAAACAGTGATAATGGGAAGCAAAAGAGAGAACAGAATGAGGGAGAAACCTCAAAGAACTGACTTGTCTTCCAAATATTCAGTCAAAAAACTTGAATTTAAAAGAAAACCTAACATGTTTTCCAGCTTAGTACATCAGAGATTAAAGAAGTTAACAAAAGCAAAATAAATCAGCCTTTAAAATGTTTTATGGTTGCAAGTGAATTCAAGTAATTTGTTATCAAAGTTCTTATTCTCATGAAGTTAGGGATTTGTTCCTCTGTTTTGGCATAGTACCAGAATATAAGGGCAAAGATTATTATGAAGGCTGTTGAGCTACTTCAGTGGGCATCTTAACAACATTAATCTTAACAGCAGATATATACATCAGACCTCATGTCTTCTGTTGGTTACATGAGCAAAAAGCTGAAGTCAGATGCTGGTGTTTGGTATTAGTAGAAGAGTAAGGAGAGCATGGAGCATTATCTTACAGCCTGAGACAGCTTGTTATCTGTTAGGGAGAAGTAATAGCTTAATACTGGAAGTAGCATAGTTGTACCAACAAACTTTATTTTGCTAAATTAGTTGTGTGCTGATGACGTTGAACAGTGTGATTTTTGAGAGCTTTACCATGAACGTGTCCCTCCAGCATTGCAACTGTGCAATGTAATTGTACATAAGAATAGACCTCCACATCCCATGACAATATTCTGCGTAGCTTCAAACTCTGGTACTGTGTGATAGTGACCCTTTTATTTGTGCTTGCAAAATACTTGAGAGTATGTTGGTTAATAGTGGTTAAAAAAGTTCAAGAATCCAGTTTGAGGATCAAAGCTAACACTTTTTCAGTTGTCAATATGGGAGTCTGATCATGTCGTGAGAAACTTCTTTCATCTCTATATATTTTATTTTTCTTAATTTAGCTAGCTACACCCTATGTTTAAAAATAATAGTTATATTTAGTAAGCAAATAATGTCAAGACTTTCCCTAAAACCTACAGGAGCACTTACAGAAGTATTGCTGAAACTTTGCACTCAGTGTGTATTTAAACAAAACCATCTATTGCAATTATCAGCAGGACTTTTAAAAATGTATTCTGGATAATTAGAGATACAAGCCTATTTCAGAGGTATTTATTGATAAGAGTTCTATATATATATTTATAGATAAGAGTTATTATTAATGGGTGAGGTGAGTAGCTCAAGAGAGGACGCCTTCAACACCTGAGCGAAGGGAAGTTCTGCATCCAGGAGCCTCAATTCAGAGTGGTAAGAGCCACCAAGGGAGCCTCAAGTCCTTGACAGAACTTGCCCAGGAGCCCGCAGCTCAGCCAAGGAGCAGCTGACTCACAGGGGGCGGTGCTGAGTGGTTAAAATCCCACTCCCGGGAGCTTGAGCAACCAGGAGCAAGGCGAGTCAGTTTGTGTGGCAGTTAGCGTGGGCAGGTGAGCAGAATGGTGAGCACCCACCGTATGAGCAGGGCCCAGTCTAGGAGCTCTGCTCTGGCTGCCCCGACGGTGGCCAGTGTAGGCACCCAGACAGAGCCGATGAGAGAGGAGGCTGCAGTGCAGAGCTCGGAGTGTAGACAGTACCTGCACTGGTCTTGTGAGGTGAGGGTGCACAATGGGCAGGGCTGCACTCGGTGCTCCCTGGTGGAGGTCCTCCTGCAGCAGGTGACTGAGCTGCGGGACACTATCAATGAGCTGCAAGATGTCAGGGAAGCTGAGAGGAAGCAGCACTGCTTGCTCCAGAGCCAAACTGTGCAGGGGCCTCAGCGTCCATTGTAGCTCATGCAGGAAAGAAGGAGGCCGCTAACCCGGGAAGCTGGGAAATAGTAACAAAAAAAACAACAAAAAAAGGAGCAAGAAGACAGTTAAAAGCAAGGGGCTTCCGCCTAAATCTGATGTCCCCACCCAGAACCGCTTCACAGTTCTGCAGGGGGCAAATGAGGAAGCACATACCTCACAACATGAACAACTACCTGATGCACTAGTAAAGATCACTACTGGTGCTGCCAGGAAAAAGCGGCGGGTCACAGTGGGAGGGGACTCTGCTTTGAAAGGAACAGAAGCACTCATCTGTCGGCCTGACCCAGTCTCAAGGGGGGTGTGTTGCCTACCAGAGGCACGGATCAGGGATGTTGCAGAGAGGCTGCCTGCTCTAGTGAGTTCCACAGACTATTACCCACTTCTAGTGATCCGTGTGAGTGCTAGTGATATAGATAGCAGTAACCCGGAGAACATTAAGAAGGACTACAGAGCCCTGGGAGAGGTGGTTAGGGGCTCTGGAGCTCAGATAGTCTTTTTGTCAGTTCTCCAGGATAAAGGGGAGGACTCCATAAAGGCTAGGAGGATTGGCCAGGTTAATAAATGGTTAGAAGGGTGATGCCATAGTCAGGGATTTTGGTATCTAGAACATGGGACTCAATTTAGTAGGCCAGGTCTACTGGGGGCTGATGGAGCTAGTCTGGCAAAGAAGAAGAAGAGTGATTTTGGTAGAACCTTGCCAGACTGGTCAAGGTTGCTTTAAACTAGATGTGTTGGGGGAGAGGGGCATTGTTTCATCCCAACACACCCAGTCAGATACCAGCACCTATAATAAATGCTCGGAGCGATGCAGAGATATTCCAGCTGCTCCAGCCAATGAGCCGGCTTCATTTGGAGCTCAGCTCAGATGCCTCTATACAAACACCTGTAGTATAGGGAACAAACGAGGAATTAGAGATGTGTGCACATCTATGGGGATATGATATAATAGGTATCACAGAAACATGGTGGGATGGCTCCTATGACTGGAGTGTTGGAATGGAAGGTTACAGGCTCTTTAGAAGAGACAGGCCCAGCAGATGGGGAGGGGGAGTTGCTATTTGTGTTAGGGATAGGCTGGAGTGTATGGAACGCTGTCTGGGGACGAGTGATCAGTCAACAGAGAGTTTGTGGGTCAAGGTTAAAGGGAGAACAGCTATGGGGGACATTACTGTAGGGAACTGTTACAGACTGCCTGATCAAGAGGACTCTGTGGATGAAGCGTTCTATAGGCAGATAGGAACAGCCTTACTCTTACAGGTCCTTGTCCTCATGGGGGACTTCAACCACCCTGACATGTGTTGGAGTGACGGTACAGCCTGGCACAAGCAATCCAGGAGGTTCCTCGATTGTGTGGAAGACAACTTCCTTCTGCAAGTAATAGAGGAGCTGACAAGGAGAGGTGCCATGCTTGACCTCCTGCTCACAAACAGGGAAGGGCTGGTTGGAAATGTGACGCTCCAGGGCAGCCTTGATTGTAGGGATCATGAGATGGTAGAGTTTGAGATCCTCAGGACAGTGAGAAGAGCGTGCAGCAAGCTCACTGCCCTGGACTTCAAGAGAGCAGACTTTGGCCTCTTCAGGAGACTGCTTAATAAGATTCCATGGGATATAGCCCTAGAGGGCAGGGGGGGCCAAGACTCTTGGTTGTTATTCAAGGATTACCTGCTCCAAGCTCAGGAGTGTTGCATCCCAACTAGAAGGAAGTGCAGCAGGAGGGCCAGGAGACCTCCTTGGATGGATAAGGAACTGCTGAGGAAAATTCAAAGGAAAAAAGAGGCTTATAGAAGGTGGAAGCAGGGACAGGCGGCCTGGGAAGAATACAGGGATTCTATCCGGGAAGCTAGGGACCAGGTGAGGAAGGCTAAGGCCCAGTTAGAATTGAACTTGGCTAGGGATGTTAAGGATAACAGGAAGGGATTCTATAGGTACATAGCGCATAAAAGACAGAGTAGGGACAACGTAGGCCCCCTTCGGAAGATATCTGGAGAACTGGCTACCCAGGATTTGGAGAAGGCCGAGGTTGGTAATAACTTCTTTGCCTCAGTCTTCACTGGCAAAGTCTCTGACCGCACCACCCAAGTCTTGGAAGGCAAATGCAGGGACTGTGAGAATGAAGACCCTAGGCCCACTGTAGGAGAGGATCTGGTTCGAGACCATCTTAAAAACCTGAACGTACACAAGTCCATGGGACCTGATGAAATCCATCCGCGGGTCCTGAAGGAGCTGGTGAATGAAGTTGCTAAGCCACTGTCCATCATATTTGAAAAATCATGGCAGTCAGGTGAAGTTCCCGACGACTGGAAGAAGGGAAATATAACCTCCATTTTCAAGAAGGGGAAAATGGATGACCCGGGGAATTACAGACCAGTCAGTCTCACCTCTGTGCCTGGCAAACTCTTGGAGCAGATTCTCCTGGAAGGCATGCTAAGGCACATGAAAAACAAGGAGGTGGTTGGTGACAGCCAGCATGGCTTCACTAAGGGGAAATCCTGCCTGACCAATTTGGTGGCCTTCTATGATGGGGCTATGGAACTGATGGACAGGGGCAGAGCAGTTGACATCATCTACCTGGACTTGTGCAAAGCGTTCGACACTGTTGCGCATGACATCCTTGTCTCTAAATTGGAGAGACATCAATTTGATGGGTGGACCACTCAGTGGATAAAGAACTGGCTGGATGGCCGCACGCAAAGAGTTGTGGTCAATGGCTCGATGTCCTTCTGGAGACCGGTAACGAGTGGTGTCCCTCAGGGATCGGTGTTGGGACCGGTCTTGTTCAGCATCTTTGTCGGTGACATGGACAGTGGGATTGAGTGCGCCCTCAGCAAGTTTGCCGATGACACCAAGCTGTGTGGTTCGGTTGATACGCTGGAGGGAAGGGATGCCATCCAGAGGGACCTCGACACGCTTGTGAGGTGGGCTGATGCCAGCCTGATGAAGTTTAACCATGGCAAGTGCAAGATCCCACACCTGGGTCGGGGCAATCCCAGGCACAGCTACAGGTTGGGCAGAGAAGTGATTCAGAGCAGCCCTGCAGAGAAGGACTTGGAGGTGTTGGTCGATGAAAAAATGAACATGAGCCGGCTTCAGTGTGTGCTTGCAGCCCAGAAAGCCAACCGTATCCTGGGCTGCATCAAGAGGAGCGTGACCAGCAGGTCTAAGGAGGTGATCCTGCCTCTCTACGCTGCTCTGGTGAGACCTCACTTGGAGTATTGTGTGCAGTTCTGGTGTCCTCAACATAAAAAGCACATGGAACTGTTGGAACAAGTCCAGAGGAGGGCCACAAGGATAATAAGGGTGCTCAAGCATCTCCCTCATGAAGACAGGCTGAGAAAGTTGGGGCTGTTCAGCCTGGAGAAGAGAAGAGAAGGCTGCATGGAGACTTCATAGCAGCCTTATAGGATCTGAAGGGGGCCTACAAGGATGCTGGGGAGGGACTTCATCAGGAACTGTAGTGACAGGACAAGGGGTAACGGGTTCAAACTTAAACAGGGGAAGTTTAGATTGGATATAAGAAGGAAGTTTTTTACTGTGAGGGTGGTGAGGCACTGGAATGGGTTGCCCAGAGAACTTGTGAATGCTCCATCCTTGGCGGTGTTCAAGGTCAGGTTGGACGAAACCTTGGGTGACATGGTTTAGTGTGAGGTTTCCCTGCCCATGGCAGTGGGGTTGGAACTAGATGATCTTTAAGTTCCTTTCCAACCCTAACTGTTCTATGATTCTATTGATAGATTATGTGTATCACCTCCCCCAAGAATCTTCGTAAGAATAGCTATAAGAAATGATATATTTTTTCCACTTTGTAGTTATTGTTAATACATTGTGTTGATGTACGTGGTATGATAGTATGAGGTTGTATTTGATTTCATCCTGCAAAAATTACTAAGTGGTAAGTAATGCTCTCGTAATAAAAAAGATTATTTGCTTTCCAATATTACTCTAGCTAGGTTTTTGTTTAAGATCTTGCTGGGTTTTTTTCCACAAATGCAAGAGTGAAAGAGTTCCTCTGCTGCTTTGTTTCGAGACAGTAGAACAGAGCTTGTTTACCTATTGCCATGTAAGAAGGTATGATAGCTAAACCTATTGTTGCTCCTTGTCAACATAGAATGTAATTTAGTTCTAATCCATTTTCTGTTTAGTTTTTGATGACTTACAATATAATATCCAGAGAAGTGGCTAAATTCTTGTTTTTCTTCTTTCAGTAATTTCGTGTGTATTTTACTAAGAAATTGGTACACTTTCTGTTTTTTTAAATAAATTTATATTGCCACGTTTCATATTTTGCAGGAAAACAAATGGAAGACTGCTTGAACTCAAGTTTTGATTGTCTTTGGGGAGCTGATAAATTAAAGAGACAGAAAGCAGAGGTAGTAAAACCTTCCTGTTGGACTAATAATCCTATAGCCGTGAGTGTGTCAGTGAATTCTCCCTCACAAAGCTGTGAGCAGACTTGCTTAACACCAAAACAATGTAGCAGAAGCAGCTTAAGAAAAAAACAGCTTTTTCAGCACACTTTGGATGATAAATTGCCTTTAGAAAAGAAAGATATAGAAAAGTTCCCGAATAAAAATCAGGATGAAAATAGCAAGACTACTTCAGTTGCAAATGAAAGTTCTCTTCTCAAAATCAAGGACTTGGGTTATCTTTCTCCTTCAAAAAAAATGGCCAAGTTAAGTAATGTTGCTGCAGTGATTGACAATCTCTCTAATGCACCTATGAGCAGCAGAAACTTAAGTAAGTGTTCACTGGATAGAAGTTTCCCTGTTTACAGAAGCAATTGTATCCTTAAAGACAAGAAGAGGAAAAAATTAGAAATACTACCTAGTTTGAAACTGGCTACCTCAGAACTGGGTGCATCAGGGTCTAAAGACTTCTGGCAAGCAGGTAGTACAGGTAGCAAGTCTTTTGGCTCTGAAGAGGCTTCTTATGAAGAGGATTCCTATGAAGACTTCTTTTCATCATTTAACTTGAATAAAAATGAAGTACAGGCACAAGTACCAAAGGAGTCACAGAATCCTCCCGAAGTTTGTTGCAAAGACTCTTTTGCAAGCATGGACTCGCTTGGTTTGAGTTTCTGTAAGCCACGTAGTACTTCCAAGGAAAGTGGGAAAAGGTCAATTTCAGCAAATGATCTTTCAGTAAAGAAAAACTTAAAACCAGCTGAGCATCCTGGAAGCATGCCATTAAATTATATGTCAGATGGTGAGAAAGATGACACTGCAGAAGCTCTAGATTCTGATGATGTGAATAGGCTGCCTCAGCTTGCACATGAAAAATCCTACAAAACCGATGTGAATTACAGTACTTACGTTAATGGTAAGTCACTATAGAGCTAGAAAATGAAAAGATATCTTACTGCATACATGCATAGATACACTTATGCAACTAAATTGCAAAAATGAACTGCCATTCCCGAGGGAAGAATATTTCGGAATTACACCAAAAGAAGAAAATACTGCAGTACGTGGCTTTATTTTTCAGTAAAACAAATGAGTGCATAGAATCCAGAAGAGCACCCATTTGTTCTTACTAGCACTACAAATGCAGAGAAGTCACCAACTGATAAGGAAAGTGTGCTCACAAAATATAACAGAAATAATATGAGCCATCTTTTCCTCTACTGCTTCTTGTTCTGTAAGCTTTTTGCTGCTGTTCAAAATCTGTTTAAGAAATCAAAGCCTTTCTGGTTTTTATGTTATGGTGTTCTTGTAAATTTTTATAAGTAACATCATATGGTCCCTTGTTCAAATATTTTCTATTTCACATGTTAAAGTTGATACTGAATTGTAGTTAAGACCATAAAATGTCTAGTGGAAAAATAGTGGAGTTAGCAATTTCTAGCTTGTACTATGATGTACTATTGCATCCCTTCTGCAAGTAATAGAGGAGCCGACAAGGAGAGATGCCATGCTTGACCTCGTGCTCACCAACAGGGAAGGGCTGGTTGGAAATGTGACACTCCAGGGCAGCCTTGGTTGCAGTGACCACAAGATGGTTGAATTTGAGATCCTCAGGACAGTGAGAAGAGTGTGCAGCAAGCTCACTGCCCTGGACTTCAAGAGAGCAGACTTTGGCCTCTTCAGGAGACTGCTTAATAAGATTCCATGGGATATAGCCCTAGAGGGCAGGGGGGGCCAAGACTCTTGGTTGTTATTCAAGGATTACCTGCTCCAAGCTCAGGAGTGTTGCATCCCAACTAGAAGGAAGTGCAGCAGGAGGGCCAGGAGACCTCCTTGGATGGATAAGGAACTGCTGAGGAAAATTCAAAGGAAAAAAGAGGCTTATAGAAGGTGGAAGCAGGGACAGGCGGCCTGGGAAGAATACAGGGATTCTATCCGGGAAGCTAGGGACCAGGTGAGGAAGGCTAAGGCCCAGTTAGAATTGAACTTGGCTAGGGATGTTAAGGATAACAGGAAGGGATTCTATAGGTACATAGCGCATAAAAGACAGAGTAGGGACAACGTAGGCCCCCTTCGGAAGATATCTGGAGAACTGGCTACCCAGGATTTGGAGAAGGCCGAGGTTGGTAATAACTTCTTTGCCTCAGTCTTCACTGGCAAAGTCTCTGACCGCACCACCCAAGTCTTGGAAGGCAAATGCAGGGACTGTGAGAATGAAGACCCTAGGCCCACTGTAGGAGAGGATCTGGTTCGAGACCATCTTAAAAACCTAAATGTACACAAGTCCATGGGACCTGATGAAATCCATCCGCGGGTCCTGAAGGAGCTGGCGAATGAAGTTGCTAAGCCACTGTCCATCATATTTGAAAAATCATGGCAGTCAGGTGAAGTTCCCGACGACTGGAAGAAGGGAAATATAACCTCCATTTTCAAGAAGGGGAAAATGGATGACCCGGGGAATTACAGACCCGTCAGTCTCACCTCTGTGCCTGGCAAACTCTTGGAGCAGATTCTCCTGGAAGGCATGCTAAGGCACATGAAAAACAAGGAGGTGGTTGGTGACAGCCAGCATGGCTTCACTAAGGGGAAATCCTGCCTGACCAATTTGGTGGCCTTCTATGATGGGGCTATGGAACTGATGGACAGGGGCAGAGCAGTTGACATCATCTACCTGGACTTGTGCAAAGCGTTCGACACTGTTGCGCATGACATCCTTGTCTCTAAATTGGAGAGACATCAATTTGATGGGTGGACCACTCAGTGGATAAAGAACTGGCTGGATGGCCGCACGCAAAGAGTTGTGGTCAATGGCTCGATGTCCGTCTGGAGGCCGGTAACGAGTGGTGTCCCTCAGGGATCGGTGTTGGGACCGGTCTTGTTCAGCATCTTTGTCGGTGACATGGACAGTGGGATTGAGTGCGCCCTCAGCAAGTTTGCCGATGACACCAAGCTGTGTGGTTCAGTTGATATGCTGGAGGGAAGGGATGCCATCCAGAGGGACCTCGACACGCTTGTGAGGTGGGCTGATGCCAACCTGATGAAGTTTAACCATGCCAAGTGCAAGGTCCCACACCTGGGTCGGGGCAATCCCAGGCACAGCTACAGGTTGGGCAGAGAAGTGATTCAGAGCAGCCCTGCAGAGAAGGACTTGGAGGTGTTGGTCGATGAGAAAATGAACATGAGCCGGCTTCAGTGTGTGCTTGCAGCCCAGAAAGCCAACCGTATCCTGGGCTGCATCAAGAGGAGCGTGACCAGCAGGTCTAAGGAGGTGATCCTGCCTCTCTACGCTGCTCTGGTGAGACCTCCCTTGGAGTATTGTGTGCAGTTCTGGTGTCCTCAACGTAAAAAGCACATGGAACTGTTGGAACAAGTCCAGAGAAGGGCCACGAGGATGATCAGGGGACTGGAGCACCTCCCTCATGAAGACAGGCTGAGAAAGTTGGGGCTGTTCAGCCTGGAGAAGAGAAGAGAAGGCTGCATGGAGACTTCATAGCAGCCTTATAGGATCTGAAGGGGGCCTACAAGGATGCTGGGGATGGACTCTTCATCAGGAACTGTAGTGACAGGACAAGGGGTAATGGGTTCAAACTTAAACAGGGGAAGTTTAGATTGGATATAAGGAAGAAATTCTTTACTGAAAGGGTGGTGAGGCACTGGAATGGGTTGCCCAGGGAGGTTGTGAATGCTCCATCCTTGGCGGTGTTCAAGGCCAGGTTGGATGAGGCCTTGTGTGGCATGGTTTAGTGTGAGGTGTCCCTGCCCATGGCAGGGGGGTTTGAACTAGATGATCTTAAGTTCCTTTCCAATCCTAACTATTCTATGATTCTATTCTATGATTCTATGAAGGTAGAATAAGACATTTGAGAGCACGAGCAAAAGTTGTAATTGAAGTGTCTTTTTCAATCATGGCTTATTTATATGATACTGATCTCAATTTATAACAATTTTGATAGCATTTTTTAATATTTCAGCCTTTTTAAGTTCTTTTAGAGTAAGTTAATTCAATTTAAATATGTAATGGAATATTTAATCTCAGGAACTTCACTGGAAAATTCTTTTAACTTGCATTGGAGTAATTTTTATATCCTGATATTTTGAGCTCTGTTAAACTTTGCATAGGGCTAAATATTTGTAATTATAATTACATGTTTTAGTTTTTTTCAACAGACAGTTCTGTAGCAATGCATCAATTAATTATATAAAATTAATAATTACACTAAGCAAACTTGGTATCAGAGAATCCTCCAGTGGAAATGTTGAACAGTGACCTTGCCAGTATCTGTGGGTAATAAGTGAGCTGAAATTTCGGGTTCAATACACCTGTACTTTAATGACTGGAGTGCATTGTTATAACACAGGCTTTTTTTTAAAAAAGGAAAGTTCATACAGGTGTATGTTATACAAGCATAAATGTACACCCATAAATATATGACCCTGCTGTATGTGGTTTTTTTCATCATGTGGCAATGTACTAGATGATGATGCTTAAGTTATGTATTTCTTAATGTCAGACCCAGTCTGGTTTTTTATTAAACTATCATGAAAACAAATGGGGAAGGAGAAGATATTCTCTACTTTTAAACTTGGGTGTGCCATTTAATTTTAGTGTTTAACTTTTAAATTCTAGTGATTAAGTTATGATCAATGTTCTAGCATATTATGCTTTTATTTTCTTGCTGGACAACTTGTTTAAGATAACACATTTTGGAGGAGAAGAAAAAGGAACTGTATTCAGCAAACAATTTAACTAATATTTATACTTTATGTCCTTTTTTGTTAGGAACTTCTGTAAGTGTCAGTTTGTGTTTCTAATGATTTTAATAGTAGTTGTAGTTTATTTGTGATGGCCATTTTCCCAAGTATAATGTTTTTAATTTTGTGCATCTGCTGTGCAGTCAAGTACCACCTCAAATAAGGTTCAGCTCAAATTTGACAGCTCAAATGAGCTCACTTAAAATGGAATAAATAATAATGAAAGATGACTTGTATTTCTGTGGAAGAAAGTTAATGTGTTGTACGTAATGTGTTGTAAGTAATAACTTACTACTGTGTGTATAATGAAATAATCGATTTTTATTAAATACTGTGATTTGAAAACTGGTAAATACAGTATATTTTTAAAAGCTGAATAATTCTTTTCACTCGTTAGGAATAATGAAATATCTATATAAAATTATGCCTGTATATGTTTTAAAGATCAAACATTTTTCTTGCCTTTTTTTTTTGTGGTTTTAGATCAGTGTCTTTAATGACAAGAAGGAAGATTTGATAAGCTTTATTTCTACAGACTGCTTAGAACACTTGATTTTATAGAAGCGTAACCTGCAGGCTTCATGTTCCCTTGTAGGATATGCTCAGGGCTGCCCAACTGTTCTGCTGAACAGCACAGGCGTAAACACGGCTACTTACCTTATCTTTCTTCAAGTCGTAACTCAAGTAGAGAACTGTCACAGATGCAAGAGCTGAAATTAATTAGGCTTTATCAGAATATTAGAAGATGCTTTCCTATTCAAATTCACTTTCTTTCTCAGTTTTGTTTCTGGAGATGAAATAAATTTTTTATCCTTCTGATTAAACCAGTCATACGTGATAAATTTCAGAGCTCTGTAATCAATAAGTAGTGTGTAGTTGGGATTTGTGTGTCAATCGTAGAATCAATGCCTAAATTTTTAGCAGTTACAAAGTGAGGAAAACTGTGGCTTTTCTCTATCATGAATATAAGTTTATGGAAATGCAAAGTCTTTTGTGAAAGTTAATTATCTATGTTGCTAGAAGAGTCTAAGAACATCTTTGTCATTCACGTGAATTGCTTTACTTTGGCACTTTAACTGCATAGAACGCTAATACTTGCTCAGATTTGATGAATTCATGTGACCTTGAAAGCTGCAACAGTAAATAATATTGGGCAAGGAATGCAGGAGTGTACTCTTAAGCTTTTATCATCCTGAAATAATTTAGAAATTTGAACTTGGACTTAGCATTGTTTACAATCTTAAAAATAAACTTAGGGCTTAGCTGAGTGAATTTTAGTTATTTACAGTGAATTTGGGAGAAAAATATTATGTTAGTTGGCCAAAAAACATAACCTGACCCCCACCTCACTACAGTCTCCTTTCAGGTAGTTGTAGAGAGTGGTAAGGTCCCTCCTGAACCTTCTCCAGACTAAGCAACCCCAGTTCCCTCAGCCATTCCTCATCAGGCTTGTTCTCCAGACCCTTCACCAGCTTTGTTGCCCTTCTGTGGACCCAGTCCAGCACCAAAATGTCTTTCTTGTAGTGACGGGTGCAGAACTGAACTCAGGATTTGAGGTGTGGCCTTACCAGTGCTGAGTACAGGCAGCTGATCCCTGCCCTGGCCCTGCTGGCTATGCTATTTCTGATGTAGGCCAGGCTGCTCTTGGCCTTCTTGGCTGTCTGGGCACAAGCTGGCACATGTTCAGCAGCCATCAATTATTAGTAACTGAAATGTTACTTATGATGACAAATTCAGATTTACTTTCTTCATAGTTGGGGTAAATAACAAAATAGTAGATAAGATACAGTTTCATTTCAGTGACACTTCATTATCTTCTTAAAGTAGAACACTGTATGATTAGATAGGCATGATTGGTTTGATTTGAACAAAACTAGTTCACTGTTCTAATCATGCTCAGTAACTAATCATTATTTTGTCTTTTGACTTAAAATATGAAATGGAATTTTGAAGGTAATATTCTCATTCAAATCTCACTGGTGATAAATGTTCATATTGAATAGATGCTAAAATTGCAAATTAAAGTCACTCTGATAGCAATATGGACTATTACAGCATATTAGAGTTGTTGAGTTTGATACCTATAATTGAGCGATGTTTTAGAAGAGAATTTACAGGATATAGTGGACCGCAGTGGCAAGACTTACCTGCAAATTTGAGCTAAATTTAGAGATAACAAACAGTGGATGGAATTGCTTCAATAAGTTCTGTCGACTTTATCTGAAATATCTTAGGAAAAGCTACTAAAGATGAAAATTCCTTACTTGTAACTGAGAAACTGCTTTAAAAAGAAACAATCATGGAAAAATATGTAATAGACAGTGAAGCTTGGGACCTACAGGATGGAAAAGCTGGCAAGTGCTTGAGAAGTCCTCATAGTCAGGAGAGAAGTAATAGGAACTGGATTGTGAAGAATAAGCCTTATTTATGTAATGCATAAGAGCTCCAAGCTGATAATCAGAGATGATGGACATGGTCCGCTCTTCCTGCTTTGCTGTAAATTATGAAAAAAATGATGACAATGAGTCCTAACTAGAAAGAGGTCCAAGCATACAAGTCTTGAGACTTTAATCCTAAGTGGGACAAGAGCTGCAGAGCTCGACAATTCAGGCCTAGAATGGCAAAAGGAATGTTACACCACTTCTCACTGACTCCCCCCACCCAAGCTGCCCCACTAAAAAATAACCTAATAGTGGGTTGTCCTTCTACAGTGACTGAAATAAATCATTAGAAATTAACAGAGGTATATCTTGCTTCACCCTCATCTGCTTAGGGTAAAGCAATGGAGTAGATTATCTCCTGACATACTTCAGAGCCTTTTGGTCGGGATTTTTTTTTATTTTTAATTCAAAATACATGTTCAAAAAATCCTGTTCTCCATGTAAAAGGAATTAACTTTCTTAGCTTTTTTTTTTTCTTTTTTTAATTGTGTAACAAAATATTTTCTGCTTGCCAGCAGTCCTCCATCAGTCCAGAAGACGATGGGTCTCAGTGCAATACTAAATAAAATAAAGTATGTAGCTCTCCCTTTGTTAAAAGGCATTTTGTGTTTAAATATTGAGTTTAAATTAACGATTGTACCAAAACCCAGGATACTTGCATTACACAAAAATCACTGTAATACTGTGTAAATTGACATTAAACTTGCAATGTTAATATGAAGAAGTGATTAAATTTTGACTAGTTTATAATTTTAAAATAACTAATCAGTAATGGAAAATGTTCTCATTATTTTTTGTGTTGCAATTTATTGTTGTTCTCTCACCTCAGGGATTAAGAGTCTTAAGTAGCTGGCAGAGGAAAAAGAAGTGATTCTTATGTATATATGTAGTCGCACTAGTAAATGTGAATAGTATCCTTCAGTATTTTCCAAAAGTAATCATAAGAAGCTTATTTGAGAGGAGCTGAATTTAAACCACTTTAATCAGTAATTATTAAACTTTCTTTAACTGGTCTCATGTTTCTTTGAAATGATAAAGTAGACTCCATTGGATTAAATTTTGGAAAAATTATGTACTTAAATCTTCAGTAATTAAGACTTCATTGATCAAAAGATAGATCGATGTTTCTCATCTTATGCAAGCAAGCTAATCTCTCAAATGGTTCAAAAGTTTGCTAGATTTACTTGCAAAATGTTTGAAAACATGTTTCAGGCCTTCAGGTTGTTTCAGATAAACACATTGTGTACTGAAAGCATCAATATTTCAATAAAAAAGGAAAAATCTAGCCACCACTGCTTCAAACTCTTCAATATCTCTGTATTCAGAGAAATTGCAAATTTTGTAATAATTATAAAGCAATTTAGCCAATTCTTTACTTGTAGTTAATACATAATTTTCAAAATAGTGGAAATAGGGAGTATTGCAACTAGTTTATTTACGAGATCAAATACCAAAAGATTAATTCAGATGCTTGAATGTTATTCTTTCTTCTGTAACTGAAATACAATGGAAAAATAGCTGGTACATATTATTAACTTAGGTGTCTTAATTGTACATAGCTCTATGTGCTATGATAAAAATAGTTGGTGACAGTTTCATTTCACAAGATTACATTTTTCATTTTAAGTTTCTAAATTTGGTTTCTAGGTGGTGAAAATCAAGTTTCAGAATGTCATGCTACTGATGGCTCTTGCAAAAGATTTAATGAACAAAAGAATATGAACAATGGTGGGTTAAGAAAAAAAAGAAGACTCCAAAAGGTCAGTTTAACTGGACATATTCTTTGTTAAGCTTTCCTTTTCTTGGAGAATCACCGAGTCCCTTTGTATATACATTCTCTATGCGCTATCAGTTTAAAAAAATTCTGAATCTCATTTTCCTTGAAATGTTCTGGCGGTATTCAAGGCCAGGTTGGATGGAGTCTTGGGTGACATGGTTTAGTGTGTGGTATCCCTGCGTATGGCAAGGGGGTTGGAACTAGATGATCATAAGGTCTTTTCCAACCCTAACTATTCTATGATTCTATCTTTTGCGAATGACATTCAGAGACAATACATACAACCATGGAAACCAGCTTTCTGGCAACTTGTGGTGGTAGAGTCTGTGCCAACCTGACATTGTAAAGGAGATTCATAAGCCAGCTCAAACTGTTTTTGTTGGAAAGCTAGTGAAGTAACCTGAAAAGATGTCTGTCCTTTTTGGACAAGTTACCAAATGGGGGAGATTTTTTGTTAGCTTTATAATGGATCATCCCTAGTGGATGTTTCTGCAGGATAATGTTTTATGCAATTTTTTTTTTCTAGGTTAAGGTAAAGCTAAATTTCTTAACTTAGTATTAAGCTCAGTTTGGATGTAAAAAAAAAAAAAAAAAAAAAAAGGAGTGAGAGCATTGGGTCAGCATTGAAACAGTTTTAGGTGGTTTTGCCTTGTAAAAGTTTTGTCTAACTAAATATAAAACCAGTCAGGCAAATAGATAGCAGTTCTTTTTATCAGTAAGTAGCAATTCATACAAATAAAATGAGCACTAAAAGATGTCTGAGATAATTAATTATATTAAATAAACTAGACAAGTGTTTCATTGGTAGCTATTGTTGGAGTTTCAAAGAGATTCAAAGAAATGTTGATCTTCTTTTATGTGAAAGTTCCGAGGCGGTGCAGTTACTAGGCTGTTCAACCTTTTAAACATTCTGAATATGGGTTATTAATCTCCATGGACCAATGATCTAGTCTGGATCAAAATTATTTTCTGCTTTTTGCCTGCATCTTACTGCTTGTTAGTTTTCTTAAGTTTTTTTTCACTTTCTTTTCCTAAGGATATACCTATACATTATTTGTATAACTAATAACTGTAAACATTATGTAGAATATATAAATCAACTTCATTCTAGAGTCATGTCCTACAGAAACATCATAAGGTAGTCTGCTTTTTAGGCTAAAATATCTATCCAGAGCAGTTTAATTTCCTGCCACAAAAAATCTGACTAAGGCTGCTAAACATATCCACAAACTTCACTCAGTGGCTCTTCCTCAGGCTATCTGCAGAATTGGTGCTTGGAAGTTTATCAGATTTGTTGGTACTGGTTCCTCTTTCTGTGTAATTGTGCTACAATAACTTTACAAAGTAGTGCTAGTTTTGATTTGTTTCTCTTAAAAAAAGTTCCCAATGTAACTATTACATACTGAAGGGAAACAAAAGATATGAAATTCTTTTTTATCGTTACCCTTTTTCAGACCTGGCCTTGCAGCTGAAGGTGGTTTCTTTGAATGGTTCCGCTCAGTATCTGCTTGGAAATCATTCTCTGTGAGGTGCTGAACACTAGCAAAAGCTAAGTCATAGCTGGAGAAAATTCCTATTCAGCGTTTTGAGATTGCTTCTTCCACCTGTACAATTTGACTCAAGTATCAGTAAAATAGCAATACATACTTTCTTCCATGTCATGAATGTTGGAGTTTTTTAATAATTTTAAGGGTTTCCAGGTGCAGTTTCACTGTGCAAATTCATATAGAGAAAACATTGGGGTCTTTTTGATTGAAAAGTGACAAGAACTAGGCAGAAAGATTTTATGTGGTTTAACCAGACAGTCTGGCAACTAGACTGTT
Organism: Psittacula echo; assembly: GCF_963264785.1. Lineage (NCBI taxonomy): Eukaryota > Metazoa > Chordata > Aves > Psittaciformes > Psittacidae > Psittacula > Psittacula echo. The sequence goes on along the minus strand of NC_137738.1, from coordinate 84,063,504 downwards.
GCACTGAAAAGTTTTACTTCGTATTTTCCTCAAGCAATTGTCTGTTAATATTTATTAAATGCTTATAGGTATGCCTATTTAGGATCTATTTTCCATTGTATGTATGCATACATAAATGCGAAATTTATAAAGCCAATGTTGGAAATCCCTAGAAAATCCTTAGTGAAGCAATTTTAAGAGGATATTGTTTTGAACAAAATTAGACTCTGAACTGCTGTAAATAATTAAGTTGCAAAGCTTCTCTAATACCAGTCATAATACATTCTTGAAATTTCTTAAAAAACAGTGAAACATTATAAAAAAAACTTTATTAAACACTTTTTCTCAATGGCTGCAGCTTAAACATTGCAACATTTTGCTAATGCTAGACAATATGAAAGTGGACTTAAATTAGGAAACTTTAATTTGCTTTCTTTGCTCAGAGTAAAAAGTGTATGAGAGTGTACTGTGAGGGTGGTGAGGCACTGGAACAGGTTTCCTAAAGAAATAGTAAATGCTTCATCCCTGGCAGTATTCAAGGCCAGGTTGGACAGAGCCTTGGATAACATGGTATAGTGTGAGGCATCCTTTCCCATGGCGAGGAGTTTGGAATCGGATGATCTTAAAGTCCTTTCAAACCATAATCAGTCTATGAGATTCTAAGAGAGAATTATATATATATATTATATCTTAAAAACAAAAACAAAAAACCCACCCAAAACCTAAAAAATCCAACAAAACCCACCTTGTAGTAATTGTAGAGTAATTGCAGTTTTGTACTCCACAGTTCCAGTGTGAGGCTTCAGCTCATATTGCTGGTGTTCTCTTAATTTGAGAAGCAACGTAAATGGCAGGGGTTTTTTGTAGAGTAAGAGTTTGAAATCTAATACCTCTTTAAAAACATTTTAGAGATTTTCTGAATGTAATTTCTAGACAATGTCTGAACTGAAACTTTTTAGAGTACTTTAGTTATAACTCATTCACTACAGTGAATGCAGGCCAGTAGGCATTTGGAGTCCACTGTGCAATGGTAGGTATTAAAAAAGCCATATAAAAATATATTTTGGAAATATAACCAGGTGTGCTGACATTGTTTATTTCCATAGTTATTTCAACTTGTCATTTGTAGTTTCTTTAATATAAATCAAGGTTTAGAGTGTATTTCTCTGCTGTGCTATTGTGTTATACATTTGTTTTCTTCAAAACCTCATGCAGATTGGGTTGAGTTTCTTGTATTTTGTTTTAGCTGAAGCTAAAATCAAGAATGACTTTATTCAGGTACTTCTAATATCACAATTTTGGATTGCAAGTACTCATATTTTCTTTCCATCTATACTATATATATTGGCGTGTTTATTGTACTCTAAACGTTGAAGACTTCTTAACAGGTATCTAGAATTGTACTGTCAACAGAAGCCACAAAAACAGAGCAGTTTATAATGGGAGCTGCAGGTATGTTGGGGAGAGATAAGTAAGATTTTCAGGAAACTTTAATGGCTTCAGGAACAAGCTTTTTGGATTTTAAACCACACCACCACCCCAAAAAACCCAGGAGTTTTGGTGGTTTGGGCATATTCAAATGCAGCACATAAAGATAGATTTATAAAACTGTCCTTTAGATTTGAACTTGTTTGTTTTGGACAAGACAGCCCATAATGGGGGATAGTTACAGATTCCTCCATAAAGAGCTGGTAAGGATACACACTGTGGATTAATGCCTATGAATGTCAGCAGGTGGCTTCCCTGGTCTAGAAATCTAAGTAGACGATACTGAATTGCAGGGATAAAATAAATCCTTTATGCACTGTGATGCATTTTTCAATTATTCCGTAGAATGGAATACATAGTTCCTTATTGCTTTGCATAGGGAGGACAAAGTGAAATAACTAAAAATGATAAAGCAAAAAATGTTTTCAAACAAGCTAGTTACAGTGGTGTTAATCAGTTGGTAGGAGGATTGAGGACTCATTGCTTAATGTCACTAAAGAGTTTGCATTTATCACAATGCCTGTGGTATGCCATAAATGTAAACATTTTGTTCCTTAAACAGAACAGAGAAAGAGTTACTATGACCTTAGAGATTTTTGAAGGAAGAAATTTTTACAAAGAATCTAAGCTCATGCTGAGGAACAATTAGTTTGAAGCAGGCCATTGTTATATCCTGTGATCAAAATCCTTTTGAAAATGTTTTATTCATGGCAAAACAAATTTTAGTGTCCTGAAAAATCTGTAACTATAAAACATGAAGCATCTTGCCAGACATTCAGGAAAGTAACTTTATGTCTATATTTGGTATGTGTATTTGTATACTGTCAAAAATAGATTGTATCGGTTTAGGGGACAGCATCTGGTTATATTTTCCTTCCAATTTTTATTTAGTAGTTGCTTTGAATGAGTAGATATCTTAAACACTGATACTCAAAATGCTATTTGAGCCACAAATGAATATTAAACTAGTGTGAATTCAGCAAGCGTGCAAGCTCATTCACGGCTAATAATAGAAACTGGAACTACCTACACACTTATGGTCTGGAGAAAATAACTGATATAATGGGGCTGGTGGACAAGTGGCCACTGAAAATTATTCAAATTGATTTCTTCTGGATATAGCAATGAGATGAGTGACTGAAGCTACAAATTATGAGACTGTTTACATATTACAATTGAGAAACTTAGGTTGTTGACCAGTGTCTGGTGGTGTGGTTTTATGCATTTCTGATTTGAACCTAGAATGTTTCTTATTTACAAGATGTCTTATTTTACATGAAGTAATCCTGAAAGTGTCTGACCAGCTTTAGCTGATGACAACTGAATGGTTTATTACTGTTTAACTGTAGTTATTTAGCTGGCTCAACATAAAGTTGAAGAAAAAAAAGTGCTGGTAAATAAGCTTTTAAGCAGACTACATTGTGGAACAAGTAACTTTGAAACTGTCAGCGATAAAAGGATCTAATGTTATACATTACTCGAGAAAATTTGTTTCCCTTATGTGTGTGAAATATGCCACTGAATGGGACATTGAAATCCAATAAGAAAGTTAATTTTTACTGGCAAGACACAGCTTGTATTATTGCTAGATCCAAAATATACCTGTGGTCTTTTGTTCCAAATGTCCAGGTTTTATAGAATCATAGAATAGTTAGGGTTGGAAAAGACCTTAAGATCATCTAGTTCCAACCCCCCTGCCATGGGCAGGGACACCTCACACTAAACCATGTCACCCAAGGCTTTGTCCAGCCTGGCCTTGAACACCGCCAGGGATGGAGCATTCACAACTTCCTTGGGCAACCCATTCCAGTGCCTCACCACCCTTACGATAAAGAACTTCTTCCTTATATCCAATCTAAACTTCCCCTGTTTAAGTTTTAACCGATTGCCCCTTGTCCCATCACTACAGTCCCTAATGAAAAGTCCCTCCTCAGCATCCTTATAGGCCCCTTTCAGATACTATAAGGCTGCTGTGAAGTCTCCATGCAGCCTTCTCTTCTCCAGGCTGAACAGCCCCAACTTTCTCAGCCTATCTTCATACGGGAGATGCTTGAGCACCCTTATTATCCTTGTGGCCCTTCTTTGGACTTGTTCCAACAGTTCCATGTCCTTCTTATGTTGAGGACACCAGAACTGCACACAGTACTCCAAGTGAGGTCTCACGAGAGCAGAGTAGAGGGGCAGGATCACCTGCTTGGACCTGCTGGTCACACTCCTTTTGAGGCAGCCCAGGATTAGTTTTGTAGTAATACTAGCATTTGAGAACAGAATGTTATATTGATAAGTAGTGTTCATTTCATATACATGGAATATGCAGATACGGAGTTGATAAAATACTTCTTTCTTTTGGTATATAGTTAAGCAATGGAAAAAAAAATTTCAAGAACGACAATATTGGCCCAATTGATTTAAAAAATATTGATTGCTGTAAGACTGATATATAACAAAAACTGAGTATGAACAAGATTAATATGAGATGACTAAAATAGCTGAAAACAATTCTTAGTAAATATTTAAAAAGCAGAGTGTCAAAATACTGCCTGTTATTTAGTACTTACCAGTCATGCTCAAGCTTTTCAGATGATAGCACTGTGAAGGATGCCTATGTATCCCATGGTTTGAGACAGTTTAAGTCCTGCTGTCTGTCTAATCTTATGAATATTTTCACTCAACCTTTGCAAGATAGTTCTGATTCTGGACCTTTGAGCTAGTGAACTTGTACCCCATACTTCTCCCAGATCTTTTTGAAGGCTTCCAGAACAGAAGGCATACTCTTGGCATCTTCTGCTGCACCTTGCAATGCATTCTTTGGGTCATGTCCTAGTGCCAGAAGCTTTGTTATCACCACTTAGGGTTGCTACCACTTCTGCCATGAAAATCTCCTATAGATAAACTTAGTGCACTGATTCATGGCCTTGGGTACCTAGAAATCATTCTCTTTACAATAGGTTTCATGCTAGCTGTTCTGGACCACCCACTGAAGTGCTATGGTCTATTACTGAAGTTTAGAAGTGTCTTTTCAATATAGTATCTTTCTGTGACAAAAGGCACAGCCTCCTTTCACCTCAAGTTTAGGTTGTTTCCTCCCATCCCCAGGGACACTTGCAGCTGCTGTTCACACTCTTTTATTGGTTGCTGTTTGGAACACTGGAAACGTGTGGCAACTTTGATGGTTGACTATGCATGTCACTTTGTGTCATATTAGCAAGCAGGGTGGTTAAGATCTAGAAGTTGAATTCACCCAAGTTTTTATATAAAATTGTGTCCTGGTTTAGCAGTAGCAGTCATTTTTTCTACTCGTGCAGTGCTGTGTTTTGACTTTCGACCTGGGAATAATACTGATAGAGCTGATGTTTTCAGTTGCTGGTCAGAATGTTTACCTTGAGCAAGGACTTTGTGAGTCTCATGCTCTGCCAGGGAGGAGGAGAAGCCGGGAGGAAGCAGGGACAGGACACCTGACCCAGGCTGGCCAAAGAGGTATTCCATACCACAGCACGTCATGCCCAGGAGGTAGAACTGAGAGTTCCCGGAAGGGCTGGATGATGGCAGGGTGGGGGTGAGGTACCAGTTGGTGAGCGGTTGTGTTCTCTTGCTTGTTATTTCCTTTGTCATTGTTATTGTTGGTGGTGGCAGTAGTGATTTGTGTTATACCTTAGTTATTAAACTGTTCTTATCTCAACCCATGGGAGCTGCATTCTTTTGATTCTCCTCCCCGTCCCTCCAGGAGCGGAGGGAAGAAAGGTGGGGGGGGGGAAGTGGACTTCGTGGTTCTGATTTACGGCCTGGGCTTAAACCGCGACAGTTCTTTTTGGCGCCCAACGTGGGGCAGGAAGGGTTGAGATAACGACAGATCTGACCAAGGCACAATGCTGATTTATGGGCTCTCAAAGTTGTTCTTTTTGATACCACAGTTTCTGTATGTCGTAGCTTGCTTGGAGCCGGTATTTGCTGTGTTAGTGTTTATCAAGTGTGGGCCTTGGGCTAAGGTTCTTGTTTCACTGTATTTTACGGTAATGGCTTGTAATACGGGGGGGCTCCGGCAGCAGGGCGGGATGGACGTGGCCGTGGACTTGTACCTGGCCGTCCCGCTGCTCTTCACTGTCCTGGCCCTCGTCCTCGCCTCCGTCTTTGTGAGGCTGCGGGGAGCCGAGGGGGAGCGGCCCCGGGAGCCGGCGGTGGGCGAAGCGGCCCGGGAGAGCGGCCCCGGGGACCAAGCGGCAGCGGGAGCGGGGCCGGAGGCCAGGAAGAAGGCGGCTGCCGAGGAGGGGAAGGAGGCAGCAGCTGAGCAGCGGGAGGAGGCGGCGGAGGAGCCGAGCCCCATGGCCGAGCCCAGCCCCGCGGCAGCCGAGAGCATTCCCCAGCAGCAGCCCGCCGAGCTTCATGAGCCCGAGCCGCAGGAGGATGCAGGAGACCCCGCAGCACTTTCCAGCAAGGCAGAGGAGGAAGATCTGGACTCGGAAAAAGAGAAGCTGGTGGTGAGAAAGCCTTCAAGCACAACAGCTATACTAGCACCAGTGACAAGTACAGCAGCAGCATTTGAGAGTTTTGAAGGTTTTGAATGGCCTTTGGGTACCCTTGGGACCTGCCTGGTGATTGTGATGGGGATCACCATGTTGGCACACACACAGAGTGTGTTCTACCCACAACCATTTTGTCTGATCCCGAGAGTTAAGCAGAGTCAGGTTTGGGTCTTGTCTGGGTTTAGACAATACAGGGGGACCGAGGGGTTTTCCCCAAGACTGGACAGTCATGAGTGGTACGGTGTGTGGGACAGTATGGGCAAGTATCTAATCCACTGGGCCCCTCCAGTGCTTTGGAAGCGTCGGAGATGGAAGGCAGCTGTGTGGAGTCCCCGACAAGTTGCAGAGACTGCTGCAGGGGAGGGTGAATTATTTTGAGCCTGATGGGCCCATGGCACTTCAGGCCATCAGGGCAGAGATGCAACATAGAGATGGACTCATGATCAAGGGGTGGACTTTGCAATGGACCTCTCCTGCTCTGAAAGACTGTTACAAGAGATGGAGCCCACCATCATGGACCAAATGGTCTCAGCAGCTTTATAGGGATTGGTCTGTGCACTAAGATAAGAGTGCACTGAGATGAGAGCGAGTGTATATTGAAAATGTGGGATCTGAGCATGACGTGAATGGTATGGAATAAGGGGTGGATACTGTCCTGGTTTAGCAGTAGCAGTCATTTTTTCTACTCGTGCAGTGCTGTGTTTTGACTTTCGACCTGGGAATAATACTGATAGAGCTGATGTTTTCAGTTGCTGGTCAGAATGTTTACCTTGAGCAAGGACTTTGTGAGTCTCATGCTCTGCCAGGGAGGAGGAGAAGCCGGGAGGAAGCAGGGACAGGACACCTGACCCAGGCTGGCCAAAGAGGTATTCCATACCACAGCACGTCATGCCCAGGAGGTAGAACTGAGAGTTCCCGGAAGGGCTGGATGATGGCAGGGTGGGGGTGAGGTACCAGTTGGTGAGCGGTTGTGTTCTCTTGCTTGTTATTTCCTTTGTCATTGTTATTGTTGGTGGTGGCAGTAGTGATTTGTGTTATACCTTAGTTATTAAACTGTTCTTATCTCAACCCATGGGAGCTGCATTCTTTTGATTCTCCTCCCCGTCCCTCCAGGAGCGGAGGGAAGAAAGGTGGGGGGGGGGAAGTGGACTTCGTGGTTCTGATTTACGGCCTGGGCTTAAACCGCGACAAATTGTCACTAAATTTCTGTTCAGTCAACAGATTAGCATATTGGGTCTTTTTCAGAACCTTGTTCAAGAAATAGTGGCTTAAGAACATGGAGAATTTTGATTTTTGCCTTCATAGAATTAAGAAAAAAAACCTTCACTGTTTCTACCCTCCACACCACCCCTCCCTGAAGATTGGCAGGTATGGTGATTTTTGATCTGGAGACTATTTATGAAGTCTTATGTAAAGTCAGAACATGCTTTTTAGTATTACTTTTAGGCAAGTAGAAAATCACTCAAGAGCTACCATGGTGAACAGTAGATAGGGATAAGTACTAAGAATAAAATCCTAGAATCCCAAAGTATTTGACGGACTTTATTTAAAAGTCCATAGCATTCTTGGATTTGATAGTGGAAAGGAGGCTTAGGTGCAAGAAATGGATGCAACTCTTTCTGGTTCAGAGCATGAGGGCATAAACATTGTGTAAGAAGTGAGAGCATGCAGTCCGTACTTGAGATACATATCTTCTGCAATGATGTATGTATAACTTAAATCTACTTCCTGATAAATCACAATTCCTTTCTAGTTTTTGGGTACACTGTTAAATTTAATACTGAGGTCATAGCCATCATGCCAGAACACTAAACAACCCACTGGACTGCAGCTTGTTCGTCATCATCATCATTGGTGTAAAACCGTGCTATGAGCATGGACACCTTCCACTAGACCAGGTTGCTCAAAGTCCTGTACAGCTCAGCCTTGAACACTTTCAGGGATGGGCATCCACAACTTCTCTGGGCAGCCTGTTCCAGTATCTCACCACCCTCATAGTGAAGGATTTCTTCCTAATACCTAATCTATATCTACCCTCTTTCGGTATAAAGCCATTCCCTCTTGTCCTACCACTACATGCCCTTGTAAGAAGTCCCTCTCCAGATTTTTTTAGGTACTGAAATGCTGGACAGCCCCAGCTCTCTCAGCCTGTCTGCATAGGAGAGGTGTTCCAGCACTCTGATCATCTTCATGGCCATCCTCTGGATATGCTCCAACAGGTCCTTGTCCTTCTTTATGCCGGGGGTTACAGAGATGGATGCAGTACTCCAGGTGGTGTCTCACAAATGCAGAGTAGAAGGGGAGAATCCCCTTCCTCGACCTTTTGGTCACGCCTCCTTTTGATGCAGCCCAGCATACAATTGGATTTCTAGGCTGCAAGCACACATTGCTGGGTCTTGTTAAGCTTCATCATCCTTCCTCATCTGTATTCTTGCCAACAGAAGTTCTGGGGGTTCCTATGTCTGTGATTACAGGATTTCTCATTTTTTCTCATCTTTGTCAGTGAATGTAAGCTTATGCCCAGGCATCTGTCGTATCATCTTATTTTTCTATCTTCTTATAGCCTTCTTTCTTTGTTCTTCTTTCCCCATGTGTGTTGATTTAGTTAGGATGGGTGCATTTTTCACATCTTTCTAGGACCAGAACAGAGGTACTATATTTGGTCAAAAATTATAGTCAAAATTCAAGTTTGCAGCCAGAGGAAACTGGAAAAATATCAGTATCAAAGGCCTGATAAGAGGAGAAAGGCCAGCCAGAAAGTAAATTACAGCTCTGAATAACTGCTGTTTAAAACTACTGAATAGTAATCATTTGTTACGATTACCAATTATTTTCAGCTATGAACCACAATTACTCCAATAGAATAAACTAATGTAGCACAATTTATAGATTGTTTCTAAAAGCAGCCTTAAAGTTTCAGATCCTCATTACAACCTTCCTAGATAAAAGCAGAGTAAAATTAACTTGATTCTTTAATATTGTCATGCTGCTCATGGTTCTGGGTTTTTGGCTTATGTACTAGTAGGGCTGAAAATTGTTACTTTCAAAATACAGCTGTAAAGATCAAAAGTGAGTGTATGAGTTCTGAATCAATTTTAGAACCATCTGATGGGCCTACAACAGCCAGAGAATAAAAGGATTGGAAGAGTACAAAACAGATAACATAATAATCTTGTACTCTTGCTTACACTTTATTTGCATATGCATGCACTACTTTCCCCTGCCTCCTTCCCCCCCAGAAAAAGTCCTTTATTCCTGACATATTGGCCAAACCACATAGGATAATTATCTTGTTGAGTCCTGAATGTGAAGGTGTTTTTCTACTCCATCATAGCATATTTCTGAGTTTGAGAATACACTGAAGCTTATTTCAGAGAACTTCATTCAACTTTAAGATATATAAGGTACATAGCACTTGGACTAAATAATATACAGTTCAAAAGTGGTATTTATTGGTTGAAATACTTTCTTGAAAAATATATGAGGCCTGAGTTCTTGAACCAAAGACAAAATGTGATCTAATATACATAGTCTGGAAGGTAACCAGTCACAAATGTAAAACTGTTCCTGTGAAGTCAATTCTTAGTATGAATGCACTTTATTCTTGAGAAGTGGCCTGAAAAGCATATTTTATGGTCACATTTTAATTCATTTGTCACTTATGAAAAAGAACTTATGACACTCTTAAGGAAACAAAATTTGAGTTCACTTTCTTGAAAAGCAGATTGCACATGCCAGGACTTTTCTCTTATTGTCCTTCACCTCCAAGAAACACCTGCTAAAACTTTGAAGAAAGAAAGAATACATTTTGAGGTTGAATGACTCTTTTGTGGTGAAAGCCAGTTAATATACAGGAAGTTTCACGTTGTCTTTAAAGTACTGGGAGGAATTAGAAATACTTTTTCCTTTGAGCTACTGAAATGCATGTTTCATATTTCAGATGACTTAGAAAAATTTTGTTGTTGGCAAACTCTAAAGAAATACTTAGTGCAACTGTGCTCCTAAGAAATATATAAAAGAAAGCAAAAGATATAAAGGAAAACTGAAGCATGTCATTTTTAACAACCTGTATTGCAGGTCTAAAAAACATTTCAGAAAGAAGTGTGTTCTGATTTAGAGCACAGATATGCTCTTTCAGGATTTGGAGATTAATGATAAATAAAAGGACCATTTACCTTAATACTACCTTTTCCACTGTTTTATAAATAGTAATAACCCTGCTAAAGATGTGCATTCAAACTCATAATGATGCTCACCAGATGTATTTTTGCTGTCCAGAAAAGTAAATGCTAACTCAAAATTTTTTTCTTGCAATAAAGTCAACACGTAAAATAAATCAGACACAAAGAGCATAGAAGAAAAATTGCATAGCAAAGGGGTAAAGCAATTAAAATGTACAACTGAAAATTAAAACATAGTTTGGTGAAGTTTTCTGCTTGGTGACTGTAACTAAAGACGACTGCTTGTCTTACTGAAGCAATAAAATAAAATATTGTCTGCTTAGCAAATAACCTCTAACTTGCAAAAATGTGCAGTTCTGAATGCAGATGAAATAATAATTTGGAAGAAATGTAATTTATTCAAATTTCTACCTTTTGTATGCATCTTTCTGCACTCCTGTGTCTTTGAATCACTCTGGAGCACACTGACAGAAAATTTCCCCAGAATACTCACTGTACCATCTTCTATGCTATGTGTTGTAGCATAAAAGCTACGATTCAAAAGCTGACTGCAGGGTAATATCAGGACAGACTGCAGGTTTCCCATTTTGTATGCATCTAGTATTTTCACTTCCCTCTAGATAAGGTATAAAGGAACTGTTAGCATTTCTGCTCTGAAACTGAAGAAGCAGCTGCAGGATCTCAAGCTGCTCTGGCCCTTGGTTTATAGTAGTGCTTTTTGGTTTTTTACCCAAGTTTGGCAAAAGTAGTGGTCTGATTAGTAATACTTCCATGACACTTCATTTTTAAAAATTGTGAGGAATGGTGTTTTTCTGCACATTCTGAACTGGCACATCAGAATCTGGCTTTGGAGCTAGTACTGTACAAGGACCCCAAGAACCTAGTGCAATTCTTCTGTGTGGATTTAACTCTACACATCTAGCCAAAGAGCGTCACTCTGATGGCGGTGAGGCTTGGCTGAAAGAAAACATCATGACCATGCTGAAGCATACATATATGACATAGATGAGGTTTTATGCCCAGAAAGATTGAACAGAGAAGACTAAAACCTTGCTTTTCATCCGTGTTTTGTGCCTTTCCCATGCTGCCACTTCCCAGGATCCTTTAATGTCCAGGAGTTTGTACAAATCCAACAACATGTATTAAGACAGTATGAGGCATGGCCTCATTATTGTATAATGTGGCCCCATGTCCAATTTCAATCATATGACCAAACCTGTGCAGTAGGGTGCCTAATATTGCAGTCCTTCTGCCACAACAACCCTTACTCAGTGTCTTATTGGATGTCTTTTTGAACGTATATACTCAAATTTTGAGTTTATGTATTTAATATTAATGTTATGATAGATATGTTTATGTTGTTGCTTTTTTATTATTTTTGCTCAAACTCTTTGTGTATAAAATTCAGATGTGGAATTGAAGCTGTGAATTTATTTGAATTTCCAAGAGCAATTAAATGTGACTGCTTATTTGGAGTTGGGAGTAATGCATTTGAAAGTCTCTTGGCTAAGATTACAACAAATTTTGATTACAGTGCATATTATCTTCTCTTCAACTGTCAGGCTAGCAGTAGGCTAAGGCATCATCAGTAAGTACTGTTGGCAACAAGTCAGAATTTGGAAACAACATTCCAAAAATACTGCGAAGAATTTCTCTCGAAGAAATATTTCAATATAAAAGTTTCATCTTTTCTTCATTGGAAGTTTCATTCCATGTTATTGTTTTTTTACATTTTTACATTATATATATTTTCACTTCTGAATTGTTGTATAGCTTACATAATGTTGTCTGAGTTTATGTTTATCAAAAATTTAAAAAATTATTGAGTATGCTACATTGTGTTGCTTCTGAAGATTTAAGTAGTATCTAGTGTTTATGTTTTCCAAATATACCTAACCAGAGAATGAAATTACCATGTGTATGTTGAAAAGACTACTACTTATGTTATCTTCAATAGCTAACTTATCAATGCATAAATTGTTTTATGTATGTAAAGGTTGTCCATATAATGAACATTCATGGTGCACGCTATTAGTCTACAGTCTATTAGTCTAATAGTCTACAGAGGTAATTCCAAGGAGCTCCCTTTTTAAATGTGACAAATTGCTTAACCACTTAATGGAAAGCAGCTCTGTACTGGTGAGAGAGGATGGATGGAGTTGCATCAGAGTATGCTTTTTCTTCTATTCTGTGATTCATTACTGGGTAAAATGAGTTGCCCTCAAGTCTTTTTTGGTCTGTGCTACCAGCTGTAATCCAATTCAAAGTATTTTTGTGGTCTCAGCTCAGTATATTACTCAAAGGAAACTGAATTTTAGCAGAGATTTTGGAAGCTTACCACTTGTGGTTGTGGTAATACATAGGATGGGGTGCAGAAATGGGAATGATTATTTCTTATGGAGCAGTAGTTGTCTAGAGAAATAATTTGAAATTCATATATTGATTTTGAAAATTAGGAGACGTTGTTTGAAATAATTTTATAAAAGTCAGTTGATCTACTTTTTCTACAAAATTAAAATGTGTATGTACTGGTGCATGTTTATGTAGCTACAAGTAATTCTTAGTTCAGATTTTCAAAACCTCTTTTTACATGTATTTTTTTGACGACCATGTTATGTTCAGTTACATCTTTCTCTGATACTGCTAAAATTCATGTTCTGTCCTACCTTTATGCATGCTGGAGGCTTTCATTGTCATTTCTAATGAACAAAGGATACTTCTTTCTCTTCTTACTTCTTTAATACTAATTCTTAGAAAGCTGATTTGAAGTCTGGGGCAAACACTCCTACTTTGCACATGAGCTATAGAGGGTATTGCAGGAGAAGGAAGGGGTAATTTTTAGAGGTGTCTCAGAATTACTGGTTTAAGGATTGTTATTCACTAAGACAAGATTTAAGAGTGGAAGAATGTTTACTTAAAAATCTGGACTTAGAATACTGAAGTTGTGCCAAAAAAAACCCCAAAACTATCAAAATAAAATTATAATTTACAACAGATATACTCTTGTTTCTGCAGCATCTCAGCCAGTTTCTGCCTTTTGGAAGAAACTGGAAGAATTGTAGATTACAAGTTTTCTTTGTTCAAGGTAACCTGCCTTTTTCCTTTCCACCTAGTCTAAAGGAAAAGGCTGAGGACAAATAACATCCTAAATAACATTTCTATGGCATCGCAGACTGGAAATCCTTTTTCTTTTTACTAATGAAAACTTAATGTTCCTGTCTTCTGGTATATTGGATGCTTTAATACCAGATGTGATGAAGGGGTTTGATTCCTTCTCTGTCCTCAAAGTTCGATATTTCTAGTATAAGTGTTAATTAGTACAGCTCCTTCCTGAGGTGATACTGTAATTATGAAGTAGCTTAATTCTTTTGGAACAGTCTCTAATTTAAGGCTTTTTTCAAAGGGGAAAACTATGGATTTTTGATGTTTTGTTGTCTTTTTCTCTATCTCTAGCCAACAAGGACACTAGTTATGACAAGTATGTCTTCTGAGTAAGTATTAAACATTTTGGCTCTTTAGTCAGCACACCGTTTAAACTTGATGTTGATTATCTTTTTATGCCTATACAAAATAAGATTTATTTTTCAGGGCTGTGTGTTAAAATATTTTATTTCATTCTGTAGTCTAGCTAGAAACATGTAAATACATGTATATGTCATTGCTATTTATACTGTACGTGTATGTTTGTGTTGCTATGGTGCAGACTGAAGTAGGTGTCCCTTAGGTGAGCTCCACAGGGCTTCAGAGCAATAAAACTAAAAGCAAGTTCTTAATTTTTCTGAAGGAATTGTTTTATGTAGTAAAGAGCTCAGACTTTCAGCCCAAGACTTAGCTTTTCCCCCACAAATTTTATTTTTTTCTGTTTAAAAAGTCATAATCTGAAACATTAGTTTAAAATGTTTTCTTTCATGCAAATAGTTGCTGAATAAATATCAGTTGTAGGCTTTTTAGCCACTTAGTTTCAAAACATTAGAAGCAGCTGCCACTGCATATTTTGGGGGAGAGTTAATAATTTTCTGGCATGCTCTTATCATTCTCTTAAAAGTCTCACAGAGAAAAGAACATCCAACAAAAACACAATTCCATATTTTATACTACACTTGCTTACAGTTTTTCAAATTCTTTTTCAAAACTCAAGATATTTCTACTACCCACAGATCTGGTTTGGGTCTGAAATAATTGTATCTTGACAGTTATATAGATATAAGTGATCAGAAACAGCACTTAGTGACTATCCTTTTAGAAGTTCTTTGTAAATGGTTGTCAATAGTTGTTAATGAATATACTAATACATGTCAAAAACATAAAATGGAATTAATACTTTTCCTGTATTTAATGTGGCTGAATGCTAGTAACACCAAGACTATAAAATGCACTTTGCAAGGCATGTAATATGAGATCGCTGTGGGGGAGGTAAAGATAATAGTGCAGATCAGAGTAGTAGAAAACAGAGGCTGTGATCTTCCTAAAAGAGAAGAAATCGTGGCAGAGCCGGGGAAAAAGTTCTTTTGTTGAAAGAGGTCATTAATCTATTATTTCTTTTATGTTGCTTGTATGTTGATTTTTTCCCACTATCCAATTAATATTTCATCAAATAAAAATGTCTGGTGATAACAGTTGCTTTCTTCAAAACTTCTTTATTAAGATTGTGCTTTTGGCTGTCTACAATTGTAGTCATTCATCAACTTGTAAATAGGTGAAGGGAAAAGGACTGCTTCTGAAGGAACTACAGAACAGAAAATAGTCTTCCAAAATACAACCCAATGGCCAAAAGCCAATTCTGCTACCTAGTAGCTACAGCCTCAAAAGTAGTTCATTAGAATTTAAATTTTAAGATGCATGATGGTTGTGGTTTCATGGCATAGGGTTTTGAGATCATATTAAATGCTGCTCACTGATTTACAGCTAGCAACTACCCATTTTTCTGAATTACAAATTCAGGGAAATTTTGCTGTAAATCTGTATCCATCAGTTTTTGCAGCTGAAGGAAGTATAAACTGGTAAGTTTTCACTGCAGTTTGTAAGATATCTTAGATTCAGTTCTTGTACTACATGTCTTTTTCCTCTCATTGTAAGGAATTTTGTGTAGACACAGGAAAGAACTAAGAAAAGGTCCAGGTATAGCATGGAAATCTATGTCCTGAGTATGTAGTTTAAGCAGGGCCATGGGTTGCAGTCTTGCAAAAAGACTCACTTGGAAGGCTATGTCAAATTAAAGCTCATAAAATGCAAATAGTAAATATTCTAGTAACATTCAAAGCAATATCACCAAGGCCAGAATTCAAACTGGAATGAGGATCAGTGGTTTCATTTTCTTAATTGTCTCTACATACAATACCGTCTTTTGATTTGAGTGTGAAGTTAATTTGCTGCACTGTTTTTACTATTCATTTATTTGTTTGAAACATCTTTAAAATAGATTGCTGGATTCTTTGTAAGGATTTTTTTTTTCCCAGTTTTATTATGGTTCCCCTAAATAGTGTTCGTTTTAGCTGGGGTATTTTGGGAATTTTAACTGAGTTACTTTCTGTGGAGGGAAATGGGCTTTCAATTATAGATCTTTAATGATCATTTATAATCATGAATTATAAAAATAATTATCAATAAGAACAGTAAATTGTTCTTATATAGCAGCTTTTCTCTAGTTATACCAACATCTCACTGTTTTCACAATGACATATTTGTGTTCTTCAGTGTACCCATGTAGAGAATTCAAGTTAGAATTCCAGTTATAGGTGGCCATTCTGGATTTTAGATTTAATTTTATATATTTATTTATAATTGCATTTAAAGATAAGTGATTTTTGAATTGAAACATCGGTTCACATGTATGGCTAGAACTTTAGGACTTTCTCTACATTTAGACAGCATTTTCCTCAGATGCTGAAAATCTGGTGTTTCCTAATGAAAACTTCTTAGGAGTGCTGTGTCTAAATGTTTACATTTCCTGGTAATACCTTTTTGATAATACTATGAAAGCAACCATGAATGAGTCTCTATTGTACTAGGCACTGTACACAATATGTTAGATAATTCCAGACTCAAAAGCTTCTATTTAAACAGACAAGATAGATGTGGGGGACAAAAAAGCTTTGATGTGCAAGTAGATATGATTGTGTCATGACATAAAAGGGTCTGTTTGGACTCTGGGAAGGCTAATGAATTTAGGGCTAGCAAGTTGTTAGAGGCTCAGTGAGAAAAGGATAAGAAATGATTAGTGAGAAAATAAATGAAGTGAGTTTGAGTTAATTTCTGTTGTGTGTATATACTTTATAATCCTGCATATCCATACAACATTGTATGTTTTTTTCCCTTCTTTTAGGAAGCAAAATACAGTAATTCAGGTGGTGAATAAACTTGGAGACTTTTTGTTCTCAGATGATGTGTGTGAAACAACAAGTCATGTAGTTACAGGGAGTCCTCGTCGTACCTTGAATGTTATGTTGGGAATTGCTCGTGGCTGTTGGATTGTTTCTTATGAATGGGTAAGAAATGTTTTCTTTTAATTTCATTACTCAGTAAATTAAACATATTTTGCATTGCTAAAATATCAAGCATATAGCCAAGTTTGTGTCCATGCTACATACAATGGCACAATGTTCAGATATTCAGGCTTACCTAGAGTTAGTTCAGTAAGAAAAAATTCCTCTGTGTGAAGCTCTGTTACTGTGACTTACAGTCTTTCAGTACTTAGTATTACCAAAGTATTCCTGTATTGTACCTGGCATGTATTTTAGAAATGCCTGAACAGTTATCTCATGAATGAGAAACTCATGTCACATGCAGGTTTTATTTGATGAATTAAACGCTAAACAAATAATTTCTGGTCAATGTTAGATAAGTTCACATTATTCAATTTGAAAATTTTTATATATTATTTAATGTATCTGTTGTGCTCTGAAATAATCATTGTGTTCAGCATTGGTAAAAATGAAGGGGAATTGTTAGATATTTTGCTGCATAGTAGGGAAACTGAAAACTAAAAAAAAATAATAAGGAAAGCTATTTGTAGATGAAGAGTTTGGAGACTTTGTAGTTTAAAGAAATGGTTCCCAGACCACCAAATCAAATAATCACTGTATATCTTGCAGACTACCGCATAAAGTTACCAGACTGTCACTGTAAAGACAAGATAATCATGAATTTCTATACTGGGTCCAGCTGTGATTGAGTTAATTTTCTTCATCTTAGCCTGTATGATGTGTGGGTTTAGACTAGTGATCAAAATGGTGATGCTAACCCACCAGTATTTTAGTTGCTGTTCAGCAGTACATACACAGCATCAAGGTGTTCTCTGTTTTTCCATCAGCTGCCCTTTTGAGAAGGCTGGGGGTACACAGGAAGTTGGGAGGGGACTCACCCGGGACAGCCAACCCCAGCTGACCAAAGAGATTTTTCCATACCATCTGACATCATGCTCAGCTATAAAACTGGGAGGGGTTTTTCCAAAGCAGCTGTAGCTCATAGACTGGATGGGCTTCAACCTGCTGGTGGGAATGATAACTTTTACATCACTTGGAATTTTAACTTCTTTTTTTCCTTCCCATTCAATTATTAACTATCTTAATCTTAACCCATAAGTTGTTTGGGTTTAGGGGTTTTTTTCTTACTTTTGCCCATCCAATTCTCCCTATCCTGCTGGGGTGAGGAGTAGTGGCAGAGTGGAAGGCTTACCTGTCAGTCCAGGTGTCGTGGTTTAAGCCCAGGCCGTAAATCAGAACCACGAAGTCCACTTCCCCCCTACCTTTCTTCCCTCCGCTTCTGGAGGGACGGGGAGGAGAATCAAAAGAATGCAGCTCCCACGGGTTGAGATAAGAACAGTTTAATAACTAAGGTATAACACAAATCACTGCTGCTACCACTAATAGTAATAATGATAAAGGAAATAACAAGCAAGAGAATACAACCGCTCACCAACCAGTACCTCACCCCCACCCTGCCATGATCCAGCCCTTCCGGGAACTCTCAGTTCTACATCCTCGGCATGACGTGCTGTGGTATGGAATACCTCTTTGGCTAGTTTGGGTCAGGTGTCCTGTCCCTGCTTCCTCCTGGCTTCTCCTCCTCCCTGGCCGAGCATGAGACTCACAAAGTCCTTGCTCAGGGTAAACATTCTGATCAGCAACTGAAAACATCAGCTTTATCATTATTATTCCCAGGCCAAAAGTCAAAACACAGCACTGCACCAGTAGAAAAAATGACTGCTACTGCTAAACCAGGACAGTATCCACCCCTTATTCCATACCATTCACGTCATGCTCAGATCCCACATTTTCAATATACCATCACTTTCATCTCAGTGTACTCTTATCTTAGTGCACGGACCAATCCCTATAAAGCTGCTGAGTCCATTCAGTCCATGATGGTGGGCTCCATCTCTTGTAACAGTCTTTCAGAGCAGGAGAGGCCCATTGCAAAGTCCACCCCTCGATCATGAGTCCATCTCTATGTTGCATCTCCGCCCTGATGGATGGGCCCATCAGGCTTAAAAAAAATTCACCCTCCCCTGCAGCAGTCTCTGCAACTTGTCGGGGACTCCACACAGCTGGCTTCCATCTCCGATGCTTCCAAAGCACTGGAGGGGCCCAGTGGATTAGATACTCGCCCATACTGTCCCACACACCGTGACACTCATGACTGTCCAGCCTTGGGGAAAACCTCTCGGTCCCCCTGTATTGTCTAAACCCAGACAAGACCCAAACCTGACTCTGCTTAACTCTCGGGATCAGACAAAATGGCCGTGGGTAGAACACACTCTGTGTGTGTGCCAACATGGTGATCCCCATCACAATCAGCAGGCAGGTCCCAAGGGTACCCAAAGGCCTTTCAAAACCTTCAAAACTCTCAAATGCTGCTGCTGTACTTGTCACTGGTGCTAGTATAGCTGTTGTGCTTGAAGGCTCTCTCACCACCAGCTTCTCTTTTTCCGAGTCCAGATCTTCCTCCTCTGCCTTGCTGGGAAATGCTGCGTGGTCTCCTGCATCCTCCTGCGGCTCGGGCTCGCCGGGCTTGGCGGACGGCTGCTGGGCGACGCTCTCGGCCGCCGCGGGGCTGGGCTTGGCTGTGGGGCTCGGCTCCTCCGCCGCCTCCTCCCGCTGCTCGGCAGCTGCCTCCTTCCCGGCCTCCGGCCCCGCTCCCGCCGCCGCTTGGTCCCCGGGGCCCCTCTCCCGGGCCGCTTCGGCCGCCGCCGGCTCCCGGGGCCGCTCCCCCTCAGCTCCCCGCAGCCTCACAAAGACGGAGGCGAGGACGAGGGCCAGGACAGTGGAGAGCAGCGGGACGGCCAGGTACAAGTCCACGGCCACGTCCATCCCGCCCTGCTGCCGGAGCCCCCCCGTATTACAAGCCATTACCATAAAATACAGTGAAACAAGAACCTTAGCCCAAGGCCCACACTTGAAAAACACTAACACAGCAAAAACCGGCTCTAAGTAAGCTACAGCATACTGAAACTGTGATATCGAAAAGAACAACTTTGAGAACCAATAAATCAGCATTGTGCCTCGGTCAGATCTGTCGTTATCTCAACCCTTCGTGCCCCACGTTGGGCGCCAAACAGAACTGTCGTGGTTTAAGCCCAGGCCGTAAATCAGAACCACGAAGTCCACTTCCCCCCTACCTTTCTTCCCTCCGCTTCTGGAGGGACGGGGAGGAGAATCAAAAGAATGCAGCTCCCACGGGTTGAGATAAGAACAGTTTAATAACTAAGGTATAACACAAATCACTGCTGCTACCACTAATAGTAATAATGATAAAGGAAATAACAAGCAAGAGAATACAACCGCTCACCAACCAGTACCTCACCCCCACCCTGCCATGATCCAGCCCTTCCGGGAACTCTCAGTTCTACATCCTCGGCATGACGTGCTGTGGTATGGAATACCTCTTTGGCTAGTTTGGGTCAGGTGTCCTGTCCCTGCTTCCTCCTGGCTTCTCCTCCTCCCTGGCCGAGCATGAGACTCACAAAGTCCTTGCTCAGGGTAAACATTCTGATCAGCAACTGAAAACATCAGCTTTATCATTATTATTCCCAGGCCAAAAGTCAAAACACAGCACTGCACCAGTAGAAAAAATGACTGCTACTGCTAAACCAGGACACCAGGGTTAAGCCACAATTGCTCACTGTGATAATAGTGATTAACCATTCAATCTGATATTGCAGATGACAGTTTTTCACCTTTCCTTATCTTTTCAGAGCTAGAAAACTTAGCTGTTGGAATTTATATGGAAATAGCTCTTCATCTTACACATCTTATACTTTAAATTTCTTTGTTTCCTTTTTCTTATAAATACGTTAAAAATTAGCTGGTAAGCTGAAAAAAAACTCCTGCTGCATTTTTGTTTTCAGGATGTCTGGCACCAGTGTGAAGCATGTCCTTCATGATATACATGTAGTTATCTGAAGAAGTATACTTTGGGGTTTTCAGAAGTTCTAGGTTATTCATTTCCCTTGTAATAAAGGAGTTTGCATCCTTTGGTCACCAATTGAGTAATGTGCCTTTGTAACGAAAAACCCAATAGCGTCCTCAGTTGCATTAAGAGGAACATACTTCCACAGGGTGTTTGGACAGTCTACAGGTGCATTACAACCTGAACTACTCTATGTGTCTATGAATGAAACATATTGAAATATCTGCCCCACACTTAGCTTTGTATGGAGTTTTAAGTAACAACATATTTGCTCTGTTATTTTCTTACTACAGGGTAGTCAAACATAAAATCTGTATATATCCCTGAGAAAAAACATCTAATAACTACTAAGATAGCTAAAGATGTAGGTAACTACCACAAGAATACAGTAAGATAGTTTTCTATCTTTGTATATAAGGCATTGTTTGGAAATTCGTATTCAGGTAGTTGCTGTCTGGTAATTTCATTGTCCATTTTATGCACTGCACTTCTGTGAACCAATCCACGGTGAAAATATCAACACATGTTCCTCATAGTCCTATTGACTAGTAGCAATGCCAATTTTTTTCCTGCTTTCTTGGGTCCTCCATGACCAACAAGACTACATTCTACTAGAATCTGATACTTTCTTAATACTGCAATGTTATGAGCTGTATTTTATTAACTTCTGATACACCTATATCCAGCTTGATCCATACTGTACTGCTTTACCATTATATTTTAAGCTAAATCTTTTGCAACTGCACATTTGAAAACTTCTAGATAACTTTCTTCCCAATATGAACACGTTTATATTCAGAAGTATTTCAGCTTTTCTTAGTCCTTTTCCACATTCTAAGAAATAAGAAGATGCTGCTGACTTAGCAAAAGTAAGTAGTTTACTCAAGAATAATATTGCAAATCATAACTTTGGTTTGTCCTACATGAATCTGAAGCATTTGTTAGTGTTGCTATGAAAATATACTAGTTGAAAATCTGTCTCTGCCAAAGTCAGGAGCAAAATTTCAATGACTTAGAATGGAGAACTCTTGCCTTATACGTTCATGAAAACTGAATGTTCTAGTGAGTGATGACCTAATTATTTACTGTAGGACCTGCTCATGAACTCTGTATCTAATTTTCATGTAGGAAAGTATATAAGATGCCTTTGAACTCAATTCCAGAACCATGATAGACAAGCATTAATTCATCTTTCGTTAAGATAAACAAAATTAATTTCTAAACAAAATTCTGTAAATTATTATAAAAGGATTGATAGAAGTTGATACCATTAAATAGGCCTGGAAAATTAAATGGGATTACTTAATCATAACTAATCTTTTAGGTTTATGTTTTAATCTGTTTGGGTTGTTTGTAAGTTACTCTTGGTACAAACATCATTTTGTTACTATAAGGACACGATGTGCACAGCATGGTACATCTGTTCCTGCTCAAGATTATTTACAAAGAAATTATTTCCATGCAGCATGTGTCTAAGAATTGTGTTAGAAGTTACAATTTTCTTGGTTCAGTTAAAGTTGATTTATACTGTGATTAAAAGGCAAATGGCTTGGATAACACAATTCTTTTATTTGCAATATATACAGCTATAAGTATAAAGCTAACAATGTTCTTATTTTTATAAATAATTATTATAATATAATTCCAATATTCTCATTGCAAATTGTAAAAAGTAATTCTAAAAAATATACACAGGTGCCACCTTAAAATTTATAACTGAAAATTCAAAGTTGCAGTCTTAACTGTATGTTTTTAAGAAGTTTCTATACTTTTGTCGGCTAAAGCAGTATTAAGTTTGAATATTTTTTAAAGGTCATTGTTTTATTGATGTGCTTAACTCTTACTTTTAGGTTTGGTATGATATAATGACTACAAAAATTATTTCCTTTTTTTGTACAGCTGTTGCATTTTCAAATATTTGGTTGTGCATTTTCTAAAGTAAACAAAATATTCTTTGGATTTGTAATGCAGTTCAAGAAGTTTGAAGATGTGCTGCTTTTCATTATCAACAAAAAAAAAAAAATCACTATTCACTTCCAATATCCTGCAAAACTGAACACCTCCCCTCCCAAATAAAGCCATACTTGACACATCACACAAAGCACCAGCTTTTGTAGCAGTTCATATTGGAGATTGCTGGTTCTCTCTGAGAGTCATCGAGCATAAACTGCTTTGGACTAAAGGCTGTAGAAATTGGTTTTGATAACAAAAATTCTTTCTAAATTTTTGCAATTTGCCGCTTGTAGCAACAGATTTGGGGTAAAAGAGCTCTTTCCAGAAAGTTCTTTTCCTACTTATAATTAGGCTATTTTCTAAGATTTACATTGCTAGTTTATAATCAGTCTGTTCAGCTTAGAATCTTGTTTAGTTAGTCAGCTATACCATTGTAAAGGATAATTTTATCATGCTTCATGTCTATTACTCCAATTTTTGTCTAAGGTGAACTTATACTGCTTGCCAAATTTATGAGGAAAAGTTGTATAATTTAAATTAAAACTATACACATATATATATGAGGTTTTATGCATCTTCTGAAAGAATAAAAAAATACAGAATATTTCAGTTAATTGTGAATCAAGCATAGGAATAATTTCATGCACTGATGAAACTCAGCTTAATCTAAGGTGAATGATGACGACAGCTTAATGATGCATGGCTGTGCTAACAGTAAGAAAAAGACATCATCTATTGAAATGGCTGAAGAACCATTTGACTGCCAGAGGTAGAATTATCCAAAACACAGACATTTACTTTCTAACAAATTTCTTGTATCCCATTTTGGCACTATATATAGACACTGCTTATTCACTTAATACTAGCCAGTGTTGTAGGAGTATCAGGGTATTGGTGGGTTGCTGTGGTTTTTAAGGTTGAACGTATGAATCGTATTGTCTCTCACTAGCTGGTGACAATGCTTTTTTTGACTCGTATTTAATGCATGCCAAATGGCAACTACAGGAAGGATGTTGCAAAGCTCAAGTGTCTGTAAGAGGAGAAAGTTGTAGAATTGTGTGACAGTGGACAAATTTGGCAAGGAACTAACCAGTCTTTTACCTGCATGAGAAGCTTTACAGCTTAGCTTACACTGATGAAGCCAATGAGGAAAATTAACTCCTCTTCCATTAGAGTGTGCTTCAGAATTTAGACAATCTAGAAATTAGTAACAAAATGCCCTTTGCATGACTCCAGGGCAGAGCCATGGTAGGTACTTCAATCTTCTTCCATTTTCCCATAAAGGCAACATTTCTACCACTTGAAGGGTGGTAGAAGCCACTCTTTGTGTGGTTTTTAATATTATAGTCTACCAGGTGCAACTTAGAATGATAAATTGTTTGGAAGAATGGTTTAGAAAATCAACCCAGGAAAAATGCTGGATGGAGTAGTTTTGGGAAAGATTATTAAAAATAATAATAGGGTTTTAAAATTTAATGTACCTATACATAGAAGTAGGACTTTGTTATTTTAATGGTTTCAGTTGTAAAATGAGCATCTTTCTGATTGCTTGATTTTTCAGCAAATCATTTGGTTCAGGTAAATGAAATATCAAACCGTTGCAACAGCACTGTTACTTCTAAATACACTTTCAAAGAGTTTGCTGGTTTAGAAATTAGAAGATGTCTACTTACTGCTTAATTTTTTTTAGGTGCTGTGGTCTTTGGAATTGGGCCATTGGATCTCAGAGGAACCATATGAGCTTTCATCTAGCTTTCCTGCAGCTCCCGTAAGTTTAATGGCCCTTTAAGCTTGTGAACTTTCTTTTGTGTGTCTGGAAAAAGATTAGCTGTCTAAATAGGCTTTGTGAACAAGAAGGCCTATTAAAAAAAGTATTTTTTTTAAGGCAAATACTGTAAGGAGTTTGTTTCTCCTTCGTCCACTAGTATTTGAAGTGTGTACAAAAACTTTGGTAGGCATGGAAAATGCAAAAAAATTGACCTACCAATTAATTGATTTACCAATTAACATCTGAATAAGTAGGTTCTTATTTTAGTATAAATGTTCTTTTATTTATTTGTGGTATATTTTATTTATATCTGTGCTTCTATATAAACTGGAGAGGAATGTTATCACCTTACAGAAAGATTATTCATGTCATGGACTCAGTATTTTCAGTTCAGAAATGACTTTGGCAATGCAAAATTACTGCGGGCTTCTAAAACTACTGTGCAGGTAAAATGAAGCATTTTTCCTGCCTTTAGTGATCATTCTCAAGTACTGAATTGTGAACCACTACAAAAGTATGTATGTGCAGACCAGAGTGTATCTGCACTCCATGTGTTGTAATTGATTAAATGGTAATTTTATTTTGGTTATAAACCAACTAAAATTCTAGCAGACTACTAGTCAATCACTCCAATAGTTTTGCCAAAAAAAGGTTTCACAATTTCTCTTCTATTGTAGCAACAGCTGAATATTTTATCATCTGCTACTTGTTTTCATATGGGCTTTGAAGAAAGAACATTTAATGGGGTTGGAACTTTATTTTTACTATATTTGAACTATATTTTACTATAATTGTATTGACTGTTAAGAACTTATTTTTCTTTCTAAATCTGTTATTTATGTAAATTTACATGTTTGAGATGAATACATCATGATTTTAAGTTGTATGTTCTCAAAGTGTAGGGAAACTATACATTATTCTGAAGTAAGTCCAAAGGAATGAATTCTAACGTAGCATTTTTTGTAAGAGGAGAAAATAGATTTTTTTTAATATAGCAAATGCATTAAGAATGTGAAAAATAAATGAGCATGTTCTTTCCCCCCCTTATCTGTAATCGTATGGAAAAAGAACACAATACTTGAGATGACGCTGTTTTGAGTTTTGTTTCTTCTCAGACTACCTTGTTAATAACCAAGTATATATCAGTAACAATGTACATAGCATTCTTTGGAAGTGATTCCTGCTGGGGTTGTTTCTTTTTATTACAGTTTTTATTCATAAAGCAGAAGTAGGGAGGGCTTGGCAGATGGCAAGAAGATAAAATTGGGGGAGGTTATGGTTATGCTGAGAACCTGGATCGCTTCTGTTTGCAGTGTGCTCCTCTTCCAGAGGAACAAAGTCTGTGTCCAAGGTGGTATTTCCATCACCTTTCTAATCATTCCCTTCTTGAGTCATTCTGGTTTCTTACTCTAACAGATGTCTTATTTTTAAAGATACAGTTATTTGAGCATGGATAGTGTTCATATTCCATTTCTGTTTTCTATTCTGTTATTGTTTATAAGTATTTTCCTGCTTCCTAAGAAGTATTACAAGCAAATGGAAATGCATTCTTGTTTTATATACTGTTTATTTGTTTACAGGAAGGAATTAAAGGAAAGGATTATCTTGTTGTTGTGTTTTAATTGCTTGCACCAAGTCCAAAGCAGTTGCAGGCTTCTTTCTCCTATTACTGCATTCATCCTGAAGAGTCCTCACTTTACTTTGGTGTTTGCAGCTTAAGCCATGCAGTATCATTTAGATAAAATGTCATTTTAAAATATGTTCACTCTAAAATTTTACACTTTTTACATTTAGTCTTGATAAATTACTCCATTTTCCCCCCAAAAATGAAAATGTCTCATTAAACAATTGATCAATTCAGTGTCAACGTCAGTATCTTCAATAACCTTCCAAAAATAGTTATCAAAAAGCCTTAACCTTTGCAAAGACTTTTTTCGAGCAAATTGAAACTAGCTAATCTTGTCGTACTGTGTTTTCTTACTAAAATAATGCAAGGTAATGTGAACCAGTTTTAGCACTATTTTCTTTTGCCATGTTGAGCATTCATACCATGCCAGATTCCATCATGTGTTTGTTTGGTTTGTTTTGTTTAGATTATTGGGCTGGATACGCTTACTATCTCAAACACTGGAAGTATTTTCTTTAGTTGTCTGATTAAATGCATTGAAGCAGGAAATGCAATAATCTAGACTCAGCATTTCTATGAAATTTTATAGAAACATCAAATTTTTTAGATTGCAAAAGACCTATGAAGATTGTCTAGTTCAATGCTTTGCTCCAAGAGACTTCTCCAGTCCACCCTAATAGTAGTAAATCAATAAATTAAAAAGAAAATCCAATTTCCCCAATTCCAACTTGGTTTTGCTGTCTGTTGTTCCATTGCAGTGCACCTCTAAGAAGGGTCTGTCTCTGTCTTCTCTGCGTCCTTGATCAGGCAGTTGTATATAGTAGTAAGGTTTCCCTTTTCCAGGCTGAAAAAGGCCAAGTCTCTTGGCCTGTCTTGGTTTCTTGTGTTTCGTCGTATGTCTAGCTCCTTTACTAGCTTGGTGGCCATCTGCTAGACTTGGTCTTTCAGTTATGTCTTAGAGATCCATGAAAGCAATTTTGTGACAGTTTTTGTTATTTCATTTTTGGTTTTTTTTGGTGGGTTTTTTTGGGGGTGGTTTTTCTTTTGTTTTTTTTTTGTTTTAGTTTGGGATCCATATATCCTTACAAGTTTGCTAGGAGAAACAATAAGATATTAATTTTAAATACATTGAGATTATTTTATGCAACTCTTCATATGATGACTGTTAATTTACATTTTGTTAGGCTCATTTAAAATCAAATCATGAAGTCGTATTAGAAGTGTTCTGTTTCTGCTACCCTTCAGTAATGCTGACACATATATTCAGTGAAGCAGAATGGTGGTAGTGTGAGTGGTGGATTGCTCTGACAGCAGCTTTAATGACTATTGGTATAAAATGAAGAGTTTTCTTCCATCTTTCTCAAAATCCTTTACTGCTTTTAAGATACAATGCCTTTTGTTAAGTAGGCCTCCAGAAATCTTGTGTCTAGGGGTCTTGTTTTGGTGTGACTATGTGATTCTATGATTTGGTGTAACTAATTCAGTCACCTGCTGAAATTAAAATTTATCAAAATGTTATTATAAGGCAAAGATAAGCATGAGAATTAAAACCTACTTTGGGAAAAATCTTCACAAACTTAGAGAAATATAAAGAAATATCTTCTGAACTGCAATATACAGTACACAATTATAAAGCATGTTGTAATAGTAAAGAAAAAAAAAGTGAAAAACCACCCAGTAGAGTAATTTATTCACATTGTGGCATACATTGAGGGCCTACCTATGGAGAATTCTTAGGGAGAAGTCCTAACATTACTGAAAAAAAACAACAGTATGACCTTAGATAAATTTCAGGGTGTTTTTTTTCCTGTTTTAAAAATGTAGTAATTTGTTTCTTAAGCCATGAGCATGAATTTAATTGTATCAAAGAACATGCATATGTTTTTCAGTTAGGTTATTATTACAAAATGTATAGATGTACTACAGCACCAGGTGATAACTGATTGTCATATACAATCGGACATCTGGTGTTAATGCCATTGTATTGGTTTATAAAATACTGATAAGTTATTTTACAGTTAAATGACAAAGGAAGGAAAAAAGTGCAATCTTCATAAAAATATAAAGGTATGCATAAGATGCTGTAATTCACAGGGATTAGCTAAGATTCACAGCTAAGATAGTGACTGTAATAAGTACAAATAAAAAAAAAAATAATGATTTTTGTACACAGTATTTCCCAAGAATAAATGCAAAGTAATTAAATGCTACTTGTCCTCTGTTAAATAAAGTAATACAGGCTATTGGAAAAAACCCTGAATAAGTATAAGAAGTTGTTTAGGAGGATATGGGGAAAAAGAATGTATTCCTTAAGTACAGTATTCAGCTAATTACAGGACAGTGGGGGTTTTATGTACATAAAAGGCAAACATGACACAGAGAGAATAAATAGATCTAGATCTAGTTAAGTGTTTTATATTAGAGTAATGCTTAAAGTTCAGTGATGAGCCAAAATGCGTATTTCTAAAACTATTTTAGGTATTTTTCACAGTTCCAGTTATTTACTAACAAACACATACATAACATAAATGACCAGTAAAACAGAGTCCTTAAGTTGTCTAACGGTTTCTTGGATGTTCTTTTTATTCAGTTGTTTGGCCAAATCACTGTTATATCAGGTTGACACTTTAGACTTTGTGTCTGGTTGAATAATATGAGCTTTAGCTGATCAAGGCTATTGCAATTCAGAAATTGTACTGAACTGATCCCTTCAGAACACTAGCGCATGTTTTCTGTGCTTGAAAATGAGACAAGTTGCAGATGTGTGTTTATATGCTTGGCAAATGAAGTCTTTGAAGGCTATACAATACATAATTCACATAATAATACAAAAGCATTTAGAAATCTGCTGGTCGAATCATCATAGTTGTGGCTTTGAGAGAGTATCCCGAGCCTTTCCAGTAGTACCATTTGATACCATTGAACTTGTTGTTGTTCTGTCGTAATGGATAATACATTCCGTTGAGGTTAGAAGGTCCACATGCATCAAACCACCACCCTGCGAGGTAGAAAACAAATTAAAACATCAGGAGAGGTAATTTTCAAAACAGTACATAAAGACACTTTGTTGTCCTGAAATGAGAAAGAAATCTAAATGCAGTTTTTTCATTCTTACGATTTGGAAGTGTCAATATAAAATCTTGCCTCAGACTCAGAAATGTATTTATGTACTGGTGACATATTCTTGAAGCTTATGTAATACACTAGTTTAAAATTGAGAAGGGAAGGTGTTCAATCAAGCTTAATTTATTATATATATCAAATATTATTGTTGCCAGTCTGAGGGCAGAACTCAACTATAATGATATTGAGTTGTCTGGTTTTTATCTGCTCTTTGGTAAATTCCTGTTCTTCACCAATTTGAACTCATTCTTAATTATTCTGGAGGATTAATTCAGTTATCTGTTTCGGTTCTCTGGGCAGATCATTTAAAAACCTCTCTGTTGAAACTTGGTAAGAAGGAAACAGAGAAAAAAGCTGCCAAAACTTATTTTGTATTCTTATGGTCCTGAACTGTTAGTGGTTCATAAGGAAAATTTATTTTTATGAATAAGATAATATTTTTATACTTCTGTTATGATGGTGATAATGTGTGTATTCTGTTTGCAGGGCAGTAATCCAATTATCCTTTTGGACAAACTGAAGCTGTCTTTTGTCT
Source organism: Psittacula echo (assembly GCF_963264785.1). Taxonomy (NCBI): domain Eukaryota; kingdom Metazoa; phylum Chordata; class Aves; order Psittaciformes; family Psittacidae; genus Psittacula; species Psittacula echo. The sequence goes on along the minus strand of NC_137738.1, from coordinate 84,033,923 downwards.
TACAACGTGTGCTGTAGGGAAACAAACCATTGCTTAAGAGATAACAGGAAGAGAAGTCAGCTTTACAAAACAGTTGTTTACATTTCATAATGTGGCATTCTAGGTTGATAAATTATAGAAGCTTCTACAGTTCAAGATAAAAATACCACCTAAAACTCCAATAACTGATGAACAAGCATTAGAAAAAAAAGTAGATGTGGTGCATCTTATAATTTCATAATTATATTGAAAAACAGAATTAAATACTTGTACCCTTCTGTTTTATATACAATATACAGCAACTTTTGGGGGGTTTCTTCTCCTCTGGATATTTAGGGAAAAGGTTTGTGCCTAAAAAATTAGGAGCCATTTCACTAATGAACTGTGAACCTCTAAAAAGCGGGGTGAGGAAGGAGACATGGACGGGACTTAAGTATTTTGATCTCTGAATGTTATTTCATTCCTTGGAAGAAGAATGTTGTTCCTCTGATCAGTTCCACAATTACAGACTTTCTTGTACCCCAGCTGTAGAGACTTTTTTCCTCTCCAGTTTTAACTTCTCTTGTTTTCCTCTAACTTTTGTCAAATGATAAAATATTTCATTTGGAGCCACTGTACCAGCATTTCTATCAGTGATTTTGGACTTCAACAGTCACAATTTACTAAATCCAGATTATCACTATTTATCTCATAGACAATTTCAGTGCCAATAAAAATAGGAAGACCAAGAAACAAAAAAACATTCCTACCTCCTGTTAGCATTTGTGAACATTTGCAAATACATTTGTCATTGTCTGCATCCTTTGTGCTAAAATCATTTCCTGGCTGGCTTATACTACTTATTTTGCCCGCTGTCCCAGTAAGTCCTTTAAGGTAGATCCTGTAAAAGTGAGGAACGGAAAAACAATTATTATGTGGAACTTAATGGTGGTTGATCTGCGACATAATGATGGAATAGTTTGCAATAAATATCCTATTCAAATAGTTTGAGTTCACTTCTGGCCAATGTTCTGTTTTAAGCTGTTTTGCAGCATAATGTTTTCACATGAGCAGGAATGGTCAGCACAATATTCTAATGAACAGCCTCCACATTTGTAGAAATAACTGTTTTGTTCATGTCATTATTAGACGAAAATGAGAGCAAGGAGATACTAACTCCTGGATCATGCATTTTTTAACACTGTAAGTACATTGTGCAATTATTTTTTTAATCAACTTCAAGAGTTTAGGCCAAAACATTTTTATTCTTACTTTGCTGTTAGCAAAACATGGCAATTTAGCATTACAAATTTGCATGTGCAGGAGATAATAGCATTACCTGGACTATTAATTACCAACTAGTAACTGGTATTTTAGGAGTTCCTCAGTTATTTTGCTTTCCACTTTCCTAATTACTCTTCTTTTTCACATCCTTCCTAGATTTATTTAATGTTAAATCCTCACAGGTATTTAAGTTTCTTTCAATTCCCTGGCAAGGTAAGCTTTCAGTTGGATCTGCTTATAAGGTACAGATGCAGTCTCAGTGGGGAGGGACACATGGCACAGAACTGGGGAGGCAATTACTGTGCTACCTTGAATTACAAGGACTTGAACCCTCTTCTCCCACAGTATCTCTTTGGTGACTGCATTTCTGTGTCAAACAGCTCATCCTTCTCGGCATATTCTGTTTTCTGAAGGAGGAGATCTGACTGAGGAGAATGAATCTGTCCCCAGATCAGACTTTATCTTGTATGTAATTCTCTGCTTATGATAGAAGTTGGTTTTGGTGTTTTAACAGATTATTTTCACCTATTTTATATCCTCTATTTGAAAATATTAAGAATAAAATAATTTTTATTCATTTATATTTCAAAAGATCAGCTCATTACAGATTTTCTCAAAAACCTTTTTCAGAAAGTCAAATATCCTGTTTTTTCCTTCAGGTAAGGTCAAAATTCTGTAAGACAGTTTCTAACATCAATGGTATTAAAGATTCCAAGTATAATGTATGATTTAGGCTTGATTATCAAATATCAAGTCTAATGTAAGAAAGGCATTATTATTATTCAATTTTTAAAAGTACTGCTTAGTATAACACGAAGATGAGAAACAGCAGATGTAAATTGAAATGAGAGGTTCTCACTGGATATCAGGAAAACCTTTTTCACAATGAGGACGGACAAGCAGCGGAACAAGCTGTGCAATCTCAACCTTTTGAGGTTATAAAGAGCCAACTGGATAAAGCCCTAAGCAACTTGGTCTGACCTCGTATCTTTGAGGTCAGGAATTTTGACTCAAAGTCCATTTTGATTTCAAATTTTCGACAAATCTATGAAACTCCAGTTTCATGGCCCAACTCATAATATTTCCAGCATTCAGAATGTATTAATGCTCTTAACTGACTACTTGCGTGGGTTTTTTTTGTTGTTGTTGTTGTTGGGTTTTTTTCATAATGTTAAATATATTTTTTAATCTGCATTTTATGATACATTCCATGTTTGGCTGCATGCTAAAGTAAAGTATCATTTTTCAGATGACCATCTTAGTTTTCAATTTTTTAATATTGTAAATGGATGGTGTAATAACCAATTTTCCAAAGGTTGCCTTTATAAGTATTGTAAAGCCTTCCTTTAAAAAAATATCTGCTGTAGAATCTGACTGTTTCCAGATGAAAAAAAAAATATTTGTTTTGGAATTGAGACAACTGTATACTACTAAGGCATTGGATCTAACAATTTGGCGGAGGAGGGGGGATGCTGACAGTTTTGGATTGCTTTGCATGTAAACTTGAGTTGAAATAACAGCACCAGTTTTCTTAGGTGTCAGATTGACTTTGTTTACAACAAATAGTTGCTAGAAATCATGGAGAAATTCATCTGAGTTTAGATAGTTTTTCTGTACAGTCACCTAAAGCTCCATGAATCCAAAGAAACATTTTATGGGCCGTGTCATAAGAAAGCGTCTGTTACAGTGTGGAGTCTCTAGTTTCTTCTATAAGCAATCAAGCAGTATCTACTACATTTACAGAGAGCTTGGAGAATGAAGTATGAACTGCCCATATATTTCAGCTGTGGCTGATACTATTTAAAATGTATAATACTGTCATAATATTTATTTATATATATTTATTTGAAATTAGTATTATTTCCTATTTTAACAAAATACGTGAGAAGAAATTGAGAAGCTTCATGTTTTACAGAATTATGGGAGCATATATAATAAGTCCATTACAATCTGGTGTTTAAATTGATAAGTTGTTGAGGGGTGAAACTATACATTTACTGTTAGCTTAATTTTCACAGGTAGGAGAGTTATTCTTTGGCAATTCAAGCCAGTGGGTCGTGGAAGTAGAAGGTAGCATTACCTCTGTATGCTGTTCATGACAACAGAATAGCTCCTACTAGTCACGGACTTAAGTGGAAAATCTCCTTGCAGTATTATCCATTTTAGTCATCCACCTTCGAGAAATTAATTTACTGCAGGGAATCAGAATATGACAGCACTTGCAGACAGGTTCCTGTTGCCCTGAAGACTGCACTGCCATCGACTCTGCACTGCCATCCATTATTTTGGCACATGTGTTCTGTCTTATACTATGCCATCTCATCATCTTTGTACATCTTGTGTGTTACATTCACCCAGTGTGCACTAGTAAAACACACATTCTCTCCATTGAAAAATTTGCTTTAGGCAATAGGTGAAAAATGGAGCAAGCATTTTCCAAGTGAACTGAAAAATCATATTTCATATGAAATATGATCTTGTATCTACACAGTCTAGAATTGTTATTAGCTGATTTTTTTAAATTAAGATCTGGTTTTTTTCTGCTTACCTGTATTTTTGTTCTTCACTTGCTAGAGAGAAGTGGTCATACAATGAATATGCCTCATTCCCTTCCCAGTCTTTCAGGTGTATTTTAAGAACATAGCGCTTCTGATTAGTCAGTTGAGACACAAACTCATTTCCCAGCCAGTACTCCCCAGCAGGATCACCAAATCCCTGTAATTCAAGCAGTATATTTAAAAAGAATCATAGAATAGTTAGGGTTGGAAAGGACCTTAAGATCATCTAGTTCCAAACCCCCTGCCGTGGGCAGGGACACCTCACACTAAACCATAGCTTTGTTTTGTTTTTTCTTTGAGTTTGAAATTATCACTATTAATTTTTTATAGTTTTCAGTCTGTCAGCTAAGAATTTACTGTCTATAGGGGTCATAGATCTACCATATTTCAAAAAGTTAATTTCAGCAAAGACAAACTCAGGAATCTGAAATAGTGAATCAGTATTACTTAGTAGGTTTGGAGCAGTTTCTACTGTTGCCAGTAGAAACACAAATATAAACAACTCAAAAAATGTGGACATATGAAACAGAAAAGTGAAGTTTCTCTTTAAAAAACAAACATCACACTTGCAAGTCTGCTTAGACAAACAACTTGTTCATTTAGAAAATGTTAAAGTAGTATATCTAAGGACAAAGATAACTTTTAATGTCTGTTTGCATTGTAAGGATGCCATTAATGCAACTTTATTATATTAGATTTCAGATAATAACATTGAGGCTTCAGAAAACATTGTTTACCATCTTGTACTCTTTCCATGTCCGGTGAAAGTCCACGCTGCCATCTTCACGTCTCTGAATAACTGTCCAGCCTCCTCCACCAGTTTCCATGTCACAGTAGGCCTACCAGAGTAAGCATCTAACAACATAAGTGCATGCAATCATGGCAAAATAAAAATACAAAGCATTTGTGCCAAGTTTTAAAGTGCACAAATGCAAAATGTGTATTAACCTAAAAATGCTGGTTTTCATAGCCTCAAATCAGCTGTGGTTGCCCACAAATAAATATGATTTCTCAGTATATATGATGCTTAACAGAATACAAATGATGCCTTAAAAATGGCTGATAGCTGGTGTTTAAGGAATTGAAAAATGAATGTAGCTTCTGATTCTATACTTCCCTCTTGCGCTGATATTTTTGTGTTTCCTGATGAAATGTCTCTCCTGAAAGATGTTTTCACTTCTCCATCTCTTTTTATGAGAGATCCATTCAAATTTCCATGGCTTGTCAGATTAACAGTTGTTAACATACTATTAAATTCAGGCAATAAGCAAGCTGAAATATGTTTTTATTTCCATTGTCATTGTTCAGTGCCTTTGCAGATGGTAGGGTCAGAAAAGTTAAATCTAAGTATAGAACAATTATTATCTGAAAGTTAAATCTTTTAGCCATGTTAATATATAACCTGTAATTAATATCTTATATTCTAGAACCAAAAAATAACAACCATATGTCCAAATGTTCATAAATCATCTTTGATTTTACCAAGATATTGCTAGACATCTGAGAGGGCTGACACACAATAAGCAGTTCAGTGAATTCAGTTTTAGAATACGCAATAAATGCATCTCTCATGCAGCAGAATTCAAGTTAATAAGTGATTTGTTCAGTCAGCCTCCTAGATTAAAATAGAAAGTGACTGCCTTAAATAAAATTCTTGTGTATATTCACTGCATTATCAGAGATAAAAGGTATTACTGAAGGTGCCAATATACTGGGGACACTTATTACAGCTGCTTGTCACAATGTGCCTATAAATGCCCCAAATTGTGACTGAATGACACAGATGCTGTATGTCTTTTTCATCCTCTTCTATGGGAGGGCTGTCTTATCAGTGTTAGCAGATTTGAGTTCTTTGAACTGTTAGCCATCCTGGAAATTCCCTGAAAAAGTATGACTTCAAAGAAGCTTCTGCTCTGGCGCATTGTTTTGTGTGTCATCTTAGGAAGTAAAAGTGGGTTGAGTTTTCAATATAGTTGGCTTTTTTAGGGTGTATGTGTTATACATATTTATATGCGCACATTTATATAAAACAAACAGGGAATTTACAGTGCAAGCAGAGGCATATACACTATTCAAAGGCATTAGACTTCTGAAGGGGAAAGCCCTTAAAGCTGCAAATATTAAATGTATTAGTGTTTCAATAGGCTGTAACACATTGGAAATCCAAAGCAGATACTGTACTTTTAAGGTTATATCTAAACTCTTTGTTCAAAATCAGAGAATTGTGAGACATTCAACTGGAGACTTTTAGGAAAGTTAAAAAAATAAGGAAAAGAGTTGGATTAGGGATTTCTTGTTAAAGTACATCAAGTCAATGGAATTTAATTGAAAGTGGCAACTTTAATTTGTACTGATGAATGCAGTTCATTGCACCTCAAAGTACTCTGTGGTTGCACACTTGCTCCCTTGAACTAGCTAAAAAGTGAAAATTCTTTTTATCACCTATTAAGTATATTAAGTGAAATATTTAGCTTTCAGGCTTGACTGGCAATCCAGAACCGTGTCTTTCAAACTCTCACATATGCAGCTTTGCTTATGAAATCATTCTTTTGCTTTCCAGATAATTTCCCTAGAAATCAATTCTCTGAATAAACAAGATGAAAATACCTACTGTAACACTAGGAACTTCAAATTTGCATACATACCTGATTTTTAATTTGGGAAAAAATAAACTCTATGAAGAAAAATGGCAGTAAAGATTAAGGAAAGAAAATTAATTAAATAAGTTGATCTATGTTTATTACTTTTTACTACATATAGTTAAGTGAACGATATATATTCCTAAGTAATTTTAAGGATGGAGATATGCTATTCAGTAAAATGAAGATTAAGGAAAGGATTCACTTAAACAAGAAATTACTGTGTCAGTCTGCAGAGGGAACAATTTCTTCATGATACATGTGAAAGATGAGGAGAGACGAAGCATTTATTTGGACTATAACATCTTTTTTTAAAAAAAAAATCTTCATTCTCCAGTAAAATGATATGCATGTGAGGCTTTTTCTAGCACTCATTACCAGAACAGAACCCTTCTGACCTTTCAGCCTAGCCTAGGTTTTATATTCAAAAGGAAGTAATGTAACAATTCATATGACTAGTAAAAATAGATACCAAGATTAGGCAGGCAGCAGGAGTCTTCAAGCAGATGCCAAAAGGAATAAAGATATTAGCCTCTCAAATTACAACAAATTGGCAGGAGGAATATTTGATTTATCTTGTGAACTGCTTCAGTATTTACAGTTCTAGCAGCTGTAGTACTATGAGAGCTAAGGTCAGCTGTTTATGTTTTTCACCTTCAGCTAGAATCAGTGCTGTATTTTTGAAAATGCTGTAATGTACATCTCACCAGGACTAGTTGCCTTTACAAAGATGGTAAGTGTGTAAGCTATGAGCAGTTTGATGACAGTTTGATGTCTTAATTGTCTAGGAAGTTGACTTTCAGTATGCATAATTTTTCTTCTTTATTCTTGTACATTAGGATATTTGGGGCATAAGAGTTTTCAGACCTACTTTCTGAATGGTAAGGCTGAAGAACCACTCCAATTTTTATACCAAAGCACTTGGGGTGGCCATGTCTGTGCAGAGTCCATTCGTATCACTTTTGGCTGTTGTCTGAACATTTCTGAGTCATGATGCTTAATGATTTTGTATTCTGCTATCTCTAGCTCCCAGAGATGTGACTAGATAAGAATTGTGGTCTTAGTTTCTCTTTTCTGGCAAAAAAAAAAAACAAACCAAACAACCTACATGTATGGTTTATAATGTAATTTAACCTAATACCAGTTACCAGTGAAAAAGATATGATGAAACTTCTAAAATTCACAAAAAAAACCCAAAAAACTCTCATCTGACTTCTTCCTGTATCAGAGAAGCTACACACATGCTCTTTTTAAATGGAATTAAAACTGGAAACAATCTCTGTATGTTTATTTTAGATATAAGGTCCATGGCATTGGCTCCTTTTGAAACGACTACCTAGTTGTCCAGATAATGACTTTTTAGGAAAGTTATGCAGAACCATTTTGTTGATAAATTCAAACTTGTCCAAATCAGTGTCTGAAAGAAAGTTCTGGTTAAAAAAGCCTTGGCTTGGAATATGTGTCAGTCGAAAAATTCAGCTTGACATGGGTGGAAATGGGGAAGAGCTTAGCCATTGCTTCTGCTTCTATTTTAAGATCTGGGGTAATGCGGTCGTTAATAGTTGCGTAAAGGTTGAGCTAATGTATGAGGGTCGTCTAGACCAGAATTAACCAGATTAATTAATCAGAAGGTTAATATGTTCAGGTGCCTGCTGTAAACATGAAGCAATTGACTTTTCATGATTTGCCACTGCCATTTTATCTTGTGTCAGCAGTCTTTTGCTGTTTTTCCTCAGTGTTTTTAAAAGGACTTAGCTTTTGTGCTTGTGTAGAACAGGAAAGCTTGAAAGCTTGAAAATATTAATGGAATGAAATAATTGTTTTCCTCTCAGCTCTCGTATGCAGTTCTTTAGTTCTGGATTATGATGGGAGACAAATTAGTAAAGCACGATCAGTTACAGATTACACAGAAGTTGTTTATAAGCCTGTTGGGAGGTCAGAAGGTGTTACAAGAGGAAAAGACAAAAACATAAACAGCAGTGCAGCACTTCTGCACATAAAAAAGGTCATTCTGTTTCCTGGTCCGAGTGGCCATCCACATCATAAACATTTGAAAATGGTGTAATGTGTTGATTATCCCTAAACCTTTACTTCCCTTGACAACTCCTCTTCCACATTTGTATTTATATAAAAAATCTGCTTCAGATTAAAACGTTTTAGTCTTTTATTTTCCATGCCATATAGTAAGTAAACCTTTGCTGTCTTTTTAAGTGTCTTTTTCATTCTATCTGAAGTAGGCAGAATAAGAATAAAATCTCTGATATTACTAAATTAATTACTAATTTAATTAAATTATTACATTTTAACTACTTTCTTAACCTAGTCAATTACCAGAATAGGTATTTTTGTTAAGTGTTTTAAGCCTCCATGTTCAAATGTTTAATCTGATATGATTAAATGTTTAATATTTTATATTTTAAGAAATTTTTGATTGTACTTTTGTTTCAAGGATAGAATATTTTGGTATGTTTTAATTTTGTAGAAATGTGCATTATTCAGATCATATAAATTGCCTAAACATTTAGGCTTTGAAAGTGCAATGTTAAAGTTTACGAAATTTTCATTCTGTAATATGGCATGCACTTGTGTCTGCTTTTAGAAAATATGAATGCTATATATATTATTTTTGATAGTAAAATTAAAACCAAAGGTAAAAGCCTGAGAGAAGTAATATTAAGAGAATCGAGGAATGTAGTCATTCCTGAGATGTCTCACAAAGACTGCTGCAATCTATTACTTTAGAGATGCAGTAGCTTGCATCTCGTTTAGCTTTTAAAACTGTGACTGTAGATAAATATGCAATTTAAATACCATTCTGCCTCATGTGTAATAAACCACTTTATTGCATCTTATGTAACTAAGTTTCTTGTGAAACAGATGTATTGAATATAGACTAGACTATTCCAAAGGAAAACTAGTCTCTTTGGTTTTTTTCTTTCCCAAAGGAAGCAAACTGCATAATTTATCTAGATATCTGCAGAAATTGCAGATTTTATGTATTGTATTTTATAGAATTTATCCAAACATATTGCTTATTTCCTTTAGTTGAGAGCTTTGTAAGGGTGAAGATCACAAAGTCTGACTTGGTTAGATGAAGTTCTGGCACTTAGAAGACTAGTCACTGGTGAACTTAGTTTCTAAACCTTTGCTATCAAAACCTGATTCTCTCACTTTTTCTCTGTCAGAGTCTTACCAATTGCTTTTCCACGTGCCCTCATTTTTCTCTGCTTTTGTACATTTTCTGTTAGTTTTTCCCCCCCCAGTATTTCTGATATAATAAAGTAAAGCCTTGAGCACTCCATAAAACACTTCCTTTTTTTTTTTTTTTTTTTTTAAGGAAATGTCTACTTCATGAGATTATAAAAACTGTAGAAAATTACTTAGTGTTTGTCTAAGAAATATATTAAGCATTTTTGTTTATATTCAAATATCCCTTGGCCTCTTGGCCTCCTCAGCTTGCTGTGTCTGAAAAGTTGGAAGCAAACATTCATCATTTGAGTCTCACTCCTCGGAATGCTTATAGCTGCACAGTCCACCTGACACTTTTCTTCTTTTCAGATTTTATTGACTGTTTCAACTGAATTATACCATCTGAACCTTTATCATTTTATTTACTTCAGTAGATGGAGAATCTCTGTCAGGCATCCGCTGTTTCATCCAGACTGCCATTTTTATTTCAGGATTTCTTCTATAGAGGTGTAGTGTGTTGCTTTAAACTAAATTGACACTGAAGTTCATTTCAGTTAAACACAGAGGGAGACAAAACATCCATAGAGGAATTAATTTAAACTGATACAGTGAAAACACCACAAACTCATCTTCTATTTAAATCAGAGTGGTATTTTCCAGGAAAGTCCTCTCTGTTACCCAGTGTCAGTTGTGCTGATGTAATTGCTATCTAATTGTTACACAAATGCCCTTAAAACTCTGCATAACAAAGAACTGGAACCTAGTACTGAATCCAGTACTAGGAGATTGCTTGTACATGAGTACACATCCATGAGTACTCTTCCTTGCCCGTTTCTACCTTCTTTTGCCACCTGAAAGGACTTGGGCATATGAAGGAACTAGGAAGTTAGAGGAGGAGATTGCTGATCATGCATAGCAATTGTGTTGGAGTTAGAGATTTTATAAAGAAATTATAGTACTATATTTCTTTAATTGTGTTAATTATGGGGAAACAAAGAATGAAAGTCTGGCATGTTGAAATGAACAACAAAATGCTTGTTCATTTCAACTAAGCCAAGATTTCACCTGAAGGACTTCCTGTGAGGCACTCAGATCTGATGAGTAATGATAAACCATAAGTAATAAACTTCACTATTAATTAGCTTTTAAAATAGCATATTTACCAGATCTAATAACTTTTTAATACACAGTATGCCTAGGAAGCACTTTATAGGCATCCTACCTTCTTTTCTTGTACAGTGTTTGGAACTGTTAAAGTGTAGAGTCCACTTGTTGTCAGTCCAGACTTGAAAGCCTCCGCACAGTCTTTGAAGCTGATTTGCTCTTCTTTAGCTATGAAGTTGTTCTTAGCTGTTAAAAATACAACAGAAATTGAAGCCATTAAGAGAAGATGAACAGACATTACTAAGAAGCAATTAATGATGTAATCAGCTTAAAACTTTGCAGTTCTGAAAAATAACACCTGGTCCCAAAAGAAATGAAGGTAAAATTACATGTGTTGTTACTGTATATTATTTAGAGACATCATTTTGATATAAGCGTGGTTGCTTGATAGGTTAAAAAGTGCTGACATTTCTTAATATGTGGAATAACAGAACTTAGGATATAGTTTCTCATTCAGTTCAACAGTTTCTGTCTCCATTCATTGCCTTTGCTGGGACTCCTACATGCACTACAACCTCTGCATGCACTACTATTACAAACATATCTAACTAGCAACTGATTATATTAATAATGACCTTTGGCCAGTACTCTAGTGTTGTGAAATCTAACATAAGAGTTATGAAATCTTTTCTAATACAGCTGACTGGAATAACCACTTACACAGTTTTAGCCAGTGGTTTTGACCCTGTACTGAGCAGACACAACCTTGTATGTACCAAGCTGAAACTTGGCAGCGCAGCCCAACCCACAAAGGAGATATCCCTTCTGGAATTCATTTGTGTAAAAAATGTATTTTAATATGCCTAAGCCTTCTTATTTTACAGAACAGTCTAAGGCTCATCTTTTTGTTCAGTTCTTTATTAACTATGGAGGTTGGAATTTCCTGGCACTTTGCCTGCTGACTGATATTTCATATTTTATCCTTTTGGGGTTGGTTCTGTGTATTTTCCCTTTTAACTTAATCTAACAAGCACAGCCTATTAGTAAAAAGTTTTAGGTGCCAGATAAATACACGCTTATATTATAGTTGCATATTATGTTCCCAAAAAAGAACTTGCTTGTTCATTTACCTGTTTACATGCTTTGCCTTAAACATAAAAATAACACATTCAGTGTTTTAATAGCTTTTCCACACTCTATTGTTTGTATACTGTCTTAGAAGCTTTCCCTGCTGATTTTGTCTTTTTGGCAAGCATTCATTATTTTTTCCACTCTGGGTTTAACAGTGTTGTAGCCAACATGACTTTGACTTGTTTACTTATTTGTGCACTAGCATAGCAGATAATATCTGCAGGATCATGTACAGCCTTGGTAATGGTATTTAAGGGGATAGTATCAATAATTAAGACAAAAAACTTGGGTTTTACTTTGTTTAGAAAAACCTACATCATATAATTTAGGATGCCACTGAAAGCAAGGACTCCTGAACACCCTTTTCCTTTTTTGTGATTCAACTTACAGTAACAAAGCACAGTCCATCTATACTGTTTTCTAAGTTGTAATGACAGGTATTTAAATTTTTTCTAGTATTTAATTTAAAATCTTTTTTTAGAGGTTATATATGCATCTGTGTTTTGAGCCCTGAGAATTTTACAGGCAAATATGCCAAATTCTTTACTGTTTTATATATAACAGCTATACCTTATTAATTTGGCAAAGTTCCATATCAGACATGAAATTCAAAGTAAGGAATTCATTCATTTGTTTAAATCCTGCTTAGCCATAACTTGCAGTTTATGGCTTGTGTGGACTTTTTTAATGGAGCATGTGAATCTACCTAAATTCAGAAGCTGTGCTCAGTGACTACAATTTGTTGCAAGGCTGTCAAGCATCTAAGGGTGAGATTATTGCCTGCAAAATTTGCTAGGTTGAGGGATTTTTATAATGAACAGAAAGGCTTCAGTGAAAGACCGAGGACTTCTGGGAGTACCTGCTGCCCTGGGCTGGGGCTTTTGTTGTTTGGGGCATATATAGGTGCTAAAAACTGAGCCAGTACTGATTGCTTTGCCTTTTATAGACACTATAATTTGTCCTTTCTTTGATAAACTGTGTGCACAGAGCGATGAGAGGTGGCAGAAGCAACCCTTGGGAGCCAGCAAGAAAAGCTACAGCCCTACATCATGCAGTCTAACCTAAATATATGGTCAATATATACATGAATGAATGCCATGTGAGATGAATAATACTTGGCATCTCTGTGTTTTGTAGAACTACTGAATAAGTCTCCAGGCAAACCAATATAAACCACAGAAGATGAACAAAATGTTGAAAAAGAAAACATACAGATATTGCGGCTGTTTCCCCACCACCACCACCTCCCCGTGTGCCCCTAAAAAATAGGTTCATTAACTCAGATGCAAAATATAAGGAAAATTATATAATTTTTGAGAAGCAGAAGTGTGGCAAAACTGGTTGTTAAGACTTTACGGTTAATAATGTACATAATTTAGGGAATGTCACTCAAATGATATAAGCATGTCTGCTTTTACTTACAGTTTGGTGTAGATATCATAGTAAGCAAGTTGTGAACAGTCTCCATCAGATCATGTTGCTGTTTTTGCAAAACTGAGTTGTTTACTGTAGCTGTAACTAACTGTTTTTCTAGTTCTTCTATAATAGAATTCTGTCTGGCTACTAGGACTTGAAGCTGATCTTTTTCGTCTTTTATTGACTTCAGCTGAAGAGTGTGCTTGTCTTCCATCTCAAGAACTCTTTTTTCTAGAAAGCTAAATAAAGGATTACAGTTAGGCTCCAGAGAAACAATTCTGGTGTGATGTAAAGAGAATCAAGCCTGTTGAAGAAGTTTCTTTCTTCATAAGTACTCAACTTCATTCTCTAATGCCATGAATGCAATAGAAAGCTAAAGAAAAGCTGAGTTTAGTTTGATACATGCACTTTAATTTATTATATTAGTACATTCACAAACAGCATCTTCCAAAAGATACAGTGGAAGATTTCATGGTTTTTACCCTATTAAAAGATAGAACTTATTTAAAGATGAACCTATGAACTTTTTCAATGTCCTGTTATTATAGTAAAATATAAACTTAAATAAACATTATGGTGTTAAGACAGGGAAACATGCAAATAGTTGCGTGAATATGTGTAAGCCATCTCCTGTTCTGGAGCTGGTATGAGTACGTGACTGGCTGGAATATAATTTCGTTGGTAATTGTTCTGATGCAGGCTCTGAGAAAGCTGATGTTAAAAGATGCATGACCAGAAGGGGTAAGTTTACCTAAAATCCACTGCTGTTATCGAAAAAAAAAAAATCCCAAACCTTATGTTTCAAGCAGATTAGCTCAATATTAGATTGTCTTTTGTTAGGTGAGAAATAATGCTTTTGTCTTTACGTGGGTTTTACAAGGGTAGTCTAAAGTCTGTAGAGCTCAACAACAAAAAAAAAAAAGTGAAATTTTAAAATTCAGTATTTACTTTGCTTTCCATTTGATAAGGAAGCTTGTTTTTATTAAGCTGGTAGATAAAACTTTTAGGGAGCATATATAAATGTAGTAGAGTAGTGAACTAAAATGTCAAAACATGTCTCCTGGGGTTTTTAAGCTAATTCTTTCAAAATAAAAAGCATTTTGCACATATGGTTCTCATTGAAAAACATGGCTTTGAAGGAGAAAACCTACTGTTATTGCTGCTTTTAGATTTCTCTGTAAACTATTTACTGCCAAAAGTAAAATAGGACCCTGGTGATATGAAAATGACACCAGCTGAAAAAAGGTATGAGCTTTTGGACAACAGCCAAGTACTGAAACTGATCGGAGTAATAGTTGAATATAGGTCTGAATTTCAAAAGATTGACTAGTAAGGAATATTGAATATGAGTAGCGTTTGACTTTACTCACCAGGTTAGAAAAAAAATTCTGGCAAAGGTCTGATTGTGTATTCAGATAGCTGTGTACCACACAGAAATAAATTTTAAAGATGTGGTTGCACTGGATTAGTTTGAGTCAGGTTATATAATGCGTAAGTCTAAAGAAGAATATAAATTGGCTACAACTGAAGTACTGAGAAGTGTTTCAGTTTTAACCTTAAGTTCCACATACAGAGGAAAACTTTAGATAGTGAAGTATTATATATAAACAGAAAACAAGAAGAATAAACCTGCATGATTCCCTAGGCTTTAAATAATATATGACCTTTGTAATGGGCATAGCTGGGTGTGGAGAGCTTCTGTACAAGGCCTTATTTTTCTATTTGAGTACATTTGGTTTTAAAACCATTAGGACACATTAGGGAATAGCATTTTATTGAGTTGATAGGCAAACTTACCTGTTCTTTTCTTGTAATTTAGTTATCTCATTGGTCTGATCTGAAATCTGTCTTTCTAGTTTGTTCGTTGAAAGAGAGTGTTCCAAAAGCTGAAGTTCAAGTCTGGTTGTCTGGTTTAATACCTAAATAAAATGTATAAAAATATTTGAAAATTGAGATACTTTTTTAAAATAAATTGTAATTTCTTTATGTTATGAAATCTCTACTTAAGCCTGTAAATAAATAAATAAATGTTTTTAACACCTAATTTGGGAACAAATGCCCATAGAAGTAGAATGAAAAAGAATACACAGAGTTGCACTGATTTTGTTGTTAAACTACCATTATCATTGGGAATATTTCAGTAGTACACTATGTTTCTAATCAATGGCTGAAACTTGCTGTGTACTTTAGTTTTGTTGTCATGCTTTACCCTCTGATACTCTTATTTCATTACTGGAACTATCATGGTGGCTCTTCAGGGAATAAGTTTCTCAGTCTGGTGTAGAAAGTAAGTGCTTTGCATATCTTTCACTGGTGGAAATCTTGGCCCAGTCCTGAAATCACTAGATAGCTCACTCTTAGCTACTTTCATTAATCCCAAATTGTATTTTAAAGTGTTAATCATGTAAACCACACTTTGGTTATTTCACTCCTTGAATTTTAATGTTACCTTTTCTCTACATATATTGTTTACTGTCTTTAAATGAAGAAACGCAGATATTAGAAAACATAGAAGATACTTTTTGGTTTGTATCCGATTGCATTACTTTGAGGCATGTTTTCTAGAAAGATTTTCTCATTGTTTTAGAACAGCTTTTTTTAATTCAGCAGAATTTGGCTTTCCTTGGCAGGAAGAATTGATTACTCATGTCCTTCATGTTAAACAGTCATTCAGGACATGATTTCACACTTAAGTGTAATTGAAAACTATTGCCAAAAGCAAGTGTCCTTGAGAGAGCAATTGTTTGGCTAATTTCCTTATGTTGCTAATTAAGCCCTTAACCCAGTCACCAGTAATTTCAAGCAGAGAAGGAAAGTTACAGTGATGATTTTCCTCCTCTAAGCAGAAAATAATTGAGTAATTTCCATAAAGACATTACTGTGAATGAATAAGTACATTCTCCTAACATCTGCAAAATAATGGGCTCCTGAATAATGCAGTCAGAAAGTTTAATTCAGTACGCCTGTCAGCTATGAACTATCAGTTTATCAGGGAGTTCAGAAAGGCTTGGTTTAGGTTAAAATATGTAATTTAATTCATTGGATGAGTTCTACAGACAGTAAAATGTCTTACAAGGAAAGACAAATCCTTTTTTGTTTGTTTGTTTGAAATAATTTAGAGGCTAGTATGTACAGTAGGCAAGTTTATTTCTGTGTGAATTTGCTCATCTCTCACTTTTCTAGTAGACTCGTCCTAATTCCTTTTTCTTGATTCACCTCTGATTTGTTTACTTATCCCTCTGTTAAATGACAATAATACAGTGCATTGTGCTGGAAATGAACTATTATCCCACTTACAGTATATGTGAAAACATTCATTAAAAAATAACACACAAAGAAAACTGAAAGGAAAAAAAAATTGACCTGATAAATGGAAGAAAGGCAGGCTGAGGGAACTCTCTTTTTTCTGGTTGTGAAAGGTGAATTATCAACAAAGATATACAATGGGGGTTGTATAAAAGCACACTGGTACCCAACTGATGCTTGGATATAGTATAGTAGGTTTAAGTACATTATCCTTAAAGATGAATGGAACAATTATCTTGCTAGACACACTTCAAATCCTTCTGTAATGGAAGTTTTTCAAGTGACAACAGTGGGCATGAGATGGAACTATGTATTACCAATTACTAATGTTTCTTTAAGCTGGAGAGAGCTGTTGATTATAATGATTGACTTCTAATTGTTGAACTGCATAGTGTAACACTAAACTGTGTTAAATGTATAGTTGTGGGTGTCTGGGAAGCAGAAGCATTTTTAGTTTGAAATTCATTACTTACTTGTGCTTCAACATCTGTTAATTTGCGAGTCTGTTCAGCTGTTTGATTTAGTAAGTTTGTGCCTATTTCAATCATTACTGCAGTCTGGTTCTGCACTGCAGTTTGCTGGATCTCTACCATTTCTTTCTTCATACTGTCTTGGATGTAATTCTCAAGCTACATGGGAAAGGAAAGAGAGAAGAAGATAGTTGCATTCTTTAAATGTTGGAGGGGGAGTAGTACAGTAAGGCTGCTGGCTGCCTTGCTAACCAAATTTGTTCCTTGTCTGTTATACATTTATGTGAAGTTTCCTCATGTTAAGCTCTGACAGAAAGGGCAAATACGACAAGGAGTGTGCGGCCACCCATTTTCTAAAGGCAAGAATAGAGATTTGTAGGAGGTAGGTAGAAGGTGCAGTGGTGAGAATGCTTGCAGGCACTTGGAAGCTTTCCTGCCTTAGTGCTCCCACCACTGTAACTATCAGAGGAGCTTCACCAGCTTTGGCAGCGATGGGAATGTTTTAGAAGACAAAAGCTTAGGAGTTTAGTCATCTTCCTGTATCTAGACTTAAATATTTTCAAAAGCATTTTTCACCATATGACTAGAAGTCAGAGATCAGATGTCATTTAACACTGTTCTGTGTGCATTTCTATCAGACAGAATTTTAAATAAAGAAACGAAATAGTAGAAAAACCTTAAGTACTTTTAAATGCTTAATATTTAGGAATGCAAATACGGGTTTAAATACTTGATTCTGAAGTCATTTCTGTGTCTAAACTAATAAGGCTTTTTTGGTAGTCATTTTATAACAAAGTACACTGCTTTGAAATTCAGATCTGGCACAAGCTTTTACACACACCTACTATACTGCTGTGTAAATAACTGTGGATATTAAACTTTATTCTTCAAGGTTGGTTCCTTGTTAACTAGAGAGAGATCAAAACGGTAATCTGAGCAAAGCCATCTCTGCAAATAGGATTACAGAACTCCATGACTTCTTTGAAAATGTTATCACTGACTTATTCCAAAACACACCACTAGAAAATGAGTTAATTCTGGGCTTAAAGGTAAGGTAAACATTTTACAGTAGACTCAGGCAATTGCCCAGTTAAAACACATAGCTGTAATGTTGCTCTGATTACAGTACACAAAACCCGTGATTACAATTTAAGGCATCTGGTAGTTCTGGTTGTCAGATTTTTACACCCCTTGTCACTCTGCTTGCAATTTTCGAAAGCAGTTTTGTTTGGACACACAGATCTGCGTTTTTATAATTTATCTTATTTAAATGTCTGTGAGTATAAGCCTATCTCCAAGTATCTAACCTCTTTCAAATGGTATCTCATTCATATGATGTATTCTAAATCACTGAAGTATTCTTTTGACTTTAGTTTAACAATTTGTCATCACATCTGTTTCTAAACTTAAGAATATTAAATAAGTAACTTAGGGAATATGGTATTTGTGCTTACTTGAAAGCATGAAATATGAACATCAAAAGGGATTTATTTTAAGATTTAAAGCCAGTTTTATGATCTGGCTCATTTATTCCAATTTAGAGCAACATGCAGCATCAAAATGATACTGACCTATAAAGTGACTTTGGAGCTTCTCAAGATTTTTTTTCTCCAAAATAACCCCCCTACAGACCATGATTACATAAATCCCTTCTGTTTTTTCCTTCATGTTCACTAATCCTCTCCCACTTTTGTGCAATCTCTCATGTACACATCATAAAATCTCTTTTCCTGACCTGAATCAAGATACACACTCATCCCTCTTTGCTTGCATTTTCCTCCCTCTTCATCATACAGTGGAAAACTGTAGAAAGTAGGCCTTTGTACTATTATGTTTCATCATTTTTTAGGGGCAGGTGCTTACTTTCTTCAAAGACAAATAAAGGAATTATTTTAATCCAAAATGTCCATTATCTCCCACTGACCTTAGCAAGAGCAGAACATGTTCCCATTGCATACTCTCAGAAAGCAAGGCCCTTGGCTTCCGAGAGGGAGGTGGAAGAGCCTTTTCAATCAGGCTCCAGTTAAGATAACTAAGGCTAAATTTCATCAACAACACTGAGGATTAGGAGCCATTTTGAAAGGCTTCAGTTCTTTGTGGCATATTTCTTTGTAGAATACTATTTATCAGCTCCTACCAAGCAGCCTCCTTCCTTTGTAGAAGTAGCACACTCAGAATTTCTGCAAGAGAGAGAATACCTTGGATCTTTTGCAAGAGGGAATGGCACAGGAATAAAATGCTTCAGTCCTCATCCATGTGTTCAGAACCTGAACAGCATGTCTGTCTTCTCCCATATTTTCCTCAAATTTGGAAGGTGCAGCAGGGATTATTTGCCAGATTTCTCCTAGCCACATGGCTAGTTATGGAAAGTCAACTTTTAATCCCTTTTTAATTTGATTAATAGCTGGTGTGTAAGACTTTTGTTGATAATATGTCAACCCAGATTACATGATGGTTATTTTGGACAAAGTAATTGTCAAAAAATAGTCAAAAAGCAGACTATTAGTGATGCATCTTTCAGAAATTCTGCTTTTGAGGGAGTAAGTCAATACTATCTTAAAGGAAATTAAAGGGAAGAGGTAAAGAGGTATTAATATATTCAGATTTGAAAGAAGGAATAGATAGTTAATAGCATTTCAGTAAGTCTTCATGGGATTCTTTTCATGAAGCATTCTATTTTTTGTGTAAGACTGGCTGGCATGTATTCTTCAAGAAAGTAAATATAAAAATGAAAACGGGAAAAAAAGGTCTCAAAGTATGCTTAAATAGCAAAAACAGCTGGGAAAATTGAAAAAAAAATAATTTCACCATTAAGATTTGTGATATAATCATGGTAATGCATTTTTAGAGAAAAAATTCTCTAAGGTCATCAGTTTGGGGCTGTCATGCTTTATTACTTCAAATCATATAAAATCATAAAATTTGATGAAAATACTTTAACGACATTACCAAAAGAACGACATATCAGTCATATTGGTGCACATTCCAAAACATTGCTCTTATAGCCAAGATTGTCTTTTTTTAAGTAAGCTTTAAATTGGCAAGAAAGAAAAGACAACATGTGGAGTATGCGTTAAAAGAAATTTGTTTTCTAACCATTGGCAGAGATGGTATTAATCCTTTATGAAAGGTTGCCAGTACTTATCTAAATGAAGAGCCTTCCTGACTGCTATTGTATAGTGTCCATATTACAGAACAATTTTCCAAAAAATCAATAACTTAAGGGTGCATTTTGGAGACACATTATCATTCTTTCATTTAAAGTTATAAATGAGGTCTTACTTTTGTTCCTGTTGCCAAATGGGCTAGTACTAATTAAAGAGTCGTGTTCCTGGCAGCATTTATAACTATACGAATACATACATCCCTTCTTTGCCAAATGCTGCCTTGTATAAATGGTACAAATAGTACTGGCTGCTAGTTTCATTTTATCAAATTTGTCATTTATTGGAGCAATCTTTCCTAACAAAGTTTGGTGATTTTCTTAATGTTTATATTACTGATTCTTTCAACTGTAACATTTCTTTTCAGAGAGCAGTATGTTAATCCTGAGTTTCTACATAATGCTGTGTCCCTTAGTAGAAGTAGGAAGGTGGCTGGAGCTGCATGATCCTTTGCATCCAAGGATTCACCATCCAACCCCTAAGATAATCAGAATCTATCAAGATCTTTTTCCTTGAATCAAATACAGGTTGCTAAACTAAGCAATTCATCACTTTCAAGGACATTATCTATAAGTTTGAGAAAATTCCAAAAGCAGTTTTTAGACTTTTTCTTGTCAAATGAAATCTGAAGATAATCTTTATTCTTACAACAAAGCATCCATTCTAAAATTGATAGAAGTATCAAAGAGGTCAAAGTTTATCTGCAGTCATATCTCTATAGCCCTGTATTTAGATCAGCAGATTCATTGCACAAAAAATGTCATTAGCCCCATAAACTCAGCAACTGCTGTGTGTGATATACTGTATGAAGCTCAGCTGCATTTAGGTCGTTCATTCTAACAGTTGATTGCTGGATAAATGGAATGGTCATGCACTTTCATGCTCCAGCCATGTGTTCCTGCTCCTCTCTCACAATATTTTGGGACTTCTGACTAAGCCTGGAGGCACTAACTTCAAAGAAAAGAAGTGGCAATGTCCTGTCAAGTTTGTGGATTTTGCATGTCCTAGATGTCAAAGCTGTTACTAAGATAACTGTGGCTGTCCATAGCATAGAAAAGTTACTGTAAGAAGTAACATGATTTAAAATTATATGCTCGAGTTTTAAATACAGACTTTGCCCAATATTTGCCTAAGGATTTTAGTGTATACGAGGGTCATTATCTTCCTCTGATTGCACTGACAACTGATTGTTCTCCTGCCATTAATTTGAAGTTTTAGGTCCTTGATATTCTTGGCATTGGCTGTCTGATAAATATGGAATAATTTAACTAAAACCCAAAGAATATGCATTACGTTTCCATGAGAAACAGCTGTTTCTATACAGACTTTGATTGTGCCTAGTGATTAGTTTACAAAGTAGTTCAAAAGAACTTGCAGAAGTATAGAACAGGTTGTACTGCAACACGTATTGGAACACATATTGCATGCTTAGTCATCTAATGTAGATACAGAGAAAATTGCAGGGATAATGGCATGTCTGTAGTCTTTTTCCTCTTATTTTTGTTCTGAATTTCCAAAAGTGGATCCTGTAGAAAACCTAACAACAGAAAATACAACATTTACAACTAGGCACTTTTAAATATACGTTGAAGCTACAGTGTTTGACATATATTAAGCTGTCAAAAGCTTTTTGAGTTACTACTCTTGCATCCCTACTGAAAATGTCCTGTGCTTTATTCAAAGCATATTCTTGTGAATTTAAACCAAAGGCATTTAATCACCTCTTCCAATACCTTTGGTCATCATCCTGACATTTTGTTCTCTAAAATTTGTGTTTATACACAAAAGCGAGCACGATGGAAAATGAACTTAAGCATCCATAATCAGTTTAGCTTAGTTCTAGTGACAGGGCAAAATACTAGAACTGATGATGAGTTTCATTAGTTCTTTTTCTGAATACTTTTTCAGAGTACAGATGAGACCTTCCTATTTCTCATGCTCCAGATGTTTTCAGTCCTCTTTAACCCAGTAATGTTTGGTCTTAGATGCCTTGCCCTTGTTTCAGAGTGGCAGTGTTCTTTGGACTGTGGCTGCATCTGGTTTCTTCATGAGTCACCTGCAGTAGAATTTAGCCCATAATTTGAAACTTGCACCAATGTGCTATGGTGTCATTGTAGAAGGTCATTCATATATGCCACAGAATCCTTAAATTTCTGATCCACAGATATGTTTTAGTATATAAGGACAGAACATACAGTTTGGTCAAGGACTATTTAAACAGACTTCACTTGCAATTAAAATACTAAATATGTAAACTAGGTTTTTTCGTAGTATAATGAAGGTTGGGTTTCTTGGGGTGAGCCTGACTTTCTGGATCCTACTGAACATGGATAGTAGTGAAATGTAATGTAGTCTTTTTAAAAAGAAGAAAACACTGTTACAGTTTCATCACAGCAGTTCATATACGCAATATGAAGTATTTTACCTACATATATATGCCATGCTGCTTAATGTGCATGTATGTAATGAATGGAGCATCATACTGCCTGGCTTTCCATGTGTGCTTATATCTGTATTTCCACATCACTGCAATGTATTCGTGTTATGAAGACTAAATACTTTAAAAATTTCAATTCTGCAGACAATTTTGTTCCTTTTTAAACAGCTTTTCATACTTCTTTTCACAGTCTATCAATGTTGCTACTGCTTAAAGTTAGAATAAAAATGGAAGAATCACTATCCCGTCCAAGATCCATGTATCTTGACAGGGAACACATTTTAAGGGCATTGCATCAATCGCAAGCAATCAGATCTTAAGCTATTTAAAATTAGCTTTTAATAAAATAATGCATTTCTCTATGTTTTCTGAAAGTCAGTTATCAGTTTTAGTAGCTTGTAACTTTTGGAAAAGATTAGTACTCTGCAGAAGAAAAAAGCAAACATTTTAAATTGCCTTTTTTTCTTCTTTTCTTTTCCTGGGGCAGGAAGTCCCACTGGCCTATGTGTTGTTTCTCAAGGGAGGGGAAAAAATCTTTTGGGAATGTATATGGGAATGCTTGAGATGTCTCTACCCTATTAGCTTCTTACATGCCCCATCGAGCATATCTGCCTGTCCAGACCTCCAGCTAAGATTTTTCTCTTATCTCATTTTCCTGTCAGCAAACAAAAGGTGAAAGTAACATCATAAATGAATCCTAGCTGAGAGTGAGCTGTGATTTATTGGAAAATATTCAAGCTAAAATTGTGTAATAAAATACTAAAGGTTTAAATGCTAATACTTAAAATAGTAAATACAGACTTTAAAGTAAATTATATGCAGGAGATGGTTCAGTTAATGCCACTTGTGTACTAAATAAAAGCTTACCAATTCATTCTCATGTCTGACTACATCTCATTTAGAGGAAGCTGTATGTTATGCTTTTATAATTTATGCTTCTAGCAGAAGGAAAAAATTCCCCCCTTCATTGGAAATAATCTACCTGAATAAAAACCAAATGTTTCATTAATATAACATGAAACTAAATGCATGAAATGCCTTCATTGTCTGCACAAATATTTATGAAGAATGACTTTCACTCTGTACTCTTGAATGGAAGTATGTCGTACCTAATACTAAAAGTTATTACAGCATGATTATACTGTATGTTTTAAACTACAAAAGTTATAATCAAAATGGTGACCTAGAAAAAGCAAACGGGTGTATAACCAAAGGCAAGACACGTTAAGAGCTGAAACTATCCCAAAGGCTATCTTAGAGTTGAGCTCCCACCATTCCAGACACTGAGCTTGTTTCATACATGTGGTATCACGCTACTGCCATCCTAACTGTGCATGCGTTTTCACATGGTTTGTCACTTGAAGGATGACATAGGTTCTTTATACTATATGTAATGCATATGTTTTTTACGGTGCTTTTTTTTTTTTTTTTTTTGAGGTTTAAATAAAATTGCAAATGAAAAATATTATTGAGATTTTAAAAAAAATTCTTAATTGAAACTTAATAGTCAACTTGACAAACCTTTGAATAGTGTGAATTTCTGTATGGGCAAGGGAATAATTTTAAATCAAAATTTAGTAGCTATCTTCAGAACTCAAATTAATTAGTTGGTGATTAACCATTCTCATTAAGAGTTACGGATGTTCATTAAGGTAGTAATCTAAGATTCTGAATCACTGTTTTTCAGGATCACAGCTAAGTGGTATTTCTCTTAGAAATCAGGGAAGGAATTCATAAAGTTCCCATTAGTCTAAAAATAAAGAATAAATAAATAAATAGTGTGAGTCATGAATGGCATTTTGCCGAAGTTCAGTAGCACTGAAGCCAGGAAGACAAGAAGCCAGTGATGCTTCTGCCATTCACTGAAATGAATATAAATATTCCTTATTATGTGCAACAAGCCCCCAACATTCAAAACTAGGATTCCTTCTCTATGAACAGTGTAAGAAATACTGCCAATCAGTATTTAATTTTTAAATACTAGGTTATAGCGTTGGTCTGTAATTTCACAAATTGAACATTCAAACTTTTTGGAGAAATGCCTGCATGTTTTCAGATATATTTTGTACTTGCATGCTACCATCAGGGAATCAGGACATTACCAGACTGATATAAAGATGATATTCTGCCCTTAAAAGCCCACATTTGCTATCCCAGATTTAAAGTAATCCTGTCCCGTTTGTGTATTTTTTTCCATTCTGCTGAGCAATAGGCAGCTGAAATAAACTTACCACCAGGTAAGCTGGTGGTGGTACTTAGGACATTTTTATGAAAGACACTGGCTATGTAGCCTTATAAACTTTACAAAATTTTTAGAGAATTTCTATCTGTCACAGTTTTTTCTTAATTTAAAGCCATTTCTCTCTTTTATCTCCACTTACAAGTATTTTTTATGAATTCCTCTTTCAACAGGAGAGCCTCAGAGACTGGCTCATGATGTGGTGGGGCAATTTTTTGAGGAAATACGAAACAAATTCCTCTTTTCAAATATGTTACTGGGGAAGTGAAAAGGAGCTAGGCATTCACAGTTCATTCTCAGCATTGCTTTCTAGGGAAGCAGTCATCTTGCATTCCACTTCCAACCAGACGGAAGAATGATTTGGAGTTCAAGGATCAAACTAGTTAGGAAGCTGTGGAACACAATTAGTCCCTTTTGTAAGCTATAAAACTGGGTGTCTCCTGTTTAAAAGCTGTGTTCACAGAGCATCTTTCAGCATGAAAAATCATTAGTTTAAAAAAAACTTCACAGGTAAAAGAAATTGAAAACATTTTGAGTAGTTCTTAAACTCTGCAACATACTGGCTTCTAAATACAGCTTATGGAGCTTTTGTAAGATTTTTTTCTTGAAGAAGAAGCCTCAATGATGATGTTACCAAGAGAGAACCAGTCATCTGAGCTGAAGACCTGCCAATTTTTGGTTGCTCAAGCCTTTGAGGCAGTACGCGTCAGCTGCTGATTTCAGTTTTGAAGAACTGAACTTCTTTACTAAGAACTCATGCACTGATATTCCTCTACATTTTTTAAGTGCTGCAGTTCTTTTTTTAAGACATGCTGCATCTTTCTCTCCATTGCTAATATGCCAGATGGACAGGGGAGACTGTGTCTGAAAAGCTCCTACATGTTCGTGACCACTCTGAAAATTCCTTGCTTGCCAGACCAGACCTGTCAGAGAACTTCCCTGAGGTTTCCAAAACCCTGGGTGGGGGAAACAGGACGCCAGAATCAAAATGGACTTGACTGTAACTACGCAAAGTGCTAACAGCTGCCTTAAGTGAGGGAAACTTCGTATTCACCTCTGCTTCGGTAAAAAACTGATTATCTTGATATATTCTTGTCTTTGCTCTTCCATTAGCACAGGTAAGAGTCTTTAAGGCAAAAGCTTCTGAGGAATAGATAAAACATTATCCTTTATTATGAAGATAAAAACTTGAAAGATAAAACAGGAAGCTACTGTGTTAAGAGTGGACAAACACAAATATTTGGAAATAAGATCAGCACATACAGGCAGCTTATTGCAGAAACAAAACGTACTGTGTGATGCAGGAAAAAAATAAATAAATATGTAATCCTGAACACATTTCTGCTTCAATAGTTAGGATTATCCATCTACAAGCAGGCAGTTCAGTTTTCTGGGACAGAACCAAGAAGGAAAGTCTTTCTATCCATTGCTTCCAGAAGTTCCTCATTGTTTCTGGTGCCCCACTGAGCAGCGGTGCAAAGTCAACTCTTGAGCTGAGTTCCATTCACTGCTCCTGAAGTGAGGCAGCTGCCAGCTGGTGCCCTTCTATGAAGACCATAAACTGGAGCTAGATCCTCTCAAAACAAATGCTCTTGGTGCTCATTATAATAGAAGAGGAGGAACTCTCAGCAAAACTGGCTGGGAACCAAGGCTATGCACTATAGGATGGGTATTTTATGGGAGGAAACTGCCCTTATCTGTCAAGATCTGATGGGATGGGCCACTGAAGAAGGAGACTAAAATGCACTTTACAGGGACTCTCTTGAGTGCAAGACTGCTCTCAAGATAAGTAACCATATATAGCAAAGGAGAAAGTACTATGTCATTAATCCTGGATGCAGCTAGCAAGAAAAAAAAGCTATCATCTGTCTTAATACCCAGGAGCATGTAGGTGAGGGTTAAAAAGAAATTTAACAATGAGGACAAAAGAATACAGAACTGAGAATCCTGAATGACAAGGGATGTAGGGAAAAGGGAGTTCAGGTTGTCTGTGTGAGCAGAATTTTTATAATGAATGTGTCAAGGATAGGAATTCGTAAAGCCAATGACCTGCAAAATGGGCTGGAAGACTGATCTTAAAGCCATCTGAGAGAAAGAATTGTCTGGTTGGCCTGAAGGTTAAAAAACATCATGATGTTGGAAGGAAATTCACTGAGGAAAATTGTGAGTGCAAAGGACTTGACTGGATGAGACTCTTGGGAACTGTTACTCCCACATGGGCTTGAGAGGCACAAGAAAAGGAAAATGTGCATTTCCTTGTGATTAAAATTATCATTCTTTTTTTCTGTTCCAATAGCATCCTTACTAGTTAGAGGTATTCCACGTTAAGTAACTACACAAAGTAAGTAAGCCTTAAACCACATGTCTGATTTACTGGTTTACTCCATTATTCATTTCAGGTAGTGTTTAAGGAAAAAAAGTTTCACCTTTTGAGTCAAATGATTTTTTAGATACATCAGATGAAATCTTAGTTTCACTAGGAAGTCAGTGGGACAAGCGGAGCTAGGGTTTTGTATGCTGTCCTCACAGCCTTTTAAAATAATAAAGTTTACCATAACAAAGAAGCTGAACTCAAGACATGGGTAAGTTTTCTCTAGATGCAAATCAAATAAACTTATGTGTCACAGGAAAAAAAATAAGGTATTATTAACTATATTTAAACTTTCTTCCATAGCTGGTAAACTGTAGTTGTCAGGATCCTTGTTTGTACATGGTGATTTCAACACGATCAGATTGTTTATATTTGTTGCAGTTTAGACTCTTTCTAAGGGTTTGGTTATTAGTCTTGGGGTTTACCTTCTAGTTATTTGAACTTTCATCATGTCAGAGCAGTTTTCAGAAAACATTCCCAGTAAGGCTCCAGTAGCAGTTACAATGGAGTTTTTTAATTTACTATTACTTTATAGGCAATCACTATATCTGACAGAAAATCTGGCATCAGGATGGGAGTTTAACATAAGTGAAAACATAAGGGATAGTTAACATGGTCAAAGTTCAGACCTCACGCAAGGAAGCTTAGTTTAATTTAAGTCAATTCCTTAGAAACAGAAAAATACAAGATTTTGTCTGGTTTTACTTATTCACTTAGGCTGTATTTTGCCTGCTTTATTTTCTTAAAGTTGTATTAAGAAACTGGATGTTGCTGTTGCCTTTGAATAGCTGAATTACCCTGTTTAATAGAAAAGCTTTCTGAAAAGAAAGCAAAAACGTGGGAATTGTTTCATTAAGTCTTGACCAGGGAATTTTCTTGAACTGTCTGAATGGACAGGATATTTGTTAATGCAGTAGGAAACTATGGCAAGCGTGTTTTCCATTGCTACCTATATATTTCAGTCTTGATCTGCAAATTTTCATGTTTGACTGTTGACTTTTTGCACAGTGGAGATTGTCAGCTGACCACTGATACCATGGAAGAGTGGTGCTACTGCTTCATGACTGATTGGCACATTCTCCTTAATGGGGTGGTTTATATTTTACTTTGAAACTGTGAGTTTGAAGTAGTATCTTGCAGGTGGTCATACCTTGTAAATGGAAAATAGGAGTGGGAGGGAAACTGATGCAAGTATATAATGTAGTTCAAAGGAAAGGACCTAAAGGAAGTATATGAAGTGTCTCAGTATGATGTCTGCAAATTCTGTGGAGGAAGACAAAACTAAAGTGATTTTTATTTGCCAGCTATCAAAAGTAAACCTCTCAGCTTACCCCAGTATTTATTCAGTATGTGACTATACATCAGGTCATATGATGAACAGCAAGCCCCTAGTACACTGATGTCACATCATACATAGAAAGCTGCTGGGGGGGTAAGGGCTATGGCTATTGCCCAGGAAATGTCCTTTCCACTGAGCTGGGTGTCTCCCCATTCCCACACCCTGACAGAATGGAACAAAAGAGACTTTTTCCTTCCAGGATCACGTGCATCAGGTGCAGGCCTGAACCAAAAAGCAAGCATAGCGATGAAGCTGATACCATGAGTGCACGAGGTGAATGACTCTTAATGCTTTCAGCATGAGAATGAGCAGGTCTGCAGAGCTGTTGTTTGGACAGAGCTCAATACACTACTCAGTCATTTTTATTCTAGAGGTTTGAATACGTTCCTACTGTTTTTAAACAGATACAATTTTTTCTTTCTCCAGAAATGAGAACTTTTAGTTTTTCTCCCTGTCACAAAAATCCTGTAGTGGAATGGTAATTAGAGATCAAATATTTGCCTAGTGAGTTTTCATGTAGTTCTGACAGTGTAGAATTCAGTTGCTAACATTGAGCGAGCTGTAACATATCAAGCAAGGCTTATTTTCCCCCTTCTGGAAACTTACGTGATAAGATGTTGTAGCTAGCTATTTAATAAATATTCTGTTAGGCTCTTAGCTGTGTTACCACAACATACTGATTTTAATCCCTGACCAAAATCAGTGTTAGAAAGTTGATATGCTGTTCTCCAGAGGGCACAGAAACATAGTTTCCTGCGTTTTAAGCTCTATCATGATTCTTGAGACGTGAATACAAATACAAAACCGAAAAGATATTTTTTCCCCTAAAGTATTAAAGGGAGTTTGCACAAAGTTATGATATTATATGCCACTTGGGTTTAGCAAGAATCTTCAGAGACAGCTGAATTGAAAAGAAAGTTGCTGTCATCTAAGAATTCTGAAGTATTCGCTCACCTAGAGAGGGAAATGTTTCACTCCTTACAGCTTCTGTGAATATAGTAACTCTGTGAAGAATACTAGATTTCCATACATAGTTCTACTAACAGAGAAGTTAACGGAGCAAAGGTTGCATATTCTATCAGCCTTCTCTTTTTAGTAGTAAGACCTTGTTATGACCTTAGTAGGCTCCTGGAAGATTATTAGATAAACTGATAAAGTTTCATATAGGTAGTATAAAGACAGGAGAAATGTTCCTGTAGCTTCCCTCTTTGTCCAGACTAAGCCATAACATCCTGTAAGTTGGAATGAGAACAGATAGATATCTCCAAATCATACAAATTGCAGGATACGTTTGCTGAGCTTTATAAACAACATCTTAATTTTAGGGCTAACCTGTTCCACAAGCAGATAAAAACTAATAGGATTTTCAGTAGTTATTTGGAATGTAGTAAGCTTTTTTTTTTCTTCCAAAGGCACTTAAGGAGTAGTAATGTATTTTCCTAGGCAGCTTGAAATCTGACACAGTGAGTGTTTGCAGAACTACTTAGGTGTGGGATTTTTTTTATACAAAACGTGGATCTGGATTTTGTAACCTGAAGAATTCTTTACCATTTCCTCTGAGTTTGGTTTACTTCGCATAGACTTTAAGTTCACCAAACAGTATTTCATTTATTCTCACTAGATAATAAATACAATTCTTTTTGACTGTGTCCCATTTCCAAGAGATGTGTCTGTTAAATGAAATGAAGTTATCACAGTATTTCCAGTTGTAAAGCACTTTTTAATGCTTTGTGTGTTTGTGAGGTTATTTGGTTTAACACTGTGGAATGTGCTATATCTGTAAGGCATTTCTGAGTATTAAATTACTGTGCCATACCTCTTTTATCCCAGATGCTTTGCCCTGTGAGATTTTCTGATGCTATTATTTTTTCACCTGTAATTTACATTTAGCTAGTGTGAGAAATTTAAATAATAAAATGGCAGACAAAATTGTCTGTGCTTGTTTCTGAAACTTCTTATTCAGTGCCATAGAAATTCTCCTTTTCTTGAAGGTTATATTGATGCTTATGGTCCACTGACAAATTGTCTTCTCAGTGGTTTACCTGTTACTACCAGTGAGAGATTTCCTAGAGTGCATTTGGACTACCAAAATATTTTCTCTGCGTGACACACTTGTTTCATATTCTAGTATGTACATGAAATACGTTTTCATTCGAGAGCCATCTGCTTCCATTTTCCCTTCTGCAGTCCTTATGGGTATCCTTAAGGCTCCTGTCAGTATCATATTGGTAACCAGACACCAAAGCCTTTTTTATCTCTGAAGTACAACTTGCATCTTCTGTTTCAGGAAGATTTTTATATTTTTTTTCAAATAAGGGTGGTGAGGCACTGGCACAGGTTGCCCAGAGAGGTTGTGGATGCCCCATCCCTGGCTGTGTTCAAGGTCAGGTTTGATGGGGCTTTGAGCAACCTGGTCTAGTGGAAGATGGAGGGAGTTGGACTTGATGATCTTTGGAAGTCCCTTCTAACCTCAGCCATTCTGTGAGTCAATGATTTTGTCAGGAATTGGGAACAGGGATACACCAAACTCTATGGAAAGGTCATCAGTCCCATTTTGCCTCTTGTACCTGTTTTAACAAGTGGAAAGCATAATGTTTATCTTTCTATTCGTATCATATTTTCAGCCTAGTCCGCATTTCTACTTTCTGCCAATTGTCTCTTGATTCTGAGGTTTACAAACTTTAGTGGCAAAGCAGAATGGCAGGGTGAGGGCCATGCAGCATGTTATTTTATTGCAAACAGCATGTTTTGCAACTTCTTCAGCAGTGCTGAGAAATCTGCCTCTTCAAGGAGGTTTTCTTTTGTATTCTATTCCTCTGTTTCTCTCTCTTCCAGGCTGAAGAGACAGACTGAACTTCCTCTAGGGAGCTAAGACAGACTCAGTTATCTGATGAAACTCTGGGTTTGCTATGCTCCAGAGAAGGATCCACAAATGGCACCTGTCTGTGGTAGATTCTAATCTACAGTCTGACACTATGTCTTCTCAATCAGTTAACTATATTTTGCATGTCTAACCCTGTAATAATGGCATTGGTTGAGAAAGACAGTTTTACTTTGCCCCCATCCTGGCTTTGTAAATTTTTTGGCCATGTAAAATTCCATGTAACAACAACTGCAACAGAAGATTCTTGCATTAAAGTATGTAAAAGGTTGTTAAATAAGTAGTGGTCTACTAAGCTGCCTTAGCTTACTGCAAGAAGTATTGTAAATCAAATCATGTATAATGTGGCACATTTTCAAAAACACAAATATGGTAGTATGAAAGGGACAGTATAATTCAGTTACTGAAGATACTAGATAGCACATTTTGAAGGGAAGAAATGGGTAGCTATGTCTTCCAGGCAAAGTTCTATTCTAAGTAATACATATGTGGTCACATCTTTCTTGTGATTAGGAATCAAGAAAATGGTATCAGCTGTTTCCCCGCTAAACTGTGGGGAGATGCATTTTATTGAATTTTTTCATAATTAACAACAAAAAAAAGGAGCAGTAATAAGATAATTGTGTATAAAAGAAACACCATTCCAAACCCCAGTCTCTCTGCAAAATCTTCTAAGACATTCTAAAGGTTCTATGGTTTACTTTTATATAGTAAGTGGGCATGTAAATAAAGAGGACTGGAAACCATCAATTCAAGCATCTCCAGACTCATTTCCTACATGTGCACTTGAAGAAAGGGAAAAAAGAAGAAAATAAAGCACTTGATGGCAATAATTAATGGAGAAAGTCTCCCAATTTGCTGTTTGAACCATTCAAAGATGGTAAGATTATGGTCATATTAATAACAAACAAAGCACATGAAAATATATCTTGAATGCTGGTAAGAGACAGGTTCAGTAAAACAAGTCTCTGTTTATCACATTTTTTACTGGTAACATCTTGAAGATGACAAGCTCTCGATTTCGATTTTGTCTTCCAGGTCTGTACAAGAAAATCTCTAGTCTTCTTTGTTGTTTCTGTACAATTTCATACCTGTATCACCAATCTGGTATTTGTGGAATGATGCAGAAGTAGTCTTTACAACATAGTTTTTAAACACATGCAAAAGTGTCAGTTCAAATCCTTTCACAGAAATTTACCTACAGGAGACATAACAATAAACTGCATAGTCATATCATTTAAAGTACTGTGGAAACTTTATCCAGTAACATGTACTAATCTCAAAGTAAAAAAGTATTTTCTTTTTTACTCTGCCAGTACTCTTTTGCTTAGCAAATACATAGTTGATAGACAGAAACAAGCACTTTTCACAATAAGTAAAAACAGATGCATTACTTAAGAAAGGAATGCAGCTCGAGTCAGAATCATCTCTTGCGTACTTCAAAATCGAGCACTGTACAATATATTTGTCCTTGCCCATTGTGTGCAGATGTTTATGGACGACAGCATGTCAGAATATCTTTTCATATTTGAGATACAAAGTCCAGTACAAGTATGACAGTAACTATAATCTTTCATTGGTAATTGCTCATCGAAAATTATAAGCATTCATTCCTATGCATCTTAAAATATCTGATTTTGTTGTGCTTAGGGAAGAAACACATTTCAAAGTGATAAAGGGTTTTTAGCTTCCAGGATATCACGACAAGGAAAACCAAGTCTCAATTCTGAGAGTATTCAAAGATACTGCATCTCTATCAGCAAAGTATGCCCTCTCCTAGTGTGCTTTCAGGATGAAGTTCTCAGGTTTAAATGCTGACTCCTGGCATAGGCTTTTATTTTCTAGTCTTTTGATCTGCTGATAAACTACAAATAAATTACCTATATTCCGTATACTATAATCAATTTGAATCACACATTGTGTTCAGCTGTTTGTAACAGAAAATATGACCTCTTTCTTTTACACTATTGCTTTGGACAGAGTCATATTTCCTGAGTCAGAATCTAGTTTATGTACTAAGAAGTAAATTCAAGTCAGCATTCAGTTATTTCAGTGTCTTAATACCTGACAAAATGCAGGTTCCTTGAGCAGAACTGCCATGTTCCAAATTGTAAAGCTGCCATTAATTCAGATAGAGATTTGTTTAATTGTAGAACTTAAGGGACTTGCCTGTCTTCTGGGAATATCTGAAAACCTGATGTTGTTTTTTATATTAAAAAAAAAAAAAAATCCAAAGTATAATAGCCAACATCCATCTACATTTAAAATTTCCAATCTTGTATCTCAGCTGTATATGAATCTGCTCTCCTCTCAAAATAATTGAAAATCTTATTATTCAGAGGCTTATTCTTCATGCACAGACACACATCAGAAAAAAATCTTACACTTCAGTATACAGATTGATCCCAAGGTAGGGAAAGTCAAAGAACTTCAGGTTAATTTCAGATATATTGCTACACCATCACTTACTAGCTTACTGCTAAACACTGGCTTAGGTGGAATAGTGGTTTGTTCTAGTATTTCGTCTGAATGCTTATACATAATCTACTTTTGAAAAGGCATTCTCCAGTTTTAGGTGTAGTATGTACAGTAGTGGCATGAGGCATTAATACAGTTCAGACCAAAAAAAATGTATTTTTTATGAAGCAGCACGTTGTGACAATAGTAGAACAAAGTCTTCTCTCTATACAGGAGCAGACAAGAAGAGAACCTGGACCTACGTAACTCATTCTTTTCACATTATGTTTGCCCATTAACCAGCTGAAGCGCACACTTCCCATGCTGTTCCATTCATACAGCCTAGTGTTCATTCAGAAACAGAATGTTTCCTCCAGTTGACGGATTAAAGGCAGGAGAGGGGGAGGAGTGTAAAAATGTTTGGGGATGTGCAGTACTTCAGGAACAACTTTTCAAGGTTAATTTACACTAAAAGTTCATAATATTTTTTTTTTTTACACAATTTCCAAAGAAAACAGGTGCTGCCTTTTAAATCAGCAAAAACTAACTTTTAAAAGAAGTAAAACCTAAAGCAGTTTTTTGTGCGGTTGCTGAGAAATTAATGTCAGGTTATTTTTAAAATCAAACATATTACACTTTCAATACAGTATAAAAACTAAGCAAACAGACTTTTTCGCTCTGCCTTGACTAACCTAGCATCATAGCTGAAATATGAACCTAGGAATGTGTATTAGTGACCTTAAAAAAACAGCAAGTAAACTCTGTAAGCAACTTTAAAGGTTATTGTTTGCTTTTCATCTTCATTTGCAGACCAGGTGTCTCTAGCAAAGCATATCTGAGGAAAAGCTACTTTTGTTGGAGTCTCTTTGTGAACAAAACAGATGACATAAAGAGCAGGTGTTAAAATAGTGAAAAAGGCAAACAGCAGTTATTTTACAGGATGTTTAGCTGTGGAACAGCAAGGGGAAAAAAAACCCCAGGCTATTCTAAAACATCTTCTTTGGAAATCTTTGCTCAAATAAAAGATACATTTCTCTATCTAGTAAAACAGAATCATGCCTTTTGATTGCCCAAAGAATGAATTAGATATAGTTATCCTATTCCTCTTGTAACTGATTTCCCAGGGACTGACAGGAAAAGGCATAGCTTTTACTAAATAAGGATGCTGGAATTTCCTTACTGGTTTCTGTTTACCTGATGCCACTTATGATACTGTGTTTGTCTACTTAAGAGGCATTTAGCACTGGAGTCTTGTGTGTGATTTCATTATTTATATTAGGAAATCGCTTAGCAGCTCTGTAGATTAGACTGCTTTGCTTTGTGTGGTTTTCATCCTGCATTACACATCTGTTAATGTTGGTCTTAACATTACAATAGTGAGCATTGTAAATTGGTAAGTAGAAAGGTAAGTAAGTACGTGGAGGGAAGTATGTTTGCCTGTGAGATTAAAAAACCGAAAGCCACTGATCTGTCATTATTTGGGTGTCTAAATTAAGCATCCTAAACTCATAAAGACAGGCCACACTGCAGCCTTCAAGTGTATGCATTTTGGATTTAAGTTTCATCTTCAGGTGGATGAAAACCCTATGCTTTCTGCTTTACAGTGTGACTTCTGTTTCTTACACAAATTCACCAGCAGGTTTCTTTGGTTATATCTTGCTAGTTCTGTAACTTTGTAACTCATGAGAGAGGTGAACCCTAACACAAAATCATTTTATAGTCATGTAAGAAGTGGCTACTGGTTGCAGAGAATTGCAAATTCTCTCCATCAGCAACAAATATATCTTTCTTTATGAAAAAGACCTTGTGACATCACTGGAGCACTTTGGAGGTACTATGTCAACCACCCAGTTAAGTTCTCAAAATTGTTATTGCTTAGAAGATAAGCATATTGAAACATAAACACTCATAAATTTACCATGCCATTAAACTATATTTTCACACTTTCTCAGGTATCAGTGAAATAAAGGTTTCTTAAAGCCTACTGAACCATATAGCATTTAGAATCAAAGTAGTACTTTTTATAAAGTGTGGAATAGTGATCAGGTTTACTCTCCAGTAATATTAAGAATTTATGCAGTATAAATTTTTTTCTGCTGTTCCAGACATAGTTTTACAAATGTTTCCACTTTGGCAATAAACATGTCATTTTCCCTTAGTTGCAATGCAATGGAGTTGCATTAAAGGAAGCTATGTGGCATCTGTAACACCTTTTCCAGACTATTTTTCCCTTCAATATTGTGTATTTGAGTGGAAATGTTACAGGATGCAAAGGATATCCGCTAATGAACTTTCTTGAAATTCTATCACTTTACTGGGCTCACTTCACTGCAAGTCAGACTTGCAGTCTTTAGTTAGAATTATAGTTCTTTATGCTTGGTTCCCAATATGTTGATTTCTTCAGACATGCCCTGGATAAAGGTGCATTCTGTCTTCTTTAAAGAGAGATAAAATAGCCCTTATCTGTTAATTATAAATTAGTAGCTGGTTCTTTCATGTCAGAAATGTCAGACGTGCTCGCAGTCTGCCTATGGATTTACTATTTGTCCAAGCAACCCAAATGTAATGAGAAACTTTAAAGCACGGGCTCTGCAGAACAGTGCAGTCCTCTGTTCCCTTCTAGTCCGTAAAATTATGTTCTCAAACTTTGTGACTGAGGTGGTTCAGAAGTTTACTTTAGCTAATGCATTTTGTGAATGTAGAAAGAGTCAGGAAAAAAAAAAAAAAGCCTCACAATGAAATAGATAACAGGATGGTGTAAACAAGAATTTTAGAATAAAAACAGTGTTATCCTACCTTCATTAGCCACTGAGTGTTGTTTTCCATTATGTTTTCAAGTAGTTGCAGTCTTTGAACTGAATCATCATAGTCTAAAGGTGCATCCCTTTGCACTGCATTGGACACATAAGAAGTCGAAGATCGGCAGTTCTCCGTCTCGGGCAAAAGGAAGGTATAGCTGCATGACCCATGCTGGACCTGGTACTGCTTCTTGCCCATCGTCTCCATGCTCTTACTAAAGGAGTTGTATCCTGAAGCTAAGAAAATACTGCAGCCCCAAAAGAAGTAAGCAGCCAGCTGCATTTTAATCCCTGCGGTAGCCCAGCAAACCGAGTGCTGCGGGGCGCTACGGGAGCACGGACCTAGTTAACCTGCGCTGAAACCGAGCGCTCTGCTGCCATGTGCCGTCAGGAGGAGGGCTGGGCTTTTCTACCCTCCGAGCTGGAAACGTCCCGTCTTCTCCCGGCCGCCGTGCCCCGAGCTGTCAGATGCGGAAAGCAAAAGTCTTCACCGCCCCCTCCTCCCCTCGCTGTTGGGGGATCCGGCCGCCGGGCTCGCCAGCCGTGAGCCTGGCTCCTCCCCGCCCGTGCCAGGATGTCACGGCCTCAGTGCCCGAGTCAATCGCTTCCCTTGCCTTGTAGGATAAGTTGATAAGAGCAGGCAGACATGTGGAGCGGAGGTGCTCATCCTCCCGCCTTCGTCGGGGCCTTCCTGCCGGCGGGGGGGTGGGGGGGGAAACCACACTGGCACTGCGGACTGCAGGGAGAGCGCTGGGGCGCGGGGGGTGCGCGGAGCTGCGCGGGGCGGCGCGGGGCGAGAGGAAACCCCAGGGAGGAGCCGGCAGCGACAGGACCCCTGCGAATTCCTGCAGCACGGCTCCAATTAGGAATTTCCTAGACAGAGCAATCAGTTCCGATAGCCTCCAACTATGCTTGTAAATTATTTGTGGGGGGTAACCATCTTTAAACACGCTCTAAGCCACCCCTCACCCCCCCAAAAAAAAAGATAAAAGGTTCCTGGACTTGTTTGTTCTTCTTAAAGATTGTATTTTATTTGTAATGTACTGAACTAAGGTGTAATTTCATTTATGTTTAATGCATTGTGTAATTGGAGAGAAAGGCACTGTCCTGAATATACAAAAGCAGGCTTGGGCATGTCCTTTCAAAGAGAACAACACAGGGGGGTTAATTAAAAAGTTTCAGTTAAGCACAGACTTTGTGTTTTACTCAGCCTCTGAGATGAATACTCTATTTTAGTCATGTCGTTCAGGAGTTAAACATTCTCAAGCCTTCTTTTTTTTAAGGCTTTTTTTGTCTGTATTAAATGGCTAACTTTGTAAGTGCTAGCGTTAACGAGACATACAAATGGCAAGGCAGCTGGGACTGGAAGAGGGAAGAACTATCCAGAGGCTGTGGCTGCAAGGCCTGCCTAAGGAGGTGGCATGGGTGAGCAGCAGTTATGCTGCCAGCTCTTGGTAAGTCCAGTTCTGTGCCCTTGGAAGTGGGAAATACCCATAAAAGTTGAGGGAAACTCTATAAAGTAGGTGTTTAAAATGGATGTGTAAAAGTAAAAGGAAGCTTCCCCCCCTCCATCCCACTCCATGTTCTCTGCAATGATCAGTGGTCTTGGAAAAGCGGAAAATTACTAACCCATTTACCAAACCCTGGGAAAGAGTTATTTCCACTGAAATTTTGGAAAAGTTTACTTCTCTGCTTTAGAAAATGCCTTCTGAAACTAGCACAATAGGATACTGACTCCTGAAGACAAACTGCCTGAGAGTTTTCCTAGGTCTGGATCTGGAAGCTATAGATTTTTCTTAATTAAAACAAACAAAGGGAATACCATGCTAGTCAAAACTAGTATGAATTACAGACCAAAGTTTCTCTTATATGAGGAGAATCCCAGCGTGCCTCAGCGTGCCTCTTTTATGACAGACTTTCTTACACAACTTGCTATATTTCATACAGTGTATTAATGTGGCTTTTCCTTTTGAATCATGGGAGTTGTGTTCAGAGGTTGTCAAAAATGCTTATAGCAGCTGAAATGCTTGCCTTACAGTGCTGGAAGCTGTTGGGATTTCTTTATGTAGTTACCTCTGGAAAGGAAAATCTATAATTTTGGGGACTTCCAGAAAGGTTCTTTCTAATTATACTTGGACTGTGACCTGTAGAACTAATTTGTCAGATTTTTTTCCTGTGGAGTATTCATCTGCCATTGTTCATCCTTCCAGCAGAGGAAATGGAGGAATATGTTTGGAACTTTGGATACAGTCAAGATTATTTTCTACAAAATTTATACGTTTGGTATATAAATTATGCGTTCTCCATCCCTTCAACTTCGTACTGCAATAGCAAAACAAATCAATGTGACAGCTACCTGCATTGTTAACGAAGTTTCAAAAGCTTTTCTCCTTTCCAATGTATTGAACTCTTTGAAAGAATGTTTAAATCCATGTGAATAACAGTCTTTTGCAAGGTAGTTGAGAAACCTACTATTATCCAATGAAGACAGCATGTAGGATTAGATTTATACACCAGATTGTGTATTTCTGGGAATCTAACTAGACATTCATTTTTTCTGTTATCTGAGTATTTTTTGTTAATTTGATAACTTAAATGCAAATTTCCTGTTGCAACTTGTTCTTCTTAAATTGGTCTGGTCCCTGCTTTCTTTTCTCTCCCTGCTAGCCCCAAAAATAATAGAGCCCTCAATAGAGTAGTGCTGAAAATAAGACTGCTCTAGCCCTGAAAGTATCTGTCTCCTAGTGAGGAAGAACTAGAGGGTAATCTTATTTTTTTCTGACTATATTTTAATGGGGTTTTTAAATCCTTTTGTTAGATACGAAAGTTGATACTCACCAGTGCAGTTTTCTTTTTAATTATTAGACTTCTGGCCCTTCTACTCAAGGAACTGTGCATAAATAAAAGATTTAAAGGATGCTGAGAATTCATTAGACAGAATATCCATGAAAGACTTGACTAAATTAATAGTTTCTGAATTACTATGAAGCTTGCCATCTGTATGCCACACCAGTGAGTCAGATCACCAACATAATCTGGCAGCTCAATTCTGCTGGGTTTTGAGGGAGACAAGTGTCTCTAAAGGTTTGAACTGGAGTCTGTTTTCCTTCAGGAAAGGCCAATGCATGACCCCGGGAGGCCCTTGAGTCGTAATGGGGCCAGAAACAAGACTGAACTTGGAGGCTGCCTAAGCAAGGCTTGCTGTATCTTGGACCTCCACTAGGGAGAACTGTGGCTGTATGAATACTGGAAAGAGAAACTAGTTCACCTTTTACTGTTTTTTTGGCTGGGTTTGGGTTTTTGTGTTGGGTTTGTTTTGTTGTTTTGTTTTTTTCTCATTGAATGAATGAATGAATGAATGGCCAATTGCTATGGCAGCTGTCCGCTGTTTGGGTAAAAGGTATGGAAAATGGAGGTATAATTCTGAGAAGTGACAACAAATAACTAACCTAAGACCTTTACCAGCACAGCGGGCACCACGAAGTTAGCTGTTCAGCCGTGCTTCTCATCTAGCCCTTGTAGTAACACCTTGAGGTTCACCATGGTAAAGTTTTCCCCAGCTTTTCCTCAATAGTTCCAGGCTGTAGGGGCAATAACTGGAAATCAGTCTCCAACACACACACATACACATAACTGAGAGAGGATTATGCTGTTTCCCCATCTGGGTCCAATGGACTCATATTGCTTTAATGAAATGCTCTTTCCCACTACCCAGGAAAGATAGTGAACGTTCACCTTGCCAACAAAACAAATATACATCTCTTTAACCCTTCACTACAGGATAGTGCCGTATTTGGTGCATCTTTTTAAGCATTTGATTGAGAACCTTCACCCTTTCTATCCCTCTGGGAGCAGCTTTCCCAGCTGTGGAGGAGGAAGTGGTCTTCTCTGACTCCCCAGGGAGTCAAAGCCAGTCAGAGTTCAGGGGGAAAGAAAGTAGTAATGTCTAAATTTAGAAATCTGGTGTGAAAAGTAAGGCAAGTTAAATACATTTTTGTCCTTGAAAACTGAGGAGGAGGAAGGAAGATGCCTGAATACAGCCTTTTTACTGAGCCTCAGAGGCATAATGACAAGTCTGCTTGCAGGGCAGGGCTTATTGCAGAAAAGCTGAATGACAGAGATGTGTTTCACATCAGTTATGAGAAGGAACATCTCGTTGTTAGATGTGTTGAAATAGGGAGGAATTTAAATAATTTGGCATGGAATCTTATACATGCCAGTAGGAAATTGAGTAAAAAATTATAGTTCAGCCCACTTGCTTCCTTTCGGTGTTTTTTTCATGTTCTTGGTTCTCTTCATCTTTTATTTCTGCTGCCTATACGGAGTGTTATGTTTGCATTCATGATACATTTATTCTGCAAACTCAAATATCACTGCTTACCCTGTGGTCTCCTGCTTGCTTCATAGCTTAGTATATAGTATTTGACATAAAATAGCAAATAGTGGCTTGGTATATTTAAAGTACAAATTGGATCTTTCCCTTTTTAGAAAGAAGATACCCACTCTACAGCACTCACCTTATAAGAAGAGCTGAAATATATATTTTGTCAAAGCTAAACATTTAGAACGTTTTGCCAGATGTGTTGCAGGCAATTTCCTTTCCTGGGAAACAGTAAATTCCCTTAGTCAGCCAATCCTGTTTTTATTCCATACAGCATATGACTAAGCTGCTTTGAGAGAGAGGCCTGAATACTACTAACATTATCTTTCCAATTACCATTTTACTTACAGCTGCATAGCTTCTGTTTGACAGGAAAATACAGAGATCTTGTGAGATCTCTGATAGAAAAGGAAGTATAAAAGTTTTTGAGGTAATGTAAGAAAATGTTGTCTTGGCTTCAGTCTGCTATCTGCAGACCTTGCCACCTAAAACTTTCAAGATGTTGATTTAGTAGATAAGCAAGTTCTT
This sequence comes from Psittacula echo, assembly GCF_963264785.1. NCBI lineage: Eukaryota > Metazoa > Chordata > Aves > Psittaciformes > Psittacidae > Psittacula > Psittacula echo. The sequence goes on along the minus strand of NC_137738.1, from coordinate 83,992,273 downwards.
GTTTCAGCAGTTTTCTGGTTTTAGCAAGGGAAAAATATGTAATAAAATATGTGCAAAATAAAGGCAGAACAATGTAAACAAGTAGGGTTTGGTGATGCATTCTTATAGGGATATTTGATCTACATATATAAATGAAAATTCCATATGAGAATATGGAACTTCAAAATCAAATCTGAGATGAAAAATTAGCTGAAACAGAATTAATGAAGTATTTTATATATTCCTGCTATTTGCATTCCTCACATTTTCAGTGTTAAGTCCCCACCTTTGGCTCCTGGTACTTTAATATTAGTTTATGGTAGTTTCATTTGCTGGCTTCAAAATATTTTCTTTCACTGGGACTGTTTTAGCATGTTTCTGGGGAACAAATGTCAACAAGGACAAGACTCATGAACTCATAACTTAAAAAACAGGGAACAGTATTTTGGAACCTACTAGATTTCTAGTCCGCTGAAAATCTTACCAGTTTTGTGATCTTACACTCTCTTTGAAAGAGAGGAGCGCCAGATTATTATGTTTTCCAATAAGAAAAAATATTTTTTTTCATCAAGACCCGTAGTTCAATTCTTTAGCACTTCTAAAATTAGCGGTAATATATTACCAATCGTTCATCCTTTCCCCACCATTTGCCTATTATCCTTTTTATTCATTCTGAACTTCTCCAACCAGTCTCTCATGACTTCTTTAACAAAATATCAGGATTCTGCTCAGTTTCTCAGTTGCTGCTTATTTCTAATCACTCAAAACATCTGGTGTAACATCTTGTGAGTTCATAGTCATCTGTATGTTCCGTCTCTGACATTCCCTCACGTCTCCTTTGAGTGCCCTTCCTTTCCAGGGAGGGCATTTACCCAGTAATTCTCATATTGTACTTTTGCTGAAGGGACAAGAGGTCAATAATCTGATCCACTGAAAATTTCAGTTACCACTCTGTCTTGGTGACTCAGTCTGTTTGTTCCCATCTTGCCTTGTAACATCCAATCCATCATTTCAGTACACGGTATTTTTCCTAGATGTCAGGCCATTAGTGGAAGCATAATGCAGCCAAAACCAGATTACTTATATTCCCTTGGAAATGCTTGCATGCTAGCCCCTTTCTGTCTTTCAGACTTGATACTGCCACCATCCTTCAATGCATTTAAATCTATAATCTGCAGATTATGTTTAATCCCTTTATTTCTTTGGTGTTTTATTTTAATGCAATACTTTCAGTAACATCTCTAGAATTCCTCCGTTGATCCTCATCATCAACACATTGAAGTTTGTAACATGTTCTGTCTGGCTCCTCTATAACATTCAAAATGTTTCTTGCTTATGAAGCTTATTATATTAGTTCTGCCTCAGACAAGTAGACTATTTACTTAATTGTTTCTAATTTGTTTTCATTTTTGGAAACTCTCCTACCAAATATGTCAGTTTCATTGCTTACTTTGTAGGCACTGACTGGATTTGCTTTCTTGGACTGCCTTAGTTAAACTTGGGATGCCTTTTCTCAGTTAGTCTGACAACATGACCGTATTTTCCACTTACATACTTATTTTGGTATCCTAATTTTGTTATATAATGTCTGCTCAATGCTTTTTCACTGAGGTTATACTAACATTAAAAGAAATTACATATTTTTTTATATACATACTTTTATATAAATGTATGTATATACATCTTTATATGTATGTATGTGCTTAGTATGTTATAGATACCACTGTACATAAAATATAATGTTAATTTAGATTGGGACTTTAAGATATCACATCCTGAGCAGTAACAACATGAATGAATGTGTTTTGAAACTCCTGTCATTATCACTTCTACATTTCATAACCCTCTTAAATTGTGTCTTAGTTTTTGCTGTTTCATTACGTTATAGTGATTTCCTTTATAAATCCAAAGTTTCAAGGGATATCTAAAGTAGAATACAGCTGAATGGTGTTTTGAGCAACCTGGTCTAGTGGGAGGCATCCCTGCCCATGGCAGGGGGATTAGAACTAGATAATCGTAAAGTCCTTTCCAACCCTAACCATGCATGATTCTATGATTCTAAACTACCATCTGTCCTGCAAATAGGAGCTTCATTCATCCACTGTGAGAAGCTTCTTAGATATCCCCATACGTTATTTATATAGATTACACTTTTACAGATATTTCATAGAATCACCCAAGTCCTTCTCTGCAGGGCTGCTCTGAATTACTTCTCTGCCCAGCCTGTAGCTGTGCCTGGGATTGCCCCAACACAGATATAGGACCTTGCACTTGACTGTGTTGAACTTCATGAGGTTTGCACTGGCCCATCTCTCAAGCCTGTCAAGGTCAAAGTTTCTTTCACTGAGCATTTTTTAATGATGACTGTTACTTTAATCTTAGCAATCATCTACGTAAGAAGTAGGAAGTGAATTCCAAGATTATGAAGAATAGTTGCTATGTGTCCTTCCTCCTTAACGTTTTTATATTGTTTGTCTAAAGTGCCCAAAGGCTATGCTCATTCTCTTCAGAGTTACGTGATGACAGCAAACTTCAGCTGGTAGCAAGTGCAATTGCATCTTAAACTCAAATAGCATGAGTTAAAAATTAACATGGAAATTACAGCTAATGTTAAGGATCTTACAACTGGACTGCTGAATATCTTTGTCAGTGTCAAGTGCTGTGCCCTGTCTATCTCCCGTACTGGGGAAAACATAATACAGCACTTGTTAAAACAGGTTATCATCGGTTTGAAATGGAATGAAATAACGTGTGTGCTAATGTGTAGCAACTAGCTCTAGTAAGGCCTTTAAAACATGTTTTAAAAAATTATTTCCATAGTACATGCATATTTACTCTTCACTATCAAATTATAGTTGAAAAAATTAATATATATTCTTACTCTACATGCTCATATACTGTTTATGTGCTCTTTGAAAAAATGTCTTTTTAATTAGCTCTGTGCTCTTGGACAACTTAAACCTAAAATCTTTATGTAAGGTTTTGACTTTTGTAGTATTATGTGAATGTTATATTATGTTGATGTGAAAAGGCAGCAGACTGAAGGAATCCAGAAGGCTTTTGGAAAATGAGAAATCTGCCTTACTGACATCTTAAAGAAAAATGTGTATGCCGTTTGTTTAAAGGAATGTATTTTTAAGCAGTTGATGGTAATCTAGCCTTACAAATCACTCCAGTCCCTGTGATTTAAACCCTTCCTCTTGTAACCAGTCATTCAGGTTAGCGGAAGGTTCTCTCATCTGGTAATAGCACACTTACTTGATAATAACAGCATGTCATACTTCCAAAGAGCACGTTCAAGTTAAGAATCTGAATTCAAAGATAAACTGATGTCAAAGAGAGAATGAAAAGGAAGTGAGAAACTGTGTAAGAGGAATAAACAAGGCTTTCAGAGAGAGAGAGGACATTTATGGCAACAGTAAGGTACCTAGTTCCTGACATCTGTTTCCCTCAAGAAAAAAATACAGTACATAACTAACCTTTTTATGGAGAGTGCAAGAAAAATATTTGCAGCATATTTTCATATATTCATATTTGTTGAACTGTATTATGGGTGTGTAATTTGAAGAGGGCAGAGCAACTGTAAACTATTTCTGTACTCCATAGAGATAAATCTTTGCTTTTTTCAGTACTAATTAGCATAGTTCAGTAATTGTTCTCAAAAACAGTTCCTGCCCTCTTGCTGATTCTGCCACAAAAACTGAGCATTCTTTTTATTGTTGGTCTTACTGCTGTACAAGCAAAGGAAGGAACTGAAGTATTTTTTTCCCAGTTAGCGAGGCATCAGGACCTGTGATGGGACAGGAGAAAGATTACCTGCATACTGATACTAAGATTACGGCTCCTTTGAATTTGGAATCCTTGCCTCCACACAACCATCTAGCAAAACTCCTTTTGCTGTGTAAATATTAACATAAGTACCTCATCGGCTGCATAACAGTCTGTTCCTTACCTCTCCAAATAAATCATTTGCTGGAAAGATAATCCTCCATCTCCAGCGGAATGTGTACAGAAGATCAAGTCTCTTATGAGTATCTTATCATTAAAATAGTATATTTTTTTCCCAACACAAAACAATTAGAAATTTCTCTTGCCGGTCTTTCGCTTTATCTGTATCTGAATTATTCCTTGTGTAGTTTCACTACACAGAGAAAACTGAAATCTTTGAAAATCTTTATTTTGTCCCAATATAAATACATGTACAGGAAATTTGGGGACTGTTATTGTCCATATGGTTTGAATGTTAATCCCTGTTCAGGCTATCCACATCCAAACTGACCCATGCTTACAAATCCTGTCAAAGAGTTCAAGCGTAGCTTACTAGCTTCAGTTTAAACTTGATTGTAGAAGGTCTTGCTTGTAGTTGTATGTTCTCACTTGATTTTTACGTTAGTATCTTCAGTCAAATCTGTGATCAAATTCTATTTTGAATATCTAATAAGGCTTCACCTTTAGTGTTAAATTATATATTATCAGTTGTTACTGCTTCGACTGTAGCCTGTGTAGTGTTATCAATAGCAATGCCCAATGAATGGCATTTTTATTGAACAAATAATTTTATATCTAATTCATCAAATTAATGATCAGCTGATGTTATCCTACTAATTTCTGCCTTTCTTTGCCTGTCTTCCCACTCAAGTATCATTTTTAAGAACAAACCCACATACATTACAGTCAAAATATTTACTAGAAGATGCCGTGACAATTAGAAGAATATGTCCTAACTCGGCCAGCCTAGAATATTTTCCCATTCTATTATTTAAGATTGTATCCTTGCATAGAGTGTCCAGGTGGCCTTTGATAAAATAAAAAGATCAGGTTACCCAAGGTTTCCTTGGAGAGTCAGAGAGATTTCTCTCTGTTGATCAGAAGGGGACTGTTGAGTAACAAGCTGAGATGAAAGCACCTGAAGGCTGGCAAAATGAATGTCATGAAGTTCACTAGACAGTACAAATGCTGGCTCTATTCTTGTTATAAAAACCTTACTGCTGTAAACTGCATGGGAAAGCCAGGAGCCTTTTCCAAACCACTTTTCTGGAGAAGGTGACTGAGGATAAAACCACCTGATTTCTTGCCTTTTGCTAAAAATTTTTGCTTGACTTATGGAAAGAAGTGATAGCTGTCCCACATTTCAGATGTGTTTCATTGTCTCAAATTGCTGTTGTTAGTATTCATCAGTATTGTTTCATTTAATTACAGTTTCTAGATTCTTATACCCAAACTTTATTGGTTTGACTCTTATCTCTTTCAGTAATGAATTCACTTGAATTGATTAAAAAACAGTCCACCAAGAAATTGTATCCCAATAGATTATTCACTCTGGAAAGATAGTTATTTTATGCTGTAGGCACATTTTTCAGTGTTAAAAGCAGTAAACCTCTGGTGAATCTCAGTTGAAATGCTGAAGCAGTGACTGTTTTAGAACTCCAATGCAGCCCATGGAAAGGAAGTATCATAGAATCATAGAATAGTCAGGGTTGGAAAGGACCTTAAGATCATCTAGTTCCAACCCCCCTGCCATGGGCAGGGACACCTCACACTAAACCATGCCACCCAAGGCCTCATCCAACCTGGCCTTGAACACCGCCAAGGATGGAGCATTCACAACCTCCCTGGGCAACCCATTCCAGTGCCTCACCACCCTCTCAGTAAAGAATTTCTTCCTTATATCCAATCTAAACTTCCCCTGTTTAAGTTTGAACCCGTTACCCCTTGTCCTGTCACTACAGTCCCTGATGAAGAGTCCCTCCCCAGCATCCTTGTAGGCCCCCTTCAGATACTGGAAGGCTGCTATGAGGTCTCCATGCAGCCTTCTCTTCTCCAGGCTGAACAGCCCCAACTTTCTCAGCCTCTCTTCATATGGGAGGTGCTCCAGTCCCCTGATCATCCTCGTGGCCCTCCTCTGGACTTGTTCCAACAGTTCCATGTCCTTTTTATGTTGAGGACACCAGAACTGCACACAATACTCCAAGTGAGGTCTCACGAGAGCAGAGTAGAGGGGCAGGATCACCTCCTTTGACCTGCTGGTCACGCTCCTCTTGATGCAGCCCAGGATACAGTTGGCTTTCTGGGCTGCGAGCGCACACTGAAGCCGGCTCATGTTCATTTTCTCATCAACCAACACCCCCAAGTCCTTCTCCGCAGGGCTACTCTGAATCTCTTCTCTGCCCAACCTGTAGCTGTGCCTGGGAATGCTCCGACCCAGGTGTGGGACTTTGTACTTGTCATGGTTAAACTTCATAAGGTTGGCATCAGCCCCCCTCACAAGCGTGTCGAGGTCCCTCTGGATGGCATCCCTTCCCTCCAGCATATGAACCGAACCACACAGCTTGGTGTCATTGGCAAACTTGCTGAGGGCACACTCAATCCCACTGTCCATGTCACCGACAAAGATGTTGAACAAGACCGGTCCCAACACCGATCCCTGAGGAACACCACTCGTTACCGGTCTCCAGCCGGACATCGAGCCATTGACCACAACTCTTTGCGTGCGGCCATCCAGCCAGTTCTTTATCCACCGAGTGGTCCACCCATCAAATTGATGTCTCTCCAATTTAGAGACAAGGATGTCGTGTGAGACAGTGTCAAAGGCTTTGCACAAGTCCAGGTAGATGACATCAACTGCTCTGCCCCTGTCCATCAGTTTCGTAGCCCCATCATAGAAAGCCACCAGATTGGTCAGGCAGGATTTCCCCTTAGTGAAGCCATGCTGGCTGTCACCAAGCACCTCCTTGTTTTTCATGTGCCTTAGCATGCCTTCCAGGAGAATCTGCTCCAAGAGTTTGCCAGGCACAGAGGTGAGACTGACTGGTCTGTAATTCCCCGGGTCATCCATTTTCCCCTTCTTGAAAATGGGGGTTATATTTCCCTTTTTCAGTCGTCGGGAACTTCACCTGACTGCCATGATTTTTCAAATATGATGGACAGTGGCTTAGCAACTTCATTCGCCAGCTCCTTCAGGACCCACAGATGGATTTCATCAGGTCCCGTGGGCTTGTGTACGTAGAGGTTCTGAAGATGGTCTCGAACCAGATCCTCTCCTACAGTGGGCCTAGGGTCTTCATTCTTACAGTCCCTGCAAGTATGGGCTAGCAATGGGCTGAGTTTTCAGCCAGTTGTGAAGTACTTCAGGCAAGACTACAGCAGGAAGGGAGATGGTTAGGAGTCATGGCCTAGTTTGTTTCAATTTCATACCAAATCTAAAAAAATATTTTCTGAGGATAAGATGTATGAGGCTGTAGAAAAGCCTCTCATGAGAAGGCAGTGGAATCCCTGTTGCATGAGTAATTCAGTATAGATGGGCAAAACAGAGAAATATGTAAAGGAAAATCCTGTACTGGCAGCAGTAAGAATTAAGTGACCTAGTAAGCTTTTTCATCTCTTGATTTCTCTCATTAAACCTCATCACTTGCTGAAAGAAAGAAAAATGTTTATATTGGACCTCATGTGAAAAGTGCTTATAGAAAAAATATCTCTCTTCAGATTATAAAAAATGCAATTCATATATTTGAAATAATTCTTGTATTTTCTCATTGCCATGAAATTAGACTTGTCAGCCACAAGCTAATATTAATGCCTGCAAACTGCTAAATACAATCATTGCAATATGATGAAGCAGAGGTTTTAATATTCAAAATTATTATGGGTTTAGATTACATTGCAATATTGGAACAGCTTAGTTTTATATTATTAATTCTACTAGTAACATGCAAAAGAATACAGTTAATCGATTTACTAAAAGCATCAGACTGTGCTTCATAGACTGTTATTGCTCACATGGAAATCTGCTTGGCTAACAGACATTTACAACCAGACAAATTATGCTCAAATATCATTAGCTTCATTGCTACTTTTGTTTTCCTATTTTTAAATAAGACTTATTGAAACATGTTTAAAATTAATAACTTTTAAAACACACTCCATATACACCACGAACATAACAAGCCATAAAATCTACATCAAAATCAGGCTGCTCTTCATTTTTATTAACTTGAGACAGATTTGTTTCTGACTTTTAAAACCTCTATTTTGGCTCATTTATTCTATCTGAAGCAGGCTCCTTTGTATTCATGTATTGTAACTTGCTGGTTCTGCAATAGGGTGGAGAAAACCTGTACTTACCTACGTCTAACCTAACTGCTGGCCCACAATTTTAGATTGCAGTACACCTAATAAAGAAAAATAAGAGGCACTTTTAGGACAGCAATTTCAGTAAACTGATAGCCTGGAGGACTAAGAAAAAAAAGTGATGCTTTAAGGGTAAACTGTGGGCCTCTCACTTAGAAGGTTTTTCAAGTATCAATCAGAACCTTTTTCTTCCATGTCAAAGCATGCACAGTGGTCAGAAGCTGCTGAAGTAAACAAAATGTGGGTCTGTTCTCCATTATTATAATTTGCAGATACCCTGTGTCTGCTCACAGAGGATGGTGGCCCAAGGCTTTTAAAGCTGTTAATGACATGAACAGTGGCCAAGAACTGTCTTTATTTGAAATACAAGTGTATTTTAAAAGTAAGCCAGAACATGTGAATCCTCAACCAGTTGCCATTTGTATTAACTTTACACAGTGAGGATTTTTTCTAAAGATAACAGATTTCTCACCAAACATTCACTGGACAAGTTAAACAACTGGAAGTATTTTCAAGAGGTGTCACCACTAGCTGAAATATTGGCTTTTGCTGCCAGTCCAAATAAGAATCAGGGTTTACAGTAAGTGAAACTTCGTTTCCTCTCATTAGTTTCTCAATGCTTGTAAATTCATTAAATACTCATTCATTGAATTCCATATCTTTACTGGCTCTTCTATGTCAGAATAAGGCATCTATTTCCAGAAAAATGAAGTGGAAGATGGGTTGTTAAGTATTGCCACATATTACAGCGGGAGGAATGAAGTAATTTTAATGAACAGAAGACAAACAGAAATTAAGGTATTCAGCATTAGAAATAAGGGAGAAAGGATTTCTTGTCTTGTCTTTTGAGTGGATTTTGTTTGTTGGTTTGGGTTTTTTTCTTCCCTTAGTTAATCTTCTTGTATAAAAGTAGAGTTGTGTAAATGTTGAAATTCAGGACAGTTTGGGACTCTCTGACAGCTCTGCACATCGACATCAGATACACTGTAGTTGATACGGCATTGGCTGTATGTGCAGGTTTTGCCCATGTATGCACTGTCATTTTTCCAGTTTACTAGGCATCTAAAAACAGCCAGGTTTCTGTGAAAATATGTGGAAAGCCATGTCCCATATGCTTTTCATTTGAGACACAACACTTGACTGTGTAATACAGGACATCCCCTGTTATGTGGGACACCTGCCAAGTCCAGCAGAAAGAAAAGATACAGTCAAGAGAAAGAAACCAGAGGAATAAATGATTATTAAATTCTTATTCTGTTTTTAATATTTATATTCTGCTCTGGTCTCAGCTGTTATAGTCCACTTTTAGCAATGTCTGAGATGGAACAGTCATGTATTGTGTACTTTCTAGGCTAATACCTTATGTTTAAAACTTTGAAAAGTTTAATGTTCACAAGTGAATGACATTTTCAAAAGTAATGCTCAATATAGGCTTCAAGGCTTCAAAAAATCCTAGTATCTTTGCATCTTTAGGTAACCATGTGTCACTGATCTGTAAACATGGAAAATTATAAGAGCCTTTTAATGTTATGTACCTGAGTACTTCAGATTACGTTTGAAAGATGAAGTGCAGCTGTTATAAATTTTCTCAACAGTTTTGGGGCAAAAAGCAAATGTTACCTCGTTTTGGGGCATTACCAGTGTTGCCAGTGCTTATGTTACTCAGCCATTTTGGTCTGTTACATACTCAACTGAACTAATTAGATTAAGAAAGAATGAAAAGTTAAATTTAGGGGAAATGTTTGCAGAAGCCTGAAAATGTTATTCTGCAAATGGCAATGGAAGATAGCAAATAAATAAACATAATTTTGTTCTGAGCATGATTTTGGAATGTTTTTGGATAGTTCAGTTAACAGTCTTGGGCATGTAAATTCCTCTGGAAGTCTTATAAGGCCTTTTTTCACATTTCTAAAATGTGAGAGTAAAAACTGATAGAATTCTACAGATTTGATGTTGCTTTTGAGACTTTTTTCCTTGGTCTATTTATACATCTAATACTGTTCAGCCTCTCTTTATTGGCCCGTGTGTATTTATTATACCTAGTGAGAAGCAATCCTCTCAGTACCTTTGATACTATTGAAAACATCAAATTAAACTGGAATTGAGTGTCCTGCCTGCAGGAGCACAATGCAATCCATCGTTGCATACAGTTTTCACTTACTAAAACTTGCTGTAATGGCTGCAGGTAGAAATTTTATAATGTACAGGCTAATGCACTTCAACTTTCAGTCTATCAGGAGGAATCCTGAGAATATCTACCTTCATTTATCACGTTTTCATGATGGCAGAAACCACCTACCAGGCCATCGCTTTTTGCAGGTCATATGCTGCTTCTCTGTCTAATACTCTACGGGTATTAGTTTGTCTGTTTTACATCTGTGAAACTTGGAATAATCCCTATATTCATTTGATACATTGCTATAGACCAGAAAGAAAGGAACTTTTACATATTCAGGATGAGAATGCAAATGACTATTTTTATTTAATAAAGACAAATTGTTGAGCCTGGCACTAATTTTATCCTTTATTACCAGTGAAGACATGAGAACTTGAAGTACATCCTGCTTCCATACCAGGGAAATTGGCTCAAACTGGAAGGAGGAAGACATAGCATAGTTTTTTGTGGACTCTGTCCTTTAAATGTTAGTTTACAAAGGCATTCTGAGTCAAAAGGCCAATTTTATCCAAAAGATGTTTTTTAAGATCTACGTAGCATATTCAGACAAAACAGCCAAGATGAAACAGTTGCAGAAACCTGTTGGATTTTATGGATGCATATGGTTATTGCTCAAGAGCCCATTCTGAGAAGGATGCCCACCTGCGCGTGTGGCTTCTCTAGCTGATGTGCATGATTTATGCACATGAGCACAGGATCATGTCCTGTAATGATTTACAAATGGTTTGCGATACCCAACTAGGTGCAAAAAGAAAAAGGTCTGTTTTAACTGCATAGCTAATTTTGCAGGATAAAAGTCAGTGTCTGAAATTCCTTTTTATGACTTTGTAGTCCTTGCTTACAGCATGGTAGACTCATAGATTTCACTAATAAGATCCTGATACCTTGGTACACTTTGTTCATAAAAACTTCTAATTGGTTACTTTGCTCGTAATTTTAATGTATGCCACCAGTTTCTTCTTTGCATTCAACTGATTTGGACTAATATGGAAATGAAAAATGAATGAATGTAAATTTTTTGCTAAACGAAGGCGCTAAGTGTTGACAGGATGGCTGATTCCAGCCCAGAGTTCTCTCTGCATATAAACATAGAATACATTTCATAAACCAAAACTGCAGTTTTTGTTTGTTTGCTTTTGGGTTTTGTTCCAAGTTTCTTGAGAGGAGATGATCTTTATATGAGAAGAAACACTAGGATGTACTTCCAGAAACTTATATGGGAAATACTGTGATAACAAGACACCAGAAGAGCAAGCAAAACCTGGAGTATGGAAGCTGAAATTACTGTATAGATATTAAGAAAAACAGAGAAGGCCCATATTGCAGCCAATATTAATTGCTAGGAAGAAATAGAGGCTTATATTGTTCTTTTGATGTAGCATTGGTAGATTTCTGGCTTGCTGCAGTTCTAACACATTCTACTTTTGCATTATTGTCTGAACTGTAACTCCACACTTCTAGAAAACCAGCATTTGGGGAAGCTGTTTTATCATATAAAAATACAATCAAAGTTTTATTTTGGTCCTTTTTCCACGGTAGCAAAAGCCTAAGTTAAGTTCTGTGCTTTTGTCTTTTTTTTTTCTCTTCTGGTGATGTTACACTGTGATTGTGTTTGCCTGTATGATTCATTACAAGCTTGCTGGCAGATGGTCACGTACACTTTGCAAGAGTGCTTGATACTAGTAATAATCAGCTTTTAGCTTTTATTTTTTTTCCTATTGTAAGTAATGTATGTTATCCTAATGCCTAGAAAATCGTGGTTGTTTTCAGTCACTGCCATCTAAATACTTTTATCCTTCAGTAAAAAGGTTTCTCTGTACATGTTCAGCATTTCATGAGTGAAAGTTAGATTGCGTGTATGGATGATTGTGACAGAAGAATTAGTTGTCCGTCTTCCTTGTAGGAACAAAGTGGAAGAATAAATGTTTCCTGAGACCAGTATGTGCGAGAAAACCTCGTGGCTCCTGCATATGAATGATTTTTTGTTGGTTAAGCCATTAGAGCTCCACATGGACTATATAGCTAAAGCTTCAGAAATCCTGCTTTGTCTCACTTGATCCCCACAGTTGTAGGAGGAAATTGTTTATGTATATTTTATTGCATAACAGTAAATCAAGCTTATATGCAGTGTTATTCAGTAATGGTTAAAATGCTGTCAGTCCAAAATATATTCCATTTATTTAAATGGTGAAATTGTAAAGAACTACTTCTATGTAGCACAGTAAAATGCGTATATCAAGTAATGTCATTTTATAAGAGGAAGAATGTGTTGAATTACGTGCTCTTATCATTATAATATGACACACATACATTTCATGGGGTTTCTAGTACCAAGACTAAAATTTATTTAACAGTAGTTCTAGATGGAATAGCTGAAGAAGCCACAATATGGTGGAACTTTGTGGGCACACTTTATGTTGGAAAAGGAAAATTTCTAGTCTAGCAGTTTTAGTGGAGACAGCTGTTGAGATGCTCTTGTTTATCATGATTGTAAGTACACTATATCCAGGCAATAAAATTAGTTATGAATATGACTCCCTCAGAACACAATGTCATGCAATGGTTCCAGAAAAAGTGAATCTTGGTCATTTAATTAAAGTTCCCTTATTTTTAACAAATACCTTGCTTTGCTTCTTCATTTAGTCATAAGTAAAAGGTTGTATTGCAACTCGAATCATGTTCTTGCAAGAGCACATGACACTGAAGTCCATCACAAGGACTGCATGACAGGGCAGGATCATGGCCTATAGGCATGATGTTTTTCTGAACGTAATTCTCAGTTACAGTTTTACTCATCTCCTTAGAGCATTAGAATATACATTTCAGCTGACACAGTTCCTCTTCTCAGGCTCTTTCATCAGTACGTATAAGGTATGGTCTTAACTGCTGCAGTCAGTACTCCAAAATCAAGGCTGAAGTAAGTCACGGCTAATATGAAGAAAATCCTCCATGAATCTGTGCCGGATTCTGTCCTCCTTCTCTTAGTTTCACTGGCATAGAAGTTGTAATAGGCTCCTTTGATTCCTAACTGCTATACCTTTGCTCCAACCACACACACAAAAACATCAATTTTAAATTTTATTTTTGAGATAGTTGTAGAACCAAATTCCAACTTCAGCTGATTTATTTTGCATTGTTTTTGATTTATTGTGCTTGTGAGTGTATAGTTCTATATAGACATACTTCTGTTCTTGTTCTTACTACTTTGTGATTTATTATGTGTTGATGAGATTCTGTTGTAGACCTTGGAGGCTTTTTCAAAGACAAGAAGTTCCATTGTCATGTTTATCTTACAATGATTTATGTCTTGTGTATGGAAGTTATTTATCAGAACTATTTAAAATATCATCTAAATTAATATTTTTTTAAACACTGTTATTTAATATTTGACTAAAGTTGGTCCCAGAGGCTGCAATCAAAAGAGGGCCTAGCTTCACTAGTCAGTGTATTACTATTATAAAGGTAGTATTTCTTCATTTTTTTCCTCTGAACACAAAACCGGACTTCGCATCTTAACACATTGTACGAATCCAAAACAAAAGATAGTGTCTGCTCCAAGGACCTCTTGATCTCCAGAAAAATATTTCCATCCTTTTTTTCCTGATCTGGCTGAAAGGTCACACTTTACTCAGATTCTGTTTTACCAGATTTACTTGTGGCCCAAATGCTTTATCACCTTCATTTCAAGCAGAAGAGTCTTGCAGTAGTTGACATGAGGGGCTTTTACCTGTGGAGCTGATTCCAGGAAGCCTGATTCCACTGACCTTTGCTGCACGGCATGACTATTTTTAAAGCTATTGTAGGGAAAGAAGTTTAACAGGATTTATGTTTGCCTAAGGTAGGGGAGTTTTATGGGTAGTCTGTTGGCTGTTTTAATAGTAACCATTAATTAGTGTCTTTTAAACTAATACCTTTTGGATAAAACAGTGTAAAAAATCTGTTTAATCCTAGCTCCCTAAAATCAAAGGAAATAAACATTTAAGAATTAGCTTAAAAGGTTCCTCGCTAGGTTTTGCCTAGCTTCAGAGATTCCTGCCTGAATCAAGGTAAGTTTGGAAGAACTGCAGTTTCAGCATACAGCAAGGTCAGACTTACTGAGTCAGATTTTATTGAGTGTTATGGAAATTCTGGGGTTAGTCTAACATTAAAGGTGTAAGCGATGATGTTGATTAAGAAGCTTTGCACAGACCTTTGTCATGTGAAATTACCTACTTGAGTTCATGTGATTTAGAAGAAAAGATATAAAATAGGAACAGCATAAATAATTGAAAGCTCAGTTTGTCCCATCCCACTGAAGTTTTGGTATGGCTCAGCACATGGTTATAAAACAGAAGATGTGCCTTCCTGAAGCTGTAGCTAGTGTGATCCTGTCGTACTCTGTGCTGTGTGGCTTGGCCTGGTTGCTGCTTACTTACATAGGAGATGCCTGAAGAGGGTACACTGGTTCATCTGACATGCAATTAACAATGTTTTTTCTTGGGTTTTTCTGGCTTTTTTCTGGAGGTTGGATAATTTCCCAAATTTAGGATTTTTTCAGGATTCACTGGACTATTTCTATTTTCATGCTGTCTTTGGAGTATGTTGCAGACATGGCAGCGGCTATTTTTATTATCAGAAGTCTTCAGCATCCTCTACTGGCTTCAACCATCTGCAATGAATGTTTCTTCTACTGCATTCCAGATTTATCTAGAACACAACCCTGAGCAGCGAATGTGGTTTTAACTGTATTGTCCTGAAAAATTACCTTTGGTTGGTAAGCAAAAGTAGCAGTGCTCTCCACAAAGATGTATGTGCACATGGACACCTTTTAGCAATAGTTACTTTAATTATCCAAAATAGCATTTTTCTGATTAATTATAACTCCTGTTATAGTGTCTTTTTAAGTCTGAAATTCTGCTTTGGTGAATCAGCACTTCCAATTCTGTGGTTAAATAAATTTAGGAAAGAAACCACATATGTTGTAATATATAGGCTTGACCAGACAATAACATTATGTTGTTTTTGCAGGTCTGGTGTTTACCTTTTCATGGGAATTTGTCTTTCTGATGCTAATTGCAAATGAAGTAGACAGAGGTCTTTCATCTGGAATCTAAATATTGACAAAAAATGTGAGAATTAAGGAAAGAGGGCACTTCAAAGGATTCTTATTATTCTGGTATCACATCATGCTGAGGAAAACTCAGGATCATTTCCATTTAAAAAAAAAATCAAGTAATATGTCAAAGGATGTAGCAAGTTATAATAATAGGTGGATTTTGCTCTGCAGAATAGTGTACTTCAAGTATTCTGGTGTTCTAAAACTGTTTTTGAATCACTTCCCACAGATGGTATTATGTTTGTATGGCATTAGCAGAATTGATTATAACCTATAATAGCTTTCATGAGACACTATTAGTGAAAACCCTTTTACCTGTGTTTCACCTCAGGGAACAGCATGCCATAATTAAGTGCACTTCAAAAGCCAAATTAAACTGAATGAACGAAGTAACCAGTAAGGATGTTCTCTTGAGCATTCATTCTTACCATGATGAATGATGCTTGTTTTTCTCTTCTCTTTAATTAGAATGTTTCTACATTTGCCAAAGAAAATGTTGGAATGCAGACAAAAACTGAAATTATAGGAACAGGGCTTGATGTAATAGCTTATTTGTAAAGGAAACACAACTTGTTTGGTATTTTATTGAAACAGGAAGTTCAGAACCTCAGTACACACAAGCACAACAAATTCTCAGGTGCTAGTTGAGTCATCTGTTGTTGGAAGTAGTCTCATAGAAGGCTTCCCCTTGATTTAGTTTTAATCTTCAATTAACAAAGGGAAGGAAATTACATACAGATTTAGTTTTAGATTATGTGCAAAGCTCTCTGTTGCTTTTTAGCTGTCAGCCTCATATGCATTCTTTGTGACTATATCACGTTGGCACAACTGGAGTGTGTCTGAGTAAATATATTCAGCATTTAATGAGCATAACACACACCACCCCCCCCCCGATGTATTTATTTCATTTATGAAATAATGTAAAACTTTCTTAATCAAAATAATTCTGATTTTTCCTTTTAGTCATCTCATACCTGATTGCAGCATTACCGCAAACTGCAGAAGGTGATCTTCATAAATCTACTGGTTTATGTTTAGTATAGGATTATTTATTTTTTAATTGGTGTGTGTGTTTGTAATGAGAGGTCTGTTATACAGCAGAGAAGAGTGTGACAATACCATATAGTTTTGTTTAGCTGTGAAATCTTTAAAAGACACCGCAGAGTTTAGGTGTTTATCTTCTCTGTAGAAGACAGCTTTTCTCTTCCTTCAAGGTCTGTGTGACACTGGCCTTCTTTGAATGAGAAGGATTTTACTGAACTCCCTCCAAATCCCATCGTTACTGTTCCTCTGTTTAACCCCAGGAGTACTCCAGTGTTGTGCAGTCAGTTCTCCTTTCCTCCATCAACAGTCTGAGCAATGATGGCTTTGTAGCTCTCCCAGTACTGGTCCAAAGAATAAATGCAGTAACACTTTAATCAGTAATGCCATTTTAAGGAAAAATTCCTTGGGCAGCTTTACAGCAATCATCTCAGATCCTAAATTTTAAAGTTAATATAATTTTAAAACAAAAATTAGACACATGATGCAGGGAGTGTGCAGGACATTTTTAAACCTTTGCCCTTATGCAGGGCTTGCTAGTTTAGATTATTTTTCCTCATCCTCCGTGTAGTGTATATACTTTGGAACACTACATATGCATACAAACAGTACCTCCTGTTACATCATGGTAGTTTGTGTTGTTACAAGGCTAAAGCTGTACTCCTGATACGTGTACCTTATTCCCGCTGATTTTAGTGGGAATTCTGGATTGGGTCAGAGCCAGAGATAGTAAATATTTATTTACAGACTTTTACTAGAAAACTAGTATGCAGGAGAGAAGTTATTGAGCACTTGTATTTTATCTAAGCTAACCAGTTGTTTAACTAGAAAATAACTGGTAGTTTTGCTTGAAGACTACAACTGTTTCTGTGCTTCAGAGTATTTATCCTGCATCTAAGATCAAATACCCAGTAGATCATATTTTATATACAGTACTTGCTGGGTATCCTTTGGTTTTCAAACTGCAGCTGCTTGCTTATGCAGCAACAGCCTCTTGCAAAGGCTTTCTGTTTTCACTAAAGCACTTCAGGTAAAATCCAGACAGACTAAAAAGTAGTGGCCTCTCTGTCCTGCATCATTCTAAGACAAAGAGAGGTAGGAATATAGGAAAGAAACTCAGTAAGGATGACAGTGTTAGCAGTTTGACCTTACAAACTTTGTCCAGCTAGCATGAGAAGTCGCTGAAAGTCCACTACCATAATAAGTCTGCCTAGTTCTCCCTATTTAACCATGTCATAGCTGTCGAGCTCAAATTCAAAACAAAATCAAATTCCACATGGATTTTATGGCAATATTTCTTTTTAAAAAGGTTTTTAAAAGGATCACTATTTGCAGTAAACAGAAATGGATTTTTCTGTGTATTAGTGATTCACTTTTCAGTGAATCTTCCTGCCACTTTAGATTTCCACTTGTGTAGAGTCACACTTTATTTTATCTCCATTAAGATAGTTCCTGCAATACCAAATAAAAATATCAGATAAGCCAAAAGAATATTGTTCCATTATCTTTGTCACTAAAAAAAATAAATTAGAAATAAGTGCTGGAAAAGAAAAAAGTGGAAAAGTTATCACATGTTGAAATCCCAAATGCATTTGGAATCTTAATCAGAAGTAAGTTTATATTCTAAATAAGACTGATGTTCTAAACTGGCTTCTTACTCACAGCAACAATTGAAATCCAATGCTAGACTTTTATCCCTCCAGCATTTGATAAGGTTACTGACACACGTCTATTTTGCCTCCTGTGGCAGTGAGATATTATGCTACAAATGTGTTTGATGTATTAGCTCAAAAGCTGAAAAGCGTCAGCTCTTCAAAACAGAGATTAGAATCAGTTATTTTTGGAAGGGCATCATTTGGTACCATGCACAACTTATCACTGTGGTTTGTGAATTCTTTTTTTCACTTTATTAAAAGAAACACTTTTCAGATCCTTAACGTTAACTTCAAAAATGCTCTGGTTAAAAAAAAAAAAAAAAAAAAAAAGAAAGGAAGAACAAGAAGAGCAAAGAAAATAAATTTAGCATCAGATATTCTGCCTTTACCCTACCAGCTTTCATAGCTTTAAAATTACTAGGTATTCACAACATAAATCATTCCCCTCAGCTATATAGAAGACCATCCCAGCTTGCTGTCACAATATAGTCAAAGTTCTTTATTCTGTGTTCTAATATTGTTGTCATGCTGAAAAGTACAAGAGTTCATGAGAAGAATCTTCAAATAGAAAATGTTAATCACGTCCTTTGTTCAGCACCTGTGAAGAAAGCAGTGCTTTCAAATAAACTTTTCATGAGCAACTGTAATTTAAAAACAAGATTGATAAAAGGCACCTGGTCAAATATTTAAACACCTGAGGGGTTTTTTGCTGTGTGTGCTGGCAGCTCCGCTTCCTACTCTTAGTGCTGAGGATTAAATGTCTTTGTTTTCCTTACTTCCTATGGGATCTCTTCTTCCAGTCTGTAACATAAATTAAGTGAAGAAGAGAGGTCATTATACATAAAGAAGTGAGGCTGCCAAGGCACACTAATCAGGAAAATTGTAGACCACAGGTGATGGTGGTAGTAGTTCTACCAGAAGCAAACCTGAACCTGGTCTAATATTGCAGTTGGCAGCGGTCCACAGCAATGGTGCCCAGTTGTGTGATGCCAGGTAATCTCTTTGAGTGGGTTTATTTCAGTAGTTCTCAGAGAGTTTTAAAGACTTTTCTCTGTTGAACATTAATGTAATTTCAACTGACTCTTTAGTTCATGTTATAAAACAGGCATTGCATGCTAATTATCACTGTAGTCCACGTGTTTCACTGTAATTACAGAGGTTTGCATGTGACTTCTGAATGCAACTGTCTGGGTTGCTGCTGTGCTCAGTCATCACCGTGCATCTCCTTTTGAACAATTTCAGAATAAAAGAGCTTTCAATTATACATCACTTTTTCATTTATATGCGGTCTGTCATATACACTGTTATACACTGGGTGCTGAACAGAACCATTCTATCTTTTTGTTGATGAGGGAATACTTTAGGCTGCCCTATTTAAAGAGAACATTTTTCCTCTGTTGATTAAAAAAAAAAAAAAAAGAAAAAATTTAAAAAAAATTAAAAGAACAAAGAAACTTTTTTAAAAAGTAATTTGCTGATGCCTGTTTTTTAAAGCCAAGTCCATTTTATTTGTCTCGCTGCAGCATAGCAAAAAAAGACTGAGAAAAGTCAGTCCTAAGAAATTTGAAGGAAAACGAACTCTCTGTGTTCAAGCTTTGACATATTTCATAAAGCTGTTGAAAACCAAACCATGAAAGCCAGATTTATGAGCTTTTTGAAAGTTATTTGTAGATTCCCAAGACGATTGTGTTCCCATCACTTACTGTAGCCTTACAAACTCAAATGACGCTCAAAAATATTCATGTTTGGCACACACTGAGTAACTGCTGGGCGTTGCAATGGCATTCAACTAAAACCGAAGAGTAGAGAAAAGAATGTACTCTGCCTTCACTTAAATCATTTCAGACTGTGGAGGTAGAGCAAAAAGACTCACATATTCACATTTTAAAGATAAAACTAGGAATTATTTTTTAACGTTGAGATTACTTTAATTGTGAGTTAATACAACTGTTTGTGGAACGAGCCTTTTGGGAGCATCTGTGTAACCCTTCACTTCTGCCAGGCTTTTCCTTTCAACAAGATCACTCACTTTGTTATTACTGGAAGAGAAAACTTTTTTATTTATCAGAGCATTATTCATCTGCACTTTGCCAGGTATAGCAAATCTGTTGACAGCACTGGATTTATCATTTACTGTTAAAGGCAAATGGAAGGATTCCCCACATCTCTCAGCCGGCAAAACAAATGTCATTCTTGAAGCTCACTGCACAATATCCTGTGTTGATTAAAAAAGAAAGTTGGACTGTCCAAAATGATTCAGTATCTGAAAAAAAAAAATAAATCTAAGGTAGTTGAAATGAGCTTATTATTTTTAATGTATTTTATGCAAGTACTAGGCTTCCATGCCTTGTATCCTCATTATAAGTAGTATTTAACCACAGGGAATATCAAGTTGTTTTCTATGAACTGCAGCACATTATTAGCTCATGGAATTTATGTTTCAGTGCAGCCTTTCATTAGTGAAATATACTTTCTGGAAGTGTATTATTTCAGTCTGTGTAAATCATAGAATCATAGAATAGTTAGGGTTGGAAAGGACCTTAAGATCATCTAGTTCCAACCCCCCAGATGTGTTTACTCCCATATGATTAAACATTGTCATTTACTTCATTAATACTTCATTCCCTAAGTTACTCTGTTGAAATTCATGACTTATTCATAGATTACCTATTAGTCTCATGAAATAGATACTGGTCCGGTTAAAAAAAAAAAAAAAAAAAAAAAAAAGAAATTTTAAATATTTTTTTTAAAAAAAACCAAACAATTGGCCTTATGTGCCTTGGGAGAGCTCAGTAAGCCTAAAGGATAGTGTATATATAAAATATGGGTGAGCGGTCACAATATGAGGGGATAAATGCCAAGATGCAACTAATGTTCCTCCTCCTTGATGCCATGTGAGAATGAACTGAGTTAACAATAAAGGCAAGTTGCAACTGTTATAAAAAGTAGGATAAAGTTAGTTGAGGTCATTATTTTTCCGCAGGTAATAATTTTGAAAGAAGCATCGCATACCTACCTCGCTACCTCATTACATCTGCCAGAAGAGACTCTATGACTCTATGCTCACTTGTGCCTCCCTCTATAACAGACGAATTGAAAGGCATCTGCATAGTGCATGAGCTAGAGCCAAGACACCTGGTGCACAACACATGCTTCAGGGCTCTCGCTCATTCAAGTCTGGTCCCCTGAACTGAACACAACTGAACACATCTTCTGACTTTATTTCATCCAAATGGACTACAGTCTGTGCCCCTGATGGCTGTTCCACAGAGGGAACCAAAAGTACACTCAGTAGGAATAACCAAGAGATTAGTTTCAAAAGTGCACTGAACTGAACCAGTAAGAATATAAGTATCTTTTATGCCAAAGGTCTTGTGAGGATATATCCAGCAAGAATAGATTGTTGTCAGCTGTGAGGAAAAACATGTCCATGTATTTATTACATACCTTTTAAAGTCACGGCTGGTTGTCTAAACCTAATTATTTGGAGGCTGAGATTTTTTTGGTTTGTACATTGGCTCAACTGCATTTGTTCAACTGTCAGCTGAGTTACGGGAAAAGACTTTCTGATTTTACTTTACTTCCTTTGCATTTTTGAGACATATGAACTTTTATGCATTTAAAAACTGAGCTTGATGGAAAGTCCTACCAATAACGCCAGACAGAAAACGGTGGATTCAACATGGCTTACTTAGATTGGCTGCGCAGAGGATCTGTATAGGCTCGTATCAGCTCTTTTGTCATACATGTAATAAGGCCACCATACCAGCATATGTAGGAATTATTGGCATAAAATGTACAACTATCCCACCCTTATACTGCATTTTTTGTCTAGGATTTTGCTAAGCTGCCAGGCTGGAAAATCTGATTAATCATGGCCTAAGCAGTAGAACCATAGATTGACAAGTTTTTTTAATTACTAAACAAACAGTCTTATCTCAACCCATGAGTTTTCTCACTTTCACCCTTCTGAGTTTCCTCCACATCTCACTGAGGAGGGGAGCAAGTGGCTGTGTGGTGCTTAGCTGCTTACCAGGGCTAAATCACAACAGATTGGAAATAAAAAGACCTTGAGATATATAAGGAATGATCAGAAATAAGTATGGTGAGAGTTGACTAAGAACAAGTTTAAAGGAGGGAGAAATAATCACCTGCAGATTGACAATGCAGTCCGAAAGAGCTACTGAATATTTTAGAGGATCCAAACCAATATGTCACCTATGTCATACTCTTATAAAAGAAGCAGACATACTAAGATGTGTCAGCAGGAATGCTATGCATAAGACACATGAATTGTCTGCACTGGGCAGCGCAATGGTGGGGCCTGAGCTTCAACGCTGTATCTAGCTTTGGGCACTGCACTTCAGGAAAGATGTGGATCCACTGGAGAGAATCCAGGGGGAATAAGAAAATTATTAGAGGTCTACAAAATATAACCCATGAGCAAAGACTGAAAGAACTGTTTGTTTAGTCTAGAGAAGAGAAGACTGAGGGGAGACATGATAACTGTCTTCAAATATTTAAAAGGTTGTTGCAAATAGGAAGAGAAGAAATTGTTCTCCATGTCCCTTGGCACTAGGACAAGAAATAATGGGCTGAAAATGCAGCAGAAGCAAATTAGGTTATATTATTAAGCAAAGCTTTCTAACTGCAAGAGAAGATAAGCATTGGACTGTGTGTGGAGGTGAAGAATTTCTGTCTTTGAATTTTACTGGGATTCTTGTGAGCTTGTCATATAAAGTGTACGTAACCCTTATGGTATGCCAGTGATGTGGGACTCAGTCGCATGTGCCACACTTGTATACTGCTTTGGTGCTGCTTTATTGATATTCAGGAGAGGAAAACACCTCCCAGTTATAATTGGTAATTATTTCCATAATTTTGACAGAGATTTGTAATTGCAATTTGCAGTCTTGGAACTGACTGGCAGTGACTTAATTCTCTTGAAATAAGACAAAAACAAGGAGGGACAAGTTCCTGAATTATTTCTGAAGCAAGCTTGAAATTTCTAATCCTGGAAGATCCTTCCTTCATAGCTAAATTGATACAAAAGGATTTTCTTTATTTTATTTCAAAAAGAATTAGTTTGTGTTGAAACCAAATGCAAATATATTTAATTCAGAATCTTTTTTAAAATAAACAAAAAAAATATAGTAAAGTGACCACATATTACAGTCTTAGCAGAATGGTTTTGAGTGATGTACATTGGAAATACAGCTGCTTGATTTAGAAGTCATACTTATCCTCAAAAGGGAAAAGACATTGTTCTACCCTGATTTGTTTTTTATTAATCATTAATCTATAGTTGATAGTGTTGATATTACATAGTATTTAAAAATAGTTCTACCTCTGGAAAACAAGGAAATTAAACTAAAAATAAGTGAATTTGTTATCTTTTTTCCTGCAAAAATTTGCTATGCCGGAAAAAATGGTTCAAACATCTTCCAGTATAATTTTGAATATCCGCCAAACAGTAGATTTATTTGCCAAAAAATTTCATACAGAATTCCCACTGGGACACAGTCTTTCAGAGAATAAATTGGTGAAATTAACTTTTCTTATCAGGCTATGGGATTTGAGAGAACCAAGGTTGTCTGCCAACACACAGTGGAAACAATATCAGCTAAACTGTCTGGATTCAGGCGTTCTTCCCTTCACCCTCATCTTGGCCAGGAAACGCTTACATGAAGGACTGTATAGAGGAGGGGAAGAAACTGTGTTTTGAAGAATTTTCCAGATAATACAGTCTTGACTGTATGCCATATCTTCTTTCTACTTTCCTTTTTACTTTTCAAGACCAGACAGTGAAGGTTTCTTTTTTCTGGACCAAATTTTCCACTCTGTCTCCCTCTGCTTCTGGCTCCTGGCTCATTGCACCAGTCATCTTCTACCACACAAGTTTCTACCATACCAAGTTTGCCTGTATGTAACCTCTGTTTCTGTGCATGTGCCAGGGTACTGATGTCGCCTTATTATGCATTCAAAAAGTACATTCTCACTTCTGACTGAAGGCTTCTACTTCTCTAATTTGACAGAAAGGGAGCTTCTATTTTAGCCAAATGATATTGGTAACCTATGAGAAAGCACTGTTTCAATAAATATTCAGAAATAAGGATGCAATGTTTGTAAATAATGTATATGAATGCTGCAGGTTGATTTTTTGCTCCGAAAATTAAAAACATTGCTAGCAATAACAGATGCATTTCATGCCAAAAGTGGAATAAATTTCTGGGTGCTGTTATATGGTAGTATGGCTTGAACCAGTTGGGCTGTTGTATCTGTGTGATGTTCCATTAACTTAGATAAGATTGCTCAAAGCTGAGGATCTATTTCTTTGTGAAACAGCTTGCTGAAGGAAGTTGTTTCCGGCTCTTAACATGCTGGTTTATATTGGAGAGCACCAATTTATTTATCTAGTACAGCATTTCAATGTAATTTCTAAAGCTTTTAAAGATTACTGTTTCAATTTTTGTACTCTTAATGTACTAAAAAAATCAGCAAACTGCTAAAATAAGTTATAAGAAATCAAACGAAAATTTCTACCTTCTAATTAAAGTAGAAAATATGTCACACATTGTTCCTACAAAAACAGAGTTGCTGTTTGGTTTGTTGCTTCTATTAAACCTGATATTTAGAAAGATGAAAAAGAGAGCATTTCTTCTTTGTCCTGCAGGAGTACTGCACTGTTAACACAAACTTCCTTGATCCCTGTAGGGTCCTGCAGATTCTGCAAATTCCTCACTGCAGGGTAACTTTACATTCAGAAGTCGGCATGCTGCAATACATTCCTCTTTATCAGAAGCAGGCTGATGGTCCACTTGTGTGGATGTGTTTGAGCCCTTGATCATCACATGTACATGGTGTTCCACATATGTGTTTTTCTTTTAAATTTTTACTAAATGACGGACTGTCTGAAAACACATATAGCCATGCAAGTGTAACACTTCCTAAGTGGTGTAGTTTTGAGTGTGTTCTTCACATGGTCTCTGTACAGAATTACAGTATCTGAAAACATAAACATTATTTGGCCAGTATATTTGTCCATACTGAAATCGTATGAATGCTCATATATTAGAGATTAATATTTTGCCAGCAACGTCACCCAACTATATTAACTTAATGGGCTATTTTATGTGTCTCTTTTTGTTAAATTTGTACATTAGCAAACCATAAAGTTTGATTTTTTTTGGTTTAGCAATTCCACGGGTTTCTGTCATTTAGTAGTTGCACAGTGGTGAACTAATCCATAAGACTTCAACAGTCAGATCCTTTTCTTTTTAGTGAAAATGAGCAATTTGTCATCAACTTCAAATGAAACAATACTTGGTCTTTGGATAGATATAAACCATAAAACATACATTCTCTCTTCAACCTTATGCCTGCAATTGTATCTTCTGCTGTTTGCATTTACTAAAATGTGTTTACTATTTTTGCAAGTAATAGTAATGAAGATATTACAGCCTTCTATAAGTTCAGAAAATACTTTATTAAAAACAGCCTGTTCGTATAGATGTTGGTGAGTTTTCCAATTCTATATTAAATGCTCAAATAGTAATGATAAAATAAATCTTGCGTTTATTTTTGTAGATTTATTCACCTCTGATGAATAATAGAAATTAAGAATAAATATTTACCATAATGCATACATTGGTTGTGTAACGCACACACAAATTTTCAGACATGTAGAATTATTACAGATGTTATATATACATTGTATATATTTTCGAAGCTAGGACTTCACATTTTTTATTCTAGCCTACAGATATAATTTCTATTAATTGTAATAAATCATAGCTATATTGTCCATTTAGCTTTCATGAAGCATTATTATTCTAATAGCATTTCAGACTGGAGATTTCTTCATGTACTATTTCCTGGAAGTGCACTGAAAACTGTGTGCTGTATATAGTATATTAGCAGTTTCAATGCTGAAAAAAAATTCCAAGTACATCCAGAATAATTGTTTTCTGTCATTTCCTATTGCATGAATTCAGGTACGCATTCAGATAGAGTACCTTTGTGGGACTTGATGGCTATCTCCTGAGCCTCATGAAAAGATCATACCCTTTGAATTTTATGGAGGTTTGTGTTTGTTCCCGCACGCCACCCACCAGGAGCTATTCTTATAAAGATACAGGCAAAAAATGCAAAGTTTTAGGTTTTTTATAATATATACTTTTTTTGGCTTGTGGGGATTGAAAATCAGTCACAGGAGGGACAATAGCTGGTGAAGTGCTTTTTGTGTTGTTTGGGTTAGGTTGTGGGGTTTTTTTAACGAGGAAAGGCTCTATTTATTTATCATACATTCTCCTTAAGGTTTACTTCTGTCAAGAGTGATTTTTTTTTTCCTTTCAAAACTTAGGTTCAAACAAACATCTAAATTATGAGGAATGCATAAATATAAGAGGCATCTTCCTGCTGTTCATCCAGCTAGTGAAAGAATGAGGTTAACACTTAGGATCTTACAAGAAGCAGTAAATAGATGCTTTTATAACATTCTGGTTTTCTGTCCATCTGCTAACGAATATAATGTGAAAGGAAGATTGGTGCTGTCCGTTGTAATGTTGTACAATTACACAATTGTAACCGCAACTACTGACTGACACATACATACACAATTTGTGGAAATAGTCACTTTTGGAGTCTGATATTTTTCCCAGGCTTGGTCTCTACTGAAGAATTATTTATTTATTTGTAAAAGCTTATACGAGATGTGTATGGTTTCAAAGAACTGGGAGCACCCCTGGAGTGCTGCAAAGGCTTTGATGTTACAAAGGCAGCTGAGTCAATTCAGGGGTAAGAGCTAGACTGTGCCCTCTCATCCCACCCCAAAACTCTTGTGTGGTCAGCTAGCTGCCTTTTCAGCAACTGGCCAGTGGTACTTCTTTCAGGTTAGTGGGCCAGAAAGCAAAGTTAACCTTTTATACTACTCTCTGAGCATAAATGCTGTGATTGTTCGCTATTTCTAAGACCTGTGCATGGACCCAGTGTGCTTGAACAAATCCAAGCACAGCCTGTAAGAAAAGCTCTGGTGGTGGTGATCAGATGAAGGAAATGTCAAGTTGACATTTCATGCTGCATCTTTCCTTTGACAACACCACCAAGATGTACTGTGTTCTTACCCTGCCCTCCCCTCAAGTGAACTGATAATGCACACAGCTGGAATTTTAAAGGCAGTTAAATAAAATCCTCAGCATTTCACTCTCCTGGGTTCTCTTAATATATACTAAATGTACAGAATAAAGCATGCTATTTGTGGATATCAGCTGAGGTGAGTGCTGTTGGGTCCTTGAAATTTGGATTTCCTGATTTGATGATCAGCTGTGTACAAATTTGCTTTTAATTGTAATTTAATCAAACAGTTCTTTCTATAGCAAGAAGTACATATTAAAAGACTGTATGAAATGTTCTTACTACAGTTGCAGCAAATAAATCCTTTCAGGGGAAATGTTTGAGGAAGTGGGCATACAATTAGACCTTGTAAATAATATGCCCTAAAATATGTGAAATAGATTGCAACGATTTATATTTGGTGTCTTCTATCTAACACAAGTCTTATTGCATTTTGAAGATAAAGGCTTCTCAATACTATTAATTTTCATCTTTAAAATCTTCAAGTGTAGCCTCTGTATTTTTCAGTTAAATCTGATTTATTTTAGATAAACCAGCATTAAAGTCTTTTGGTAATTTTCTTTCTTCTATTGGTTGCCTCTGATGTGTGCCAGTTCCACAGAGTTCCACGTCAGATCAGCTAAGATGTGAGGGTAATATGAGCTTGATCTGAAGAGATTGTTATTTTTCATTATAGTGCATTCTTTAATTTGCTAACCTTTCATGTGCTAACCTTGCAAGCACTTGTGTAGTTTCACAGTTGTGCAGGGTTTTAATTCATTAAAATGAATGTCTGCAGTCCTAGTAATACCCAGATCGCAACACTGCTCTGTACATCAGTGATTGCAAGGTGTTCTGTGTTCTTGAGCTGGTCCCATTTTAAGACACTGATCGTGGCCTCTAAGCTTCCCAAGACCCATCAGCAAGTGGTACTTTTAGTGAATGCCAAATCTGACACTGTATAATAAAACTGTACAATGATTTGGTTTTCTGTTTCACCTGACATCAAGATGCCTAGCAGACAGATATTCATAGAAAAGCATTCTTCTCAGATGGAGGTGTAAAGTATCAGGTGCCAACTTATGTACAGGAAGAGCCATCAGATGTATTCAATGAGTTGGTTCCTCCAAAATGTGCAATATAACTCTGCTTTGATACTGTGATCAACAATATTATGTAGCAGCTGTTTGACTTTCATGTGACAGGATTATGTGTTGTGTCATTCATAAACCTAAGTTCACAGAAGAATAGAAAATAAAGGGTATTCTTTGGATTGTGCTTGAGTCTTTTTGGCCTGCTTCATCCATGGCAGTCACTGTCTTTATAACTTTCTGAATTCAGGAGAGCAGCCAAGGAATTAACAATCAGAGAAAGTTGAATTATTTATTGATGGAGATCTCAAAATGCAGACTGGGAATGACTTGTCCAAGAATAGCAGAGGACGGTGGCACAGAACCACTCAGCTATGATGTCTCACGTTAGCATGGGCTTCATGCTTTTTAAGTGCTTCATCTAGCTAATCGATCAGAGGTGCTAAGGCAATTCACTCTGACTTTTATGTAGTGATCTGTGAATACACCATTAAACTGGCTTTATAAGCTCTTGTAAATCGGGTGAAGACTCTTACTCTGGCTGCACATCTGCCAAGCACATATGTTATTGTATTTAATTCTGAAGTTTAATTCTTAATTATTAAAAATTAAAATTTCAGTTTAATTCTTAATAATTTCACAGCAGGTTTGTGCCAGGACTGGAGGAAGGAATCCACTCAAGTAATTTCTTCCGCTGTTCCTGTTACACCTCCTCACTGACTACAGTTTCACATTCAGACATCTCATATAAACCAGATATCCACAGCAACCTTTCCTCTGTGTAATGTGCTCATGTTGATCATCTGTATGAAAAATTCCAAGCCTGGCATAATATGAAACATTTATTTTTGTTCTCATCTTACCATTAACACCAGTTTCATTACTAGTTTTCCAGACTTTGACAAGAGATACAGACACGTTATATGCGATAACTTGGCAGCTCAAAGGCAATCTCGCTCCTCTAAGAAATACAAGCTTATCTTTTTTTTCTTTTCTTTTTTTTTTAATTTTAGTATGAAAACTTTATGTTGCATGCCATGGTGTGTATACATGTTGGATTCACTGCCTTTATGCACATTACAGCTAAAGGAGATTACTTTGATTGCTGAGCCACTGTCCTTCCCAGTATATACAGAGAAGGAAATTGGTTTCACATGTTTTATTATAATGATCAAGTGTTACAGACTGCACGGCATTCACGGAGGACTTCTTTATTTGGTTTTGTGGAGACAAAAAAGTTTACATGAAATGGTTCACTCTGAGTTCTGGTACATTTGTGTCACTTCATGCATCTGGGAGAAAAGGCAGTTGGTATCTGTGGAGCACAGGAGGGGAAAAGGGGACCTAAAGTAGTTTAAACTCTGAATTGGATAAGTTTGTAAAGCTCTCTGATACAAACTGATGAGAACTATGTATCAAAAGGCTGTCATGGTGTGTATTTGTGCTGCAAGACTGTAATGATTTATAATATCCTTTAAAATTTGTGTCTGATGGCTAGTGTAATAAATGTAAGAATGTAAGATTATGGTAAAGAATAATACCGTCAAGTGATTTAAAAAGTTTTATAGGTAAACTGTCTGACCTGTAAAAAATAGTCTGAACTCTGTTTTGAGAATTGTATTGATCAAGTACAGCAAATTCATTGTATAGTTTACCCAACAGTTTCTGATACACCTGAAAAAGTCATACACTCATATACTATAATTCTGGGGTTTTTCTGAAGACAAGGAGTAGTTCTACTTTGACTGGAAATGCAACCCATTGGTTAATTAACTTCCTTGTTTCCTCAAATCCAGGTCTGCAGACTTCAGCGTCACCTATCCACAGGAAAATACCAGCAGAATCTCTTTTCAAACCAGCCTGTCATGTTTGTATCTCCTACCAGTCAGCCACCCTGCAAAAAGCTAATTGAACTTATACAGCTGTCAGGAGGGAAAGTATGTAACGCCCTACGTCAGGCAAAAATCTGTATAGGAAAAAACCCAGGAAAGAAGTACCAGGAAATAAAATGTTTATCAGAAAAATGGGTATTAGGTAAGACACTGAATTTCAATTCTCATTAAATATTATGCAATATGTATTCAAAAATTTACTGCAAATAGTTCACTAAACTGAGGTTATGGAGGAAAGAAAATGGAACAGACTTCTACAGTCAGGTTTTTAGGAAGGTTGTCTCCACGGTGAGGACTTTCTGTTACTACTAAGACTGTTTTATGATGGTCCTGGTACTCACTGTTGTAATTTTACCAAGAACTAATTTCATCCAAAGATTTTCAAATTTACTTTTTGCATTACTGTTTTATAGAGAGCAAACTAAATCATGGGGAGAACCCCCCAGGATAATTGCTTTTTAAATGGCAGGTATTTCAATTTTAGATGCAGTAAGAAAAATTTTTAACTGGTATCAATTGGCATAGCACTCCTGAAATATGTGAATTGGCACCCTTAGATAATCTGTCCTGAATTACCTGCTGTACATCTGAAAGAGGATTTTCTACAGTCTCTATTCCACTTGCAAAAAGTTTCTTTTTAAAATCTGCTGTTAAGTTTCTAAGAGTTATTAGTCCATCACTTTACTGCCACAGACACCACAGTTCTAAGTCATCTGTTTGCAGGAAATCAGATATAAAATTGCAATATCCTCACCCTCACATAAAAGCTTTTGATAATCTATGTAGGGTTCACAGCTTCCAGTCCAACACTTTTTCAGAAAAGGGTATTTTCCAAAAAGGGACCTTTTGCATATTTAAAAAAAAAAAAAAAAAAAAAAAAAGATTAAATTTTCATCATACACTATGTTAAACTCCCCTAAATAGTGCCTCACTCAGACTTCAGCAATAAGTGTACAACATG
Source organism: Psittacula echo (assembly GCF_963264785.1). Lineage (NCBI taxonomy): Eukaryota > Metazoa > Chordata > Aves > Psittaciformes > Psittacidae > Psittacula > Psittacula echo. The sequence goes on along the minus strand of NC_137738.1, from coordinate 83,961,145 downwards.
AACTGACGCTATATGAGACTAGCCAAGCAAGTCCTAATCTCTTGACAGTTAATGCAATCAGATCATAATGACTTAAAACCTGAAAGACAATACCACTAAATAAGAAAGAAAAGGTGAACCATAAGGGGAAAATACTCATCTAAATGCAAATGTTGATACTATGAGAAAGTATAAGATAAAATTGTGAAAATTTGAGAGAGGCATAAGAAGAAGGCATTGTTTATTGTGTCTTTCTCTGGCTTCGAAGATGACTTGAAGAGCAAGTGTGGCCAAAAAACAAGTGAAACCAGAGATTTGTGCAAGACTAATAATATGATGTGGTAAATTAAACACAAAAGTTTCACATAGTAGTACTCCAGTCATAAATTCCAAATGGACAAAGGTAATGATCTAAAGTGGCTTGCAGTTCACATGGCACATCCACTGTTTTACTGGTCTCATGGAGCTCTGCCTCACCACAGGTCCAGTATCTCATGAGCTATCTGCAGCTCGACATGCCACGCTCAGCCCATCAGTGGGCTGAAGCAATTGCATATCTGGCTGCTAATGAAAAAGGACTCTGAATCCTTTGTCCCCTTTACAAATTTCTCAGTTCTTTTTTGCAGTCTGATGGTGCCTTTTCTAATTGTTATGTCCTGTTCATGAGGCACAGTTATGCAAGCTCTAGCTAATGGATTTTAAATGATGAATCATCAAAACTCAGAAAAAAGGGATTTCTACATGAGACTTTAAAGGAAGGATACAGGCCTCTGAAGTTCAGTCCGTTTCTCAGCAACTGTTTACATGATAGTGTGTCACCTGTAAATTGCCATCTCGATAAAATAAATCAAATCAGATCTGAAGTGCTTTCTAATCTTTGACACTTCACCATTGCAACCCAGTTGGTTGGTGGCTATCTGCTTTCTGCTCTTAATACCAGCTGCCAATTAATTCAACCAAACTTGACCGCAATAAAAAGCATATAGGTAGATAATGCAGCACCTTTTTTAAACTAAAGTAAATGGTAAGTGCTTTCAGTATTATCATTTGACTGTTTGCATTTATTTTCTGTCTGGGTTCTCAGCTCCTCAAACTCTTTTATACCAAAAATTGTTCTAAAATACATTGTGCTTTATAATCTCTTTCTCTTGTATTTTATCTTAAATAATCCCACTTTTTTGTTTCTTTTAGATTCAGTCACTCAGCATACAATATGTCCCATGGAAAACTACATTCTTCAGCTGTGAGCTAACTCAAGAGCTTCTATATGGTTGTAGGAAAACAAGCCTAGTTTGGATTCAACAACAAAAAAATCAGCTGTGAATAAAATTTCTAAGAAAATGCAAATTACATATTTATAAATACAAGGAAATTTTTCTACATTTTTAATACTTGTGTGTGTCTAAGTGTTCATCTTGTGAAATCTGTAGGTTTTTACAATAAAGTAGTTCACTAATAAAAACTATCTTGACCTTGCTTTTATTTATTTGTTGAAGACCCTTGGACCTAAAAGTTGAATGAATCATTATTCACTGGGAGGACGTGGAAAGACGTTTTCTAATCTCTCAGCAAAGTTGATCATGTTACAGTGCCATTAAAAGATGTGTGTTCAGTGTGGGTGAGTGTGCCTGAACTAGATCTGGTGTAGTCAGCAGGAGCTGTGCTACCAGTGCAGATGCATGGATCCTGTAGGCTCCTCTAGTCCAAATGCCTCAGTAAATTTGCAGACGACACCAAGTTGGGTGGGAGAATTGATCAGCTGAAGGATAGGAAACCTCTGCAGAGGGAGCTGGACAAGCTGGATCAATGGGCTGTGGCCAATGGTATGAGGTTCAACAAGGAGAAGTTCCAGGTCCTGCATTTGGGCCACCACAACCCCATGCAGTGCTACAGGCTTAGGGAAGAGTGACTGGACAGTTGCTCAGCGGAAAGGGACCTCGGGGTGCTGATTGATGGCCGCCGAACATGAGCCAGCTTGTGCCCGAGCAGCCAAGGCGGCCAGCAGCATCCTGGCCCATATCAGCAATAGTGTGGCCAGCAGGGCCAGAGCAGTGATCATCCCCTGTACTCGGCACTGGTGAGGACGCACCTCAAATCCTGTGTTCAGTTCTGGGCCCCTCTCTACAAGACAGATATTGAGGTGCTGCAGCAGATCCAGAGAAGGGCAACAAAGCTGGTGAAGGGTCTGGAGAACAAGTGTGATGAGGAACAGCTGAGGGAACAGGAGTCATTTAGTCTGGAGAACAGAAGGCTCAGGAGGGACCTTATCACTCTACAACTACCTGAAAGGAGGTTGTAGTGAGGTGGGGGGTGGTGTCTTCTCCCAAGTAACAAGTGATAGGACAAGAGGTAACAGCCTCAAGCTGTGCCAAAGGAAGTTTACATTGCATATTAGTAAAAATCTCTTCACTGGGAAGGTGATCAGGCATTGGAACAGGTTTCCTAGGGAAGTGGTGGAATCACCATCCCCGGAAGTGTTAAAAGATGAGGCCCTCCGTGACATGCTTTAGTGGTGGTCTTGGCAGTCCTGGGGTAATAGTTGGACTTGATGATCTTAAAGGTCTTTTCCAGCCTGGTCGATTCGATGATTCTATGATTTCAAGTTAATACTATGGAACAATCAAGATACAGTGGTTTATAAATGTTGCCACTCTATTGCATTGTTCTAACTTTCTGGGCTTTTTAAGGGATTTGGATGTACAAGTTCTGTTAACTTGAGGATTATACAATTTTTTTTTTTCAAAACAAGTTCAGCAGTGTCTGTGGAAGGCTGGTCTGGTACAAATTGCATTTGTATAGTTGCTCTGTAAAATGTTAAACATACTTCTTAATGGAAAATCTCCAAGTTATTATTATTTTTTGGAAAATTAAACTGACTTTATTTTCAGAAATATTGAGCATCTGTAGCTCAAAAGGTTAAGATCCTGTTTTCAAGTATCTTAGTGCTATAAAGCTGGGTTTAGTATATAAACTAGAAAAAGTAATTTATTGAGGTCTTTTCTGATATGCACATTTTCAACAGAATCTTAGCTAGGGAAAGTAGGTTTGATAGAAAAATTGGAGATCTACAAATCTACAAATTGTTCTGTTTATATTCAAAACTATTTACCTATTTACTGCAAAGCACTGGTATCAGGGTATCACTCTTCACAATTGGCCTTATAAGCCCCTTTATTAAGAAACTGGTTGCCAAGTACTATAGACTAAAATATAAATACTGAAATAGGTTGTGACATGTGAACATATGGTTTCCAGTAAATAACAGAATAATTTGTTTGAATTATATTGCTTAACTTTGAATATTACAACCTCCTAGTTTGTTTTGTAGTCATTTCCTAAGTGTACTACCCATAAAAATCTGTCACTATTAATTTATGTAATATAACATACCAATTCAGCTTTCTCATAAATCTTCTTGAGATAAATCTCAGCAATTTGGTGTCCATGCCCATGGCAAGTGGGTTGGAACTAGATGACCTTTAAGGTCCCTTCCAACCCAAACCATTCTATGATTCTATGATTCTATTTAAGTTATAAATTCTTGGATCAACTGTTGTTTTCTATTAGTCACATGTGTAAAAGATTTGACAATTAAACGTCTGATATTCTTTTTTCTAAATCAGAATATTTCAGATAAAAAAAAAATGTCAATTTAGACAATTCCATCTTAACTTACATGGTTTGACAGAAATCTCCATCTATTGGCTGTTCTTGCAAAATTTGCAGTACACAGGTAAATATAGCCAGCAGGAAATTAAATACCTCATTTTGGTCTCGCATTATGGGCAATAGGAGTGCTGTCCATCTGTACGGACTGTTGCTTCATAGTAGTACACAGCAAATACAGGAGAGGTTGGAATTAAATCCAAGGACAAGCATGTTGTACAGGTAATAAAAAAGAAATACTATTTCATGTTTATATCCTGGAGTCCCTCACACAAACAGCTTTCTGACCTACGTACCCCTGTGTGGCTCCTCAACCACCTCGACACTGGAAGGAATGTGCATTTCTACCTGAGACCTCAGCAGGAAAAGTCGCCAACTCTGGTCATTCCCTCAGTAAACCTACATTGAAAACTTGTCAAATGACTGATGTGCTGGAAGAAATCCACCAACTGAAAAAACACTTGTACTTGATACCGAGGTCCTAAGGACAGTAACAGAAGGCAGAACACCCAGCAACATGAAGCATCAGTGATTCATGGGTAATTTCAAGTTGATCAGTGCTAACAGCTTTGCAATGTAGTGTGTTTAATGGATATTTTGCCTCAGTACAGCACAGCCAAGCACTCTCACTTCTACAAAATGGTATCATACTCCCCTGGTCAAGAACCTAGGGGTTTTATTTTTATTCTTTGAATCTTTTTTTGTGGAGGAAAGGTTGTCCTAACCTTACCTTTATTTTCCTGCGTTAATATTATTGCTCTTCATTTGTAAAAATGACAGCTTAACTGCCATCTCTCCTTCTCAGTAAGCTCCTGCAGCCCTGCTGTCTAACAAATCACATTAGAAAGATTAAGGATCTTTCTAAGTTAGTCTGATTTTATTAGGAATCTGTTTAACCCAAAATAAATTGAAAAGCCAAAGTAAGTATTATTCCTTTCTGAGATTTACATTAGCTGAGCTGATTTTTTAAAGTATTTTAACTCCTAGCACAGGTCCTACTTTAACTCATTTTACCTAGTGGTGTAGGTGATACCACTGGGACGCACAAATTGCCAATGTCCTTTCCCTCCTTCCTCTTCCAGAGGTAAAAAGAAGTTTTACCACACTGATTAATTTACTGGGGAATCACACTGACAAATGCAGAAATACTGAGGACAAAAACGGGCATAACCTTGAAGATTGTGTTGCTTAATCTGTGTCAGAACGGCAGCAAAACTGGTGTCCCCTTCAAACAGTATATCCTTCAATTAGAATCATAGAATCATAGAATAGTTAGGGCTGGAAAGGACCTTAAGATCATCTAGTTCCAACCCCCCTGCCATGGGCAGGGACACCTCACACTAAACCATGTCACCCAAGGCCTCATCCAACCTGGCCTTGAACACCGCCAAGGATGGAGCATTCACAACCTCCCTGGGCAACCCATTCCAGTGCCTCACCACCCTCACAGTAAAGAATTTCTTCCTTAGATCCAATCTAAACTTTTCCTGTTTAAGTTTTAACCCGTTACCCCTTGTCCTGTCACTACAGTCACTGATGAAGAGTCCCTCCCCAGCATCCTTGTAGGCCCCCTTCAGATACTGGAAGGCTGCTCTGAGGTCTCCACGCAGCCTTCTCTTCTCCAGGCTGAACAGCCCCAACTTTCTCAGCCTGTCTTCATACGGGAGGTGCTCCAGTCCCCTGATCATCCTCGTGGCCCTCCTCTGGACTTGTTCCAACAGTTCCATGTCCTTTTTATGTTGAGGATCTAAAGCAATTTCTTTATAGTGACTAATAATATCAGATTGGCTAAAGATGTGTTTGAAAGCAAGACTGCCAGAAACTCATCAGGTGGGTGGATTATGTATCTCTTTTTTCCCCTTTCTCCTTTTGTAATCAGTTTTAGATTGCAACTGCATTGGGGGGTGTGTATCTAGTGAGTAAAAGCCTCTAAATATTCACAGTGATCCTAGTACACGAGCCATCTGGTATTCAACTACTAAACTACAGATTTATTGGGCTGGTTTTATGGATGTTTTCCTGACTCAATTACAGGCAACTTTGTGCAGATTGTTACTTTTTTGATTAAAATAACTAGTACAAGCTATTTCATCACTTGATTTTCTGTATAGAGTTCCACTATACTAAACTTGTGTGATCTTAATTGATTTGTACAGAATGTAATTTAGGCATGACTGCATTATGCGGTAAAGTATTATCAGCATTTCAGCACTAGGAAGCTGCTCACACACTTTCATTTTTTGGTGAAACCTATAATCAGCTTAGGGAGTGTAAGGCAGAGGTGCTTTAAATTAGTATTTCTGAGCAGGAACAGTGGCTGTGTGGAGCTGTGTTTCTAACATTTCTAGAGCATAAAATGGAAGTATCTCTGGAACAATGTCTAGAAAACTGATTAAACTATTTTTTCCCTTGACAGCAACACACAACCCTGGAAAAAAAATTGAATATTTGCTCACACTGAAAACTGAAAAGCATGAAAAAGTCTGTCTGTGCCAAGAGTCTTCTTTAATGATAGATCTAATAAGAGAAAACCAAATGGCTGTAACCCTATTGTATTAAACAGAGTTTTATTTCTGATCTCTTTTCATTGCTGTATTTCAGAATGGGCTCTTTGCACGATATGACCAAACACTGAGCTCTAGAAGAGCATCACCTTTACTAACTACAGCATCATGCAGCAGCTGACACTAAGGTGGTTTAAAATTGCCAGTAGTAAATAACTAACAGCTGGTGCTGAGGTTACCAGCACAGGTGTCTGCTAAGAGCTTTTGCTGGGAACTGGCAAAGCTGAGGTTTTCTTCTGCTGATACAGATGTGAAACAACACTCTCAGCACTCAGGAGCAGCTCAAGCTCCTGGATAGGGCTGAGGTGTTGATAAGTAGAAGCCAGGTGTAATGTAGCACTGCAAGTTTCTTAGAACTGCTGGAGTCAGCATCCTTCAGAGGTTGATTTCTGGCATAGTACTTCAAGATGTATTTTTCTTTCTCTGCCAAAACTGCTGTCCAAACCCACAATTACAGTTTTTGTCTTGACTTCTGTTATCTTTCCCTCAGTCAACGCTTGCAATATCAGTTCCTCTCCTCCACTAAACTCCTGTTCCTAAGATTATTTGTACAGTTCTTTGACATCTTCCCTGTTTTAGCCACTACTTGTTTCATTCCTCCAGTTCATCAAACAAAACCTTTCTTTCTCTTCTGAGCTCTCACCACTGTAGTCTTACTCTCCATATCAGATCTGACATGTACCTACTTCTGATTCTCACTTTTGTTTCATTAAAGGATACCAGCATTAAGCATTAAATCTTGGGAGGAGAGAATGGGATGAGATGGTTAATAACTCTTTTCACGCTTGTTTTTTCAGGCTTCCCTTTTACAATTTACTGTAGAAATCCATTGTGCAGTCCTTCAGCCTCTTTATTTCCTACTTCAAAGCTCTCCACTTCTTTACCACTGTAGTGCACTGCAGCTACCTGGTTAGGGGTAGGCTGATAGAAAGTTGTACTCTGAGCTCCTGATGGGCAAAGAACTATATATTTGCTGTTGTATTTAGATGATGTTACTCAGTTCCATCCATTCCAGCCCTCTGGTTCATCTGGCTCCTCCACATGTTCCCAAAGGAAGCTCTCCAACACATTGACGTGTTTGTGAGTGGACAAGTGCCTGGAACAATCAGACTCTACCTTGCCATAGAAATGGAAAAAGAGTCATAACAGAAGAAATTCCAGTTGTATCAAGGTAAGACACAGGACATGTACTTCACACAAGCCTGTGCCTATTTCAACAGACAGTAAATAGACAGTAAATATTGTAACACGTTACCCTGGAAAGACTGTGTAGAATCAAACTGTATGCAATGCACATGATATGCTTGAGCCTTAAATTACTTCTCAGGCTTTCTTTCAACTCAGGTAAGGCTGTTTTTTCTTTAGACCTTTTTTAGCTATTGACTTGCTTACAAGTACAGGCAGAGGTAAAGCAAAAGCACTTTCCAGATTTTCTGCTCCAGAGTGAAACATTCCAGCTCATTCACTTACAAACCAGAAGTTCAGTCAGGGGAAGTTTTGCTAAGTAGTTCCTGGGATCTGGAGATAAGCCTAAAGCCAAGAATGGAAGATAGCATGACTTTAAATATTCTGTGCAACATGTGTGGGTTAAACTAAATCAACATGAAAATTCTGCATTATACTATTTAAATGTTAAGTTGAGCAAACTTGGGGGGGGGGGTTGATTTTAACAGCTGTGGAGAGGGTAAAGTTTTTAGCTCAAGAAATGAACAAATACGGACCTGTTCTGATGTGCCTGATGTGTCAATTCATATGAAAATCAAGGCACTTGGAAAAATACTACAAGCCTGTAGATACTTGACCTCTGTGAAGAGCCTAACTGGTCCCTGTGCCACATTTGATGTGCACTTAAGGAAATCTGGTGCTCCTTCTCCCCCCAGCTGAGTATTTCTGAATAAGTTGAAATTCACACCCACTTGAAATGCTGACTTGGGAATATACTTTTTTGGACACATGCTTCATCATTTTTCAGCTGTACACAGAGATAAGCATTTTAGAAGTTTGGAGGCAGAGCATTTCCTCCTACAGAAGAGAATTTATATTTTCCCTGACATTGCCCAGGCAACACAGGCTTGAATAAAAAATTGACGCTAAAAGCAGAGTTCTCTAGTCTGGGAATCAACACTGTTATTTTATTCCCAGCTACATTCAGTATCCTACTTGATGAAGAGAAGAATGTCCTTCATAAGTGCAGGGATGTTGAGCATATTTTAATGACCCATATAAAGGCTATTAGAGGGCATGAAGATGTAAATAAAAGAATACGGAATTGTAGAGTGACCCAACTTGAGATTCACTTTCCCTTGACTTTATCCGGCCTTTTCTCTTTCTGTACTTTCTTTTCTTCTCTCCCTGCCTCAACCCCATTACTGTTAGTGGTATTTTATGTCTATTATATTTTTAAAAGTGCTGTATGACCCATAGTCTCTAAACAGTGCTCTCCTAAAAAGTATCACAGCCATTTACCCACAAAATCATATCTCCTCTTCTGCCTTCCCATTTGAAATCTTTTGTATATGTAGAACAGCAGTGATGAGCCACACACAAACTATGAAGCTATAGAAATCTCATGGGAGATATGAATTTGGAGCTGCCCAGGCTAACAGGGGCTTTGTACTCAAGTCTTCAGTTCTCTAGATGCCTTTATGAGGATTACTCATACCATCTAGTTTGATATATAACCTGCAATTTAGAGCATTTAAGTTAGAAGTCTAGGTAAGCATGAAGACAGCAGAAGCAAGAAGACTCCTAATAAAGGTTGTTTGAACATCCACCTAAAGTTTTCCAGGAGATTATATCACTAATGAAGAGAGGTGTTTCTCTGAAAGCTTCCTCTCATGCCTAAGTTAGAGAGCTAAAGATGCAAGTAACCCAAAAGGTGTCTGCACATTGAATTCAGGAAAGGTTCTTTACTTCCTGCTAGACTAGCAGCATCTTCGTTTGCATTTCCAAGCATGCAGGTGTGCAGTTCTGATGTCCCTGTATCTAAACATATACAGTACATGTTGAAAAGGCTTAGAGAGGGGCAGCAAAGTCAAACCTACAGAGTGGTCTCTGGGATTCTCCTGCCTGGAAAAGAGGTAGCTGAGAGGGTGATGTTGCTCTTCACACAAAATATAACCAAGTTATGGAACTTAGTGGATATTAAAGTTTATATGGATTTAGAAACAACTGATCACATTCAAATCAAAATAATCTGGCTCAAGAAGTTCCTGAGCTAGGAATTGTGGGAAGCTGGACAACTCTGCTGAATGACATGATGACTCCTTCAATCTTGATGGGACCAATTCCAGGTTCTTTCTGGCCTTTTTGCTGCCAGACAGCAGTTAAACAAGATATTATGCATCTTGCAAAACTAGTTGGAAGCGATGGATACGATGATCTACCATGGTCTGCAATACTGCAAAGAGACAACATCCTTCCTGATGAACCCTTACATCTGGTCAGGGCAGCAGATAAGATGCATCAGTGGCTAGGGCACAGTTCAAGGAAGCTAATGACAGCTAAGTGTGCAATGTCTAAATTGTGACTGTCACTCCGATATGGTGTGGGTTGAATCGTATGTATACCATACTATCTAACCATCGTCTTTCCAACCCTGGAGGGGAAAGTCAGCATCCTAATAATCCTGGCAATCTATATTTGTGGTCCCATCATTACTGCACCAAGAAAGAGGTGCCTTTCCTTTTTCTAGAGTCCTTCCTACATTGCTGAAAAACCATGCCTTCCCATATCAGCAGCACAAACCTGACACCCTTCATGAACGAGAGACTAGGAACTAGTTTCCTGTGGTACATAACCACAGGAAATGACTAGCAGTCAGCTCTGCCTATTTTAATTCTCCTGGCACACATGCCATGAGCTGCTTGCTCACTTACAGGACTCCCACTACAGTTGCCAACCATCTCTGTGTCTGTAGTCAGAAAGGGATCTGTGCTGCTGCTGCAGCTAACTACAGCTGTCCCAGGGAAACCTGAAAATCACCTACTGCTCTCACCATGATGAGATGCAGACAGCAGACTGGCTTAGCAGGGATGTGCCATGGCACATTCTGGAATGTTGTTTCTTGTGGTGGCTAGTTTGAGAAACAGCTTTTCACAGGAGCTGCCTGAAGTTACTCAGGGTAAGCCAGTCCACAGCACACAGGCTCAGGCAGCAATAGAATGGACACAGTGCAGTCCTGCTATACAACCAAGAAGCATCTGGCTGAGAAACCACTGCTGGGTGTTGGTTTAATTTGTTGCTGTTGACTGGAACTGTTTTTTCCTTATAGCTGAGCCTCTACTGCTGAGTGCTCAGATTCAGTGCTACAAATCATGGTATTGCACCCCTGATGAATCAGCTTTGGAAAGAATAGTCTTCCTGTCCACATTGGTTATTTACACATTCCTAGTAATGGCTAGGAGTCATTCAGTACTTGAAGTAATTATACCTTTTTTTTCTCCCTGGAGCCATTTTGTTAGTAGCTAATGGTAGCCACTGATTAATACTACTTCTTACGCCTAAAATAACATCAGAATTCTTTTCAAGTAATCAAAGAATAGTGTTCCAGGTATCTTTAGGCAGCAGAAATGTTTGAATTTATCAATAAATAAGTGAAGCCACACTTGATCTCAACCTGGTAACTTTTTGCTTTTGTATTTTTGACAGAATTAGCTTCAGTTACTGAGGTAAGAAAATCTTTGCTTTTTGCAAATCAGGAATCTGCTCTGTTGTAACTAATATAATTTACTCACATCAGTGGCCTTATCTTTTTTCCAGTTCTATCTTAGTAGCTGGACTCTGTAAAACCAGCTATTCAGTAAGATGATTACTACTTCACTCCCCAGTAGGACAGAACAAATATTCTTCAGCTACCTTCCAAAAGCAGATTTTCAACTTCCAATGCAGAGAAAAAAATGTGTACAAAAGTATGATCCTGAGTTATACAAGGAAAGTAAAAATACATGGGTCTCTCAGGAAAACTGGATAGTGTAAATCGAGTGTGGGAAAATGCTAAGAGCTTCAGGTCATGGCTGACATTTAAACTCAACACCTCTGCTTCTGCGTTGCTATTACTGGTAGCCAGTGACGTAAAACACTGCTTTGCTGTGTGCTTGATATTGAGATAATTTGTACAATGAGCTACTGAATAGAGCTATATTTACAGACTTAATGAACTCGTTCTTCAGAATATAAATATGAGTACCTAGAAGCAATGTTTCTTTTTAACTAGCAGAGTTACGCTTCTTTGTATGACCTGTGTAAGGGAAGTACTAATATCTGCCTCTTCACAAGTGTTTTATATCCCATTATCACTGCTCATGATTCAAGTAACCGAATACCTAAAAATTGATGGCTAAATTTGACAAGTTAGAAAATTCCAAAAGAAACTACTGAGGTGACTTCCCTCCATACTTTATTTCTGCTGCACAGAGGATCAGAGGTGCTTCACCTTGACCATTGCCTGTGATCTCCTTAATAAGGGGAAAGACCAACTGGATCAGCACAGGCTCTGTCAGTCCACTGCTCCTGTAAAACAATCTCGTGGTCTGGTTTGTGGAAAAATGATGCCATTTATTTTCCATCCTAATTTTTTTAAATATGTTGCTGTAAAACATTTTTCTGTCTTTTTGGGAGAGAAAAGGAGCTCAAGTCTTGATGAATTTGAGGTTTGGAAAAAAGGAGTCACACTGAATAGGAGAAGTAAATTTGAAAATACAGTTTAAAAACACCCAGCATTGTCTTGGAGAGTACTTGATTAATATACATATGGCTGCTAATAAGGCTGTAAATGGCTGCATTACTGCCAATAGAAGATGCCATCTGGTAAGTTTGCTTATTAAAACACAGGTTCATCTGCAAGCTTTTAGGTCTGTTTTTTTCTTGCTGCGGGAGGCTGGTGAATCATTAACAGAATCATGGCAGTGTTAATAAAATGATTTATGAAGTTATCAAAATGCCAGTTGTGATAAACTGGATCCTAAACTCAAGCCACTCTTAAACTGAGCTTTGACTTTGTCGAACCAAGTTTACTCCAGCTTTGGTCATCAGCCCGTTATTCCATGAAGGGTAGTAAAAGCACAAGTGCATCAAGTCAAGATCTGATGGCTTTCTTCTTTCAACAGGAAGGCTGAGGTCTGACCTGGGGGAGTTATTCTGAACATACATCTGCATATGATTGCAATGTCATCTGTGAAACCTGCTATAGCTGAAGGGAGAGGTGGAGGTAAAAAAGGATACCTTAATTCAAAGGGTATTTTTTACCCCAAGAGACCTCTTTGTCCACTCCAGTGAGGATTGCTGCAAAAATAAAGCCAAGTTGGGGGAAGTAGGGTAAAATAATGGAAGAATAGGCAGATGGTTTGTACATGCACATATATACCCCATGTTTCTATTCACAGAGATTGTAGGCACAAGGTAAGACAATCTAGACACCAGTGCAAGTATGCTTGTCCCTAAGGCTGGAAGGACCACCAAAGGCACTAGCAAGCAAAAATCCATGTTAAGTAAGAGGTTGTTGCCTACCTGATTAGTGGCATTACCACCCAGCAGCTCTCTGATGACCCTAAAACCATGGCAAACTGCAAACGATACAAGCTTTAAAGACACGTGCACAAGTTTGAGCATTATGCAGGACCAAGGACAAGTCTGGTTTTGAGCAAAACTGGTAGACCATTTATCTGAAATGAGACATTTAAATCAAAGAACAAAATGTGGGGTTTTCTGAAGATAATAAAAAATATGCCTTTCAATACTCTAAATAATCCATTTATCAGTGACACTAATTGAATTTGCATCCGCTGATTGTGTTCAGCTCTCAGTAGTCTGGTAAAGAGATATTCCTACAGAGATCTGTAATTACTATGGAAAATTCAGGCTTGTTCCAGACAATTTTGACAAAAGCATTAAAAGCTTTAGAGATTACTTTTGTCTGAAACGCAGTCAGTCACCAAGGTGCTGTGAGGATGTGGGGGCCTAGCCAGTCCAAGAAACCATTCCTGCAGCCCAGCCTGCCACCATCCACACACAGGCCATGCCAGCTGCAAGAGCTTCAGATGGAACCCTGCCCCAGCGCACAGCCACAAACATGCAAAATAATGCACCTGGTGATACCAAGCTCCTGCTGATGCCTAGGGGAGCTCATTAAGAAAGGGCTCATGCACAGACTTCCAAGGATTTAAAGCATAAAGAGATTCAATGTACCAAAACAGGCAAAGATAGCAGCTCTAACATAGACGCAGCTGGCACAGGTTTCCTCTAACAGCCAGTATGAATAAGCCTCTGGCAGAGGAAGACACTAACTTGCTGTCAACAGCCACAGCTAAAGGGCAAGCATGCAGGTCCTGACCACCTTCTGTCACCAGGCAAAATCAGCAGGTGCCCAGGGGCAGCCTTGGCCACCATGGAGCCGCAGACAGGAGCCTCTTCCTGTTTTCACAACATGGTGAGTGCATTTCACTGGATCAGTGTCTTGTCTTTGTCTCCAATTCCTCCTTCTTTTCATCAGTCTCAGCCCCATCCCGCGCTCAGAAGTCTCATTTAATGTAACTGATGGATAAAAAGCATATGCAACATTTTCAGTAAGATTTCTGACTTCACCCTTTTAACCCAAAGAATAACTATAAATAGTTTATAATGTCTGGGATTTCCACAGCCTAAGTGCAGCTATAAATAGTTCTAAACATTTTCCCACTTCATGCTTTTGAAAAGAACATTCTCCACTTCCTTTCTTGGAGAACCCCTGGGAATAACGCTAGATCACAGTTCAGAAAATATGTATATTAGGCGAGTTTAGCAAAACAGAGCTAATAAAGTTGCTAACAGCAGCTTTCAAACTAATTTTGCGTAAGGAAAGGGTCAGGCGTCCTTTGCAACAAGTTCATATTCATAATTCACCCTATGCCACTCAGGCCAGCCATTTATGTATGTCTCTATTCACTCAGCCCATCAGGGTATTCTGGGGGCTTGTTTGTTTTTGCAAGGAATTCGTTGTTCTCCGAGCCTCACAAGCAGTGGCAGGATTTATTTGTATTTACTTGAAGTACGTGTGTGTTCAGCGTTTGGTATTTCAAAACACTGAGGCAGGACACGTCCTTTCGACTTATTTTTACGCATGACTTCAGCGACCTCCCCCAGACGCCGGCCTGCGCCGAGCCGAAGAGCCCGGGAAGGGCTCGGAGAAGGAGACTCCGGCTCGGAGGAGCCTTTCCCGTGGCGGCTGCGGGCGGTGAGAGCGGCGCAGCGCTGCGCGGAGCGGGGCCGGTTGAGCGCACTGAGAGCGCTGCCCGCGCGGCGGCGCCCCCTGCTGGCGCCAGCCTGCCTGCGGGGCTTGGAGAGCCGCTGCCACTGCGTTCTGCAGGGCAGGCGCGCCGAGAGACGACACGAATTAATAGGAATGCCCCTTCTTGCGAAGAGTAAGATAGTTTTGCAACGAGCTGGTCAGGCTGTAGCTCGAGGGAGGATGTTTCCGAAGGAGAAAAAAAAAAAAGGAGGGAAAAAAGCCTGACCTAAAGCATCCTCTTCTGCCATTCTGTCCTTCATTTCTTCCATGTTGTCTTTCTTATCTTGCCCTAAGTTCCCACAGTCCTTTCACTTCAAAAGCTCTAAAACCTCTATTTTAAAAAAGTATCTATTTTACCCTTAATATGAAGATATTTGGAGTTGATGATCAGGAAACAATGGAATTCATCAGTACAAAAGATGATAAATTATTTGGTCAAGGACAGCAGATCATGTATTTCCTAAAGAACAGGTATTTGCAAGATGCAGCACAGGAAACAGCTTCACACACAAAAATTTAGGCAGCTCAGAACAGTAGAACGGCTCAGTTTAGAGACACACGCCATTTATTCTGAGGCCCGGAAAAGCGTTCGTGTGAAAACAGAAAATCCCACTGTGTCATTATATCTTTTCAAAATACAGAGCAGTTTGTTGAGACCATTTTATGCATGACTTACTTGTATACAAAAATATAGATGAGCAGTAATTAAAGACGAGATTCAAAACAAACAATTTTAAATTGGGCCTAGAACTGGCAGGGATGCTGACTTCCTAACATCAGATGGCGATGACTTCTGTAAACAAGAAGCATGAGAAGAGAAGGTCCTAATCCCACAGGACTCCAGCAACTCAGAGAAGCTCCATAGTATACGGTGTAAAGTGCGTGATGGGTAATAGTAAGAGCACAGTAAAATAGTTTAGCATAGATAAAGTCATGATGCCTCCAGGAATTCAAACTTGCTTTCTTTTGATGCTTTAAATCAAAGTAGTTTTAAATGTGTATCTATGCAGTGGCAAAGTTGTATATAAACTAAATGCAAATGGTTTGTGAGGTAAGCAGAACCACGATGCTGATTCTTTAAAAAGAGCCATACCTTCCACAAGTATTACTACTGCAGCCTGTTTGCCCATCTGTTAGATGGTATGCAAACTCTGCACCCACATAAATGAGCAAGGACTGAACAAAGTGAGGGTCACTTCAAAAATACCTCCTTTTTTCATTGACTCAGTTTTAGGTGGTCCAGATAAAAAAGTTGCTGAGATAATGGAAAATTCCTCACAACAGAGATCTGATGGTGCAGGGGAACAGAGGGCTCTCTGCACGGCCACTTCTCACGACACTGTTGAATAGTTTGGTAGCTGGAGGGAACTGGATTAATTTTTCTTGAATCCACTGCTCAGAAAATGTGGGAACATTACAAACCTTTGTATTACTACTGATCAACCAAAAAGAAATCATTGAATCATTAAGTGGTCTGTAACCCACTTAAAAACAAGCTACTCATCACAGATTACCTCTATATTAAGCTAATAGTGAGAAAAGAGAAGCAATGGCTCCATGGCTAACAATAACAGACAAGCCTGATCTCGTAGTGAGGGAGACGAGGTAGTAGCCAGCACATGCTCTCATTCAGGGTATTTTTGAATCAGAATTGTGATGTCTTTA
This sequence comes from Psittacula echo, assembly GCF_963264785.1. Taxonomy (NCBI): domain Eukaryota; kingdom Metazoa; phylum Chordata; class Aves; order Psittaciformes; family Psittacidae; genus Psittacula; species Psittacula echo. The sequence continues at coordinate 83,945,008 of NC_137738.1, read as the reverse complement.
CCAGCAGACCAGTAAAATGATTCTGTTGTTATGACAGTAGGAACATAAGCCTGAAACAAAGCTAGAGGAATAACCACAACTTTGATACACAACACTCCTCCCACCTTGGAAAGAGCACTGAGAATGTACCAGCAGTATATTTCACTTACAGTTACATGGGATAATCCCAGAAATTACTCTTAGGTGAAAAAGAAAGGAAAAAAAAAAAAAGTTATAGCTTCCGTTTTTCCGTCACAAAGTAATCTGCAAGTACTTGTGCTCCTTAGCCCAGATTCTTTTTCTTCCAACGTTGTTTTTCAAGTGGAACTCCTTTACTAGTAACCATCCATTTAAATAGTCATAGCATGAGCCACAGCCTCTGAACTGGCAATTGCATTCATCTCGTTTCTCTGCAGTGTTTTCCCTTTGCATGTCCCTATCTGCGTAGGATACAATGCAATACACTCTAATGGATTGAACTCAAAATGCTGCTCCCATTTGGCATGGAGCAAGTTCTTACAGAACCCAAAAGCCAAACACGTGTTTTCTAAATAGAAGTAACATGCTGAGAGGGCTTCATTCAAGGTTCAAGCCTTAACACTATTTTGGTTAAGCTCTACTATGCAGCTGAATGTGGAAGTAAGCTGAGCTAGGAAAGAGTTAAATGATCAGGCTGAAATGTTATTTAAATATCATGAGTTAAAAGCTCCAGCCTAGCTGCAAAGAATAAAAAAGGGCACAAGCTTGGCAATGTTCCTAAGGCAGTAAAAGCAATGTTTAGAGAGAAAGAAATCTTTGTGTGAATGCAAAAAGGAAACTCAAATTGGCAAAATAGAGCAAGGAAAATGTATCTGGGTGATGGCAAACTGACAGAATACAAATTTCCCTCCATACAAGGAGAATCTCCATGAATTTCAGCATGGCCACTGTTGGAGATCTCATAATATAGTCGAGGTAAAGCCCCAGCAATATTATAGTCTATTTTTAAAATTGCATTTAATCTGTAATTGTTTCTGTCACATCTCACTCTCCTCAGTTTTCCACTCCAAGGGAGGGAGGTCAGTTACTTCCTCACTCATCTATGCTATCTGAGAACTCACATGCTCCCTCATTGGCACAAATGGGGCTTCTGCTGATGATTTCAGTAAAAGGGGAACCTAGGCACCAGCCTCCATGGAAAATTTGCAGCAAGTGGTAAGGAACATAAACCTCTTGCCTCTTCAAAGGAAACAATTAGCTAGAGGAACGAGATTACACTAAACTGGTGTGATTGCTGACTGTCCCCAAGAAAGTGCAGTCCCACTGCCCCCTCTGCAGGGGACCCAATCCAGCATGGACACATTGAGCTGGACCAGTTTGCTGATTTAGGAGAATGATTACCCTCTGTTTCTTGTTTCAATGGATTAGTTTTCTGGAGAGTCATCTGCTTGATCAGATTCTACCTGTGGTAGATATTGGGCAATATCTAAACCCCATCTCAGGGAAGCAGTGAGTCAGTACAGGGCTGTGGGGAGTGGGCCCATTCCATACTCAAGTCAGGTATACTGTGAAATTGCCCCATAAGAAAAGTATGAACAGAAGCTTTAGTGCTAGTCTGTGAAGGACAAGAATGAGAGTTTTTACAGAGTTCAATTAAAGAAATTACTGAGCATCCCTTTTCCTAAATGGGAAGCCTGCCATTGAAAACTGGGTGGGGAAAATTAATTCCATTTCTTGCAGGTTTGTGTTGCTTCAGAGTGCATTCATCCACCCACCTCACCCTGGCAGTGAGAAAGTCTTCACAAAAGGCTGTGGAGGATGGATGTACGCTGCCCTGCAGCTGCAACATCCCTTAAACCTGCTAAACTGGGCAGACTGGGCAGGAAGGTGAGGTGAGCCTGGTGAGGCATGTCAGTCAGCGTGGCGGCTGACACGATGGTCTAACCAACACCACAAACCCCATGGGAAGGTTGCTCTGTCCACACTTTTTCAATGGGTTTACTCTGCCCACCACCTGCCTTCCACCCAACTCACAATGTTGCTGGCATGGGAGGAATACTACTAATTGAGCTACAGCAAATGTCATCACTTCCCACAGCCCCTTCCCCTCAGAGCTGGGCATTCAAAGCTTTAACCCAGCAGGGAGAAAAGGGACATTCCTCACTCAGTATGAATACAATGGAAACATGGCACGGTACTTCTAATCAGACCCTATTTAGAATGATTGCCTCTGTAGAACTGTCTGTAAAGAAAAACCCCAGAATAACTAAGTGAACATCTAGTTCAATTCACCATTGTTGTCTGTGACCAATGCCAAACGCATCCGAGAACAGGCCACCACTGACATAAATTCCTGCAATCGTATGAACAAGTAGAAATATCTTCCTGACTGTACCTGGGATTTGTCCAACAATACATTAATAGCCTTTGTAATTTTCTCGTAGGTAATGTGACCAGAGGCTCTGTACACTGAAATAATTAGGACTTTGGAGATTCCCTAAAGAAGTTCCCATGAGAAAAGGGTTTCTGGGTAAGGTTTCAGGACTCCAGTAAATTGCTCAGGCTGTAATAAAATCATAATATTCCTTGCAGTGACAGAAAGTAAGAAATCACAAGATAATGCTGGAAATGGATCCCTTCAGCTGGAAATGTGTCATTACATGATCTGCTAATATTTGTTTCTTTCATTGTATTTTCAAAGCAAAGTTGGATGAAGGGTACCTACTTGCTGTGCTGGTACTGACTGATGAAACATTCTGGAATTTATCTGCTTATATACCTATCTGCTTATTACAAGAGAAGGATGGAAATTAAACTTTATTCAGCACTTTAATAACCAGTTTTTTTTCTTATGAATCTAACTTTACTTTTACAGGATAGTGCTCTGTGAAACTAAGGAATACACTTGTGCTGCTGCATGGGAAATGTCTTGGTTTTAATGAGTTGCCAACTTAATGACCTGTGGGATTTCAAAGTTCCTTTTTGGTTTTAAAGGAAATGATTAATATATATTCTGCCTTTAATTATGGTGCTGTAATTTTGTGAAAGGAATTCCATTCATTCTTTTCTTCATTTAAATGTTTTACATTTGTGAATGTTAGAAAATGTATTCTCCTAAAAGGTCTGTCTGCAAAACAGAGAGTAATGAGAATAGCTTTGGAGCAGAATACTTTGATTCTTACTTTAAAAGGATACAGAAGTTGTTTAAATGACTGCTTGACTAAAATAAGGTGGATTTCTACGGAAATAAATGCCTGGCTTCAAATATCTATTAATGTAATACTGGCCATTATTTTTTACAACAGAAATATTTTATAAAACATGAAATTTCATGTGTATATTTTAGTTGAATCTGTAATTGGCTACTATAGCTCACTAGCAAATGTCCTAGGATAAATTTGGATAAATGGTAGTTATACTTCAGAAAGCAAATCTTAATCCTATTCTGCCTGTGTAATCTGAGGATTTTCTAGTTCTGATAATGATTTGTGCCTTCTTTTTCCTGTTTTTGCCCCAAGTAATTGTGAGATTAAGTTTGTGGGGTTTTAAGAGCTTATATATGTGCCACATACAAATTCCAGCCCTGTGACTCAGACATTTTGATCCCTTGGTTATCAGCCAGACACTTTCCAGCAACCTGTGATTCTCTGGAAATAAACTCTTTGATCAGAGTCTCTCTTATACCTAAGGAGAGTCTGATTTTGCAAAAATTTGATGTAGAAAACCCTTTAATGTGCACACCATACCGCACACAGACACAGAACACCCTTCTCCCACTACCTACTCAGCTTTCCTGTAGCCAACATACCTGGTGCTCATCACCAGGAATCCCTATTTGCTCTCCCAGATACATTTGCTTAGGGACCAAGACCCACTCCTTGACATGGGTCACAAGGACTGTCCAGTTCTGGGCCCCTCAGTTCAAGAAGGACAGGGACCTGCTGGAGAGAGTCCAGCGCAGGGCGACAAAGATGATTAAGGGAGTGGAGCATCTCGCTTATGAGGAAAGGCTGAGGGAGCTGGGTCTCTATAGTTTGGAGAAGAGGAGACTGCGGGGGGACCTTATTAGTGTATATAAATATATAAAGGGGGAGTGTCATGAGGATGGAGCCAGGCTCTTCTCAATGGCAAACAATGATAAGACAAGGGGTAATGGGTATAAACTGGAACACAAGAGGTTCCACTTAAACTTGAGAAGAAACTTCTTCTCAGTGAGGGTGACAGAACACTGGAACAGGCTGCCCAGGGGGGTTGTGGAGTCTCCTTCTCTGGAGACATTCAAAACCCGCCTGGACACATTCCTGTGTAACCTTATCTAGGTGTTCCTGCTCCAACAGGGGGATTGGACTAGATGATCTTTTCAGGTCCCTTCCAATCTCTAACATACTGTGATACTGTGATACTGTGAACATAGACTTAGCCTACGAGACAGGAAACCTTTTCTTTCACATGTCTGAAAACTTTGTTTCTTTGGGCATTTGAGCAGTCCCCAGTTCTTCAGAAAAACAAGTAAAACCTGTATTTGCTAACGTAATTCACAGCTTCTCATACACACTTCGTCCTACCAGAGACAACTGGCTTTTCCCCCAGCAGCAGCGCTGCCAAAAAAGGAATGCAGACTAGGAAAGGATTATCTGGGTCATCAAATCCCAGTCATCTGCTATCTAAGAACCATGTCATATAATCCACTTATAAAGTTATCAAGCTCCATCTTAAAACTTCTTAGGCTGTGTCGCCTCTCTACACCTGTTGAGAAGCTCTCATTTCCAAGTGATAAGCTTCTATCATCTAACAGAATTACCTAGTATTAATCCTTCAGTGCATTGACTTGCATTTTGCACGATTACATTTAATCCCACTTCAATTTCTCAAGTTCTCATCTACCCTGTCAACCTTCAGTGTTTTGCCTTTGAAGAACTGCATCGGGAAGGATGTAAGAAGTTTATTTGGTACACAAGAACTGCATTATCATTCTGCTGATAAACAGAAAATGCTCTACTATCCTGGCAAGGTTACAATGACCTTGCTTGCTAGTTCAGAAAGGAAAATATGCACACTTGTTCCATTAAATGAGTGAGCCAGCATCTTCTGCTAGAAGTGAAGAGCAAAGTTAAATTGCAATAATATATCACAGGATTGTGAAAGGAGTATTGAAGTAATCTTTACAGATGTAATTGTGTAGCCAAAAAGAATTCCACTATATTAACCTATATAATTATAACCTAATATATTAATGCAAGAATCAGTACAGCTATGATATACTTAGAAAAAGAACTGGCAAAGCAGATAACAGATAAAACCAGAAGTAAAGCTAATTTTCTGCAGCCTTCTCTCAGCTGTGTTTCTGGAAACTCTGCCTTCAGCTTAAATGTCAGCCATGGCAAAAAGTAAGCAACTTAGAAAAACAGGAATGATAACTTTATTTCCTTTAAGTAGGCCCATAGCTTTGACAGTAATTTCATTGTACCCATATGTGAACTAGCACACCCCAGGCTCTAGTCTGATGGGTCACTGCCATTACTGGCAGGTGTTCCTACCTCCCCTGTCCCCACCCAGCTACTCAGCTTCGTGCCATTAAGAAATAACAACAGCACAGACCTACTTTTTGTGGCAATGTCATTACAGAAAACATTTTAGCAGTATCAGGCTTAACACCAGCTTTTGAGACTACACAAGTTCTCTTCTTACCACACTAGTTCTTTTTAGCCAGTTCCTCACCTTGCCTACAGTTTTACCACTAATCTTCAGGTTCTGCACCTTAATTAGTAATTTTCCACTTGGCACTGTTATCAGGTCCTCTGCAGAAGATGACAACTCCATTGCATTTTTTCATTTGCATTTTCTTATTAAAGAAAGAAACCAAGTTAGTCTAGCATGAACTACTGCTGCCAAATACCATTTGCATTTTATCCTTTTTTACAGAAACTTTAGTCTTTTTAAAATATTTTCCATCAAAAAAAAAGATTTTAAAGTCCTGTTTAGTCAAACTGAAAGACTACCCAGAATACCCTTCCCAAATATAGCACTATGTATTGACATAATTGAAACCTTGCAAGCTGCATAATCAATGTTTCTTCATGCACGCAGCACATTCTGCCTACTCTCAGTAGACCATGAAAAGTACTGCTGGTAGATGAACAGTAATTTAAAAAGTCAATAAATTCCTCCATCAGGCATTTCAAGTAAGTTAATGAGAAATCAGTAAATTTTATATTGCCCAAAGCAGAACTGGATAACTTATCTATATTTACTCTGGATTGTATTAGCAATCCCTGTTGTACCAGCGTGGCAGCTCGCTGCAGGCCTCTGTCGAGTAAGAACATCGGTTCTGCAGTCTGTGATGTTGATTCCCAGCTATGTTTCTAACATCTCTTCTCCAGAACTTTGAACAGATACTTGAAATGACTGTCTGATAGGAGCTGCTAGGTCTATCTCACAAAGAGTAGGTCTACAGCATACTATGTCCTCAGTTTTACAGTCCACAGCATATAAGGGAGATTGTCCTTTCTTATTGTACTGCAGCCACCTTTGAAAGAACAACAATGCTCTTTCCCTTCCGTTTTTTTCTACATACTGTTCCTTTTGGAATGCCTTCTTGGGTAGAATACCAGTGGTCTTCGGTGTTCACACATGGTTTATCACTTTGATTCCAGTGGTCTTGGGTGCTCACACATGGTTTATTACTTTGCTTTTCCCTTTCTGACTGCTTGGTTCCTATCTCTCTGAGCAAAAGCATTTGTAAAACATGAAATAATTATTCTGTTCAGTTTATGGGAGGTTTTTGAGCTTCAACTTTAAGAAGTTTACAAAATTGAGTCAATAAAAAAGAAAAAAAAAGTAACTAATATGAGAAGCGATATAGAAATTGTGGCATAGAAACAAAAGAGTGAACAAAATAGATTGTTCCAGGATAAGGAAGACTGAAGAGACTTCAAGGAAGAAATATGGTAATAAACTATGTTTGAGCTTTTCTTAATGCAAGGGGCCTGAAGTTGATAATCTCTTGAGATATGTCAGTTTTGCACTTCTATGCTTTTGTCTCAAGGCAGAAAGTCATGACCAATGTCACCAACAGACATTTTACAGCTAGTGATTTCACCATCAGTGCCTTTGAGAATTGAGATGGTTGTCGTCATGCATGTATCTGTATATAAACTGCTTTATTTTTATTTTCTTGAGTAGTGCTTTGAAGGATAGAGAGATAAAGACGGCGTATAGCTGAAGGGGGAGCAAACCTCCACCCCGTTACATCTACTAATTCACAAATTACAAGTGAACATACATAGAACTCTGACTTTGCGTGTATGCATCTTCCATGAAGTCTGACTGCTGTATGTCTCAGATTATTCCTTTGGAGTTAAAAAGAGGTAAGTTTTGCGGATGCCAGATATATTATTAAAACATTATGTATGTTATCCTTTTTCTTTGGTGTTACAATGTCAGGTAAGGACATCACCTCCCCTTTACAGGGTAAGGGTATCATCTGCCCTTTATAGGAAGAGGGAGTAAGTACAGTGAAGATCAGCCAACAACTTCCAGCTCAGTTCTCACAGGAGGGTTCCATCCGTAGGCAGATGGCTTGAGCAATGTGTCTAGTGTTCCGAGACTGGAAACTGTGATACAAGTATTGTGGGAGGCAGGGAAAGGATTGACTGTATCTGCCATGTTGGTCTTTCCACATAGTTTACTGCTTCTTAAACAGAGGACTATACTTCTTGTCTTATGCAACATACCAGCATTAAGGCAAGACACTCCTGCACTCAAAAGTTGAATAGAGGGGGGTAAATTTGTTTTGTGGGAGACTGTGTTATTTCAGAATATGGTTTCTTTCTGTTGGGAAAAATACCCTATTTAGAAAAAAAAGGCGTGAAACTGCGACTCTAGGGAACTGGAGGTGGACTGCCCCAGAGCCATGAGCAATGGGAGTCCCACACAGCAGGCTGACCCACAGCTGTGGATGCTGAGAGCTCCAGCTATCAGGAAAGAATGAGCCTGGAAGCCCTGAGAGCCATGGCTCCCGGCACTTCCCAGATCTCTGCCAAGGAGCCAGGTCAGCAAGCTGTCAGGAAGCTGGGTAGGGTTCTCATTGAAACACTAGATTTTGATGAGTCAGCAAATCCTCAATTGAAAACATGTCAGAATTTTTCCAACCGGCTTTACTCACAATCTAAACAAATAAAGGGTGTGTGGAGGAAATACTGTCCTTATTTTACATCAGAGGGACTGAGGCACAGAGATATGAAGTAAGTTATGCCAGGTGCTATAGAAAGTCTACAGTCAGGAGGGAAACTCAGATTCCATGTCGTCCCTTAATCACAAGAGTATCCTTCCTCTAAATTTAATTGATTTGCCATTACAATGACTTCGTGAGGTAAGTATTACTTTCATTTTATAAACAGGAAACCAAAATAAGTTGTACAAGAGCAGATAGGAAGTCTGTATCTGAGCCAGGACCTGAACCCAATGTTCCTAAAGCTCCTAAGGTTTAGTAGCAAGCCTACCTGTTTCTTTGGTGGACAAAGTATATAGACAAGATACAGTCAATCCTGGATGACTTTACTTACCTAACCGTACTAATAGCAGCAACGGTATAGATTTCTACAACAGAATACTTCTGTGCTGAAATCTTGTTATACTGAAGCCATACTGCCCACACAAAAATGCTGGTTTACTATGAATAAAGCCCTTTTATGTGGTTGTGGGTAGTACGGAACTAAAACTTTAAATAGTGCTTCCCTAAACACTCATATATAAAATTCAACTGGCTTTCCTGGTTCTGCTAAACACAAGCGGCTATAGCTATACCTAGGCACATCACCTCAGGTCTCTTCCCGAGTCTTCTATGATCCCAGGTTTCTTAGGTTTCTCTATGTAAATATTAACTTGTCCTTCACGAGATTTCCACTTTGAACACAGCCTTAATTGTAGGCAAGAACTGTAGCATCAGCTGGTATTAAAGTCAGTTCAAGTTTTATTAATAGATTTTCATTTCAAATGGCAGAGGGCTTTTCTTTGTTGTCTTGTCTTTGCCTATTTTAAAATTTGGGGTTAAAATTTCCTAAGCTGCATTCTTTTAGTGAACTTAGCTATGGAAAATGTGATATTCTGTTGGTGTTTGTATCTTCACAACCTTTTTCTTTTCTACTACTTTCATCCTTTGAACAGAAATTTGAAATTTGATGAGGTAGTGAGTTGATTTTAAACTATGGATATGTCTTCTACAACTACTGTGAAAATTGGCTCAAATTTGGCAAAGTCACAGACCTTTGATAAATCTGTTTGCCAAGTGCATAATAGAATTTATCAACACAAATCCTGTTCTCACGGAACAGGATGTACAGACGGTGTCATTTTGTGAGAGACAGCATGCTTTGTCTTCTTCAGGGTGTCCAAGTCCTCCATCTGTTGAGCTAGAAGGCCACAGTACCTTATTTCTGCCATTCTCTCAGTGCTCTCCCTTTCAGTCCCCAAGTGCCATGGAAGAAGAGGCCACCCAAGTTACATACAAAGAGAATGAGAGCTTGACCAAAGGAGGGGAAAAAGACAAAGCTAGAGGGGCTGGTTGAGGGTGAAGCTGTGGCTGAGAACTGTTGAGGAAAGACTGGATTGTGACCAAGTAGGCAGGAAGTAAAAATTAGAATTGCTTGAGCAAGGAGACTTTGACATACAGAAGAGTGGATAACAGGATTAAAAGCTCTCAAGGGAAATTAAGTGCAAACTAGGATTCACTAGGAGAAAAAAAAGGCTGACATTGTGTGAGAAATGTGAATGGGATGCACAGGAGTCATGGGAGTAAAATTAGCTAGGTTTGTCTGGGAAGGAGATTGGAAAAAAACATGTAGAGACACAGCACAGCTGAGAACAAAGGATGCATTTTGGAAGAGAAACTGAGTTTGATGGGTGAAGGCTGGAAACAAGGGAAGGAGAAAATGTGGAGGCAGATGAAAGGTGATAGTGATGCAGCCTGATGCAAAAGAGTCTGTGCTCATTAAAATACTCTTTCCTCCACAATCTATAAAGAGTCTTGAGATTCACCATTTCTAGGGTCATCAAATATGTTTTAGAATCACTGGCAAAGTCTTCTTCTTCTTTACTAGTTTTGTTTATTAAATGGTGATATATTATACTAGACGTAGCAGAGAATCTGAAAGTTATTTTTATGGATAAATCCTATGAGAGGGAACATAATATCTTGTGAAATTTTGGGATTTATTTTTGTTAAAAGAAGAATCACTTACAAAGTGAAACTTTGAAAGTTAGCAAATGCCATAGGTAATGTTGATTATACTTGCAAGACAGAAGCTATAGAACAGCTTTCATACAGGGCAAAACTGAGTAAAATTCAGTCTGGAAAACAGACAGCCTAGAGGGGATACTATAGAGATCTGTAAAAATAATGAGTAGTACAAACAAGAGAGCAGAAAGGGATTTTCTGTCTCTTTCAAGACAAGCTCTAAGATACGTTCAATGAACAGTGAGGTGGGTTCAAAACTAAAGGAGATGATTCTACTGGTTGCCAAAGGATACTGTGGAGCCTAAAAGTCAATATAGGTAAAGGGAAGAATGGATAGGTACCCATACGATAAATCTGTTGGTGATTACCTGCCTCTAGTCCCTGAACCACAAATGGGAAGTTTGGAGAAGGCTAGGAGAGCCTGGGACAAGTCTGCCCTAACCTTCTGTATCTGCCATTATTATTGACTTGTAGAGATGCAAAGTATAGTCATGTCCTCAAAAAAGAAATTTCATAGCAGGCAGAGAACTGAAACCTCCTTCAATTAACGTACAGCTGAACCTCAGTTTCCCTTTAATTACAAGGGCATGATGCAGAAGACTATAAATCACACCATGAACACAACCATTCCCACTGCCAGCCAGGGTCATAAGATGGGAAATCCTCTTGTGGACCATGGAATTAGCTCAGAACACAAGCTAGTCCACTGTGGTTCCTCACCATTTTCTGGTGGTAAGAGACAGCAGAGCACAACCATGTAGACATGTTTCTGAGGTGGCCCAGCTAGATGTTGTACAGCCTTACCATGTTCTGTGTGAGGGGCAGCCAAAGAGTCCAATAGGACAGAGAAGCCCTGAAAGGCCAGAGTCAGGGATGGATAGGAACTACTACAGGTCTCACCTGAGCTTGGAGACGACTCCAGGATTCAAGGAAGCTGTCACCTCCCAGAGCAAATGCAGAGAGATGCAGCAGGTTATGGCCATTGGTAGAGAAAAGGCACATAGCTAGAGGGCCTGTAATCTAAACTAGTCTACTTCTCTGAACTAGTCTAACTGTAATCTAGACTAGTCTACCAGTAATCTAATCTAACTGGTTTTATATGTTACATTAAACAATTGCTAAGTACATGCATCTTCAAGATGAGAGTTGCTTATTATCCTTACCCTGCTGTTCACCCACCTTGGTGATGGGAGGTATGAGTCTGACACCTTCAACAAGCTGAACTTAAGTATAATCCAGTTCTCCGAAGTAGGAGGTAATATTGATGTCTTCTCTGTCCACATTTTAAAAGGTGTTACCAAACTCTTTGAGAGAGATCTGTGGGTTGTGCATCTCAAGTTTACAGATGTGTTTCTGAAATCCAGAATGAGGTCCTGTGAGACCATACTTAGGCCACAATGCCATCCTCAGTGTCTCCTTTTACCTGACTTTACATAAATACACACCGAGCCTGCTAATTTTAATCAACTTCCTGCTAAGACTGATGATTGTTGGGATCCTGTTCTGTTCTGCTTAGCTCTCTGCATGACATGCACTGCATAGAAAGAGTAAGCCTAGGCGCTTATTAAAAAAATTTCCAACATTAGTGTAAGAAAAAACCAAGAAGAGGGGGCTGTTAAAAACATACAGAATGTAAAATACAGCAAAGACAAGACAGGTAGTCTTATTTCTTTCAAAACAAATAGACTTTCAAAAGACTTTCAGCCTTTCTAAATCACACTGGTGTCTCCTGGAAAGCCTACAAAACTTGACTTTTAAAATTTCTAGCACAGTCCCTGAGAGTTTCTTTGCAAAGGCCAGGTTGCACGGGACTTTGAGCAACCTGATCTAGTGGAAAGTGTCCCTGCCCATGACAGGCACTTGGAACTAGATGGCCTTAAAGGACCCATCCAACCCAAACCATTCTATGATTCTATGACTCTATGATTTACTCACTGGAAATATAGGAGAAAAAAAAAACCAAACATTCAAAGGAATCAAGACACAAATATTCTAAAGTTGGTGAAGATTTCTTCTTATATGTAAGCCTAATGAACTGAAAGATCTCAGTGCTCATTTTCATCACTGGGTCAAATGACTGCGTCAGATTCAAGACAGGAAAAAAAAACATGTATATAACTACATACACAAAAAAGCCTCACAAATCCTCAACTGAAAGAGTACTATTAAAGTTGCAAAGTTCAGCACTTAAGTATATCAAAGAATGACAGATTTAGACTGCTTGAGTTCAACTATGAGATTAGGTACTACTTTTCCTCTAGACCTCTGTTGCATTTGGTGTGTAGAATATGTATTATTTCTTGATGATCTAGGTATTTTATTCTTTTTGTTCAAAGTGCATCTTAAGTTCTTATTTATTACATGATAGCCAAACCATCCTCCAGAGGCAGAACTGTTGATTTCTACAGATTTTGTAATAATTTAATATGCAGGTTCCTCAGAAGTATAAGTGGATTTATAGTTCTGTAAGGAAAGATACAGGTTTATATACATGAAATCAGAGGCCTCCAGTTCATTCTTTGATTTGAAGATTATTTTTATTCCTTCCACATTATTTTCACTGCAATACATTCTTCAGGCTGTGCACCTAGTCTTTACTTTCAGCTCACAAGCTCCTACCCTGCCTTTAAGCCCCACTAGCTAAATTTTGCTATATTTTCCCAAATTCTCTGCCACTTCCCAATCCTACTTCACTGTTTATTTTACAGACTGCTAATCTACATTTTCCACCCTTGATTGCAGTCTCATTAGCCAAACACACCTAGTTGCTCTGAATCCTAGTCTTTCTCTGCAGTTGCCTTTGTGAAGCAGCAGGTCTGGATCCACTCTCCCACCCATCCTGCTGTTCCAGCTACACCAGAGCACTGGTTCCTGCATACCTGGCTCTACTCTGCTGACATCAACTTTACCTTCTCTGTGTTGCATTGGATTACTTTCTCCTCCCTGTATCATGGTGAATTATTTTCCCACGTGGCCATGTCACTAGCATCACGAAAAAGAAGCATCCTCCTCAATTTTCTGTCTAACCAAGCATTGCTTGTCTTAGAGCAGAAAAAATCCCTGCCAAAAGAGGCCATGATGGGGAAGAGCTTCTATTCTAGTACTCCTGAGCCAAGGGCTGCATATGTAGTTACTCAGTGACGACAGAAATGTACCCACGGATCAGGACGGGGGCCCTGACAGAAAAGCTTCCATGACCCCTCTTGCCCCCCTCCCCTTTTCTGGAAAGGGAAGGAAATAAGACCATTTAGTCTTGTTAGGGACATAGAAGCTATGATGCATGTCAAATATCAGTTCTCACGGCAGAGCTCAGCACCCCCAAGGTGGTTTGATGAGAACATTGCCACAGTTCTTCAACCTAGTATCATTTCCCCAGTCTTGTTTCGCCAAACTATTCAGGATACAATTTTCAATGCACATTGAAAAACAGCTAGCATGAGAACAAAGCTTGCCCCCATTAAAGCCTGGCGAAGAAAAGTGATCTTAGCAGATCACTTAAGATGAGCATCCACTTACTTTAAAACAATGATATCTGCACAAGGTTCGGGGTAAAACTTCTTGTTTTAAAAAACAAGGGATAAATACTTCACTATGGGCTAGAGCTTAGTAAGAAACTCCCTCTGGGAAGGTTATCACGCTGTTGTTTGCCAAAAGACTTGTATTCTCTTCAAAAGCAGCTGGTGCCTCTGCCTGCTGCTGTCACCAGTGTATTGGGGATCAGAAAGGGGAGGACGGCAGGCAGGCAGCTGCCTGCCTTTGTGAGAACCTGAGGCAGTCAAAACGCAAACTGGTGAGTATGAAATTCCTACAACTCCCGTGTAGCTGGTGAAAGTGAGCAGCAAAATTCTCTTAGTGCTCCACTCTGGAGTCATGCCACAAAAAGGACAGGGTGTGCGTGTGTGTATATTTTCTTCTAACCTACGCTAGGTTAAAATTAACGCTAATTACAGCTAATCAATTATAAGGCGGGCGACTCATCTTGCATGGTGCCGAGCAGCCCTCCAGCGCACCATGAGGGCACAGCCCAGCGCCCCTCACAGAGGAGGACTGCTGTAGCCACTCCTGCCGCGCCCGATTGGGGAGCGAGGGGCACAGGGATACAGTCCCGGACCTGCTCTGGAGATTGCCCGTGAAGGGGCCTCAGGCCTGCCGGCAGCAGAGTCGACAAAGGCTGAGCACTCGGGGCGACAAGGCCCTACCTCTCCGATCGCCGCGGAGGCGGAGCCACGGCACCTCCCGCGCACCCGTCCCGGAAGTGCCCCGCACCCGCCGAGCAGCTGTCTTCCTGCCGGCGCGGCTCCTCCCCTGGCTGGGCACTATGGTGGCGGAGGCAGCGCGGGGGAAGTTGCGAGCCTGAGCCGGTGCCTGTTCCTGAGTTTCGCTGCCGGCGAAGGCCGCCGCCCCTGCTGCTTCTCCGCTCGCCTGGCGGGGCTGCCCGGTGTGGTGGGCGATGCGTGCGGAGCGGCTGCGGGGCTGCCTATGAGCGTGCTGCCCATGTGGATGTCCCGGTGAGGCTGGGGGCAGCGGAAAGATGCTGCTGTCGTTGGTGCTGCACACCTACTCCATGCGCTACGTTCTGCCCGCCGCCGTCATGATGGGCACTGCGCCCACCTACGTGCTGGCCTGGGGCGCCTGGCGCCTGCTTTCCGCCGTGCTGCCCGCCCGTTTCTACCGCGAGGTGGACGACCGCTTGTACACCATTTACCAGAGCATGGTGCTCTTCTTCTTCGAGAACTACACGGGCGTGCAGGTGAGTCGGGTGTGGAGAGCAGGGCAGGAGGCTCCGACCTGGCGTCCCTTCTGAGCCAGCAGCCGTCGGTAGTGTGGGCTCTGGGCTGGCCTCCCGGCCGGCGCTTTACCTCTTCTCAAGCTGCTGGGGCAGGAAGGATGCAGCACGCCTCGCTCGGCCCGCCGCCGCCATGTGAGGTCTGATGGGAGGCAGCGGCCGGCGGCGGCAGTGGCAGGTGCAGGCAGTGGCCTTGCCCCTGGGCTCCGGATTCGCCCGGGGCAGTCTTGTTTCGCAGCCGCTGTTGCTCCTCTGGTGATGCTTTTCACGGAGTGTTGGTGTTGTGTTCATTTTGCAGGTCGGGAAAACGGAAGAGATGCGACACCGGTCGTGCTCTGTCAGCACTTGAATGGCAGTCTCCTTTGCACACTTGAACACTGTGGCCTGTGTTGCACATCTGTAGTATTAAATTGGTAGCAAATAAGAGAACAATAGTCAACTTTAATTGTACTTAATATACATACAAGTGTTTTAATGAATAGATCACTTAATCTCTAAATTATTACAGGTTCTCAGTTTTCATACAGTCTATCCCTATAAGTCTTTGGCTCCTAAATTTTGATAGCCATAGATAGTGATCATTCAGTATCCCAAGTCCAAGGTTTTGTGTTAGTGGGTTGGAACTGGAAGCCTTTCTTGCATGACCAGAGAGATATCTACATTCAAATAATAATATTTATGAAGCATTAAATGTATGAAAGGTTACATATTTGTCTGCAATTTGAAAAGTAAAAAAGGAAACTTTTAAGTCTGCATCTGAGAAATAACTGTGTAAATGACAGGTGCTTACTGTGCCTAAACCTGACTTTCAAAGTTGTCTGAATGTACTGAAGTGTACTGAAGTTAGTGTCAGCTGTAGGTGCTTGAGAGTTAGAATAAGAGGTGCTTACATGTTGACTGGCAGGTAACTGAGCAGGTACAATTAAGCCTGTCTTCATACTTATATTAAAAGCATTTGTCCACTGTCTTATGAATCATTTATTTCAACATAAGGCTACATCTTCCCAAATTTCCACTCTTGAGCTAAAGTTGTAGGCCTCACCTTATTTTGATTCTCATTGGAACCCCCAAAGCCCACTAAAGATAGAATCGCACAGTTTGACATCAGGGTAAATGGAACAGGTACAAAACAAGTGAGATCTTCTGGTGAATTAGTATTGTTTCAGCCTGTAACTCGCATAACTTCGCTCTTGCCCCTACTTGTTGTTTTATCCACCTTCTTTTTTTATGCAGCATGTTTAATGCAGATATCTTGATTTGTGACGCACCTTGGTCATTAGCTGCTGAAAATTCAACCCATTCTAAGAATGAGAGCCAAAAATCAAGTTATAAATTGTAACAGAAAAAATACTCAGATTTCCTACAAATAGCATGCATAGAGTAGCAACCGCTTTGAACTTTTGATAAGAACTTTTATTTAAAAAATGTGTGTGACAGAAAGATACAGAAAGGAAGATGCTAACCAAAAGAAACAAAACAGCCATTGTCTTTTGACATCTCTTTTCTTTTATTGCACTGATAAAACGTCATCCACCCATACATGAAGAAAAAAAAAGGTGGGAGATGGTAGAGGTTATCACTTAGGACAATATTAAAATAGAGATGCTTTGTCATAGTAAGCCACAGATGATGTTAAGAGAAGAGGGAATGGTGTATGCAAAGCTGAAATAGAGGGTAACAGAAGCCAATAAAGAGAGCCCACAGAACCAGTGTGGCATATGTCTCAGGGTAAGTAAAATACTAACTGAAAGTTAGAAGTAGAGACTGAAATGTAAATAAAGCTTGGGAATATATGATACATATGTAGAGAGGCAAGAGGCAGAATCCTTAAAATTCATTTATCATTTAACTGGAAGATATCTCTCATTAGTTTAAGGATGTGTGTTTTTTCAGGCCTACTCTTGTGAACGCTGAACACGTTTAACTTGAAACAGTGGAAAGTTAAGCATGTGCCTGGGTGTTGGGTATTGAGATGGTAACCTGAGAGCTACTGTGAACCAACTGTTTTAAGGCATGTAATTACATGCAGAAGTGTAGCATCATTAAACTTAATCCTAAAACCCAATGCAAGAATAGTAACTTGCGTGGTTTTATAAGGCATCTTTATTTAAGGCTTTACTAGCATTAAGGTATCATAATAGCCATGGGAGGGAGGAATTCAGCATCTCTTTCAGGTCTATTAATTTATTCAATCGATTGAAGTGTGTTGAGATATTTTTTATAGCTGGATAAATGTGAGGCCAGCAGCATCAATTGTCAGAATACGGGAACTTGTTGCTTAATCTCAGTGAAGTGATTAGGATTATACAGATGCTTAAGTGACTTACTGAATCAAAGCCTTGTGATTTTTAGCACAGCCACTGTCTTATCCTATATAAAAGCTCTTTAACATTATGTACTGTTTAGTGTTTATTACATTTAATTTGTTACATTTGTGGCTTTTCAATATGATAACACTCTAAGGCAGTTGTGAACATTTGAAATGTCTGATCTTAATTGGGAATTTCAGCAAAATTATTATGTGAGTGGGTCTGTAAGAAAGTAAAGTTGGTTTGGCTCGTGAATGTAGATAATTTTTTGACTGAATGAAATACTAGTGTATTTTGATATGTGTATTTTTATTTATCTGCCACAAACTGATGTTTCTGTGTATCATCTGCTGTTAGGCCATCAAATATCTAAATCTGTCTCCTCCTCACAGCTGTATGCACAAATGTATTTTGCTTCTTTTTTTTTGTTCTCCTTGACTTGGATGCTTTTAGCCAAGTTTATTAAAGCAAAAGCTCTAGGTCTTGCTGGGAAGGCATTTTATCTTTATAGAAATCTTTTTCCAGTTGTAAAATGTGACTAAATGAGGTGATAACCTGATCTGCATGACAGAAAATCTTGAGAGACTAATAATTCCCCTTCTCGTAAGTATTTGACTTGAAATCTGAAATAATTACAGAGCAACAATTGCTGTGAACTCTTACTGAGTATATTCTAGAGAGTGTCTTACGAAGTAACTGTAAAAGTTTCTTACTGTCTCCTACTGTAAATACTTTCCCTTTAAAATTTTCGATCAGGCGTGTTTGTTTCTACCAAAATGATTTGTTTAGAGCTAAGGTGCAATCAGTTTAGTTTTTCCAATAATACTAGAATTCTGTTAATGAATTGCCAAAAATAGCCCTTTTGTAGACTGTCGTGGAAGAGTTGGCTGTAGAAAAATGAAGAGTCAGTACTCGGAGTACAAAAATCAATCCAGGACATACCAGTCCCACAAATGAGGTAAAATGGACAACGCCATTATGTTTATAATGTGAAATCCTCTAATGCTGGGTAAATTTCTAAGTGCAATTGCAGTTTAGCAAGTATACATGAATTTTACTAAGGAGATATAAATTTAATTCATTGCTTTTCAATGATCTCTGGGATTATAAATTCATAATAATCAAAATCTGTAGAGGTAGGCTGTTGGAGAGTGTCATAGAGACAGCAGCCGTGCATTGATTCTATGTTGCTTATGATTCAGTCGTGTGGCTTCCCACCTGTCCTGCTGTAAGCTGCAGAAGCACTACAGTACTGTTTTCTAGTAGGAATTCTAGAAGGAATATACGAGGTGCTTGAACTCTGGTGAGTAGAAAGTCTGTTAATTTTATCAGCAATGAGCCAACACAGTCACTAACACAAACAGGTGCAGTTCAACTACTAGCACTAGCAAATACAAGTGCTTGTTCTGGCCAGAACTTTCTAAATCATCAAGTAGCCTGTAAAATGTTGGTTGTGTTGCTGCTTTTGTCTTTACTGTGTTAGGGAAGTCTGGTTTCTCACATTTATCCAGAAAAAGGGCAGTTGCATGTGAAAACCAAAATGACTGCAAATATGACTGTGATTAGGACATCTGAAGGGCTGGAAGGACTAGTAATTCAATGTGATGAATGCTCTTGTCTCTTTGTGACCCTTAGCATCTTACCCCAGTTGCTGTCAGGGTAATGAAGTTAATGCCTGCTGTGTTTGTGCACATGTTTCAGATGAAATGAGGACTAAATGTTCTTCAATTGTTTTTTGTTGTAATTGTGTTTGATATTTTGTATTGAGTGGCAATGAAGAAATAATAAAGAAATCATCACTTGGACTGCTTCCTAAAGGATCGTTTTCCATCTCAAAGGTTTTTACAATTGATTAAAATCCCTGACTGAATTCATGTGCGTGGTTTTGTTCAGTGGTTGTGTCAGCTTTTCCCTATCCCTACTTCCTGCTGAGTAAGAGTTTTTGAAAGTGGTGATTTCATTATAGACACTGTGAAATTCTGGTTTTCATTGTTGTTACAGGACTCTGGAAGGGCTGTGTCAGTCGTAGGCTACCTTAGTGTTATTTAGCAGAGCTGTAATATTTCTAGAAATACAGGAGATCCCTGTTAAACAATAAGACAAGGGGGAATGGCTTTAAACTACAGGAGGGTAGATTTGCATTAGATATTAGGAAGAAGTTGTCCACTGTGAGTGTGGTGAAGCACTGGAACAGGTTTCGCAGAGAAGTTGTGGATGCCCTATCCCTGGCAGTGTTCAAGGCCGGGCTGGATGGGGCTTTGAGTAACCTGATCTAGTGGAAGGTGTCCCTGACATGGCAGCAGGGGGTGGAACTAGATGATCTTAAGGTCGCTTTTAATGCAAACTGTTCTGTGAATGCAGCGTGCTTTCTGGATTGGTATTGAAGCGTGGACTAGATGTGTCTCAACAAGACTGAAAAATATTATTGCAAATTAAAACTTTGCAGAGACACTGTGCTGCTGACAGCGCTTTCCAGTGGAGTAGAGCCTGTCTTGACTCCCTAGGAATTCTGTCAGGAGAGTTTGGTGTCTGAGTTTGGGATGGTTTCTTTGTATTTCAGCTGTTGGCTAGTTTGCATTGGAAGTGATGGTTACGAGGTGTGTGCCCAGCACAGCAGGCAGGCACTGCTGAGGTTATCTTTATTACTCCCTGATTCCTTTTTGAAGCTGTCCAGCCATCCCTCAGGTAATTTACAAAGGCCCAAAGTGGAGGTGGGAAGCCAAAAAAGGCAGTGCAAGTCTAATAGCCAAGCTGAAGCATACTTACATCAGGAAGTGCTTCTGATTGCTGTTGGTGAGGTGGGTTGTCATCTTTTAGGAACCTGGTTCTTTCCTCTTCACAGTGGGGAAGGCATCATAACCAGGCTTCATCAAGGCAAGGTGAAGGTTTGTCTTTTAACTGCTCTCTGTTGGTAGGTGTGTGTGACAGGGTGACTCCCCTTGAGATGAATTTTTCCAGGGCAAACGCTATAAGCAGAACATCAGAAGGAGAGGTCACTTTTTACGCTTGTCTAGTTGCGTTCAGAAACAAATTGCTGTCAGTTGCATTTTCGAATGAGCCTGGTTTTACAAACCTGTGCTTGGGTCCCTAAACTTTCCTCCCAGTCTGGCAACTTAGGAGTGGGAGAGTACTGGGACAGTATGGGAGCTAAGAGGGAAGGCACTGAGCCACAGGCAAGGCAAACCTCCAAGCTCTGGTGGTAGCTGAGCAGCCTCCGAGGGCTTGTGCTTTCCTTGTTCATTCCACATAACTTGCAGCAGCAACTCTTGTTAGCCCCTGATCAGATTGCTGCTTTATGCAGCTACGTTAGCTCTTGTGAGCTGTGTTGAGAGATTAATCAAAACTTGTCATGGATTTATGATGGCAGAAATGGTGAAACAAAGGTTTTGGGAAGTGATAGATTTGGGGATCGGTGGCGTGCAAAGATTAGAAAAGGAACTGGAGAATGTAGTGAAGTGAATCACTTCTGTGTGGTAAACTTCTGACAGAAGCCAGGTTAAATCTTTCTGCTGTGGTGCTGGCTTCGTGAAGATTGTTTACCCTGGCTCATCTCATTAGAGATTTCAATGCGCAGGTGTCTGCAGGCGTATACATCTTTTATAGTATACATGAAAGTCCTGTGTGTTACTGTAACAGAAATTGTGATACCTGCTAAGCCTGAGGGATGGAGCTTTCAAATTGAGCTGGATGCCTAATTTTAGACTCTTGCGTTCAACTGTGGTGTGAAGCAGCAAAAATAGATATATTAGATATGTAAGCTTTGCGCTCTTTCTTTTTTACATATTGCAAAAGGTATATTTGCATATATCTTAATTTTTCTGTCTGCCTTTGGCTATCATTCTGAAGGTAAAAATGAAATCCTACATGTCTGGTTTGTCAGGATATCAGCTAGAGTTCTGCTGTGCTGCAGATTTGGCTCTGGGGCAGTCTGGAAAGAATTTGGTATGGGGAGATTCCATATTCAGTCCTGGTCCTGATCGTCTCCCACCTCCTGCCTGATACGTGAAAAATAACATCAGTACGTTAAAACTGAGGTCTGCTAGCATTTTTAGAAACACATTTCAGTTACTTGAACCAAAACTGCTGTCGGGGTTTCTAAATTAGAATCTTCATGTGGAGATTTGCCTTGCATGTTTTCTTATTGGCAAGTCACAATTGAATCTGAATTTTGTATCAGCCTTATTTATGAAAGTCGCAAAAAGTCAGGTATTTTTCAGGTTAGGAAAAGCTAAGAAGTCAAACAACAAGTCTGAATGCACTTACGAATTCTGGTTCCAAGTGTTTGGCCAGTAAATTTTGCAGGTTTGATTTTTAAATTTTCTGGTTAAATATGTTTTAATTTGAATATCTTAACATTTTTAGTATATTTGATTCTTAATATAAGTTGCGTTGATTTTTCACAATTTGTTGTGTTTTAAAAATACAAATGTTATTGCGTTTTTTTTTCTTTTAAACACACAGCATTTTTATATGCTTTCCTCTTTTAGCATTTAACTGTGTTTTGGTAGATAGTGGGCCATGGAGTTTTACAGTGCTCTTCAATGCCCTTTCCTTCTGCTTATATAATAGGTCCAGATACTTTATGTAAGGATGATTAATTGAGAAGTTTTTTCTCCTGGTACTTCACCATCAGACACTGTTCTTGCTAAGAGAAGATTCTATTCATAGTTAAACATTTGACTTCAATTATTGCAAACTATTTACCTCAGGCTTAAAGGGTGTCCTTTTTTTCTTAGTTGCGTTAGATAAAGTAGGCTCGGATATCAGGGATTTTGACATTATCATTACGAGGAAGCGTATCTTCTTTGGGGAAAAATATTCTTTAATCTTTGTTCTGTCAATTTGAATTTATGCTATGAAGAGATTTGGGATAAAAACCCAGGGAAATTAATTTCTTTTGTTAATTTCATTTCTGTCACGTATTACTTGTCATCTTTGCTGTTATAGCTAGCTCCTCAGTGTGGGGCCAGGAAATCATTATTTCTTCTAGTTTGATTTTTAAATGTAAAATTAGCTACCCATGATTTGGTTGAATCTGTATTTGAGCAAATAACTAAATGTGGCAAAAAATAATTGTATGACTTTGAACTGTGGTAGTTGCAGTAATTTTTCCTCTGGAACTTACGGATTTACTTGAGTTATCTTGTCCCATTTTCTAGGGCTACGTGGGAATCTGAGGGCACCTGTGTTTCTTTTTGTGTAAGCAAACACAGTGCACGGTTCTGAGCAAGAGGCAGGTGAACTAGTTTATTTACATGCTGTGGTGGTGTGCAGATATTAGAGTGGTTTTAACAGTGGCTATTTTTTGAGGCTCATTCAAGTTTACTGTGTTCAGGTCTGGAGCCAGATTAATTGCTGGTAGGTCAGATACCTCCCTGCATGTTCTATTTTGCTGCACAGTGATTCCTTTGCCTCACCTTGAAAGTCTGTAGTGCCTAAATTCTAAGTACTTACAAAAATGATGTGTGAAGGAGCTTTCAGAAACCTTATTTCACAATCACAAGCAAAGGATTCTTAGTTTTCTTAGTTTCTGAGTCTCTTTCTGAGTTTTCTTAGTCATCCCTTTTCCTACGTGTGTCAGCTCATTGATAACTTCACGCCGGTTCTGTCTGTACTCATTTGTACACGTTTGTATGAGTATTACAAATAAGAGCACAATCAACTCCTTGGAGTCCTTAGCATTTAGAAGCAAAATTCCTATTATAAAGAGCTCTAGCTAGAGGAACACTGCAAACTGCCATGAAGTTTCCTGCTTCTGGCTGTTGTGAGGTGCATGAAGGGTAAAATTTCCAGAACATGCTTAATGTACCAAGGCACTGTAGCTGCTATTTTTGGGGGAATGGATGAGATGGGATGGGACATGGACATTATGTATTTTCCGCTACAGAAGAGTAATAAAGTAAACAATAGCTACATTAAATGTGGGTCACCTTTTCCTTTCTTTTAAGGAAATTACAAAAATATGCGGGAAGATAGTCTACAGAGGTGCCAAAGGCTTATAAGGGACAGTGTTTCTCTCCTAATCAAACAGGTGGAATACTTCCTTCCACTGTTGTGCTGGAAGGCATGTTCAGGTTTTGCATATAATCAAGATGCCAGATGTTCAGAAAAACTCTCCTGTTGAAATCTTGTCTTATAAATAATCTACTTTTACATGTGCTACATATATTTGAAATATATGCAGTACTTGTGGGGATTTATGATAAAAGATTTTTAGATGCTCTAACTTTGACTTTCCTGGATTGTAAATGTGGGCTACTGATTGTAAGTGTGGGCTACTCCATGGTCCCTGCCATAGAACTGCACTGTATTCAAAAAACAAGTCATTTGCAGAAAGACACAGTAAATTATTTAGACACTGAAAATAGGATTTATTGAGGATTTAGATGCCAAAATCTTAAAATTATGTTCATGGTTAAGTCCTGCTTTTTTCTGTCACCAAGACTGAAACAGTTAACTTATACAGATGTCTTTTTTTTTTAAGGTTCCTCAAATAGTTAAGGAGTCCAGATAGGAACAAAATGTTTGTACTTTAAGAAAAGTTCCCAACCCCTGTATAGCCTTGATGAGAATCTAGAAGCAAAGCTCCTGAATCTACAAAGTACTATTAAATGATAATTAACATATGGTGGCAGGACTGTGACCTCAAAAACAGGCCTTCCTGCAGTGAATATTAATTTATTATAAAACTGTAGAAAATTAGGCAATTATTTCTAATAGCCTAAATATTTACAAGTCGTTTTTATGCTAAAATACAAAAAGTAGTAAAATATGCAAAGAATAAGAGACTAAAGATATATTTTTGCTGACATATATAGGAGAAATTGTATTATAAATATTAATATATGCTTTCATTAGCTCACAAGGTAACTGAATTAGCTTCAAGATTTTATTGATTCTGATTCTTCCAGAAGATTTCCCTTAATACAAGGGTCAATTGCCTTTAATTCAACTGAGCGACTGTAAAATCTTTACAGTCAGCATCAGAACTAGACTGCTATACATGTAGCTCCTGCTGTTGAGCGAGGTGTGACTACTCATGTTCATAACAGTTCGTCAATTTAGACCGTAAGACTAAAAGCTAATATGAAAACAAAAATGTATAGACTTCATACTTAACATCACATGGTATGATTCAGTCCTGCATAATGCATATAGGTTGCTAATATAGTCTTATTACGAAAAGGAAATAAAATTGCAGTAACTGTAGTTTTTGTTATCTGCTTTCTTGTTCAATCAAATAAATGATTGCATATAGGAGTCTTCTCAGTATTCCCCAGATGTCAGTCTCTTGGCAATGGTTTTCTTCACTGAACCCCAGTAAAATACATAACTACAGAATATTTAAGTGAACTCTCTGTTTCAATAAAATTGTTTGCATTGTGATTTTATAGTTTGATGCTGAGCCTGAGCTGCAGACTTCAGACTTGCTCAGTTATGTATTGAGCAGATAGTCTCTTTAACTAAAGAGGTAATGAAGTGTAGCAATGACATGACCATTATTGTAAAAATTGTATGTGATATAAAGGTATTTTTAGAAAAACTATGCTTAAAGGTAAGCTTTTCTCTTTAGATCTAGAGAAAAAACAACATTAAAGTCCTTTTTCTGTCTGTCCCGTTCATATTCCTTATGCTGTAGGCAAGTGAAACCCTTATCTGTTAAATGCAAATAAAAGTACTTCTCTTATCTTCTAGGAAGAAAAATAAACATTTGAAATTCTTGCAGTAGGACATCTGAAAACCTGATAAATTTGTCAGCACGAATTCCCCATTTGTATCCTGTCTTGAGCCTGCTTCTTGTCAAACCGGGTAAATAGATTCTGTGATCTGAGGTACTTTCTCTAGAAGTTCAAAGGACCGGTTGTGTAATCAGGCAGATTTTTAGACTAAGAATTTAAACATCTTCAGATAAGATGTCTACAGCAGTGCTGCAGAAGTCAGCTTGCACAGGGTTACCCATTGACTTCAGAAGCCACATCTAGTAGTTACTTTTGGTGATGCAAGCACCACCCTTCACCACAAAATTATAACCAGACTTTTAACAAACAGCTAAGAAATACATCCTAGGGTACTATTTATTTTGATAAGTACTCATGTTATAATAGTGCCCAGCTCTTATCCCAAGGGGAATACATTTCCAGTTATGAAGTTAGTCAGGAAGAAATAGTGAAATGGACAGAAGTCCATGTTGTGATATAGCACAGCTAAGTATATGAAGTTTGTATGGTTGGTTTTAAGTGTTGATGACTTGAATGTTATGTTTCTTTTCTTGTCCTCCAGAAGAGAGAGGGAATATTTTGCTATTATCCAACTGCTTTTAACCTTCTTTCCAGTTGCTATTGCTTGTGCTTGAAGCTGGTGGGTTTGTGTTTTTTTTTTTTCTGATCAGAATGCTCCACCTTCTCTGGAGACACACCACTGTGTTTCAGAGCACATCAGTTTCGTTGAAGTAACAGTAGAGAAGGGAGCATCATTCTGCAATTCACACCTAGGTTCCTTGAATAGAGGAGGGGGGAGGGTTAAAAGTCTGAGGAACCAAGACTGAGTATGCTGGTAGGCATCTGATGTGGTGTAAGATGAATTTTTACCACCAGTAACAAGCTGTGTTGCTTTACTGCCACTGAAACAGAAGTGCCAGAACTGCTTGCTTGTCAGCTCCTGAACTGCTCCTGTTATCAGCAACATCCAGTTATCATATTAAGATAATCTCTTTGCTAGGAGTTTGATGTGGTTGCCAGTTGAGCTGCAAGCAGGTTTTTGATAGTGTGGTTACTTTTACCTCATCATGGCCCTGTTTACTGAGCTGATGTAGCTAGAATGTGATTAAGTGATTAATTTTCTTTGGTATGTACAGATTTCAGAAGCAAGACATGAAAGTCTAAATTGGGAATGTATATCTTGTTGCAGTGAAAACCTATGCAAAATATGAGTTATTCAGGTGTGACTGCATAGCTGCAGGACTGTTTTACACTGCTAAGTGATCTACCATGTTACCACAGCCACAGCTGAATATGTTGCACTGGAAGAAAACATGATACTGGTAGGGAAGCTGAAACTGGTGTCACCACATCGCCCAGGAGCTCTCATTTGCATGCCTAGAGCAGCCTATCACTGAATTAGTAAATTCTCCCATCATGAGAATTTGTTGTAACCTCCTGCGAGTGAATCAGAACTTCTGATCACGACAGTCTGAGGTGTGTCTTGTGCCTGTTGGACATGTGAACAGCTTAGTGTATGTCATCCAAGGAAGCTGGATATCAGCCTTTCCACAGAAATGAGTCTAATAGCATCCAGTTTCCTTTATTTGAGACCTCACTGAGTTGAGTGACAGCACACTTATGTAAACAGATGTGAAAGACCCCACATTAACAGTAACTGTATTACTCGTTCTTGTGAACTGGGCTCTGAAGCAGCCAAAACTTGTCTAAAAGCACACATTTTAATGTACTGTAACCAAGTAATGTCTGCAGTGTTAGACTGTAAGTCTTATTTTGATTTTTTTCCCCCCTCAAATTTCTGCTTAACTTGGCTTGCTGCGTTGCCTTTCCTTTTACCTTGTGTTCTTTGCTTGACTTCATTGTGCCTTATCTTTAATAAAGCAGCACCTATTCAGCTGAATAGGATCCTCACATGCTTCATTGTGGTAGACAGGACACCTTCTCAGTGTTTCAAGCCAATATATAGGATGCTCTGGCATTAATGGAATTGTGCATAAAATATCTGAAACACTAGGTACCTTAACTTCTGAAACTGAAAATCGCCTCATAAGCATGTCCTCCACCACTTCCTAGCTGCTTGCTAGTGAATGCCCTTGCAGAGGGGAAGACCATCCCCTGTGGTGCTCTTCATTCCCTCTTTGCTCCCCCCCTTGAGGAGGAATCTCTTAGCTACTTTGTTCTCTTCAGAACATTGTCATTGTGGGTATTTGTTTCTGCATTGCTGTCCATGGTAAATCACTCAAGTGCTTGCTTTTACTGTGGTGCCCAGATCTCTTGTGCAGCAGCAGAAAGGTGCCAGAGACTCTGCAGTCTCTGCAGCAGGGAATTCTGCAAAGTTAGCTACAAAAGACAGTCAGAGGTTTTCTGGAGACCATGAAGAAGACTACGATACCATTTCCTTCTGCAGCTATAATTTACATTAGGTACTGTAGTTCACCTAGAAGCATCAGATTGCCAGAAATTGAAGGCTTGCCCTGAGGGGACTCTTCCCTGCTTATTCACAAGCTGGTGAATTCGTCAGACATCATCTCAAAGGGAAAAGGGCAATGTTTCTGCAGGATTCAAAGCTTTTAGCTGTTAGCCTTCTGTTGTAAGGTCTACTAACTTTTTGAGAAATGCAATAACAAGTGAAAATACTTCGTTGTTAGAGTAGAGCTGTGTGGCTGCTCACAGCGTAGGTGTCTCGTGTGAAATCTGAAGAGATTCTAGAGAGAATGCAGGTTGGAAGTTGTCATTCTTACCTGCTTGTAGTAACAGTTGTAAGTTTGTACCTCTTAGTTCCTAGCTGTGAATGTCTATTAGGTGAGTTGCTGGCTTTTGATGAGCTGTGTAAGCCTTTTCTCCAGATCAGTGCAGTGGGCAGTGCTGAAGTGAATGATGCTGCAGAGAAAGCTGTTGCATCCCCTTTGGCCGCATGGGCAAACAGTTTCCAGATTTTCTCACTCTTCCTTTGCTCTGAAATAAAATATTCAGTGTTTTGTGTTTGAGAGAACTAATTATAAATATGAAAAGACAGATTTTTATTAATTATTTTGGTTCATTACACGTAAACACATGTAACTGTTCTGGTAAGACATAATGTTGTATATAGAAGTTATTTACAGTTACAGTGAGCGGGTGTTCCTCTGGGATTAAAAAGTGAACTAGCTCCAATCTTACTGAAATAAAAAATAATAAAGATTAACTGTTACATTTGGCAGACACAATCATACTTTTTTTTTTTTTTAAGGGAATAAGGGAATTATCGTTTATATTTGCTTTTACTCATGCAATAGTCACAAGTGAATGCTTTGAATTATGGGTCTGGTTACAATGAGATCTTGTACATTAAAGTGGAAATTTTTACAAGCTGAAGTTATAAATTGTGTATTTCAAACCCTGTTTCTTGTGTGGGACAGCTCGTACAGTGTCAAGGGGAGATTTTGTTTTGTTCGTATTTTCTAATGTTTTAAACAAAGCACAGATAGTTCAGGATATTCTGGTTTAGTGATTTGTTGTATTGGACTTTTTATCTTCCTCTAAAGCAGTCTTTGCCAGAAACTGTAGTAGGGTCTTAACTTGAAATTAAAGAAAACAATATTTATGGACCTAGTATATAACACTGCTTGAAAACTCTACACTTGAAAATGAAGTTTTAACTCCATAAGTGAGAGTAGGAGATAATTTTTTATTTCGGTGTAATTTTTGCACCTGACATGTAGGATCACATCCTCTGACCGCTACCTTGCACTAAATAGTATGTGGTACTAAATAGAGTGTCAGCAGTAAGATTATAAATTCTCCTGGAACTTTAATGAGAAAACCACTCCTACAGCTTGTTTGAATTTCTTGGATACTGTGCAGAATATACTTGTCAACTGACTTGTTACAAATAATGTTCAGTTAAAATTTATTGTGCATGTATTTTTGTTTTTTAAAAAAAATAATTCAAATAAATAATGTTCTCTTTATGTATGTTGGATGATCTCTTGTCCACATATTTACTGAATGTCTCAGTCTGCCAATATCTCTTGCCTTGAAAACAAAATTTGATCAACAGTGCTGTTGCGTTTTCAAAGAAGAAGAAATGGCATGAATGTGAAATGTACAGCTTTATGTGGGGTTTTTGCAGAGTGCTACAATACAAGGCATTACCCATCTGATATCACAGGTTAATCAAGAGGTGGGCAGGTTTTTTCAGAGGTGCTCAGAGAAACCTTCTGTAAAAATCAATACAAGACCCTGCATACTAAATTATATTAATCAAGATCTGAATATTAGCTAGATCTTCCTCATAAAGTTCCCACATGGCCCAGACTAGGGAAGTGGTGATAAGTGGGTAAACCTTCCAAATAGTGCTTTGGTTTTTGGTGAATGGAGTCACTTTGAAGAACAGTGTATGTTTAAACAGGTAATTGCTAGAAACAAAGAGTATAGCCACTGATGTTGGCAGAGCAGGGAGAGAATACTACATAGAATTTACTGGTAGAAAAACAGCTTCATTTCATGTAAGAACAGTTTAATAATTGAAATGAAGTAAAATACAATATTAATAATAATTAAAAGGGAAATAACAGAAAAGTTTAAAAAAAAAAATCAAACCCACACAAACAAAAAAAAAAAAAAACACAGTAAACCCAGGTGATGCACAACCCAATTGCTCACCATCCACTGACCAGTACCCAGCCTGACCTGACGCAGTGACTGGCCCCTTCTGCCCAGCTGCCACCTATTTATATACTGAGCATGATGACATATGGTATGGAGTATCTCTTTAGCCAGTTTGGGTCAGCTGTCCTAGCTGTGCTCCCTCCTGGCTTCTTGTGCCCCTCCAGGCTTCTCACTGGCAGGGCATGAAAAGCTGAAAAGTCCTTGACTTGGTATAAACACTACTTAGCAACAACTAGAAATCAACATTATTCTCATACTAAATTCAAAACACTGTACCAGCTACTGGGAAGAAAATTAACTCTATCCCACCAAAGCACAGGACAATAATGAAAATATTTATTAAAGGTAAAGCAGCTGTATGGATTATTCCATTCAGAATTGGAATGGTTTAAGTAATTTCTCATTTTATGTTTGAAATAAAAGTAATTGAATTAATCCATTTTAAATGGTGGCGTGGTTTACTGCTTTGGCATTTGCCCTTGTCATGCTCTCAGAAGGTTATTTCACTAGTAAGCAGGGAACTAAAAGGCTAAAAGGTGTCTTTAATATAACAGAAAAATTGAAACAAAACCTGGTGTCTGGAAGCTGAACACCCAATTTAGACACACCGCTCAATCTCATGCTTCTTCGTCCAATCTTGATTATTAAAATCATGGCAAATGATTGAGATTTTCTCCTTGATCTAATCCAGGAATATTTACTATTTTAGATCGAATGATAATAAGTGTCTGGCTGAAGTATGTCTTGTTCATTAGATATGTAAAGTTAAATGGTGCTTTTGCATATTTTTATGATTCCTGTTTACCTTTAATTACAGTAATGTAGGGGTCTTGTGGATGTAGGTCAGATTCCATGGATTCAGTTCTAGGGCTGAGGCACTCAAACTGAATAGCTTTCTTAAGCCCTCATTGGTTAATATTCATTGCTTTGTTGAGGAGTCAGTTGTATGCGTGAGCAGTGATGGGGGTATTTTTCTGTTAATGGTGCTAACTTGCTGGCAGTTTCTCTAGTAAATAGTAGTTTACTCTGTTGGATGTCATCACTGCATAATGCAATGAAAATAAATAGTAAAGTAATGCTGTAATTTTTTTTTTATTTTTTTTTTTAGGTAATAATCTATGGGGATTTGCCAAAAAGTAAAGAAAATGTAATATATTTATCAAATCATCAATGTACAGGTTTGTATTTATGTCTGTCTTAGCAGTTTTATAGTTTTTTTAAAATCTGCTTGTCTGTTTACTGTGTGTCTTTCTTTCCTGCCTTGCCCTAACAGGCAAGAACTTCTAGTTCAGAACTTCTATTTCAGATACCTTTAATGATATTTATATGTACAACATGCACTTTTTATTTCATCAGTGGCAACTAAAAACTAATTTAACTAAACATTTTGGGCTTTTGTCTTTGCAGTTGATTGGATTATTGCAGACATGTTGGCAATTAGGCAGAATGCTCTCGGGCATGTCCGGTATGTCTTGAAAGATGGGTTGAAGTGGCTTCCGCTGTACGGGTGGTATTTTTCACAGGTAAGCCCACTTCCTTTCTGCCTTAAACAGTGGCCTTTCCAGCAATCAGATGTTGCCTTCTAGCTTGGGTGTAGGTACCTGATTTGAACAGAGGTTGACAGTCTTGAATCATGTCACACAAGATGCCCATCGCTAGGGTGTGAATTGTCTCACCATTCTGTCTTAGAGTACAGATAGTGGTTGACTTTTCTACTGTCCATTGTGTAAGAGGTCAGTGTTGCCCAAGATACTGGGTTCAATGAATGTTCACCTTGACAGTTAAAAAGATCTGTTGTCTTCTGGATGAGAAGAGCACCTACTTGCTTAAACATCAAGTAGGGTATGAATCTAGGCTGGAGTATGGGTAGTTGCCATCCTTTCTGCTAGCATAGCTATGTTTAGAAAAGAATATGCTGCAGAGAAAGTAGGAAACCGGTCAAAATATATTTTTACTGGTGAGTTGCTGTCCCAGTCCCCTAAATTAAGTACGGACTGTCACACCTCACTGAAGGTATCTGTTGGGAGAAGATGGACTTCTGTCTGATGCTTGTCCCCACTAACGACTCTGTTTCTCTACATTTTGTTTCCTCTAAAGTGACCAGTCTGCTGCATGGAAATATTTTGCTCTTTGTCCTTGTCTGTAGCCATTACATTGGTGGTGATTTAAGTCTACTTTAATTAAAATACAGACAGGATATATATTCCATCCGCTATCACTAGGTGTCCAGAAATTATTTTTTTCAAGATTTTTGAAAATTATTATTGCTATCTGGAATATCCGGTGCTCAGTTTCCTGACTGCTATATTGACTGTTAAAAGAAGGTTCCTGTGGAAATTTAACCTGAATGTAGCCTACATTTTTAATCAAAACATATATTAAAATCTGTTCAGCTTTGGATTCCTTAAAGCACAAAACTTCTATAAGATTTCTTGGGTGATGTTTATATATATTTTTTTATATATATGTATATATATATTTTTATGTATATGTTAGTGACAAAAATGAAAGGCAGCTTACTAACAGTGATGATGAGTGTGTGTTTAAATGACTGAGACGGGATGCAGCAGGCCTGCAGTGCAAGCTAATAGGTATTTTTATTGTTTTTATCACACCAAACAGTGCAAAAACATAAAACACTTCCTGCCCTTCCTGTTGATGTTCTGTCAGTGATGTCACTTACACTCCACTAAAAGTTTCCAAAGCCACGTAATTACGCCATGCTCACGGAATTCATATTCCCTACCTCAGGTAAACATCCTGTTTGGAAATAAACGTGGTCTGGATGTCCAGGAGAGCAAAATTCAGGCACAAAGGAAGTATATTTGTAAACATAATCCATTGTTGACTGAGAGGGGGGCTTTTAAAGTACAGCGGAAAAAAATTCTAACCTTAAAAACAGTACTTCCAGAAATCTGTTTTGAAAAGTGTTCATATATTTGATCTCTTACTGAAAAGGAAATGCAATACAAATTGGGGAATTTGAGCTATATACAATTGCATAACTAGCATTCTTCTTTGGAGGCAGCTATCTAATAGCAAGAAAAGAAAAGAACCACTTAAATTAACCTGTTATGTTCCAGGTTTGATTTATTATGTAGAAATACTTATTTTCATAAAATTGGCTTTATTATTTTTGGGTGGATCTAAATTTTTTTTTCCTCTATCTATCTCCACCAAAATGCAGTTATCTCCTATTCATCTAACCTCCTGGTGAGGCTAGATGTAATTTTGATAAACATTTTTGATATCCCAGAGTTTGCTTAACTTTTTCACATAGGAAGCACGTCTCTATCTTTTCTGTTATTCGGCATCAGCTTGTGCACCCTTTTGGTTGTTACTGAAATTTAGGCTAATACTTAGCTAGTACGGCATTTTGCCTCTCTTCAGCTTTGTAACTCTATGTATATATGTCAGCTGAGGGGAGCTGACATATACGTAGTTGAGTCGTGTGCAGCAAATGGTGATCTTGCAATACATAATTCTTACATTACATGACTATATATTTGTACCTACATGAGAGGTACAAATCTATTCCTGTGCATTAAAAAGTCTGAGGTAGGGACACCAAACCTGTCTTTGGTCTTGTGGTGTCCCTAAGCAAACTGTACAATATTAATTTAATTTCTCCA
This sequence comes from Psittacula echo, assembly GCF_963264785.1. NCBI lineage: Eukaryota > Metazoa > Chordata > Aves > Psittaciformes > Psittacidae > Psittacula > Psittacula echo. The sequence continues at coordinate 83,911,721 of NC_137738.1, read as the reverse complement.
GGTTTACAAATTAAACAAGGAAAAGGTAGTCCAATATTTTTCAAGTTTACTGCAGCTGGTTAGTAATTTGATGCATAAGGGAAGACTGTGATTCCAGCCTTCCCTCATTTATCAAAACTGGACATAGTTGAGCTCACATGGAATGATTGCTTAGCAATTACATGGAAGTCTTGTGAAGCAGGTGCATTATTTCTCAAACCAAATCGAGTCTGCCTTTCCTGAAAGCGGCTGTTGTGGTACCACTGTACAGAGTAAGACTTCCACTTCACTTTAATGGTGTCGTATCTTAAAAGTGTTCTTACATGTGGAGTGAGGGGATAATGCACAGTTCTCATTTGCTGCACAGATGATGGGCCGTTTTTCTGTTCATGCCATTATCTATCCGTGACTGGTAAACTGCTTTTGGGGGGTGCTGATAACAATGTTCTAGCCTGCTGAAGGCCAAGCTTGGTGGACTGGGGGACTCTCTTCCTGGCTTTGGTCCCCTGCCAGCCACAGCAGCACATCTTAGTGTTGCAGCTAGCTAATTCACCTTGGAAAGGAACCACAGACAATAATGTTAAGACAGAATTTTTAATATGGAGTTGATGTACCATTGCCTTTCTGTTCCTTTTCACTGCAGCTTTTGGAGAACAATGTAAAAGTCATGTTAAATACTACTAGCTAAGCAGCTGCACAGCCATCTTTCCACACCATGAAAAATAAATGCTGAAAACACTTTGCATAATTGCCACTTCTGCCTGCCTCCTCCTAAGTCTTCAAACTTTATTCCTGTCTGTGCCATGCAAATAAAATAATAGCTACACACACACACCCCACCACCCCTGTTTCTACAATGTACTATATCTTTTCCTGAGAGAAGACATTTTAATAAGGTTCAGCATTTAATCTTACTGTCACCTTTCTGTTAAGAGGGTGTAAAACCATAAATGGACAGAAATTATCTGACAAATCCTAATGCCAAGAGTCAGGGCAGGCAGAAAAGACTATAAACGAGTTAGGGAATCTGTTAGAAAACCCATTAAAACAATGTACCTCACAAACAGAATTCTGTTATTTGGAAGTTCTGGTCTTTCGTTTTTTATGCCCCCAGAATTCATTGCATCAATAGCAGTAGTTCATTTTGGAGCATGTTTGTTTACATCCTCTTGTTAGTTACACTTTAGATAAAACAAAGTGACGGAAGAGGGAAATGATGAGGCAAATTTTATTTCTTTATAACTTTCTTTCTTTGAGCTTTGTCATAGTCCTTTTACTGAAGTTTTTCTAAGAAACTGTGTGGAACAACTTATAAAATGAATCTTTTCCCGGAAATGGTCTAGCTTTTTATAATGGTTTTCAGTAAAAATGCTTCTATAATATCCTTTGTCTTCTACAGACTTTGTGTTACTTATTTTCTCAGTACATTATATCTTTATTAAAGGTTTGTTTCTCAAATAAAAGTGCATGGAAGTTTTTAAGACCTATGGTAGTTACTTTTGTGCTATTCATAATTTTTTTTATGTGGTGGTACTATACTTGTAATTCAAGTATTTGCATTGGTCACTATTTAAGAGTGGACACACCAAATTGAAAACATTGACCTATAAGTAGTTATATGTGAGTAACTTCAGTTTGCTATTTTCACTTTAAATACAAGGTAAGCTGATTGTCAGTGTTGTTGGGAATAGATAGATTGCTGGGGTTGGTTCCAATGCCATGTTTCAGTTAATTATCTAACACCTATAAATAGACACTTCAAGTGTCTTATGCCTTTTTTTTGTTTGTTTTTTTAGATCTGATCTTTACTTAAACAGATTCTTGTGAACTTAAGTACATGCAAATTGAAATTAGTTTCAGGTGCTTTCATCCTAGGAGAAAACGTCTTGTGGGCAATTTGCAGTATGAATCATAAAGGTGACTTTTCGCTCTCATCTTGTTTGTTCTTCTATCAACTGTTCTATGTTAAACTACTTAAATATTTAATACTTTTTTTTTTTGTTTCCCTATTTTTAGCATGGTGGAGTCTACGTAAAAAGAAGTGCCAAATTCAATGAAAAAGAAATGAGAGAGAAGTTACGGGCCCAGATGAAAGCTGAGACTCCGGTAAGATTATACCTCCCTTCTCTGCATGTCTTGTGCCTTTTTTAATGGCAAAGGCTTGTTGGAGAAATGAGCCATACCTGATATTTACAAACTACAAGACGGTAATATGGATTTGTTTTCTTTCTCTATTTTTACAGTTACTTTCTGTAATTAGAGTGATACCTCTAATTAAACTTAGGAAAATTTGACTAGTCCTTTACGAATAACAGCAACTTTGAGGTTCTGTCTTTAGAGGGCAGGGGGGATCTGGACTACATCTTAGAACATAAGCTGTAACACCTTCCTTGAGAAACCACTGTTAGTGTTTCCTGTGTTTCAAAAGACTACTGTATACTTGTCAGAGACTGGTATTCCTGACTTCTGAAAGTCAAGAACCATTGTTACCAAGTCGTAATTAGTCATCCCAGTGATCCATCATTTTTAATGGCAGTGACATCTTAGAACTGAGTAACTTTGTCTGCTATGCCTAAAGGAGAAAAAAACCCCCAACAAAACCAACAACAAAGAAACCCTGAACTCTTGATAATTTTCTATTTGAAGAATGATTGTTAGTGCCAAGTGACTTTTCTCATGACTCCCTGTATGGTTTGTGGCTCAGTGGTTAAAATCACAGTGCTTCACTTCCATTACTTGCTGTGCATTAAAATGTTTTCTGCTTTGCTGGCTAGACTTAAGAAAACCAGCTCAACAGGCATTGATATAGAACAGTTACACTTTAATTTTATTTAAAATGATGGGATTAGGAGTTGCCACTCCAAATGCAGTGTGTCAAACCTTTTTTTTTTTTTTTTTTTTTTTCTTTTTTGGAGATAGTGTGTTTATGTTTGTGCATGTTTGTGTTGAGAACGTAAACTGGCCTTACGCTTACTGAGAGGATTAAATGACTAAAGCATCCCTGTTTGAGACAGTGCTCAAACTCGTTGTGTCTTGAACTGAGATGTAGCATAAACCAGGTATTTTTGTTTTTAATTAAAGCAAGAAAGTGCATCTGTTTCCAGTTTATAGCATGTAAGTTACAAATGCCAGAAATACATTGTAACAATTAAACTTTTTCTGTCCTATGTCTAATCTAATGATGTCCACATGAAGAAGACGGTCATCTTCAGTCGTGTAACTTGGGCCTGCAAGTGGTGACTTGTGCTAGGGAGGGTCCTGGGATGTGAAAAGTTTGCATTTCATCAAGTTATTTTCTGTATATCACTGGCAAAGATTCTACTTTCTGTAAAAGCTGAGGTGTAATGGAATAAGGAAAGACAAATTGGAGGAGGTATGAAACATATTTGTAGTCATCCCCCTAAGCAATTCCTCCCTCCTATGATGTGCTGGTTAAGTTCACTTCAGGTTAGCCTGGATGAAATATCCTAGCAGGGTGTTTTCTCGTGTTGGCCTATTTATTTCTTGCTAGCTTGTGGTTTTCTACGCAGCTTCTGGTTGAGTCTGGCTTTCTGGCTTCCCTCTGCACCCCCTAAAATACAAGGGTTTGTTGTCAAGAGTCTTGATTTGAACTCCATAAAATTAGTGTCCTTTATAGAAACATGGACCTTTTTTAATACAATCTTAGGCAGATATGCCTAGAACCTCACTTAATTCTGTGTGGTTTTCGAAATTACGTTCAGTGTTGTTACAGTGCCATAAATTGACTGGACAGGCCTGTGTGTGATTTTTAGCCCAACTGGAATGTAAGGGGAGATTGAGGCATAAAGTTTTTCTTTCAAGTTACATCAGCTGTGGGTTCTGCTTTCCATGGTGGATGTCTGCATGTAATTAATGAAAGAAATAAATCCAGAAGGCTTTTTTTCTGAAATCGTCTTTCTTTTCCCTCCTTAGTTGTGTGTGGATTGAAAACCTGTACCTAATCTATCTAAGCTAATGCCAAACGAATTTTGGACCACTTGGGTTTATTTGTCTTTTGTAGTTGGTTATCTGAAAGTTTGGTGGTGTTGGAAATGGGCACAGAACCTGGACGTGTTTACCAGGCAGTTGGTGCCATTTTCCTTGTATTCTCTAGGGCAGCAGCATAAAAGAGAAATGTAACTGCTGCAGAAATGCATTCTGTTTTAAATCTGTTGTGGTCAAACCATATAGGGAGTGACACTTCAGTTTTACAAAACCAAAGCTGTCAAAAGCCTATTCACAGAGATAAATGTTTACATCTGTTGGGCTAAAGGACACGGACCATTGAGTTGTCATTTGAGGGAAGTCTAAACTTTCTGTGATCCACTTTATCTGAGAATTTAAATGAAGATGCTGTAAATGCTCTTTAACCTACAGTTACTACGGGGAGAGCATGATGACCTGTGTCCTTACTGCATTATTCATAAAGAAACTTTGCAGTTGTACAGCTTGGTGTGACATTCACAAGCAAACATATTACATTTAAAATGGAGACATTTTAATCAGTAAAGCGAGTACGCCCTGAACTCACCGTTTCATGTGAGAATAATTGATTTACTACTCTGGAATATTTATTAAAATTTATGCACTGAATGTTACAGCTCAGGGTGGGCTTTTCCTCAGTTTAGTGAGCAGCTATTGCTGCTGTCATTCTGCACGTATGTGGTGGAGTTCTTTCTTTAACTAGTGTTAGAGAAAAGCTTGCCTTTAAGCTGTTAAGAAAAGAATTGCAAGCCAATAGAGAGGAGATGGACGGGAATCTGTGTTAAGGGTCACTGTTATTTACAGTTTCTCTCCACATACAATTTAAACAAAAGAATCCAGATGATTAATGTTCAGCCTGTCTGGAGCCATCCCTGTTCCCATTAAGAAAATGAAGATGTGTAGGAAGGCAGAACCAGTTTTCTATTCTCATTAGTGTAGCAAATCCTGGTTTTATAAAGTAAATTGAAGGTGGAATGCAGACAGGAAAAATAAGGCTGCCTCTTGGCTGTCTTATATTCACAGTATAACCAGGTTAGTAACCTGGTATGCCTCATTTTGATATGGACAGTGGACTTGCATGATGCTCCTTGCTCACCTTGTCTTACAACTTCTACTCGCTTGCCTGCCTTGAACAGCCTTTTCCACTGACCTGCTGTTCACAATTGGTCAATTCGTCTTCCAAGATGTAGTGCAGCAATATTAGACATGCATGAAACTGATGCTAGACTGAAATGCTATTGCACCTGTGTTCTTAGTGGGGATCTTGAATTAATAAATTTTCTTATTTATTTTTGGAAATTACTTTGTTTCTGAGACTATCATTGAAGTGAACCACTCATGTGGTTCATTATTGGACCTGTTGCTGGCAAAACTCACTTGAAACAATGTGATTTTGCTTAAAGTTCCATCAGATTGGCTGATTATTAACAAATTGCAACCTTATATCTTGTGAGAGCAGAGACTGTCACACGGGTTGAAGGACGCTTTTGTGTTAATACTGTTTTAATGTACATCATAAGAAGATAAACACATTTCTTAATGTAACAATGTATCCAGCCCACACTTGATATACTCAATCTACTTGTTTTATAAAGAAAGTTAACTCTTCTGAACAGCGAACTGTTTGATGTGATAACTGAAAATGCAACTTACATTTCTTTTCATCAAGCACTGGGAGTAGAAAATCTGCATTCTGAGATGTGGGATTTAACTCAGTACAACCAGTCTTTTACTGGTTACTATGTGGTTTGTCATTCTTTCTGTTACAGAGTAAACCTTTGTCATATGAAGCAGTGCTAATCAAACAGTAAGACATCTGTCCCTGGAGGGGACAGATACATTACTACAACTGCTTTAAGGCTTAATATAATTATTTTTCATATAGTTACTAATTTGCAAATCCCTATCAGCTTCTTTGTAAATCCTGTATGTCCTTGCCTGTTTTCCTCATACCACCTTTGTATTTCATTCCAGTTATACTAGATAGGCTTTCTCATACCAGATCTTTTTCAGTTACTGAGCTGAATGTTAATGTTTCTCATCTAGCATATCTTCTAGGCAACTGTCTAAATAGATCATGTATGAATCTGTCTGGTTGGCAGGATGCAATAATAATAAAATTAAAACTAAGGAAATGTGTTGTTTGATATAATTTTGAACTTTCTAAATAAAAATATTTAATTGTTTTCCCCTTGTCACCCACCCAGGAACAGCACAGTAAATGCAAGATAACTTTAGTCAATAGTTACCACTTCTTGATGCCTTGTGTTCTTCTACAGAGTGGCAGCTGCTCTCCCCCGACACTCTCCAAACTGCTGTCCTCAGCCACATTTTCTCTTTAGCACATTTTCTCACTGTATGTTTGTTGCATCTGGGCTGACTTTGTTTTGTAGTCCAGGCACTCACGTTGCTTCATACCCCTTTCCTCTGCTTCATCCATACCAGCTCCTGTTGTGGCACTCTGATCTATCTCAAAGACTTCCTTGGCTGCCCTACTCCCTCCTCTGGAAGCATATCCCTGCTCAGTGCCATTGCTATTTCTTTGCCTGGGAGACCTTGACAGCATTGAGGAAATGAATAGATTCATTATTCAGGTGAAAGCAGTTCTCATCATCCATTTCATTTCATTTGTGGATTGCACAGGTTCGCTGACATTATGCTGGGTACTCTGAGGATAACCCCTGCCTCTTTCCTGTTTTCTGGCTCCAGCAAGAATTGGTAGGGTTCTACTAAATGAATCCTGATCCACTCCTCAAGGGTTTCAAATTGATGAGAGATAGCGAGTATATTGACACCCACCCGTTACACAGAAATAGGTATGAAAGTGCCATGTAACTGAACATACAGACCTACTCTGCTTATATCACTGTATCAATGAACCAGGGATTATAGTAATGCAAAATTTGCTATGCCATTTTGAACATGAGCACTATATTTTGCAGTGGCTGTGATAAAATGCATAACTTATGAAGCTAATTGCCCTAAATGAAATACTCTGTATAAAAAAATGGCCTTAGCTGCAGCTAGTGTTTCTAGACAATTAAAATGCTTTTATCACTTAACAGTTCTTAATCCAAGTTCAGGGGAGCTTATTTAGTAGTAAGTCTGAGAGATTGTTGTTCTTACAATCTTTGGAAATAGTGCTTAAGGATTTAGCCTCTGCAGCCCATGGTGGGAGAAGAGAAAAGCCAGTCATGCAAGCAGATTCGGGAGGCTGAATTGCACTGGCAGAATATCTTTGTCTTTTGCAGGATTCTATGTGAGAATAAATAAGACATCTATTTATAGTCATGAATTTTACTCAAGTAAAGTAGACCTAATGAGCTACATACTAGGTTTCTATATGCTGAACTTGAAGCAAAGGCAACTTTTCTGTCTTGTTGGTATGTTTTCAATTCAGAAATATGCGGATTCTGGTCAACAAACCTGTTCAGCTGCTTGTGTTCTAGAGGTTTACAACAATAATTAACATATAATTTCAACCCTGCTTTGTATTACACACGTAGGACTGGAGTAAACAGACACTGTTCTCCATTGTGTAATCAGCTATCAGTGGCCGATTATCTGCTTTTAAGTCCTGACCTCTGCAGCGAGAATGGTAATTCCTATCCTGTGTGCTTCACTTTCTTTACTCTGACAGTTATTACCTGTGACAGCCCCTGTATTACCCTTCAGAGCTGAACATTCAGTCTTTAATGAGGGGGGGCTTACATCATCTTGAAGTACCATTTTAAGGATCTAAATTATGTGATTTGAATATAAGCCTGTTTATGAAAAGGGAGTTGGGGGGGAAATGTATCTGGATTTGAATATTATGCCCTTTCCAACTAACTCTCAAAAGTTTTACTTAGTCACTTAAATATCTCAACAGTGTACTTCATAGATGAAATGTATACATGACTGGGGAAAGTGTGGACTTCAGCTGAGTCTAAGGATTCCTGTACTCATCCCTGTGCTTATGCTACTGTCATGTTATAAAAAAGTAAGCACCTTGCCTCTTACACCCATTTTCTTGTTCTTTCCCCACCAATCTGTATACATCTTGGGTTTTCACTGCTCCTTGAAAATTCTTGGACTAAACCTGCCTCTGCAGTGTGTCAGCCCTCCTCCTCCCTAAACATACCATGACAAGTACAGCCGTTCCTTGAGCTCTCTCTACTGGTTTGTCACTGGTTTTTTTGTTTGGGGTTTTTTGGGTTGGGTTGAGTTTTTTCCCTGCTGGGTTCTAGGCTATGCAGTCATTTCTCCTCTTTCTTGATCTGCTGGGTTCAATGATTAGCACAGTTCCTAAACTTCTTCCCTCCTCTGCTTTTTAATGCATCCTTCAACTTTTCTCACTATGGGGTGATTCTGGAGATTTCTCTCCCTGAGTCCTATCTTTCTGCGTTCAGTCTTTTCTCCAGTTGTCTGCAGTCGTTAAGTGCGGATACCAGCACATTCTGATACTTTGTGGGCCAGAAGCACAAAGTTGCATTCCTGTGTGTCTCTTTCTCAGTTTTTAATTAACTTTGCATCTTTCCATGATGCGCACTCACGCTGTCAGTGTCTTTCTGTACACTGATAATCCTCCTTGGACTGTTGTACATCCACTACCTCTTTTTCTTTAAAATATTCCTTACGATATGTTTCTGTGAAGGTAACAAATTTTGTCATTAGTCTAGGCACACTAGGCATGGTTTTTACTGTTAATGTGTCATGTTCAGCTCCACGCTAGTTATCGTTTGTGGCCATAGCCTTTTCTTCAGCAGATGAGCCCCCAATGCAAATTTTTCAGTGCTTAAGTGCTGTTTTGCAGGAACAGTAGGAGATTATGCAAAACACACACAAAAAGAGATGGAAACCTCCACTCTGTTTTGAAAACAAATGGAAAATTCATGACATTTGACTGCTTCTATTTGGGTACATAATTTTACACTTGGATATGCAGATATTTAGGCAACATTTACCTGTGTAATGATTTGAGAACCTATAGGCAGTTGTTACAGACTAGACAAGCGCACTAATTCACTAGGAAAGTCTAACCTTGCAGACGTGTTTAAAGGAATGTGACTTTGAAGTTCAAATTATGTTAAACCGTGAGTTCATAATATAGTTAAGATATAGCACAGTGAGATGCGTAAAGGCACATAAGGCAGCTGATCTGTCATAATTTCAATTAATAGTATTTCTGATTATGAATGGAATTAAATTTATATTTCAGTAGAAGGAAAGACTAGATACAAGATAAGTATTAAATAATAATTTAGGTAATTTGTGACATATTTGATTGTCTTTTCAAAATCTCCTGTTATCCCGCTTGACTAAATAGATAGTCTTGTTGACATCAGCTGATCCTGACTTGCACACTTTCGTTAATGCATTCTATCTCCCTTCCTAAATCACCTGGGCAACTTTCTGTGGTGTACATTCAGGGAAAATTATTTTGAACCTTGAACAGTTTCTTAGAGCTAAGAAATTGTAGCTCAAGTATTCTGATTTTCTTTGGAATCCTTATGGTAATCATTGGTGTGAATTAATTACAATATGGACCTATCAAGTGATGATAATTTCTATACAAGGAATTGGCTTACATTCGTTGTAAGAACTTGTCTGTCTTGGTTTTTTTTAATCCCGCAGATGTATTTAGTGATTTTTCCAGAGGGGACTCGTTACAATCCAGAAATACCAAAAGTCATTGCAGATAGTCAATCATTTGCTGAAAAGGAAGGTAAGCAAAAGAAGTTTCAAAATCATTATTTTGTTACAGTGTTAACATATGTTATATGAAATCGTTATATAATATGAAGATGATTTTACCTTAAGTGGACCATTAAGTCTGCCTGGTTGATACTTAAGGGTTAGAATAGCATAAATCAATGTGTCTCTTACCACAGAGTAAGATGAGAGTAGCGTATATGCAGGCATTTCTTGCATTTTGCATTGTGCAAGGCTATTAATTCTCAAGAAAGCTTTCTGTCTATATGTGTGTATTTATGGACACTTCTTTTCTTGCCCATTCAGGGACATAAGAATTACCTACACTGGATCAGGGCACTGTTCTGTCTAAGGTGACATTACAATTACAGTTGTTACTTGATATAAAGAATATTTTGCATAGAGATTGTTGTGCCTTAAAGGTCTTCCATCACTTCATTTTCAATTAGTGTTAGTACTACCATGGCTTTTTGGTTTTGTTCCTCTCTCACTTTCCAGTTTCACTCTTCCTTGGTTGCACTTTTTTCTGTAGTTGCTTTGATTGTTGGTATTATCTCTATAACCACAGATGGAATTACTTCAGCTTTGGAAAGACTTGCAAAAAATACAAGGATCCCAAGCCTTTTCATTTTTTCTCACATCATATGCACAATACATGTAAACTTTTTAAGTCCAACAGTTCAGTGAACACGTTTCCTGGTTTTGTTTTTTCCTGTTGACCAAAAGTTAAATAATTCACTCTGAAGATAAACAAAGAATAACAAATAGGTCTGGTAAATTCATTTCTGTGACACACTGAAATGAATTCACAAGTCTGTGAATCAGCCTGTTGATATCATCAAGCTATTAAGTATTGTTAGCTCTTGTCCAAAAGGATATATGCTTTTCTTCTCCTCCTTGGGAAGAATGGAATTTGTTTGCGTGTATGAGCAGGAGAGCTTAAGTCATAATGTATTTATTCATTGCTTCAGTTTCCTGTCGGAAATGAAAGTCAAATGTTTCATTTAGGTTTGCGGTTCTTTGAGAGTTTAGAGGGGGTGTTTGATGGGGTTTTTTTATCCCACTCTTCTCCTTTTTCAGGGAAAAGAAAGGGCCCATGTCATTACTGTTTAAATAAACTTCTTAACTGTATCTCTACAATCTGCAAAACAGTAAAACACTGCTTTTGTGCTTTCAGAGCATCTATTTGTTTCCTCTAGTGTTTTTTTTGTTCTTAGTATCAGACTGCTTTTATTTTGTAAGAATTACTGCTCTTAAGAACTTTGTCTTAAAAACTTTCAAGACAAATACATATTAAACAAGAAGCATCTCTAATTCTAGTGCAGAATCCTCTTGATCTGCTTTTCCCCACTGCTAAATTCTTTTGGTCTCTCCTCAGCGTGTTGTATGAAGAGAGCAGGGTCTGCATGGGCCCCTGCTTCCCTGCATATTTATGCAGAGGTTGATATTCTGTGGTTCACTTGACTTAGAGCGTCCGTCGTACAAGCACCCTGAGAATCAGGGGTGGCTGACACTGAAAGCTGCGTACCAAACTACTCTGACAGCTAAGAGCCACAAGACACATGCCAGTACATCGACGGAGCTGTGAGGACAGGGAACTCTGCATGGCCGCCTGCAGGAGATGATGATGAGTCCCCAGGGTCCCACTCTACAACGCTGCTGGCCCTGGCTTGTGGCTTCAACCCAATAGACCCAGTGCCACCACAGTCCTGACTTCTGGCCTTGTCGCAGGTCTACAGCGTAGGAACCATGACCAAAAGCCTCACCGGTTGGTCGTGTGTAGACTGAGTGCTGGCCGTGTGCCTTGTAAGACTGTGAGGGTTGTTAGGTGATACTGCTGAGATGAGCTAAAAGCACACAACTGCTTGCTTGTTTGAAAGATCCTGGAGGCTTCCTGTTTCTTACAGTTTTAGGAAAGGTAGTAATGTCCAGTAGTTCTGCCAGTCAGAAGAAAGTGGACGTACTCTAACTTGCAGTTTAAAATGTGCACTTCTTTCCTCATGGGGTTATAAAGAAATCTGATAATTTAGGCTTCTTATCTTAGTATATTTGTTACAAAGCACAGTGTGTCAGTGTTGGCTTTACAGACATGCAGGAGAATTTTGTTTGAGAAAGAATTTTTTCTTTTAACAAGAATTAAACTTCAAATTGTTCTTAGGATCAGAGATATTATACCCAAATAAAACTATTCCTAGAGCACAAGCATAACTCATTTTATCATGGTGTCTGAAATACTTTTTTGACATAAGTCTGTTTATATGTTATAGTAGTTTTGCAGAGAGGAAGTATGAGAAGGTTTTGTGGGGTCTGTGTTTACTTTTACTCTCCATGGGCTGGATTCTCTTCCAGAGAAGGTTCATTGGTTTAGGCAGAATTACTGGGCTGAACTGACGAGTTGTAACTTATATCTTGATGTTCTTTTTATGTAAACACCAGGTTTGGACACAGTAACCGCCTCTTCACGAATGGTCTAGGACCAGTTCAACAACAACAAGAAATTAGAAAAAAAAAAAACAAACCTTAGGTTGCCATGCAAAGGAATATTCTGACATTTTGCTGGTTTCAGCTATTATGTCTTTCTTCACTGACCATCTGTCTAGGAACAGGATGGAAGGATATCACACAGCAAAAGAATTGCAAGGTGATTGAGGTCATTCTTGAAAGGCAACTTTTTTAAATACTGGTAATACTTCATGTTACAGTTTGTTCTGCCATAGGACTTGTGTTCTACACAAAATCTTGACTCCTAGCAAGAGCTGGTGGTTTTCCACTTTCTGAGGCAGAGGCAAATCAAACACACAGGGTAGATCAAATAGATCTGGGTATGAGTAAGTTGAGATGAAGGCTATAAAGCACAGAGAAACTTCCAGAGGAGGAGTAGGGATGTGTACATTTTAACTATTTTTAGAAAGAAATAAATGGCATAATACAGTAAAAAAATAAATCCATGTACTGGTCTTTCAAATTTGTCATTAAGTACCTTGCCAATTTCAAGTTGAATGTACTTCCAGATTGTCTGTTGAAACCACAGAATGCCAAAACCATCTACAAGTAAAAAGTGATAAAATTAGGGCATTAATATTCATAGCTTTCCTGTTGGATACTGACACATGTATCAGCCTTCAGCACTGATACATTTGACACATTAAAACTCTAATTAATTTAAACTCTACTGTAAGTTCTGTCCACAGTTGTATTCAGTGAGATACAGAAAGTTGCTTCCTTCCAGTATTACTTCCAGGAATACTAATTTTTATGGTGATGAACTGAGAGTGTTGTCATCTAAGGGTAATGCTAGTACCCTCAGAAACTGAAGATTACTCATTCTACATGTTTTACAAGTGGCAGAAAACTCCAATCAGATCAGATTCTAACCCAGGATAGAACATTTGAACTCAGAATACATTTGTTTTAGGTTGCATTGGGGAAGGAAAAATGCGCTTCCTGAAGTTCAAAAACAAAAGCAAAAATTACCTGTCTAAAACTAAGTTGTTTGGTTATTTGTGAAAAGATTAATGCAGGGTTTATTCATAGTACAAGGTAAATTCTGTGGAGTTGAGAAAATTAATCTGGTTTTTGTCTTTGTTGGCCAAGATAGCAATATTTGCTGGGTTTTCACAGCCACAGAAAACAACAAAAGCAGTGTGTGCAAAGAATATGAGATGAAGACGTGTCATGTTTTCTCATTTCTCTTGGAGGCAAATGAAACCCCCATTTCCAAACCAATGGGGAAATGTGCCATGTAGCTGGATTTGAACCTGATACACCTAGTTGTCCTCTCCTGATGAAAACTAAGTGTTTGTTTGAGATATTTCAGCAATTGCTACCAGGACAGGTGCTCTCTTTTTGTGTTTTAGTATGGTTGGTGACTCATTTCCAGTGGGATATCTTGTAATATTCTCATAATGGAATTAAATATCTCATGCTCTACTATCTCAGAGATCTAACAATATGACAGAATATGTTTTTCCCCTTCTGAGCCTTTGCCTTCTAATTTCAAATATTTAAGTATAGAGTCACTAATCTTAGCTTAGAATTCATTGTAGTTTTCCATTATATGGGAGTAGTCAGCTAATGTGACTACCAATATGGGTAACTCCTTTTAGGCTCCAATTATTAGTTGAGGCATTTAGAAGTACAGCGATTTTTCCACACTAGTCAGTGGGCTTGAGTTGCTGAGTCCAGAGAATTATAATTTGTAGGTGGCACTCATATTTTCATAGGGATTTAACTCTAATCTTGTCATAATGTTAGAAGTGGAAATTATTTTATGTATTTATTTCAAACTTTAATTCTTTTAAGGCTGGTTCTTTTTGATGGTAATGGGCTCTAGAACAAAATTTCTATAAGACCCGCAAAATACATCATTTTAACTTTTTCGACCAGTTTCTGGTATAAAATTTGTTCCATTTATATGTTCCCAAAATATGTATGTGTAGGTTTCTGATCATTTCATAGTAGTTAGACCTCTATAATGTTTCAAACAACTACAAATTTCTTAGGTTTAGTAGAATATTAATTTTATCCAAATGTTAATAAATGGCATTTTAAGAATGTGAAAATAAATAGGAATAATCCAAAGCCCTCCTACTCCTAATGTTACTAACTCTGAAAAGTCAACGAGAACTGGGTAGGAAGCTTATTAAATTTAACTTGGCTTGCTTTTGCTGAATGAAGACAAAACAATCTTCCCTGATGAAAGGCATTCATGGAATTTTGTATTAATGTTTGATTTCTAAAAAAGGTCATTTAAACAAGCAAACATTTCAGGTATTCATTTATTATCTTCCTTGTTTTTATGCAGAAAAGTTGCAAATGTCAATGTTTTTAAATGCTAAGTTTATCTCGACTAGTATCATGCTTTCGCTAAGATGTTTGTACGTGCAGGATATGCTTATCTCAAAATTGCTTTTACAGGTCATGTTAAAAAAGAGGTATTTTAACTAAGCTAATCGAAAATACTTCCCTTCTAGATCTTGGCATTGGTTTTAGATTGTATTTTAAAGCAATCTGATGTATTTAATATCCATAAATGTTATTTGGAACTGTCTCTACAGAAAGTAGCTTTTGGTAATATTTTTTCCACATACTTTCATATAAGAGGCTTGATGTAAAAGTCCACAGTGAGATGTGGAAAGGAGAATACAATTTTAGGAAAGAGTGGGGTATTATAGACACTGAGTAGCATTTGAGAGAAGTAACAATAGGATAAAGAGGGGATTTCTGTTATTAAAAGTCATCCTTAGGAAATCAAGTTTGTGAAAACCTTGTATTTATGTAGATATCCATCACAGAAGAAAGGGTACTCAAGTGTGGGGTCTCCCGTGTTTTGCTGTGGGATGGTCATAGACTTCTTGAGGGGGTTACTTGCATTTCTTGTATTTCAGTTCATGGTAACAGAAAACGCTTTATGAGAACATGCAATTTTTTAATACTGTCATCAGCTGAATCCTATTAATGTAAATCAATGGAATAATGGCATACAAATGGATTAGCTCTCCCACCATATATCATTTTATAAGTCTGACTCTGGTTTCAATAAGTAAGGCTTCAATCACTCGAGACATTCCAGAAGGCTGGTGGGAACTCAGTGCTGGATGAGTACTTGAGATACCCCATGTAACTGCAA
Source organism: Psittacula echo (assembly GCF_963264785.1). Classification (NCBI taxonomy): domain Eukaryota; kingdom Metazoa; phylum Chordata; class Aves; order Psittaciformes; family Psittacidae; genus Psittacula; species Psittacula echo. Next base: position 83,896,435 of record NC_137738.1, on the reverse strand, counting down.
AGCTTTCAGTCTAATATCATTAATACGCACACACACACATACCAAAAAAAAAATTGCTTGAGAAAAAAAACCCTCTTGAAATTCATTGGGTTTTACCCTGCTTTCAAGTTTTTTATTACTGTCAAGTAACATGGTTGTATGTATAGTGGGGAAAAAGTCTCAGACTAATTCTGGCATCCACTTTCAGTGAGGACATAACTTTTGTTGGTGAAATGCAGTGATGCTAATACAATATGCATAGGATATTCTTTATTTAGAGATGCTGCCTTTTTTTTTTTTTATTGTTTTCATTTTAAAATGGGGTGTGTGCACGTCCGGGGTACAAATATGACCAGTGGAGTCCAAGCGTGAAAATGTAGATGACCTGCCTACACTGAACAGTTCTCTGAGTTTTTGGCCTGCGTGAAGGAAAGAGAAAGAGCAGTCTTCTCTGTCAAGTTGTACTCAGCTATTATACATGTAACTTCACTCTGAGAGGTTAGATAAATTTTGTTTGGTGGTTTTTGTTCTTTTGTGTTTAGATAAAAAAATCAGTTCTATAGATGATAATAATTTGGGCCCTTGTACATCCGAAACTAAAACCTTACTTTATTTTGTTCAGCTTTCTTGCAGACTTTCTGAAGTTATTCAGCATCTTGCTGTAGTCTAGTAAACAGATAATATTTGAAGTGCCATTGCTCATTGTATTTCTTCAGATTTTCACATTATTTTCATATTTTTTAAATGTGTTTATCATTTGAAAGTTAGCTAACAACAGCAAAGCTATACCATTTTAAGGTAAGAGTATTGCATTATTAGACATCTAGTTCGTTTTCTTTGGCATTTAAAATAAAATCTCATGACCTCAAATACTTTGACAAAGAGTCCTAACTTAGTATTGCACAACATTAAAAACAGTTTAAGCACAGTGTGTTTTGTGAATTGGATGCGGGCAGCTTGCCAAGGTAACTATACTATAACTACTTGGGTTTAAATTCTGTTATGTTGATTTTAGCAAAGATCATCAAGTAATTGCAAGAATGTGTGGTTAATGTTTTTATAAAACAGGTTATTTAAAAGGATGTGCTAAACTCCTGATGTGCTGCATATTTGTCATTTACCGGAGTGTTTCTGAATAATGGATTATGGAAGTTATTGATTTTAATGAGATGCATATTCATTTTGTACTTAAACCTTCAAGAGTTCACTGGTAGCACATGGAGTAAGTGAGGCTTATTACACAGTTGCGCTTCACAGATTGTGACTGACCATCTTAACCACCAAAACTGCCCATGGATTCAAAAAACTCAGGACAGAATAGTCTTAAATACCTAAATGAATTAATCTAGAGGGTTCAGTTCTCACTGAAGCTTGTTTTCCATTTTTCTTCCCCACAATAACAGTTTGGGTAAGGTGATGATGAGTTGGGCAGGAAAAGAATGACAGTGTTTTTAGAATATGTTTGGGAATTTGGCTCAACAAGAGTTGTGTTGAGTGTAATGTCCACACTAACATCATCGTTGACACCACACTATAATATTCAGTGCTTCATTTACAGAGTAAACATTTGGAAACATAACATAATTAGCTATTTGATGTAACAGTTCACAAGTTAAGAAAACACTACCACCATGTTATGCTTCAAAGTATTTGTATAATCCATATAACATTTTACGTAGACAGTTATCGCTGTTGCTGGTAAACAATGACTTCAGAAGAATTGCTAGTAAATAACTTTTTATCTCTGTGCTCAAACAAGGTGATTCTTAGCAAATGTTAAATCAAGATAATCATTTATACAGAAATTTTCAGCTCTAAAAATGTTAGACTTACAGACTAACTTCAGATCAAAGTATGCTTTGCCCAACAAGGGAGAGATGTTCAGTACAAAATCAGGACATAATATCTTTTGAATGGATTTTGCATGCACAGAGATATCAAAAGCAATACCACACTACTTTGGTTTGGAAAAATTTCTGTTTCATTTAACAGGAATCACTAGCACCAATGGATGGTTCTTTAAAAATGGGCTGAAGAGTAAGGCAATGAAAAATAAGGCTGGAAAGGAATAATTGGCTTTTTATTCTGATACTTCTCTTTGAGAAAGATTTTTGCATAATATGCTTTTATTTCCTAGAAGCACTTTCAAGAAAGTGTGGAAGAGCTGTGTTCAGATCATGAAAAGGTTTGGGGTTTTTTGTTTGTTTTCATTTTGAAAATCATTGTATATTAAAATTCTGGAAATAGAATGAAGTTTGTACTTTTGAGCCCAGTGTATTTGAATGTTTTTAAGTATGCTCTAAGTGGAAGTGGTCAGCTGAAGCAAACATGGGTATGAAATACTGTTAAGACTTGCGGAGTGCTGTTAGACCTAGCATTCTTGTGTCTTTGATGTACCATCTCTTGTGTCTTGGCCTGGATGGTTGAAGACTGCAACTGATTTCTGTGACTATGGATTTGTTAGCAGCCAAGTCAATTGTAAAAGGCTGTTCACAGAGAAACATAAGAGGATTTCTTCCTTGCTGTTGGTTCTCAGTGCTATATTTTCCCCTCCCTCCTCAGTTTTCCACTGGGGTGGTGAGTTCAGTCAGCTGGTGGGAGGGAGGTGCCAGATCAATACAAGGTCAGCAGCAGGAACAAGTAGGCAGAAAAGTAAAACAGCTGCAAGGGTAAAATGGAATGTCCCGTTTTCTGTACCAACAAGCCATTGCAAGCTAGAATCTATAGAGAAAATAACAAAACACATTGAAATTTCTGATAGCATGGTAGCTTTGGAGAAATGTAGCATCCTGTTTAAGCACATGTAGTGCAAGACAACTGCTTCTTTGTTACCGTAGGGCAGTATTAGGATTCAGTATGTAGACAAAATTGGTTTGTGCTTTGCAAGTAAATGCTGGATGGGCTTTAGGTGTGCTTAAAATTATCTGTGCTTACTCCTCACTTACCAAATCTGTTTCTGATAGAGAATTTCAGGAGGTGATGTCCTGTGCATTTAGTATTTCTGGGTTAATTTTCTCCCTTTTTTTTTTTTTTTTACCTCAGATGGACAAACATAAACAGGAAAGAGAAGTGCTCTCATGAGCACTTACACTTGTGAGCCACGTTAAAACCATCACTGCTTCAAGAGCAGGAGCTGTAAAAAGGACTTCTCTGTTGAGCAGCCTTTTTGTCATTAATATCCTTTAGGATTTCTGTTTCATCTTGTACATGTGCTTGGTAGAGCATATGCAGTGTCCACACATGCACACTCTCTCTCTCGACTGAGAATTGAGATTAAAAATAAACCCCCTGTGATTCTGAGTTGGGTGCTGAAGTTCCTTCGCATGATATTCCTTTTGTGAATGTAGTCAAATTTACTTTCACTATAATTGATTTTTTTTCCCCCCTCTAGGACTTGCTATACTAAAGCATGTACTAACACCACGCGTGAAAGCAACTCACGTAGCTATTGACACGATGAAAGACTATCTGGATGCAGTGTATGATGTGACTGTAGCTTATGAAGGTACTGTGGACCACAAAGGGCAAAGAAAACTGGCACCATCTATGACAGGTGAGTGCTGCAGCCATATGTTTGTTAATACACTGAACCAATTTCAGGTACTTTATAATGCTGTGAAGATAATCTCCACAGTGCTTCAGCCATCTTACCATACTTTGGTAGGGCAGTGTTCATTAGTGACTAAGCTTTACAATAGCTACCTGTAACATTCCTGCCCTCTCCTTCCCTTCCCTTCCTTCTTCCATGCAGAAAATATTTCCATAGAATATTTCCAAATTCTGCATACAAGTGCTCTTTGGTGTTAAAATGAACTTGGGACCGTAGGCAGTAGGTGACATTTACCTTCATATTTCTTCTAGCACTAGGATTTGACGTCATTATAAATTCTCTCTCTTTGTCTCTGTTGTGCTACATATGTGTACGTTTCATCCAATTGCTGAAATACATGTGTTTTAAAGGGAAAAGGTGTAGTAACAGTACACATACCTAGTAATATTACACATACCTACTAACTTCACAAACACCTCACAGCATTTTGTGCAACTTAGCTTCACTTCATTTTAAACCACATAAAACCCCTTAAGAGAATGAGGGAAATCAGTATCTGTTTCTTGCGTAATTAAGTAACCAGAAAATAAGTTCTGGGGTTTCTGTTGTGGGGAGCTCTAGGGCAGAGAGCTTCAAGGTTTGCTGGTTTTTAATTATGCTTGGTGGTGGATTGATTTTTCTTCTTTTCTGTTTTTATTCGTTTAAATAATTAATTTACCTGCACTACACTGGAGGGCTAGATGTCATCTTTCTTTCCATTTGTAGTTGATGTGTTACTCAGCCATGACTGTCTGTTACTTCTTACCTCAAAGTGGTGCTTCTGAGTCTTTTGCATTACTGATAGCAATCGGGGGAAAAAAACTGCAGTAGTTCCACAGAGCTTTCAGATACTTTGGGGCAAGGGATCGGTGCTGGCTGAGGGACCTGCAGGGAACTTCTTAACTAACTCCCCACTCCTTGGCTGGCCTGGTATCCTGGGACTTGTTCCTACTGCTGCTAAGAATAGTTCACAGTGTGGTTGTTTCAATGTCACTTCGTTAGCACATGTAACTCCTTCAGGTGGTGTAGGGTTCACATGAACTCTTTCAGGTCCTTGTTGCTTAGAAGTTCTGTAATTGTGTATGTATTTTTACAGTTTCACCTTATTTAAAATTCTTCTGTATATGTGAGCAACAAAACTGTTAACACACTGTATTAACTCACCACTTGTGTTATACTGTAAGGTCTTAGAATGGTTTTATTTTAAGTCCGTTTTGTTCCCAGCAGGCTGGTTTTTTTGTTAAATATCACAAGCGCCTTTTATGATTTCACATTTTTTATTTATAATTTTCTTTTGAGCTTGATTTTGCAGATTTTATTAAAGTCTTTAATGTTAGAGGTTTTTTTAATACCTTATGACCTTCTTAAAGACCTTTGAAGACTAGGCAACCTCCCTCTTGTCCTGTCACCCAACCCTTTTCAAGACCCCCATCAAAACAAATAGGATTGTTTCTCCTTCCCTGCAGCATATCTTGTTTCATGACTTAATTATTAGGCAGTTTCAACCACTCTCATGCTGGATTTCTCACTGCCTGCTGGTTAATTAAACTATTAAATTGTCATTAGCTAATGATAAGATGGCAAATGTTCAAATTCCTGGTAAGACCTTTTCACCTATTGAACCCTCCAGTTTGCATGAAGCATGATATAATTATGGAAAGGGAACCAACAAACTGAATTTCCCTGTTGGCTGTTTCTTGTTTCCGGTGTCAAGTGGTAATCAGATGGTCTGGGGTGGCTACTCCACAACCAGCCTTTTGGAGACTCCACAGCAGGCAGTCCAGGCATCTCTTTCAGGCACCCTAATTGTTAAGGCTGGGGTTATTACTATCTCAACCTTGGGTAAAAATAAAGGCAGTAATACAGAATGAAGTGTAGCCAACCAGTTGTTACCCGTTACCAAGCAGATAAATGAAATATCCATCCAGCGCATTCCATGCTATTGTGGCAGTCACACATATTCCATATAATATAAATTATATAGATTAGGGACCCTTTAAAAATTACAATGTGGGACGTAATTGTCATTCTTTTAGGCCCTCCAGACACAAAGTGGAAGAAAAACAATTTCTGTTCTAAGAGGTGAAGATCATTTCACCATTTGTTATGCAGAAATCCAACAATTGGTCTGTTTGGGAATATAATACAACAAGAATTAAATTACACATTGTTATGCATTTGACATTTTTTAGCATTATTGCTCTTTTACAGTACTGAGTTATAAAATGTCACTTTCATGTGTGCATTTCATATGAATATTTTATATTCGTGTCTGTGCTGAATGAGAATTTTGGTTTGCATTCTCATCGGAATAAAATGGCAATGCAATCCTGGTAATTTTTAAAAGATAAGGTTGACATGTCTTTTTCAATCTTGCAACTGTGATTGAAATTTATTGCATGGAAAACAAACTTGTGATAAACACAACTTTACTTGAGGACTGTATTTCCCATAGTATGACATTTCCCATGTGAATGAAATCTGAATTCCACACAGATATAATGTGTTTCTTGAAATGCATTCTACTTTTAGTTCCATAAATCTCAATTCCTCAGAAGAGACCATGCCACTTCTGGAGAAACCCATACTTACCAAGGATGTGGTTAGTTCTTGGCTGCTGTCTCCAGCAGTAAACAGAGCAGGTTAAAAGAAACGTTTTAGTGACTGTGAGTAGTACTACCAGCTTTATCTGAGAAATTGTCTCAGTAAACTGTAAACGGGAAAAAGTCTTGAAGAAAAAATTGATTACATTTTAAATTTAGGTTTATGGAACTCCTAATGTAAATAGCTTTTCTTAGCAAAATTGGATTTCGGGTTTTCTTAAGTCCCATGAGCTTAAATATCATAATGTTGACATGCTCAACAAGATTAAATCAAAACACAGTATACTAGTAGCTGCAATATAGACATTCACATCCTTCCTGCATCAGTGCTCTGCAAGGAATGCCAGGCACATCTGATAATGTGGTACCTTTTTAGAACAGGCAAATTATTATAGTATATCCTTTCAAATGTGTTGAAGTTTTTGTCACTATTAATGCATTTTAATGTTTTGTTGGCACTTCCCAGCTGCAAGTTGTTTGTTTTAGAAGGAATCAAATTTGATTAGTCTTGAGACAGGGACTAAGATTAGGTTTTAAGACAGGGATCTTATTAACTTTAGACAGGAATGCTGCTTTCTGCTATTGCTTCACATCCAGTTGTGACCAATGGATGCAATCTTTTTCCTACCATTTATTCATTATTCATTCCTTTTCGTTCCAACAAGCTTGGATCTTGGTATGTTTCCGGTGGAAGCTTAACCTGCACATGACAGCCTTTCCAAAGAATAGCAATTTCCCACAGATTTCTCCCCTGTCACTACTGAAAGTGGTTTGTCCAGATCACTGATGGCAGAACATGATGGTCCTACTTAGGGAAGATGATGCTGCTAGTCAGTATTTCTTTGTGGCCATTAGAATAAAATGCAAATCATATGGGTGCTGTGGGGTACAGCTGAAGTGCATCTCAGGTACTGAATTCTGTAAGAACTATTTAGAAGGGAAAAGGAGGGGGAGAAACTCTTGTGCTGGATTTGTTGATACTGTTTTACTACATTGTCATTAAGTAAAAAGTAGAAATAAGCTTGGGAACAAAGAAGGAGAACCTAGTTTTCTCCCTTCTGAATGAATGTCCTAAGCATTCACATCCAGCTTTGCCTGATGTTAAGGAGCAGGTCTTGTGGGACGTGGGAACTGCTGTCATTCTTGCACCTGAGAGCATTATGTACACATCTACATCTTTATTATTCTGCCTGAAGGCTTTAGCATAACCAGATGGTATTTATCTGGCCATTGTAGATGAAAGAGTGTGTGAAATAGCAGCATGTGACAATGATAAACACTGAATAAAAACAGCAAGTACATGTAGACTCTGTCTTAAAGAAGTCAGAGGAATTCCTGAGAATTATTTACTCTGCTGTATATCAATTCCAGAACAAACACTTTGAAAGCATGTGTATGTGCATTTATGAAAATCCGTACATCACTTTGATCGGTACAATTTGAGGAGGTCAGACTGGCCTAACTTCCCTAGGGAAATTACACTTTTCCAAAAGCTTGCACTTTTGTTGGGACCCAATTAGACAGTGAAGTATAGGACAATAGAAAAGAAACTAGAGCAATAGAAACCAGTCTTTGCCTGGACTGTGGCCTAAATTTGATCACATCCATTGTCTTTCAAGGTCCAAAGAATAACAAGCACATGGTTATAGATATGTTGAAAGAATTACAAAGCTAAATTAATAAACTGATAGTAAGAGGAACATAAAACATTCCAAAGTAAGATGTATGGTGATGAAATTACTAATAGACTGTTCAGATCTGTCATGTTCTTATTTTATGAAAGAATATTGAAAATTAAATGGCAATTACTTTAGAGCAAACAAACAAAGGGTGTAGATTAGAGCTGAGCTGGACATCAGCATTGGTGATATTTGCATCAAGTGTGGGATGGCTTTTTAATATGTATAGTAAATCTTCCATCAAGAACTTGTCATTCTGTATCTGTTCAAGCAAAATTTAAGTAACTGCCTTTCATATTTCAAAATGTAAATTTTCCACTGAACTATTCGGAGGAATTTTGATAACACTAGTTGGCTATACAGTTCTGTGGTATTCTCTCACACATTTTTCCTTTAAAGGAAAACAGTGATTTTATTTTGTTTAAAATATTAAAATACAACTTTTTAAATAACATGATTTCATCAGGTACCACAGAGTGATGACAGTAAACTGTCATTGTATTTTAAACTGAACGTATTTTCACCTGTCTTCCGTAGGACTAGATCTGTCATTTTAGAACCCGTGTAATTTCCTATTGAAATCAGTTCAAATAACATGAAAGCCTATCTGTTAATTTGTGGATGGCTTATTTGAAATGGCACTTTGAACACAGATGTGGACATACGCATCAATATTCTGCAGATAAGGATGGCCTGGGTAAAAGCAAAATATTTTAATACGGTAACAATTAAACATTGTATTTCTGCTTCAAAATAACATTTCACTGATGAATAGCATCAGTTTATGGGAATGTATGCAGGCCTTGCTGTAGTTTCTCATAGGGTTCCAAAAATTAAATAAAATGAAGGTCAGTCTGAGCATGAGTAGCACCTCTGTTTCTTTGCATATCTCAAAACAAAGACATAAAGATGACTATACATGGAGTCCCTGTAGCCCAGTTTCTTGTCTCTACCAACAACCAAATTTGGATGTCTAAGGAGGAATGTAAGAATAAGGCAAGTATAAATAATTCTTCCTTTTCCCAAGTCACTGACACACATAGAATCATAGAATAGTTAGGGTTGGAAAGGACCTTAAGATCATGAAGTTCCAACCCCCCTGCCATGGGCAGGGACACCTCTTGCTAAACCATGCCACCCAAAGCTCTGTCCAGCCTGGCCTTGAACACCTGCATTTGTGTGTTTGTGATATTCCTCAATGGAGATAAAAACCACTTTCAGCATCCCTTCAAGCTCACAGTGTTTGTTCCTCTGATTATAAACTAGGACCTTTTGTGTCTCAGTTACTCTCAAGTAGCTCCTACTGAAGTTAGGTATCCTAGCTTCCCTTTGGGAATTTGTGATCAGAATATACACGGTCGTCAGAAAACCTCTGCTACACAAAGAGGCTTTTGAAAGTATTTACACTGGAGATTTATAAAATTACCCTGCACCCTGGGCCTCATGCACATGTGAGAGGAAGCATTCCGCTTGCCAGGCAGCATTTATGTACAACAGCCTGGGGAACTCCTGATCTTTATGCAAAAGTGTATCTAGACCCTGAGGATAACAAAAACAACGTTAGTTTCTTCATGCTGTCAGATTTGGCCAGAAATATGTTGCTGCTTTGAGAGCCTGTGTTTATTTTTGCTTTTTTTGCGCATCATAGTCCTTTTACTCTGTTCGTGGTACTGTTCTGTGTTTATCAAAACACACTGGCTGAAGAAACAGCAAAAGCATCAATACTAGCAGTACTGGCATAGTTCCTAACAGATCCTGTTTATTTGCTAGAGCATTGTTTTGAACTGGTCCAATCCTTGTATCTTTTCTTGCCTTTTTATTAACTGCATATTTCAACTTTTTTTTTTTTCCACTTCTGAAACTAAAAATGGTTCAAGGAAGACGCAGATATCTCCTAAATTTAATCCTTTTCAGTTACCAGTGTGGGGATGAATTTTAGACGCAATCCACAGACCTAATCTGTTCCCAGTTCTGTTGCTGGCAGTCTGGTTGAACAAAACTGTTATGCTTTTGCAGGAAACCTCCTGCTAACTTGGCCAACGTACAATATTCACAGACTGTTACAGAGCAGTACAAAGGCCAGAATGCATCTGTTAGAATAACAAATTAAAGCCACTTGAAGGATGTTTCAGTGAACTATAATGTGCAAGTACTATGAGTCTTCATCAAATACCACCTTGTTTCAGCAAAACAGCTCACAATGACACCCTGCTGCTCTTCAGTGCTAATACCAGTATAGAAAACCTCTATGCCATTTTCTAATAATGATTTTAAAAGATTCTTATATCTGGGAATCTTCAGGAAGGCACAGAAATGTGATTATTTACCTTTGAGTTTGCAGGATTTGTTGAGCTGTAGTTCCTGCCTGCTGTCTTCAGGATTCCTTTTTTATATATATATATTTTTTTAAGCTATCATAGCCTTCCCTCTGTTTCCCTTCTTCAAACTGAAAACTCAGCCTTTTTAATCTCTCCTTCTTTGTAATGCAGGTGCTTTTTCTCCTTAAATGTTTTAGTTGGCCTTCTCTGAGCCTACTACATCTTCCTTCAGATAAAGAGACCAGAACTGCACACAATATTTAAAATATGGATTCACAGTCTTTTTATGTATCTGTGAAATGACTCACTTTGCCCTGTTCTCAGTGTCCTTCCTGGTGCTTCCTGATGCTGATTTGGGGGGGGTCTGCACAATTGAGAAGATGGTTTCAAAGAAGCATCAGCAACTCCCAAATTGTACCACCAACTGCAAGTTGAGCATCGTGTAATCAGGGTTTCAGGGTTTTTTCCTCCATGTTTGTTTATGCTGAAGCTCAGCTGCCACATTTTCACCATTTGCTCAGCTTTGAGGTCCTTTTGGAGTTTAGCCAGCATTTGACTACCAAAAAAAGCTTAGGATCTTCTGAAAAAGATGTGAAAAACTGGCAGATTCACTGTTTGCTCCCTTCTTCAGCTCATCAGTCATAACACAGAGCAAAATCTAGCATTGATCCCTGGAGGACCCCAGTTCCTGGGTCTTTTCCATCCTGAAAAGCAACCATTAAGTCCTTCCATTTGCTGCTTCTCCTTTAAGCAGCTTTCGGTCTATAAAACATTTCCTCTAATCCCATGGCATCTTAATTTCTTTAATAGCCTTCAGTGTGGAACCCTGTCAGAGGCTTTATGAAAATTCAAATATGTCATGTCCAGTGAATCCGCTTTATCCGCCTTGCATCTTGACACTGATGTAGAAATCCAGCAAATTGGTGAGACAGGATTTCCCTTTACAGAATCCATGCCAACTCTTTTCCAAAAGACTGTGATTATCTCTGTGCTTAGCAATCTTATTACAAATCCTGCTGTCTTATCCAGGGATGTAAGACTCTTTGGTTTGTATTTCCAGCATCATCTCTAAAGCTCTCGTTTGTAGAAGGGAAACTCCCCATTTTCCTGGCACAATGGCTGTTTGTGATGATAGGTTATACATCTTTGTTTTTAAATTCCATATTTGAGAGCTTTGGGATGAATGCTCTCTGGTCTCGGTGACTTCCTGACATCCAAGTTGTTTATTTAGTCTAATACTTTCTGTCTGTTTACTTATTGATCTAGTTTCTTTAAGCGATCTGGTGCAAAGAATGCAGTGGGTGTAGGAATCAAACATTTTCAGCAAGAAAGAATAATGCAAACAAATATTTGAGCTTCTTTTGCATGGAAGTGCTGCTCTTCACACCTTTGTCATCCAGCAGTCCCACCAGTGCCTTAGCTGCTTTACTGCTTTTAAAGTTAAAAAATACTTGTTAAAGTATGCTTTGCTTTTTCAAGCTCCTTTTCATTCTTCTTAATTTTGTGTTTATATTTGGCATGGGTAATTTTCTGGGTTTTCCTTATTTGCACAAGCTTGCCATTCCTCAGAGTAGACAAGATAGGACCATAATAGTGGTAGCCTCCTTAATTTTCCCATTAAGCTATACAGGTGGGTTTCAGACTCACCCAGACAACATCTTTTGTAGTGTTATCCACTTTTTACATGGGTTTCTAACACAAGCTTTTCTGAGGTTTGGTATTTAGGGGTTTTTTTTAACAGCCTGTAGGCTGCTTCCTTTTGGACTGTTTCTGTTAGGGTGTTTGGACACTGCCTCCCTCACCGTCCCCATTACATAGTTCCTTTAATTCTGCATTTGTGTGCTGAATTCATTAAGACTCTTTCTCTACAGTGCTGAAATTAATTTCATTGTGATTTCAGAACAGTTCTCACTAACACAGTGCACCACTCAAGACCGCATCAGAATGGCATATTTTCTTGAGGGTTTTGCTAACAGTTGTTCCAGGAAGCAACTTTTTATCTTTTTCTCCAGTGTTTTTGGTTGACTGGCTTGGGTTAGTTTGGGGTTTTTTTCCTCCCTTCTATACCTCATCCTGATAAAGCATCGATGCAGTTTGATAGCGAAGTATGAAATTCCAGCTGCCTTTATCAGTCCTGAGCTTGCAGCTTTCAGTCTGCCTTCACAGTTTCTGGCCACTATTATCAAACTTATCAGGGAGTCATTTAGTATCTCTCTGTCTAATATATATTTTATTAGTCTGGATTTCCCACCCACAACGATTTCCTTGTGGTTCTCTATCCTCATTATATAAAGCTATTATGTAAAGTTTCTTGCACACTACCATTCCCTCACCTATAGATCCTATTCTGTCATTCCTGTAAGTCTGGTAACCTGGTAACATTGCATGCTCCTTCAAGGTCACTGAGATACCTGCTTTACAGGGGTAATCTCTTGGTGCCTATAATTCTTGTTCTTCTGTCTTCATGTTTAGTGTTCTCACACTGGTACAGATGCACTTCTGAGTTTTGCCTTCACACTGAATTTTAGCCACATCCACCTCATATATTACCTCCATCTGAACAGGCTGCTTTTTCTGACCTTCAGCTTTCCCCAGCTGTGAGTTGAAATGCTCTCTTGTTCAGTTTCCATTGCCAGCACCCCAGCTTAATGATTCAGGTGCATCCAATTTCTCATCTCAAAATATCCCCCAGCTTCTAAGGTGCTTATTCTCTGTGCTGTGCCCCTCATGCATGTGTGAAGGCTCTGATGTATGTGTGCATCTTGGGCCTCGCACAGGGGATTGGCAGCATTTCTGGGAGTGTGATTCCTCAGGTCCCTGGCTTGTCTCCTGGCTGCAAATTTCAATCTTGGCTGAACAATATCCCCTCCATGCTTCCCTACCAGCAGTACCAGCTGCTTGCTTCTCCACTGCTCCTCAGGCTAACCCATCTAAACAACCTTTGCTGTACCCTGGATGTTTGCTTTCCATCTAGTGCTGTTTTGCTGTAACACTGGTTTATTTTGTTAGAGCAAGCCGTGAAATAGTTCCCTGTCAGTTCAACTTGAAGTAATAGAAAGCACGAAGCTAAGAAACAACTCAGCAATTGAATTTATGTTTGTTTCGCCTATTGATTGTTAATTTGGTGTAAGGAAGCGGTAAAGGGAAGTTGAGAGATGGGATTTCTTTCTTTAAGAAGGAGATGGTTTACAAATTGCTTTGGTAGCTAAACGCTTAAGTCCAGACTAATGAAAAATTAATTTTTCTGTAGTGCAGAAAGCATCTACAGTTCGGAGAGGAATGTCTTTGCTATCATGGTTTTCTCTGTGAAACTATGCACACCACAACAGGCAATTGTTCTGTTACTGAAGAGATATTCTTACACATTTGAAATACTCATTACTTAGAATAAATATACATTATTCAGATCTCAGTTTCTTGTGATATTGCTTTCAATTTATCAGAAACATTACTGAAATCTGTTAAACTAGGAGAGAACAGGGGGGCTCTTTAAGTGGACATGACTATTTTAGGCTTCAGTTTGTCCTTTCTTAATTTTTAAGGACTTTGGCAATAATTACATTGCAGTAAAAGAGCAGACGTAGGAGGTTGAAATCTGAGCTACTTTAATGCTGTCGTGTTTAAAGTGCATATAAAAATAGCCTTCATTAGTAATTGAAAACTGGAATATCTGCTGAAGTGTAATGCCACTGTCACAACTTTCTTAAGGGGCAAGGCAGATAATTTGGAATGAACTTCTGTGGTAGCATTAAGGGGTAAGATTGCCTGAGGCCATTTGTATGTCCCTTCTCAGTTATAGGTATGTCTATGCTTGGAGTGTCTCCCTTTCCCTTACTTTCCCTGGTAATGCTGATAATTTAAAAGAGAATTAATCAGCTTTTGAAGTGGAGAAGTTGAAAACTGGTAGAATTTTGTGGAAAGCCCAGCAAGCAGAACACCCTCCCAAATATTAATTAAAAGCTCTGTGGATCCCATTCCTCTCTTGGAGGCTGTTCTTTACTCCTAATTCTGCACTGACTCCTTCAGTCCTGTGTCCGTGTGAATCACTAGAAGCCTTATACACATTCTATACTTGTATCTGTTATTTAGCCAGATAGAAAGCTTTATTAGGAAATTATTTCCCACACGAAAGTCAGTCCACTTGGCTCCCACACAAGTTTAGTGTTCATTTACCCCAAATCATACGCGGGTCTTGATAGACTAATATAGTATTTGATTATAATGTATGATTCGGACTTGTGTTTGGTCTTTTGAAGGGAAGTTCAGGCTTGCTTGTTCCCTGCTGTTAATTATAACAAATTCTGGCAAGTTTAGGGGTCTGAAAAGCCTGTCAGATGCTTGCCTTAAGGCCTGAAGTTGGATGTAATTTGCACATAATAAATTGCTTCAATAAGATTTTGTTTCTTAGCTTAATTACATAAGTCTTTTGGGAGTTAAGCTGATATGAAGTTAAGGGTCATGGGACCACCACAAACCTTTAGAGGTTGTGGTGATAAAATCCAGCTGTTTCTTCTCAAAAACTTCTTAATGTATTGTTCTTACCCACTGGTCTTCTTAATGTAATTGCGGTGACATTATGCATCTGAAACAAAAAAATAAATTTGATTAGTTAAATTAAACTCTGACATCAACTGGGTAATTAAAGACGAGTCAGATTCCCTGACTAGCTTGAGTGCATGCGTTACAGTGTCATCTGCAGTTGTCCTGGATGCCCAGGCTTTGGAATGGCCTTGACTCAAAGGGTGGGAATCCTGATCCTCTTTAGGGGAGCACCTGCAGTTGCAAATCACATAGCCTATGAGGAGGCTGTACTAAGTCTTAAACTGCAACAGAGAGTAAAGCTGTAGAGAAGAGCACTGGGATTTACAAAGGTAGGAAATTAAGACAAAGTTTCAGGATCTTCATATATGGGGACTTGATTTAGACTGGTCAAAGATGACCAGTGCAGGAAGTAGTAAGAATCAATATACACTGGAACTTGGGCATAAGGTAGAAGGCCTTGGAATTCTACCATGCAGCCATGCTTGGCTATTTGTTCAGTTTTTTTCTTTCATAAGCAGATTTGTAAAGTTGCTGCCTTTCAGCTTTGCTGGGGAAAGGTGTTTCTTTTGAAATACTTATGTCTTATTCCTGTTAACTAGAGCTGATTATTGATACAACATTGATGTAGTGGTTGCCTCTTTAAATGACCAAATATCAGCATTTTTTTAAGCAGCATAACATTAGTTTTAAAAATACCGTATGGCTATTAATGCTGTCTCATCCAACTTAGAATTTGGCTTTGTTTATAATTTTCCTTAATCAGTTACAACTGAGATGATGAATAACGTCAGGAAAGAGTTGTTTGTTCCTATACAGAACCTATGCCCTATGAAGCAAAAGAAGCATACATTGTACATTGCACAGAATGTTGCAAACATTTTTTTAAAGCTAGATCTTCAGCTCTAGCTGAATATGCATAGCATAGATGGTTTTTATAGAAGACTAGTGGAAAAAAGACTTATCATATGGTTTCTGGGCTTTTGTTTTTTAGGTATAGTTTTGCATATTTTTAGAATGTTCCACTTAATAGATAATGCCACTCAAAAAGAGGATTTGTACATCAGTGAATGTTATTAAGCGTTTAAGACATGGATAAAACAGCTGTCATTTTAAAATATTAATAGTATGCTTTTAGGTGCTCATACAGTGAATGATGTGCATATAGTGGCCTGGATAGTATCCTCAGAGAAACAGACCTGGAAAATCCTTTCTTCCAATTAAAAGCAAGAGGAAAAATCTGCTTTCAGATACATGAATGCTGATTTCTTTGTAGTTAGTTAAAGCATTGCGCATTAACTAGTACTTGGAGTGCCTGCCATCTAATAGCTGTAGCTAGGAGACTGTTTAACCAGAAACTTTCTAGCAGCAGTTGTGTTTGGTACTCCATGGCAAAGAGGTGAACTTGTTCCTGGTTAGAGCCCTCAGCCATTTCTTCATTTGATGCGTGGGCCATGTTGCTCCCTTCACACTGTGGTGTGGTTCAGTAAAGGACTCTTTGCCTGAGGACTAGCCAAATGCGCACAGCACCTTACAGATTTCAGCATCAAAATGCTTTAAGACTTTACTGATTTCTTTTTCTCTTTTCCTTCCCTGCCCCTCTACAATGCACAAAGGTATTTTCATGCTTTTAAAATTCTTTTAAGATAATTTCTAGTATATGATAAGTACTGCTTTTTTAGCAAAGTCCATCAAAATCAATACTCCTCTAAAGAGGAAGAACAAATAGGGGGATATCTGCTTTGGTAGACAATAATAAAGATGTACATGCAGTAACAGTTGTTTTGCATGGTCATCCTTCAAGTTACCCGTAACAGTTGTAGGCCTGTACATTTGTAGAAAGCCTGTACATCTGCACTGCTGTCCAAAAAATGTCAACAACCTAGAGGGACCACCCAATCTGTGTAACATTTGTTGCCTGTCTGTATTGTAGGAAGGCATTTCTGGTCCCTTTTCAAAATATGAAGCTTATACAAATTTCAAAGGCCTCCATCCTCACATCAGGCATCTCTTTGTACAGGGATGCTATGGATACTGCAATAAATGCAAATGATTACAAATACACAAATACTGGTAGGTTTTTCATCCCACGTGCAGTATTTTTACTACTTGTTGTAAGAAATCCCACAAGGCTATTTGATTAATGGAGGTTTGTTTGTAGTTAACACTTGCTAAAATTTTGGAGACAAATTGAGGAAATTTGTGCAAATTTCCTCAAATTTGTGAAGTGGTGCAAAATGGAAAGCAGAATTTTGTTCTGAGTCCTTTGCCCTATTATACTTTTTAATTAGAGGTTATGACTTAAACTGAAGCCCGCTTCCTCCTGGCAGTACTTTGGGAACTCACTCTAATTCCAATTTTGTCATCCAGGAGCAAGCAAAATTTAGATTTCAAAAAGGACAAGCAAAGAGGATTACTAACTTTAATCAAAATGGCAGGCTGGATAACTTTACAACATCAAAGTTATTGCATCCCACATTACAGAATGAGTAAATGGCTGCTGAGGTAGAAGTGCAGCGTGTTCAAGCACTGGATTTTAGGACAATTTTTTCCACATTGCACATGATAATGTGGCACCATTTCAAAAGTGTGTAGGCCAGATGTCTCCTAAGTTCAGTGAAGTGCTCAAAATCCAAACACGAAGAGGAGAGGCTTTTGAGAACTGAAGTGAGGCTTCCAAGGGACTTGCAGCCACTATGTCAGATTTTCAGTGTATTTTAGACAAATAAATGGCATACAGTGTTTTTGTAACTAATTCCTGGTTTGCTCTCTTTTTAGAGTTTCTTTGCAAGGAGTGCCCAAGAGTTCATATTTTCATTGATCGAATTGAACTGAAGGACATTCCAGAAGAGCAGATGTATATGAGAAGGTGGCTTCATGAACGTTTTGAAATAAAGGATAAGTGAGTAGCAATATGCAGAATTTTCAAGAAGCTGTCTTATTTCTTCCATATGAACAGATATACCCATGATTTCTGTGTTACCAGCAGTGCAAGCTGTAGGGCTCTCTGAAGAGGGATGCTGTTGGTATTCCTGTGCATATTTTGTACAACGACCTTGTGGTTAAATCTTTTGGTCAGGAGATTGGGATTCCTGGATTTTAGACCTTCCTTAGACTGAAGAGGTATGAGTCCATGTTCCAGGTACAACTCATTCCTCTGAATACTCTTTATTTATCTTCTTGTAGCTGAGTCATGTGCAGCCAGGAATGTAAGATGCCTGCAGTAAGCAAGCAAGAAAAAAACAGTTTGATTCTAACCTCACGGTCAGTGTCAGATCAGAGAGGGGAAGGTTTTGATCTAATCTCTTCTGACAGAATTGTTTATGCATATTTCATCAGACAGCAACTGGATAAAACCACAAGTAATGCTGAGCTCCCTGCCTTCACTGGGGAAATCAGGTGAAGCAGAAATTTTATCTGTCCATCTTTGAATCGTGGCAGAACTAAAGTACCTGGATCCCTCTAGCATCCCCAGATAAGTCACTCGTGAGCATATGCAAAAGATCTTGGGGGATCTTGTGCTCCAGGAGGACTTTGTGCCTAAATGTGGGATTTCAAGTATTGTTTGAGAGACAGTGGTTTAATTTGCCATGACTAAAGTCCAGCTTAAGGTAGCTGAATCTAAATCCTTGAATACCATGTGTAAGACAGAAATTTCCCTGGTTCTTCAGGTACTTTCTGCTTTAAAATTGTTCTGCCTATCTCAAACTCCATGGAATTAAAAAACTGATTAATTTTTCCTGTGATTTTTGTATCCATGTAAAACTTAACATGACTATCTGTACACATGACACTGTTACTAGGTGTCTTAGAAGTTTAGGATCACTAAGTAATTTTTCTGTTCCTCACTTTTGAGAGGAAGAAAGTCTGAACTTAATTTTATAATCTGATACAGAAAGTACATACAGGAAGAAATAAATACTAAATAGAGGAACTGATACATAAAATAAAAGTCTGTCTAATGTCCCTTTAGTAGTCTTCTGATTAAGACCAGCAAAACTGAACTCCGGTCATCTATGTCTCATTTGTAGGCTCTTGTTGACTGTAACATCTTTTCTGGGACCAACGTAGTCTGTCAGCTGAAATTAGAGATACTCAAAACAAAACCCCAGGATTTTCAAATCCATATATTACTGGTTTTCAAAAATAGGAGAAAAAAAAGTTACTATTAAACTAGTGGAGTCACATTTTACTTTTGCACTTTTTGTTTCCAAAATATTTAGTGTCTTGGAACCCTTGTTATTTATTAGTTTATTTTATAAAGATACTTTTTCCTCTTCCTCTGGTGTTCAATGATTAACTGTGTGCTGTTTCATCCTATGATATTGCCCAATACCCTGGGCTTATCTGCTAAATGTTGAATGAAGAGGATTCTTTTCAACTTTTATATTCAGGGTTTAAAATTAGTCCCCAAAGAAATTCTGCTTTTATTGCTTACAAGGGTTCAGGTTGGGTACTCTGACAAGCAACATTACTTTGAATGCATCATATTCTTATAGCATACTGATCGCTTAAAGTTGTTACAGATGCTACTTATTCATTACATAATGTGTGCTTAGAAGCAGTTACTGCATGAAAATGAGTTGTTTAAAACTTCTTACAGTAATGTTTAACTTTGACCATCTCCTTTTGTCTGCTTGTAGGTTACTAATAGAGTTTTATGATGCGAAGGATTCTAAAAGAAGAAATAAGTTCCCTGGGAAAAGTGTTCATTCCAAACTAAGCCTCAAGAAAACTTTGCCATCTTTGCTGTTCTTAGGTGGCCTGACTGCTAGTATGCTTCTGACAGAATGTGGAAGGAAACTTTATGTAAAAACATGGCTATATGGGACTTTAATTGGCTGCCTGTGGGTTAGCATTAAACCATAAGCAAATGTTAGTCTCCAGTGAAATGTGCAGTCTTTTCTTGCACATTGCACCAAACTTTTTCCTGACTTTATAGTAAAAAAGTGTAAATAAAGCCTTATTGACCGAACATTGGAGATAGTAGAATTTGTGACTTAAGGCTCTGTGTGGTTGGTCTGGGGAAAATAAATGTAGATTTTCAAATTTGCTACTGATTTTTGCTGGAATAATGACAGATAAACCAAGTCGTGATAAATTGCTTTCCCCATGAACTAACATCCATCTCTGTCTGCAGATTCAATGAAGTATGAGTGATGCATAAGGGTGTCTTAAGTGGACCTATGAATGTATTTACAGAGATTAATTTAGGGTATATATTTATTCTTCTGATATTCATGTTGAATTTTCATTACTCCTTGGTGCATTGCAGCAGCTCAGTTACATCTATCCCAGCTCTATCGCAACTAATATAAACTTCTTTTTTTTCTTTTTTAAGTTTGCTTTTAAGTTTTAGCTAAATACTGTGTTCTTTAAAAGGGACTATGTAAGCTGGCAAATCATGAGATGTTGTTACCTGAAGAAGAATAAAATGTTCCTGAGAACTACTGTTCATGGGGAAGAAGCTCTGTTTATCTAGTGCATGATTTCTGGTTATATGGCAGTATTAGCTGGTATTTTACATAGGCAAAACATCAAATTTTAGTGAGCAAACAGCTTATTTTGCATACCCTGTATTTGTGTGTAAAAGGAATGTATGCAGTATAATGAAATGTTAAGTTTTTGTTTCTGGTGTAACCGGACTGTAGCCTACCTTGTGTCTGTGTTACCCCTAGCACCTTGAGAGTTTCAGCTGAGCTCACAGATCTTTCATGTGTACGTGCCATAAGCAGAAGTTTCCTGTTACCTCACAATTTTCTGTAAGCAAACTCTGTCATTTGGGTAATGCACAGAATTACTGTAACTTCAGGAGTGTAAGGGTATGGTAACAAGGAACCTTCAGGTATTCCTGCTAAATCCGAAGCATGTGCCTTCTCCTACTAAACTGATTTAGCCTGATGTTTCATAATCTGGCGGTCATCTCTATGCTGTAACATCAAACAAAATTCTCAAATCATTCTAGGCAGTGAGGACTGCAGCTGGATTGAAGTTACAGGGTTGATGTATATGATTTGCGCAGTAGACTAAACCACAACGTAGTGAAAGAAATTCATACCCAATCAGTGTTTCACCTGCTTGAAAATATACTTCAAAAAGCAAAATCAACAAACCCTTAACTACTAGAAAGTCTGCGATCCCCATGGCTGGTATTTTCGTTGGGGAAATGCCATTTCCTGATATCAAGGGAATAATATACGTACAGCGATGGGGTAGGAAAGAGGATGTATTTTATCTTCTTCCATTAGGGCAACGGTCTCCCTGTGTCAAAATTAAAAAACTAGAGAATATTTTTATATCACACTTGCAAGCTTTAAATGTGCATCTCTCTCTAGCTTCGGTATGATTTGTCTTGCATTAGAGTCCTTTGTGAGTTAATGTCTCTTAAAATTATGACTCAGTTTTTCAGGTTCCACCATTGCCAGTTAATCAAAGATACTGCTTTTACTGTGTGGTGCTTTTTTTACAGAATTTTATAGAGTAATTACAGGTCCACCTTAAAATCATTCGGTACAGCTTTCAGTTTGCAGTTCTGCATCCTTCCATAATGGATTTTGTCACTGGAGTTATTTATATCAGTGATTGATTCAGGATATGTTGATGAACTGTTTTAAAAACAATGACTGGGAACAATGTTGAAAAACAGTATTGTTATGAGGCTGTGAAACCAAGAAAAAAAAAAAAGCCATTTTATGTAACAGCCAGATAGGCTCACATGTAGTTCTTCCTATTCTCAGCTGGCTGTTTCCAGTGGGTATAACCAGAAGGCAGTGTTCCTGTGTTAGTGTGATTTTTCAATCATGCAATGAAATTTTACTCTGACATGACTAAATTTCTTTGTAACGGCCAAGAATAACATTTCATTATACATCAAAAATAAATGGAAAATGCTTAATTCATTTGTAGAAAAATAACTGCTATTTTGGACAGCCTAATTACCACGAAATACTAGATCTTTCTTGCTGTTTAAGTACCAGGAATATAATCGATGCAGTGCAACAGACAAACAGGATGTTTATTTTGAACCTTATTCTCTCTGTTAATCTTAATTATTTTTTCTTGCCATTAATTTATAAGTTTCTGGAACTGTAATTTGCTGATGTATTTGGCATTGGGAGTATCACATGCTATTTCTAAATTGCACTGATATTAACTTGAAATATTTCTTCATTAAAATAAGAAGAGCCAATGCTCATTCAACTTTTCTGTCCTGTCTACTTGTTCAGTACTTTTCTGTACTTTTATCTTTGTAATCTGATTAACAGGAACTGCCTACAAAAAGGCTACAAGTGCAGTTTGAGTCCTTGGCAGAAGGATTTGTGTGAGAAGCAGTCAATGAGAAAAAAACAACTTTGTCATCTTTTCCCGTGCAGCTAAAAAATGCGTTAGAATCGATTTGTGCTTGTTCCAATGCAACGCACGGCCAGGTCGGTTGTATTGCAATAGCTTTTCACCCATGAACACCTGCACCACATGTTGCTTGTTAATAATGTTTATTCATGTGCAGTAGCAGAGTCCTGGCCAGGAATGGGGCTCTGCAGCCTTGCACAGACGGTGAGTTTGGGCACAACCAGGGAGTGGGAAGAGGTACTGCAAACAAATACACAAAGCATGTCTCCACAGCAAATGCCACCTAAGTTTTAGTGATGTGTTAAATCCGAAAGGGACCTTTATGTTCAAAAACTTGTTTTTCCAGCTGCATAAGTGCATCTGATCATAGCAATTTCACTCTATGCAAGTACTACTCTGTTCATATGCATAAACTATATGTACAACCACTATGTGCAAGTTCCACAATGGTTCTGTGTTTACTTCTGTGGAAGGAATTGGGATAGTAAGGAAGCATTAACTTAAATAATGGAGAACACAGAAGGTGAAGTGAGACAGAAGACTAAAGCACTGACGGATGCTACAGTGAAGAAATGACTGAGTAGACATATGAGGGGCTCCAGCCTGCTGCAGTCTTTTTCTAACTCCTCTGAAGCATTTTCTTAGTGTAGTACTTGGGCTTTCTCCTTTCAGTAGACTGTAGTAGTACAGCTGTAAAGCTTTTTTTAGCACTTAGTATAAACATTTTAGTAGTTAAAAATTGGCTCCTGGTTATTCTGGCATTTTAGCATGAATAATGAGAATAATCAGAATAATTTTAGAACAAAAACTGGGGGGGGGAGAGAGGCAACCATTTTAGGTTTGAATAATGAAGGGGACCAGACGCAGGTTGGGGATTTTTGGCTTATTGTTTAAAATGAAACAAGATTTCTTCCCCCATCACCTCCAAATAACATTTTTAATGGCAGAAATTTCAACCACGCCCTGAAAGGCAATAGAAAACCAGTTAATGGGTTCAAGATATCTGGCACCTGCTTTGTAAAGACTTTTCCTTTATAAATGTGGAAACCACAGTTTGGCCCTTTCCTGCAGCTCCAGGTCACTTTCTAGCATAATAGTTCGGATGACAGGGCTTGAAGTGAACATGACGGTGATTCTCTTGTCTTCATTGTCATGTTCTTGCCTGTGTCACCATTCTGGGGCTCTGTGGTCCCGGTGAAGCATGTTGCACAATTTGCTAAGCTTAAGACAGAAAACGGTTGTTACTTTAAGTTTGTATAATGACAAGTCACGCGAGTAAAACTAAACAGAGCAAGTCCAGAGAAGGAAAAGCAGTGATAATCCAATACATAAAAATAAAGGATTAGAAACATCAGCTCCAGGCATGACCATATCTGATTGATTCCAGGGAAGATTTCTTTTCCATATGGGAACCAATTTCCCTGTCAGGGTGGTATTTCTCATACCTGTCCTCTTTCAGTCCCGGACCTGCACCCCTGCCCTGGGCTGACTGGTCTGGTATGTTCCTAAGGAAGAGTCTCTCATCACTTTCCATACTGATCTTGGGTTTGCTTTCTCATCCTGGACCCAAAGAAATTCCCTATTTGTACTGAAGCCTGATACGATTCTATGACACCCACCTCCTTCAAGCTACATTCTCCTTTTGGGGGCTGGTATTCGGTGGGCAAATGCCAGAGGAGAGGTCTTGCTGAAGGGCTGGAAGGAGATGCCGCCATTGAGGGGGGTTGTTGGTAAGTCTGTATTGGATATCCAAGATGGATCTCCCTCCCACCTCTGCTGGAGCATGCTCTTCCAGTGACAGTTTGCGTGGCTGTAAGTAAATGCAAAGACTAGACGCTACCCTGAAAAATAGTGACTTGTTCCTGGGTCATATTTGCAATGTGAAAATCTCATTAGTTAATGTTTGTACAAACTATTTCACAGCCATTCTGTCTCCCTTTCATCTTGTGTGGGAACCCAGTTTTCGAAGCATATTTGATGCCTCTGTTTGTATTCCCTGCGTGACTAATTCGAACCAGAGCCATTTCAACCTGTTTGCCCGATTGGCCCAGAGATACTACAGGGGATGCAGATGTTTAAGGCCAGACACTGCTGTTAGTCCTCTGGCCGTGCAGTGCCAGAGCTGTTGGTCTGAGCTGCCAGACTCCCTACAAAGCCCCTTAAGACCCAGACCCACCACCATAGGCTGAGACAGGCATCACCATGGGCTGCTAGTACGAAGGGTTTTGGAGGGAAGTTGTGCCTAAAACCCACGTGACTTGTTTGCAAAGTATCCAGGACCTGGTAGTCTCTCTAGAGAGTCTTCCCAAAAGCTGGAGCTCACTAGGGCTTTGAAGCATGGACGGGCAAAGAGTTGGGAGGATGATGCCTACT
This sequence comes from Psittacula echo, assembly GCF_963264785.1. NCBI lineage: Eukaryota > Metazoa > Chordata > Aves > Psittaciformes > Psittacidae > Psittacula > Psittacula echo. Next base: position 83,872,005 of record NC_137738.1, on the reverse strand, counting down.
AAGGGCATGAAAAGCCCAGTCATTAGAACAGAAAGTAGCAGACTTTCTGTTCCAATGTAGGAACATCTCCAGAGCTCACGGTGCTGTCCCCTCCACTCCAAGACCTCAAGGCAATGTACCAGTGCTGCTTTTCACCTCTTCTGGGTGCTCTGGCAAAGGTCAGAAAAGATTTCAAGAACTGTAGGACCAGCATGACTGTAACTGATGCCGAAGGCACTGGCTGGTACATGGATGTCTGTATTCTGCTTCAGCCCTGGGTCATTTCTGCACCCAAAATTGAACTGCCCTAGGAACAAGGTGGAACTGGAAATGGCCCTGTGAGCTCACACCAGTCTGCAGGCAGCTGTAGCTCCAGGCTGTGGTTATGAAGTAAGGAAAAAGGGAGGGTTCTGCTCTAAAGTGCCATATTTTTGAAGTGCCTTTCCATGTTGGGAATGAGCCTGGCACGCCGTGGGCACTAGCAGACCTTGTCACCACTGCGCCTGTTGTGATCCCGCACTTTCTGCACCAAGACCTCCTTCCCTGTCATCTCGAGACACCCATGAAGGCTGGAATTGCCGAAGCAGTTTTGAATTTCTGGATGCAGCCAGCCCCTGGCCTTACTCAGCTGTGCAGCTATTTCATCCAGTGGGGACCACAGTGGAAACTGAGCTAGAGAGAATTTAATTTGCAGTTGGCCAAGATGGGAGAGTTAACACTGTAATGATCCCAAAAAGTATCAAGTGTTGTACAGCATCGTTAGGCACAAATAAAAGGATATGCGGAATTCTCAAGAGTGAAACTTGAACTGGGGGTATTAAGTTAAATTACTTTTCATGCTGTATGCATAATAGTCCCTTGGTGAGGTTTTCACTTACAGTTCAGCAGGCATTTACATCTCCTACAGTCTAACGTTGCACTTTCAGCAGGAACATAGGCCCAGAAAATGGCATTGCCTTTACATTAGTTTGCACCTGAAGTCTTTTAAAGTCTTGTGTGATAAGGAGACTATAAAAAATTGCCTCTAATCTGTATAATCAATGAACTTTTTTTGGCTTCTATAAACTAGCAAGTGTTCCCTTCTTGTTGCACGAGCTGTAAAAGCTCGTTTGACATCAAGGTGCTTTAATAAATTCCCATTGACCACAAAGGATGGCGTTAATGTGATCACATACTGACAAATGTTGAAAAGATTCTTTAAAAACACACAGGCTTTTATAGCTGGGGAGGATAAATTAAAATGTAGAAGTACTTTTTTCTGGAACCACACACACGGAAATAGGACTTGATGGCAGTCACAGGTCCGCCTGCATTTCTAGCAACAAAGAAATAAATACAGGTGAATAACATAATCCCCACTGCTGTTTAAAGATGGGAAAGTACAGTTAATGAAGAAATGGTGGGGGTTTTTTTCCAGAAAAGGAAAGGTATTCCAAAGAGCTGACAAATAATTTTGCATAGCTAATAGTACTCCTGTCAATGCAGGACATGGTATTGTTTCTATGTTTAAACAGTAATAAGAGATTGTGTGTACGTATCCTGATACTGTCAATTGCATTCCTGTTCTGTGACAAGACAACGAGAGATTCAAGAAGTTGCAATACTCAAAACACATCTCCTTTTACACTGCAGGGTTGGAAACACCAAGTGGCTGCTGCCGCTAGCTTGTCCTCTGTGTCCCTTTGGAAAGCCAGCTGCTGCTTTCAGAGCCAGTTTAAAACTAACAATTATTCCTGGCAGCTCAACATGTATGAAAGCAAAGGTGTGAGCAGGGACACGTACCATCACCAAGAACACTGGTTACAGTGAGAAAACCTAGATGACCCGTCAACAAGCCCTGCAGAAGCTGGTAATGGGAACTCAAGCCAAAAGGTGAATTTGGAACTATAGAAGAAAAATCCTCTCCACATTTTTTGACGTTCTGGAAAGGAAGGAAGGAGTGCTCCCAAAGCCCCAAAGTTTGGAGTAACTTTGATATCAAATGATACCACTGAATAATTGGATAAGGGTCTCCCAGGCTGCAGGTTCTCCCTCCTTCCTCAGCTCAGGCCAAATTCTTCTACACGAAGTTATGAGCTTTGAATCCCTTATTCCTTAGATGCCTGACTTAAAATAAGCCTAGTTTGCAGAGGAGTTCAGGACTTGCATGTGCTGTAGAAGGCAACAGGAACATTTAAAGTACCATCCCGCATCACTTTACAGCAGTCTCCTGGTAGAGCAAATGTACTTCTTGGACTGAATAATCAGACTCTGATTTTCTGTTTGCAGGATGGCAGCACTGCCCTTCCCTGTGTTTCAGGGATGTTCAACAAGCACTTTGTTCTGTGAAGTCTTGGAGCTTTTTTTTATAGCATTTCCCATGCATCACATTCAGCGTTCATATCAGGAGGAAATGTGTGATTCTGTCCTTGTAACCAGGCTCATTTAACATACAGCCAGTTAGGTATGGGAAGGCCTTCTGTGTGAGCACAAGTGTTCCTAAGCGACCTCAGAAAAACATGCAAAGGGAGGCTGAAATGGGATCCCTCGCATCCTTTCCCAGTTGCGTTGCCAGACTCTGTGCTTTGCTGTGCCGCAATCTCCTCTTCATCTTCCAATTTCCCCCAGCCTGTGCACCATTTGGGTCCCCCACCTCTCTGCCAGGGTTCATTTTGCCTGCTCCAAGCCTCCTTTTCCAAGCTATCTATCTCCTCCTTTTGCACGTCTAAAATGCTCTGAATGCCGTTCACCCAACGTCCACGTAGCCTGGAAACAAACAGGTAAAAAAAGAAATAAAAATCCATGCTTTTGACTCTGAGCATCTGGATTTAGAGCTGCTTTGGCCTGAAGGAGATAGGAATTGCAGTTCTAGGGAAGTCCTGCTCTGGGTCCTGGAGCATGTCCCATGCTCACGAACTCACCAGAGAACAGAGCCTGCAAGCGCTGGCTGGCCTCTGGCTGAGCTACAGCTGGCTTGTTTTCTCTCCAAAGCCTTATGAATTGGCCCAATGGAGACGGAATTTTTACTGAGATCAGAAAAGCCCATCTCAGGAGTAAGGTTATTTTTTTTGTCCAGTTCCAAGTCCCACAGCTTTTCGAAGAAGATTGCCAGAGTCTGGGGAGGGGAGTGTGGGGGTTTGCTTGTCTTAAACCTGGCTATGATTAGGTTAAGGATAAAGTTCGTTCTCAGAAATGTGGAGCAGTTGTGAGTGAACACTCTGAAGAAAACCCAGTCTTCAACACACACCTGGCAAGGAAAGCTTTGGCATAAATATTTGCTGATTAGGCAAAGGTACATGGAAATAAACCCAGAATCCAGACAGGAAGATGCCCTGGGCAGTCATAACCACAGGTTCCACTACCAGTCATGTACATAACTGCCATCTTTCTCTCCCTCAGCCTTGAACTCTGAGAAAAGAGGGTCTCAAGGAATCTGTGTGGTTTGGGCCAGATTTGGCTCAGTCTCTGTTTTTAACTGGGTGTCTTCAGTGAATCCATTTTATGGCTGCACGTATCTCAGATTCTGCTTTCTGTATAATGAAGTTTGGCTGCTTGAGCCAAACCTAGTAATGTGCCAAGACAGCTTGGCTATACAAATGAGGTTATAAAGGTTTAACTGAACTAAAGTGCTGAAACAGAGAGTAGCTAAGTCATGTAGAGCATATCTAAGTGCTTTTCTTCCTTGTGTAAGTAAATACTGTATTTTGTTCACAGAGTATTAATTTCTAACAGCCGTTCCTGAGTATACCTTCATCATCCAGCACCCATGGGTCCCTAAAGTGCTCATAATCAGCCCTGCCACCCAGGTGAGGTCAATGTTGCTATTGCAAAACTGGCTGGTTGATGTTACTAACTTCTGCCTGGAAGAAGTTTGATAGTTTGATTATAAAAGGCATTCAAACCATGAGACAATGCTGGGGGAAGAATATGGCCTTTAATTGAAGGGAAAAAAGATTTCTATCATTAAGCAAACCCTGCAGCACACTGTTCATACAGCATACCAGTATTTGGTGTTCAGCAACAGCCATTTAGGACATACATTCAGGCTCATGGGGCTCCTTTTTAGGCTAAGACAAGCGACCTGCCAGGGCAGCTGGAGTTTGTGGTTTTATGCTGTGCGAGTCGGCTGCAAGAGGCAGGGCTGTTAAGACCCCAGTGCTCTGCCAAGTCTCATGTCCTTTTCTTTCCTGGATCAGAGAGGCCCTTTTACACCACCTGCCATCTAAGTGACTGTGCTGAGTTTGCACAGGAGCAGAGCCAAGGAGCAGCTTCAGACAGACAATGGAGGTCTTGGTCAGGAGGCAGCAAGTATGAGCCAAGAGGTTTGCCCAGTGTTAGTAAGGATTCGTTCACAACAGCAGTGGCTCAGCCAGCACCTTGGATTAAACCCCAAAATCTGGGCCCAGCTGACACACGCAGTGTGGATGCTGTCCTACAGGTTGCTTGACACGAGCCTCCCCTTGCGCATATCCACTCCTGCTGTGCTTGGCTGCCACAGTGCTGAGGGGCTCCCTCCCTCCTCTCCTCTGCCATGGGAAATTTGCCTTTGAGCCACTCTGAAGCCGTTGCTGACCAGGCTGCAGGGATGAGCACCGGGACACCAGGTATTTTCCCTGTGCAAATGAACTCAAACTTGCCTGTCCCTTCAGCAGCCACCACAGTCACCAGTGGGTGACATCCCATCTCTGCAAGCTCATCTTTCTCTGGAGGCAGGAGCCTGCGGCTGGACACCCCATGTGGTCCTATGTCCGTTCCCTGGGCCCCTGCAACGATGTGGTCTACCTGGGGTTTTTGAAACGTGTCACACCAAATTCTTATGTGGGTGAAGCTCACACATGGAGCTACCCAGAAGGACTGGAAAAGATATTACAGTTTATAAGACAAGGGGTTAGAGTTGTAAAAGGGGTATTTGTTATATGGCAGCAAGCACTGTCAGTGACTGCAGCAGTGCACCTCATTGCATTCGCCCGTGGGAATCCAGACAGGGTGCACCTCACATATCCACACCAGGGTACACTGACATACGGTACTGCACGTGTGTTTGGGTGTAACGACTGGTGGTTTTTTTCTTTCCCTTCTTCTATATTTTTCCACGTTAAACTGCAAATGCAGAAGGCACATACCGGTTTTCTTTGCAGTGAAAAAGTCAACCCTGAATCTCGAAGCTTCAAACCCGAGTTGTCTTGCCTGCACAGCTTTTGTAATGCAGTGGCTGCTCTAAGGTAGTGAAGGCACATTAAGAAGGCACTTTCTGTAGGGCAGATATTCCCCAAAGGGTCGTGCACAGAGTGCTGGCAGCCAGGGCTGTGAGATGCTCTCTCTTTCCTGCCCTATGCGGATAATCCCCCTTTGCCTCCAGAAAACCCCAGTTGGTTTGCTTCCAGTGGTGAGAGCTGTCATCTTTTCTTCCCTGCATGGTGTGGGGCAGTGGACGTGTGAAACAAGACTGGAAGGGACCTCTGCAGTGAACCCCTAACTCCAGTAGCAGTGCTCATAGCCTTTTATGAGGAAATAACATTGTGGATAGATGATGGCAGAGCGGTGGATGTGGTCTACCTTGACTTCAGCAAAGCATTTGACACAGTCTCCCACAGCATCCTCATAGCTAAATTGAGGAAGTGTGGCCCGGATGATCAGGTAGTGAGGTGGACTGCGAACTGGCTGAAGGAGAGAAGCCAGAGAGTTGTAGTCTATGGGGCGGAGTCCAGTTGGAGGCCTGTATCTAGTGGAGTGCCTCAAGGGTCAGTATTGGGACCAGTATTATTTAATATATTCATCAATGATTTAGATGAGGGAATTGAGTGTACTGTCAGCAAGTTTGCTGATGACACTAAGCTGGGAGGAGTGGCTGACACGCCAGAAGGCTGTGCTGCCATCCAGCGAGACCTGGACAGGCTGGAGAGTTGGGCAGGGAATAACTTGATGAAATATAACAAGGGAAAGTGTAGAGTCCTGCATCTGGGCAGGAACAACCCCAGGTTCCAATATAGGTTGGGGAACGACCTGTTAGAGAGTAGTGTAGGGGAGAGGGACCTGGGGGTCCTAGTGGACGGCAGGATGACCATGAGCCAGCACTGTGCCCTTGTGGCCAAGAAGGCCAATGGCATCCTGGGGTGTATTAGAAGGGGGGTGGTCAGTAGGTCGAGAGAGGTCCTCCTTCCCCTCTACTCTGCCCTGGTGAGACCGCATCTGGAATATTGTGTCCAGTTCTGGGCCCCGCAGTTCAAGAAGGACAGGGACCTGCTGGAGAGAGTCCAGCGCAGGGCGACTAAGATGATTAAGGGAGTGGAGCATCTCCCTTATGAGGAAAGGCTGAGGGAGCTGGGTCTCTATAGTTTGGAGAAGAGGAGACTGAGGGGTGACCTTATTAGTGTATATAAATATATAAAGGGGGAGTGTCATGAGGATGGAGCCAGGCTCTTCTCAATGGCAAACAATGATAGGACAAGGGGTAATGGGTATAAACTGGAACACAAGAGGTTCCACTTAAACTTGAGAAGAAACTTCTTCTCAGTGAGGGTGACAGAACACTGGAACAGGCTGCCCAGGGGGGTTGTGGAGTCTCCTTCTCTGGAGACATTCAAAACCCGCCTGGACACATTCCTGTGTAACCTTATCTAGGTGTTCCTGCTCTGGCAGGGGGATTGGACTAGATGATCTTTTGAGGTCCCTTCCAATCTCTAACATACTGTGATACTGTGTGCTGGTAAAGGGGTAAATAAGAAGGATAAGTCTGAATAGTCGAGGCAGCGACTGTAACATCAAAAGGCAAAGGGCTCAAAGGAGAGAAAATCAGGCTATAAAGAAAATGGATGCGCTGCCAGTTCTTGCGGATGCCCTGCGGAAATCTGTCGCTCCCTCTGGTTTTGCCAAGGCAGGGAAAACGAAGCCGGTGCTCTCTGGCGATGCTCCGGCAGCAGCCCAGCGCTAGCATTTACCACCATCTCGTGGGGAACTAGGAGATAACAGCCCAGCGCCGTTCCCACTCACCAGTCGCAAGGGGAAGGCCAATGAGTCGATCCTCACGCCTTGCAGCTGTCCCTGGACACTCGCGGCACAAAGGAGGTGCCGGGAACTCACTGAACAGGGTTGACCAAGGCTGCGGGAAGCGTCACCGGGTTCATTCCCTGGAGATCGCAGGAGACGCGCAATATGTGCGCAGCCTGGAGGGAGTCCATGCGACAGACCTGCACTCCCCTACTGCACTCACAAAACCTGAGTAAGAGACCTGCCTCCCGAGGAGCCCTCAGTCCTGAGCGGTGGTGCAAGAGGCTTCTCCTCTTCTCCTCCAACACTGACGTAACACTGACATAACACCTTTGGAGGGTGGGAAAGAAAACAACCTCCCTGCTCCTTTTCCTGTGGGATGGTAAAATACATGAAACCAGCGATGGCAGCGAGTTAGGTTCACAGTGAAAGAAATGATGGAGATCAGTTTAGAAAGCAGAATTTCATGGGAGGGCAGAGGAGGAAGACGGCTGCCAAAACCATGGGGAAGATTTATGATTTCCTACTGAAAATATGTGAAGCAATTTTGAGCTTTGCTTTAGCTGCTTTCAGAAACCTGTGGCACAGTTAACAGGCCTTAATGCACCTCTAACTTCTGCATCTGAGAATCCCCCCAGCCTGATAATAAATCAGAAATGCTCTTGGGTGTGTGTGGTGTGGGCATTAATGAGCTGTGATCTGAACCAGACAGAAAGGAGCTGAGGATTAAGGCAATGCAAACCCAGTGATGCTTACTGAGTGCCTTCAGAAAGCAAATCTAAACAAATGCCCATCTCATGAGCTGGCTGGTTTACATCTTTACCCCAGACAGAGCTGGACCTCATTTTCAATGCGTTGATTAAGCTGTGGCATACAGGAATTAGTTACTTTTTGCTTTCCCCTCCATCTCTTATTTTGCAACAAAACCAGGGAGAAGAAGAGACATCCCTGTGCTCTGACTTGCATCTCCTCTAGAGAAAAACAAAGACTTTCTCCTCCCGTTTTTGAAGGATCCCTAGTGTAGATTGTTTTGCCTGTGGATCCCATGCCAAGCTCCCTTTATTCCTCCACTCAGTTCTTGGCTGTCCTGGCTACAAAGAGGGCATCTGATTTAAATTTGTGGGTGGTGATCAGCAGGCCCATGAGCTACAGCTAAGCAGACAAAGCATTTAGCATCACACTCACATAACTTGAGACATCCCCAATATACACAGCTAAAGCTGATCTGGACTTCTTTATGGGAGACAGAGGTGCCCATACCTTTTACTTCTCTATACTGCCACTCAGAAGATAAATACATGTCCAGTATTCCTTTCATCTGAACAAATTTAGACATCGATTCCAGGATGAGAGGAGGCAGCACCCGGCCTGATTCATCATATTGACTCTACGTCCCCCAGCAATGAGGAGAGCGCAACCTGAGCAGCTCAGGTGCAGATGTCCATGCTGGTGGTTGCCCACATTGAGCCAGGCGGATGCTGGCCCCTGTTCCTCTGCCTCCACTGGGGCAGATGGGACATCTCAGTGCCTGCAGTCCAGGGGAAAGGGCTGTAGGCTGTGCCGCCACCCTGAGCAGAGGGGTCACCTCCCGCTGTCCTCGGCTCCTGGCACGGGGCACAGAGGCTGACGTGGAGATGCCACCCTCACAGGGCTGCTAAAATGGTAGCTGAGCTGCCAAAGCATCGCACCTCCACACACAGGGTACCCCATCCTCCTCTCTTTTAGGGGATGGGTCTAGGGAGACATCTGCCCTCTCACAGTGTCTGCTTTCTCTGCCTCCTTGTTTTCTTGATACCCGGCTGATACAGAGCTACTCACGTTGTACTTTGGAGAAGCTGAGTTATATTTAGCAGTGTTCCCATACAAAAGATTGGTCTAGTTAGGCAATGTTTGAGGCACTGCATCTAATGAAGTACACAGCTAAATGCCACGCTCTGATCCAGAAGTTTCTATTGCCCGAGCAAATGGGAAGCCCAGGAAGCGCAATTATGTGCCTACTTTCAGAAGGAAAAATCTAAACCATGGTTAGATCTAGTTCTACCTTACTTTGGAAACTACTAAAAGGTATTTCAGGGCAGTCCGTGGTGCACTTGGAGGATGATCAAAACTTACTACCATTACCCAAGCTGAAAGCTCATCATAGCAAGATGGCTGGGGCCATGGCCTCTGTGCGATGTTCAGCTGTGGCACATCATTCCCACTGGGTTCAGAGTAAATTGCTCCTCTCCAATTTTCAACAGACTTGCAGTAAACCTTTGAGTCCCTGGACTGTCACAAGTTTGATTTCTCCTCTCAGGCAAGATCACTTTCTCTGTGGCGTTAATGATATAAGCATTCCTGTTGTTTAACTTTCCACGCAGTGATGCATGATGAGAGCAAGGCTGTATTATATTACACTATAATAGTGTTTTCAAACTGATATAATGAAATACCTGCAGCAGAGCCAGCATGTCCAAGGCATCCTGGTGTGTATTCAACAACATACGCAGCTGTGCATATTTCTATCTATCCGTGCAGCCTATGGTCAAAGAAAACTGAAAAGAAGAAAATGGAGGAATTTTTCTAGCCTTGCATTAGAGGACTGGGTGCTGTGATAGAGCCAGGGTTATTTGCAGAGCACCATGGGGCCTGTGAACCGTGTGAAGGACAGACAAACCAGAACCGCCTCTCTAGAAATGGGCAATCATTGTAATTTTGATCCTCACCAGCACACTCACTGCAACCTCCCACCTCCCTCACCTCCACAGTGTACCCCTTACCTTCAGGATCTAACATATGCTTTTACTGCTCACAGAGAACATAACTTACATTGCAAACAGCTAGGTTTATATTTAGTCATCACTAAAAGCTGGGGGAAGCAAATAAAAGCCACTATTGGCTCTGAGAAGCTCTCTGTTCTGCAGGCAGTCAGAGGGGATGACCTTGAGAGCTCCTCCACTGCTGGCTGCTGCAGTAATCACTGCTGCTGAGAAAATGAGCCTGAACAGGATGAATTCAGCACATGATTTCAATGCATCTTTCTGCACATGGTTTTTTTTCTTCTTTTTTTTTTCTTTTTTTTTTTTTTTTCTGGAAAAGTCTCCCATATTCTCAACTTCCAACTTCATTTCTCTGTTGCTCAGTTGCCCTAGAGGTTTCTATCCCACTCACTTCATGCTGTCTTCCCTCTCATTTTCCCTTCCTTCTGGTTTCTAGATCACTGCTTTCTTAGCCAGACACACTGTGTATTTCTTTGTGAGCAGTTTTCTTTTATCCTTGCTATTCTGTTACTTTATCTTGCTCGTTCCCTCTGTCTTTTATCTCTCTTCACTCTCTTCCCCATCTGTTTTTGCACTGTGCTTTTTGTATCCTGGCTTACATCTTGTTACTTGGACTGGCTCTTTATGAGCATGTAAAGCTCACTGCATTTCTTTGACCTTTTCTAGTACAGTCTCACCATCACTTACACTACATTGACTTCATTGATTTCAGGGGTACTAGGAAGAAAAAGAGGATAATTCATTTTGGAAGAGATATGAACTCAGATATTACAAAGTGGCAAAATGAGGAAAAGTATGCTTACAATAATCCTTAAACTAGATGTTCCTGTGTTGCAAAGGGAAAACTCTGCCAGATGTATGGATTTGCCAGAACCCTGGAGCAGCAGGAGACCTGCTGGCATGACTGCAATGTTCAGGCTTCTTTCCAGAGCCAAGCAAATACAGGATCACATCACCTGCATGACTTCCAGAATCCTTATGGAAAAGCAAATTATTCCTCCACTAGCCACAGTCCCACATTAGACACTAGAAGTGATATTTGGGACTACAGATGTCTGGAAAAACTCATCTTATACAACCTGCCTTTGTGTTGCCTTTTTCCCCCATGGCCAATGACAGAGCATTTCTTTTTCCCCGCGTTATCTGTCTCTGGGCTATGAAACAGAACGAACATCTGTCCCTTTGTCCAAAGAATCTGCTGATGCAGTTTGTTAAAGACAGAGAAGCGCCAAGATTAGGAAGACAATTTCTATTTATGAAAACTGCACTACCAGTCCAGTCCCTAGCGCAAGGCAGTTACACAGCACAGCAGCATCTTACATCACCTTAGTTTATTCCCTGGCTTGTACTTGGTTCAGCAGGATGGCAGCTTAATTGCCAGACTGTGCAAAAGAAAATGTGTGAGCAAAATTAAAGGACCAGACCTCATAACAATGAGTATCTGAGCAGGTTGTCAGTTATTTCAGTCACCCTTCTGGTGACTGAGCTTGCAGGGCTGGTAATGCTGCTACCAGCAGGACTGCAAATAGGGTAAGGCTTCCTAACAGCTGCTTATTAGTATGCATTCATAAAATGTTGTGTCTAATCCATCCTTATTTAGTCACAGTGATTTAATATCTGAAACATGCTCGTCCTCTATAATTCCGATTAGATACATTCAAAACTCTTTATGTCATCCAAAGCCTTTCCAAAGTCCCCAGGCCACCAGGATAAACATATCCCCTCACTGTTGCTGCAGCATACGGCCGTTCTTTTTCATCTTCAGCTGAAGAACAATTTTCAAGCGCTCAAATGCTCTCTCCAGCACAGTGATTTAAAAATCAAAATAAAACCAAAAGCAAAAGAACATAAACTGGCAGGCAGGCCCTGTAAGGCTGACTTTGCAAAGCCAACCTGCTTAATGGCCTGTGGTGCCCAGCTCAGCCCAATGGATGCTGGCTGTGCTGTGGATCTCCATCAGCCTCTGAACACTGCAAATGCAGAGCACAACCCTCCCCAGTGGTGACAGGAACTAGCAGGGATCACACTCTGCATGTCATATTGCTACTAACACGCAATCTGAATTGCTGTCAACACTGAAATTGCTGTAAAGCTGCAATTGCTCTGTGACAGGCTAAAAGGACTTGAGGAAGCAGATACAATGTAGAAATATATTTAATCATGTCTTTTTAAATTCCATGGTATTACAAATTTCTCAAAATAGCTGCACTAAAAGTTGTCTTGACAACATTCTCAGTGAAAATGCAGTAATATAATCTATTTTACTTAAAGCATATTATAATGGCAATATGAATATACCATCCCTTAAATAGAATTGCTAGCTCTTTCACAGAAATAAATTGCCCCTTTGCACTTTACAATGGATACATTTTTCATAGCAGGAATGTTTAAGTGTTAATTTTCCTAATGAACCCAGACAGTGGCATGGCTTTCCCATGCTGCCCCGGAGACACAGTACTGACTTACATTTTGCTATACAGAGCTGTTAGGATTGTATGTCACTCCTGCCACCCAGCAGCCTAGGTCACTAGGGGCTGTCCTTGGCCAAGTGTCTCGTTGAAGGTAATGTTTTCTCCTGTTTGCCTTTTCTTAGGGGCAAAATATGCCAAGATTTGCACAGAGACTTCATTTAGGCAGCAAAGGTTCTCAAGTTAAAAATCAGGCTTGGCACTCAGTGATATAGTTCAAAATCCACCTTCATGACTCTGAACAGGGCAGTTAGTCTCATTTCCCTTCTCTTGCTTCCCTCATCATGGAGCCGAGCGCTTACATACTGAAAGGTTGAGATGGGAAGGGACTGCAGGAGATCATCTCATCCAAGCCCAGGGTCACCTACCACAGGTTTGCCAGGACACTGTACAGTTGGGTTTTTAATATCTCCAAGGCAGGTTCATAGGGTGCTAGGGCTTAGTGTACCTCTTTGGTGGCAATTCCTGTGCTGAGTTACTGAGTTCCTTGGTGAGTCCCTGCATGCAGGCCAAGTCAACAGACTCCTTGTTCTTTGCCATGCTCCTGTGACAGGAAGCCGCCAACATCTGGGTCTGGCTGCAGGAGAAGGTATAAGGCAGAAAAAGTAGAAAACATAGACTGATGTGGGAAAAATAAGGGTGGAGAGAGGTGAGAGAAGGGATCCCACCTACTGAAGCAAGGAAACAGGTTTGATGTATGTTAGGGATCCCAGAGCAGCAGGTAGGAGAGCAAGATCCTGGACTGAGAGGGTGTTGTTAATAGGAGAGAGGTACATGGGGTTGATGTATTAGTGTGGTGAGATAAGATTATATTAAAGAGAAGGTAGGGTTGGAAGTGTGTCTTCTTTAGTGCTTGTATGTGGCCTATCTGAGGTCTACTTGAAAAAAAGCCATATTTTCTCTTCTCCTTGGTCTTCCTCTGAAGCCTACACGGGCCAGAATGACAGGGTCCCAACTCAGGCTCTTTTTGTGTTGCCTGGCTTTTTCTCCATGGGATCTGTTGGAGCTTTTTAATAAGCTTTGTGCTCTTAGATGTTTCAGCTGCAATGATTTTTATCATGCTTATGTCAGGCAGGAATGTATCAGGCTTATATCAGGCCTGACAGTATATCAGCCTTTCAACTGCCAGCTGTTTGATCAGGTGCACAGAGGTAGCAGGGAGAATTCAAAAACTATACAATGCCTATTGTTTTCCTATCTCCCAACTCCTCTTGCTCCCCATCTTTGCTTCTAAAAGCCAGGGTTTTCAAACAGCCTTTTGATCTGATTTTCACTGACTGTCAAGTTAACCAGTTCCTGGCTTGCATACAAATGGCACTCACCCTTCCTTGCTTACTCAGTTCATTAAACTTCAGGGTCTAATTCGCTGCTGGTGGGAAACTACTGCTGCCAGGTAGGTTTATAATGCCACTGTGCTATTTCTGTGAAGTTCCATATCTGCTTTCCAAAGCAACATGTAAATCCAAATCTAGTATTAACTTCCTAATCAGTGAATTGCATCAAGAAAATGATCTCTCAATCATTTTGACATGACATAAAAAATGTCTCAAGAAAGCCAAAGCATTGGTCATGATGAGACAATGAGAAAGAGTGGACAGATAAACACCATGGCCTTGATGATTTAAAAGCTGCATGAATGTGAGAAGTCTGTATGTGATTACTTCAAAGAAATCCATTCCTCTCATCTTCTCTCTCCTTTGCTTGGCCTATAGCAAGGGAGAAAATTCATCCCTGCTGTAAGCCAACTGAAGTCATTCTGATCTCGCTGATTTTAATGCTTACTGCTGTGCTTTTTGTATTTTTATAAAGAAATAACATAAAAAAAGGAGAAAAATTAGGGAAAGTTACAATAACAAGTGAGATATCAAGCAAAGATTAAAGCAAGAAACAAAACCTTACAGCTCAGCATGGGGTCAAACACACAGAAAAACAGCATTTTATCTTTAACTCTCCTCTTCCCTCTTTGTGTATACAGTGTCCTGTTAGACTGTCATCAGCTTGCCATCTCACATAGGCCAGACACAGTTTGCATCTTAAAAACTGAAAATTGTGGAAGGATAAAACTTTGCTATTAAATGAGGTGGATATATTTCACATAGATTACATGAATTCCAAGTAACCTTACTGTGTTCATGTAAAATACAGAAGGAGTTGCTGAAGGAGAAAGCAGATACTTCTCTTTGCTGCAAGAAGCTCACTCCATGCCACGGAATGCCATGAGACTCCACACTGGAGCTCATGTGGAAGGGACCCTTGCTTTCCATTCCCACTCTTCGTGAAACAAAGTGGTGTTGCCTAAGTTTGTCACGTCTTTGCATATGTATCTCTGTGTATATATGTACATATGTTTGTAGGTATATACATGTATATCTGCCTGTATCTAGGTGATACTTTGAAATTAATAAACCTATAATCCTGGTCAATCGTCCAAATTTAGGGGCAGTGCAAGAGTAATTTTCAGAATTGTGGCTTCACATAGGCACATCTAAATCTTGTCTATATCTTTGTGTCTGGACCCAAATCTCTGTGCCTTAGTATCCAAGGCTTTTATTCTATATAATAATAGTGCTTTGGAGTACAGCCTGAGATAAAAGTGGATTTTTCTCTCATTCTCCTGACCTTTTCTGTTTAGGGAAGAATAAAATTAAAAGGTTAACTGGCAATGGAAAATCTTAAACAATGGATAACTGCAGTGTTTCAAGGACTCATTCTGTTGATGACTAGAAATAAATAGTATCTTTTGTCTTCCTATGTGGTTATTTTGAATAAGCTAGCATTGCTGTATACTCTTCCAGCTGCAAAGCATCCTCACTACCACTGCATAACGCCCACCCCAACCAGCAGAAAGGGCATGCTGTATGCAGACCTGGGGATATCTGCTGCATGGATTGCAGTGTAATAAAGAGGTATCCACATAAACCTGGGATTTAGAAGCAACCAAGAGTGATAATCCTATGTAGTGATGCTTCAAACCTCATGTATTAAGAAAGATAAATTAGCAACACTGCACTCATGGCTTGGGCACCACTGTAACGGCTATTCAAGGTGTTTGCAGCACAGATCTGCTCTGCACAAGCACAGAGCAGCAGTAAGGGTCAGGTGTAAACAGAGGAGTCCACAGCTCCTGTTACTGACACACCAAACACTTCTGTTTTCTCCCTGGGGTAAAATTCATGTTGTCTGGTTACAGCTGTGTTTGTGAGCTCAGCTAAGGGCATCTGCCCAAATAAATGCATCAAAGCTGAACACAACAAAGCTCCAAATAGGGAAGTTGGTGACAATACATAAATAGTGAAAGTAGCTGTGTGTCCAGTGTGCTGGAGAGGAAGATAGGGTTGTATAAATATGGCACTTGTCTTTGAAGATAAGGTGGCCATCTAGTCATCTAATATACTTGGTTAGGAGTATTCTGCCCTGCTGAGACATTTTAAAGAACACATTGGTGGATGTCAGCTATGGTTCCCATGTGTACCTCAAGAAGCACCCAAATACTGTGCCAGATAATCCTCATAGAAGAGTAGCTTATATAGGGCACGGCAATATTGGTCATGTCAAAAAACATGGCTAAAAATTCCCT
This sequence comes from Psittacula echo, assembly GCF_963264785.1. NCBI lineage: Eukaryota > Metazoa > Chordata > Aves > Psittaciformes > Psittacidae > Psittacula > Psittacula echo. The sequence continues at coordinate 83,856,256 of NC_137738.1, read as the reverse complement.
TTAAACAGAGCTGCTCCCTGTCTTTCTCAGGCATATTGTTGAACCTCCAGGTAGGTTCAATAGTTTAACATCAATAGTCCTAACATTTTAATTATATTTAACATTTATTAACATTGCTATTTCATAGAATCATTGAGCTTCTGAGGTTCAAAGGGACCTCTGGAGTTTATCTGCTCCAACTGCCTGTTCAAGCAGGGTGACATAGATCTGGTTCCCCAGGAGCATGTCCAGCTGGCTTTTGAAGGATGAAGACTCCCTAGCCTCTCTGATCAATCTGTGCCAGTGCTCAGTCACCTTCACAGTAAAAAAGTCCCCTTATGTTCAGATGGCACCTCCTGTGTTTCATAGTTACTAATATTTTAATTTTAATAACCCCCGCAGAAGATTGAAAAAGACATTTTACAGATGGGGATAATGTGGCACAAAAAGAAATAATAATAATTGCTAGTCTAGAGCTATCCAGCAGCCCCAGGTCAGTAATAGTTGTGGTCTCCCAATTCCTTTCTCTCACATGGATTCCTTTTCCTTTAGAACTTGCAGTGTCTCTTCCTTTACCTGCCCGTTTCATCCACCCTCACCAGAAGCAGGAGCAGGCTACGGTTGCTGCTGGTGAGGCAATAAAGAGAACTTTCAGACTTTCCATCCAGCACAGGACTCTCCTCTAGACTGGACAGCAGATGCACAGGGGCACAACCAAGGCCATGCATAAGCTGAACCCTCTCCTAACATGTCCTCTTGATCTCCAGCAAACAGCTGTTTAGGAACTTCCTGAGGTGACAGTTTCATCCAAATCCCTGTGTACCAATGGACATATTTTCCATGAACTCATCTAATCACTTCTTGAACCTACTTGTATTTTCAGCCTCCACAAAATCTTTCACAATATACTCATGAACAACTTTTGCTTGTTTTTAAACTTGCTGTCTGATCATTTTGTTGAGTGCTCTCTACTTCTTGTATTCCAAGAAACAGTGACTAATCATTCCCTTTTTAGCATCTCTTCCATAATCATCATTCCTAGGCCTGTAGTGTGTTCAGACCCAGCATCTCCCTTCTGGTTGCAGAACTATTAGTCTATTTAGTCTTTCCTCACAGTGCTCTTTTCTGTATGTTTCCTGGTTCTCCTACATCTATTCTGTGGTGTGGCAAGTGGAACTAAGCAGAGCACTCAGTAACCCAGGGACAATGTAGATTAGGAGAGCAATATAATGTTGTGTTCAGTTTTTTTCTCAGCTCCTTTCCTCATAACATCTGACATTATTGGCCTTGATGAGAAGAAAGTGCATGAAAGACAAGACTGCATGGTCAGCTAGGCATCACAGATTTGTTCAGGTTGGAAGGGACCCCAGGAGGCCTCTAGCCCAACCTTGTTCTCAAAGCAGGGTCCAGCTATTGGGTCAGACCAGGTTGCTCAGGTGGTTCTTGAAAATCTTCAAGGATTGAAACTGAACAACCTATCTGGCCAATCTGTTCCACTGCTGGGCTCTCATGGGGAGAAGGTTTCTTCTCACACTCAGTGTGAACGTCTCCTGTTTCAACTTATGACATTGTTTTCATCCTCCTACCCACCAGGCACCACTGTGAAAAGCCCAGCTCCATCTCCTTGACATCCTCCCTCTAGGTGCTAGGGACTGCTGTTAGGTCCCTCTGAAGCTATCTCTTGTGCAGACTGAACAAGCCCAGCTGCCTCAGCCTCTCCTCATAGGTTATGAACTGCCTGACCATTTTGGCAACCTGCATGGAACCTGCTTCAATTTATCTGTGTGTTTCAAGTGGAGGTCTGGAGGCAAAGCTGGACATCCTAATCTACATGAGGTCTAATGAGTGCAAAGTCAAGGGGAATAAGCACAGGCCCCAGGACAGGCCCCTGTGGTACCCCACTAATTACTGACCTCCAGGAAGAGAACAAACCATCAGCCATTACTGAAGGTTTAGGAAAACTTTGTAAGCAGAGATTGGCCAATCTACTTCTGAGACTGATCAAGACTGGTTCATGAAGATCTGGTTATGCTAGTCTTGATCATTATTACCAGTGGAGGAATTGGCTGGAGAAATTTTCACCTTTGGCTTCCCTTATATTCAGTGGAGAGACAGAGCAAGAGCATTACCAAAGGATAACCCATTCTACCCACTCTAATATAGATTTTTAAGACAGATGGGATAAATCACTCTGGGCTATCTGTCTTCACAGAGAAAGGAGCTTAAACATCTCATTTAGTATTAAACATCCAACCTGCATGTGGCTCAGGTCAGTGAGAAGAACCGTACACCCGCCACCTTTTTATTTTAATTCCCTACCTGTAAAATGAGGATGCTAATGCTTCCTTGTTCCTCCTATCTTTTTGAACTGTGTGTAATTACTAAGTTAGGCTGAAAGGCATCTTGCGTGGTGTCTAGAATAACAACATGCTACCAGTATTACTGATGAGGGGATGGAAGATGGAGCTCCTAGAGAAAATCAATTTTGATCATTTGCTCGCAGCCTAAGAAACTCATGTAGAAGAGACATGAAGGGAAAATACAGTGGTGAACTTTCACAATTTCTCATTCTCTCAACCTTTTGAACTGCTGCCAACTTCACATCTAAACTGGCATTTTTCTTATTTTGCTGGTTTTAACAGGGGATAATTATAGCTCATTTTTCCACAGCTTACTGCATAAAATGCTGAACAGTACTTCTGTCTATTCTTCTTAGCTCTGAGGAACTTCAACTACTTCTGATTCCTGTGTCCCAGATAACCATTACTTTGTAGTTAAAAGTTCATTAAAATGAGGCCAAACATAGATGAAAATGCCAACAAAAACATGTCTGAAAAGACAGATGAATAAAACGGCAGTGCCAATAGAAACAGGTTTTCTCACATGATATTTTTAAATGTATCTAATGAACATTTTATAAACTTTATTTGATAAAACGGACTTTCTACAAAGAATTGTCCTAAGAATGGGGAACTTAAAAATGTAAATGACACTCTGAACCAGCACTTAAGGAGGACACTTTCTGCAAATATCCACATGTATTTCTGTCATGACCTAGAGTTCAAATTTCTCTACTTTTTTGCAAACTATGGAAATAAGTTTAAACTATAATCCACAATTAAATGAAAATGGAAAAAGCATGCTTGAGTTGCGCTCCTGCACTTTTACACAATTAGGAACGCAACAGTTCCCTTGGGTCTTCCTTCTTTGGCTGTGAGGGAAAATGGCTGGTTAGTATTTCCAAATCATTTCTATGCTATTCCACAACATCAATTAGCTCAAAAACAGGAGGTTCCATCTCCCCTTCTTTTAATCCAAACTCCAGTTGAAAAACACATCATTAGAAAACATACTTTCAGAGGTTACTCAAATTTTCTTTTTTCATTTGAAGTTTTCTACATTGAAAGGGTCATCCCTTGTCTCAGCTTGAACTTTGCTAATGAGAAGGTTCTCAGGTTTTTTTCTTCTTTATGGATGGATAGGGAAAACCCAGTGCTTTTCTTGATAGCAGAAAAACAGGGTAGATGAACAGGGCACCAGAATCTTAGATTAGGACAGAGATTCATCACTTACAGATAGGGCAAAGTTCAAATAATTTATTACTAGAAAATACATAAAACAGCAAAGCACACTTTAAAGCACAAATTGCAGCCAGAATTCCTGGACAGATCAAAGCAATGGAATCTATTTCCGACATTTAAAACCAACTCTAAAATACTAAATAATTTTAGTAAGCTTTGTGTTTTGTAGCACTGGCTGAAGAAGCCTAAGAAGCTGTCAGAGTCTGTGCTGGCCAACAGGCAGCAAGGCAGGACAATCACCTAAGTAATCACAGTAATAAAAGTGTGTCTCTGTGTCAGCAAACACACTTCAGAGGCCAGATGTTTGTGGAAACACAAATTCTGAAATAATCACTCAGAGCACAAAGCAGGGCAGTTCTCTTAAACACATGGCTCAGCAGCCATCACCTCTGCTAGGGCACTGGCTGGCAGGAAGAGGATACAGATAACCAGCAATATGACTATCTGTTATGAGGGAAACAATTTTCTACTTGCCAAAGGCAGCAAATATACCCATGAAAACTGTTGTTCACCCATTCCTGACAGTTTACGGTACTGTTTGCAATGTATTCCAATGAGAACCTGATGGGCATTCAGAGATAGAAAATGAATCTCTTTGTTCATGTTATGCTGATAAAAAGAGACAAACATGAAGTTCTTGTTATAGAATACAAGAAAACCAGGATGTTCCCATCAGCCCATTAGAGGCCTGACACTGTACCACAGATTGTACCACATTGTACCACAAAGACACAGGATATGTAGCTCTTCTTGATACTTCCGTAATGCACCTTCCATCCACCGATTATGTTTGTATTTGTTGTATAGGAACATGTTTTTGTGACAAAAATATTGGGACTTACATTGATTGGTTCCTTGTTTATGTTAAGAAAATTTTATGCAATATTAGAACCAAGCAGTGTATGATGCAAATCTTTAAGGAAATGAAAAATCACCCACATGGCAGTTATCTATTATGGAGATGTTCAAAGCATGCAACTTCCACTAAAAGTGCCAGGAGTTGAGTTCTTAAGTTCCCTGTACCTTCAAAGCTTTTTCTCTTCTAGTGTCATGGCAATTTAAATTGTTTCTACATTTTCTTCTTAACTGCCGCAGAACTTGAAGAATAATGATCCAACCCCAAACTGCTGTGCTCACATGAACCTAAACAGAAAAAGAAAATAAGCCAGTGAATAGGAAATGTCAAACAGAAGAAAAACAAATTCATACAAGTACATAAAACATAAAAAATGAGGCCAAAAATTATTTCTGGCTATGTGGTTACTTTGGTGAGCTCAACAAAGAGCCTTTCCAGACTGGTTTTGAGCCAACCTAATGCTTTTCTCTTATTAAATAACTTCAATGATTTGTAGTCCTGTTTGTATGCTATTTCCTCCTATTTTAATCTTCACAGGATCAGTGAATGTTAGTTCAGGGATACTATCTCTCTGAAGCACAAGAGGCTTAGTCAACCTGTTCTGCATAAACATCTGAAAATACATAGATCAATTGATTTACCAAAGGCAGTACAGTATCTTACATGCCCATTCCTTCCTGTCCTGAGATAGTAAAGTTTAGAAACATGAGATGCATTTATCATGCTTTCCCTATGCTTGAACGATCATCATAAAAATGCAGTTCTGCTAAGTCCATAGACTAAGAACCAAGGATATTTTGACTCCCTGTGTCACACAGGGCCATCACAACAGAGCTTTAAGGTGTGAAAGCCGATCAGGTAGCAGTCAAACCTCACCAGGTTTTCTCCGTCTCATTTATCAAGGACAGTCAGGCAGATGTGTAACACGTGACTGAATTAAGAGGGATGGTTCCAAATTTGGTAGAGTCAGTCCTGTTCCTTTTTTAGGGCCTGAAATATAAAGAAACAGGATATGTAGCTCCTGATACTTCTGTAATGCACCTTCAACCCAAAAGAATCTTGGAGACAGGTGAATGCTTTCACACACTGCTGAGAGCCTGAAGCTCTGCAGGTGGAGTTCTGGGGTTGTGATCTGAGATAGCCAAAAGGACTAACACAGGTAGCTGGAGCTGCAGGAAGCAGCAGCAGCAGGCTGCTCTTAAATAGATCAGGGCTAGCTAAGTACCAAAGCTCTACCTTTGAATAAAGAAAAGGCCTGTGACATCTTAAACAACCACAGTTTGTTGGGATGATGGCCAAGCCAGCTTTTCCAGTGTCATTTGTAAATCCAATGCACTTCATAACAATTAAAGAACATCCTTTGGGCTCCAGTGTCCCAAACTGTGCAGTTCTGCTAGTCTCCCAGCTCCAACTGGTTGGACAAACTGCACCAGCATCACATCCAATTTGAACCCACCTTCCAAAACATGTCTCTTCATCCTCCTTGTGCCTGGTGTTCCTGATCACCACCCTGATCAACAAACTTGATCACTCACAGGCAAGTCAGACTGAGCAAAGGACCGGTCTCCACCTGACAATTTTAAAAGCTCTTGTTCAAGGAAGAATACACATCAACATTGATTTGAGCTTCTCTGCAGTAGCTGAAAGAAGATCTTCTGTCTTCCCATGATGTCTCTTTCAAACCAGAGGAATAAAAAATGCAGACCATGAATACAGCTGAAGCAGGCACATCTGTATCTCTGCCTGAATACTACATGGAGCCTCTATTTTTACCACTGCTACAGCTAAGATGGCTGGTTTACAAGGTCACGTATTTTGCTGAAGGCCATACCATGAGTCATTTGATTAAAACTGCCCTCCCTGGCTCTCAGTCCTTTGCTCTACTCATTAGTACACACAATGTAATAAAATGTTGGAATATCCCCAGAAGGGAGTCTTGCTTAGACCACTTCCTCTGTAGTTCACTACCACAGACCTCAATTCTTGTCTTGGGAAGCTTTCCAGCTGAACGACGTGATGCAAAATAACATTTTAAGTTAAATTTCAAGTGGGATAATGAGCAACTACAGAACTTCAACATTGCTCTAAATTTAAACAAGACAGCAAGAGGAATTGTAGAGAGTATTCAGGAGAGTAAACAGAATAGAGGCTAAGCAAATACATAGCAGACACTGTTCACCCTTCCTATTATCCATCTTGACAAGCGTTCTTTGATGCATTTATGAACTTATGCCCCCCCCTTGCCTTTTTTTCAATTTTTAGCAAAACCCCTTTACCCAACACTCTAACCCAGGATAATTGAAAACTGAAAAGCTGGTAAAATTAACCAGCTGTGCTGACTGATGAGAAATATTGATGACATTAGATACTTCATTAAAGTTGCATTAAAACTCTTCTATTTAATAACACAGTTTAAGGAAGGGTTCATTTTATAAACTCATAGGGTGTTGGAATGAAAGATGTGATAGTTCCCATGTAGCCTCATAAATTCTCTTGCTAGTCAATTTCGAGTCTACGAGCTCTAATAAAATTCTCATGAGAACACAGTATCCGTCCATAAAAAAACTCCTGAACCCCCCATGGGAATTGGCTGGTTTGGAAGGGTTCAGGGGTTCAAGCCTGTGGTTTATTTATTAAAATTTTCTCAGTAAATATATCATGGTATAATAGATAACAACCACACTGTTCTGTGCTATTAACTTCCATCTTCCATAAAATACATGAACAGTAAGCTTCAAAAATAGAAAGGAAGAAGACCCTTAAGTTACATTTAAATGTGGGTGCACTGAACCTTTTCTCAAAAAGAGGCTGAAATCATAAACAGCAGTGAGAATTTGATTCCTCATTTTTCCCCTCACAAAAACACTGTCATCAGAAGCAGCTCTATGCACAGCTATAAAAAGGGAATTTGGATCACCTGAGCTTTCAATAGAGCGAGTTGAAGTTAGACACCTACAGCACCAAAAGACAATCTTGACTTAGAGATAAAACAGCTGTAGCATTAGAAGTATAAATCTGATCAGGAACACCATGTCCATGCTGGAAATACAAGAATTTTGTAAAGTCTGTGACTGGAGGCTCTGAACCAATTTTACCTTCTCCCTCTATCAAGTCTTCAAACCAACCCTAAAACAGTACAAGCTCCTTCCCTTGGAGCCAGTGAAGAGCTGTAGGAATGCAACAGACGGCAGTAGCTTTTGTGATGCAATACTGTACCCAAGAACTGCTCAGATACTGTCGCGATGAGTTAGATAGCTCGTTGGTGATAGACTAATTATTTCAACATAGGATCCACAGAGTCATTTCTGCCCTAAAAGGCTCCTCAGGGATAAGAAGTATTGCTAAAATCCAGATACATCTTTTTTTTTTTTTTCTCTTGGAAAGCAAAACCAGTTGATCTAAATCCACTAATCTGGTGGTGGTGTCTTGGAGAACACTTCTACTCTGAGGAAAAGTATGTCTTTCATGGATGTTTTATGGCAGGTCATTTCAGGCCTTTAGAGGCAGGCTCTTGGGGTGGCAGGAACAGGGAGGTGACAAAGTCACCTTCCTCCCTTCACTAGAGTCAGCTGCCAGCTTCCAGCTCTGAAAACAATCAGGCTGACTGTCACAGCTCTCCTGGTCCAAAAGATACTGCTTCATGCAGGTATGCAGAACATCATAGCCCCAGCACACCGCAGGATTCATGACTGCCAAAACCAGCATTACACATTCCTATGTAACCTTATTTAGGTGTTCCTGCTCTGGCAGGGGGATTGGACTAGATGATCTTTTGAGGTCCCTTCCAATCTCTAACATACTGTGATACTGTGTGATACTCTAAGGTGCCAGTGTTGAGCATGCCATAGACATCCTCCCTTTCTCTACTTATCAACTCCCATATCCTCCGCTCTTTTCCCAGTACTTCTGTATTGACAGTAAATGGGAGGGAAGGATGCTCTGTGGAAAGGATAGAATACCCTTGCATATTCCCTGCCTTGTCTCCCTGGGACACAAATGCACAGCTTTCATATTCAGCTTCTCTGTGCTCCATACTGCACCCCATACTCATCTCCCCATTTCCCAAAGCTGATGCTGTGTTTACTAATAAAGAACATGAAGCTAGGCAACAAAGGAGTCATTAGTCTCACTTCTCTGTAGCCTGAGTTCATATCCTCCTCAGAAAAATGGACTTTGTTCTGATTTCTGCCGCTGATCTACTGAAATGTAAATGAGTTTTACTTTTCATTCTCAAAGAGCTCCAAGCAACTTCACAGGCTTCTTTCACTTATCATAACACCACCTTGAATACATTCAGAAAATCTGCTTAGCTAGGACACTTGAAGTTCTGGCTTTGTATTTCTAAGCAGTGTGCTTCATGTTCCTCCTGGGACTGCATTTTCATTAAGAATTCTCTGTATCATTCCTTTCTCTCCACACGAGCTCAGCACATGTACAGTATTGGGATGCCTGGATTAGAAACATAATTAACAAAAGTATTCAAACAACCTTTTTCTTCATTTCCTGGAAGAAGTCAGGCTTACTGTGTGTGCGCGTGTGTGCATTTGTGCTCATGCACATGACAAAGCTGGTTTCCTTCACACTGACACAATAAATGTTTAAATAAAACTTTGTAAAATTCAACTGTTCAACATGTAAAGTTAAAAACCATTAACAACCTTTCTTAATTTCTCAATGGAATCAAGAGTGTGATCCTAGAAATGGGTTGTAATTCCCCAGTAACGGTTTAATCTGGCTGATGGTTATCTTCTGTAACATGATTAAATGCTGATCAGGCAGTTTAGTGTATTTGATCCACGAACACACACACACACACACACACACACACGAATGTGTGAGAGTGGTGAGGCACTGGAATGGGTTGCCCAGTGAAGTTGTGAATGCTCCACCCTTGGCGGTGTTCAAGGCCAGGTTGGATGAGGCCTTGGGTGACATGGTTTAGTGTGAGGTGTCCGTGCACATGGCAGGGGGGTTGGAACTAGATGATCTCAAGGTCCTTTCCAACCCTAACTATTCTATGATTCTATGATTCTAAATTGTGTACACTATTATTTAAGCTTAACCAGCTATACCTGTGCACATACAGGAACTCTGCAGGCACAGTACCTTTACACATTTATACGTCTTTTCTCTGGAATATAGCTGGCATTTGTCAAATGATTTACACCATATGGCAAACAGAAAGCAAGGGAATACAGCATTCATTGACTTTTGCGAAGTAGAAACTAGATCTGAATTCTTTTTTAGCCCACTCAAAATCCTAAGGAAATGCTTCTGCTCACATTTTAGCTCCAGCAGTAACAGTGACCTGTAATTTACATAGCACATCTCTTGAAAAAATCTCAAATTTACAAAGATTGACAGGGGTCATTTCAGCTAACAGTGAACTGCGGAGATGGGGGGAAATAAGTTTGTGACATAAAGAGATAGGCCACAGAACTGAAAGACGAAAGAAAACAATACTGTATTCTCTTGAAAAATGTAGAGGGTAATAGGTAGACACACTATAAATTATAACACTGGATTATCCTTCAGCTTGTAAAAACTGTCAGGAGACCTTCAATACTTATAGATGGTCAGTGCCTCCATTTTCAGCTACCTCTGACAGATGGCTCTTCCCTATGGCCCAGCAATGATATGCCAAGAACAACGATTAGAGACCAACTCAGAGCAAGAGTGGTGCAACACTTTGCAGCTGTATTTAGAGTCAGACACAGAGTTTTCCTTGCATACCCACCTCCAATTCAAAAACAACATGTGAAGACATACTGAAACAATAGCAGTCACATAGTTCTACGTCCCCACCCTGATTTACCACCATAAATCATGCTGAATTGAGAGAAAAGGCTACTCATCGGTCACATAAGAACCCCAGAACTTATTTGTATCCTTTCTAGAAGCTAATAGTTCTACATACATTTAATGCATTAAATTATCAATGCAAATCTCTTTCATTCCCAAAAGTTGAGGATTCTGTTACAGATCAAATCATCAGTTAAACTATTGGCCAGTAATCACAAAACCCAAGCCAACTGCTGACAAACCAAATCCATAACTGGCATTTATAATATATTTATCATGTAACACGTGGCATTTGTTAGCTCTTTACCACATTTTACACAATCTGGTTATTTCCTGACTCCAGTTCCAGTTTCAATCACAGCTCTTCATTTTATGTAAAACATCCAAAAAATAAAATGATTCAAATGCCTTTATCACCTTGGAAAATGTAAACTGTGGGAGTGTGAAATACAAAGTCTTCACCATCCAGTAAAGCGCTAGGCCCAGATGTTCTCTCTGCAGAGTTTTTCCAACAATTCAATTTACTGCTTCCATCCCATTTATGATCCCTTTATTGAGAATCATAATAGGTGTTCAAAAGAAATTTAGTAAAGGAACTGTTATTTTTTCTATTTTGGATCCTGAGGAGAGTCTGGAAGTAGGTTTGCTTGCCCACTTATCATTACCTTCAACTGTGGGATGCATCCAGAACACCACAGCTCTCTCAGATTTGAGCAGCGTCAGTCACCTGGCTGCAGGCAGCTGCCTGGCCCTGCTCCTTACTCCCTCTCCTCCTGTGGCCTACATGCCTCCTAGGTATGGCTTCCCCTTACTTTGGACCTGGTGGGGACACACAGCCCCACCCCCCAGACAAACAGCATAGATAATGTTACCCATGAAGATAAAGATGTGTCAAAAGTGTGTGTGTGTGTGTGTGTGTGTTCGTGGATCAAATACACTAAACTGCCTGATCAGCATTTAATCATGTTACAGAAGATAACCATCAGCCAGATTAAACTGTTACTGGGGAATTACAAAGAGACTTGACACAAAGCACAAGGCAGACTGTAAAGAAGTATAAAACATATATGAAAACTCTTTACAGGAGGGAGAGACCTTGAAGGAGAAACAGCTTTCTCTAGGGGGTGCATGTGTTTCACCCAACAACTTGCAGAGAGCTCCATAAAGGGGTCTGCACATGCAGGCGTCTGCATAAAGGTAGAGGATCCCAAATCTCCCACAGAAGGCATGCGTAAAGAGGGAGACACGCAATGAGAAGGGGAGGTGTTTTTGTAACCCATAGTACCCACAAGTGAGGGGGTGCATACAACTCTGTGCATGTATATGTCTCTGTGTTTCTGTGAATGTGTATGTGTACACTAAGACATAAGTTATAGGACTCTGTTTGGGATCTTCTACTATGGTTTGCCTATTGTATTACTGATCTTGTGTGCATAGTTCACTGATTGTTGGTTAATTACATACTGTCTATAAAGCAATAAACTTATTTGATTCATATTTATTTTAAACTATGCGAACTTAGCAGTTTTTCCCTGTGACGTCTGCTGAAGCAACCAAAGATCTCTGTAGCACAAGAACTTTTTGTTTTCTTCCAGAGCACCAACATTGAATAAATTCCTGTAAAGAATAAATGCATGGTTGGTGAATCACATCTAAATACAGGTGAAATCCCTTAAGTGCATGCAATATTTGTCTCAAAATAATTATTTTGAAGTAAGACATTACACATATGGTTATTTCAGACCTATTTCCCAAGAGTTTATATGCAGATGTTACATGGTTAGCATTTGTAATTAAACATGCTGTTACGCTTTAGTTTGGGGGTCAGCACTTCCTGTTTGCACCACATTTTCCCTTTCAGTTGTCTGTCAAAAGAAGAAACTGGGCTGGATTTGGATCTCAGTTACCACAATCCAACAGAGAAGAGCCTTAGATAAGCCCCACTAAAGAATCAAAACTGTAACTGTACAAGTGTTTCTTGCATGTTGCAGAGTTTCACTAATCCTATACGGTTTGGGGTTGGTTTGGGGTTTGAGTTTTTGGGGTTTCTTTTGGGTTTTGGGGGTTTTCTTTGTTTTGTTTGTTTTGTTTTGTTTTTTAGTGGGCTTGGTTTTGGGGTTTTTTGTTTGGTTTTTTTTTCCACAATATCAACTCAGAATTTCCTTTTTCTGTAAGACAAGACAAATCTTTTCAATTTTACTCATTTAATTGGCCTGGCCAAATCTCCTTTCTTCCATAGCTGTAATAACATATTCTAGTATTCCCTAAAGCATGTTTTGCTGTGCATGCCTGGATATGCTAGTCAGTGCTAATTTGCTATAATCCTGCTGTCCTGACTTTCCCAGACTGATACATATGTAGGCAAAGTGTGGACTTAGCAACAGCTAAGTCACAGCCCTGAATACTGCCTAGCATGGATGCAGTACAGCAAACTCTCCACACACCCTCGCAGTACATACAGGGCATAAATGGGCAATCAATCAGGAAGGCTCTAACACTTACCAAAGAATCAACTTTGAACAACTTGGTAAAGGAAACAAACACAACAAAAATCTATTTCTGGGCTGAAACTATAGCTGGATATCCCAGCCAAAGATAACTGTATTTCACAAAATTGCAAACCTCACATGAGGGTTTAGAGTGGAAAAACACTGACAGGCCATTGTCTGCGGCACTGTATTCACAATACTGCAATTATAGTTTTACCATAATAAGTGTAATTCTGTGGTCAGAAAGATGTCAAGAATATGATATTTTTCCATGGAATACTTCTTCCTTCATAGATGTTTGGCTTGAAATCTGGAGTTAAAGTTGCAGTGTTGTTTGCATTATTTTTCTCACATTTTCATTTTTGGGGGCTGATCTACATAGGTGCTTTAACTTGGGTTCTCTTTTTAGACACATAAGAAAAAATTACTTCATTTTTTCCAAGCTTGATTAATTGCACATAAAAGTAGATGTGTAAACACTTTCTATTATTTGATGTTTACAATCCTCTCTTTGGACTCACAGCAGTACTCCTTTGGGTATTATCAGCCACAAAAAATGAAGATAGCTTTTTTCTCTCTTTTCAAATTAGGTCACCGCTGTTACTCAGCAAGATCCTTGAGGTCTCACCAAGCTGTGCTCCTCCAGGCTGGCTTGGCAAAAGACATATCCTAATCCACGCTGCCTGATGACAACTGCCACAAGATACCAGTCTTACACGCACTGAGGGCTTCTTTACCACATGGCTGGGGAAGGTTTCTGGCTCCTCAGCTCAATACATGAGCAAAAAATCCTTCAGCAGATACTAAAGACCTGACCCCATAATGAAACAAGCACGAAAAACAGTATTGTCTAATGTACCCTCGTGTATCTAAGTGTGAGATGAGCTTTAGAAGGGAAAGGATATCAATGTCTGAACTGCTAAAAATGTTACTTCTGATAGGTCTAAAAGATGGGTTGGTAATCATTACTGCCGAGTAGTGGGTAGCCCTCCTTCCTGGATGTTCCAAATCTAATGAGCTCTAACAAGCTCTAACAAGGAAACAAGGTCAGAATCTCACTGGGAAATTACTGGAACAAGAACATTGCTTTGAGGGCCCAAGCCTGTTCACCACTTTCTCTCAGTAGTACTTGTGTAAGCAATACTCCTGATGTTAATGTGATTATCTAAAGGCAGAAGGAATAGTCATACAAATAAGGGTTGGGATTCATGCCTAGTAATCTGTCTAATCTGGCACTCACTCTCCTTCAGCTGCACTAGATGTTTTCCAGCAGAAGACTCTCAAATAATAGATCCAAAATACACTGATATCCTGGGGGAAAATTCTATCATAGCTTATGAAATCTTTCCTAGGACATGAGCATTCATCAAGCTCTGTGCAGAGAGCAGAAGGATCCAGGAGAAAAGTGCAATATCAGGAGGGCTATAGTTTAGTCTACGGGTCCTTTTCTAAGTGCTAATACTATATGTATTGTCCTAAAACTGCACATTTCCTCAATAGGGTACATAGCAGTGTTAGTGATTTAAGCATCAGGTTTCACTGAGGTAAGAGAACCCTGAGATATCAACCTAAAAAAGTAAAATACAAACTCCTATCAACATCACATTTGTCCTCACACACCTGCAGACACAAAACCAAGGCTCTGAAAAGAACACGCCGGATGTCCTGGTAGGTCAGACCAACATCCAGCTCACCCCAGTATCCTTCCTCCAACAACAACAAATGATAAGAATATGCAAACCAGGCATATACATTTCCTTTGTTCTCCATCATCCACAATCATTGTATTAGGGACGTTAGCGAGCACACATCCATACCCATTCTTCTAGTATCTCTTTCTGAACTTGCAGTCCATTTAATTGTTTAGTCTCCTTTCCAGTCTGCTGACCCATCTGTTTCCAAAACATCTGCTGGCAGTAAATTCCACAAGTTCACTATATATTAAAATTCCACAAGTTCACTATACATTAAAAAAAAGCTATTCCCTTTTATCTTTCCTAAAATAACCACTTTTTGGTTTCAATGAGTGCCCCCTAGCTCTAGTACCATAGGATTTGGAGAACAATGAACTGCATTCACTCTACCCACCGCCTTGATTTTACCAATCCTGATCATATCCATTCTCTCCTAATTGAAGCTCATGCTGTGCTTGAAGATCGCTCTCTTCTATTTACCGCCTGAGAATATGGCTTGTGGGCTTGAGTGGGACTGTCCCTCTGCCTTTCACTACCCTCTTCAAAACATGGGCAAGGATCAGCTCTCTAAGACTGCAGTTCCAGAACAGAAATGTCAACAGCAAGCTAAATTTTCTTATGATTTATCATCATGGCTTGGCATAAAGGTCACTGAATGCCAGAGGTGGTTAAAGGAAGGGACTGAGAATTGGGAAGCTGGCAATTGAGATAAGTTATTGCAAAATCACAGCTTCAGCCACCCTCTGTGCAACCTATAAGAATTAGGATATTGCAGGCCTCTTCCTTCTGGGAGGTATGTTGCATTTTACTTTACTTTATCTTTTTGTATGAGAATGATCTGGAGGATGCTTTTGATTTGGATACTTCTATCTATAACCTTGCCCTTAGTGAACCTGAAAAATGATAGAGTCATGATCCTGCCTGTCAATGGCCATGGATAGGTGTGAAACAGCAAGAACAGCGGGCATGAACTCATGTCTAGGAAAGAGTAAGGATAGGGCATGCTTATTATGAACTTCCACCCTAAAACCTTCCTGGCTTCAAACTATTTTACAGCCCAGGAAGCTGCTCTGATGCATATACAGTTTTTAGGTACGCCTCAGTGTGTCTGCCAGAATTTGGGCAAGGGATCCTGTGCTTTGGCCCCTCAGTGAGCTGTTGTTTGGAAAACTCTTGTTTCAGTGTGTGCAGCTAAAAACAGACCCCTTTGTAACAAGCACATAGTGGTGACAGTTATCAGAGATTCAATGTCTATCACAGGATGATAAATATTAGGGAAAGGGTCTGAAAATATACACACACACAAAAATCCTTCTTCTGTTCCAAGACACTTTCATCTCCATGAGTTTTTTTCAATTAGCTGAAACCACCACACAACGACAAACAAGCCACTTCAAATGTCTCTGAAATCCCTTGGGATTTCACTCTGATTTCCTGAACAGCTTTAAAATTCACATATTTGTTAAGAAAGACAGGAAATCTGGGATATCGTGGAAGCAGAGCACAGCTAGTGGCCTCAATCTGGATTTATTTAGACCAAGGATTTCTGAGATACTGAAAAGAAAAACCTCCATTTCTTCAGGAGATGAAGTCTATCAACTTCTGAGAACTCAGCAAGTAAAACCAAATTGCTACAGTGATCAGAACCCAAGGCAGTTACAGTGCTCCCAAAGCACTGCATATCACAATCATATTCTTACATTCTGCTCCGATTAATCTCTCCACTATAAAACGTAGCTAAAGCCTGATTTTGCTGGAGACCTCAAGCTAAAATTGTGGATATAATCACTCACAATAAAACTGATTATTGTCAGTTGCCAGGGCCCACAGTCAGGATTTTGTAGGCAGTGTTCACGACCTTCCAGTATTACTACCTTGTTGGATTCAGCAGCTGGAAAGATTCCTGAGATACCATTTGACCAACCATAATTCTGAGTTGCATTTCACTGAAATTACCAAGAATTTCAGTCAGTGCCATACCCACTCAGTCCCAGCTCTTCCTGTGCACCCCGATGCTTTTTAGACCCTCCTGACTTAACTGAGACAAATGACTGACTGAACTAATTCGTATTTTTCTGCCTGGTTATGTTTCACCAGACTACTCAGTTGACTCATCAATTGAGGCTTGGGAAAGAAGGAGCAAAACGCACCAATTACTACAGAAAATAGGGGACTGGAAAGCAGAATTGGAAATGAAAAGGCAGCAGCGAGCTGTTAAATTTGAGCACCATCTCCTGTGAAATCACTGCCCAAGAACCCATCTCTTCTTCCCTTTAGTCCATGTCTATATATGTTTAGTTCCTAGAAAAGGCTTTAGTTTGTGTGGCTGTTTATTAATGTATATATTCTGCAAGATTACTTCATGGTTATTATAAACAGCAATATCTCTGCCTTTTAACATTTTATTGAATTGCCAGGGATGATTCTGGATCTAAGCTTTCATACTAAATTGTCAAGGAAGTATATCACCTCAGAACTGAAGGGTAATGACCCATAATGGGAGCCCAATGAGGCTGTAGATCAGTCTCCTCAGCCTTTTAAACAATGTTCTATTACTTTAAAACCACTGTCCTTCTCACTGCTTATATACATGTATATATATGAAAGCTTACAGAATCTATTTAAATAGTCGCCTTTTTGTACCAGAGCATAACTGACTTCTTTCCTATTTAATCTGATTATTACACCTGAAGCCTCTGAATCCTCATAAAAAAATATAGTTTTTAACCATATTTTGCTCCTCTTCCATAGTCCCACCTGCTGAAGAGAACAATCTTTTGCACAGAAAGAACTATAGTTGTCTCAGTGTGCTCAGCTGCTCTTTTCCTCCAGTCAGGACCTTTTCTCCTGTCTCTAGCATTTCAGAGGCACTACTACATTCTACAGGTCCCTTCTGGTATCACATTATGTTCTAGGATAGCAGTTAGCATTAAATCTTACTTGGAGCTTACAACTATGAGTAGCCTTTGGTGTTAATGCAAAGACCAACAAAAACCGCAAACAGCTCACAGCAGGAACTGGGTCTTTTATGTGATTCATCCTGCCAACAACCTCTCTTAACAACAGGCAGACTAAGCAAAAGTGTTCAAGGGTAGGGAGATGGGCTGCATGACAAGCCCCTTAGAGGCTTTTTGTCATATACAGAACACTAGCAAAGCAAGGCACATGCTCAGCCATTCCCTGGAGAGATAGCATATATATTCAGTGTGAACGCAGGTGAGCCTAACAAAAGGTCACACAGCATCAGCATGGATGGAACTTTCTGGGAACTGGGCTGTACGATTTTAAGAAGCCTCCACTCCACATTTTTAACACTTTTTCTGTTCACATTACTTTTCATGAAAATGGAAAAATATATCCCTGAAACTAAAGCAATTTACTTGCCAAATCTGAAAGCTGTTTTTCCAAACCAGAGAGATGCTAGAGGCTGTTCAGTGAAACAATAATGTTTATAATAGACAAAAACGTGCATTCTCCCCTAAATTCATCGTTATAGTTGGCTTGATTGTTGTAAATGGAACTTTCAAAAACAAAGCAAACAAATCATAAAACAAACCAAAACAAGCTAAACTAAACCAGCTGGAAGCAGACACCCAACAGAGGAAGTTTCAGCTCAGACTGGCAGTTATGAACAACAGAAAACTAGACTAGAAAGCTCTCAACAACATTAACATTTGCTTTGCTGGTAGCTCTGTTTATACCTCACTGTTAGGACTGAGGGGTTTGATTTATCATGCTACCAACAAACTAACTTAATTATTTTCCTATTAAAAAGCTCTCATGGGTCTCACTACCTGTACTGTAACCATTTCACAGCATAAAATAGTTGATGTAACAGCTTAGAGAAAACAATACCAAACACTTTTTGCAATTGAAAATGGAAGGGTACATAACAAGCAGCATATAATTACATGAATTCAAATTTAGCCCAGACTTCAGGGTTATCCAGTCTACTTTGGTAAGGAGTATCATTGAATCAGTAACCACAACTAGTTATTATCCTAGAAGTGCCAAAAAACACTCTATTTGTTCCACTTTGGAGCTCCCTCAAGTAGAATTGCATGGCTTTGCTTCATTTAACCCACTGTTTATTTTACTGTGCTTTTCAATAGCCACAAGTCCCAGAATACTTCATAAAGAAATCCAAGATTTCTGGATTTCAGCTTATGAATCTGCTTTCCATTTCCATTTTGGAGCCGTCCTGCCCTCAAGTGTCCTATGTTTGTTTTCCAAAGTTGCTGTACCTCCAGTCTTCCTTCCCACAGATACTGGTGAGATAAGGAGAGAAGATTCTGTTTTCCTCTGAGCAGACTTGGACAGCTCACATGGAAAAGGTTTATACCACAACAGTTAAATGCTAACAGAAAAAAAACAAATAGCATATTAGGAGTGGAAATTAAAGACCTTAACCCTAATGAGAATACTTATTTACTTTCCAGCAAGCTCTTTGGAGTGGAAAACTCTCACACCTTTAGGCAGAGAAATCTAAACGAAGCAGAAGATTTTTGGCAAGGATTTTCAAGCGATCCCTGAAGAAGGCAGCTATCCAAGTCCCATCACACAGCATTGTGCGTCCCTCCCTGTTACAGCCATGTTTATGCCCAGCCTATTTGCAGGAACAAGGGAAGCGTGGGGAATGTTGCAGGCAGGCACCTCCAAATTACTGCTGAAGGACCCATCCTGTGCTGATCAAGAACAAGCTCACTTGAGAGAAAACTAAAGAAATACCGCCAGGGGTGACAAAACAGGCACAAAAATAGCTTTTAGAAGAATAGCTTCAGCAAACAGGGCTACCAGACAAGTGTGCAAATAACCATGTCAAGAGTTTTCACAAACTAGCTACATGTGTAGCATCTCAGCCTTGAGCTTTGCACCTGTTCTTTCCCCTGACCAACATCAGCACTGGGTCTATGTTTGCATGACTTCATGCAGGCAACCCTCAGAGTTTCACAGGTGTCTCTAAGGTGGTGCAGGCAGAAGACCTCCACCAAGCCCCTGCCCTTGTCTCTATGGGATAGGCACCCTTCAGGTACAAGCAGCACCGCAGACATGACTCTTGTTCACGAGCTCTTCCACGCCCACCATGGCAGGGCTGGGTATTTTAGGTTTAAAAGGCTAAAATAAGCCACGGATCTTCCTGGGGCTTGTGAAGCCCAGGCAGATAAGCCGGGCGAGGAGCCTCATGAGGCGGAAAACACCAACCCCGGGGGTGGGCCCTGCCGCCCAGGTGATACGCAGATAGACTCCACAACTCGTTAAAGTTGTAAAGTAGGTATGCTTTGTTCAGCGCTGAGGCGCACGAGGGAATCACTCCTCCAAAAGCATGCGTGCCTTTCCTTTGCCACTTAGTTTGTTTATATTACATATAATGATTACATAAATATGAGATTGCTTCACGCCTAATACATATGCAAAACCTATTGCCGTCTAGTATTATAATTAAGTGTTCTGGCATTCGTCCCATTGATGCGCTTGCGCAGTGCCTCCTGGTGGGGGTCGTTAGGATGAAGGCCTGTAGTTCATCCCCGCGAGTAACCTCTTGCTTTCACGCAGACGCAATAGGGTTTCGGCTCCTATCCAAACCTCAGGTTCCGTACAAGCCGGTTTTATGTATCTTAAAGCAGAAACTTGTCAAGATTGTAAATTCTGTTACTCTGGTTATCTTTTGCTCCTTTTCTTTCTATGGATACTACTTAAACAAGAATGTCTTTTAAATGTTCATCACATAAGTTACGAATCTTATGTACTACAATTTTGCCTAGCAGCTGTAACTCCTACAATTCTGCTTCACAGTTCTAGCAACTTTAACTCCTACGGTTCTGCTTCACCAAGCACAATGACTGCTTAAGCAAGCAATGTGATAAACGTTAAGCAGGCACTGTTAACCCTTTAATTCCAGGTATCACAGGGACCCAGAAAAACAGGGTGCGAGGCCCCGCTCGCTGTCCTGGGCTATACGGGTCCGTCTTCCTGACTTCCCGTCTCAGCCAAGCGCCACAAAACGCGGCTTTCCCCGCGCGCAATAAGCTCCGCAAGCGGAAGCCCTGCCGACACAATGGCGATAGGCGCCCTCCTTCGCGGACGACCAGAAGCCGGAAAGAGGGCGGTGAAGCGGCCGCCGTTGGCGCCGCAGCACCGCGGCGCCGGCCCGGCGAAGCCTAATGGTGCCTGGCGGCCAGGGAGGCGGGGCCGGAGGAGGTCGGAGAACGGCGCTGCGGGACGAGGTATGCTGGTGGAGTGTTGTGTCTAGAGGAGCTGAGGGCAAGCGGGCCGTGGGGAGGGCGGTGGGGCTCGCCTCGGCAGCCGCCTGGCTTCGGCAGGGGGTCCGCCGCGGCGGGCGGGGAAGCGAGCGCGGGACTGCGCGGAGCGGAGGCGGCAAGAAGGGTCTGCTGAGCGCGGGCCCGGAGCGGGAGATAGAAGGCCTAAGGCCACCCCTGAGGAGGAGCGTTCGGCTGTCTGCCTAAGCCACGCGGGCCCTGTGGATCAGAGGCCAGGCTCAGCCTGGCCCCTACCACTGCAGACCTTGTTTTAGGGATGCCACGGCCCCCTTAACCCCACTCGTCTTCCTGACCGGGTTACAGCTGAGGGCAGGGTGGGTGCTGGCTGTGAATTACTTGCTTCAATATTAAAGGATTGATGTACAATGACGAGTGTGTGCTTTTTCCTGCTGCCCCTTTAACGCTGTGATCAAAGCCACACCCACTCAGGTAGAAAGAAGGATGCAGGTAATTAGTACACACTTAATCTGGGTGAAGGAGGGTAAAGGTGTATTCATCAGCTGGTGGGAGAGAGGCCATAGTGCTGCTGCAGCTGTCTGGCCATTCATGCGTTTAGAAAGCACAGCCGGGGAAGTAGAGATCAGTGTTAAAACAGGAATTGAAATACTTTATGGGGAACAGAAGTGTAACGTGGGATAGTGCATCAAAATCTAAAGGTGAAACAAAAGGAGTGCAGACAGACAGAGGATGAATCTTGTGTGTGTATAGGTTCCCAAAGATGGCCTGTCTGGAAACTTCAGGTAAATTCTGAAAATTCCTATTTTTACTTGATGTTGCTGAGCCTGTCACATTCCACTTGAAGTACCCAAAGTACAGCCGTGTTGACAAGGCACTGAGCAGTGCACTGACAAGACCTGTATGTATCCGTAGTGTATGCCCAGATCAGCCATGTGGCACAGGCACAACAAAACCTTGGGGTGGTGTCAAGCTTTTTGCTTGCATACATGTGTGTTTGACTGGGAAAAAGCATGCCACGTACATCCCCAAAATGCCAATCTCCCCTGCTGGAAGTACAGTGTACCTTCGTACTGAGGTGAGGAAGGACAGCAGTTAGTGAAAAAATGATACAATAGGCAATAGACACCCTATAACCTTTTCAATGTCTTGACACAGTAGTTAAACATGACTTAGGAGATTGTAGTGTTACTTAGAACACTTAAGTAATGTTTTTGGGGGTTTTGGTGGTTTTTTTACCAGGAGGAAAGATTTTGTCTTCAGTTGCAATGTGTTTTGTTTTCCAGAGTTGGGACCATGGCTATTGACTGGATTGGTTTTGCATATGCTGCATTGCTGGCTGTTGGAGGTGTTGTAGCATACACTCGTAAAGGTAAATGCAGCAGGGTTTGGAAATGAAGTATTGGGGGTTCTCCTCTGCACTTTCTTAAAATAAATAAATAAATACTGCAAGACATGAAAACTTCGCTATGATGAATACAGCTACATCTGAAATCCATCCTGCACTGTTGTAAATGAGCTGAGTCTCATGAGATTTACTTGGGTCAACATAAGCATTTAAATGGTCACTTTTTTCTGTTAATCTGGCTGATGAGTTTGTTTTCAGGGCAGAAAGGGCTGTCATGTTATCTTTGGCCTTCAGCATATCTGGGGTCTTTTCATTTCCTTTAATCAGCCCTGTGTTGAGCCCAGAGGGATAATTTTTGATTAAAGCTTGTTTTCTGTGGAAGCATCCAGGCCCGAATCTGAGATTCCCAGATGCACACTGTAAAGAAAACCCTTTACTTGTGCATTCTGATTTGGTGGTTAATTATCTCATACTCTTAGAGCTGTGCATTTTCACTCGAAGATAATCAGACAGGTTTTAGGTTATCATGTATTATAAACCTCATTTTCCATATTCCAGCTGGTTTTGCAGCCCTTTCAAGCTGTGCTCGAGCCGAGCATCCCGGCAGAGGTCGCAGTGGTACCGAGGACGGGCAGGCCGGCTCTTCCGGCTGGTCCCTGTGATCTCTCCCGCAGTGCAGAGATATCCCGGCAGTGCATCAGTCTTGTTCGCTGTGACCATCATCCATCCCGATTCCTGTGATATAGTCACTGTTTTGCCCGGTTAGCGTGCACATACTTGACCTTAGAGACATGGCTTTATATCTGACTTCCTGATTTGTACCCAGCTGTACCCACTGACTATCCCGTTCACTTGTTCTGTTCACTCTTTAGTAGGTGGTCAGCCCTTGTGGCAAATCTAGATTATTTTTTCTAATGGTAGTAATTTCTGTTTTCTTGCAAACTCTTGATTAAAAATATTCGCTATAACGGGACTGGGAGCTAAATGACATCTGGGGGTCTGGATTCTTTATTTAGAAAGATTTGGGAATCAACTTAATCCAGATAATGCCTACTGTGCTGATTATACACTTTTATCGTGGTACAGAGTCAAATGCCTGTTTGGAAACCTGAGAATATTACTGAAACTCTTTATGAACCAGTTTTGTAATGGCACTGAAAGAAGGTATCAAGTTTCTTTGAAAAGACATATTTTCATCTTCATTGTGATCTATTTGTGTTTTATTTTTTTATTGTGATGTTGGTAATACCATTTCTTTGTCCAGGACTGATATCAGACTAAAAGGCCTATGAATACATGTGTGGTCCAATTTATCCTTTATATATATTGACACATTTCTACCATTTTTGGAGACTACCAAGTGCTGTAAAACATAGTTAAAATCAACAGACAGTGTAGAGAAATTACAAAAAATGCTTCTAAAGGTATGTGTGGTAGAGAAAATGGCCAAATTTAGGTTTGTGCTTCAAAGATTATTTTTCCCAAACTGCAAGTATTACTAGCTCCTGATCATCTTCATGTAATTTAGTCAACTTTGCCCCTAATGCCATGCAAGAGAATGACCCAGTTATGGAGATATTGCCTCTCTATTCACACTGGCTGCGCTAACAGCAGTGTAGCAAAATCAGTTCTATGTTTAAAATATTTGGATAACACTATGTAGAGAGAGAACTACTGTGAAAAGATTGAGATTAAAGACAGTGCATTGAGAAATAACACTTCAATGGTTTCTTGCAGGTAGTAAAATCTCTTTAGCTGCTGGTCTCACCTTTGGTTCTGTGGCTGGTTATGGAGCTTACTGCTTAACACGTGATCCGAGAAATGTGAAGGTATCATTGTGTAAGTGTTTTACTACAGTAAACAAACAAATAAACAAAACTATCCCCCCCCAAAAAAAACCCACCAGTTTCCTGAACTTGATGTATAATTCTCTGTTTTATCAAACTTTGAGTATTACTTTGGCTTTGGTTTAAGTGTTAGCTTTTAAACAGTTTGACAACCTGCAAAATTCGAGAGCTGAACTGTAGAACTATTCGCAGGGTAAGGCAGTCATTCACACAAAGCCAGCAGGTGTGTTTCCGCCTGGCAGCACCTCCCTTTATTAGATGGTTACCTAACATTGCAAATATTGTCAAAGCCAGCAAAGAAACATGGGAAAATACTAGCATAAAGTCATTAGCACTACAGATAGGAATGTAATTTGAGAAGTAGGTGTGGGATCCAGTCTTGGCACAATGTAGCTTATCCTCAGCTCCCAGTGACACAAAGAGTTTGACTTAGTGTTTTTCCTTTGTTGCTAAGAAATACAGGACACAAACCATGCAGTAATTGTCATGTTACCTAGTTTGCCATGAAACCTTCATGGAGGCAAGAAACTACAATCTCTAAGGGGGACATTAGCCTCACACAACTGATTTGCAGTAAGAGCTGTTGGGAGCTTGTCTCACTCATGATTTTAGCAAAGGTGGCTTAGGCTGTAGTTTCATATGCAGAAATGCATTTCAAATACATTTAAACCAGATAATGCACAATCATCATTGTGATTAATAATGCACACTTTTGTACCAGATAAGTACACAATCACTTTTTCTGGACTTAGTTAGTTCTGTTCATGCCGGCTTTGTGTTTTACACCAGCCAGAGTTGTAAAACTTCCAAGTTCAAAAAATCTTGAACAGAATTGTTAGCAAAGTGTGTTCCCACTTAGTTCTTTATTAAAGGTGGCAGTGGCATATCTGATCGTAGAATCACAGAATGATTTTAAGTAGCATAGGTAGCATACAGTGTTGTACTTTTAATTAAATTGCTAATTTGGATACAGAATTTCTGGAAGAGAATACTAATTAAAACTTACTAAATGTTGCCTGTTTCCCAATTCCCTGGTTTGGAAAAGACTAATACAAACATCAGATATACTAAAATATTGACAGTGTTGTGCATTTCGTGTAGCTGTAGGCTTGTGAGGACTTCCTTTCAGCTGGAGAAATGTATATTACTAATTTAATAGAAATTATAGCAATATAGATGAGAAGAGTTCACTATACTTGCCTTACAAAATTCTTATATGTAGAGTAAAAGGAACAAAAACTTCTCAAAGTAGTCTTAGTTTAGAATGATTATAAAGTAATTTTCTAATTGCTTAAAACCTAAACTTATATTTATCCCTGGCTATGAATGGGTAGCCTCTTCGAGATTCACCTGTGCTGAATAAAACAAAGGTGTCTGAACTATGTGTGGTAATTTTTGCCTGAAGCGAGTTAGGAAGTATTCATACAAAGTACTCTGCCAGGGCCAACCATTCAAGGTGGTTATAATCTCTTCCAGGCGGATATACCTCAGTCTGGGAGAGGGTGTCTTCTGGTTTTTATGTGCATAGATATCACAAATGAATAAAGAACTCAATAGGAAGACTTCAGAGGAAGGGAGAGATTTTTGACCTGCTCAAAAACATCTGCAAGTGCACACCTTAAAAACCTTTGGTGGCTACTGTATCTGCCAATAAGGATAATAAGGGCTTTCTGTAAAAAAGGGATATTGCTTTTGTAGAAAATCAGAATGTGTTCTTATGCTAAACCTCCCAAAGTGCCAAAAGCAACTAGAGTACAAATGGAAGGAAATTAAGTGCGTTGAAGAAGTAACTGTTCTGAACTTAGCAGTAGAGTAAATTGCAATGCAAAATTAAACGAGTACCCAAACCTGTAAAAGCTTAGGGAGAAAGTAAAATCCCCCTCCAAACCCATAATTAGCTATAGTATTTATCACTTATGCAAGTAATGTTTTAGTATGAGACCTTGATAGTAGGATTCTTGTAACTTGTCCTATATACAAAGAGCATGTAGCATACAGATAGCCAGGCAAATTTTCTCATTTTTTTTATGTATTTCAGGCATTTTCCCATTCCTTCTGAAATTAACTCTGTGCTTTCTTGAATACTTTAATGCAATTTTATGTGTTTGAAGTAGGTGTAGAAATTCAGACTTCAGTATGCCACAGTTTGTGCTATTCAGAGTGCAAGTTGATACATCTAATTTCTAATCTGAATCTGATTTACTGAATTGAATTTGGCTTGGTTTATTGAATTTCTTTGACTGATTTAAGGTGAAATAGTGAATATTATCACTTCTGAAAATCAGGTCTAAAAGTTGAATGACTTGAAAACTCACTGGCACATGTGAAAAGCCAGATATTAGTAACCAGGAAAAAAGAACATTATAGAGTGAACAGGCTTTGTAGCCTGTAATTAATTGCAAATGTAATCAGGGCTCCGGCAAGATGCATACTGTGGAATAGTCCACTCTTCAGACATTCCTGAGAGGATCAAGGGTATAGGACCAGAAAATAAAAGCAATGGATAATGGAGCATAATAGATATTTTGCAGGGTGTTTTTAATGACTATGCACTCATAGCTGGTAGAGTTTTGTCAGATGCTTCTGTCAGAGCTTGTTTTATAATGCTGGAGAGAGTTTAAAACTAATTCTTGATGCCTGTGAGCACAGGACTGTCCACTGAGTTTGCGGAGAATTACCCAGGTGGTTTTAACTATTCCATAAAAAAAAAAGGGAAGAGATTTATGTAACTGACATTTGTTTGACTGCAGGAGCCCAGTTGCCCATGAGAAGTTCTGCCTCTCTGCTCACCTCTAGAAAGCATTTCAGGTGACACTTCTTTGACAAAGCTAGCTGTCTTTGCAGAGTTCTGTGTGTTCTCATCGATCTCCTCCTTTATGTAGCACTCTGCAGGCGTAGTTTCGTATGAAATCCCCATGCTTGATCAGTTCATTGCTACCTCCATTTTTAGGTAAAACTGCTCCAGGGTGAAGATTCAGTTCCTTTCATGACATTTGTTCTCTGCTGCTGGCACTGCATTTGTTGCCCTCTTGGGCTGCCAATCTCTTGTCACAGACAAGGATGGCTCCCTCATAGGAAATCAGTGAACTTGTGGTCATGATGAAGGAGATGCTGATAGCCATATTCTGTACCTAAAACAAGTGGAAATCCTTCCAATCTAGTTTTTAAGGCTCAGCAAATGAAGAGCTAGCATTCTAAAACCAAAACAGATAAAGTTGGATGCTCTAGCTCTTTGAATAGTTAGAAATCAGCTGCAATGATTTAGGGTGGTGGGATTTATAAGGCACTATTCTTGTAATTTAGCATACATGTTACTGTTGTGGTGAAGATTCTTCCCATTTATTTGTATCCCCATGAATATAGGGAAGTAGAATTTGTTGTCTGACAAACTTACTTAGTATCTATGAAATAGGATTTAGCATTCTGCTGCATGTGGAAGCCTTATTTGTAGCTGAAGGAAATCACAGCAGTGTATTTTGGAAAAGCAAGAATGTTTTTATAGACCCTATCTCTGATCTGATGTTTTATTAAATTACAGTTCATAGTAAACCAGCAATGACCTTTGATAACTCTCCATGTTCCTGAATGGTCCACTGGGAGAACTGAGAACATAAATATATTGAATTGTCTTTTACAGTTTCATCTTTTCTTTTGACCATTATAATGGGAATGAGGTTCAAGAGGTCCAAGAAATTAATGCCAGCCGGTCTAGTAGCATGCCTGAGGTAAACATATATTAAGGATCTTGATGTAAAAATT
Source organism: Psittacula echo (assembly GCF_963264785.1). NCBI lineage: Eukaryota > Metazoa > Chordata > Aves > Psittaciformes > Psittacidae > Psittacula > Psittacula echo. Next base: position 83,828,668 of record NC_137738.1, on the reverse strand, counting down.
TCACTGATTTTCAAGTAGTTGCCATGTAACATATGATTCAAACCAGTGTCAGTGGAAGGTATTATCATCCAGCAACTGTATGATTTAAGCGAAATTAGTTTGGAGGTCACAATCCTGTTTCCAGTGAACAGCTTTTTCATCTCACTAGGCGGCTACATCTAACATGGACTGACTTTCTCAGCACAGAAAGGAGAGATCTGCAGTTAAATATTAATGCACATTAATAAGGCTCTTGGGAGAACCTGAGGTAAGCCTCAGTGTTTTCAAACACATATGCATAATATTAGTCATCAGATTTCATCCAACACAGTAATCTTAGAAAAGACAAGCACTTTTGACTTTTTTCCCAGTCAGTCTGTAACTCAAAATGTTTTTCAACTGTAAGTCAGAATCTTCACCTTCGGAAGGTGTAATAACTGTTGCTGTGTTGTTACTACATTTAATATAGCCCCATTAACAGTTTTACTTACGTACAGGGAAGAAAAAATCAGATGCAAATTGTCAAGATACAAAACTTAAGAATCAGGACTTAAACTGGAAGATTTCCATTTTGGATTGGTAGGTGGACTGTGTTTCCACAGACGCTGAGGCTGTAGATTTAGATCTTTTAAAAGATTGCTTAGTAGAGGCTCTAATGTCAGGTATTTATGAATGTGCTGTTATTCAGTGCTGACTTTAATACACAACTATATGTATGGGGTTTATTATTCTGAGATTTTTAGGGGTTTTGATTTTTTTTGTTTTTCTTGCAGCCTTCTGATGATTTTGAGGCTTGTTTTGATGCTGCTCTAGGGGAATTTGGCAGTGTCAGAGCTGAAGTATGACTGCCACACCCACCGAACAAACAGGCAAGCTCTTCATACTTGAAAGACAAGTTTGAACACAAGTCTTACATTGCATTTATCTTTTCTGTAAAAGGTCTGTACCTGTTATTTGATTATTGACATTTGCTGATATTTTGCAAGCTTTTTTTAAACTAAAATGGGTGGCTTGTTGATAATGTATTTTGATCTACTTCTGTTTAAGCACTCTGTTAACTCAAGGAATCTTTCTCTGTAAGTTTAATCTCTTTTAGGGGTGCTGAGCACCCCAAGAAATTGGTTAGTCTTGCACTATATCTCTGAGAGAAGGATATATATAAATACATGTTTTGCTAAAAAGGTATATTGTATTGAACCATAATTTCCTAGCTTCTGAGATTAAGTAATCAATTCTAATCGCACTGTCAATTACTAATCAGTACAGGCTCGGGCCTGTGCTGTGTTGCACTAGAAAACCCACCTTCTGTTCAAACACAGTTTCTTACCCCACTGTTTCTAAATGTAAAAACTATTATCAGTATTCAAATAAAATGCAAAATGCTTGAAGCGTCTTCGGTTTTTATGCAGACTAATGAACCATTTTGTCAACAAAAGAGTCTGGTGATTGTCAGGGTCCGACTGGAGAAAAAACCCAGTGATCTGCATTATACTGAGTATGGTTTAACACGTAGCAGGCTGTAAATTTCCACTTGCATGAACCGCGGCTGAGGAAGGATCACTATCATGCACAAATAGGATCTGAACTCACTCTCAGTACTCTTCTAACACATTTGCTGTTTCTGGTCTTACACAGATTATCTTGCTGAAGCCTTCCCCATACACAACGGAGACTATTTAGGCATAAACTCTTCAGGGATTGAAGTTGCTTTGGCTTGCATAGAAAAGAATTAAATATTCACTGGGTCTCAAAGCTTAGCTAAGGCTGACTTCTGGTGCACAGGAATGTGTGGCCAGTTCATTAGGAGACTGAACATGGGTGAGTGCACTGTTGAAAACAGAGGTATTTTGCTTCTTTTCATTTCTTTCATACAGAGCTTGCTTATAAAGACTATCATATATCAGATCTTAATGCTGCACAAATCCACCAGCAGAATACCAACTTACTGTTCTAGGCAGGAGCTCAGATGATGACAAGGAAGCAGTTAAGCTCATAGAATCATAGAATAGTTAGGGTTGGAAAGGACCTTAAGATCATCTAGTTCCAACCCCCCTGCCATGGGCAGGGACACCTCACACTAAACCATGTCACCCAAGGCCTCATCCAACCTGGCCTTGAACACCGCCAAGGATGGAGCATTCACAACCTCCTTGGGCAACCCATTCCAGTGCCTCACCACCCTCTCAGAAAAGGATTTCTTCCTTATATCCAATCTAAACTTCCCCTGTTTAAGTTTGAACTCGTTACCCCTTGTCCTGTCACTACAGTCCCTAGTGAAGAGTCCCTCCCCAGCATCCTTATAGCCCCCCTTCAGATACTGGAAGGCTGCTATGAGGTCTCCATGCAGCCTTCTCTTCTCCAGGCTGAACAGCCCCAACTTTCTCAGCCTATCTTCATACAGGAGGTGCTCCAGTCCCCTGATCATCCTCGTGGCCCTCCTCTGCACTTGTTCCAACAGTTCCATGTCCTTTTGATGTTGAGGACACCAGAACTGCACACAACACTCCAAGGGAGGTCTCACGAGAGCAGAGTAGAGGGGCAGGATCACCTCCTTTGACCTGCTGGTCACGCTCCTTTTGATGCAGCCCAGGATATGGTTGGCTTTCTGGGCTGCGAGCACACACTGCCGGCTCATGTTCATTTTTTCATCGACCAGCACTCCCAAGTCCTTCTCCGCAGGGCTGCTCTGAATCTCTTCTCTGCCCAACCTGTAGCTGTGCATGGGATTGCTCCAACCCAGGTGTAGGACCTTGCACTTGGCATGGTTAAACTTCATAAGGTTGGCATCAGCCCACCTCACAAGCGTGTCGAGGTCCCTCTGGATGGCATCCCTTCCCTCCGGCGTATCAACCGAACCACACAGCTTGGTGTCATTGGCAAACTTGCTGAGGGCACACTCAATACCACTGTCAACTAAATCCAAGCCCAACTGTAATCCAGAAGCTTTTGCTGAAATCCCTGTGTAGCTCAAAACAGTAGCCTTTCCAGCAAGTCCCTAAGGGACTGAGGACACACAAAATGCAAAGCTGATGTCCCCTGCTGGTCTCTTGATGGTTCAGCAATCACAGTGCTTTTCTGGAACTTGAGTACTATGGTGGGTATGCCAAACTACTGCTTCCAGGTACCTAGAATGTGATCTTAACATAAAATTTAGCTGATCTGAGCAGTGCCTATGTGACTGAGGCATTTCCAGTTTGTACCTCTGAGACGCAGTGTCTCTTATTCCCAAGCTGGAAAAGGAGTTAACTTTGCTGGCAGTTAAAATTCTATATGTACAGTGAATGAATGTTTTCACTGCCTCATCAGTTCAAGTCCTATGAAGAAAAAGAACTAACCTCAAGAATGAAGAATAGTTTGTGATACTGTTTGTAAACAAAACAGTGATGATTCTCATGAAATCAGGATCAAGCATCTGAAGCAGTAGTGAATGTTTTAAGCACTGAGGAAATAAAACTCTTACTGAAAAGGCAAGCAGCCAGTGCAGTTCTCTTTACAGCTACTTGGGAAGTGTCTGGAGAAGTTAAAACCTTGCCAAAAAACCCATCAAGTGGCATCTCCTCGCTGTGACCATCCAGCCAAGCAGCAAAAGGAAGAGCAAGAGAATAGGTGCTTCCAATGGATGAAAGCCACGTCAGGCTAATTAAACACAAGTACTTTGATATTTCAGTAAACAAAGCGCTTCCAAGAGATTATGTGGGGATTAAACAAGTTTCTTAATTTTGCCCATAAACTTACAAAGATCATGAGTTTAGTTTTATTATTATTTTTTATTTATTTGATGAAGGGCAGGGGGAGGGGAGTCTTTCTGCAGTACTCTGGAACCTAGAGCTGAAACATTTTACCCTTCCAAGCACCTACTGTCATCAAAGAAACACAGAGTATCAGCTTACTTTTTTTCATGCAACTGCTCCGCAAAATACTGTTTTCTGGACTCAACAGATACTAACGTGACTTTTTCTGTAGCTTAAAAGTGTATTTTGTTTCCATGATTATGACATCACTGGCTATATGATGCAAACTACAGAATGCATCTATGCAATTTACACTTAACAAGGCACGGCTCTGGTAATCTACTACAGTTATGTTATCTTAAGCAGCCACATGGTTAGATACCATATATCTTCTTCACCAAGGCAACAGCCTTCTCATCTGTTGGCGGTTTCCTCTGGCTGCCAGGTTGTAAGAATTTTTTGATTGTTGGAATGTTGCTTGTTCTTCCTTTAAAAGCCTGTAAAAAGCAGCAGTAAAGCCAATGAGAGTAAGGAAATTGTAATTCCATCCCTTATAGCTTAAAAACCAGGCAACTTGGATTTTTACTTCTCAGACATGGTTATTAAACACAAAAGGTAGTAGCCCTTACAGCCAGCTCAGCACTCAGCATTTTCCATTGGGAAAAATAAAAAAGGGAAAAAATACACCTACAACATACTAGTCACCTTCAAAAATGCAGGTGTGAGTATTCTGATCTGCAATGCTGGTGCTACAAAGTTTACCTTAGTTTCCCAAATCGGGATGTGAAAAAAACAATATTCAAGAGTTAAGATTCATTCACAGTGCAAAGCACCACAAAACACAAAATATAAGAAACTTAACAGCTCTTGTATAGAATTTCTTGAGAATATAATTTTGCTGGCAAAAAGGACAGGAACTGCAGACACAGCAGGCTGCAGACTTCCCCTCCTGATGCTCATTGCTGTGTTTGAAGGCATGGAAGGAGCAGTTACAGGACCAAACTGGCAGCATTAGTAAGTGAATTCCTGCCAGCAGAGAAAGCACAGGAAAGCCAAGCTGGAGAAAGGAGAGCCCACAGGAGGCAACACAGTGTGCCTGTGGTCAGATTATTGTTGTCAAAACAACAGACAGAGAACTATCAGTAACATGGTACAATGGTTCAAAAGATTTAAACATCAATTAGCTTTTAAGACTGGACAGTGAAATTTGTCATATTCCATATTGAGACCCGATGATTACTAACCTGTAGCACAGGGAACGCAGACAGTATATCAGGCTTACATTCTTCTGCCATTAAAATGGCTTCCAGCAGATGGATGTCTGCCCAGCTTAATTTGTTGCCAACAAGATAATCCTGGCCATGGTCTTTTAAGGCCTTCAAAATACAAACAAGTTTAAAAAGTCTATAGGAGGTAACAATTTTATCTAGATATTCATCACAGATGGATTTCTACAAAAACACACAAGAGCAAATCTGTACAAGAACCTATAACCTTAGAAAGTGATAGATATTGTCATGACAAAAAGTTAAATCGGAACTCATGTTTCAGTGCGTGCAGGCCTGTTATTCACCCTAACCTACTGCAGCAGGTAGCTGTAACAAATCCTGTACCAGAAGAAGACTTGATTCATCCAAAAGAAACAGGACTAAAGTAACTGGAAGAGGCAGTCAGGAGAGTTGACCTGTACGATACTTCAACTTCTTTTTTTAAAGTCAAGTGAATTCCCAGGTGTTTGAGCAAATCTGAGTTTGCTGATTATAGTTTGAAATAGGTCAGGAATGAAAGAACACAGCCTTTCCACCCTTCACCCTGCATGGAAGGATTCTTTCACGGCAAACTACTGATGCAAGAATCACAGCCTGCCAAAGCTACCAATTGCTGCAACAAACAAGTTGTGGTGAACACTGCAGGACCAAGAGAAGGAAACGTGTCTGTGCCTATGCTGCTCTAATGCTACACTTAAACAACTATCAAATGTGTGCTAAAACTAGAACATCAGTCTGTGACTTTGGAAGCACATTCTTTCTCCAGTCCCAATTTTCCCTAGTAAAATCTGCCAATTTTACTGCTTACACCTCCATGCTGAATACTGGCTCCATCATACAGTTCCAGAGCTACACTGTCACTTTGCCATCTGAAACAGAGGTGTGTGGCGATAGCGAAATGGCGGGGGGGGGGGGGGAGGGCAGGAGGGAACCTGTTCCCCGCTTTACTGTCTTTGTGGACTACTGGTGTTTTAGCACTTACCTTTTCATAAACAGGAAAGTATCTGGTTGTAGCTCGTTCAATGATTAAGGCAAGATTCTTTTCTTTTGTGTCAGCTGGTTGAAAAGGGTGATACATAATCATGTCCATCAGGTCTTTTGTTCCCTCCACATACATATCAATCCTGAAACAAATTTTTTTTTTTTTTTTCATATTTCTCGTTTTACCATTTTGTTTTTATTATTTTCCTGAAAGACAGTGCTGAAGTGATCACCAAGTAGAATGCTTATTAGTGAACGTAACACGAGACACTTGTTTGCTTTCTTGTTCTTCCACTTGGATTCCAGGTCAGCTTGTTTTTCAAAGCACAGATCTCTACAAACAGGCTCACAGTTTGTGCAACAAGCAAGGTATATGTAAGAGCTTGTGACTGATGTATTTCAAGCGGAGTTCACACTCTTCTTTGTTGGCAATCTATTCATCTACGTCATGTGACAAAAGACCACATATATAAGCCACACTAGACAAAAAAAAGATAAAAACCAGTTCTGAGGTCTAATCATGGAAGGATCCCGGTTACCAATTGCCAGTTCAGACATGTCAGTCCATATTAATCCCCAGAGTCTCTGGTGTTGCACCTCCGCTATCACAGAAGAAGCCCTTTACAGTAAGCGGCAGTCAGTTAGGTTAAGGACTTAACTGAACTCTTCCATTACTTTTGTTTGGTTTACAAAATAAGGATTTTTGCTTTTGCGTTAGCCCTTTAATTATGATAATGGAAAATATCCGCACCTTACATTGCAAAGTAATACCAGGGAAATACTGGTTTAACTTTCAGTAGCTTAAGCCACTGAACATGCCTTTTTTTAAGATCAGATTGAAGTATCCTTCGCATTTCAAAAAAAGGGAATTGGAACACCTAAAGACACTTCATTTTTTTTGCAGGCAGCTGTGGGGTTTTTATACTGTTTTCTCAGTTAAAGAGGATAAAAAACCCAAACCAACTAACGTAGTTAGCCTTTATTATTGTATAAAGGTCCTGCAGTTGCCCAGGAACTTAATGCACTTCTGGTCTCTGTGAAATCAAATGAGCCTGAAGGCAACCATGACATTCTCACCATGTTGACAATTAACAATCATTTTTCAATCACAAAGTCCATTCACCCAGTCCCTGGATCTGAGGAGACAAGGCACAAGCAGATGTATAGGCACCTTTACATGCAGATATTTCAAAGCAATATTCTTCTCATAAATATTAAAAATTATGGCAAGGTATTAGCAAGGTTAGTATGCACTGTTACTGTACCAGGCTCTCTCCTTCAGGTCTTTTCCATAGAGGTTGTACTTCGCTGCTATGTAGCTGCTAATGGCTCTTGTCTGCACCATCTTCATTCCATCGATCTCCACCATGGGCACTTGCTGAAATAGCAGGTATCCATCTGGGGAAGACAAGGAAGCAAACTATTCATTACTATGCTGAATCTGAGAGAGACCCGGTAAATACATCAAGACACTTCCAATTATGAGGCATGAAAGCATCGGCAAGCAAGCAGGTCTCTCATCTCTTCTTTTTACAGGTTACACTGTACTGGAGAAGTTACACAAATATCACCTCTTATACCTTTGTTATATTGGTGTGCATTTATGCTTAGGGTACCATTTACAGACTCACCACTGAGTAATTTTTCTAGGTCTTCCTTCTTTTCTATGAATTGTTCCTCAAACTGAAAAGCAATGATAAAAAACAACACTGTGTCACAAAAAGCATGGAAAAGTGGAAGGAAGTCTGGAAGTTAAGCTACATCTCTCCACACTATTCCCCATACTTGTCATGACTGTGTTGACCCCTACTCCTATTCTTCATCTCTCTTCCAGCAGATAATCCAGAACGGTAAGTGTCCCCAACCCCACAGCAATGTACAATGCTTTACACTTCACAGAAGTTCCCTGGTTATGAAGATCAGTCTACTTGCCTGCACAAACAATTAATAGAGACCAAATCATTCACTTAAAAGCAGCTGATACAACATGAAATATTGATAAGTTTTTAATAAGTTATGCCTGTTACACAACATTTATGTCCCCCTTAACCTCTACTGGCATATTTATTTTCTTTTTAACAAGAAGGACGTTTTAATGAGGGCAAGATTTTGTTTCCTCAGCACTTGTGCTCTGCAGCTTCTCTGTCAGCAACGTTCACAAGTGAGAACCATTAAAACCCCTTTTATTTCCAACAGAGTATAAAGAGTTTCTGAGAAAACAGTTTCAAAGCAGCGTATTCAAACAAAAACTGAATGTAGAAATTAGGACTCCTTAGGATGGTTTTCACCTGATGTGAATCTGGATATCTCCCTCCTGCCTTCAGGGCAGCTCTGCTGATTTATCTGACTTGGGTCCTAACACAAAGAATGACAAGCACTTTGGAGATAACATTCTAAAGGTTTTCATGTGGTAGGCATGGTCTTTCAGTGGACAATAATCAAGAGACACAGGGAAGTAAAGAGCATTCAAAAAAAGAGATACACAGTTGTGGTGTGTAGCAAGAGTTTAAGATCTCAGCCTAAAGTCCATTTCAAAAACTAGACTTAACAATTCTCTTTGTATGTTAGAACACTTTACTGTGCAACTAATTGCTCATGAAATACGTTAAATACAACATAAGAGAGCGTATCACTGACTCTAAGCATTCTGCATCACAATAGGTGATGTGTATATCTCTAAGCACAGATGTAATTGGGAAACCTTTCCAAAGAGTATATTTAAATCACAGATTAATCTGATCACTTTATAAAAAAGGTACACACCTCAACCCCAGCTGCTGCTAACAGCCATCGGATTGACTCCATCCTCCCCCTCATGTTGGAATAATGCAGCTTGGGTTTCCCTGCCATGATCTCGGACTTCTTTTTTCCTGGCAAATTCAAGAGGAAGATCTTATACAGAAGGAAGTATTTTTTAAATTAGCATTTTAAATGTTCCACTCCAAACTACTCAATACAGTTGGATGAAAGTGAGGGTAAAAGGGCAATCAAGGCCTATATACTTGACGCAACCGAATTTCCTGTGGGTTAGTGTAAAAACAGAGACAGTACACGTACGAGAACATGCAACAATTCAGAAGAGAATGAGAGAATGTTATAAGCACCTAAAGCACCTAAACACCTAAATTCGTACATATATGTTTAAATCATATGCATATCTTTAAAAATACTAACATAGCTGCAAGAACTCATGAGAGCTTTACAGCCAAAGCAGAACTGCAAGGTAATCCTGAATAAACACATTTTTGCCTTGTAGTGATACAGTCTTTTCAGTAGGTTTTTGGTTGTGTGACTGCACTCACGTCATACCAGTCTTGAAAATGTGCTGTGTCACATTAATTGCTTCACCAGAACACCAACCCAGAGGCAACAGCTTTACCTTCCCCTTTCTCATGACGACAGTTCAGAGTTCTGTGCTCCTGTGCCTGTACAAGTATGAGCTTATAACAGCAACATATATTCCAGAATATAGTTCACCAGGCCTACTGACTTCCACATGTAGCTAGTTCTGTTTTGACCACTAGCCAAATCACAATATATGCATTATAGATAATGTGCACTGACTTCAGACCCACTCAAATTTTATGAACAACTGTTAAACTGTCACACGGACTTATATCCTATTTGCCCTAAAAACATAACTTAAAAACCAAATCCAAACAAACTGGTCAATGCCCCCAGCAGCAGGGAACTGAAGCCAGTGCACAAGATGATGGCATTGGGATGAAACACTTGGTTCTTTCAAATTTCACTAACCAGTGCAGTCACATGCCATAGTATGATCTCAGCAGCTGATGCGAGCTTGCCTAGTGCTGGAAACAAAGCTAGCACTGTACTCTTATCACTACTGGGTCCCAGGAGAATGAAGCAGGTTTAACAGAAGACAGTGTGACAGACTGATTCATCACTAAGCAAAGGTTTCATCTGTGTGCAGGCAGGCTTATTTAATCTTGGATAGACTTCACAGTTCGTAATTTAGCCACAAAGTGGAAACTTTGACCATAATTCCAATCAGTGAAGAGGACCAAACAGGACAACAGTGAAAGGGGAGACCGCCTTCTCCACTTAAATCGTTTGCGTACGGTTGTATCTTCAATAGGCCCTACAGCAAACAGCCATTGTTCTACTCAGGGCTGGACGAGAAGAAACCTGGTGCCCCCGTCCAAAAAAATGCGTCTGGAAGACCACTGCTCCGCTTCCAGCTAGCCCTGGCAATATCGTATCCCAGACACCTCAGTCTCTTGCAACAAAGTTCCCCTGACACATAAATACGTGCTCAATAATAAAGACTTGATTATGTCTTGATGCTTTTGACTTGGCATCTAGTCTACAGCTGCTGGATGCCTACATAGGCTCCTGTATACCTGAAGAGCAACAGGGTACGTAAATAAGGCATTTAGAGAACTGCCTCATCACAACTACCTTTACCAGGCCTCACGTACAGAAGACCACGACCTACACTCCATTTCTACTTCCCGTGTGAGTTACATTATACCCAGTGAAAGAGCTCTCAGTCTTCCCTACTTCAAGAAAACCTTCATTCCCTGGTGCTCAGGAAGTAGATGACAGCCTCAACTCCACTCCACCTGAGAGAACCGCACCGGGGCACCCACAGACTGGAGAAGCACTCTAACCTTCAGTACACGGGATCAAGGCCGGGAAACAACCAACAATTACAGACCAGCGTAAGCACAAAGAGCAAACTTCCCTGACCTCTCCCCAAAGCAGAGGTAGAGCTGATAAAAATCAGCCCTGCCAGAGCTCTGCTGGCCCATGTCACCTCAGTGCTCCACTGCAATCACCTGTAGAAGCCAAAGAGCAGAGCAAGGGTGAGTGGGAAAAAGTCCAGGTATCAACATAACCTGCACTTGTTCGTCAACAGTTCCTTGTGGGGACTGGCCAAGGGTTGAGGCTTTTTGTGCTGGTAAGGAAAAGCTTACATTTTTCTGGAACTGCACTGCTTCAGGACTGACCTTGGGGCTTAGACTGAATACTTACACACCCTTGCAAAGTACTTTGGCCACTCTGCTCCTGCTCTGCAACAACTATCTCTTTGTAGCGCAGTGAGTCATGAAAGTGGTAAAGTTGGCAAACTGCCTTTCTTGAATAGCAATAACTGACCTGAAAATAAACCACAAACTTTCTCAATGTTCTAGTGCATCAGATCTTCCTTGGACCTCCACCAGGCAGATGCCAGTGACAGCTACTGCTGCAATCTCAGTTTTTAAAAAAATCACCCTGTTTTGTCCAAAACAACTCAGGCAGCAGCCCTCCAGTAAGAAACAAGTGAACCTAACAGCAATCCCATAATCTGCTGCAGGACCTTAAACTTGCTTCCTAATTGGATGGACCTCAAAGTAGTTCTCTGCTTTGCTCCTCATACACTGCTCACACAGGGCTGCTCGAGCACAAGGAGCTCACAGCACAGCCCTCATGCTGCATCGGGCCCACCTCAGTCTCCAGGCCATCCTAAAACTAACTTCTCACCAGCATGTGGTTTCTACTGGGCCTCTGGCCAAGTCCCGAGTCAGGAAGCATTCCCTGCTCCACCAGAGCTAGGACCAGTGCTTGAACGAGTGAAAGCCAAATTACCTCGACATTTTAAAACTTCTAACTCCAAAAGCAATTCCACCGCAAGCTTCCTGCTCAGCCTACCCACAGAGCGCCCCTAAGCACACCCTCCCTGCCCGGCCTGGGTCCCTGCAGCAGCTCACCCAGGCACGGTCCGAACTGCAAACCGCTCTGACACGAGCCTTGCCTTTCGCCCCCCCCCCCCGGCAAAGGGCACCGGCTGGCCACCCTCCGCCCCGCACGGTGGCCAAGTCACCAAGTTCACTTGGTGGCAGCCAAGCCCAGTGCAGCCCAGCCCGACCCTGCATACCCAGCCGGCCAAGCTCCGCGCAACCCGCCGGTGTCCCGTCCTGCTGCCGACGGGTCGCCATTCCACCGGAGGAGCCCCCGCCAGCCCTCAGGCCCCGCCGCCGCAGGCCCCGCGTCGCAGCACAGCTCACACCTTCCCTTGGGCAGGGACCGGCCCCCCTCCATCCCCCTCGCTCCGGCCTAGCCGCCAAGCCCCGCAACTCCCCCCAAGGCCGCCATCGCCACCAGTACCCTGCGCACGGACCGCACAGCCGACAGAGAACCCTCTCCGCGCAGATCCGCAGGGACCGCCCCCCCCGCCTCGCCGCTCCTCCCCTCGGCGACGGCGACCGCGACCGCCAACCGGCCTCCTGCCCGCCGTAGCCCTCGCCGGCGGCCTATGAGCCGCACGGGGGTAGCGGGGCGTGGCTTTCTGCCGGTAAACCGCGTCCCTGAGCCCGGGGAGCGTGGCTGGGGAAAGAAGAGCTGCCGCAGCCTTGTCCTGAAGTCTTGCGAAGCCACTTTTCGCAATGGGCCGGGTTCGGCATGCCACGGCTGCGCCCCAGAGGGACACGGCCGCCGGGGCAGAGGAAAGGCTCCGAGGCGGCAGTGGCTTTCCCAGCGGTGGCGGGGCCGGGGGAGAGGCCTAGGCCGCAGTCCCTTCGTGAGGACACGCGACTGTCCGTGTGCTAGGGGCTCTGGCTCTGCGAGGCTGAAGGCTGGGGCTGTACGCAGACGCCCGAGCGTTTGGCTCTGCAGGGGAGCTTGCACCGCAAAGAGCCGGCAGCCACGGCCCAGCTTCCCAGCTCGAGTTTCTGACGGCGCTCTGCAGCTGGGGGCCCTGCGTGAGGTGGGAGGGAAAGGGCTCTTGCAACAACTCCGGTGCATGCTTTGCTGCAGGAAACACTGGGGCTTTTCCTTTCCTGGTGGTAAAAACTGGTTCCAGACAGTGCATTTCTTATAAAGAAACTACCTGTGTTACTGATACAGAGGGCTTGATATAAGAAACGCTAGCGCGTGGAAGGCTGTGGAATTTAGGGGCCCCACTAAACATAAATTGCCTTCTACATACCATTCTTCTGCCCATCCTCCTTTCCATTCTTCTCCTTCTCCTTACCACATCTACATATCAGTTGGCCCATTCTACCATTCCTTCTCATTCTTCTCTACTTATCAGTTAATCCAAAGACAGACAGATAGGGCTGGTTTCAGCTACTTGTGTAATCACTGGGGCATCCAGATGTGACAAAGGTGAAAAGTTTAAGCAGCGGAAGACTCATCTTGAAGACCCCTACCCACAAGAGGAAGACTCATTTACTTCATCCTGAGACACTCACCCATGACCACGGGGAGGCACTGCGCATGTGCAAAGGACTTCTTACCTCATTATAATACGAAGCGGGGATAGATCATGAATATGTATAGGCATGTAACTTTGGAGAATAAATGTAGCGGGAAAACGACACTGAGGTGTGCATACTTTGGAGGAGCGATCCAGATGCACCTCAGCGCTGAATAAAAGCATACCTACTTTACAACTTTTACGAGTTGTGGAGTCTCTCCGCATATCATTACCAAGAGTTTTAGTGTCCCGGGCTTGTCCAGCTTAAAAAACTACAGCATGAACCGTGGCTGAGGAAGGATCACTATCATGCACAAATAGGATCTGAACTCACTCTCAGTACTCTTCTAACACATTTGCTGTTTCTGGTCTTACACAGATTATCTTGCTGAAGCCCTCCCCATACACAACGGAGACTATTTAGGCATAAACTGTTCAGGGACTGAAGCTGCTTTGGCTTGCATAGGAAAGAATTAAATATTCACTGGGTCTCAAAGCTTAGCTAAGGCTGACTTCTGGTGCACAGGAATGTGTGGCCAGTTCATTAGGAGACTGAACATGGGTGAGTGCACTGTTGAAAACAGAGACAGTTTGCTTCTTTTCATTTCTTTCATGCACAGCTTGCTTAAAAAGACTGTTATATATCAGATCTTAATGCTGCACAAATCCACCAGCAGAATACCAACTTACTGTTCTAGGCAGGAGCTCCAATAGGGGACAAGGGAGCAGCTCAGATATCTAAGTCACACCTGACAAAATAAAGGGGGTGGGTGGGGCAGAGGGTACTTAAGAGTCTCCAGCTCTAAAATACTGCTAACAAACGTTGCCATCAGCTACCTCCAGATGCTGCCTGTTTTACAGGTGTCTGAACTGGTATGTCGTCAGTTTCAGATTGGGTTGACAGCTGGACACATAAGATGTGATTTATTTCACTCTGAAGTAGAACATGAATGTTGGAGGAACTGAATGGCCATGTACCATAAGAGGCTTGGGTGACCAATGCTGATTTGGATATTTGTAGTGTATGCAAGATGAACCCTGCCTCAGATGAAGCTCCAGTGAATATCTTAGTCAACCTATTGCTGAAATGCAGAAGCCATCCTGCAGATGCTGGGACCGCAGATCATAAATGCAGCAAGATGTCTTATTTGACCCTTCGGTGCATTCTCTGAATTAGCCCATGAGGCTAATTTTCTGTACCTCTGAGAAGCATTCTCTTATGCCCAAGCTGGAAAAGGAGTTAACTTTGCTGGCAGTTAAAATTCTGTATGTACAGTGGATGAATGTTTTTGTTAGCATCAGGACAAACACATAACCGTCGGAATGGTTGTATGAGGTGCTTTAGTAAGGCGCTGAGAACCAGGGGTACGCACCCAAATCTGGTTCTAACCCCGTCACATCGTGTTTGCAATTTATACACTAAGATTACAACATCAGCCTCTTCTGCCCTTGCGCAGCCCCCTCTGGTGGTCGTCCTGATGAAGTAAGGAGTCTTCCTCACTCTGTCCTTTTCACCTTTCTGTTCTTTGGACAAATCTCAACCATTATGTGGACACAGCATTCTCTTATCTTCACTTAGTTGCCCTTGGTATGTGGTTCTGACTTACTTAATCTTTGGTTCTGCTAAGTTGGAGTTTCACAGTACATTCTTTTCTACACTCCTTTTATTACACAAGGCTATATTTGTTTCTATTCCTAAAGTCACCATTGTAGCGTTTAGTTATACAGTAACTAAAATACAAACCAACACAACTGCAGCATTCAATGTATGAAGCTTTTCTACTGATTTATGATTTCTAAACACAATCACCTACTGGAACAGTTATAAAATAACTAAAATACAGAACAGCAAAGTTACAAAATTTTAACATATGTACAACGGCTTTCTATTGATTTACAAACTTTTCAAATATAATCACTGCTAGAATGGTCACAGAAAATTTCACCCTCCTCTAACATTTTCACTGCCTCATCAGTTCAAGTCCTATGAAGAAAAGAACTAACCTCAAGGAAGAAGAATAGTTTGTGATACTGTTTGTAAATGAAGCAGTGGTGGTTCCCATGAAATCAGGATCAAGCATCTGAAGCAGTAGTGAATGTTTTAAGCACTGAGGAAATAAAACTCTTACTGAAAAGGCAAGCAGCCAGTGCAGTTCTCTTTACAGCTACTTGGGAAGTGTCTGGAGAAGTTAAAACCTTGCCAAAAAACCCATCAAGTGGCATCTCCTCGCTGTGACCATCCAGCCAAGCAGCAAAAGGAAGAGCAAGAGAATAGGTGCTTCCAATGGATGAAAGCCACGTCAGGCTAATTAAACACAAGTACTTTGATATTTCAGTAAACAAAGCGCTTCCAAGAGATTATGTGGGGATTAAACAAGTTTCTTAATTTTGCCCATAAACTTACAAAGATCATGAGTTTAGTTTTATTATTATTTTTTATTTATTTGATGAAGGGCAGGGGGAGGGGAGTCTTTCTGCAGTACTCTGGAACCTAGAGCTGAAACATTTTACCCTTCCAAGCACCTACTGTCATCAAAGAAACACAGAGTATCAGCTTACTTTTTTTCATGCAACTGCTCCGCAAAATACTGTTTTCTGGACTCAACAGATACTAACGTGACTTTTTCTGTAGCTTAAAAGTGTATTTTGTTTCCATGATTATGACATCACTGGCTATATGATGCAAACTACAGAATGCATCTATGCAATTTACACTTAACAAGGCACGGCTCTGGTAATCTACTACAGTTATGTTATCTTAAGCAGCCACATGGTTAGATACCATATATCTCCATCGCCAAGGCAACAGCCTTATCATCTTCTGGTGGTTTCCTCTGGCTGCCAGGCTGTAAGAACTTTTTGATTGTTGGAATGTTGCTTGTTCTTCCTTTAAAAGCCTGTAAAAAGCAGCAGTAAAGCCAATGAGAGTAAGGAAATTGTAATTCCATCCCTTATAGCTTAAAAACCAGGCAACTTGGATTTTTACTTCTCAGACATGGTTATTAAACACAAAAGGTAGTAGCCCTTACAGCCAGCTCAGCACTCAGCATTTTCCATTGGGAAAAATAAAAAAGGGAAAAAATACACCTACAACATACTAGTCACCTTCAAAAATGCAGGTGTGAGTATTCTGATCTGCAATGCTGGTGCTACAAAGTTTACCTTAGTTTCCCAAATCGGGATGTGAAAAAAACAATATTCAAGAGTTAAGATTCATTCACAGTGCAAAGCACCACAAAACACAAAATATAAGAAACTTAACAGCTCTTGTATAGAATTTCTTGAGAATATAATTTTGCTGGCAAAAAGGACAGGAACTGCAGACACAGCAGGCTGCAGACTTCCCCTCCTGATGCTCATTGCTGTGTTTGAAGGCATGGAAGGAGCAGTTACAGGACCAAACTGGCAGCATTAGTAAGTGAATTCCTGCCAGCAGAGAAAGCACAGGAAAGCCAAGCTGGAGAAAGGAGAGCCCACAGGAGGCAACACAGTGTGCCTGTGGTCAGATTATTGTTGTCAAAACAACAGACAGAGAACTATCAGTAACATGGTACAATGGTTCAAAAGATTTAAACATCAATTAGCTTTTAAGACTGGACAGTGAAATTTGTCATATTCCATATTGAGACCCGATGATTACTAACCTGTAGCACAGGGAACGCAGACAGTATATCAGGCTTACATTCTTCTGCCATTAAAATGGCTTCCAGCAGATGGATGTCTGCCCAGCTTAATTTGTTGCCAACAAGATAATCCTGGCCATGGTCTTTTAAGGCCTTCAAAATACAAACAAGTTTAAAAAGTCTACAGGAGGTAACAATTTTATCTAGATATTCATCACAGATGGATTTCTACAAAAACACACAAGAGCAAATCTGTACAAGAACCTATAACCTTAGGAAGTGATAGATATTGTCATGACAAAAAGTTAAATCGGAACTCATGTTTCAGTGCGTGCGGGCCTGTTATTCACCCTAACCTACTGCAGCAGGTAGCTGTAACAAATCCTGTACCAGAAGAAGACTTGATTCATCCAAAAGAAACAGGACTAAAGTAACTGGAAGAGGCAGTCAGGAGAGTTGACCTGTACGATACTTCAACTTCTTTTTTTAAAGTCAAGTGAATTCCCAGGTGTTTGAGCAAATCTGAGTTTGCTGATTATAGTTTGAAATAGGTCAGGAATGAAAGAACACAGCCTTTCCACCCTTCACCCTGCATGGAAGGATTCTTTCACGGCAAACTACTGATGCAAGAATCACAGCCTGCCAAAGCTACCAATTGCTGCAACAAACAAGTTGTGGTGAACACTGCAGGACCAAGAGAAGGAAACGTGTCTGTGCCTATGCTGCTCTAATGCTACACTTAAACAACTATCAAATGTGTGCTAAAACTAGAACATCAGTCTGTGACTTTGGAAGCACATTCTTTCTCCAGTCCCAATTTTCCCTAGTAAAATCTGCCAATTTTACTGCTTACACCTCCATGCTGAATACTGGCTCCATCATACAGTTCCAGAGCTACACTGTCACTTTGCCATCTGAAACAGAGGTGTGTGGCGATAGCGAAATGGCGGGGGGGGGGGGAGGGCAGGAGGGAACTTGTTCCCCGCTTTACTGTTTTTGTGGACTACTGGTGTTTTAGCACTTACCTTTTCATAAACAGGAAAGTATCTGGTTGTAGCTCGTTCAATGATTAAGGCAAGATTCTTTTCTTTTGTGTCAGCTGGTTGAAAAGGGTGATACATAATCATGTCCATCAGGTCTTTTGTTCCCTCCACATACATATCAATCCTGAAACAAATTTTTTTTTTTTTTTTCATATTTCTCGTTTTACCATTTTGTTTTTATTATTTTCCTGAAAGACAGTGCTGAAGTGATCACCAAGTAGAATGCTTATTAGTGAACGTAACACGAGACACTTGTTTGCTTTCTTGTTCTTCCACTTGGATTCCAGGTCAGCTTGTTTTTCAAAGCACAGATCTCTACAAACAGGCTTACAGTTTGTGCAACAAGCAAGGTATATGTAAGAGCTTGTGACTGATGTATTTCAAGCGGAGTTCACACTCTTCTTTGTTGGCAATCTATTCATCTACGTCATGTGACAAAAGACCACATATATAAGCCACACTAGACAAAAAAAGATAAAAACCAGTTCTGAGGTCTAATCATGGAAGGATCCCGGTTACCAATTGCCAGTTCAGACATGTCAGTCCATATTAATCCCCAGAGTCTCTGGTGTTGCACCTCCGCTATCACAGAAGAAGCCCTTTACAGTAAGCGGCAGTCAGTTAGGTTAAGGACTTAACTGAACTCTTCCATTACTTTTGTTTGGTTTACAAAATAAGGATTTTTGCTTTTGCGTTAGCCCTTTAATTATGATAATGGAAAATATCCGCACCTTACATTGCAAAGTAATACCAGGGAAATACTGGTTTAACTTTCAGTAGCTTAAGCCACTGAACATGCCTTTTTTTAAGATCAGATTGAAGTATCCTTCGCATTTCAAAAAAAGGGAATTGGAACACCTAAAGACACTTCATTTTTTTTGCAGGCAGCTGTGGGGTTTTTATACTGTTTTCTCAGTTAAAGAGGATAAAAAACCCAAACCAACTAACGTAGTTAGCCTTTATTATTGTATAAAGGTCCTGCAGTTGCCCAGGAACTTAATGCACTTCTGGTCTCTGTGAAATCAAATGAGCCTGAAGGCAACCATGACATTCTCACCATGTTGACAATTAACAATCATTTTTCAATCACAAAGTCCATTCACCCAGTCCCTGGATCTGAGGAGACAAGGCACAAGCAGATGTATAGGCACCTTTACATGCAGATATTTCAAAGCAATATTCTTCTCATAAATATTAAAAATTATGGCAAGGTATTAGCAAGGTTAGTATGCACTGTTACTGTACCAGGCTCTCTCCTTCAGGTCTTTTCCATAGAGGTTGTACTTCGCTGCTATGTAGCTGCTAATGGCTCTTGTCTGCACCATCTTCATTCCATCGATCTCCACCATGGGCACTTGCTGAAATAGCAGGTATCCATCTGGGGAAGACAAGGAAGCAAACTATTCATTACTATGCTGAATCTGAGAGAGACCCGGTAAATACATCAAGACACTTCCAATTATGAGGCATGAAAGCATCGGCAAGCAAGCAGGTCTCTCATCTCTTCTTTTTACAGGTTACACTGTACTGGAGAAGTTACACAAATATCACCTCTTATACCTTTGTTATATTGGTGTGCATTTATGCTTAGGGTACCATTTACAGACTCACCACTGAGTAATTTTTCTAGGTCTTCCTTCTTTTCTATGAATTGTTCCTCAAACTGAAAAGCAATGATAAAAAACAACACTGTGTCACAAAAAGCATGGAAAAGTGGAAGGAAGTCTGGAAGTTAAGCTACATCTCTCCACACTATTCCCCATACTTGTCATGACTGTGTTGACCCCTACTCCTATTCTTCATCTCTCTTCCAGCAGATAATCCAGAACGGTAAGTGTCCCCAGCCCCACAGCAATGTACAATGCTTTACACTTCACAGAAGTTCCCTGGTTATGAAGATCAGTCTACTTGCCTGCACAAACAATTAATAGAGACCAAATCATTCACTTAAAAGCAGCTGATACAACATGAAATATTGATAAGTTTTTAATAAGTTATGCCTGTTACACAACATTTATGTCCCCCTTAACCTCTACTGGCATATTTATTTTCTTTTTAACGAAAAGGACGTTTTAATGAGGGCAAGATTTTGTTTCCTCAGCACTTGTGCTCTGCAGCTTCTCTGTCAGCAACGTTCACAAGTGAGAACCATTAAAACCCCTTTTATTTCCAACAGAGTATAAAGAGTTTCTGAGAAAACAGTTTCAAAGCAGCGTATTCAAACAAAAACTGAATGTAGAAATTAGGACTCCTTAGGATGGTTTTCACCTGATGTGAATCTGGATATCTCCCTCCTGCCTTCAGGGCAGCTCTGCTGATTTATCTGACTTGGGTCCTAACACAAAGAATGACAAGCACTTTGGAGATAACATTCTAAAGGTTTTCATGTGGTAGGCATGGTCTTTCAGTGGACAATAATCAAGAGACACAGGGAAGTAAAGAGCATTCAAAAAAAGAGATACACAGTTGTGGTGTGTAGCAAGAGTTTAAGATCTCAGCCTAAAGTCCATTTCAAAAACTAGACTTAACAATTCTCTTTGTATGTTAGAACACTTTACTGTGCAACTAATTGCTCATGAAATACCTTAAATACAACATAAGAGAGCGTATCACTGACTCTAAGCATTCTGCATCACAATAGGTGATGTGTATATCTCTAAGCACAGATGTAATTGGGAAACCTTTCCAAAGAGTATATTTAAATCACAGATTAATCTGATCACTTTATAAAAAAGGTACACACCTCAACCCCAGCTGCTGCTAACAGCCATCGGATTGACTCCATCCTCCCCCTCATGTTGGAATAATGCAGCTTGGGTTTCCCTGCCATGATCTCGGACTTCTTTTTTCCTGGCAAATTCAAGAGGAAGATCTTATACAGAAGGAAGTATTTTTTAAATTAGCATTTTAAATGTTCCACTCCAAACTACTCAATACAGTTGGATGAAAGTGAGGGTAAAAGGGCAATCAAGGCCTATATACTTGACGCAACCGAATTTCCTGTGGGTTAGTGTAAAAACAGAGACAGTACACGTACGAGAACATGCAACAATTCAGAAGAGAATGAGAGAATGTTATAAGCACCTAAAGCACCTAAACACCTAAATTCGTACATATATGTTTAAATCATATGCATATCTTTAAAAATACTAACATAGCTGCAAGAACTCATGAGAGCTTTACAGCCAAAGCAGAACTGCAAGGTAATCCTGAATAAACACATTTTTGCCTTGTAGTGATACAGTCTTTTCAGTAGGTTTTTGGTTGTGTGACTGCACTCACGTCATACCAGTCTTGAAAATGTGCTGTGTCACATTAATTGCTTCACCAGAACACCAACCCAGAGGCAACAGCTTTACCTTCCCCTTTCTCATGACGACAGTTCAGAGTTCTGTGCTCCTGTGCCTGTACAAGTATGAGCTTATAACAGCAACATATATTCCAGAATATAGTTCACCAGGCCTACTGACTTCCACATGTAGCTAGTTCTGTTTTGACCACTAGCCAAATCACAATATATGCATTATAGATAATGTGCACTGACTTCAGACCCACTCAAATTTTATGAACAACTGTTAAACTGTCACACGGACTTATATCCTATTTGCCCTAAAAACATAACTTAAAAACCAAATCCAAACAAACTGGTCAATGCCCCCAGCAGCAGGGAACTGAAGCCAGTGCACAAGATGATGGCATTGGGATGAAACACTTGGTTCTTTCAAATTTCACTAACCAGTGCAGTCACATGCCATAGTATGATCTCAGCAGCTGATGCGAGCTTGCCTAGTGCTGGAAACAAAGCTAGCACTGTACTCTTATCACTACTGGGTCCCAGGAGAATGAAGCAGGTTTAACAGAAGACAGTGTGACAGACTGATTCATCACTAAGCAAAGGTTTCATCTGTGTGCAGGCAGGCTTATTTAATCTTGGATAGACTTCACAGTTCGTAATTTAGCCACAAAGTGGAAACTTTGACCATAATTCCAATCAGTGAAGAGGACCAAACAGGACAACAGTGAAAGGGGAGACCGCCTTCTCCACTTAAATCGTTTGCGTACGGTTGTATCTTCAATAGGCCCTACAGCAAACAGCCATTGTTCTACTCAGGGCTGGACGAGAAGAAACCTGGTGCCCCCGTCCAAAAAAATGCGTCTGGAAGACCACTGCTCCGCTTCCAGCTAGCCCTGGCAATATCGTATCCCAGACACCTCAGTCTCTTGCAACAAAGTTCCCCTGACACATAAATACGTGCTCAATAATAAAGACTTGATTATGTCTTGATGCTTTTGACTTGGCATCTAGTCTACAGCTGCTGGATGCCTACATAGGCTCCTGTATACCTGAAGAGCAACAGGGTACGTAAATAAGGCATTTAGAGAACTGCCTCATCACAACTACCTTTACCAGGCCTCACGTACAGAAGACCACGACCTACACTCCATTTCTACTTCCCGTGTGAGTTACATTATACCCAGTGAAAGAGCTCTCAGTCTTCCCTACTTCAAGAAAACCTTCATTCCCTGGTGCTCAGGAAGTAGATGACAGCCTCAACTCCACTCCACCTGAGAGAACCGCACCGGGGCACCCACAGACTGGAGAAGCACTCTAACCTTCAGTACACGGGATCAAGGCCGGGAAACAACCAACAATTACAGACCAGCGTAAGCACAAAGAGCAAACTTCCCTGACCTCTCCCCAAAGCAGAGGTAGAGCTGATAAAAATCAGCCCTGCCAGAGCTCTGCTGGCCCATGTCACCTCAGTGCTCCACTGCAATCACCTGTAGAAGCCAAAGAGCAGAGCAAGGGTGAGTGGGAAAAAGTCCAGGTATCAACATAACCTGCACTTGTTCGTCAACAGTTCCTTGTGGGGACTGGCCAAGGGTTGAGGCTTTTTGTGCTGGTAAGGAAAAGCTTACATTTTTCTGGAACTGCACTGCTTCAGGACTGACCTTGGGGCTTAGACTGAATACTTACACACCCTTGCAAAGTACTTTGGCCACTCTGCTCCTGCTCTGCAACAACTATCTCTTTGTAGCGCAGTGAGTCATGAAAGTGGTAAAGTTGGCAAACTGCCTTTCTTGAATAGCAATAACTGACCTGAAAATAAACCACAAACTTTCTCAATGTTCTAGTGCATCAGATCTTCCTTGGACCTCCACCAGGCAGATGCCAGTGACAGCTACTGCTGCAATCTCAGTTTTTAAAAAAATCACCCTGTTTTGTCCAAAACAACTCAGGCAGCAGCCCTCCAGTAAGAAACAAGTGAACCTAACAGCAATCCCATAATCTGCTGCAGGACCTTAAACTTGCTTCCTAATTGGATGGACCTCAAAGTAGTTCTCTGCTTTGCTCCTCACACACTGCTCACACAGGGCTGCTCGAGCACAAGGAGCTCACAGCACAGCCCTCATGCTGCATCGGGCCCACCTCAGTCTCCAGGCCATCCTAAAACTAACTTCTCACCAGCATGTGGTTTCTACTGGGCCTCTGGCCAAGTCCCGAGTCAGGAAGCATTCCCTGCTCCACCAGAGCTAGGACCAGTGCTTGAACGAGTGAAAGCCAAATTACCTCGACATTTTAAAACTTCTAACTCCAAAAGCAATTCCACCGCAAGCTTCCTGCTCAGCCTACCCACAGAGCGCCCCTAAGCACACCCTCCCTGCCCGGCCTGGGTCCCTGCAGCAGCTCACCCAGGCACGGTCCGAACTGCAAACCGCTCTGACACGAGCCTTGCCTTTCGCCCCCCCCCCCCGGCAAAGGGCACCGGCTGGCCACCCTCCGCCCCGCACGGTGGCCAAGTCACCAAGTTCACTTGGTGGCAGCCAAGCCCAGTGCAGCCCAGCCCGACCCTGCATACCCAGCCGGCCAAGCTCCGCGCAACCCGCCGGTGTCCCGTCCTGCTGCCGACGGGTCGCCATTCCACCGGAGGAGCCCCCGCCAGCCCTCAGGCCCCGCCGCCGCAGGCCCCGCGTCGCAGCACAGCTCACACCTTCCCTTGGGCAGGGACCGGCCCCCCTCCATCCCCCTCGCTCCGGCCTAGCCGCCAAGCCCCGCAACTCCCCCCAAGGCCGCCATCGCCACCAGTACCCTGCGCACGGACCGCACAGCCGACAGAGAACCCTCTCCGCGCAGATCCGCAGGGACCGCCCCCCCCGCCTCGCCGCTCCTCCCCTCGGCGACGGCGACCGCGACCGCCAACCGGCCTCCTGCCCGCCGTAGCCCTCGCCGGCGGCCTATGAGCCGCACGGGGGTAGCGGGGCGTGGCTTTCTGCCGGTAAACCGCGTCCCTGAGCCCGGGGAGCGTGGCTGGGGAAAGAAGAGCTGCCGCAGCCTTGTCCTGAAGTCTTGCGAAGCCACTTTTCGCAATGGGCCGGGTTCGGCATGCCACGGCTGCGCCCCAGAGGGACACGGCCGCCGGGGCAGAGGAAAGGCTCCGAGGCGGCAGTGGCTTTCCCAGCGGTGGCGGGGCCGGGGGAGAGGCCTAGGCCGCAGTCCCTTCGTGAGGACACGCGACTGTCCGTGTGCTAGGGGCTCTGGCTCTGCGAGGCTGAAGGCTGGGGCTGTACGCAGACGCCCGAGCGTTTGGCTCTGCAGGGGAGCTTGCACCGCAAAGAGCCGGCAGCCACGGCCAAGCTTCCCAGCTCGAGTTTCTGACGGCGCTCTGCAGCTGGGGGCCCTGCGTGAGGTGGGAGGGAAAGGGCTCTTGCAACAACTCCGGTGCATGCTTTGCTGCAGGAAACACTGGGGCTTTTCCTTTCCTGGTGGTAAAAACTGGTTCCAGACAGTGCATTTCTTATAAAGAAGCTATGAGTTTTAGTGTCCCAAGTTTGCCCAGCATAAAATTGCCACTGTCTGAGTGGTGGTTGCTTTTAGGGCACTGGCTGTTGCATTTACAAACTTGGTTGATTTGGTGTTTAAATAATATACAATTTTATGTATATTATTATTTGTAATGTCAACTGTCTTTCTATTATGTCAGTAGCAGAGCTTGATTTAAGTGATTATAATGTACAGTTTACATTTAACTGAGTTGAATATAGTCACATAAGCGAACATGAAGTCCTATGTTTCAGGGTCTTACTAGCCTCTGACACCATTTGACCCTTCCTGAAACAGTAAATTTTACAGCTGACAATTAGTGACAAGTATTCATTCCGAAGTCCAGTCTGTGAAGTGCTTTTAGCTGCTACAATAGACCTTTTGTTAAAGGAAATACTGGTGAACCTACAGTACATGAGTTTAAATGTCTGCTGGCAGAACAGAGGTGCAATACGACTTCTGGTCCCAGCATACTCTGAGTTAAGTTCAGAGAAAAGCTGAAGCCAAACCTGTCATCCCCATCGAACCAGAACCTGCAGATTTCTCCCGGCATTTCTCAGAACAAATGTATCACTCACTGTTAGGGCTAAGCTGTTTTCATTTTCCAGCAGCTCTTGGGAATGCCAGGAAGACAAAACCAAAGAGCTCTTAGGCGTATAAGTAGCAGCAAGAAGTCATTGAACAAACTGGTTTTGTGTGTAAATTGTAAGACTTTATTTCAGTATTTTCTTAAGTGATTTAAGACATCCTGTGTTGTCCAGTGTACCCCCCTCAGTGCACCCCCCAGAGCAGTGAGCTATTTCATTTGCTGGTATGCTTGTGTAGATCTAATTTGGAAGTATTTGCAGAGGGCTAAAAACAGTCCTGTAGTTAAGGAAAGAGAGATCAAGAACCAGTTCACCATTTTCATTATTTTCACCATGAATTTCATCAGCAAACACAAAGACTATGAAATAAGAGTTTCTGTGGGTTAAGGTTGCTGCTCAGTGGAAAATTTTCATCACTCTTGGTAAATCTTCTGCTTGTAGTGGTGGTTTCCTCTGGCTGCCAGGCTGCAGGAATTTCTTTATTGTGGGGATATTGCTTATTCTTGCTTTAAAACTCTACAAAACAGAACAAAAACAGCACTATGCTTAAGAACAATGGTAGCTGCCAGATATTAAGATGTTATTGATGCCATAAAAGTAACATTATGGGTTCATCCTGCAGAAGAATCTGTATGCTTTGTCCTATTATTCATTTGTGGCTATAGTGACAGAAGGCAGCAATAACCACCAGTATTTGAGGCCAGGTAAAAGTAGTTAGGATACTTGATTTTTTTCTGTCACTTCTCCACTCACCCACCCACTCTCCCATATTTCTCAGCCAGTTTAAATCAGTGGTGCTGCCTTGATTCATTGTCTGTTAAAACTGTCCATTCAGTTACCTGCAAGACAGGAAACTTGGCAAGGATATCAGGTTTGCACTCTTCTGCCATTAAAAGGCTTTCAAGTAACTGCACATCTGCCCTGCTAAGCTGATTGCCCACAAGAAAGTCGTGTCCATGATCTTTCAAAACCTAAAACCAAAGAACCAGAAGTGATTATTTTTTTCCCTTTCTGTGACTTACTGTATCTTCAAAGCAAGGTCGTACACTGCATGGAGTTATCCTTGAAAGAAGGAAGTGTAGTAGAAAGAAGCAAGTGTTAATTTGAATCTGTAGTTCAAATGAACAACTTGACCACACTCTCATCCTAGGCATAATTTCTCAGCCCTTGCTCTTCTGCATTTCTTTCTGCCAGGTCAGTTGTACTCCTCTTGCCTTCACTTCTCTAGCTCCTGTAGTCAGCACTGCTGTGTTGAAGGCTTTATGGGATATAACCATATAACCATCACTGCGAATGCTTATAGAAGATTTACAAGACGCTTAAGTTCAGCCCAGGGCATAGAGTATCTTGGACCTTTCAAATTATGGGCAGATGCCTTCTCACCTGTTTCCTCTTTAATTTGAGGAATTTGGGAGATCTGTCTGTGTAACCTGTGCCTCAGGGTCTTGACACCCAGCTAATCCATCTTCCCTTTTGTTACAGAAGGAGTTGTAATGCTTTTCACAGCATGAATGGTAGAGGGGGTTCTGCATTTCAGGAGGAAACTTTATGTAAAAGCTGATGCTATAGTGTCTTTTGTCTGAAACAACACACAGACTGCAACATGGACATCTGGGGAGCTTGGTGTGTCCTGGGTTTTTGCAGCTTTGCATCTCACTCCTAGATTTGTAGTGCCTGCTGTCCCCTGTGTAGCGTCCTATCTCCATCTTCATGCCAGTCCCACCAAACCCATAGCATTTATATGTTAGTGGTAATTTTTCTTCTCTGTTTTCCTCAGTAAAAATTGTTTGTGTAGATCCAGGATAGAGCTTCAGGAAAACAATATTAATTAAGCTACTACGTCTTTGCCACATACCTTCTCGAAGACTGGGAAATATCTGTTTGTGGCCTTGTCCACAAGATTAGCAAAATGTTGTTGCTTTTTATCCTCTGGTTGGAAAGTGTGTGTCATCAGTAACTCATTCAAATCTATTATTGCTTCCACATACATATCAATTCTGAAAAGAATAGATCCATTTGGTCAAGTCAAACACAGTAGGTTGAAATAGCACAATAGCTACTGCCATAACCCCACTGAGATGTTGGGAACTCTTTGCCTCTTCTATCCAGTATGCCTAGCTTGGAGCAGTTCTCCCTGGGGTGCAGTAGCTTCTGGACAGGAGAGCATGGGTGAAAGAAAAGTGCAAAGTGCCTACAAAAAACTAAAAGGCTGTGCCCCTTCAATTTTTGACTAGGAGTGATACTTCTCTGTATTAAGGTTGCATTAAGGATGGTGTCATCCAAATGTGTTAAAATCCAATCAGACATGGTGGCAAGTTAAACAATGGGTCCGTACAAATCCTATCAAATATCTTAACGTGTTTACCAATGCTAATTAACTTGAAGCATTTAAAAATAATTCAGGTCAAACCGTGTGGCCTAGAAGCCCTGTCATTTAATAACCAGTTAGTAATTCTAACTCTAATTCCTGGTTATTAGACAAGGCTTTTGTTTCCTTTGAAGACATTTGCCTAACTTTGATCTGGTGAAAATACCTGCTGCTGCCAACTGTGGGAGAAGATGAAAAGCTGCCTTATAAGGCAGTCTGCGCTCCTGACTGCTTTCTTCTGTTAGCTCTGTTGACCTTTGCTCTTCATGAACTCCCTTGCACTGTGTTGTCTAGCTAATCTAGCTGGTTATTACTGCTGTAATACAACTGTGCCTGTAGTCACAGTTAAAACATGCTACATGAGAAGCTGCTGTATCACCCTGAATCTATGAGCTGGGATATCTTGTGTTAACACAGAGCAGTAGTATGAACTGTAGCCTAACAGGAAAATATGGTACTGTTACTGTACAGGGCTCTCTCCTTCAGGTCCTTCCCGTAGAGGTTGTACTTTGCTGCTATATAGTTGCCAATGGCTCTTGACTGCACCATCTTCATTCCATCAATCTCCACCATTGGCACTTGCTGAAACAGCAGGGATCCATCTAGCAAAAAGGGGACAAGACAAGGAGACATTCAATATTTGAATGAGAACCATTAGTGTGTGTTTGGCCAAGGAATCACACGTGTAATTTTTTATTTAGAATCATAGAATCATTTAGGTTGGAAAAGACCCTTAAGATCATCAGGTCCAACCGTTAACTCAGTACTGCCAAGTCCACCACTAAACTTATGAGAGATCAAAAAACCTGTTCACCATTTTCATTATTTTCACTGTTAATTTCATCAGCAAACACAAAGACTATGAAATAAGAGTTTCTGTGGGTTAAGGTTGCTGCTCAGTGGACATAAGACTTATTAAGTGTTCTATTACCTGTATATAGTATTACCTAATTATTAAAAAATGAAAGAAACTTACCCTTCTGTAACTTTGTCAGATCATCCTTTGTTTCCAGAAAACATTCTTCAAACTGCAGGAAATAAAGAAAAAATGTTGTGTTATCACTGCATATTTTAGCTTCTGCTTTGCATGAGACAAAAAGCTGTGTTTCAGGGAATTTTATTTTTTTAAAAAGAAATCAGATTTGGAAGTGATATCTTTAAAAATTTGTTTTGCCGTTGTCACATCCTCTCCTCTTCCCTCTCAGATGTGATTCATATTTCTGTGCAGGTAAGATTTTGGCTAAAGCTGAGGTGACTGAAAAGCACAAAACCCTGTCTACTGAGCAAACAGTGACTGTTCCACTTCTGATGTCAGTGCTGGGAGAAAGGAGGGTAGGTAAACTCACACTGAAGCAGCACAACTGTGGTTCCTTTGCCACAGGCTGGCAAAAGGAGAGGCAAAGAGAAGAGATCGAGTGTCCTATGTAGCTTTCTGGCATATTGCCCATTACTGTGACAAAACCTCACAGCTCTTAAAACACACAGATCCCCCACACTACCACAGTCATTCCATAGAACATTTTGGTTGGGTTTTTTTTTTGCTATTTTGGACATTGGGATTTAACTGAAGGTCTTCAGAATGGAAAGTGCTCAACCCCTGTGATCAAAAGATGAGAAGCCAGGTTCTGCCGCTGTCATTTTGAGGTTTTGCTTTCACTAGGTACTGGGGAGAGGCATTTATGGTGCTACCAGTATGCCTGGCACACAGTGCTTGGAACTGAAATGGGAACTTGCCCGCCTGTTTAGAGTAAGCTAGTCATTGTTGGCTTGGTCAGCAAAACACTAAATGCAGAGCTTGAAAGTGCTGGTCAGTCACACTTCTTATAAGGAACAGCGAAAATACGTATTTGTCAGATGCTCTTATTATAAAAAACAGGACAAACCTCAACCCCAGCTGCTGCTAGTAGCCACCGTATTGATTCCATTCGGCCTCGTCCATTGAAGTAGTGCAGCTTGGGCTTCCCGGACATGCTTCCACTGATTTCCTACTGTCTGGAATAAAGTAAGCTTTGCAAACCAAAGATTTAGAATGCGGGTTTTTAGTCTCTAACAAGTTCTCAAGCATTGTTCAAAGTTGTCTTGTTTGAAACCAATGATTTATCGTCCAAGACTCTCATCACATTAGTAGAGGAGGTAAAAGACTATATTGAGGGACTGCATTGTATGAATTTTTTTGAAATTTTGAATTTTTTTGTTTTGAATGTTTTTTATATGTGCAGGTTAGTTAAGCAAAACTGTACTGGGAGCAATTGGCCCATGTCAGAGAACAAGCAAGTTAAAACCCATTTGCATCCCAAACTGTTTTGCTCTGACCAAAAAAACAGGGCATGTGAGATACACTGCTCTCTTTATTTTGGTATTATCTCTGGATAGATTACTGTTTAATCACATACACAACATAAACTCACCTATTGCTGTGCTTTCTTCAGCAGCCATTATGCTCTATTTTAAGGTAATAGGCCTTCCTGTTACCCCCACTTTAAGCATTCAATTTCATTTACAACACTCCCCACTGCTCCCATTTCTTTAGGCAAGCATCTGAAGACATGGAATTTAATTTTGTCTAAGGTAATATTAGATTTGCCTTTACCATAGGCAGAGCCAACATGCAATACGTGCTTGAACAGTTCCGACTGCTGGAATTTAAAGCAACAACAGTTTGTAGACAGGCTGTCATTCCCCCAGCCAGAATCAGTGCGTGCATATCAGCAGCATACATGTAGACAGTGCCTAGTTTGTACTAGCTTCACAGTTATTATCATCATGTCAACAATAAAACTGAAGCATTAACAGCAGCAAAAAGAAAATAGCTAAAACCCCACCATATTCCCCACGTAAAAACCATATTTTCTCTGAAATAGGAAGAAGGTGAGAGGAAACACTCCACACTTGAGATCTACTTTTATCTTAAATTTGTACACCTAGGAAGCAGTTGATCAATAATTTAACATAACCACTCACATAACCATGTTAGTAAAGTACAGACAAGTAATCAATAAAACTCATTCACTGACTCAGTTTCAATTACGCTAATTACTTACTCCTGTGCAAAAAAGCTTACCTTGGACACAGTATAGCTCGCTCTAAGCTCTCAGCAGCTTTGCCTTGAGATTATATAGTTCTATAGCCCCTCCTACAAAGGGAATTGCAAACAGTTCTCTTTGGGAGACTCCTGCTTCTTAAACAAATAGAAACAATTATGTCTGTTTAGTTACTTCTCACCTATAGCAAATAAATTCCTGACTCATGCTGACAACGTACAAATGTGAAATTCATGAGAGTCATGGTTATTTGGAACTTCTGTGTCAGCAGAGAACTGTTGCTTCCTATTTTCATTGTTTGGCAACCTGCTACTTAAAATAACCAGAACAGCTGAAAAGCTCCCATGA
Source organism: Psittacula echo (assembly GCF_963264785.1). Classification (NCBI taxonomy): domain Eukaryota; kingdom Metazoa; phylum Chordata; class Aves; order Psittaciformes; family Psittacidae; genus Psittacula; species Psittacula echo. The sequence goes on along the minus strand of NC_137738.1, from coordinate 83,797,675 downwards.
TTTAAAAAAATACTGTGATAGCAATAAACAATTTATTTTAATATTTTATGGTTTGGGGTTTTTATACTTTTAATAGATTGCCATTTTACATAAGTCACATTAACTAATTCAGCTTGAATCCTACGTAAGGTTCCTCGCTTAGTGAAGCAGGATATTCCTTCAGGATATTTTTCTTCTGTATTTCATTCCTGGACACAGAAGTGTTTTTTCCTGTTTCTCTCAAAATGTTTCCATGAATCTGACTAGGTGAAAATGTACAGCAGAGACAACTGTAGGGGACAGTGAATGAAAAGCAGTGTCAGAAGACAAACTGCCCTCTGCACTCCTGAGTGATTTCTTCAGATAACTGTATCAACCTTTGATCTTCATGAACTCACTTGCACCATGCTGCTTATCTAATCTGGCTTGTCAATACTGTTGTAGGCATCACTTGCAGGCAAGGTCAACATGCTGTGTAAAATTCTGCTGAATCACCCTGAATGTAACTGTGAGCTAGGATACTATTCTTGTATTACACAGGCAGGTTGTATGAATTGTAGTCTATCAGACAAAAACACTAGTTGTTGCAATACAGGGGGTCTCTCCTTCAGGTCCTTCCTGTAGGAAGTGCTTTGCTGCTCTGTAGCTGAAAATGATCCTTATCCCATCAGTCTCCACCAGCAATGTCTGTTAGACCAATGTGTTCCATGCTTGACAATAAAATAGCTTAATTATTTGGAGCTAGAACCACAGGACAAGGCATCAAAATGGTCCCCAGATGGGACACTCTGTACCCCATACATGAGGGGAGTCAGGCTGCACAGAAGGGGACTCTTCACTCACTGACAGCATATGCTAAAGCCTCCACCTTCTGGTTTGAGCTCGTTACTTTCTTGTTTCTCTCTGTCCCCTTCTTACATTCAGCCTGACAGCCTGCAGTGGGACTCAGCTACACAGAGCCATCCACACCGCTGTGCATGTTCCAGAGTGTCTGCTGGCCTCCGGCTGCTGCTCCAGAGAGCCCAGCTCTGTAGCATGTCCCTTAGCACATCACCCAGCCCCCCCAGAGGTATCACAGACAGCCCCAGGCGTCTGTGCTAAGTGCTCCTGCTTTCCCTATAGAGACACGAGCTTCCCACATTTTGTTTTCTGTTAATATCCAACCAGAAATAATTTGTTCACATTTTACAACAAAGCAGAACTCCGCATAAGTAAGTTTTATTTGCTTGTTTGAGAAGTAACTGCTCTCCCTTCTAGGCTTCTGGGAATACTGACTTTTGCTGTTAGCACAGGGGTTTTTTAAGAGTAAAAAGTCAAACTACTCTGCTGGAAATGGTGTTTCCAGCGTTCCTGGGCGGATGTGACTTATGACCCAGAATCTAGATAATGTGAGAGATTGAAGCTTTCCTTGCGTAGACACGTGCACCGAGGTGTGTCTGGTTGTGTTTCCAAATCTGCTTAGTCATGTAATGCAGATACAAAGAAAATTGCAGGGATGATGACATGTCTACAGTGTTTTTCCTCTAAATTTTGTTTAAGTTTCCGAAAGTGGAATAGATCCAGTGGACAAACCTAGCAACAGAAAACACAGCATTTACAACTAGGCATTTTGTAAATATGCATTGAAGCTATAGTGTTTCACATATATTAAGCTGTCAAAAGGTTTTTTAGTTACTGTTCACAAATACAAACTCACTGTTAGATAGCTTGGCTGGATTAACCATTTGTTAGATAGCTTGGCTGGATGTAACCTTTTGGCCATGATAAACTTTAAGAGATAACCCAGATCTAGTGACTACTCCTACAACGACTTGATATCCACCGTGTCAGAAGACAACAAGGTAAGAAAACATGAATTCAAGCATGAAAGTTAATCACAGTGTAGAGAAATTGGGAAAACTCATCTCACCTAGCTCTGTAGACACCCAAGTCCAGTCTAGCTGTCTAGTCTCCTTTAAATAGTTCAAAGCTCAAGTCTAAATTCAAGAGAAATCCCTCACCATGCACTTGAACTACAGTTGATATGCAAACTACTCAAAAGGATGCTGTCTAAACTGAGGCAGTTAAAAGTTGAGATGAAGGCATCTGGTCTCCTAAGAACACCTAGGTTCAGACTGGCCATCCAGGAGTTAAAACTAGGGGAAATGCCAAAGCTGCCCTAATGACTTGGAAGAGAATATTCACCCCAGCTGCGGCTGTTGCCTACCAGCTTGTTTCCATTTAGCCTCTTCCTTTAAAACAATATGGTACAAGTTTTGGGTTTGGGTTTTTTGTTTTTTTCAGATATGATACTGACTTCTTGACAAAGCATTAGAAAATGTTTTGTGTCATCAGGCTTTGTGAACTTTCCTCTATATAAAACATATCAAAGTTTTGTTAATTTAGGTTGGAACTGACTTCAAAATTATGAGCCCATATCTAAACTGTGCTTGCAAGGGAGCTAGGTGCACACACAAACTGTTGTGCCTTTACTTTATCAGCAGGGGGAATAGGGACTGTAGCTAATGGCTATTCCCTATTAGCTCTGTGGCTAATGAGACCTGTTGGGATATACTCCATCCTGCCTTGCAGAAATAAAAGTGCAGCTCCAGTGTTCCATATTATTTAAAATAAAAGTCCCATTTGTTGTTGTTTTTCCACACTGGCACTGCCTGTATTCAGCACACACATTATGTCCCATGAAGCATTTCTTCACACTGAATTACGCCCTCCGAACTCAGCAGGGCAAGTGCTCAATGTAACCATCTTAGAGACCTAGGAATATGTTTACAAAAGATAGCCTTGCAAAGGGAACAGAGAAATTGAAAGGAAACTTTCTTTTCTCCAGTGACCCTCATGCTGACCTAACAGCTGGTTTCAAGTATGTGAAGGGCACTAGGTGTTTTCCTAAACATTTTGAAGAGCAAACAGGTCACCTAGAAGCTGGCAGGTGTTTTCAGTGCTACTGAGCATGAACAGGGTTTTTTTAACAGGATGTATTTTTGCCAGTAGTTCCTTACATTTGAATAACAAATGCGAGGCCTTGCCTAAGCAAAGCCAGAACAACGCTGTGATGTTCAGTGGAAACTAGTGACCATCTTTCTTTGGCTAACATCGACTTCTGCCATGTCGATATGAGGCAGACAAAGAGAAGGTTGTGAATGGGGTGTTACCTGCTCACCATTGCTTTTAGAACTAGCTTTCCACATAACAGCATGTTAAGCTTTCGGATTTCCTTCTAGTTCTCGGTAGTCAGCCCCCTTTCTCTCTCTCTTTCTCTCCTGCTTAATTTGTAATCTTAGTTTGTGTTTCCTTGGCAAATTTCAAACTGTCTTGCTCACCTGTGAGTATTCCCTGGTTTTCCCTCCATGCTTCCAGCTCCTGGACCATTCTTCTTCCTGGATGCAATTCTGTCCGGATGAAAACAGTCAGTATACAAGAATAGAAAGTAGCATGCCATCGACAGGCAGGCAGTATGAGGATTTCCAGAGCATTTCACACCTAAAAACCTTTTCTTTTCCATCTTTGCTCTTCTTTTCTCAGCTTTCCATCAGCCAGCACAGAAAGGATCTGATATTTATAGAAATTCAAGGATTTCTTAGATCACTACTAATAATGATTTCAGACTCCTCTCAGAAACCAGGGTTAAGAGATTCATTTCCTCTGCAAGTATCCCTCCAAACCCACTCAAGTAATAACACAATACAAAACAGCATGACTCCACTCTAAGGTCACTCATGGCCTAATGTAAAGGTGCATTGACCACTTCAACATCTGACCTGCTGGTCCTCACTATCCTAGAGTGAAAAGTGCCAGCCGCTCAGCCCTGCCGAGTTAAGTGACTGGCATCACTTAACTCCATCCAGCAGTTGTGGATGGAATTAACTCTATCCTCTAGCAGCTGTTGGCAATTTAAGAGTGGAAAACCAGTGGGAGATACAACTTCTGTTTTGAAACCCAAGGTGGGCATGGAAAGGAAGACTTACATACCAGGTACCAGAAGTCTATGTTTGTCTGCCTATACCAGTGGGAAATGCAATTTTAACGGATTTTTGTACCTCTTAAAGGGTTAAGCTGCAAAGGGGGTATGGTAGCATTTTTCTAGCACCCTTCTTTTCAGATTTACTCGTTTAGCTTGCCTAAAAGTTTGACAGCACCAAGGGACATAAGTTTTTTCTTTTCTTAATCCTGGTTACAAGAGTAATCAAATTTTACAGGAAAGCCCTACCTTACACACACATGTGAATAACTCACGTAAGAATATTTTCTCCTTCAATTCTACTTATGCTTGAAGCACAAAGGTGCACTTGAATACACAGTTTGCTAGCATTCACTGTTTATGTGTGTAAGCACACACCTGCCCTCACATGAACAAAGATGAGTTTCAGTGCTTGCAAGCCAAAAAGCTACACAATTGTGTTGGACATAATGTAAAATAAGTTGCATCTGACAAGAAGCAGAGCATATGCAGTTAAAAACCCCACTTAATCTAGTTGCATTCTAACAAATAAACAATTGTCCTTTTCTAGTCTGCTGTGTGGGGGAGCCATGGGGGAAAGCTGGAGAGTGAGCAATCTGAAGAGGAAGTTCATTCTTCTGTTTTGTCCCTACCAGGTTAATTTCTTAATATTTTTTTCCCAATTTCCTTTTTACTACACTTTTGTCATGGCAATATTAAGTGTCGGATTTAGTTACTGACATCTGCAGGAACAAAGCTTCCTCCTATGCAAATGCTGCTGTGCCACATCAGGCCCTGTCACAAGGCAGTCATTGTCTGCTGTAAATATGTAAGCCCTAATATTTTCATTTTAAAAAAATCAGTGGAAGCTGAACTTTTGTTGTTATCCTACAGCTGCAGAAATAAACCACCTCTGCCTTACCTGAGCCTGCAAAACAGATTGTATGTTTCTCCCATGATGCTTCATTCTCAAGAGATAATATATTTGTAACCTGCACGTGAAATGCTGGTAAGATTGTGCATGTGGTTTGACATAATTGATTTATGAAGAAAAATAATCAGTTTTACAAGGGAAACTTTGCAGAGAGATCTAAAAAAATCAATTCATCCACAGGCCTTAATTTAAAGATAGTAACACTGACTACATTTGGACCTATTATAGATGTGTGAGCAAATGATGTACCAACCTTTTCACAGTAATTCCACTTTCACATTCAAAGCCCATCCTCCTGCTCAGCATGGAGAGGTACCAGCCATGTGGATTGCATGGAGATGTATACTGCTGTGGTAGCAGCTACTAAGGAGATGGCATCTCTGCCCAGACAGGTATGCAGTGCCTTTCTTCTTGGGACAGCACAGAAGTGCCTGGTGACACAAAGGTGCCAGGATGCACCACAGGAACATGGGAAGTTTGCCTATGGCATTGCCAGCTGTTAACAAGTACGTTCAGGTACTTTGCCTGTAAAATCCAGGAATCCGCTGCAACTTCTAACAGCGACTGCTGGAGGCCTGCTCCTTTCACTTAGCCCAGAACCAGCAAGAGACAAAGCATCAACACGGTGGGTGACACAGGGAGGCTGGTAACACAAAGCTGAGCACTTGAGTGGCCTGGGAAAGGAATCATGGCTCAGAACACCTGCCAAAGGGGAGGCAGGCCAGCACAGATCCCACGTGGTGGCACACCAGCCAAGTGAGGAGCCATCTCCAGGGGAGATCTTTCCAAGACCTCCTGTGACTCTCAGAGGGTTTAGGTGGCCACCAGCAAACAGGACTGACAGTCCTGTGGAGCAAGGTGCTGATGCCAGCCACAACAGGTGCCACTGGAGAGACCAATAGAAGAAAATAGGCAACTTTTTCCAGGCATAAATTTAGGCAACACACTCTCCAGAAAGATACACTGCTTATCAGGGGCTCATTATCAGGGATGTAACCAAGAGACTACCAAGCCTCATACAGCCCACTGACTATTATCTGCTGCTGCTGTTTCCCATGGGCACCAGCGGTACTCCTCCACTACCCCATCTGTATCAAGTATTACAGAGCCCTGGGATTGGTGGTAAGGGGCTATGGAGTACAGGTCATTTTCTCATCAGCCCTCCATGTCAAAGGGAAGGGGTTTGAAAGGACTACTCAAATCTGGTGAATCAACAAATAATTATAGAACTGGTGCCACAGCCATAGGCCATGGGACTTACTTTGAGAAACCTGGGCTGATGGGAGCTAATGAGATCCATCTGTCAGAGAAGGGGAAGAACATCTTCAGTCACAAGCTTGCCAAGCTGGTGAAGAGGACTTTAAACTAAAGTTGCCAGGGAAGAGGAACCTCAATCCATCTCGCTCTTAACAGTTTGATGCCAGTGACAGCAAGAGATGCCCAGAGCCTGGAGATGGATTGCTGGTCAACAGGAAAGTACCTGAAGTGCAGCACAAAGGAATTCCAGCCACTACAGATAGTCAGTCAGCTTTACTTTTTAACCATTGGTTTTAATTACAACAATACCAATTTACTGAGTTTCATCTTCCTTTTGGTTCCTCCCCCCCCCCAGTATTTAGGGTCTCACTGAAGGTAGCAAGGCATTCATTTCATAAAAGTCTTCAACACAGTTTCTACATAATGTTCATCTGGTGGGGGTTTCCTTGGGCTGCCAGGCTGCAGGAACTTCTTAATTGTAGGCATATTGCTCATTCTTACTTTAAAAGCCTAAAAAAAACCAAACAACACAAAAAATAACAGAGTAAGAGAAAAATTCCAGTTACTCCAGCAGCAAAGAGTGCTCCTTGGACAGAAGAAGTGCTTCCCCCTGCTGTCAGAAGAGACCCTGACATTCATTCAGATCTTGTGCCATCTACACAAGTCTCCCTTCTGCCCACAGGACTCCACTGCTGTAAAAAGCCTGTTCTTACCCATGAAGGCAATACTGGAGCAGACAGTGTCTACATCTCTGCTGCCCGAAAGAAGCTAAAGGCAAAAATCCAAGAGTACCAGGGTGATAGTTTTGCAGATACAAATACACTAACTCAGCTCACAACCTTTTCCTTTTCATTGATGGTTCTGATGGTGCGAACTACGATCAGGGAAAACCACAATATATGTAAATGAATTCCATTTTTACTGGAGGTGTCAGTGAAGGAATCCCTCCATAATTCAAGGCATGGCTTCAACAGAACTGTGCCCATGCCCAGTGGCTAAGATACCAGATATCTTGCTAGAAGATGGGAGCTAGAGGCAAGGATTACCTGATGCTGCAAAACTGCATAAGGGATAAAAGCTGACACATGTTACTGCCTACTTTGTGGCTGAAGTTCCCCATTCTGTCACACTGAATTTAGGCTGTTGAAAAAGTAACTGGGGAAAAAAAAAAAAAATCAGTTCCAAGTAGAAAAGCTTAATTGTGATAGTCTGATGAGGAACTGTTTCTTTTGTTAATGGAAATAAAGCCAGAGTCATTGAGTCCACCTTTCAAATTAACAGTTTGTAAGCACAAAGAAACATGAACTCAAGCCTTGCATCCTCAACCCAAATTTGCATTGCCTACGCTGCTTTGTTACCACGGGAGGACTACTGAACACTGTCTGTTTTTTTTTCCAGTCACAGACTAGTTGGGTCCACTGTAGCTCAAACTCTGAATGGCTCCTGCAGTCCATGACCTAGGCTTGCCCATACACTATGCTATATAAGCATGCTGCATGCCTGGAGGCTTCTGATTTCTGGTCAAGTCTCACAGCAGAGGTGCCTCATTTCTTCTTGGCTTCAGACTTTGTACATGGCACAAAGGCAGAAAGTTCATCCTCAATTGTATTGATTATTGAAAAACAAACAAAAGCCCTGTGGCTTAATGCTAAGGCCTGAATTTTTAGTCATACCGTAGAGAGCAAAAGTGAAGTGAGGTTACTGGAATCTCAAAATCCCTTTTGTACTTAATGTCAAGCAAACATATGGTAGTGACAGGTCCTCAGAGAGCACGCACTCTTCTGATTTACGAAGCATAGGGAGATGATCATTTCAGGATTGCCCTCTACCTCCTGAATATGTGCATGCTCAATAACAAAATTACCTGCAACTGAGGAAACCCTGACAGCACAGCAGGTACTTTCTCCTCCACTGCTAAAATGGCTTCAATTAGCTGAACATCTGCCCAGCTGAATTTGTTGCCCACCAGAAAGTCTTGGCCATGTTGTTTCAAAACCTGTGGAATACAAGAGAATGTGGGCTTGCAAATGAGCACAGGACATACGATGCCTAGCAGCTAAGCCTCCCAGCGCAGCTGTACTGCTGAACAGCTATTACATCTCAGTTTTCAGGGTGGAGATTTCAGCTGGAAGTGGTGAGCCTAAATCACTTCATTATTGTTGGGAAAAAATCTGAACTCTCGTAGTACACAGTACTACAAACTTTGGTTAATCGGTAATGATAAATAATGATAGACAGTGGGAACAGGGACAAAACCGCATGCTTAAGTAGACTAGTAACAGTCATAGAATTAGAAATAGGGATAATGGAGGAAGAGTAGCTTGGAGAACTTATAAAATTGCCAGTTAGATACTTCATTTAGAGTTATGTCTAATGCTGATATCAGGAAGCAAACTTAGAAGTGCAGAATTACAATAGCTAACCAAAGAAAATCCCTGCCTTTGGGAATAAAGTAGTCATGAGAACTTCCAATATATTCAGGCTCCAGTATTGTTTTTCATCAAAAGTAAGTGGATACTACAAAAGTGATAAATATTGCCAGATGCCTGAGTCGTATGGGTTTGGTTTGTTGTTTTCGAAAGTGGGATGTGCAAAAATCTGTGACTGTTATTTTGTTGAACAGCTCCTAACCTCTCTACCTGATTTAATTGCAAGGGATTTTTGTATTCTTCTAATGAAAATCTTCCAACTGAAATTGGAGCACATCTCCCTGCTAGACTTAAACAAATGTAAGTGTGGAACTATCCCTTCAGGGAAAAAAAGTTGTATGTGCTTGCTTGTACTTTACTGAAAAGTTTTGCTCTGTAGCTGACAACATATTTCTTTGTAGATGTTCAAATACCACAGCCGTGACAACATAAGCCAACAAATAGAGAAACATGCTGCTGTATTTCCCCTTCTTTGAGAGGGCCAAGAAAGCCGAGGATTTGGAACTGGCCTGCATTACAAACATGTTCTTATTTTGGGGAAACTTTTTTATAATTGTAAATACAAGTTTTATAGACAAAGCCTCACTCGCTTACCTTTTCAAAGACAGGGAAGTACCTGTTAGTTGCCCTCTCCTTAATTGAGTCAAGATTTTTCTCCTTTGCCTCCGGTGGAGAGAAAGGAAACATCAAGATCATTTGCATCAGATCTGTTATTCCTTCCACGTACATGTCAATCCTATTTGTGAGGGGAAGACAGTAGAAAAGAGCACAGAAGTTATTTCATCTGTATTCCAATTAACTAAGGCAAATGTTATATCACCACCATAGTGCCAATTTTCACAGCCAAAGCTAAACATGAACTAAAGCTAAATTTTTTTAAAAGGACTAAAAGCCTGTTTTTGTCCAGGAGCATTTCAGAAGCAGTGGTTAAAATCTAAGCAAAGGCTGGAGTCCTTGCTTTTTAATGTGCTAGCCTTTCTCAGGCCTTTCTACTGGATATGCAGGATTAAGTTTGTTATAGATAATGCAGTTATCAAATAACAGATTGCTCATTAAGTGGAAGGAGGTGTTACCGTACAGGGCTCTCTCCTTTAAGTCTTTCCCATAGAGATTGTATTTCCCTGCTATGTAGCTGAGGATAGCTCTGGTCTGCACCATCTTCATCCCATCGATCTCAACCAGGGGCACTTGCTGGAACATCAGGCTTCCATCTAGAGTGGAGAGTTGAAGGAAAGCTTGTTAGTTCCTCCTAGACTGCTAGCTTTACAGGAGAGTGACAGACTGAGCACATTTCTTTTGCAGTGTAGATCACTGATGTCTTACCCTAACTGTAAAACTCCATGCAGTAAACTAACACTGTGGGAAAGATCAAGTATTGTCTAGCCTGCTCATGCTTTTGTAGCTAGGTCACCCTAGTGCAGCTGGGCCCCTTACTTCACAGCATTGCCAGAGCTTCACTGGCTAATGGGAACTGGCACTGCCTGTTCCTTTGCACTTCAGGACCCTGCCTCACGCTGCCAGGAAAAGCCTGAGCCAGCACTTTGAACGCAAGGGATTGGAAGAGAATGAATATCTGTGTTAAAACCAAGCTTAAACAAATCTGATTATTTTGAATGCAGATCAGTTCCCTGTCAGGGACATACACAAATGAGCAGAAAATGAATGGGGTAGTACCACAGCAAGACTGAGCTACTGGGATAAAGGGAGAGCTCAGGCTGCTTTACCTTACAAAGCAAGAGGGAAGGACTGTGACAGGAGTTGCTGTTTAAGTGCACTCACTCCAGGGACAAAAGTTTAAGAGTTCCCTTAGATGTTTGTTACAGGCCTATCCTCTGTGTCATTCCACAACAATTTAAGCCTACTTAGATACATCTTTTAGTCCCCTTTTCTCCTGATGCTGGTAGGAGCATTTATCTGAGCCTTCAGTGAGACAGCTCTGAGAGCTAAGCTGACATTCAACATAGCAAAGTCAGCCTTTTCTAGACCAGTTTTCTGCTGAACTAATTCACTGATTTTGGAGATAATCCCTCCACCACTGACTCAGTAAGAGCATCCAGAGAATAATCCTGCCCTGTTAAAAATCATAGCAAAACTCCAAATCCAGCTGGACAGCTGCCACCTTAAATTATTAGCTTTGAGTAATGCAATTGCTCAATTTTAGTCCGTTCAGTGCAAGGGTTCAGGTGCAAGGGTTCAGGTACAAGGGTTCATTTTAACAGGTACACGTCTGCTTTTTGCTCCACAGAGCTATTAAAACACTTTGCTAGTCTAGAATTAATAAACATTATTCACCCATTCCATATTATGAGTTTGCAGTTTAAATTCAAAGAATAGTTCTGTCTGCAGCCTGCGTTTATTTCTTGTAAGCATTCATAGAAAGACTTTGTCTTTTCAGAACACACTTCTGCATCTTAAGGAAAATTATGACTTGGCATCTACCCAGCACAAACGCAGCAGAATGGGAAAATTGACAGCACTGAAAGGATATTTTTCAGCAGAAAGATACAAAGTAAAAATAAAATCTGACTTGCTGGCCCTTGACAAAAAGCCATGCAGCAAATGTGAATAAACTGAACGCATGGTTTGTTTCTTATCTGCAGAATAGAGGAATTTCTGTCATGGTCAGTAGCTTCTCCTCACTTTGCAGTGAGAACCAATTCACACAACCCCTGCATTGAATATGTATGTAGGATTAAAAGCAGTTTGCAAGTTGTTTGCAGACTGGATTGTGCTGTTGGAAAGTGGTCTGCGGAGCATACATGAAGAACAATCATCTAGAATCATTTGTCACTGACCAGCAGAGCTTGTTGATATCCAAGTAACAACTTGGGCAACACAGATTGAGCCAAACCAGTTGTCCCAGACCAGCAGGTACAGGTCTGGCCAGGCTGATGCCTTCAAAACAGCTGTCTATAAGCTGCCTGTTGGGACTAGCCCTTGGTTCAGGCTTCATCCTGAACACTGCTGGAGCATTGCTTAGATCATTAGCTAGCATAGGCCAAAGTCACACCCGGACCATTCTAACAGTGTGGTGGTGTCTAAACAGAGGATAACCCTGGCAAAAGGCATGTTGGTAGGGAGAGAAAAAAAATTAGAGGGAGAAGTAGCATGGGGTTGTGTTGCTGTGTTCTGTCCTGCCGTGCATGACCAGCAGCATTCCAGAAGTCCCTTTTTCAGGATGGCTAATTTGTTTTTCTTCAACCCATCCTATTAACCCTCATCTTTTTCTCTGTGTTCTCACCCTCACACATAAAAGTCCTTGATCTTCTTTATAAAACTTTCCTACCCTTTTCATCACCATCTAATTCTTCCCTGTGGATACAGATAAGCTTGGATGCTGTATCCAGGATTATACCACTCTGGATTAATTAGTCGTGTGAAGCAAATTCAGATTTGGGCTTTCAGTACCTGAGCTATCATATTTAGAGCTATAACTGGTGTCTTTATACTGCACTGCCCCCCCATGTTATCAGACTGCCAGGCAGCTGGACCTGAAAATTTAATTCTGATCTTCTTGATACCACTTATGTTCATTTTGTGTTCATTTTAGTTTTCCTGTCAGGACTTCTTTAAACACAGCTTTCCTTGCTGAGCAAACAGCCAAGTCCTCTTCCAAGGCTCCTAGTATGTCTTGGGAAGCTCAGCCTGCTGTGAGGTTTCTCTTACATGTCTTGGGCAGCAGGTAAACTGCAGGGCAGGTACACTCTCTAGCACAATCCCAGTTCCTTCCCCACCCTGGCAGCAAGGTCGTCTCCTTCTAGGGTGGCTCCAAAAGGATTGGTTTACTGCTGGATTTCATCTGGCCAAATATCAAGGGCAGTAGCTGGGGATGTGCTCTGGTTTTGGGAACTGGTCTCACTCCCATGATTTGCCTTTGTGGCTTGCTAATTTGGTCACATCAGACTTTCCGCAGGTCTCCTCACTGGCTTTCTGCTTTTTAACTGGTGGAAGCTTCATGGCTCAAGGCTGATTTTGCTTTGAACTGCCACTAATGTTTTCACACTGAGCCGATAAGAAAGGAAAACTGGCTTTCCTGAGGATTTTGGTGCCATGCTGACCTTTCTTTCAGAAGCTTGTCTCACTGAGGTTCAGAACTAACATACAGGTATATCTACATTAGCCAACTCAGCAACAGTTAAGGCCAGCTGGTACAGGCTGGCTGCATTCATTTTATTTAGCTGTCTGCCTATAAAGCATGGTGGTCATATCTAAATGCCATCTTGAAAATGGCCCTTGGCCTGAGACAACTCCCAGGTGATGCCTAGGATTTGCTTCAGGGACTGCTATTTGTCCTGGACCAAAAATGTGCCAGGATCCATGCTAACAGTTCAACAGCATAGAAAATCAAGTTGCATTAAACAGGGATGTTTGCTACCCCTGTTTAATGTACTATAGTGAACAGTCACAGAAGCTACAGCTTTCAAACGATAAGAGTTGTTTGGTACTGAAAAGAACAGGTTACTCAAAACTGGTATTTCAGTATTCTAGGTGTGCACCTAGAAGTTTGCACTGGTTTAAATAAACTAATTTTAAACCACAAGTTTAGCTAAACTGGAGCACCTTTTTTGAGAGACTAAGCCTCAGACATTGGGATACTTACCTTTGATTATCTTCTCATACTGCTCTTTTGTTTCCAGAAAAATTTCTTCAAACTGGAAGGGGGAGAGAGTATAGTGTTACATTGCTGTATTTGAACATTTTTCTTCTCCAAGGGTGCATATAATCATGCACAGAATGACGGAACCAAGCAAAAAATACTGGGTTGGATCTTCAACTACACTGTTTGGCTGTAAATGTCCTGAGGATCCCTAGCACATCCTCACAGTTGGGGAGATGCAGAAGGGCTTGGCCAATTCTGCCCCAGTGCACTGATGCAGAAATAACATAAGGGTAGAAATAGAGTACAGACATCTACAGGAGGAAGACAGGTTGCAGCCAGCACCAAGAGAAGCACAAGGTAAATCAACTATTTCTAACCCCATCCTGGGGCACGTATGTCAACAAAATGCTTCTCTTTATGCACATTGTAATGGAAAAGTAAATAAGGGCCTCTAAATAAATCCCCATTTTGACCCCTTGTGATTACTTCAGGGGACTGCTACTAGCTTTAATGAACTCCAAGCTCCACTGAGTTTGCATCCAAAATATTAACCATCAAATAAGCTAGTTACAAACCTGGAGAGCTATGGGCCAAATGCATTTAGCCACCCTCTTGCAGCCATTTACCCTCACGTTCATGTTAAATTGGTCCTCACTGAGGCCAGTTGAAAACAGCAGTCTGGAACACTGTACTGAGTGTCAACTAACCTCCACGCCGGCTGCTGCCAACAGCCATCGTATGGACTCCATTCGCCCCCTTCCATTAAGGTAGGTAAGCCTGGGCTTCCCAGACATGCTTCCGAGCTCCTGGTTCCCTGGAAAACATTGAGCAGAAAACAAACAGCATCTCCTAAAACTGGTGTAAATACCATTATTTTGAGGGGAGAATAGAACCTTTTATTCTCACTATGCCTGTTGAAGTTTAAACTTAATCTGGTTTAAAACATAAAATGAGAGATGACTAGTCACACCACACAGCCTATCCTAGGAAAGATGTGCAAATAGATGAAGCTTTCCACAGTGCTGCTAGGGAGGTTTGTTATGACTATAAGCGAATACAGACAAGTGTAAACAAGTGGCAGGAGTCCCAAGCTATAGGAGGAACCTTGCTGCATTTTAAAACAATTATACAAAGCTACTGAAAATCCTACCACATTCTCAGGGAAGTTACCGTCATTCCCATCATCCTCATTGAAGAGAGGAAAAGAAAAGGAAAACATGTTTTACCGGTAGCTAAATGCTGGAGCTTATTTTGCAGCTTCAAATGCCATCCACTTCTTTCCCTAAGTAGGGGCAAATGAATTGTTAATCTTCCCTTTGTCCCGTGAAACAGGCTGAGCTGCCTTGGGACAAACATTCCCCCTTCACTAAGTTGTTACTGTCATACACTAATGACTGGGATGAAACAAAAGCTTAAAATGGGTATCCTAATTGTCTCCTAATGATTCAGAAAGAGAGTGCTTGATTTTAAAATTTAGCAGAATACCACATTTTTCTCAGAGCCAGAATCTTTCAAGTCACAGTGCATTAAGTGTTCTTAAAGTACATTTTGAACATATTTTGTCAAAACTTGATTTTAAAGAACAATCAGACTGACAGTTCTCCCTTGAGCAATTTTGGTAAGAATCAGGTCATGCTACTACAATAAATAGGGATATTTGGGGTAATTCAGACAATACAATCCAAATGCACATAAAGGAAAAAATGATCACCTCCTGTTTTAAAGTGCAGATAGCTTATGCTAATTACAACGTTTTGCCTCCAATACCGTGTTTTTCTAGTTTCTGCACATTGTGTGACTATCTTTCACTATATGGCAATGCAGCTTATCTATATAGTTCACAGCAGGTAAGTGCCTCTTCCGTTGACATACTTCTCAGACACATTGCATCCATATCATCTCAACACACATCGTCCCTGCTTATAATGTGCAGAAAGTGACAGTAAACAGGCCTTTTCCTACAACTAAAGAAACCAAAGGCTGCAATACCAAGAACATGAAACTGAATCCTCTTGGAAAATTTATCTATTGTTTGCAGAACAAAAGCAGAGAGAGAAAAAAGCCTTAGGTATCGTTTTAGCATTTTACATGAACAAGAAGCTTTATATAGCATTAAATTATGTGATAAGAACAAGGACAAATGAAGACTAAAACCCTATCATCAGCAGCTTTTTTCTTTAATTACTAGTAACTCTGTCAGCCGTACACGGATTTTAATTGTCCTAAGCTTCTGGCACAGTGAAAATCTCTTGGATTTTGATGAAGTCTCCTCAATCTTTATATTTCTTGAATGCCTCTCCACTGATTCTACAGGGACCTGACACATGCAGCTTGCATGCTGACTGCTACATTCCCATGCCTGGGTCTAGACCTGTGTTTTGCCCTGAGGGCTCAGTTTAGTTACCCATTCCATGTGACAAGTCTTGAGATGCCTGAGAAGTGGGCAGAAACAGCTGCAGACAGGGCAACTTTTTCTACCTTAAATCATTATACCTATTCATCCAGATTCGCAATGCCTTCTTGCATTTATCTGGGGAAAGGTACAGCCAACACAGACAAGGCTTCCTCAGGACTTCACTCAGTCCTCCACTATTTTCCTAAAGTTTCCATAAAATATTTTCACAATGTTGTATTAAAAAAAATAAATATCTGGTTTTGATACAATACAGTGATGTTTCATTAGGAGCTGAGGGCTCTTGTAGAACTGCTACCCCTTCCTTACTGTCTGCCTTTAATGAAAAGGGCCACCAGGTCTCTCCACATAAGTAATAATTTTTATAAGAGAAGTGCAGAATACCTGAGTTACGTTCTTCAATACGCAGGGCACATGTTCTCCAGCAGGAGAAGCAGCGTTTATTGGAAAACTGTATTCAAACTATTTAAGAAAAAAATCTTACGAGACCAGTTACTAGAAACGAACACAAGCGTTTTTAGGAGCTGGAGGGTTCTGCCACCCCTGGATAGTTGCTTTTGAGGAAATAGAAAAACCTCTGATACTGATTACTGCTCGAGATGCTGGAGAACCCATTCGCTGGACAACAGACAAGGTCAAGACATTCAAGCTTTTGAAGTAAGCCGCACCTGCTCTGGGTCTGCCAGACTATGGTCAGTTATTTATCTTGTTTGAGCAAGAAGGGCAAGGAATAGCCTCTGGGATGGTAATTAGCACACTGAACCCTGCTACCTTACTCCCTTCATACGCTGAAGGAACTCCACACCATGACTGTGTAGTAACCATCTGTGAAGCCAAAAAGACTTGATAATATTTAACAGACATGACATTTGTAAATCCCAACCTGGAACCATTTGTTGGCAGGTCCTCGTATTATGTGAGCAGCAACTGGCTGACAGGTTATTCAATAAGTACTGTGAATGAAGCAGTGGAAGCTTCACCACTCAGTCCAAAGCTGAGTGTACAAGCAGACAAATTCATTGTGTTAACAAAAAAGGTCTATCAGCTGACCAAATAAAAAGCTAAATATTTATACAGATTCTCAATACACATTTGGAGTATGATATGCTACTGGACAGTCATGGAAGCTGCAAGTGGAAGTAAAACATTAAATCCTCTACAAGTTACTGAACCATTAAAAGCTATACAATTGCCAGAGAAACTTGATATCATTCATCAGCCAGCCCAAACCAGCAGCAGGAGAAAAGGAGAGATAAGAAATAGTCAAACAGATATTACTACTAAAGTCACAGCACAAGTCATACCAAACACAAAACACCAGCCCAGGTGGTCTGACCTGGTGTTACTTGCTCCTTTCAAAGATACATTTGACTGTTCCTCCTGAAGAAACTGACTCTTTCAAAATGAACAGGTGACCTAAGACTCACAGGAAACATAGAGCAGATATGGAAAACCTTTCTGTTTTACCTAAGCAATACCTAAGCTTTTGGGATGAACTAGCCCAGACACTGCTGAAAAACTGATTGACACCAGGAATTTATGCTGCAGCCAAGTAAGCAACTGTATCTTGCACACAGTGCCTTTAGCATTAATTAATATTTAGTAAAGACCTCAGCACAAAGGTTTGCCTGTATGTTTTTACTGCTTCTCTCTAAACTCCATATTCCCATCCTATTTTCTAGTGAGCTTTCATAACATGCCTGTCCTGAACCTCTGTGAGGATGCTTCTCAGCAATGTAAGAACCGTACAGGAGGGGATGGCCTTTCAGAAACAACACTGTCTGCATTTAGTGTGAAGCACCCTTTAACCCTGGTGCTGAGGGCAGAGTCCAGCATACCAAAGGGGCCAGCTCGCCTGCTCACCCCCAGAAGAAACTGCCCCAGTGCTCACAGTTTATACAGTGTTTTCCCTCCCACCTTCACTTCCTACCCTTACCCCCACCAAGGGTGTCACAGCTGCCTTACTCAGCCCTGAACTGCACCACCAGATTCACTCCCTGGTTAAAAACATCTCTTACTTCTTGTCTCCTTCAGCTGGTGAGTAACTATTGGAGTCATGCTTAATCTCCCAGGCACATGAACTAACAGTGGCAGAGAATTTACATTACCCCAGCAAATAACCAAGTAAACGTGTAAGTAACTCCGTTATACAGAGTCACTTAAACTTTTTATAAGTTAATATTTACCTCCAAACCTTCACTCAGCTCAGGCACTTTCCAGGGACGTTTAAGCTTTTGAAGCTCGAGGGAGTTCCCAGCCAGACCGGATTAGAGGTAACAGCTCCCGCTGCTGTTAAGGTGGCACCACCCAGTTTAAAGAAGCAGGTCTGCAGATTGCAACCCAAGGCACTGGCTTCTTCAGTTTGATGGTGTGGCTACATGGCCTCAGTTTCTACCATAGCCGTCTATTCAAACTGCTGTCTTGGAATTATTGTGGCTTTTGACCACATACAAGAGTGAGACACTTTAAAACACAGAAAATTCTAGATTTTTAGGGGCCATATTTAGGGTAACAGCAACCATTTAAAGACTTCACCAACTAAGTTTCTAGGCTTATTTCATAGTAGCCTGGGTTTTTATTTTTCAGTGCTGCATGGTACAGAAAAGATACCCAAAGTATGGGATAACAGTGCTCAATTACTTTGAAATACAATTTGCCAGGATCAAACTTAGTGATAACTTGGTGTAAATATAGACGAGCAGTTTATGTCACAACTCACCCCATGCCTTAAGGCAATAGCTTTAATTTGGGAAATCAAATGTATGATGCTAATACTCAGAAATGAAATAAGCTATGATTTTCCTACACTGTTTCCATTAAATGGAATCTATCTACATTTCAGATGAAAATACCAAAACTGAAAGCGGATGTGAACAGACACAAGGATGGCCTAGCAGATGGGAAATGAGATTTGGGTGCCAAAGACCAGGTTCTCACCTCTAGCACAGACCCACATATGATGTTGGACATCACTTTATACCCCTGCAGCCCATGACAGCACAGCTAATCTGAAGATCTGCTCGCAGAACCCCCACTGTTATCAAAATTGTATTTTAATTTGTATTTAAAGCCATGGATGTACTAAAACAGCACCAAGGATGGGAATCTCGGGACAAAAATCTCTAGGTAACTATCCTGAAGAAATCCCTCCAAAGCTGCTACTTTCTTTTTTCTTCACAGTCAGAGTTTTGTTACGGTTTCTCTGCCTGGCAATTGTGGCAGCCTCTCTAGAGGATACATTTCCAACAGGGGTTTCTTGCAAATTTGTAATTTATGTGCATCGAAGGTGGATGGTGCCAGCAGAAAACAACTGTTTGGTGCTTCGTTACGCTTTGCCCAATTCTAACTGTCACTCAGGCTCATCATTTAGTGAATAAAGCACAGCATTAAATAAATGTATGTTTCTTATTGTTTCCTTGTGATTTGAGGCTTGGCGATGAGGGGTCGTGCAAAGCGTTCTGATGCTTTTTGGATTTGCTGAACATGGCCACATCCAACTTTGACTGTTGTTCCCTTCCCACACATTCCTGTTTGACAGAAAGACTTTTCCTCTTGATCTCTTTTTACTTTGCTTCCAGCACATCCTTTCATAATGTGATTATAAAACTCCTTTGACATCTAAAGGTATCGCATCAATGAGATTACTGTTAGCTATAACTTGAACAGCTGCTCTGTAAACCCCCTGAGTAGAAAAGAAAGCAAGTTTATTTTATAAACAATTTGTTAAGCTAAACCCATGAGTATTCGGGCAGCTGGCCTGGAGCCCACGTACCACTTATGTGGTTTTGGGTTGGGCATAAGCAGATTTTAAATAGCGCATATACCAAGCCCTGGCGTGTCAAGTTCCCACAGTGCTCTGTGGAAATACTTCATCGTGCTGTTGACTGGGCAAATCAAAACTTTTCTTGAAACATAGCTGCCCGGAATCCTCACAAACCACTAAGGAGCTGACTTGTGGGTCCATGTCTGATTCCAGCTTCCAGCAGTGTCCTCTCAGAAGTGGGGACAGGGTATATAACTAAATGGCACTAGAGAACTAAACAAGGGGAGTTAGGAGGATTCCCCCCATGCTGCTTTTCGAGCTCCTAAACTGGAGCGCACCGCCTCTGTGATTAAAAAGCAGTTGGAAATAATATGAATAGTTGGAAAGAGTCATGCATCACTCAAGGGTAGATGTGTTGCAGGCCTTCAGCGGCTGCTCTGTTTCTGTCCTGGAAGCTATACTGACTGCCTGAGGACAAGGTTAACCACACCTGTATTCACCCTCACACATATTTCTGTAAGCTGTTTGGTGCTTATCCTGGCCACCGGCACAGAAAAGCCTGAGAAACAGTAATGCTAATTCTGATTTACATCCAGTGTGCCGCTGGCACAAACAGCTTAAATGGAGAACCAGTTTACAGAATGTGATTGTTTGGATCATTTAGCCTTTATTGGTCTGAGTATCTCAACATGGTCAAAAGGCTGATTTATACAGGCACAAGATAGCCAAGATCAAGGCTTCAAAGCCAACTGAAAAATAAACTTAGTGGTATAAACTGAATTGTGAAAAATTTATCTTAAATAATTCAGGTATTATAATGACTTCATATTTTGATAGAAACTTGTGTATGTTTCCTCTACTTGGTCTCTCGGGTGTGCTGTGAAACTTCTTAAGACTCCGTTTATGTGCATTGTTACAACTAAAACTAACAGTAATCTAAGCTTAGGTTTAAAGTATTTTTTATTTTCTAAAGAGGGTGTAATGAAGTAAAGGAGAAATTTCAATTCTATTTTTAGCTGATGTTAACCAACTATAAAGCTGGACAACACTTTGTTTGTTTCTTCCCCAATAAAGGTTTGGGGTTTTTTTTCAATAAAAGAAAGATAATAATAATTTGAAAAAAAAAAAAAAATAAAATCAGCTCTCATCCTGTGAAACATTTTTTTTGTTTTTTGGTCCTTTATAAAATAAAAACAGATGTATTTGTACTTTTCAGACAAGGAGAAATAGGTTTTATTGCCCACAAGTCCATTTCTTTTCTTATAAACCACTTCTGTTTTCACTGAAGTTCATGTTTCCCTCGAGTTCATCAGAGTTTTCGTAAGACCTCATAACCGTAGTACAGGTTTCATCATTAATTTATCTTCAAAGGCAAATATTCTCTCCTGCCCTTAAACTCTCTTACACAGATCTGTCAGTATAAAAAGATTCAGTGAAACAAGATCAGTGACACATTAATTACACATTACTTACACAATCTAGAACTATTCCACTTTCAAGATACCCTTTATTCACTGTTCGGCAGCATGCTCAAAATTGTAAAATGCGCAGGCTTTAATGGCATTATGGGTAACGTTCTAACTCTGCCTTTACCTTCCTTGCAGGTAACATAACAGAAAGTGGTCATACCTCCTCTAGTGGCTAGCAGCCACTTGTTCTTACTGCCTAACTCGTGCTTGCACCAGCAGTCTTGCTGACTGTGTAATCAATTGTCTGAGACAGTTAAAAATCACCTTTAAAATAAAAGGTGTAGAGCTTTCAATTGGTTCAGGTTATGTTGCAAACAGCAAGACAAGAAAAGCGGGGAAGGAGACAGTGTGGGCAAGGGAGGCTTATCTTTTTTTGGTGAAAGAGTTGGCTATAAAACCACAGCTTGAACTATTCACTATGTATAGGGTACTCAGTAATGACATCAGATATTACATAGAACACTTGCAGGGGATTTTGCATGTACCAAGCATATTGAAATGTGTCAAATGCCTGCTGCAAGCAGTGATGGGAACCCTCCAGTTAGTTGGTCCGACTTGTTTTGCCTGAACTTGGTATCTTGCATTTTTTTGGTTATTGTTGCTATACCCAGGTATGAAGAAGTGCCACAAGAAGCATGCAGGAGATCTACACAATCCTTGTGAACAGCTGACACTTCTTCTGCACCGTCAGAGGCTCACACGCAAATACGAGTTCCATTGGAATTAACTGCCACCTACCAAAATATAAGCAAACACAATGCAGAGCAATCCATGAAGATGCCATACCATCACCAGAAAACGTAACTTGTAGTAAAGCCTGTATCCCGAACTCACTGTTAAATCAGTAACAGCTTTCCCAGTGCTTTAAATGGGAATGAAGTTGTAATTCCATTGACAGTCAGTGTTTTAAACAATTGGAATAATCTCCCCAGGGAAGTGGTGGACTCCCCAACACTGGACACTTTTAAGATTTGTTTGGTCAGAGTACTGGAATGGTCGAAAACAGGTTGGGTAAGAACACAACCCCTACTCCCACTGAGTATAACTTTTGCCTATCAGCATGACTTCTGGCTATCAGAGTGATGCTGTAGGCTGATATGTGCATAAAGAGGTCTTACCTGAGCAAGGGTTGAAGACGAACCCAAGTCTTTCTTGGAAAATACATCAAAACTGCCTGTCTAACATCTATGTGCTTTGGGACAGTTAAGAGTGAAACAACTGCTGAGATTATCATGTATTCTTAACTAATTTTGAGCCAGGAATTATTGGACTAGCAACACTGAGAGACCTGGGAGAAACACCAACAAACAGCTGTATATCTTTGCTTACTACTGTCTCTAAGCTGGTAACAGAACTGAAGTGCTCTGATGTGTCTTAAAACCATTACCAAAGTCAGCTAAAGACCTAAACGTGCTAGAGAGCTGTACCAGGACTCAAGGACACTCAGTATGGACATCTTTTGTAAAAGACTTAGATATAATCTGAATCCCTCCTTAGTTTTTCCAGAATATGGAAGATCATGATAATAGCCTATAGACTGTACACGCTAGAAACTAAACTGATGAACCTGTGTGGGAGTATCCAAGCAAGATCATCCTTAGATGGGGTTAACCCACAACACCATGTTGCATCATGTGGTCTCCTAAAACCAGGAAGTTGCTATTTTAACTGTATATAGCTTCATGTGTATACACATTCATTTGATTATAACAGTTTTGAGCCAAAAAGGATACCTGGACCCTTCAATCTGAATGTTGATGCTGCTCAGACCATGAAACCTCACTTAGGAATTTCTACATTCACCCCACCCCATCTTGTCTCATACTGCTCTGACCTGCTCCCTCTCATGTCCCCAGCCTGCAGACAGTATGATGTCCTGGTTTAAAGTATTGCATCGACACCATTCTGTTTCTTCTGCTTTTGGTAAAATACACAGAATTCCCATTGTTATCCTTCTAGAATGGAAGGAAATGATTCGACTACATACCTTTTCATATACTAGGAAATAGCATTTTGGTGCCTTTTGAACTATAACAGCACTTTGTTTCTTCACTATCTTCAGCTGATAATGACAGGAACATCAAAATGAAGCCCATAAGGTCATCAGTTCCTCCAATAAACTATCAATCCTTAAAACCAAAGCAAACAAAAACCTTAAATAAGAAAACACCTTCATAAGCAGAGTTTTCTTAGATCTGTGTTGTGATTGTAAAAGCTGAATTCCCACCCCTCCCCTCAAAAGAATTCTTTTTCCAGTTAAGATAAAGCAGCCCTCAGCCCAACAGCAGCTGTTCTTTTCTACCCTGCACCATGTAATACCAACCTGGGGGGAAAGTTCCCTATTCAGTGTATGATGGGTGGTTGCCTCCCAGGCCATCCGCTCCAGCCCCGTCCTTTTGTGACAAGTTCTTTGTAGACATGAGATAAAGAGTGGTTGATGTTACTCAATGGGGAGCCACCATGCTCACACCATAGTTGGTGGGGGGGGGTGACTTGGAGGCAAACCTACAAGATAGGAGGTTGTAGTGAGGTGGGGGTCAGTGTCTTCTCCCAGCTAACAAGTGATAGATAGGACAAGAGGTAACAGCCTCAAGCTGCGCCAGGGGAGGTTGAGATTGGATATTAGGAAAAACTTCTTCACTGAGAGGGTGATCAGGTCTCGGAACAGGCTTGGAGTGACAAGAGATGTCCCTACAGGGGAAAAAACAGCTCGCAGCAGGAGTTGCAACTATGGAGCTCTGCGTATGAAATGCCAGTATGATGAAATCTGGTGCTCCTTTGACTTAACAGCTCTACAGTGGAACACAGTTCCTGCTGAGACTAGTCCATTGAAAAAATAACAATGAATTGCCCCATTTATGAAGCCATTCAAGAATTAAAATGCTGCCTGCAAAGCATGGTGTATTTGATCAACTGAACAGTCTGTGAAGTTTTGCTTAGCAACAGGCTTTATTAATAGAAAGAAACGTGACCACTAGAAGGATAAGTAATGCAATAGTCTGAATGCTTGTACTTTAATCTGGATTATTATGGAAGAAACTGGTCATTCCTTTGAAGTTTCTTCTGATTCTGGATCACCACAGCTAGAAAGTGAGAGGCTTTGAAAACACGTTCCCATCCTTCACCTACCTATGCATGGAATGAATGTTTAGATACTTTTGGCATTCATTGATATAACGACTGCCAGATTTGAAAAACCTGTTTGCTGCCTCTTCTCCCCTTTGATTGAAACATGGCTTTCAGTGGTGATTGAGTAACTCTCGTGCTAAAACGGACATTTTCTAGAAGTTTCAAAGGTTTCCTTCGCGGTGACTTCATTTTTTGTGTTATCTCCTACTTAGCAACTTAATGATTACTTATCCTGAATTTCAGGGAAATGAAAAGATTATGAAATCCTGTGAGTTGATTGTGCAACAGTAAAACTGTATCAGTTTGGAATGAAACTTTACTGAAATGTTTTGTCAAAAATTAACTTGATTTTTTGCCACGTGAGTGACCTGTGAAATGTTATTCCAGCTGCTGCCATCATAGTTTTGTAACATTATTAACTTACTATCTTTTATAAGTGTTTTAGATAATGGGAAGTTTGAAGTCATGGCCAGAAAACTGTAACTTTACTACTTTGATGAAAGAGGCAAGATGGAGTCAATTCACTGGTTGTTAACAACATCTGGGGCGGATGTTTGTTTTGGTGTTTTTAAGTTTAAGCTGCACATTGGTAAGCTTGTCATTGAGGCAGATCACAGGTTATTAACCAGAAAAGAAAACGCATCAGAAGACACAACTGTAAATGAGCGTGGGCTAGTCAGTATAATTAAACACACTTACTTTAGGCACACAAAAGTACAGCTTCAAGTTAAATGTCTTCTGAGCAATGACACTGTAAAGCAGTTTCTTGCTTAGTGCAAAAACGGATAATGCTTAATTAAGCATTCAATTACTGACTCAGAGCTGTGGAGCTGGATGATAGGCATGTTCCTTGCATAAGAAGTATTATATCTGCTAAGCAAAACAGCACTGGATTTGCTTTCTCTAGGCAGAGATGGGGAGAATGAAGAACCACCTGCTGCAGGAGATCAGGTTGGAGACCGTCTAAGGAACCCGGAGGTGCACAAGCCATGAGACCTGATCACATTTGAGAACTTGTGGCAGTCTGGTGAAGTTCCTGCAGACTGGACAAGGGGAAACATAATCCCCTTTTAAAAAGGGGAAACAAGGAGGGGCCGGGAAGCTACAGGCCAGTGTCACCTTGGTGCCTGGCAAGATCACGGAGCACATCCTCCTGGGAACTGTGCTAAGGCATATGGACAATAGGCAGGTGACTGGTGACAGCCAGCATGGCAAATCATGTTGGTGAGAAGAAGAGGTTTTGGAAACCTGACAGCAGGATGAAAAGCTCCTGCGAGGCGAGTCCATGTGAAACCTCAAGAAATTGGCTTGGTCTCAGAGAAGACATGTGAAGAGAAGACTGAGGATTGTGTGGGACACACAGCCGAGAGGGGAGTCACTAAAATAAAACATGAAATTAAAACTAAACCATGAACTGAGCCCTTGCAGGTCGTGCAGACACCGCAGCGCAAACGGGGAATGTGCAGGAGGGTGTTTGTGATGAGCACGTATAGGGGAAAGTCAGCCACTGCTGGGGTGTGTGTGTTGTGCGTGTGTAAAAAGAATGGCAGACTGCCACGTGCAGCGCCTCACTTGGATGTGTCTGCAGTCTTGGAAGCTTGACTACCCTACGTTCTCCTACAACTGGACCTTGAGCTTGTTTGGAGGTTCTAGCAGGGGAGCGCAGCTACCGTATACCCGTGACCGATGAACGGTACCGCCTCTATCGGGGAAGGTCGTCCTCTTCGACCGAGCGCGCAGCTTCGGGAGGGACGCACGTGGAGCGGTGAGGGAGGAAGGGGACACCCGCCTAGCCAGCCAGATCAGCCGAATCAACCCTGGCGATCAATGGGGTGACAGATGTCGCAGCCAGATCGCCCTCACATCCGACAAAACACGCCAACCCAATCCCTATTTATCCCCTCCCCTGCTAAAGAGCTCTACGTCACGGCGATTTCGCACAGACGGCATACACGCAGACAAGCCCCACGACATCACCCCTACGTGACTAACAAACCCGCCGGGATACGAGCCTTCCAAAGCGAAAACGGCAGGTTTGCCGCGCCGCTTTCCTCCTAGAAGCCTTTGAGAAATATGCAGATTCTAGAATACCTATTGGCGGATGGCCCCATGGGCACCACCTCCTGCCGATGAGACTCAGGAAGCACCGGCCAGGCCCGGCCCCCTTCTTTTCCTCCCTTTTCCTCCGGAGAAATCCGCCAATAGGAATTCCTGGCCGGTGCTTCCTGAGTCTCATCGGCAGGAGGTGGTGCCCATGGGGCCATCCGCCAATAGGTATTCTAGAATCTGCATATTTCTCAAAGGCTTCTAGGAGGAAAGCGGCGCGGCAAACCTGCCGTTTTCGCTTTGGAAGGCTCGTATCCCGGCGGGTTTGTTAGTCACGTAGGGGTGATGTCGTGGGGCTTGTCTGCGTGTATGCCGTCTGTGCGAAATCGCCGTGACGTAGAGCTCTTTAGCAGGGGAGGGGATAAATAGGGATTGGGTTGGCGTGTTTTGTCGGATGTGAGGGCGATCTGGCTGCGACATCTGTCACCCCATTGATCGCCAGGGTTGATTCGGCTGATCTGGCTGGCTAGGCGGGTGTCCCCTTCCTCCCTCACCGCTCCACGTGCGTCCCTCCCGAAGCTGCGCGCTCGGTCGAAGAGGACGACCTTCCCCGATAGAGGCGGTACCGTTCATCGGTCACGGGTATACGGTAGCTGCGCTCCCCTGCTAGAACCTCCAAACAAGCTCAAGGTCCAGTTGTAGGAGAACGTAGGGTAGTCAAGCTTCCAAGACTGCAGACACATCCAAGTGAGGCGCTGCACGTGGCAGTCTGCCATTCTTTTTACACACGCACCAGCGGTGACTGCAGTTCCTCACGCTCAGCACTCACAAACACTCCTCTGCGCTCCTCATTGACTCTGCAGCATATGCACGACCAGCAATGGCTCAGTTCATCTCCATCTCTGGAGATCATAGTCAGTTCATCCTGCCCATCCCCATCACCTAGCAATTCTCACTTTACACAGAAGCAGCACTTACAATCCAGCACCAGTGCACTTGGAAATGGGTTTTCCACCTACTTAATCACCTGCACAATTCATTTTAAGCCCTGGACAGTCAGCAAAAGGGCTGGATTTCTAAGTGGTGTGGTTTAACCCCAGACAGCATCTAAGTACCACACAGCCACTCACCCACTTCCCCCGCTGGGATGAGGAGAATTGCAAGTAGGTAAAACCTGTGGGTTGAGATAAGCACAGGTTCATAATTTAAATAAAGTACCTAAAATGCTAATACTAGTGCTAATAATGTAACATAAAGGGAAATAACTAAATAATACAAGAGATGAGATAGGAAAAAAAAACCAAAAACACAACAAAACAAACCAAAACCCACAACAACAACAAAAAACCACCCCAAAACCCCAAACCAAACCCAAACCCATGTGATGCACAATGCAATTGATCACCACCTGCTGACTGATACCCAGCCCAACTCCAGCAGCAATCAGTCTCTTCCAGGTAACTGTGCTCAGTTTATCTACACGGCAGGACACACTGTGGTGTGGAATAGCCCTTTGGCTAGTTTGGGTCAGGTGTCCTGTCTCTGCTTCCTCCTGGCTTCCCGTGCCCTGCCTCACCAGCAGAGCATGAGACTGAAAAAGTCCTCCATCACAGGAAGCATTAGAATCAGAATCATAGAATAGTTAGGGTTGGAAAGGACCTTAAGATCATCTAGTTCCAACCCCCCTGCCATGGGCAGGACACCCCACACTAAACCATGTCATCCAAGGCCTCATCCAACCTGGCCTTGAACACTGCCAAGGATGGAGCATTCACAGCTTCCCTGGGCAACTCATTCCAGTGCCTCACCACCCTCACAGTAAAGAATTTCTTCCTTATATCCAATCTAAACTTCCCCTGTTTAAGTTTGAACCCATTACCCCTTGTCCTGTCACTACAGTCCCTAGTGAAGAGTCCCTCCCCAGCATCCTTGTAGGCCCCCTTCAGATACTGGAAGGCTGCTATGAGGTCTCCACGCAGCCTTCTCTTCTCCAGGCTGAACAGCCCCAACTTTCTCAGCCTATCTCCATACGGGAGGTGCTCCAGTCCCCTGATCATCCTCGTGGCCCTCCTCTGGACTTGTCTCAAAAGTTCCATGTCCTTTTGATGTTGAGAACACCAGAACTGCACACAATACTCCAAGTGAGGTCTCAGGAGAGCAGAGTAGAGGGGCAGGATCACCTCCTTCGACCTGCTGGTCACACTCCTCTTGATGCAGCCCAGGATACAGTTGGCTTTCTGGGCTGCGAGCGCACACTGGAGCCGGCTCATGTTCATTTCCTCATCGACCAACACCCCCAAGTCCTTCTCTGCAGGGCTGCTCTTAATCTCTTCTCTGCCCAACCTGTAGCTGTGCCTGGGATTGCTCTGACCCAGGTGTAGGACCTTGAGCTTGGCATGGTTAAACTTCATAAGGTTGGCATCAGCCCACCTCACAAGTGTGTCAAGGTCCCTCTGGATGGCATCCCTTCCCTCCGGCGTATCAACCGAACCACACAGCTTGGTGTCATCGGCAAACTTGCTGAGGGCGCACTCAATCCCACTGTCCATGTCACCGACAAAGATGTTGAACAAGATCGGTCCCAACACTGATCCCTGAGGGACACCACTCGTTACTTGTCTCCAGCTTAGCAACAACTAAAACCATTGGTGTGCTATCAGCGTTGTTCTCAGACTAAAGCCAAAACACAGCACTGCAGCAGCTACTAGGAAGAAAAATAACTCTTTCCCAGCTGAAACCAGGACAGCAATTTATCAACCATCTTCAGCTTCTTACCACCTTGAAAGCAGGGGGAGAAGGCTGAGGTGACAAATCTTTTAATTTATTGCAGTTAGTTGCAGGGAAGCTGACATCCAAGGACTTCACATGAAGCTCACAGCATGCTGCAGAAGTTACACGCTTAGACTCAAATCATGTGGCAAAAGAACCTGCAGGAGGAGCACAGCTGCCAGCAGGCTCTAAACCTCAGGCTTATTTAAGAAAAGAAATCAAACACACAACTCAACAAACAAAAGCCAAACTACAGTGTTTTTATTAAAAACTGAGGAAAAGATCAAGACCCTTGTCAGTCAGTTGATATTTCTTCAAGAGTAACTTTATTCTGGGCAGGAGGCTTGACACAGAAGGAATGAAACAAATGTGTAACATTTTGAACAAAACCACAGAATAAACAAGAACTGTTATTTCTTTACTCACTCTGACAATTCCACCCTCTCCTTCCACATAAGTTCAAACATGTTCTTTCAGCTGGTTATCTTCTCCTCACATTATGGAACATCCTACTCATACCAACAGCCTTATTACACACAGAGATACTGTGGAAGTGGGTTTTCCTGCTTAGTTTTTGTCTTTTTTTTTTTTTTTTTGCTAACATCGTGGCACTGACACAATACTTCTAGGAACAAAATCTGGATTACAGAGGTGAATGAGCCCACTTGCCAGGTTCTTTTACTTCCAGCAGTCATTATTACACATTGTGCATAAGCCTGACAAAATGTAAACAGCAGAATTCTAAAAACATTTTATATAAAGATGCTGCTAAATATGAAAGCACAAAGTAGTAGGTTACGTGTGATAAATCCTCAGATATGCTGCTGCTCCAGACTGCAGTATAATGAACCCCTACAGCTTTTCCATACGTGCACTGCACACTGAGACAGCACAGTAAAACACTCACTATACCCCGCTCAGTCTTGATGCAAAAGCTTTCCAGCTTCAGCTGGAATTTGCTGGAGTCTTGAGTAAAGGCTACCAGTGCTGCCATTATACTCAGCTCATTTTCTGTCCCACTAAGTTAAGACTAGCAGAAGGGATTCTGAATATCAAGATTATTGGGCTTGTGGGTTTTTTTTTCCTAAATAAAGGCTTTAATTTGGGAAAGCAGGAAATACACAAAAAAGAGTACTACTACTTCTCTACTTTTTCTGATCTTTTCACTTGACTGACCAAAACCTGAACGCTATAGTCAAGGAAAGTCACCAAATCACCACAAGGCTGATACAGGCTCAGACACCATAGGCATGTCCAGATTCATCCTGTGTTACTTTCAGCAGGTGGAGTAGCCTCTCTCCTCAATAAGGAGACCCAGGTGTCTCCAGAGGGCAGCTAAGTTCTCAAGTGAGCCAAATTTCTCTTAACATGATTCTCACTCACCATTAGTTTAGAGTCAGCTCACAATAAAGGAGCTTACGTTTAGGCAGCATGAATCCAAGCCCAAGCATTCTCGTGACTTTTTCATCTCTCACTTCCTGTAGTAAGAATGAAGTGTATGGAACAGACTAGTCACATTGCCTACTTGGGTCTAGGAATACTTAGGATAGTGTTTCCTTTTGAGAGAGTGATAAAATAAATTAAATGATATCTAGATATAAATAGAGATATTTATTTCTGCCAAGAAAAACAACTCTTTCCAGTTCTAACACAAATATATGGATTTCCCTTTCCACTTACCAAAAAACACTATCAGTGTGTGCTTCAGAAATTGAAAGGCTGCTCTGTTTTACTGCTATGCATTGGCACCACTGCTTCGGAAGCAGCTAGGTATGGCCTAGAGTTAGCACTTGCATAAACAAATAACGGAGTAGCTGGACACTCAGCTCCTTCAGCATGGCCGGATGCTGAGAACCATACCTGCTGTCATCCCTTCAGACTGGATTTAAGTCTCGTAAATATACCATTTGCCCGATCTGTTCATAAGATGAGCTCAGAAAGGTGAGCATTCCTGTACACTGCTGCAGGAAGATCCATTTTTAGAGCACACATCAGCTTTGGTGCCGCTGTTCCACAACTCAGCTACGGAAGATGTTCTTCCACAGCACTGAACTGTTTTATCTTCCTTGTGTGGAAGGAAGTGCTGGAACTGCCAAATGCTGACTGTGATCTAAATGAATCTTCTGCTCATGGCTAGACTCTGGCATTCTTTCCCATTACAGAATTAAAACTAGACTATGGGGCTATTCTCTTTTCTGTATAACCTGGTAACTTATTTGCTCTTACAAACTAAGTTAAACTGCTCTTCAAAGGGCTGTATCAGTTTCTGTGAAATCAACCATAAATTTAGAACGGTTTTTAGCAGGACCAGGTAAGGTCCTATTTTATTCAGAACAGCCTGGGGCCTGACTTATGGAAGCTGACATATTCTAGACATTGTAAGTGAAGATGTATTGAAGAGAGGAAGAACTTACTAAGCTTAAACTGACACATTTCCTCTGGATTATTCTTCTTAAAAGTGATTTAGAATAGTTGTAGAAGTTCAGTCAGCTGCATAGATACTGTTTGCTTAAACTCTTGCTACTGGTGTACCACTAACACTTTGTTACTCTGAAACCAGCATTATAGTTGTCAATATCGTCCTAAAAAGGTCTTCAAATCTTATATTAACAACAACAAAAAAAATAGAATCTGATTTTTCTGCTTAGAAATCATTAGAACATTTAAATGAATTTAACAGAGGTAGGTCCACTTTCTATTTTCTAGTGAACAATGCCAAGAAGCAACTCTGAAAGCAGGAAAAAAGTGTGCAGTGTCAGAAAACAGATCTACAGAAGGGTGTTCACCCTTCACCAAACAAGATCCCTCAAATTTGGTAAAAGCAAAAGAATGGAGCTGGACAGCAGTCCAACAAAACCTTTCAAAGGCAAAAATATATTGAAAAAGAAGCCTTCCACTGACTTTTGGCAGTCTCTCAGTGACTGCAAAGGAGTTTAGACTGTTAGTTACTCATTCCTTTGATGTCAGCACAAACCAAATGAGTAGAGGACAAAAAGATGTGGCATCAGTGAAATTATACAGCCTCGTTTAGCACATAAACTTCAGGAAATATCTAATTAATGCCTCTACCTCAGTACTTCTCTTCCACTGCAATATTGCACCACTTTGCTTTTTTTAATCCACTTTTATAAAAAAGTTGAATCTAATAAAGGAAAAGTGAAATTTTAAAAAAGTTTTTTATAAAAATTTATCATATAAAAATGCCAAAACCCCTAAGCCATATATACAAAATGTATCAGTTTTATGAAAATAACTGGACCCAATTATATAACAAAACAATTTTATACAAAAAGTTACAAGTTTGTATCCAAGTGAATACAAATAAAAGTAAAAAAACAAAAACCCTTCAAAATGTCTTGTTCATAGAGGATCTGTTTCTTTTAGATTTAGAGGTACATAAAACAATATCAAATTGTCTCATGTTAGCCACCATTTCATGGGAAATGCACTGGTTTAGAGAGTATTGCCATGCGTCACCGGTGAGCACCGTACTTTGCAGACCAGTCAACTCGCCCGTGTACCGGCTGAGCTGGTGGTGGGAAAGGCATTAACCTTGGTGTGCTTTTAGTAGGTGAATTGAATGATGGCTGTCCAAGATGAGGTCTTACTGACTTCACGGAAGTGTAATCTAAGGGAGAAGAGAAAATTTCATGAGATAAAGGTTCAGTTAGTAGCTGTCCACATTGAATAGCAACTGGATGCAGGTCGAGGTCCTTATTTCAGGTTGGACAGAGCCGTGGGCAACACGGTCTAGTGTGAGGTATTCCTGACCATGGCAGGGGGGTTGGAACTAGATGATTGTAAGGTCCTTTCCAACTCCAACCATTCTATGATTCTATGACTCTATGAAAGAAGCCTCCTTGTAAAATACAGTTTGCTGATGTGAAACAATAGTGGATCCAATCCCTAAAGGCTCATCAGACAAGGAGCACTTATTGATTTGACAAGTGTGAATTCTGTACCAGCCCACACACCCTCTAGGTTCCACTATATGCTGTGGATATGCTGTGGATAAAACCACATACTTCACAAAGTAAATACAAACCAAATCCTTCCCCATATGAAATTCTGCAAAGTTACAAACTGTAGTTCCACTCAATCATATATTTACAAATTCAGTAAAGGAAAGATATGTAGCTCAGCACTACATACATACATCAGACAGTACATACAGCATTACCAGAGTAATGAGCAAGAGACCGAGACAACCTTGGTACTATACTTACTAGAAGGTGATTCCACAGCTGGTGCTAACTGAATCCTCTGCCCAGCAGAGCCTATTTCCTTCTTCAGAAATGCAGGGATATAACCACTTGACCCTATGGACCCTGAAAGAAATGACAAGTAACACTTGAGCCCTACACAATGGATCTCCCATACTATCAACAGATGACAAAGGTATGCAGTGATCATGGACTGATGACAACAAGAACTTCCTTGAAGACACTAGGAATCCACAGAACCTGTATATTCAGGAGACTGTCAGCACCAGACTGCATTGAAGATGAATGGAAAATGGGCACAAATTGTACTCATACCAGGGCAATTTCTGCTTCTCCCTGACAACTCAGCTTTCTTCAAGGTTTCTTACAGCTGTCAAAACTTAGCATTTCAGTTGGAATTATTTTGTTTAATTTTCAGCAACTGAGTCATATGAATATACTCACTCTTGATTTTTATACAGTTATTTTTGGGCTGTGGTGCTACACAAGGCTTCAGTAAGTGCGCAATTTAATAAACTGGGTCAGATTTATGTTCCAGATTTGTAAAGCCAGCTATAAAATTTGTCCCTAAGATTAGCATGAACAGATCTGACTGACCTGCAGGATAAGCCATAGAAAATGGGACAAAAATAGTGACAAATAAAGCAGCCCAGAGACAGAATGAAGATGGACACTAAACAAAGTTAGCATGTACAGAACAGATCCATTGCACATACGCCTATAATATACTACAGCAGTAGAGCAGTGGCAAAGCATATTGTGGGAAATGATGGTATTAAGTAAAAAAGGGGAAAATCTAATGACATCCTATGCAGCTACCAAAGAAGTGAAAACTTATAGAAGAGCCAGGAAGGAGACATGTGCTATGTATATAAAGGTTCTCACGTAGTTTAGCCATTTACAACATCCTCCCATCTTGAATCTTTAAAGAACAATTTTCTGATTAAATTACATCCAAAATGTAAAGTTTTGTATTTTTTAAACCAGAGTTTCTGAAGACCCAAAATGTTTCTTTGGACCAAGATTCAACACAAATTTTCTCAATCAAATATTTTCAAAACAACATATGCAAAATAAGTACTGTACTGCAGAACCGTAACATCACATGAAAACCTGAAGCCAAGAAAGATTTAGACAGGAAATACATAGATACAATTTAGAAACATCAACATGTTTAAATATATCTGGCAAAATCTACAAATTAATGACTTCAAATCAAACAATAGGGATGAAATACCTGAAAATACCAAATGCCCCAAAAACCTGAAGGAGAAAAATCAGAGAGTTTCGCTTTTTGTCTGAATTTTTTTTAAAGCTACAATTATTTCACTACTTAAAACAGCATCGATTAAAAGACATGATGACAGATTTTGCTTTATTCATATAGCGAGAGTGGTCTGTACAGCTAGTTCAGTTTAGATCAGCTTCATCCTCTATGACAGTCATTTAAGCACCAGATGGGCTAAAATAATTTGGAAACCTGAAAAATATGACTTACAGAACCTGTCAATGGAAACTGAAGGCAAGATGAAGTATTTCAGATTGAACAGACCTAAGTTGTCCAACCTTCTATGCATGTGGTACTTCAAACCAGACTTTTGGAGATTCATTAGAAAAAATTATCATGTTTCAGTTTAAGGTAATCTCCAAGTCCAGTGGAGAACAGTGGTCATAACTGGTTTTGACAGGAAGAACAGACACAGTAGCAAATGCCACTGGAGCTGACAATGTATTAGAAATGGGTGACCCCAAAATACAGCTGTCTGGAATTGCAGAGATGTTACCTATCATCTTCTCTCAGAGTGTTAATTAAGCACAGCTTCTTACCTGAATTCATCCTGTTAATACTTCCTCCCAGACCAGAAGCTTTCCCAGGCAAACCGGAACTGGGCCAGGGATGAGGTGGAACAGGCTCTTTGTTTGAAGTGGAGACTATGCTATTCCTTGTGCTTATTCCTATTGCAAAAACGCAAAAAATTACCACGCTGAAATCTCTGTTGTTACACAGGCTCACATTCATTCCATCTGATGCACAATCTTACAGCACTGGTCTGGTTCAGTGAACTTAGCCAAAATCTTTTCACTCTTAACATGCCTTTGGGTTACTTCCCATCCTCTCATTTGGGAATGCTATGACCAGCCATGGTCTGCGAAGATAACAGTTAAGTAGTTCCACTAGCATCAATGGCTGTTTTATGTCAAAGGACAGGATCCCTACATCAAGGCCACAAATATTTTCAAGTCACATAAGGCAAATTGTGCTACATAAATGAAATCTATGCTTCATATCAAACACAACATTTTACAGCATTTAGCCTAACAGTGACAAGATAACCTGAGTGCAAATAACGGTAGACTGCATTTCTCATAGTACTGTACTCCTGTGGTGTTATCTACTGAAACCAAAGACTGTGCAAGCAGTTTGCAGTAGAGTTCATATGTCACATACTATTTGTATTTACTATACATCCCATACTTAAGCAGGATACCTAACATGCAAGGATCTGCTCACAATTTATGGTAAATCAAAACCAGGCTTGTAGTTTGTATCATGGCCACATACATTAGCAAAGGTCCTGCTCTCATGTTTCTTAAGCAGTAGCCCACCTCCACATGTCAAAAGATAAAGCCTGATATACCAATGACTACTTCATACTGCTGTTGGAATTAGAGGAAGAAAAGGAAATAAGCGTCTTTTACTAACCGGGTAGATACCTAGAATGTCTCAAGTAGTGTTGCTTTGCTGCAGAAACTCGCAACGTGGGAGTGTCCTGCCGTGAAAAGGTCACGTGGGAAGGTGCACTGCTGCCAGAGCCTACAGCATCTGAAGGCTTTAAGTCCAAAATGCTTTCAAATCTATAAACCGAAATTTGTTACACTTAGTCCAATCCTTACAGCTTATGTTCATCCACAGAAGGCCATATGTTGGCCTTCTCATCTCCATCCCATCTCCATTAATCAGTTCCGCATACTGTGCTTGCTACAGCATAAACATACAGACAACAGGCAATATTTTTAGCCTGAAGCCATACATGTGCCCCTGAAAACCTTACTTGTGCTTCTAGTTCTGTTATATATTGCTTTTAAAGTTTTTATAAATTATTCAGTAAGTTTCTCTCTACTGTGTGTGATCCATGCAAACTGCAGCTTAGAGTCACCCAAGTTTACATTTGTGGAATATGTCAGAATGGTTCATACGTGAAATAGAAAGCACACATTCAGAGAATAACTTGGGAAGATTTAAGCTAAGCATCATTTTCAGTGGGGAAAAATGAACAAGGAATTGTATAGAAGCGTGCATTGTCCATCAAAAATGTGCTGCAATTTAAAGGTCAGTATCCAACAAGCAGCCAAGGCAAAGCCGGAGAGACACAAGCTGCATGTCTTTTACCTGGTTGGATGTTTCTGGATCCACAGAAAGCAACATTATGAAAAAACAGGTAAAGCCTAAAGAAGTAAGACCAAATAGCACGCAGACATAAAAAAATTCAACTTGCCTACAAAGAGTATCATCACTTTGCCTGTTCTTGTTTTTCATGTCGATTCTTGTGACAGAAGAACTGAAATCAAGGTCTTCCAAGTCATCCCAGTCTTCAGAATTCTTCACTGTTGTGGTAAGATGTCCCCATCGCCGCCTAGGTTTTGGTTTAAGTTCACCATTTATATTCTCAGTTCCAGCACATGTTTTCTGTTATAAAGATTGAAAAGAAACAAATTCACACACTTACAGCATAAACCAGGTGACAGGAAGAAAGAGGATTTTTTTGTCTGTCTCAAAGAGTAACAGTGGCAGTAGAGCTGTAACAACAGAATCCCAGGATTTAATTAAACATGCAAAGAAAACAATCTGTAGCCTGTAGACATTATTACATATCTCCTGCATTTCATTCTCTAATAAAGTATTTTGCACTGACAGAAGGATAAATTTCGTAGGTCTTAATTCCAATTCTACTTATATTTCACTATACACCTCCCAAACAATTAGCTCACACTCAGTTTTTATTTTTTGACTCATCTTGGGAGCACTAAAGTGCATGCACATTCATGTTTCCACAAGCCTGTTCCTAGGCATTTATAAGATGCCTTTTTCTTGCAGGACAGCATAGGTACAAATTTGTGGGTCTTCAGCCATTTAAGCTCATCAGTACATTTCAACCTTGTGCAACTCTGTACGTGGTCAGTACAGACCTTAGCTAATACTGATCTCTTAGCAGCAGCATTTGCATTGTCTGCTCTTGTCATCTATCTTATGAATTCAGTCTCCTTGCATAATCAATATAAATGGTAGTTCCTTATGCTGGAAGAAGAATCTGTTGCTTTGCATGGCAAGTATAGAAGCCCAAAGGGGTTATTATTCCCAGTGACACAAATTAGATGTCGTAAATGGATAAAGGCAGTAATCTCATTCATTTCAATACATTTTATTTAGCTTAATACGTTTCTTTGTGGCACCAATCCCATCAATATTCTAGCCACTGTACTTTCTTTTTACTCATATGAAATTACAGTGTCATCCTTTAAGCAGTGCTTTGACAACAAAGGGAAGCATAAAATGGCTTTGAAATAAGAAATTTACTTGTTTTATAGGAACTAGATTTAGATTGCAACATAGCAACTTCTAGTTTCTAGCAGAAAGTTATAACTCTTCCTTATTCCAATTTCCTGTCCTGTTAGTAAAGTATTAACAACCTTGAAAGAGAACAAGAAAAAGAAACACAATTAAGCAAAAATCAGCAGTATATCAGGAAGCGTATCTTATGCTACACAGACCTTTACCTGCTGAGGCGCTTTATTGTGAATGGCTGGCAGAAGAACCTGGTTAGCCTTGTCCTCCTTTAAGTAGTTACTGTGCTCAGCCCCAGTGTTGTCTTTCTTATGTGGGTACACCAAGTGCTGGGAAGACTGGTTTTGTTGAAAAGGCCTTGATGAAACGCGAGCATGAGGTTTTGGAGGGGGTTGTGCTGGAGGGACAGGCTTAATATGCAGAGATGATTTATTATGCAGTTCCTTTTGTTTCCCCAGTGCCTGAATGCCCAGGGCATGCCCAACCTGGAAGTATGGATATCGAAGTGCCTAAAACATAATGAACATGTTAGGATGCAACTTAGGAAAAAAAAGTTTTTAACTTATCCTAGCTCTATGTGATGGTACAAATGTAATTTGTTTTTTTCTGGGGTAGGAAACAGCAGAAGACTCATCTCTCAACACTGGATTCTAGTAAGCACAATCCACTTCAGAATAATGCTGTAATAGTAGAAAAGTTTCAACAGGTAACAAGTTATCTTGTTATTATCAGATAACAAGTGATCCTCCATGGACTTGCACAAAAGGAAAAGGTTCTGCAGAAGTAAAATACTTAACCAGGTATACAGCATCTAGAGGCATGCTTCATTATGTGCTCTCTTGCTTGTGTGTGTGCATGTGCATGTGGAACACATGTGCACCGGTCATCACAGATTCAGCCATCAAGACCCGAATGACTCCAGAGACATCCCATCTCTTCTCTTCTCCAGTTCCAAGACAGAATCAAGTGAAAGAAATACAGCACTTACAAAAATTAGCCTCTTCCTTTTCTTGGAAGATGGGTTGGTAAAAATATCTTTATCCTGCCTTACAAGTAATTAAGAAATTGTCAGTGAAGACAATTCATCTCTGTCCATCTTGCTGTTTTAAGGTATATTCATCTTCCCTTCCCAATGATCTCTCATTCAAATAGATTCGCAGATTCCTTACCACATTTGTAACTTACTGTAAAATATTTGTTAATGGCTCTTAATACCAAGTTACAGTCAGTGATTTTTGCTTTTTAATACCTTTGAGAGTTCTTGATCTATTTTACTTTTTAACTGGTTTAATTTATCTGAAGGGGGTCTACAAGGATGCTGGGAATGGACTATTCATCAGTGACTGTAGTGACAGGACAAGGGGTAACGGGTTCAAACTTAAACAGGGGAAGTTTAGATTGGATATAAGGAAGAAATTCTTTACTGTGAGGGTGGTGAGGCACTGGAATGGGTTGCCCAGGGAGGTTGTGAATGCTCCATCCTTGGCGGTGTTCAAGGCCAGGTTGGATGAGGCCTTGGGTGGCACGGTTTAGTGTGGGGTGTCCCTACCCATGTCAGGGGGGTTGGAACTAGATGATCTTAAGGTCCTTTCCAACCCTAACTATTCTATGATTCTACCAGTACATGCTAGGGACAACCACCTGGAAAGCAGTTTTCCAGAAAAGGACCTGGCAGACACCAAGTTGAACATGAGCTACCAATATACCTTTGATGCCAAGAAGGCTAACGGTATCCTGGGCTGCATGAGCATGAGTGTTGCCAGCAGGTCAATAGCAGTGATCATTCTCCTCTGCTCAGCACTGGTGAGATCACACCTGGACAGCTGTGTCCAGTTTTGGGCTTCCCAGCAGAGGAGAAAGATGGACTTAATGGAGAAAGTCCAACAAAGGGCCACGAAGTTGAATAAGGGACTGGAGTATCTCACATGTGAGGAAACAGTAAGACAGCTGCAAAGGAGATGGAGAGAGGCTCTTTTCAGTGGTGCCTATTGACAGGTCCAGAGGCAATGGGCACCAACTAACACAGGAAATTCCCTATGAAAGTCAGGAGAAACTTTTTCACTGTGAGGGTGACTGAGCACTGGTTCATGTTGCCTAGGGCAGAGGTTTTGGACCAGACAAACTCCAGAGGCGCCTTCCAACCTCAACCATTCAGTGAGTCTATGGCCCACATCAGCAGCAATGAAAGACATCCTTCTGCCATACATCCCACCTTTACTCTGCTGCTACTCACAGCGACTAGATTATACTTAATTCAGGTGTACTTATACACACTGCAGTAACACATCTGACCATTGAACACAGACTCCAGGCAGTTTACCTTGCACAATACTCTCCTTTTAATTACTCCCCTTTGTCCTGCAAATTGGTTTTGGCTTCTGCTCTTCTCTCTTCTAAGCACCCCTGAGCAACTGTTAAATGAAGGCCTATAAAAAGGTGCCTTGAGGTGAAAGGAAGCATCATATGCAGATGTGAGAAAAATAAAACCAAACCTGACTAGCTGTTGGCCGCTTTTTGGGGTCCCACTGCAGCATGTCTCTCATGAGCTGCACTGCTTCACTGCTAGCATTAGGTATGAGGGTTTTCAGGTTGTTAGGTACACACTGAGGCCAGCGAAAATTCATGGAAGTTGAGAGTTGGTAGCCTTCAAGCCAGTCGTTCTGGAAGAATGATATTTCCAATCACAAGGAAAGTTCCACTGTAAAATACCACAGTGCTAAGTACACTAGCATATATTCTCTTATCAGTAATAGATTGTGTCAAGCTTGTTCTAAACTGTATTAAGGATTTCACTAGAAATTTTCACCTCAAACCTCTGGTGAGAAGGAAGTCTTGTTACACATCTGACAAAGTCAAAGGCACAAATGGAATCAGGAGATAGGAGTCTTGCCATGATTCCAATATCTAGCCTTTTAAACCATAGGTTTATATGCAACAGTATGCAAGAAAAAATTAAATTTCCACCTAATGAAAACACAGGCTAAGGACTCTGTTCACTGTTCAGGGGTCTACTTCTCCTCTAAATGTCAGGTTTTATAGCATACTTGCATAATTCTTACTTCACAGAAAGTAAGCTTGAATTTAGTTTACTATGTCTGAAATCAATACCATACTACGGCAGTAAGAGCGAAAATAGATTATTTTTATGCTTACTGCTATTATGCCATTCTATACTGCAGAGCACCTCTACTACTATTGAAGTGTGGAATATCACTTTAGTTACCTTCTTTGGCGTTCCCAACACTTGACAAATTTTGAATATAGTATCAATTTCACTGGCACCTGGGAAGAGAGGCCTCAGTGTGTAAACTTCTGCCATTATACAACCGACAGCCCAAATATCTATTGGAGAACTATAGCTGGTGGATCTGAGAAGGACTTCAGGAGCCCTGTACCTGCAAGAGAAGAAAAATCTGAACAATCAACACAATTCAGATACATGACACATGAAACCATTCAGCTCTTCATTCTTCGTTGTTCAGAGCAAACATCCCTTAAAATGTTCCTATCCTCTCTTATCCCATACATAAGACTTTTTTCCCTTAGAATGAAAAATTAAAACCTACATAAGATCTTGTAAGCTCTCTCATGCCTTCTTGACATGCAGCAATACCAGCATGCCCCACCTGCCTATCAGACTCTCTCTTTGTTCCTGTGCAGCTCCCATCCGTAAACTACCTTCTGCTAACTGTAGCATTTTAAATAATGCCAAACTTAAATAAAGGTTTCATAAAGAGGAGGCATCAAAAGTGGTGTTATATCCAGCAGAAACTTCATACTTTACTTCTTTAAAGGTTCGATTATAAGTTTCACATGATGTAGGCGAATACTAGCACTTACCATCTTGTGGATACATAATCGGTGTAAGGAGGTCTGGATCGGATTTCTCGGGCTAAGCCAAAATCTGCTATTTTCACAAGTTCTGGTCCCATGCAAAGGAGGTTTTCAGGCTTCAAGTCTCTGTGAAAGAACCCTAAAATTCAAATGAAATATTGATGTCCACAGCAATGCCACCCCAGCTGTATATGACCCCCTTTTCAGAGACCTTCCAACATGCTTAGTACATGCTAAGTTTTTCCGACAGCCTTGAATATGCTCCCACACAGAAGAGGATAAACCTTCACATAGGATGTATCCACATTTTCCAGTATAACTATATTAACTTTTGTTTGCTAGATTAATGCATGACAGCATTGAAGACATAGTGCCAAACAACCAGCAGATTACGTCCTTCCTAGGGATACTAAGTACATACTCTGGTGCCTGCTTGAACTGCTGCCTCTTTATGGAAAGTACCAGACAGAGCAGTCAAGGTTATTTTTAGCATTTAGTACAGTCACCTCTGTATTTTTCTGTGCAGACATGAAATGCACTGGCAGAATGCTTCTGAGGCAATCTATTTCACGGCAAAGTTGCAAAAAGAGCAATCAATTGTGTGTTCAAATATGAAAAGATGTTTGAAGTTTGTTAGTCTGGACGGATAAAGAATGTAAAAAGTTTACTTGGCAAACACTTTTATGCCATACAGGAGCGGAATAGAGAAACAGAGAGAGGGAAAAAAGTTCACATGATTTTTCCAAAATTGTTGCAGAGAGAATCTCGCCACACTCAGTCTTACACTGTGAGCCACAAGACCACCAAGACCATCCTGTCAGGCTTGCCATGAACTTCCAGGTCCTTGTAACTACAGATGCACAATATATTTGCAGAAATGACAGTCTACTGTGTAGCAGGTCAGTGAACAAGACAGTTTGTTTTGACACAAAGATGTTCATTCTTTAAATCTGTATGAAGTCAAATGGCAGTAAAAGGTATTCTAAAAAACTGTGATCCATTTGAAAATTTATTTGAAAATGTGACCTAGATTTTTACAAATAAATTGTGTGACTTCTCTGTCTTAAAATATTTTGCGTCTCCCTGGAACAGACTGGAATTTCTAGTTGGGTTTCAGAAGAATCCCCAGTCCAAGCCCCACTAGAACAGAGAATAAAACCATTAGCTTGAAAATGTTTTCCAAAGCACAGTTAAGTATCTTCCTCAAGTGAACTGAAATGCTGGTCCTACAAGCCTTTCACTTTCAGGCCTTTGGCCACTGATTTTAGCTGCCTTCTAATAACCCCATGAGCTGATGAGCAGCGTACACTATATTTAAGGGGCAGAATTGCAGAGGGCAAGAAAATATGATGAGGAAGTTATTATTAAAATCAGTATTTTTTTTGATTAGTTAAGGGGGTCTTGTTACTACTGGCTGGTATATAGCAGCTTCAGCTTTTAGTATTATTGTACAAATGAGCTGGAAGGCCATGCAATGAAAGCTCTTTGTCAATCAGACTTTATTACTTCAAGTGTACCTTATGGAGAATGTGCATTTTATTCAGGTATCTCTGTGTATCTTGAGAAAAGAGTAATTTTTAGTTTGTACTCAATCTCAGGGGACCTCTAAATCTTTCAGGAAATGTGCCCATTTACATCAGAGTTTTAGAAAATATCGAGCTACCAGTTTGAGAAAGTAGAAACCTACAGAAAAGGAACTGAGCAAAACTCCTAACTAAAATATCAGGCAACTATAAAATATGGATATTTTCAGTAATCTGAATCTGTCATATAGTATCGTTCATTTGCTCACTCCCTCACAGAATCATAGAATACTTAGGGTTGGAAAGGACCTTAAGATCATCTAGTTCCAACCCCCCTGCCATGGCTAATGTAATTGTTAGTGTACACATTAAAAAACTCACACAGACACTATCTTGCTCTAATACAAAATTTTTACAACTAAAACACAACCTACCATGCTTATGGATAAATGCAAGTCCTTGCAGGATCTGATACATAATATTCCTAACTGTAGACTCAGGAAACAGTTTGTTTCTGTAGAATAAGAGAAAAGAAACAGATATTAATTATTATTATTGAGCTCATCCTATTTAGTTCATTAGTGAACTAAAGATAAAAGGGAACAATTAGAGTAAAACTGATAAATGTATTTTAAGCACTCTCTGCATTCGTATTTGCTGAACTACCATATTACATTATATTAAAACTATGTGACATCATGTCAAGTCTATGCAGTGAATTAAAAAAGGGGGAAAAAATGAAAAAAGAAAAAAGGAAAATTGGCCAAAATGAACAAACCTTAACACAGAATCATAGAAAAAGATGGTTTGGGTTTTAAGTGGCCTTAAATATCATCCAGTTCCACCTCCCTTGCCATGGGCAGGGACACCTTCTACTAGACCAGGTTGCTCAAAGCTCCATCCAACTTGGCCTTGAACACTGCCAGGGATGGAGCAGCCACATCTCTGGGCAACCTGTTCCAGTGCCTCACCACACTCACAGTAAGGAATTTCTTCCTAATATCTAATCTAAATCTCCCCTCTGTCAGTTCAAAGCCATTTCCCCTTGTCCTGTCTCTACACGTCCTTGTAAAAAGTCCCTCTCCTGGTTTCTTGTGGGCTCTCTTTAGGTACTTGAAGGCTGCTATATGGTATCCCCTGAAACCTTTTCTTCTCCAGGCTGAACAAGCCCATCTCTCTCAGCCTGTCTCCATACCAGAAGTGCTCCAGCCTTCTGAGCATCTTTGTGGCCTCCTTTGGACTCACTTCAACAGGTCAATGCACTTCTCGAGTTGGGAGCCCCAGAGCTGAAATCAGTACTCCAGGTGGGGTCTCACAAGAGTGGAGTAGAGGGGTAGAATCATCTCACTCAACCTGCTGGTCATGCTCCTTTTGATGCAACCCAGCATATGGTTGGCTTTCTGGGCTGTAAGCGCACATTGCTTGCTTGTGTTGAGCTTCTTGTCAACCAACACCCTCAAATCTTTTTATTCAGGGCTGCTCTCAATCCATTCTCTACAAAGCCTGTATTGGTGCTTGTATTTTGCTTCATGACAAGTACAGGTCATGAGGTATGCTTCTCCAGACAGCAAGTGTTCATGTTAATTTAGTCCCTTCCATGCAGTTTCTTCTAGCCTCTCTTCTGGAGCATATACAAGCCATACTTTTGACTTTCCCTTGTTATTATCTAACAGCTGATGCGCTACTTCTTTATCTTCTGTTATTCGAAAAAAAGTCTCTGCTACCACTGAAAACAGGAGGCTCTTCTCACAATATTCAGGCGAGATCAGCCATGGCATGCAGTTTAATGATAACCACTCTTACCAAGAGAGGACTCTGATCAAACATCTCTATACCAGCTGTCTCCGCACAGGCCAAAACACAGTAGAGATGGCTTAGGGTGGAAATCAGTGCGAGTTTTATTC
This sequence comes from Psittacula echo, assembly GCF_963264785.1. Lineage (NCBI taxonomy): Eukaryota > Metazoa > Chordata > Aves > Psittaciformes > Psittacidae > Psittacula > Psittacula echo. Next base: position 83,752,902 of record NC_137738.1, on the reverse strand, counting down.
AGAAAAAGCCTGTGAGTGAATGAAGAAGATGACCTGGGCCTTATTCAATTTTCTGAGCTTCAGACCTCTCAAAAACACTCTGACCATCACATATTTTATAAGTGAGATCATCTATTAGAGTCAGCCTTTCATATTTGCTTGCTTATTTTCTTACTTAAAGCAGAAAGAGAGTCATATTTCCTCTAAAGTCCCTTCCAGCAAGACTGGCAATTTTAACTAAGACTTAAACAAATAAATTACATTCTTAAAGGTCTGAGTTAATACACTGTCTCACCAGTCCAAGGCCTAGCTAAACCATAGAGAGCATGATGTGTAGCATGCTTTTACAGACATCTGCCCTTTTTGTTTTCATAAGGATGTAGGATATATCAAGCATTTCTAAGAAATTTAACAATAATTGGTTTGTATGTTATGCACTTGAACCATTCATATAATTAAAAAGTCAACATCCATATATGTGTGCCAAATTTAGTTTTTCTATACCTGTGCATGCCTAGTAAGTATTTTTATGCTTAAAAACGTATTTTATGTAGCATTTACAGAGATATGTTTTAACAATAACCTTACTTTGTTAAATCAGATAAAACTATTGTCATCTCCCAAGCTGCTTCTATGGTCCACAGAGAGAAAACTGCGTCCTCAGAGAACAACTCAAAGCATGGAGCTATTTTGTCCCTAAATATCCTCTGAAGGATGCTATCATGGCCCGAAGGCTAAAATTAAGACTTTATTAATGCTCCAACAAATATCAAAAGGACAGATTTTACTGACAATGCTGACAAATAAAATAGGCAGTCTTTGGACATATCGGCTCAAACAGCAAGGTAAAAACTTCTGGATCCTAAAAGCAATTCAGAATTTGGTCGCTCATGACTGCTGTTTCAACCACTTTTTATTTATTTATTTATTCATTTATTCAAGGAAGCCATAACAGAAGAGATGGTAAGTTCTAGGTTCAATGCCTCCTTAGGAAGAGGGCTGTTAGAAGTCCACAGTTTCAGCTCTCAAAAAAGTGTCTACTCTAGACACTTTTGACACTACTTATCTGCCAGGCTAATCTGGGAAAACACACCGGAAACTGTGACTAAACTGTTTGGGATACTCCCAAAGGTGACAGCCACAGCTCCTACTGCAGCACACAGCTTTAAGCCATAGAGATCTAAGCCTAAACAAATGATCCAAAGCCCTCTGAAAAGTAACAGAGATGTTAAAAGCACATTCTGCAAATAACTCATTTTTATCAGGAATAGGTGATGATGTTACATACCTTTCTTTCATTAATTGATAAAGATTTTCCTTCATGTATTCAAACACAAAATACAGATGATCATTTTCCCTGATAACTTCTTTCAGCTTTACTACATTGGCATGGTTTAATTTCTTCAGAGACTAGAAAAAGAAAATATAAACAGGAATTTTGAAGGGTCTTACTCTAATGAAAAAGAAAAAAACATTTTTCACTGATGCAGAGAACTTGATTTCAAAAACTCTACAATATTTTAAATAATCAGACAGCTCTGAGAAGAAAGACCAAATCTCCAAGTATTTGTAAATATATACAAAGTATATGTATCAATTTAACATGCTGTTCATTCAAAAGCCAGCAATATGGCATCATAGTAGGCACCAAAACAATTGCGTTTTCTCTGTAAGTAGCTGCCTACTGGCAGAATTCACACTCTTCTTGTACTTGCACTGGCAACAGTCAGGTTATGGTCCAGACTAAATACAGCCCTGGAAATTCTTCCTTGGTATTGTGGATTAACCCTGGTGAGGAGCTGAGCTCACTCATCCCCTGCCATGGGATGGGAGAATCAGAAGGGCAGAAAGCGAGAAAATTAGTGGGTGGAGATGAAGACAGCTTAACAGGTCAAGCAAAAGCCCTGCACATAAGCAAAGCAAAACAATGAATTCATTCACTGCTTCTACTGGCAGCCAGGTGTTCAGCCATCTCCAGGAAAGCAGGGCTCCATCAGACGTAACAGTTACTTGGGACTACAAATGCCTTTATTACAAACATTCCTCCCTTCTTCACCCTTTTCCCCAGCTTTTATTGCTGAGTGTAACAGTGTATGGGATTTCCCTTTGGTCAGCTGGGGTCAGCCATCCTGGCTGTGTCCCCTCTCAGCCTCTTGCCCACCCCCAGCGTGCTCGCTGGTGGGGAAGCATGAAAAACAGAGGCAGCTTGACGTTATTTGCTCAGCAATAACTAAAACATCCCTATGTTATCAACACTGTTTTGATCACAAATCCAAAACACAGACCCATGCAAGCTGCTGTGAACAAAGTTAACTCTATTCCAGGCAAAACCAGCACACCTGGGTCTGTCTTCATTCTCCCTACTGTTTAGGTTTTCAGTGTATTCTACATTCACTCTTGCTGTAGCAGCACAGTACCAATGTGTGGTACTGTAGGAAAAGAAAAGTCGCCTATGTTTTTCTGCATGTTTGCAACAGTGATAGCAAGGGCTAGAAATTAAAGGTCTTTAGAACACACCTCTAAAGATTTGCTGGTGTCAGAATTTCATGCTAAATGCCTTCCCCTGAACCAACTATCCAGAAACAACTGCATGTACAAAGGTTATTGCTGTGCAAAGGGCACGTGTTCTCAAGCTCTGAAAATCAAATACCAATTAACTCCAGGTTTTGTGACAGGAAAGCCTGCTCACTCACACACTACTACCGTAAGGAGGAAGCAGCTCTCTACAACCAAATGATTTTTTGGTTAAGAATTGTAATAGGAATTTTTGTAAAGCTACAGGCACCATGTTCAAATGAACAAGAAACAGAACCATACTGCCATATGCCACAGCTCATGCTGAGGGGAGTTCTTGATAAAAGGAGCGGAAAGAATTTGATGTCACCCCAAAATGTAACATCTAATAATCTAATTTAAAGTCAACCATTGAATGAAACAAGTACCTTAACCTCTCGGAGGTTCATGCATTCCTCCCAGGAATAAAACTTTCTCTTCATTCTACAACAGCAGAGAGGAAAAAAAAACAATACATGGTTAACATTATCTGGCCTTGGACCCATAAGTGCCGTTACTCTCTCCTTTGTCAAAAAACCTTCACATCTCTGGACAACACACACTCTAATAGAATTCAAAAGCATTACTATTACACATGATTGCCTTTTTTCATATATGTATTTTGATACAAAAATTTCAGAGCCTTTAACAAGTCAAGGCATGCTATTTTTCTTTCCAGCACACAATGCGGTGGAGTAGATTCTAACCGTAAAAAGAACAAGAGTTTTGGCAGTTATGAACAACTCAAACTGTTTTGAAACAAATCTAATGAAGAACAAATTAAATCATTTCACTGGGTCTCTAATTTTTACATATTCTTCTTGCTCTTCTTCTCTGTATTTTGATTTCTTGGTAATTTCAACTCCTTGTTTCTGTTATGTGTTTTCTCCCAAGCCAGAATGTAACTCTGAACACAGTATCTGTGTGTAACATACAGTCCTATTTGTTGATATGCATTTTGATTTTGGCTCAGTGTTGTGGTTTAACCCCAGGCAGTAAAATCTGTGGGTTAAGAAGTTTAATAATCGGAATAAACTAAAATATAATAACAGTAAGAAGTGGTTTTGCAGTTACAGTCTTGTGCATTCAGCTACCACACCATTTCTGTTCCGAATGGACTGGCATTAATGCGTATGCTAAGAGGGTACCATCTCCTGTTTTGTTCTGAAACATCTGAGTTTCTACCATGCTGCAAAACAAAAATCAAAGGTGCCTCTGGCAAGATTTGATATAGGAAAAATACCCTCAGCACAGAAGGCTTAGAAAGTTGCTGAAGCCAGCTATTGACTGTTCATACAAAACAGCATTGTACTGAAAGCTCTTTCGATGAGCATGTCCCTGGGTCATGGTCGGTATTTCAGGAAGGTGCCTGCAATGTTTTACAGCTGCCTCTTACCACAACTAGGACAAATAAGCCATTTACAAACTGAGGTCACTGTGAAGCAGCACAGAAAACAAAGTGAACTTCTCAAGGAATTTTAATAAAATCTTGAGCTGAAAAGACCAATACGTCTTATTATGCATATAAAGATACACACAATGGACAATGAGATCCATTGTGTTAATTATCACTGCAGTATTAACACTGCACTGGAAACTGGACCATGAAATGTATGTCCCATGTAAGCCACAGGAAAGGGGCTCCAGATTCCAAAGCAGCATTGCAAACTACTAGTACATGACTGACATAGTAGCAGAGGACTGTTACAATAAGCCTATATCTCACCCTCTTTATCTTCTGCTAGGACTTTGCAGGACGCAAGGAACTTAGGTATTGCACACTACCCAAATACAACTCCAAAAACAAATGTTGCATGGAATATGAAGTGCTCAAACCAGCACAAGCAAGTGATGTGGACCACAGAATGGAAAAACCTGGATCATCCACTATTAAGTAACAAACAAAATTACTTACTTTTTAATAGCTATTAGCTCTCCAGATTCAATGCTTCTCCCTAGGAGAACAGAGCCGTAGGTCCCATCACCAAGCTGTCTGATAGTAGTGTACCTATTCATGATGAGGATACTTTAGCTGCAAGCACATTTCAGTCCTTAGTGTTTCTTGTATTTCTCCTCCGACTGTAACCAGTTCTTTCTGTGGCAGCATAAATACAGAGCACTCAGGACACTGTGAATAGTTGCAGGAATCATGTTTTCAAGACTTAGCCTTTGGTCTGAAAGCACAGAACATAATCCATTTGATTTCTGTACCCTTCTGAGATTGCTTGTTTGCAAATTCCATTCTCCAAGAAATATTCCTCGTAAGCTAGACACAAACACTTGTCTTGATCTCTCATCAGAAAGGGCCAGCTGGTATCTGGCTGTAATTGGGTATGCTCCCCACATTCATATAGTTAGAGGTACTTTCCAGCAAGCTTGCAGGCAGCCCTAATGAGAGAAACTATTACTAAAAGCAGAGGATAAACTCTCAAAGCTTGGAGAAAATAGTTTGCTATCAGAAAAATGAAGTATTACATAAGACAGGAAGGAACTTGCTCTAGCCAAATTATCAGACAGGTAAGTTAACATCTCAGAAGTTGTACTGCTACCAGTTAAACCAATTTCCTGATTTTTCATAAGGTCCTATGCTATAGATACAGCCATATGTATTCCCTTAAACAAAGTCTTCAGAGGAAGAATATTAATGTCAGATAAAAACGCATGTGACTCACTACAGTAGCCCTAAGTGTGAATCAGTCTCTAGTAGTGGCTACATCACATTATCTAGCCGACCTTCTGTCCTAACAGTTTGAACAAGCGAATGCCAGATAATAAAGCAAAAAAGTTCTTATTCCCTCATTTAATCTACTTGCTAATATTTCCTACATTTTAGTTTTGAACAAATGTGATCTATTTTATGTAAACTAACACAGTATTCCAAACTAAACATTATTAGTGTTCCAAACATGTTTAGTATGCCAAACTAAACATTTCGAATAAACCAGAATTCCCCTGGAAGTGAGGGTTTGGTCCCTGCAGTCTCTTTATCTCCAACTCTAAGAGTACAGCAATACTCATGGCTGGTGAGTTCTGCCCATTGGAACCTGCATTTAACCTACATTTCCACAATTTATTTTTGTTTTGGTTGCAGCCTTAAATCTTTTCTCCATCTTGCCTTATTTCACAAAGTCAATTTATGATTTTAAAAGTAATGTGATTATGTTGCTTGAACTCTTAACTGACATCAATGCAAAGCCACAATCCTGTGGATGCAATATGCTGTGGAGATCCTTTGTTTTCAGTCTTTTAAGCCTATTAGCCCCGCTAATACTGATATAAAACAAACAAAAATTAGGAAATATGACATTAAAACCCCTTTTGACAATTTTACACATTGTGTATGAAAAAGAAACAGCATGTCTCTAACACCATCCCAGACACGTATCGGTGTCTTAGGCAGAAGGAATTGCCCTCCAGCAGTACTCATTTCTCTCCACACATGACTACAGAGAACCACAACTGAGAACCTTAAATTAGAGACCTAATCCCACATTTTGTGCTACCTGTCAAGGAACACCAAGCCTGATCATCAGAACAGCACTCTGGAGTACCGGTTTCTTTCTGGCTCATTTTCAGGCCGTGCACCTGCTTAGCATAAAGCTACACTTAGGCATGGTGCTGCCTCCAGCTTAAAAAGCTTTGGTTACTCCAGCTGGTCAATGGCCTGATGGCAACTCAACACCTTGGCTATCAAGCCTTTATTCAGATCCCTGGTGAAAATTTCAGACAAAGCCTTACATGGTCTAGTCTGAAAATGTAATATTTACTTGTAGCTAAACAAATGATTTTATACAGTGATTTCAAACAGAAACAGTTGAAATATGTGGATTATTCAACACATACTCCCCTAACGACAGAGTTCTGAAATTGTAACCATAACCAATGCAACAGCTCACAATTCATGGACCATTAAGCTGTCCCTGGCTTACCCTTAACATATCCCTTTCTAGGGGACTGTGAAGTGGATGAGCATCTGTGCTTCATGTTTGATAACCACAGCAAACCAAAAGATGAATAACACTGCTAGCACATGACATCACCAGTAATAATCATCAATGGTTACCCTGGATAGACCGTCTGTCTGATGTGGCAACGAACTGGTGAACATAACTGCCTGTTCCTTACTAGGGATACTAACTTAAGTCTCTCTCTTTTCTACACTCACCAATTTTTACAAAACTTGTAAAAAATTATCTTTGTGATTTCAGCTCTGCTGTCAAACATGACCAAAGCAGACAAAATGAATTGAAATATTTTGGAGCACAAAAGGGAAGCAAAGAACCTAGAGAGAAAAGAACTGTCGGAAAATACAGATTTCAGCGAGGAAGGCATGCTAAAAAACATACACATTCCAGAATGCACAGAAGTTAACATGGCTCCTATGGAAGCATAAATCCACTTGTATGAAAATCCACTGAGCAAAGCCTAAAGTCTTCTTTGGATAATTAAATCAGTGCCATTTCTCGTTGAGCTTAATAGTTAAGTTGTTTAAAATATCTACTTTACTCGTTAAGATGTTCTGTCCTTATCACCTTCTGCTATCTCTCACCTTCAACTACGGCAATAAACTAAACCTTAGCCCACAGATTGTTCCACCTAAGTAGAGTCCCACTGAAAAGAACTCATGAGTCACCGGCGAGCAGTTTGCAAAGCTACAATATAAATAACCTAGTCTAGGTTTTAGTCTGGAACTACAGTTTAGGCAAATTCACATCATTAGAGGATGTAAACACAAACTGCAAGACCATCGTGGAGTAAAGGAGTATGTTGATATTTAATGGAAAAAGTAAAAGCCTTATTTTCACCATATTCTAAACATCGTGTTCAGACTCCACCTCACTTATCACCGTTCTGTTCCACACGTATCGACGAGCAAAGATACTCTAAAAGCACGCCTAATTTATCAAGACTACTTTCTGACTCTAACTTAAATTATTTCGCTTATGTACGCTTTATTTGCTCCTGTTTGAAGGGCTGCAGCGCTGAGAACTGAAAGCGAAACTGTCTCACTCTGCCAAAACTGAGAAACGCGAAGAGTAAACAATCAGCAAGTGCCTTTTAAAGCCCGTTCTGTGCTTTAGCAACAATCTGAAGGTGTTACTAGCATAGTGCACGGAGGCAGGCGTGGTTTAACGCCCGGGTTCCAACAGATGTTGTCCCAGCAGCCTCTGTTGACGTTTGGCAGTGAAGGCTTTGGGGGTATCCAAAAGAGGGTACCCAAGGAGGACCCCAGCCATTTGTGACATGGCGGGAGGTGAACCACAGGCCCCTGCGCTTGTCCGACACAACGCGGCTCCGCCCCGGCCTCCGCGCTGACGCGGGGATCATTTCCAGCCTCGGCCCGGATAACCCCGCTCCCTTACTAACACACCGCTCTCCCCTCTCCCGGGCGCGGGTTCCCTAGCCGCGCTCAGCGCTACTCACGGCGGCCTGGCCTTCTTCCTTCCTGCCTCCTCTCGTCCGGCCAAGCCCCGGCCCGCGGAAGCCCCGCGAGAGGCCCCTAATGGTGGTGCTGCGACCCCAGCGGCCGCCACAGCGACTCTACCGCGCAGCCTGCGCCCCAACAGCCCAGCTGCGGCCCACGGCGGCCGCAGGCCTCACTTAGGGCGCCGCCGGCCGCCGAGCCCATGGTGCGGCCCGCCGCGCCCCCCGCCCAGGCCCTCCCCGCCCGGCAGCGGCGGAGGGCTCCCCGCGGGGGGATAACGCTCCACGACAGCAGTGGCGGCCGACCCCTCGCAGGAGGGTGGGCAGCGGCGGGCAGCGGGCCCCGCTAGCGCGACCTGAGCCGCGAGGACGGGTTTAGGGGTACCCCGAAAACAGGCGGCTGTCGGGGGACAGGCGAAAGGCGGTAGAGTGGCGCGGCACCACACCACCGCGGCCGGGGAGGAGACTGCGGCTGAGCCGGGCTTTAACGTAATTAGAAAATAAAAACATATCCTGATGACTGGCCTCTCGCACATCCCCGAGTGGAGCTTAAGTAACAAAACAGGAACGCGGAAATACCGAATCGTGAGCCCATGGCAAGAATATCGACATGTTGGGCGCTGCTGGGCCAGGGGCCCTGGCCTGGGCAACAGGAGCTCTCCCTGGCGCTGGCAGGGTCAGGGTAAGGCGTAGTGGGAGAAGGGCAGAAAGAGCGACACCAGGAAGAAAAAGATTGGCTCAGGCAATAGGTCGTTGCATCTGGCTGTAGTAATGATTCAGTAAGTCTTAGCTTCTTTTTACAGTTCTTCATTTAGGTTTTAAAAGTAAAGCATAGAGTTACTTCACACAGTTTCCAAGTCTGGGTGACTTAGTATTGTAATTCAGGAGTGTGGTGTACCCAGCTGCTTCCTGCGGGGAGGATTTTACATCAGCAATTTTACCAAGACATTCATTTGTTAATAAAAGACATGAAGGAACTCCAAGAAGCTCTGGATTCCCAGCCTCTCCCCTCCCCAACAGAGGGTAGTCATTAAATTTATATTTGTTGGACTGAAAAAAGAATAATAAACATAAAAAGAGTTAAATTCCCTCTTATGGACATGTGTGACTCTCAGGAAAGCCAACAGGAGCAGTGATTTCTGCTTTAAGCCACCCTTATTACATCTCACATGAATAAAGACATGTTAGCACCTAGCCCTGTGACAGCTGTGGTACCCTGGATTTCTGTTGTAAGAGACAGAGCTTCAGCATCTGTGGATATGTTGGAGCAAGTCCAGAGGAGGCCACGAAGATGCTCAGAGGGCTGGAGCACCTCTGGTATGACCACAGGCTGAGACAGTTGGGCTTGTTCAGCCTGGAGAAGGCTCCAGGGAGACCATATAGCCTTCCAGTACCTAAAGGGGCTTACAAGAAATCAGGAGAGGGACTTTTTACATGGGCATGTAGGGATAGGACAAGGTTGAATGGCTTTAAACTGAAAGAGGGTAGATTTGGGTTAGATATTAGGAAGTTGTTGTTTACTGTGAGGGTGGTTAGGCACTAGCACAGGTTGCCCAGGAAGCTGCCCTGTCCTTCAAGTGTTCAGTGCCAGGTTGGATGGGGATTTGAGCAACCTGGTCTAATGGAAGGTGTCCCTGCCTATGGCAGGGGGGCTGGAACTAGATGGTATTTCAGGTCCGTATGTTTCACAGTATCACAGTATCACAGTATGTTAGAGATTGGAAGGGACCTCAAGAGATCATCTAGTCCAATCCCCCTGCCAGAGCAGGAACACCTAGATAAGGTTACACAGGAATGTGTCCAGGCGGGTTTTGAATGTCTCCAAAGAAGGAGACTCCACAACCTCCCTGGGCAGCCTGTTCCAGTGTTCTGTCACCCTCACTGAGAAGAAGTTTCTTCTCAAGTTTAAGTGGAACCTCTTGTGTTCCAGTTTATACCCATTACCCCTTGTCTTATCATAGTTTGCCATTGAGAAGAGCCTGGCTCCATCCTCATGACACTCCCCCTTTATATATTTATATACACTAATAAGGTCCCCCCGCAGTCTCCTCTTCTCCAAACTATAGAGACCCAGCTCCCTCAGCCTTTCCTCATAAGGGAGATGCTCCACTCCCTTAATCATCTTTGTCGCCCTGCGCTGGACTCTCTCCAGCAGGTCCCTGTCCTTCTTGAACTGAGGGGCCCAGAACTGGACACAATATTCCAGATGCGGTCTCACCAGGGCCGAGTAGAGGGGAAGGAGGACCTCTCTCGACCTACTGACCACCCCCCTTCTAATACACCCCAGGATGCCATTGGCCTTCCTGGCCACAAGGGCACAGTGTTGGCTCATGGTCATCCTGCTGTCCACTAGGACCCCCAGGTCCCTCTCCCCTACACTACTCTCTAACAGGTCGTTCCCCAACCTATACTGGAACCTGGGGTTGTTCCTGCCCAGATGCAGGACTCTACACTTTCCCTTGTTATATTTCATCAAGTTTCTCCCTGCCCAACTCTCCAGCCTGTCCAGGTCCCGCTGGATGGCAGCACAGCCTTCTGGCGTGTCAGCCACTCCTCCCAGCTTAGTGTCATCAGCAAACTTGCTGACAGTACACTCAATTCCCTCATCTAAATCATTGATGAATATATTAAATAATACTGGTCCCAATACTGACCCTTGAGGCACTCCACTAGATACAGGCCTCCAACTGGACTCCGCCCCATAGACTACAACTCTCTGGCTTCTGTCCTTCAGCCAGTTCGCAGTCCATCTCACTACCTGATCATCCAGGCCACACTTCCTCAATTTAGCTATGAGGATGCTGTGGGAGACTGTGTCAAATGCTTTGCTGAAGTCAAGGTAGACCACATCCACCGCTCTGCCATCATCCATCCACAATGTTATTTCCTCATAAAAGGCTAGGAGGTTGGTCAAGCATGACTTCCCCTTGGTAAAGCCATGTTGACTGCCCTTCATAACCCTCTTATCCTTGACATGCCTTAAGATGGCATCAAGGATAAGGTGTTCCATCACTTTCCCAGGGATGGAGGTGAGGCTGACCGGTCTATAGTTACCCGGGTCCTCCTTCTTGCCTTTTTTGAAGACTGGAGTGACATTTGCTTTCCTCCAGTCCTCAGGCACCTCTCCCGTTTCCCAAGACTTGGTAAAGATGATGGAGAGTGGTCTAGCAATGACTTCCGCCAGTTCCCTCAACACCCGCGGGTGCATCCCATCTGGACCCATGGATTTATGGATGTCCAGATTGCTCAGCTGGCCCCTAACCCATTCCTCATGGACTAAGGCAAACCGCTCCAGTGACCTGACTTCATCTGAGGTCTCAGGAGTACAGGGTTCTTCAGGACTGCCTCCAACAGAGTAGACTGACACAAAGAAGGCATTCAATAACTCTGCCATCTCAGTATCTTCTGTCACCAGGGCACCCATCCCATTCACCAGTGGGCCAACCTTGCCTCTGGTATTAGTTTTATCAGCTATGTATTTGAAAAAGCTCTTTCTGTTGTCCTTGACCCCTCTGGCCAGATTTAATTCTAAGGAGGCCTTAGCCATCCTAGCTGCCTTCCTACATCTTCTAGCAGCAGCCTTATATTCCTCCCGAGTGGCCAGCCCCTCCTTCCATGACCTATAAACTCTGCTCTTCCACTTGAGCATACCCAGCAGTTCCTTATTCAGCCACGCAGGTCTCCTGGCCCTCTTCCTTGACTTCCTACGTGTCGGGATGCTCAGCTCTTGAGCTTGGAATAAGCAATTCTTGAATGCCAACCAACTATCTTGGGCCCCTTTACCTTCAAGCAGCCTTGCCCATGGGACTTCCCCTAGCAATTGCTTGAAAAGGCCAAAGTTTGCCCTGCTGAAGTCCAGGGTTGCAATTCTACTTGCTATTGTACTGGTCCTACCACACAAGATCCTGAATTCCACCATCTCGTGGTCGCTGCAACCAAGGCAGCCCTCAACCCTTACTGCTTCGACCAGCCCCTCCTTGTTAGTGAGGATGAGATCCAGCAGCGCTCCTCTCCTGGTTGGCTGATCCACCATTTGCATGAGGAAGTTATCATCCATCCACTGGAGGAACCTCCTGGACTGTGGCTGGGTTGCTGAGTAGTCCTTCCAGCAAACATCAGGGAAGTTAAAATCCCCCACGACGACCACGTCCTGTGACTGTGAGGCCGCTCTCAGCTGCTTGTAGAAGGCCTCATCAACTTCCTCACCCTGATCTGGTGGCCTGTAACAGACACCCACAACAGTATCGCCCCTGCCAGCCTGCCCCTTAATTCTCACCCACAGACTCTCAACTCGCTCATCCCCTGCCCCTGGACAGAACTCAGTACATTGTAGCTGCTCTCGCACATAAAGAGCAACCCCACCACCCCGCCTGGCTGGCCTGTCTTTCCTGAAAAGGACATAGCCCTCCATGAGTATATTCCAGTCATGTGAGCTGTCCCACCACGTCTCTGTAATTGCCACCAGATCATAATCTCCTGACTTAACACAGGTCTCCAACTCCTCCTGCTTATTTCCCATGCTGCACGCATTGGTGTATAGGCATTTCAAGGAGGGAGCTGAGCTCACCAATTTCACCCTAGCATTATAGGAGGCCTCCCGGTCTTCATCAATCCTAGAGTGCTGCCCCACTGGGGCAAGCCCAGTTACAACCCCATCCCCCTTCGAATCTAGTTTAAAGCTCTCCAAATGAGCCCTGCTAATTCATGCCCCAGCATCCTTTTGCCTCTGTGAGTTAAACCTTTCCCACATGCCATCATCCAGACTGGAGCCTTATAAAACCAGCTGTTATCAAAGAACCCAAAGCCCTGCCTAAAGCACCAGTCTCGTAGCCAATGTTTCGAATGTTTCTATGATTCCCAAAAGACAGGACATTCCAGGCAGGAGAAAAAACTGGCAGCTTTGACTCTTGACACCAAATGAGAAACAGCATTAAGGATCACTAGTTGTATTCATGATGACCCCACCTCAAAAACTCAGCTGCCCTGCTGTCGCCTCAGTTATTGACACAAGGATGCACTCAGTGGCTTCCCTCGCCCTCCCATCCTGTAGCCAGCCAGCCAGGGATTGCCAGAGGGGACACATGCCTCTTGCTCCTGACAACATTCAGGGTTGTGAATACATGAGGGTCCATAGGTCCTACATAAAGACCCATACACGTGGTCTTCCTATAGAACAGGATTGTAATACGGGTTAGAAAACAACAGGTTTAGTCCTATTTTAGAGAACCTGATGAGGTGTACTGACAGCACGTAGTAATTCTGTGCACAAAACTGGATGGAGAGAGGACAGGGGGCTGTGAACCCAACTGTACCTCAGCAGCGCTGCTGCCACACAGGAGCAGCACTCACCGCTCCCCTGCCACCGCGTTTAGCTGCTCTACAACGAGGCCCCGGTCTGACCGCGGTCACCGCGGAAATGGCGGCTCCAACAGTAAGCTCTGCTCCTGCTGACACCTGGCTGAGGGGCCATGCTGAGGGGGCAGGAGGCTGCGCAGGGGGGAAGGACATCTCCGCTTGCCCGCATCAGAGCGGCGGCGGCGGAGCGCTGGACCGGGCTCGCCTTCCGGAGCACTACGCTTCCCAGCAGCCTCTGCCCCACCGCCTGGCGCGGTCGGCCTGGGGACGAGCCACTTCCGAAGCGGGTGCCGCCGCAGGACTACGTTTCCCGACAGGCCCCGCGGCGCGCTGGTCCAGGCGAGAGAGCCGCGGCGGGCTGCGGTGCGCACTGGGACGGGTAGTCCGAGGGGCCGGTGACCGCGCCTCGGAGCGGCCCGCGCGTCAGGCGGCGCTCTGACCTTGCGGGTTTGTCTGGTTATGTGTCTCTGCTGCTCCCGGCCCGCCTGCCCATCACTCGCCGGGAAGATGGCTGCCGTACGCAGGGCCCGCAGTTACTCCCGCTGCGTGGTGCGCTTCTCCGACCGAGAACTCTGCTAATTTCCCCTCGCGGGGACGACACACGGACCGAGCAGGGGGCAGAGACCCCCGGACGGGACAACGCCGTCCGAGCGTTGACAGCATGGTGAGCGGGCCCCGGCCGGGCAGTGCGGCCTGCGGCGGAGCGTGTGCGGGCCGTGGCTCGGCTGTGGCGGTGGGGCTCGGCCGGCGTGGCAGGTGCGGGCGAAGCTCGGCCCTGCCCCGCCGTCGGAGAGCTGGGGGGTCGCTGACTGATACAAGGGGTGTGTGCCCTGGCGGGCGGGAGGAGCGGCCCGCCAAGCCGAGCAGCGCTGCCCTGTCCGCCCGCCCGGGCACAGGGAGATGCCTGCGGGCAGTATGCCGTGCTCCTGGCCGTGATCCCACCCCGGGTAGCTGCGCCGCAAGGAGGCACGGCCGCTTTCCGCAGAGGATTTTGGACTCGTGAGTGGGGCTGCTTGGTTCAGGACCGACCTAGCTGTTCTTAGAAATCCCCGGACAAATCACGGTATCATTTCCGAGGAGCGTGCCCTATCTTTCTCTTTCTTCCCTTCAAAGAACAGATGGCATAAAGTCTCTTCATAATTTTAGCAGCTCCATGGGCCCGGCACTCTACTTACTCGAGTTTGTGAGTTACTGTTGGGTTCAGTATTGCTTTCCTGGCTGCACCTCGATAGGCACTCAAGTATCCACCATGAAAACTTGATCATTCAAAGTTAAACCATTTCTGTCATTCAGGAGGTCTTAAAATGCCTTTCCACCATGATTAAAACAGGTATTTTTTGAGCACAGTGTTGCTTTCACCACATTGACAGGAAAATGAAGCCATTTCCTTGTTTTCATATAGACCCTCCAGTAGAACATTTGCTGTTCATCACTGTTTAGCTATGCCATGCTTGCCTCCCTTAGTTCTGTACAGCTTGAATGTAGCCGTGTTCAGCTGGTGACAGTCAACTTAGAACTCTTTCTGATCTTGGCTTTATTTTGCTGAAACAAAAGATCTGAACTATTAAAGGACTTGGCATTACAGTTTAGTAAGTGATTGTTGTGCTCTGAAGAAAACAGCATGGTTGCAAAACACTTAAACCTAAGCTGTGCAAGTAGCGTTTACAATTGGCAAATGGTCATTTGCATTTGGCAAATGATTTTGAAAGCTTTGCAAACAAATCAGAATCAAATCTACCAAGCTATTTACAAGTCGCAGTCTAATTCAGATGTTTACTTTTGACACGTCAATCTTTTGGCTGCTTGACCGCCACTTTTCTCATGTAAAATTACTTGAGCTGGTCAGTACACACCAAGGATATCTCACTTTCAGTCAGAATAATGTCCGTGTGCCATATGACAGCTGACTTGTAGCAGAGGGAAGGCCAGGAGCATAAAGATGAGCAGCCCAGATGGATGCACTCGGTAGCGGTTACAGTGCAAAGTTCTGTGAACTTTAGAAACTACAATTTAAGTATCATCAGAGCTAGGGTGAGGAGCCAATTTTTAAAAGTTACAACATGCTTTGTAGGTGTGGTCTCATGAGCTGCCTGCTGGTGAAGACCCTTGCTTCGGTGAGACCTGTGTTTACTCATTTATTCTGATTCTAGCAAAACCATAGGGCTTAGCAGATCAAATACATAGCGGAAAGGTTGTTAATAGAGATCAGTTTTCCAGTCCAGTTAGCCATGCAGTAGTAATGTTAATGAGTTGCTTACTGGTAGATTTAGAGGGATGGTCACTTATACTGCCACTGCTGCCAGGAGACAAACCTTTGATATGAGAGGCTTCAGATCACATATGCACTCACTATAGAGGAGGTAGTGATGAAAGTCAAAACTTTGGTTGTAATGAACTTCATGATATTTTTTTTTTGACAGCTTTTAGGCTGTGGACTAGGTCTTCATAATTTGGTGTATTTTTTGTTTGGATTGAGAGCACATTTAAGTTTTAAAGAGCATTGAATGACATTTTGGAAGCAGTTGGTCCAGAACCATGACTGTCTATGACTCAGAAATGAAGGAGAAGGAGGGCAGTTGAACAAAGGGAGCAAAATCAAGACTCTTGAACAGATTACTGAGACAACAAGTTTTGAACATGAGGTAAACATCAGTCAACTTCATAACCTTCTAAATAATTCTAACTCGTACTCTTAAGTTAGTTATTTACGGACTTTATGAGTTAAAGATTTTAATGGGTGTGCCCTTATGTACAAGATCGTATGTTGATTTGGTTTAGAAATTGCTAGTTTCTGCAATTTGCAGATAAAACCAGGCTTGTTTTGCCCAGAGAGCTGACCGGACATAATTCAGCTGAAACCAGTAGCCTTAATCTCTGTGCAGACTTTATTTTTGTCAGCCCAGTGCCGTAATAATGCACTTACAGACACCCATTTCCATGCTAGCTCGTTCCTAGGCTATCTCCTTTTGGCTAGCATAGATGTAATCCCTGGATGCTGAAATAATGTGATAGAACTGCTGTAACTCATAGGGCATTAGCTGCCTGCAATAAAATTCTGGAATCAAACCCCGTGAAATTCCTCAATTATTTACTTCCTGCTTAGAGGTAATGCTGCTTCAGGCTTTGGAGCTTAGGCTTCCCTGTTTTCTCCACTGAGAAATTAAAAATGTACAGCTTTCAAATCAGAATGTAGAAGTAGATGCAACGTATGTTTACTTCAACCAAGCAACACTGGCCACCTTATCAATTGTAAAAGGTAAATTGACTGAGGCATCAGTAAAAACATGTTTACAGATGACAAGCAAATAAGTTTGTGGTGGTTTGGGGAATCAGAGACAAGTACTCCGGGTGAATTGTGAGGAGGTGCTTGTCACCAAGACAGAGAGAACAAACATTGCATTCCCACCAGATTTTTCAGTATTTTGTACTTTGAGCATGAACTTCTAGGTGCTATGAAAGTTTTGTGCATTTTCTGAATACAAGAATGCTTTGATTTCTGCACTTTGTGCAGGAAATAGAGATTTCTTTATGAGAGTTTGGAAGAATCCCACTGACAGAATGTCTCTTGAAGTCTTTGAGCACTATCTACAGTAGGATTGAGTGGGAACCAAAACTTTTGTAAGCGGTTGTGGTAATCTTAATGCCAGGTTTACCTTTTTATAACCTCACTTTGCATTTGTGCTTGCAGAACTACAGATGTGAAACAGTGCAGAAAGGTAGAAAAACAGGGGTGCTTCAGCTGCAGGAAGAACTTTAAACAAATGTCTTAGTAGTGGCATCTTGCTGCTGTTGTCATTGCAGTGGCTGTCACTGATGCTCAGAATTAATTTTCCTTTGGTTTAGTATAGATTCCAAAAGTCTCAGTATATTTCCCAGTGAGAATTTATTGCATCTTTTTGAATTTTGCTCTTAAACTAGCTGTAATTCCTCTGTAGAGCTCTGTCAAGTTTTCTGAAAGATCTTATGTAAGGTCTTATTTGTTTAACCTATCTCACAGCAGTACTGTAAATAAAACCAGCTGTCAAGCTCTCATGCTAGCTTTTTGTTTTCTTTTACAATATATTTTTTGTTTAATTTCTAATATATTTTTTGAGATTCCCATATTGACCCATAATTCTCATAAACTATTTATTGTTACTCAAAGCACTGGTCTTTTGTGCTTTTGTAAATATTAAGCAAATCAGAACCACTGGTTGTCTTTACAATGAGAAGACAGTTATTAAACTTTAATTTCTTGTGTTAAGCATGCTGCTGTTCAATACTGAAGCTTTAGCTCTATGCTTTGATTTAGACACTGACCTTTATTCGGGTATTGTGGCACTGTACTGATGCAAGTCTTCAAGTGATACGTAACTAAGCTGTGTTAGATTGATGTGGCTGAAATACAAAATCCAGCTTCATTGGGTTAATGTAGACAGCAATTTTAAGATTAATTTTTATTATCAATTAATGAACTGTGAGGTAGGTAGGGAAAATGGGAGTATGCTTAAGGGTTTTTTAATGTGTGTCAATGACAGTTTTGATTTTTGAAAGTGCTGTAGAGACTTACTCAGGCTCTATAATCATGTCTGACTGCTCTCTACTAGGCAGAAGGTGAAGAAGATTGTCACTCTGATTTGGTAAGAACCGATGACAATGAAAGACCTGGTGAAGTGAATCTTCAGGTATGTCTCTCATGCTAATGGTGTTTTACAAACATATTACTGGTGTGATTTAAGCTGCATTACTGTGCTCATTTAGTTACCACACATTTGTTGATCTGCCAAATGTTCAATCTGTCTGTTCTTTCAAAAGTGAAATACAAATTCTGCATTGTTTTCCACGTGTCAGATTAAGTCTTCAATTATCTGTATAGATGAAAAGAAAGCTTGTGACAGATCCGGAATTTCTTTGAAGAAGTATAGAAATTGGAGAGCAGTTTCTGTATGGATCGTATTCCAGTTTAAGTTGTCATTCTCTTCTGGAGAAGAAAGTTGATAAAAGCAACGTAATAGAAAAGTGTGTTCTCACTAGATATCTGTGTAGTTGCTTCCCAGAAGTAGTGATGATTGCAAGAGATGTGTAAAGTGTAACTTTAAAGATGCTGAAAAAAATGCATGGCAAGAATTATAACTTACTTTGTTTCACATAGCATAGTCCTTATTTATTAAAAGAGAAAGGAGTGTAAGGTATTATTTGCATATTATGTGAATGACAGCCTTGATTGCTATAAAGCTCAATGTGCCTGTGGACAAAAAATTAGGTTTTCTGAATTTTAATTTGAATAGTTAATTGACTTCTTGCTTAAGATAACTCTGCCTAAACAAGAGCAAACATCGTGTCTAGAAAGTATACTTTTCTATGGAGTCTTAGGTCACAACTATAGTACTAACAATCACTTCTGAAACATCAGTGTTTCTTCTGAGGTGAACAGTGCAGGTAAAAGCACTTATGTTACTGCATGAGATTGAACAGGTATTTGTGCACTTTTTTAAATTTACTATAAAACAATTGCTAATTGTGTCCAAACTCATGGAAACTATTTAAGACTTTGAAGTGTGAAGCGTAATTTTGAAATTCTTTTTTGTGTTTATAATACTCCTCAGAAGATGTATTGTTTGAATATGTGATACTAAGTCAGAATTAATCGTATTTTTTAGGCAGAGCTCCAGATGTTCAGAGCTCAGTGGATGTTTGAGCTTGCCCCAGGTGTGAGTTCTAGTGGGCTGGAACCTCCACCGTGCAAAGCATCTTCAAAAGGACCTGGAGTAAAGTCTGTAGATGCTAGAAGGACACAAGAGATAGCAAAAGAGGAAAAGGTACAAAGACATAAATGTATAATTTGGGGATTTTTTTGTGTGTGTGTGTTTATGTTAGTATTGCAATATAACTGTCATAAAAGCTAATGCTGAATTATATATAGAGAAACAAGAGAGGTGATTAACCTGTTGTCTCCGTACAAATGTCTTTCCATAATCCTACACTGATTTTTCTAGTTTTTGTTCTTGGCTTTGTGTCACCTTCCCAGTCTACTTTCTTAAAAGCTGTAGGTAAGGAGTGAGCAGCAGGAACTTAGATAGTTTGTTGATTGGAAGTTTCAGTTATGGCTTGTAGCATACTCTAAGTAAAGGGACATTGCACTTGTAAGGAACTTAAGAACTGGTCTGTGTAATTTGTTTTGCAGGCAAAAGAACTTTTCCTGAAGGCAGTGGAAGAAGAACGAAATGGGGCCCTTTATGAAGGTAATGTGAAATTAAGGTAATGTGAAAGTCTACAATGAACATCTTTATTGCAGCAGAATTTAACCCTCTAATTTATGTGCAGGACGGCATGATGCCAGTGAACTTAAACTGCAGGCTAATAGTAATTTGAGAGCTCAAATACTCAGATAAGCAAGCACACTTGCTATAAAAGGAACACAGTCCTAAGGCTGAGGTGAAGCTAAAGTGAGATCAAGAGAATAATCTTTAGCTTTCAGACAAAACAGCAGCATTTTGAAATCTGGCAATTTAATGAAGCACTGGATTGCTCCTTCGTGTAACATACTGCTTCTTATGACTTTTCTAACATGAAATAAGCATAGTAATTAATCAAGGCAATATATTTCCTGTGCTCACAGTTTTCTTCATTTCACTTTGAACAGAACTACTTAACCCATGGAATGTTTTGTTGTTTTTTTGTTTGTTAAATTTCCACAGCATGCTAAAATAGCTTCTTTTAAGAATTCCTGAAGCAAATCTTTAAATCTGGTAGTCTTACGAGGTTTGCCATAAATATTTAAGATACTTAGCTTGCTTGCCCTCTTGCTGTCAGCATTGGTAAAACTGCAAATTCAAAGTTTTCTTCCTCATATTTAGTTTTCAGAATATGTAGAGTAAGAAGCCCATTCTAACTTCAAGTCCTGTAGGTCTGTAGTGGAAATACCAGTTTCTATTTCTTCTGTGGCAAAAGAAAGGAACACAGGACATACATGCCATCCTGCTCGTCCACTAGAGGTTTTGGCCGCCTTGGTTCAAGTGCAGGTGCAACATATGTCGAGATATGCAGAACTCTGGGAGCTCCTGAACTCAGCCACCTGTTGAATACAAAATTTCATCTCTGCCATGGAAGTTTTCTTTCCCTTGCAAGGGATTTCTGGTTGTTGTTCCAGATCTCAAATGAACTGAGTGACATAAGAGTCCCCAGTAGGTAAGAAAAGTAGTTGATCAGTTTCTAATTTATTACATGCTTTTACAGGGCAAAATTATTTCAGGCGAAGGTATTTTGTGTTTGGTATAATTAAATGCACAGTAAAAAAAGACATCAGAACTAAGTCTGGTATGTAATCTACCATATAGGAAATCATGTAGTACACTATAAAGGTTCTTTCATACCAACAATTTCCAAGTAAATTTAAAAACAATATGTGACTAAAGCAGTCTGTTTAAGCATTGTGCATATAAAATGAACACTATAGCTTGAGTGTACTCTTTGTATGTTAAACATAGCAGCAGAGAAGTAGTAACATCTAACAGTTGCTTTCACAGATGTGTTTTAGGCATCTGGATTGCATGAATATGAATCCATTTTTTCTCATTTGAATTTGATTTGAGACTTAAAGAAACAAAACTGAACTGTTCCTACACATGTATCTATATGAGACCTTAGAGACAAGGTCCTATGCCAGACACAGATACATTATTGAGCACATGTCAGGACATCTGTTTTTAGTCCACACCTTTTGATCTGCTGATGTGGCTCAGGTCACCAGAATCCAAGTGACATTTCAGCCTGCTTCTGAAATCTGCTAACAGCTGACGTATGTGAGACAGCTATGTGCAGCAGCTTGTTCATGTTTAAGTACAGTACAGGTGTTGCTGCAAGATGAAATGCTAAAGTTGACACTGATCTCAGTTTAGCTGACTCCTGGTATTCCTCATCCTCATCAGCTGAAGGATACTACTTGTCAGTCACCAGCCCTGAAATGAACTTGAAAAAATAGGAACATTTATTTGCCCCAAAATCAGGCTTCTCAGACTCACTAGTGTGTTAAGTTCTGAGCTCCACACTCATTGATATTTTACTTTGGGTTTTGTTTTCAAGGGTCCAAACTGAGGGAAAGTTGCCCTCTGATCAGCATGTGGGAATACAGAGACATGAATATTTATATGATGTTAATAGTGGTATTAAAATGACAGTGTACATACAATGAATCCACTTATAGGATCCACAGAGTTAACTCAAAAGAAAGATGCTCTGCAGCTTAAATAATGGTTCATTCCCATAGGGTGATTTTCCTGGGCCCATTTCTCTACTTGTGTTTGTATCGTCTTTGGAGTGTTAAAGGCAGAAGTACTTCTCTGTGTGCTAGAAGAAATCCAGTCTGTCAGTTTTACCTTCACATCCCATAATCTTGTGCTTGCTGCATAGCTTTTTGACAAGGCTTCTTTCCTCTAGTCAGGTTCTTCACCCTCCATGAAGTGGCTTGCTTCATTGCTTTCTGTAACTTCCAGGGTTTTGCTACAGTAAAATTTACTTGTGTCTGTTGTTAAGTTTTAAAATTACAACACTGTCTTGCTGATGTTTCTCACCTCCATAATGTTGTATATGTGTGAGTGACTGCACTGTACAGGGACTGCACAGTGACTGCAGGACTTTAAGGTACTTGCATCATTCAAATTTGTTTTCATGTTCCTCATGGTTACTTATGAATATAATGCCTAAAATCTGTATGGCGTGTGGAGAAAGCTTTGTAAGTGCTGGGCCACAAACTAAATCAGGACTTTTTAATGTTTTAGTGTAAAATTTTGTGCTGCATAATTGAATTAGTAGTAGTTAAGGTAAATCTATAAAAGATGAAGCGCATCTGAGGGAGCTCTTTATCCTGGAAAAATACATTACATTTTAGTTTGGAAAATAGGTGCTTAATGTACCTCTCTTCTATATCGAATTTAAACCTAATCAGTTTAGACTAAATAAGATTTACTAGGCAAAGGCATTTTCTGCCTTTTTAATGCTTTTAGCTGAAGCCATCTCTGAAAAAACCCTTTGCTTCGATGTGCTAGTGTAGGTATCAGACATGTTTAAACACTAAACCTTTATTTTCAGCCATCAAGTTTTATCGTCTAGCAATGCAGCTTGTACCTGACATAGAGTTTAAGATCACCTATACACGGTCCCCAGATGGTGATGGAGTTGGGAACAGGTGGTAAGTATGAAAATTTACTAATTAAGTGCATAGGAGTACTGAAACCTGAAATTTTGTTTCTAAAGCACATGAATGCTGTGCTGTGCTGCACAGTTGTAAGTTTCTCAACATTTGGAAAACTTGTCCTCTTTCATTTGAATAGGCTGCTGCTACATAGAAAGTTTACAGATGCATTAGTCCAAGGAGGACTTTTCTGCTGTAGTTCAAAGAAAGTAACAGGCTTTGTTTTTGCAGATAGTTAAATTCAGTGAAAGTTTTACAAATAGTTACATTGTCACTTAAAAAAAAAACAAAACAAAAACCACCCAATTTTTCACTTTATGACTTTTGATTTCTGAGTTGTGTTTTTTTACACATTTGGGATCATGTACAAAATTGTAGGTGGCAAAAAGATCAATTAGTAGAGGCTTTGTACCATGGAATAAACATAGTAATTAAGCAAGGGAATATACTACCATTCTTGTGCTAACACATCCAATGGAGAGCATTTTCAGTAAGTAGAGCAATATATTTAGGAGCTCATAGATTGAGTAGTCTAGCCTTTCCTCATTGCAAGCAGTGGAATACCTCTGGCCTAAGCACATCCAGATGTGTAGCAGCTTAAGGCTGGCCTGACTTGAGCCCAAGACATAACATTTGAGGACAGGATTCGGGTTAGGGCCAGAACTTCTGTTATTTTTCAGATACCATAGTGAAGACAACCTTACGATACAGAGCTTTCCAATTCACTGCTTACTGATAGCGGGCATAAATGCTCCTGATAACTACAAGAAATGAAGAGTTGTAAAACTGAAGATAAAGGAGGAAAGTCCAGTCATGTTCGTGCGGTATTACTCACTCAGTCTTGTTGCCCTAGGACATGACAGCTTCAGTGCAGTAGTTGACTCAGTATAAAAGAGAGTAATATGAGCTAAGTGCTTTCTTTAGTTTCAGAACTAACATGAAATCTTTGCTGTGCATTTGTGCACTAGGGAAAATACTGGGTGATAAACTACAGTCATATAAAAATTTTGGTTTCCTTAAGATTATATTCTTCTTTCAGCATCATTTTCCTACTCCATTAAGCCTCTGTGACTCTGGGGGTGTTGATCTGCTTGAGGGTAGGAAGGCTTTACAGAGGGATCTGGACAGGTTGGATAAATGGGCTGAGGCCAGTGGTATAACATTCCAAGGAGAAGTGCCGGCTCCTGCATTTGTGTCACGACAATCCCATGCAATGCTACAGGCTTGGGGTTGCTCTTCAGTGAATAACGCAGGAGTCAAAAAAAAAAAAATCCCTAATTGTTTTCAGAATCTTACATTGTGACAAAATACAACTTCCTGTCAGTTATAATTTATTCCTGTATATGGCGTATTTTAGAGAAAGTAAAAGAGGAGGTTTTTCTTCTTATGGAATCAAGCAGTTCTTCAGTGACTTCACTAAAAATGGTGAACTCTTAAATACAAAAAGGAACTGGAATTAAAGAAAGTTGGTACTGGCAGAGGGATGCCAGCAAAATCTAAATGAACTTGGTAAGATTGCAGTAGGTGTTTTATAGTATGTTGAAATCAGATTTCTTCAAAAACATACAGGAAACAACTATATTAAGTACGGGTAAGACAGTGGGTTGGTGCCAAAAGAACGATATCTGTTGGTATGTTTTGTCCAATATCACAGTGTTGGCATTCCCCCTTTTCTAGTGTTGAGGATAACAAAGAGGAGGACAAGATGGCTGATCTCCTGTCGGATTTCCAGCAGCAGTTGGCTCTTCAGGAATCTTCAGTCAAACTTTGTCAGCCTGAGGTTGATGCCAGCCAAACCCATATCTCAGGTATGACTTAAGATACACTCAGTGTGAGGGTTCAGTTTCATGTTTCACTCAATTAAAGCATGTCTCCTTCATTCTAAAGCAACTTTTAAAGAAATGTACACACTATCTGTTTACTTTTATAGTTAGATGTAAAAGAAAAAAGATCATCAACTAGCTAAACAGATCTTGCTTTCATACATGATTTTACCTTTATTGCACAAGGTTCTCTATATAGTAGTACTACTAAGTAGAATTTTTCAGGATCAGTCATACTTAAAAGTAGCAACTTCTAGGAACACAATTGCTGAAGTAAGTGTATTCCAGTTTTCCTTCCAGTTAATGTTTGAAGAAGTGAAATGTAGGTTTGTTTTTGGTTTTGTTTTGGTTTTTTTTTTTTGCAAATACTTGTTAGAATTCTGAAGTCTGAAAAAGAGGGAGCTGTTCTGTGAAGAATGTGCATCTTTGCATTTCCTGTTTTATCTGATTTTGTATCAGATCTTTACAACAAACATGTTTTCAGGTTCAGCAAGACTGTATAACATAGCTAGAAAGGCTTTTGCAGGGTAAAGCTTTTCAGTACTTCAATTCCAAGATAGTCATCCTGAGAGTTCCTTGAAAGATCTAAACCGTAGAAAGTATATATGTTAGAGACTCTCTTAAAATGAGATGCTGATTTGCATCCCGAATTACCAGTTGCTCTTGGAAATCTTATTCTGATCGCCTCTGTTCTGCTCAAGGAAGGAAAATAAATGTAGCAAGCTGTTAAAGCATAAATTTTAACAACTTCGGCATTGTACACATGAGAAAGCATCTTTCATTTTTTTTTTTTTTTTTTGCCAGTAAAGTCAATATTGTAGACGTTACTGTAAAATGATCTCAAGAGATGTCTCTTTTAAGCAGCAGTCTTGGTCTCTGTCTAGTTACGTTTTCTGCCTTCCTGCCAGTCCTTTGTTACAGTATCTTGTTTACTAACTGTTTTTAGCAGAATGAAAACTCTTAAGATCATGATGTCTGCTTCAGAAGTTAGTAGGCTAGAATGATGACCGTTCCTCTTGGTCATCACAGTAGTACAATAGTCACAGAATTCAGGAGCCCAATATAAATTGAAACAGTGTGAAATAACAGATTTGGTTGAATGGATTTTCTGTGTTCCATTTTACATTTTGTTGACGTTCATAATCTTGGAATGCCAGTTAACCCTTTGTACAGGACAGGATCAGACTTCTGCTATGTAACTGACATACTGAATATATTTACTTCACCTCCTGTCGTGGTTTAAACCCAGCCACACAGCTCGTTCACTCCCTCCCCCCTCTTTCCTTCCCCCACTCCTGAAGGGATGGGGAGGAGAATCGAAAGAGTGCAACTCCCACAGGTTGAGGTAACAGTTTAGTAACTGAGGTATAACACAAATCACTACTGCTACCACCACTAATAATAATGATAAAGGAAATAACAAGGGAAGAGAATACAACACCTCATGACCTGTCGACCGATACCTCGTCCCCCACCCAGCAGCGATCTAGCCATTCTGGGTAACTCTCAGTTACATCCTGGGCATGACGTGCTCTGGTATGGAATACCTCTTTGGCTAGTTTGGGTCAGGTGTCCTGTCTCTGCTTCCTCCCAGTTCCCCTCCTCCCTGGCAGAGCATGAGACTCACAAAGTCCTTGGTCAGACTAAACATTCTGACCAGCAACTAAAAGCATCGGTGTTATCAGCACTGTTCCCAGGCCGAAAGTCAAAAACACAGTGCCGCGCGAGCTACTCGGAGAAAAAATGACTGCTACTGCTGAACCCAGGACACCTTCCTAGTGTACAAGCAATTTTTCATATTAGTTTTGTTGTTGTTTTACACAAGTAAAGCTTAGGGCCAAGATAACATTCTTCACCAGAAATACTGTATTTTCTCTACAGGGTGTGCCCAGTATCTGAAGCAAAGTGTCTTAATGATCCCTAGTTTACTAGAAACTTAGAAACATGGATGATAAGATGGATAATCAAAGTCTTTGGCTGACGAGTGACTATCTAATAAGAGGTTTTTAATCCTTTGCATCTTCCATTCTCCAAGGCACTAATTGTTCACATACCAAAGTGCTCATAAGTTGCCAGAGACTGTTTTGTACCTTGTAGCCATAATCTGCACAACAGTTTTTTTACACTGGAACATTACTTTAGTGGTTACAAATACAGCAGATATATGACTTCTCAATAACAAAACATAGAATTAAGTCAGATTCATGAAAGGAGATATGTGTTAAATGAATACAGAACTAGTGCACAGTGATGTTATGTACTTTTTATCATGTTAGTATTCTGAAATGTGAAACTTAAGTTTCATCAAATTTTATAGCAAAACCAATCTCATTGGATTTGTGGGAATGCAGCAGTGCAGTCTAAAAGAAAAGTTCTGAAAGTTTGAAAAGTTCTTAAAGAAGCATATTCTTTTCACTAACAATCAGTATTCTATTAAATTGCAGTCTCTGTCACAGTATTTACAACTAGTTACTGTTTAGTGTACCTTTGTGCCACTCAGCTGCTTTCTCCGTTTAAACTCAAAACAGTTACACTGAGTAAAATCATGAAGTCTTAAATGCACGTGCTGCTATAGTTCAAGTCATAGGCTCTGGAAAGAAGCAGTACTTGGAAATAAATGAAGTATAATTCCTGGTGGTATAAGAGAAGCAGAAAAAAAAAAAAAAAAAAAAAAAAAAAAAGAAGAAGGAATTTTGCCTTAATTTTCCAGGGCTTTTTCACTGAATGCTAGGAAAATTATCATATGATCTTGTGGTGCTTTGATGAGGATTCTGTCATTATCTTGTGTTACGTTAGAAAAAGTAGTTCAATACTACAATGATGTGTGATAGCATTTTCAATCATTGGAGCCGTACCACAAAATATAGAGTGATATCATATCAATTTCATAGTGGATAGGTTGGGCTTAGGACCTCCTATCCAGTACTGACCCTGACCTGAGCTTATTTTAGCTTGGCATGCAAAAGTAATATGCTTTGAGCTAATGTTACACACTAGGTCAGTTTGAAGAAATTACTGCTTCACAGTCACTGTGCGTGGGCAATATACCTGTGGGATTTTTGGTGTAATACCTTACAGTTGTGGATATTTGTGGTCTAAAGCTATGTTTTACCCTATTATCTTGCTGTAATGCACTTCTGGCTCTTGATTTTTGTGCTTTCATTACGTGACTTTTTTCTAAATGTCGTGACTTTTTCAATTAAAGGTTGCTTGGTTTTTTTTTTTCTGTTCCCTGGCTGCCATGTGAAAACATTGAATTTTTTTAATGGAAAGTCAGAACTTCAGTAATGGTCAAGCCTGGATTGTAGATAACCTGTTGATTTATAGGCTACCATCTCACAAGGATTTATTTTCTCTTTGCAGTGTTGCCTATGGAAGTACTAATGTACATTTTCCGATGGGTGGTTTCAAGTGACTTGGACTTAAGATCATTGGAGCAATTATCTCTTGTTTGTCGAGGATTTTACATTTGCGCCAGGTATTGTAGATAAGTTATCTAGAGTGAAGCTTGTCTCTGCTCTAGGGAAGAAGAAAGCACTTTTTTATGCTCAAATATGTGTAAACTATGTAGAGGTGGAATCCATAGAGCGAAATTGCTTGTGTTGGAAAGGTGGGTTTATGGATTTTTTTGCTTTTATGGTGCTAAAATGTACATGTTGGAGTATGCCTTGCTTTTTCTTCCTGTGGCAGTTTTCATGTTATGCTCCTCACAGTGCTAATCAGCTTTCGAATACACCACTAATGGTATGTTAGATAGATGAATTCACTGTAATAAAAGATGTTATTGGAAGTCTTACTTGCTCTGCTCCGAAAGTTAGAGTTGCAAGATCTCCAAAATAATGTTTGTTGTGTTGACATCCTGATATGCCCACTCAGAGCAGTGACAGGCTGCTGCAACATTGTTGTTCTGTACTTGGCTGAAAATGGCATTGTGTTCTTGAATTTCAATGGGACAAGGGAGTAGCTTTCAAATGCTCCAGGACTAAGTAAATAAGTCAATGTTTTTAAATTAAGAGCTATTGTTGTTCAAGAAAGTTTCTTTCAGTTGCATCCAAACAAAATAATGGAGTGTATATATATATATATATATATATACACTTACATACATAAAAGCTAAACAAGGTTTTCAGAAAAATTACCGGGTTTGCTTTTTTCTCATTTTCACTAGAGATCCTGAAATCTGGCATCAAGTCTGTTTGAAAATATGGGGTAGGAGCTGCAATAAGCTTGTTCCATATACCTCTTGGAGGGAAATGTTTTTGGAGAGGCCTCGTGTTCGATTTGATGGTAAGGTGTACTTTTGGATATAGTTTTGTTTGTTTGGTTTTTTACTGCATGTAACAGTGACAGAAGCAATCAGGTGGGTTTGATGTTTTTGACGTTGTTAGACCTAATCTGAATTTGTTTGGGCTTTTGAATCTGTAGAACATCTAAACAAAAGGGAAGGGTGCAAGGGAAGAAAATAAAAACCTTCCATGTATCTAAGTAACCAAAGTAAGCTCAAAAGATTTAGATTATTGTTATTTTTTCATCTTAAATATTCTATGTACTAAATTTTTGTTTGTGTAATTCTATCTTCCTTTCCTGTAGGTGTCTATATCAGCAAGACAAAATACATACGTCAAGGAGAACAGTCACTTGATGGTTTCTATAGAGCGTGGCACCAAGTGGAATATTACAGGTAGAACTGTAGTACAATGAGTGAGTGAAATGTTTCTCTCTCTTTAAGTTTTTTAAATCCAGCCCTCAATATCACAAACACTAATCATTCTGTAAAACTCAGTGGAACTACCACAATGTGTAAAGCTATGTTTATTTTTTGAGAATAGGTCTTAAGAAACAGAATTTATTATTATAATTAGAGATGGACTTAGAAACACATTTCATCCTCAGTTAACCATTTCATGTGGATAAAACTTAAACAGTAAAGAACAGCAATACTTGCCCACATATTTTTTTAATCCAAATTACTTGTGTTTTATGTTTCCAATGTAGTAATTGTTTTCAGCAAAAGGAAAAGAAGCGATTATACAAGAATTGTCTTTTAACTTACTTTTAACTGGTTGTAAATAATCAAGAGGCTGGGCTGTCTCAACTTGCTCTTAATACCTTGCCATTTGTTTTCTCAGCCTGTTTCTATGCTGTTCTCCTCTTGCTGTGGCCAGCATTTGTTGTTCCATTCTGTTGTTCCTTCTGAGGCTGGAAGCTGTTACTAGAAACCATGGAATCTTGGGGCTATTTCTGTAGTCTCACAAACAGTAGTGTAGTGTCTTGAGTACTGCAGGAATTGATCAGATCCCAGAACCTGAAAAAGTCCACATGACATTGTCCATAACATGTACTGTTAACAGTAATAAAGATTTTGATGCATTTGTCTCAATGGATGCTCTGAGTGGAGAAACTTACTTCAGGGCAGTTTTGCTTCCAGGGTGGCCTTCTTGTTTTGATAGAGGTGAAAAAAATCCTGAACTTCTTCCCTTTTTCATAACTCTTCATAACTTCATCTTTCAATCTTCAAAATTCTCTTTTGGTTTCTGCTCTGTTTTTTTTCTGTTATATCATGCGTGAAGAAATGTATTTTCAAATCCTGTTACCTAGTAAGTTCTGTATCCTTCTGGGAAACATCCTGTGATTTATTAAAAAAAATCCTGAACAACCCACAGCACAAAAGAAAAAGGATATGTTTTCTAGGTTTATGTTGTGTAATTATATTTTTGCAGGTATTTGAGATTCTTTCCAGATGGCCAAGTTATGATGCTAACAACACCTGAAGATCCTCAATCTATAGTTCCTCGCTTACGGACTAAAAATACAAGGTTATTGAAATAAAATTCATCTTGCTTTTACTTGGCAATTTCTGTTTACTTTTGTCTCAGATTCTGTATATTGGCTTATCAAAACAGGAGTAAAAATACAATGTTATTTATATTATAGATATTTATAGTTCTCTTCTGAGAATTAAAAAAAACTTTTACTTGTATGCAAAGATACCTTTGTATTTAAGGTGCTGATACGGTAATTACATTTCCTTTGCAGATTATGTGACTTTAGACTTTGAAAGGAGGTAGATGGAAGAATATATGCTATTAGCTTGGTGGCTTTAGAATCCTTTTGAAGATAATATTTCGTTATTGACTGCCTTCTCGTAATTCCTTGACGGTTTGAAGGAAAGTGAAGATTTTAGTGGGATAAGACTCAATTATTGCTTGATTTCTTTATGATGTTTGCACAAACTTGTTGAAAGCAGAGAAAATTGTTACTTCAGAACGGGTTTGAGCTGTTCCTTGGAAGTCTGAAAGCATTTAGCAGTAGGCTAGGTAGAACTGACTAAATTATCTTTACTGTCCTATCTGGGAAAATGAAAAGCAATCTTCCAAAATGCTTCTATCATATCGTCAATGAGCCTGGTACTTTACTAAATGGAAATAAAATAATAGTTTCCGTAATTACAATATGCAGCCAGTCTTCTTTTCATTGCTGATATTTGTATCGTAAGTACATCACTCTTCTGAGACACAGAGTGTTTTTTATGTCCTTGACCCTATGCTCCTCGTAACCTTCCAGAACGGATGCAATCTTGCTTGGCCATTATCGCCTTTCCCAGGAAACAGACAATCAAACCAAAGTATTTGCTGTAATAATGAAGAAAAAAGAGGAGGTAAGTAGCAAAATAGAATAGAGGAAAAATAGTGTAAAGATGGGGCTTTTTAGTTTTTTTTTTTTTTTTTCCCTCAGACTGAATATTTTAAGGCACGCGAAGATTTGCATTACACCAGCGGATTAAGAAAAGAATTTTTTAAATGGTTGAAAAATAAATCACCGTGTTTATTTACGTCTTACATTTCCCCCCACCCCCATTTTATTAGGACAGATAAATATCTGGTTCACATTTGCACAACGTTTTTACCCCTAAAGTCTTAATTGCTGTGCGTGGTGCTATTAGGTAGTTTGGGAGCATTCTTAATAGACAGAAGGGCAGAATGAAGAGGTCATGTTCTGAGATCAGCTTTAACTGTATGCAGTTCTGTTCCTCAACATTAAATAAAACTAAGCAGTATTCATTAACTGAACTCTGAATGATTTGGTTAACTTCATATCACAGTTACACCAACTTTATATTTTCTGACTAACAACATGTCTGTAAAGAGAAACTTGTGAAAATTTACAAGTGTTACATTATGTTACAGTGAGTTTACATAGTTTTAGTGCTGTCCTCCACACTTAATCTTACTTTCTGTGAGAACTTCTTCTATAATTAATGTCTAAATTGATGTATTTTCAAAAAATACCAGTACTTGCTTTTAAGTATGAGGGTCCTCACAGTTACTTAGGCATCAGGATAAATAGTTACATAATGTGTTTCTTTGTAGGTCATGATACTTCTTTCCTCTTTGTACAGAAACCAATTGACTGCCCCAAATGCAGGTATTTCCGACGTGTTCCTGCACAAGAAACAGATTACAGCTTTCATGTAGGACTACAGTTGTGCTCCAGTGGGCGCCAAAGGTTCAACAAACTTGTCTGGATACATCATTCTTGTCACATAACTTACAAGTAAGTAAATGGAGAATAAGGTCAAAGAAGGATACTTACCTCCAGAAGCACAGGTCACATTAATTTGTCTGGTATTAAGTATAGAAGATGTAAAGACTGTGAAACATAGGAGACTTTAATGAAATGTCCTGAAAACAGTAACTGGTCTTGATTTGACAGACTGTAATGAACTTTAAGAAATCCCAAGATTTACTAACTTCTTATAAAGGTATAGGAAGTTTCTGAAGTGGTAGAACTGCAGTATTTTAGCCATTATGCACAGTGTTTGGATGATTTCAGAACTGAATGGAATGACTTAGTGTGGTGTACTAGTAAAGAGGTTTGGAAAACATACATTAATTGAGATACATTTCTTTTCCTCTCTGAGCGTGCAAGCCAGAAATGTCTGCACCCTTCATGTGAGAACTGTAACATGTACAAGCTCTGTAATCCAGCAGTGCAAAATATGGGCATGTGTCCAGCTGTTCTTATCACTAACCAAGTGAGAGCCACTGTTCTTGCACCTCAGGCTCTAAATTACTGTCAAGTTGCCTGTCCAGATGTTAGATGTCGGCATTTAGGGTGGATTTAGGCATTGTCTCCCAGTCTTCTAAATCTTTATATTCAGTGTTCTTATAAGGACATAACTCAGCTATTGAACTGTAAGTATATAAACCTAGGAAGTAAACTACTGGTGGTTGGGAGTATAGGTAATTTCCATAAACAGAAAAATGACTTTTTTCATTTTTTTCAGAAAAATGACAGTTTTTCATACTTTATTTATGAAGAAGTTGCAATATCACAGACATTCTTTTCAGTGTTGATTTTCTGTACTGCCTGGGTTCTGCTCTATCTCTCAGTATGGTGGTGACCTTTTGAAACTAGAATAAGGATGAATATAAAACACAGCTAGGAGGGCATATGCTTTTTGTCACTGATGTTCAGAAATACTTGATTTTCTTGTTTTTAAAGTTTTGCAAACATGGTTTTTACTGTCACTCTAATTCAAGGATCTAATTGAAACAAATGAACGGGTTTTTTTACTTCAATATTGATATGGTGACTTGAGTGACATCCTGCACTGTTTCAAGTCTAGGAGCTAATAAGAATGAAAGAGGAAAGTGGTTTCTTTGATATTAAAATAGAAGTGTATAGTGTGATTTGGCCAGCATTCAAATGCTCTCAGAACAAGGCAGCATGAAAGACACATTCTGGCTGTAGTTTGGTGCACACACTGTACTGTGAAACATGATTGCATTATAGAGGGCTTCAAACAGCAACTTGTGCCTAATTTAGCTTCTACAATACTCTTTGCAGATCGACTGGTGAGACAGCTGTTACTACTTTCGACATTGACAAAGTGTACACCCCTTTGTTCTTTGCACGAGTGAAGAGTTTTACTGCATTTTCAGAAAAGCCGCTCTAAGAAACGCCTTTTCCCCTCACAACTCTTGCATGAATAAAAGGTTGTAGCTAATGAGCACTTAAGTTATAAATGTGTATATATTTGGTACATTTTAAAATTTTAGGGAATTTTTTGAAGACAGTATGTTCTATTTGATTATGAATGGCCAGGGTTTTATTTTGAGATCAAGCTTATGAGTATTAAGCACCTTTACTTTGTGACAAGAATTTGATAACAAAATTCTGTTGTTTGTTTTGTTTTGCATTTTTCTTCTTGAACAGATTTTGTAAATCAGTCTGCTTAAAATTTGCATTTTCATCTGCCTGGACACTGGTTTGTCCAAAAGGAATTATTATAAGAAAATCTCACTGTCCATGGGACAGTGTGTGTGGTCTCTGGTGAAGGCTTGAAATGTGAAGAAGAGAAAGTTGTCTGGTATCTGTTAAACTGTGTGATTTAAAAGAACTTCAAATAAATGTTTTCTTTAAATTAAACTTACTTTGTTTGCCTTTAAGATCTGGCATTTTGTCAACATCAACCTTAAGGCTAAAAAAAAAAATCGAGGACAAGCAAGCATGGAGTATAAAATCTAACTGTGAAGGTACATCCCCACCAATGCAGTGATGTTGGTTGGTGATAAATTCAGTTTGATTTTGATAGAAGGTCGGTGGGGCCTGCCTTCTCGACAGGACAGGCATGAAGGGGAGTGGGATGTGGGCAGTGAGTTGTTCTCTTATACTGTAGGATGACTTTGCAGAGTACGTGGCTCTGCTTGGGAAGTGCTGCAGTGCAATGGTGAAATGCTGGTGTATACTGCGTGTGCATTGGCTAGGTCTGAATGCACAGCTAAGCAGGGCTCACTTGGACCTGGCTGTAATGTGTTTTAACCCTTCACCTAACCTTGCTACAGATACTATAAACGCTTTGAGCATTTGTTGTACTAAGATGAATTTTGAGGCTGCTGTAGATGTTCAGGTGCTGTGTACTGCTAGTGATAAAGTGTACCTTGAGGTTTGGTGCAGGCACTGTTTGCTGCGTCTCCTGCATTTGTAGCCTGGGGGGGTGTAGTGCAGACGCTGTAATACCGCTTGTGTATGTATCTTGGATGCTGAAAGAACTGAATCTATTTAGTGTAGTTTTTAAAAGCCATTTTGCATAATTTACCTTTGAACGTCTCCTTTAAAATAGTGACCTGGACTTGAGGATTGAAATGTGACAGTTGTTGAAAGAACTATACTTGGTCCATAATTTATAAAGTGTATCTTTGCAAGGAGCTACATGATTAAAAATACATCAATAAATCATGATTTTGAACATGCAATCCCTTGCAATTCCTTATTTTGACAAGAAATTATTTTCCTACAGTTAAAGATGATTAGTTAGGAATTAGCATGCATAAGCTACATGCTAGAAAAGATTGAATTAATTCGGTAGAATTAATATCTTAATCTCTTACATTACTTACAGGTTATCTGAGAAAAGTAGAGAAGCTTTTGGGTATGTGAGTTCTAATAGGATGTGTATATCTGAAACTATATGCTTTTTCTAGGTAATTAACAAGACTCTGCCTACAACCCTTCTTTGGCCTATGTCCTTAAACTGCAATTGCACTATTACTTCATACAACAGCATTTAATAAAGAGTGTACCATGTTCTCATTGCTGAACGATTACTTAGAATATCAACTTCCATGTTTTGAAGTATTGCCAAGTTTGTAAACAGGGAAGCATGTTAGTTAGGTACATTACTGTTGAGGGTGAAAGACAAAGATCTGATTCTGCCTGCTGATGAATATCAGAAGTTTTTGTCACAAAACTCAGAAGATGATTATTCATTTAGATATAGTTTTGTCCAGTAACCAAGTTGGGTGTAATAGAAGAGCTTTTTGAGTCAGAGCTTTTTGAGTCAAAGCTTTTTTCATAGCAAGACTTACCTGCTGCTTCTGAGCTTTTGTTTTTTCTTGCCTTGACCATGTGTTGGAAATACATTCTGAGTGGAAAGGAAAAGCTGGCTAATGTCCTGTTATAAATTGAGATGTTGATTCAATGGAAGTCTCAGGCAATGATGAATTTAAGATTATATGAAGCATTCCTTCACCAAGAAAATCATGTGAGCCTTCTATCTGTGAGACAGCTGCAATTAATATGCTTGCTCCTCTACATTTAAAAATGGAGAAAAGTCAGTAAGAAAGTCAGCTTAGTTTTGTCTTTTGAAATGGTTCATCAGCATATACTATTACTGGCTGTTCACGTGCAGCTATTAAAATAGTACTTGTTTCAGAAAAGAAAACCAGTTGCTCTCCAGTTGTTCTGTGTAGTATTTTTAAAGTCCAAGGTTTTAGTTGCTAGATGCTCTGTGTTCTTATAATTTAGTTCTGTTGTCCTTTGAATTGCCATATAAAGACATTAGTTGGCAGAACTAGTTTAATCCTGGAAAATTGTCCTTTATTAATTATATTAGTAACTTGAATAAAAGAATAAGGTATACACCTATGCAATCCTTTTTCCCAAGAGTTTATTGTATAAGTTGAGACAAGTTCACTTCTCAAAATGGAAGGAGGGCTACAGGAGGTGACAGAAACATTGTTCTTGGAGCTGTAGGTCTCTTTTATGCGTTGGGTTAAAGACAGTGGATAGTTCTGTGGAGAGAAAATGCTCAGAGGATCAAATGGAGATTGGCAGAAGTTAAGCCTTTATGTGTATTGCTGGGCTGTGTAGGTAGAGAGAGGAAGTGGAGATGGTGTGATTCAGCGCTGGGAGCTAAGGACCGGCAGTGGACACTTTCCAACTGCTTCTGATTCACTTGGTAACCATGAGCTAAGCTGGTCAGAATTGAAAAACACATGGTGTTTA
The DNA here is from genome assembly GCF_963264785.1 of Psittacula echo. Classification (NCBI taxonomy): domain Eukaryota; kingdom Metazoa; phylum Chordata; class Aves; order Psittaciformes; family Psittacidae; genus Psittacula; species Psittacula echo. Next base: position 83,716,809 of record NC_137738.1, on the reverse strand, counting down.
TACAAGGTTTTTTGATTAAAGAAAGAAAACAATAGGGTCTGTTTTTATTTTTTTAAGCCAAGAAAATTCCTCTGTAATGTGTGCCGGGGTATTTGGAAACTTTTGTTGATGATAGAATGGCTGAACTGTTGAGGTGGTTTGCTGTTTTGTCTTTTCTACTGTCCAAGATGAGAAAAATATGAAAGTTTATGTACATTTGCAGAACAGTTTGGGTTTCAGAAACTAATGTTACATATGTTATTTAGTATTAATAGGACCTGTAAAGAAATAGAAAGCTTCCCTTTGGTAGTCACTCAGTCTGGATTCAAGCTTTGCCTTTCATGCTAAGACTTAGCAGCTTTCTTAATAAAATGACTTGCATACTTTTTTGCTTACATTGTGGTTTAACTTGGCTGAAACCAGGACAGCTTAAAAGGAAGTTAGTGCTTCACCATATCTCGGTCTTGTCCAGAGTATAGTTCCTGAGTCCTTGAAATAATTCTTAAATCCACAAGTCCTAGATAATATTGACTGAAGCAAAGGATTTGGAAGAGAAACTAGTCTGTTATTGAATGGAACTTTTCGGGATGTAAAGTGGCACTCTCTTAGGTAAAACTGCTTTCAGCTTTGGTAGCATAGCCCATGTGAAAGGGTCCAGGTGCACCACGCTGACATGTACCTATCCTTCAAGGCAGTAAGAGACAGGTGTTTAAATTATGGTACAGTGTTATTTTATGGGGCACATATTTAGAGTATGAATAGAAAAATATCATGAAACGTGCCTGCTTCTGCACACAGTGCATCTTTCAGGATTGACAGCCTTCCTACCTTGGCCACTGCAGGTATTCAGGCATCTTTTGAAGATTGTAGCACATTTATTAATTTAGCCTTTGAATGCTCCATGAGAAATAGCTGGATAGGATGCAGAGCTAAGAAAAGTAAGACTAAACTCTGCTAAATTAAGTTATTCTTTAATGTGGAAAGCCAAGATGAGTAGGCATTTTTTCCGCACATTTTATTTCTGAATTATTTTTTCCTTGAGAAGAGACATACAAGCACCGTGGCCCCTACGTGTTGCCATGCTCAATTTACACGCAATGTAAATTTCATTCATTCTATACTTCCAGGATGGTAAGAGATTGCTGAAGTTGCTAAAACAGAAGTTCTGCCTGTTTAAGCTTGCAAACTTTTGGGCTTTTTTTGCAAAGGAATTTCCTTGCTTGATTTTTGTTTATTTATTTTTCCCTAAAGTAGCACTACCCCTGCAGGTTGTGCAGCTCCGTAATAATCAAGAGCTTTGGGGGGTTTCCTGGTGTGTGTTTACTGGCACCAATACACCATATTGCTGTTCTGCCATTAGGTGGCGTGCCACAGTTTGAAGTCTTTTGTAGTTAATAAAGTAAGTATATTTAATTTTCCCTACAGCTTATTTAAAATTTGAGAACATTCCAGGAAAAATAGAGCAAATGCAACAAGCAGTAGTTTAGCATTACGTTTAGCGTGTCAAGCGTTCAGCTCCTTAGGTTTCTGCACTAGTCAGACATCAACAATAACACAACTGAACAGGAATAAACAGGCCAGTTTTTCAAAGGGATTTTAAGTACCTGAATCTCAGAGTGAAGCCTTCAGTCCTGAGTTTGCTTCCCAGGCTCCAGAAGGACAGCCTCCAAATGGGATCTGAAGCAACCAATATGCGAAGCAGGAACATCCTTATATGACGAAGGATGGTGCACTGCAAAGAAGTATGTTTTAACCACTGGCACTTACAAAGCGTAAGTTCCCTAAGCAGTGGTCATCATTTCAGTCCCTGCCCTGCTCTGAATGTTTCTGTTCAGAGTCCAGGTTTGCAGGGACAAGGTTGTTAGCAGTAGCCAGGGCCAAGCAGAGATGCTGTTGGGGGGCTTTGGTCATCCTGTCCTGTGGTATGGGCAACAAATTGATCTGTTCTAGAACAGCTTTAATAAAGAAGAAGGAATCCCTCCCCAGAAACCCTATAAAACTGGTAAATGTGGATTTGAATGGAGTACTTCTGCTAGAGGAGAGAGGTGAACCCATGAGCTGAAAGTGTGTTTACCTTCTTCTGTATGGATCTCCCTAAAACTTTGATATTGCATTGCCTGGTGTCTCTGGGAAGGAAAAAGGAGCAATCCTTTCTCATATTTTTAAGAAGATGCTGCAGGGGTGTCTGGCTTCGAGGGGAGTTCAGGAAGCTCCTTCCTACACTATTAAGAAATTAGGTTTAGGTCTAGAACTTCACACCCCAGTGTTTATTGACCCTTGTTAGCCAATTAGGATAAGTAAGTAAGTGTTAACTCATAACTCAGCTGATTGCTGCTTCCCACACCTCACTGATTTTTTTTGGGGGGATGGGGGATACCCAGGGAAAAGATTGTTCCTATTACATAATCTCCAAGAAGACCTTTGAAATTCACCATACATTCCACAACTTCAGTTCTTTGGTTTCAGAAAAATCAGTGTAAAGGTCTTTAATTCGTTTGGGATAATGTGCCATCTGCCTTAAATGACAAATGCGAATATAGTGCTGCCTGGAAATTTAATCACATGGAGAACAAAATATTGAGTACTCTTAAACTCACCTTGAGTACACATGTTAGTCATTGACAGTGTCTAGGCAGATGGTGATCTGGAAAGTAAAGTCTGGGAAAAATAAACTTACAGATATTAAAGTCAGCCGCATTTCCCAGTGGTAATAAAGTGGGAAGACTATGAGCCTGTCATAGCAGCCAACAAAACAGTTGCCATCATTTTTGTTTGGAACCTGCTTCTTCTTTAAGACGTGTGCCTTTTTAAACATTTCACATAAACCCCATCAAAGTCTGCAGAACCTGAAAAACTACCACAAATCTGATGATAAGGTGAATATTTGTCTGGCTATGTGCAACGTGGTGAATCAGGTTTTTCTTCTTTCCTCTTGAAGGACTCTAGAGTCTTTTATAAGACCAGAATCATACAGTGTATCGTCAGCATGTGGTTACTGCTACTTACAGGATCTAAATAAAAATGCTGGGGTGCACTGTGATCACTGAGCTTCAGCACAGCAGCATTCCTCACCATCATATGCTAAAATTGCATTTCTGCTTCTCCTCAGGCCTGGAAGATGGTTTGCTATAGAACAATTGCAATGTAAACAAAGTTTAAAAACTTGTGGTGTATGAACAGAGAAAAGATTACTGTTACCCCATTTTACAATTAAGTCTCAGTTAAGGTTTTCCAAAAGTTCAAGAGCACTAGGTGATGTGCTGTCCTTCAATTCAGTGCTTTTTGCCCTGCTGTAGTACCTCAGAACTACTAAAATACAGAGGTATTACAGTGATGAAAGGCTGAAAATGTGGGTGAAAGTAAGAGTCTGCAAGCTTTTCAGGAGGCCTTGTGTTTGAAATGTGCAGAGCATGCCTGCTGGTTTAGGCAGCATATGTATGGCTAAATGCAGGGTGGGCTGAAACAAACCGTGCCTTTCTACACTACGTGGGGACAGAGCAGCCACATGGTTGTGGGACAGCCCAAATGCTGGGGCCCACTATCTGTGTCTGGGTGGTTCTCAGGAGGATGCTGGCTGACCCATCTCCTGGCCTGGCTGTATGCCTTCGGCATAAGGCATTTGAGGTTAATGATGGAAAACCTGGCCTAGGCAGCTATGCCCAAACCACTCACATTTCATGTAGTAGTGATGTTGGCCTGCATGAAGATGTGTGTGAGCTTAGGCTTTCCCCCATTTGCTCTGAAGCTTTCCTGAAACCCAGGCCTGGGAGCAGGCTTAATTCCTTGAATGGGCAAGAGCCAGACAGGAATACTTTTCCAAACTGGAGGAAGAAGTTATCTTGAGTTACAGCTGGTAGAGTCAGTCACATGTAGGAACTGAGCTCCATGGGGGTAGTTCCAAGTTCCCACAGTGCAGTTAGGATAAGGTAAAACTGGACCTTTAATGCCTTGCTATAAATCTGCATTTATCAACAGGACTGGGATGAGATAACAGCTGGTAAGTTATAGTCATCAGGGAGACAAAGAGACTATTTTGATGGAAAAAAGATCACATTATATAGCTTAACTGGATAATAATAACTACCTGCAGCAGCAAATGTACCCGTGCTGCCCTCATCCTCCAGTGAACCGGCGTCAAAGCCTGTCTAGATTCCAAGTCCTGTGGCTGCTGCAGGTCAAATTTTAGGCAGTTCCCTAAAGAAAAGAAGTATTAAGCAGTCATCTTGCCAGCCTGACAGTTTCCACCAATAACTTTTGAGCTCACTGACCAGTTTCCAAATATATCTGACAGAAGGGACCAATTCAAATATAACCAAGTAGCAGAGGGTTTCATAAAAGTAGGCAATGGGTGGAAAGAGATGCTGCTAGTATCTCCATGGACAGAAAGCCTGCCGTATGATGTCTATTTTCAGGTTTTATATTATCAGAAATGATCTTTTCAGTACTTAGTTTTTTTATACTGTTCAATTATTAGATCCAAAAAAATCCATGAGGGAGAGTGGCACAGGAAGCTAAGCCCCAGCTTCACAATTTCTGCTGTATAAGACCTTGGCTTTAATCAAGTAGGTAGAAGTTCTGAACGATTTTTTTTTTAGGTTAAATTAGCCTTCAAGAGCAAGTGTGGAAAAACATAAATCCACTCTGTGCAGTGACAGGAGGGAGGGAGGAGGCTGTGTGGAGTTCAGGACACCATATTCCCAGGATGAAGGAGTGATCACGCTTGGAGGAGAATAGCCCTATGCTGCCTGAGGCGGTGTGAATGGCCAAGAAAAACCCACTGACAGCATTAAAAGGATCTACTTAGAAAAACTTTAAGCTTCTTTCTGCATAATGAGGTTTGTTCTCTTACTGGAATAGGGCTGCTGAGATACTAACCATTTAAAAATACTGAAGCACTCCCTTGGTGCCTGGGAGGGACCTTTCCAGAAAGCATCAGTTTTACAGGAAAGAGCAAATCACAACGTTATCACGGGGTCAGGAGGGATCAGGGAATGCAGAAAGACAGCTTGGCAGGAGTCTGAGTGCTATCTATCGACAGCGAGATGCCTCATCTCCATCTCAGAGTGGTGACTCTGTGAGTGTGCAGGCTCGCTGAGCAGCCCAAGTCACAGCAGCCTGGCTCTCCTCCTCCTGCAGCCAGGGCTGGGAGCCTGGGCTGTGGCTGTCGGCACTCACATGGCACAAGGCCACAGACATGTTTTTGAGCCAGCTTTTTGTGCAAATCATGGTAATGGAGAATAGTTTAATCTGGCTGAAGATAAACCTTTTTCCTTACATTCTTCAGTACTACTGTGTGTAAAGAAGTTAACAGTGAATGTGGTGATTTAGCAAAGTCAGGCAAACCTCCTCTGCTCCCAAAAGCAGGGCTCCACAAGGTGCTGGGAGGGAGCAGGGCTCAGCTGTACAGAAGTTAGTACCTTTGAAGGAGCATTTTCTGGAAGTTCACAAAAGGGGAGGCTGATATGTGGCAAGAGTTGTGTGCAGTTGTTGTGTGCAGTTCTGGTTTCCTCAACATAAAAAGGACATGGAACTGTTGGAACAAGTGCAGAGGAGGGCCACGAGGATGATCAGGGGACTGGAGCACCTCCCGTATGAAGACAGGCTGAGAAAGTTGGGGCTGTTCAGCCTGGAGAAGAGAAGGCTGCGTGGAGACCTCATAGCAGCCTTCCAGTATCTGAAGTGGGGCTATAAGGATGCTGGACAGAGGGACTCTTCATCAGGGACTGTAGTGACAGGACAAGGGGTAACGGGTTCAAACTTAAACAGGGGAAGTTTAAATTGGATCTAAGGAAGAAATTCTTTACTGAGAGGGTGGTGAGGCACTGGAATGGGTTGCCCAGGGAGGTTGTGAATGCTCCATCCCTGGTGGTGTTCAAGGCCAGGTTGGACAGAGCCTTGGATGACATGGTTTAGTGTGAGGTGTCCCTGCCCATGGCAGGGGGGTTGGAACTGGATGATCATAAGGTCCTTTCCAACCCTAACTATTCTATGATTCTATGATTCTAAGAGTTTTAGTATCATTGCAGTGAAGTACTCAGTGAGGGCCTCGTCTGAGTGCTTCAGTGCAGTTAGAGCTTGTCAAGTCACATCAGCACCCCCTGTTAAAGTCGTTGTACAACTATTGTTAGCTAATGAGCTATAAAATAAAATAAACCAGAACGTACCTCACTTGAACTGGAGGGAAAAACCTTCCTCTGCCCATTCCTAGTGGTGAGTTGGCCTGTTCGCCAAGAGGAGAAGACAAGAGCAGGTTACTGGAAGCCTGGTAGCTGGGTGATGCTCTTCAGATAAGCTTTGTGTGTTTCACTGCATTGTGCTATCTTTATAATTTCAGTGGCACAACTGTGGTCTGTGCAGGTAATCCTGCACATGAACCCCACATCAGCAGGGAGCAGCTATACGGGCTGCACTGGTTGGGACTTTCCTCTGGGTCACTGCCTCCGAGCACCAAGTGCCCCATGCCAAAGGGACCCCCACACCCAGGCTGCACGAGTGCAAAAGTGAGAAGCAGCCCCCTGATGCAGACAGTGCTTGGACGGGGCTGGTGCTTTCCGTGACCCATCTGTACGAAGAGGAGCAGTTCTGGATTTCCATTTCTCCAGGGGTGGGCCTTGGCAGGTAAGTGGGGCTTATATGGGAAGTTCAGTCCTTCTTGGTGGGGTGATTTAGTGCCTGAAAGTGTGGTAAGGTCAGGGCAGGATTACCGTCTGGCCTGAGGTTTTCTCTTTAGCACATACAAAGACTGAGAAGGGTGAATGACTCCAGCGGAGTAAACTGTCTAAACATCAGATTACCTTGTATTTTAACTCACTTTGGCTACGGTCTATTTGTTCATCCTATATTTCACCCACCCTAAGGGCAGACACTGGTTCTTTTTTCTCATGCCCTCCTCCTGCATCCACACTTTCCTTGGAGTGCGGGGTTCAGTGGGTCTGCATTGGCCTTTGCTTAACAGTTCCCATCAGGCATGGAAAGCAACAAGAAAAGAGGACAGTCTTATGCAGTGGTTTGTGTTATTTATGACTAATCTGTCTTTAGATGAGCAAATAAATTGGGCAACCCTTGGTAACAGAAGACTTAAACATGTCACTGGTGATATGATTGCCAAATGATGTGAAGTTTGAATCTTGACATAACTGGTCTTGAGAAATGAAAAACACTCATCTGAGACAAGCCCAACTAGGCAGTTTTGCTTCCTCAATTGCTAACTGGAAACAGAAGGAATGAGCTCAGAATGAAAAGCTGGCCAAAAACCTTCCTGTCTTGCTCTGTCCTCTGAAGAGACTGACTGTGCCTCAGGAACTACTTTCCATACAGGAGATCATCTCACATTGCCCACAGAAATAAAAAAAATCCAACAAGAAGAGCAAAGGATGGTTGTGGCGTTCAGATGCTGATGCTGCTGTCTGCAGTGTCCTTCTGCCCCGGGGTGTTCTCAATATGTCAGGCCTTTGGATGACTTTCCGGATGTGGCACATGGTACACAGCTAATTCAAGCAGAAGCATCTGGATATTGCAGTTGTCTGGTATGAGAACAGCTATGGCTGATCCTAAATGTTCCCAGAGTCACAGAATAGCGGAGGTTTCACTCCACCTGAGTGTCCACTTAGCAAGTCCATCCTTCATGAGCTTGTCTGTGAGGATGTTATGAGGACAGTGCTGAAATCCTGGCTAAAGTCAAGATGAAAAAACAACCACTGCTCCCTGTCTCCATCCACCAAGCCGCTCATCTCACTGTAGAAGGTATCAGAGGCTAAGCACAATTTACCTTTGATAAATCCATGCTGACTACTCCTGATCACTTTTTAGTCCTTCACATGTTTGCAGTTTCCAGGAAGATTTTTCTCCATTACCATCACAGATTTTGAGGTGGAGCTGGCTGGCCTATATTTCCTCAGATCTTCCTTCTTGTTCTCCTTGAAGACAGGAGTGACACTTCTTTCTCCCAGTCTTCAGGAAGCTATACCAGTCACCTTAACTTTTCAAAGATGATTGAGAGTGGCCTCACAATCACACCTGCCAGCTGTCACAGCACTCACAGGTACATCCTGTCAGGGCCCATGGTCTTATGTATGTAGGGTTTAAGTGCTCCCTGACCTGATTCTGCTGCATCAGTGGTGAGACCTGTTTGCTCCAGGAGCTGAGAATGTTGGTGAAGTTTACCTTGTGAAAGGCAAAAACCCAATAGTGCCTAGGGACTGCAGCAGGGAGAAAGGGGCATTGTATTGAATCAGGGCCAGTCTTCATAGCTTGCACAAGAGCCAGGTCCAAATTGTTTAGAGTGTTCAGATGTGCAATGTCAATATCCTATTCAAGCTCTGATTACGGATCACATCTATTTTCACTCTGACACCAGCAGACATCCTTCATTTTTACTTCTTAAATAAACTTTCCATCTTCCTTTGCCTCCTCTGGGTCCCCACACCAGTCACTACCCTGCCACGTAAGGCCTATTCCTGGCACAGATGGGCCATATCTCTGCTGAGATTCACCACAGGGACCACATCTGCATTTTGCTTGCAATAAAGTAGAATACATTAGATGGTCCCTTTCAAACTCCTTGGCCATAATTACTTAGAAAGGCCCAAATTATTACACTGAGGGGAAGCAGAGCAAAACTGCTGGGAGTACCAGCCAAATGGATTAGGAAACCTCCCAAAGGCTGTGAGAAAAAAAAAGCTTTATACAATTACTTAGGAGTATACCTCCTAAAGCTTCCTCAGCTGGAGTCCTTCCTGCCACCAGCAGTTTGACACACTTGTTTTGTCTAAAAATATAGAGGACGTATTTAAAACCATATTTGAGAAAATAGTCCATAACTTTGCAGTTCATATAAAGCAGTTATAGCTTCAGTCTACCAAAGGGCAGGAGCTTTGTACGGGGTGGGGGGGGTTGGGGGGGGTTGAAAGTGAAAACATCTGGCTGTGCTCAGTCTGACCTGCAAATCTTTTCACATGCAAAGGTAGGGGCCCTGAGGAAAGGAAGGCCTGAAGAAATGCAGGGTATGTGTGCCCAAGGCTGGGGAGATGTGGGTCAAATCTCTGTTCTGCCTTCTCATCCCCCCATCGGTATGACTGATACAAAAGCATTTCCCTTTCTCACAGCGATAGTCTGAGGATAAATATGCTAAAAAATGGAGGTGTCCAGCTGCTGCCTTGTATTTATTAATATAGCTTTTTCTGATTATATGTCTAGACTTCATCTTTAAATGCTGTATGAGTCATAAAAACACCCATAAAACTGTTTCTGTAAGATACAGTCTGGCTAATGTATCATTCTGAGCAACATTGCTGTGCTTCTCTGATGGCCTCAGAAGAGCCCTTGTAGCTAAAAATATTTGTTTCAGAAAAGTACAGAGATTACTCCCAAAGAATTACCCCTTAAGTATTAAGGCTAGTGCTTTCAGAGCTAAGACCTTAGGAAAGCAGCAAGCGTGGAACATCCATGCCATGTAGGGATATTTTCGTAAGCGCTGGCATTAGCTAGAGCCATCTGAAACAACGATAAGCCAGAACAAAACATTTTGCCTGTGTAATCATCCATATCCTGGCCTCCTTGCATCTCTGCTGCCTTCCTAATAGTTTACTGCAGCTGTGCCTTGCAAAAAACCATTTTCTACAGCAGAGAGAAAGGTTACAGGGTTACCTGTGGGTGGATCCTCACATATCAAACGGTGTTTCTTCAGGAAGCTACCCTGAATAATGTATGTCTTCTTAAAATTGCAGAGGATAATGCATCTAGTGCCATCTTTCACCTTTGATTCTTATCACTCAGTTGAGCACAATACCTTAGAGCTGATTAAAAGAGGGTTGAAGCAGCAACGTGCATATGTTTCTTTTCACATATCCCGAAATATGTTGCAAAAAGTAGTTTTTGAGAAGGTCAGAGCTGAGATTGGTATCTTCATATTTTGAGCCAAACGTATATAAATTTGGCACTATATCGACCCACTGTGCTGGTTGTACGGTGGAGGAAGTGGAGGAAGTTGCTGCCAGCACAGAAGTCACTGCAAGAACACAGGAAGGTTGAACTGACCCTGGCAGCTTATAAATCTGGAAAGCCTTTCTGCATTTAACCTTAGAAAAATAATGAAGTCTCAGTTTCCTCCTTATTTTAAAGGAATAACATGTCTTCCTTGAGCCTGAAATTTGTTCCTTTTGGAAACTTACTGGGTGCCATGAATGTTGCATGAATGGGTACTGGGTGTCCCCTCAAACTGCGGGATGGTTCTGGGTGCTTGGGATCACAAGCTGCAAGAAGATACAGCCCTGCTATGGCAGGTAGCTGCTAAGTGGAGCTGTGCTCACAGGAATAGGTTTCCTTTTGCTTCAAACTTAAAGGCAAACCAACAAAAAGTTTCCTGCGTCTCAGGCAGGAAGACAGGTTTGGTAGTAATTGGCTTTTAGGGAAGTTTGGTGGCCAGAGTCCTTTAGGAAGCCCGTGAAAATTCTACTGAGTTTCACAGTACACATCTTCAAAGATTTGGAGAAATGGTCAATCATTGGGAAAGAAAATCAAATGTGAGGTGAAAATGGTAACAGTTGGGATTGGGACGGTGAAGCTGTGTAACAGGTTATGTGATTATCAAATCGCTTTTGCTGGAAGATTTTAAAATCAGGGGAAGGGGTTGGTGGGTGTAAAGGGAACTGATGGTACTTAGGTGCAGTAACACTGTCCGAGGAGCCCCCTAGCCTCACATCTGTATGGTACCATTGCTGAAAGGTGGTGCTGGCAGTGGTGCAGTGGACAGGTAAGGAATTCAGAGGAAAGGCGAGATGAGACAGAACAGGATGAGAGGAGGCATGGTCCATGCCCTGCTCCGTCCTCTGCTGGTGTGACCGGTTTGGCAGTCATTTGGCAGTTGCAGAGGAATCTTGGCTATTGGACATGAAGCCCTAAGGGACCTGTCTGTCCCCATAGTCCCACAGCTCACCTCCCAAAGCACAAGCACTTATAGCTCCTGTTGATTTGCCTTTTTCTGTCTTAGAGGTGGAGGTTTTATTACCCTTGATCAAAGTTTCCTTCTCTGGCTTACTAATCCAAAGAATCATCATAAAAGACATAAAAGTATGGTATTAGCGTGAGAGTAACTCACAAACTAAAGGAAAGTTTGGTGAACTGACCTTCACATAAAACAGCAGACTGTCATTTTGTGATCTACATTTAGATTTTGTCCACATAAATCACTACACATCCCCTGTTTCACAAATTGCAGTAAATATTTTGAAACACTCTACCAATATAATTTGTTCTTGCCTCATAAATGTCTCTGAACTCCACCCCCTGCAATGAGAGTTGTTTCCCTAGTAAGTAATATATTCTAAAGTTTTTTTTAAATAGAGGGAATCTAAAAAGATGAAAACAAGCAAAAAACCCCACAAAACAATTGTAAGATTGAATGTGTTTGATGGACACAAGGTACACCACAGTTTGAGGTACTGTGAAGTTTTTATTGTCACTTGTCTAGTAATACTGTCCTCCCAGACTCATCCCAATAAAAGGTGTACTTTGCCTCGAACTTAAAGGCACAACTTGCTTTTGCAGGCAGGGTAGGACACAGTCAGGACCAACAGCTGGATGGACCATGGAACTGAGGCTCTCTATCTTCGTCATGGTTAAAGGAACCAGCCATGAAATGTGGCTTCAGACAGGACATCCCTCAGCTCTTTCTTGCAGAGATGGCAGCAGGGATGTGTGTCACTGCCTCCCTCTGTGGGGCAAGGGATAGCAATTCCTGAAACAGTCCAGAGAGCAGCAGAGGCTAGTCAAGCAGGGAAGTCATGCAGATGTGAGTTATGGGAAAAGACAAAGGAAGCTCTGCTAAAGATCTCTGAGCTGGCCATTAAGTTCAGGCAAGAAAATACATATTCAGCAACCTACTTTTTAAAACAAATGTAGGGAACTGGTAGATCCTGCTGAAATATAGCTTACGGTAGTGGTCAGAGAAGGAAGTGGATGTATGGAAAAAGATGCTGAAGGATTTGTTATAGTTTGCAATGAAAGAAATGACGAGTGGAAAAAGCAGCAACCCACCTTGACCATAAACTTATACGAAACTGGGTTCAGCCCTGCAGAGAAGCACTGGAGCAGGTTCAAAGGAGGGCCACAAAGATGAGAGCACCTCTCCTGTGAAGACAGGCTGAGAGAGCTGGGGTTGTTCAGCCTAAAGAAGAGCAGGTTTGGGGAAACCTTATTACAAGGGTATATGAAAGGGGCTTATAAGAAAGACAAAGAAAGACTTTTTACTAAGGCTTGTAGTGATAGGAAAAGGAGCAACAGTTTAAAACTGAAAGAGGGTAGGTTGAAATTGGACTTAAGAAGAAAAAATTTTTAAGAGGGTGCTGAGGCAGTGGCACAGGTTGCCCAGAGAAGCTGTGGCTGCCCCATCCCTGGCAGTGTTCAAGGCCAGGTTGGATGGGCTTTGAGCAAAATGGTCTTGTGAATAACATCCCTGCCTATATTGGGGGGGGGGGGGTGTGTGTGGAACTAGATGAAATATAGGTCCCCTCCAACCCAAACCATTCTGTGATGATTCTACACAATACTTTTGCTGGGCTGGTGCAGTGGAAGAACTTATCTCACTGCCCAAAGGAGCTGGAAGAGTGCAGAGGGGCACACAGGACATTGTGGTCCTTGAGGTAATTTGTCTGCATCTTCCACAGTCCCACAGGCTTGAGCAAACTGTGTATCAAGGGGGACTGAAATGCTACCAAAACAGAATGGCAGCAAGGTCTGTCAGCAGAGCTGATACCTTTTATTAGACCAATGAAATAGTGGGGGAAAATACAACATTTAAAAAACCTGAACAAAGACAAGTCTTCAGGTATATGAAAGCCCCACCTGAGCCCTGCAAGAGCAGCCGAAGTGGGAATCGGCACGGTAGCACTTTGACATCTGCGTTGCAGCAGGGATGGAGAATTAGGCCTGTTGCCAAAGGAGGCGGCGGAGAGGACATTTAAAGCCGGTCACCGTAATGGGTACAGGTTAAAAAACATGTCGTCATTGCAGTAGTTGAGACCCACGTGGCGCCCTCCCTCACCATCATGTCCTTCACTTCCCCTCGAAGGCACTGAGAGCTGTTGGTGGTGCTGTGCCCCACTCTCCATGGGGCAGGGACCTCCCTGAGGCGCAGGGTAGGGCAGTGGAGGGAGGCCGTAGCCATTGTAGGCCAGCGGGGATTTGTCCTCACAGGATCCATCCCCTGAAGGACCAGTGCTATGCCTGAAGGGGCCATGTCCATCCTTCTCCATGGGCAGGGTGTGTGGGGTGCTGAGGTGGGTGCAGTGCTGGGGGGAAGGGGCTGTGCAGGGGACAGCAGGGCCGCTGCCAGGCCTCCTGGTGCTGGGGCTGCTCCCGAGGGCTGGGCTCCTGCTCCAGGCCAGCACCTCTCCGGAGCCCCCATCCTCCCCAGCTCTGGAGCATGGCATCCACCCGGAGCAGCTGCTCAGCACCGGCTCCTGCGAGCTTCTGCTTATGTGTCCACTGAAATTATCCGGTAGCGAGTAAGTGTCTGGCTTGGAAAGAAGTAAAGGCAAAGCCTCCCGCGTCGGCACTGCACCTGTCAGAAACTTGGGAAAGCACGGCATGGGTTAGCAAAACAAGGGGTAGTCTGGCAACATGACGTAACACCCGTCCTGTATGAGACACTCATGAATGCATTCGACTAATTCAGGTAACGAAGCAGGTGCTGTAGCAGAACCTCCTTATGGGGTAGTGCCAGTGGGCTTTAGGGGCAAACCAAACAGCGCTCCCAGACCACGGATCTGGGTTTGTTTCACCAGATTTTGCTCAAAGCCTGTTTTACACTGAAAGAATTGTTAGACCTCGCATTCACAGCCCTCAGCTCCCACTGCCAGCATATGTTAAATAAACACCTGAAAATTTAATTATGCGAGTACACTTGACGCCACAGATTCCTTTTTTCCTATGGAGTTTGTAAAAGCTAAGTGTGATTTTTCAAACTGATTGTTCTGAGGTGATCTTTTCACTACAATAATATTATGCTTCAGATTTTCAAGACTCTACCTGTATTTCTAACTAATAGATTTTCCTGTCTTTACATTTTTTTACCCCACAAACAGAAATTTCCTTCAGGGAGGGAGAAGCACACAAGAATTATCCTATGTCTTTTGTTCTGGATATTTCACAACTTCTTTAATTGCCCTAATTATTGGATTATAATTTTGCAAGCTTTACTTCCTTTCAGAACACTCACTTCGTGCTACCATTTTTGATGAGTACCTACAGGTCTCTCTTCTTTGTAATTCTACTTTTGCATCCATTTAATTACAGTGATTTTGCTGGCTGCCAGAGTAGCAAAGCTCCTTTCAGTTGTTCTCCACTCACCATAAGAAGAAATTCCAACAACCTGATGTAGGACCCAGCCCACCTTCAGCTAAAGACCTGCTGACGCCATAGGGAAAACGTCCTGTGTATCGCTTGCTCTATTTTGGGCTCATATTTTTTCTCTTCCCTTGTCTCTTGTGAGCACATTAAAATCAAATCTTTCCAGAAGACTTTTTGCAGATTCAGTGACACAGATTTTGTGTGTCAAATCAGGCTCCTGAGTTAGTCGTATTGCAGCCAATCTTGGCAGAACACAAATATGATGGGTTATTTACCCCCAAAGAACCTGCTGGAGAGCCATGAACAGGGAAGCCAGCTGAAATTAAATGGTATCACACCAGCTGCACAGAGTCAGACCAGCTGAAGAGCAGGCTCTATAATTAGGTATTTAGGACATCTTTGGTCTGTTCCTACTCCCACATGATTCAAAGTGAAAACACCAGGAAGCTGTTGTAGGAAGGGAAGGAAGAAGGCATAGAATCATAGAATAGTTAGGGTTGGAGGGAGGCTGTGTCCAGTGACAGGACCCAAACCTGATGCAACTTGGTCCAAAATCTGCCAGGAAATGGCCACTGGCACGTGCTGTTCTCCTTGACCTGTGCCAGGGCATGTTGTCTTGGAGCACAAGTTAGCACTGGCCAAATCCATGGCAGGGACGACGAGAATAGTGACATGATTGAGTTTTCCCTCCAGCCCTGCTTTGTTTAACAGTATAGATGTAATGCCATGTTGCCACCATGCCCAAATTGGCTCCAGGCAGGATGTGCTGGCAGTGGATGACAGTGCTGAGCAGAGAAGGATGCTGAGAATAGCTCTGTTCCTTCTTGAACTGACCACAGGGAGGCAGAATGTGTGGTCACCCAGACCCAAAGCCAGATAACCTCCACCATGCTTGAACCATGGATCACTGAACCCACAATTTCATTGATCAATAATAAAAGTTACCTCAAGTTCCTGTATTCTTTTTAATCTTGGACAAGATGGAGAAAAAGCTGTCTGTGCTTTTTGGGTTGATCTTCTTGCTTCTGCTTCTAATTTTGTTTCTGGACGTGGATGGTCATGAGCTCCTTTGGACTTTAGAAAGTAATTATGGTATGTTAAAGTTAGAAACAACCTTGTTATTAATCTTAAGGGAATAGAATTTGTAGCACAGGCCAAACCCACGCATATGGCCTGATTTAACACTTTGTATTTAATAAGTCAATGTGTGCTCACAGCCCAAAAAGCCAGCCCTGTCCTGGGCTGCATCAAAAGAAGTGTGACCAGTAGATCGAGGGAGGGGATTGTTCCCCTATACTCTGCTCTTGTGGAACCCCCACCTGTAGTACTGCATCCAGCTTTGGTGGCCCCAACATAAGAGGGATGTGGACTTGCTTAAGTGAGTCCAGAGGAAGGCCATGAAGATGGTCAAAGGGCTGGAGCACCTCTGGAATGGAGACAGGCTGAGAGAGCTGGGGGGTTGCTTAGCCTAAAAAGAGCAGGCTCAGGGGAGACCTTAGAGCAGCTTCCAGTACCTAAAGGGGGCCTAGAAGAGAGCTAGAGAAGGACATTTTACAAGGGCATGTAGTGGCAGGGCAAGGGGGAATGGCTTTAAACTGGCAGAAGGGAGATTTAGATAAGATATTAGGAAGAAATTCTTTGCCCAAAGAAGCTGTGGCTGGCTTGTCCCTAGAAGTGTTCAAGGCCAGGTTGGACAGGGCTTTGAGCAACCTGGTCGAGTGGAAAGTGTCCCTCTTCATGGCAGGGGGATTGGAACTGGGGGTTTAAGGTCCCTTCCAACCCAAACCATTCTATGATTCTATGGTAAGACCTATTTAATGTGAGCTCAAGTAACAAATGTATCCCAGATGAAGAGTGATGGGGTAGAAGTTCTCTGAAATCATAAAACCAGTGCACCATATTTATGTGCAGAAAAGACTCCCACACTAGAGCCTCAGTTGAAGCCACTGGGTCTTCTGCAGCCTGGCTACAGTGTTCCTGCAGTCATTTCCATCCTTCTCACACTTCAGACATTTTTATCAGAACATTAATTTCCTTTAGCTTCCATAGAGAATCAATTTTATTAACCTGCACATAAGTGAAAGACTGGAAAACAGGAGACAGTTCAATGGTTATGGTACTAAACTAGGACTACATCTTCCAGAAATAGTGCCCAGTATTTAAACACTTGCATACATTGTTTTCCATATAGAAATTACATATAACACAGAGATGGCATTTTCCATAGACAGTCCCTCGGGTAGAACCGTTTCCTGCTCTAAGATAACCTCGTGCTTATTCATGGTGCCTGGGAGAAAAGGTTGAGAGAACATGGCGTTTCTGATTTTCTGAGACTTTGTTGGTTTCTATGTACCTGAGGCAAAGTGATTCAAAATCATGGGAGCTTAAGTGAAAAAATCTAATATGCTGGAGAATCATAATAGCATAGGTTAATTCAGGTTGGAAGGGAGCTCTGGAGGTCTAGCTCAACCTCCTGCTCAGGCAGGGCTAAGTTCAGGGTTAGATCAGGCAGCTTGGGACCTTGCCTCACTCAGAAAATTTTTCTCCTTACAGTCATTTGATCTTGTCGTATTCAATGACCTTTATTTATTTGAACAAAACCTGTCCTTAATCAATCTTAAAACCCAGTCTTTAAAATTACAATTAACCTGCACAGTGTAAGGTAATTTTACACCAACCTGAAAAAATATGAATTGTCCTTCATGCCTCCAGAAGTTGGTAACTGGGTAACCCCCATGGCCTCGGCAGGAAAGGAGCCTCAGGGGCCCATTGCAGTTTGGACAGCATTTCCCTGGAACAAAAATGATGATCAGAAACTACACTGAGAAAAAACTATGCCAAAAAATTTCAAATGTAACCAAAAATCAATATAAGCAAACTAATTATTGCCTTTATTCTGTTCCAGTAGTAAATACAATTAGCAAAAGTTATTTCTATTATAGCTTTAGTATAATTTTTTCATTTATTATCATGGTCTGGTTTAGGTTTTCTTAACCTGGCAGTGTCCGGAATTTCATGTGTTCTTGTCTGATTTTGATAGAGGACAGCATTCTGACCTCAGTAAGTGCTTGAGCAATACTTCTCTTTAGCCAAAATGTTCATCAGATCCAGAAATCAGTATGTGTTAGCTCTACTGAGCAGTCAACAATCGTTTGGAATGGTCTCATTAAAAATGTGCCTGCAGGTTATGTTCTCTGTTTTCTTTGTGTTGCTCCAGTGACATGACTATGAGGCCTATTTTCCAGTCATCAGAATTTATGAGCAACTTCTTTCCTGCAAGAGCTGTCTCCTAAGTTACTCTTGGGCCCATACAATACTGAAGCTACACTCAGGTCAGTAGGAACAGCACAGCAGAAAGCTGCCTGCACTGCACAGCTTTCTCAGTAGCCTCACTCATGGGCCAGAGAAGGCTGGGAATCAATCCCCAACCATCAGAAAAAGAGACTAAAAAAGGAAAAAGCAAGAAACCAAACAAGCAAACAACTCCTGACCCAAAAGTAAGAAATGTAAAATGCATTGTTCCAAAATCGAGAGTTGCATTTGAATATAAAGAATGACAGCTGAAAGGCTGGATAATCCCAAGGGTATCCTCTAGCTTGATTTTTGTGTTGTGATCACTTATGACTGTCATACAATGAACAGTCAGTGTTCATACTCACGCTGTTGTTTTTGCCTTGCTTTATCACATATGGCTGGTCTTAGGTAAATCTTCCTCCCATCCAAGGTTGAGCAGTTGTTGCCACATACCACCACTCCGAGGCAGGACTTTTTTAAGATGCGAGAATTGTGGTTGTTGGTGTTTCTCATTGCCCAGCTGCTGTGGTGCCTCTGGGCATTTTTATCTTCCGAGCTATAGATATGCTTTACGTAGGAATCTGGCCATTCTTGAAACCCATCTATCTGTCTTATATCCTGTGGAGAGACCAAAGCAAGCCACGTTTTAGGCTGAGGAAAAGAAGAGCGTGTGCAAGAACTCAGCAGACCCGGTTTTCCAGGACCCTGTCAGACGATGCTGGTTGGCAGGAGGGAACAGTGGAGAGAAGGCAGGAAAGCCACAGCTCCCTATGGCTCCCTGTGAGCCCCAAAGCATCAGGAAAGCCTAGCTGGGAGGCTGTTTTAACTCACCCATGGGTCCAGCTCAGTACAGGACCTGGCTGGGAGAGGAAGGTGAGGTGCCTGACGTAAAATAGCAGATACTTTCCTTGCAGGCAGCAGTCACCACCTGACTAACTACTGTTAGCCTCTCACAGCAGACATCCTGCTTCACCTTTCAGGCTGTTCTCAGCACTGCTACACTGAGTCATCTGTGTTGATTTGGCTCAGTTCACTGGAAAAAAGGCAAATACTGAATCAGGTGGAGACTATGCCCACATTTAGGCGGGTGTTTGGTTCTGGACTTCGGTTCGTTTTGGCCTTTTGCTGTGACAGACTTCCACAGTGATTTTTCTGAAGTCCAAAACAAAGACACCTGGCATTCTGGACAGGTTTTATTTTCACTGCTGTGGACTAAGCTACAAAACAAAAAGACAACACTACAAGGAACAATTAAAATAAAACTTAATGGAAAAAACCCAAACAACAGACAAACAAGGGACCAAACACAACACCTCATTTGGTACAGTCAACACAGTAAAATGCAGTAAGTTGTAAAGCACCTAACATATCCGTTATGGTTTGAGGGAAAAGATCTTGTAGGATTATAAAACTTGTTAGGAATGTCCTTGAAATTGCTGATCCCAGCCACTGAGAACCATTGCAGGAGAGGGAGCATCCACTGAAAGAAAAACTCCTGTGCTCCCTCTAGAGCCATCAGATAGTGTAGGGAAGGGTGTGGAGGAAGCCTCCAGGCTGAAATGCAGGTGAAGGTGACCTTGGAGTAGAGGGCAGGGAAGGAGGCAGTTTGGAACATGGAGCTTTTGCGTGAACAGCAGTGGCATAGTAGGGAAGAGACTGGGATCAGGTAAGAAGGCAGAGTTAGGAGATGAAAGGCAGAACTGCATGCTGAAGTATCGCAGCAGGAATAATCTGTCACAAGTGTGCTGGGTTGAGGGACATGAAGACAATGTTTGCATGCAGGGTGCTGTGGGCTTTCAGTGAAGAGCATGGTTGAAATTTTTAGGTAAGAGGACTAGAAAAGGACTGAGGGATGCACAGATCACTATTCTGCCTCTCAGCAAATCTCTGCAAAAACAAAACAAGCTTTTCCTAGGTGTTCATAGAAGGAGTGTTGCCTCCATGCTCGATCTGCAGCAAGGCTGAGCACCCAGAGTTGCAAAGCAGCCATGTGTGCTGCACTAACTTCCCATAAAACACTACCCAGGGCAAAAAGCAAGTCCTGGACATCTCTAATTCAGTACTTACAGCAGGAGGTTTTTCTTTTCACCCTTCCTTTTTCTGTGCCTCATCCACCAATGGACAAGAAAGGCAACACATCTGCAGCATTGCTCTTTTTCAAGTATCTGCAGGTCTTTCAGTAATACATTTAAGGAACAATGCATGGAAACTTCAATATTTGCCCAATATTTTCTAGCTTTCCAGTAAAACACTGTCCCATACCTCAATGTGGCAAAGAGAATAAAGGCAATGAAGCATAGATGACTGAGAAAGCACTGAAGATCAACGGTGGAGATGACTGGTCAGAACTTCATAAATTTCTAAGACAAAGACACATACCTGGGGAAGTTTGATGTCATTGATATCCCAGCTTGTCATTTCTCCATGTCGGGAAGCAGATTCCTCATGCTCCATAACAACATCATCTGCACCTTTCAGCATTTTTGAATTCCTTCCCAAAGTTAGCGAGAAAGGTTTTCCTGGCTGCTTTTGAAGTTGACTGGCTGTCAGCACTCTCAGGCAGTTTACAACCAGGAAGCTGCTTCCTGGAGCTAAATGATAGAGAGGCTGCTCATTAAAGATAAAAATCAGTGTTCTTCTGCCAGAAAAACTTGTTCCATTAAAAGTTTTGCAAGCTGGCAAAGCAGTGGAAAATATAGCTTAGAGATAGCCTGTGATGTTACAGAGGCACTGTTAGCAGCAAGCAGATTGTGCCTTTGTCATCTATTTGTTTTCGTCAGTGTCTTCTCATACCATGTTTATAATCACGTAACTCTACTCGCAGGCTCCTTGTACATCTGATCCGACTCTGGCTTAGTATTTCCAGAGCCAAACTGATTGAACAGAGTGGCTGCTAAGGGCTCTTTGAGTTGCTGCTTACCCTTTAGTTACTTCACACACCGCACATAGCAAAGGTGAGCAACAAGACTGGGCTGCATGAATGAAATGAAGACTTCACTTCAGATGAAATGGCACTCAACTATTTCAAATATTGTTGTGATCCCTGAGATCTTACCAGTTAGATGAAAGGTTGGGCTACCTGCATTTTCCTATTTCAACAGCAGCCTGAAGTAAAAAAAAACCATCAAGGTGTGTTTGTTAAAAACAACATTTTTTTTTGCCTGAAATCCTGTAAAGCAGGCAGTTGCCCTCCTCTGAATTTCAGTACCTGCAGAGCTTAATACCGTATCCTCAGGGATCCCATGCATGAAAAGGTTTTGAGGTTTCTTTTCTTTTGACAAGGACAGAAAAGGCAAATCAGAAAATGTACAGACCAGTTTTCTCCTTATGGAAACTGGAGCAGCTTCAGTGGTTTCAGGAAGGTCGCTGCAATTTATAACAAGGATTTGTTAAAGACTACTGAGTAGTGGAAGAAGTAAAATATACTCGATGCTATTCTATCTCATGGGCCCTATTAGGCATAATTCATTTTATTGTTATTTCTAGCTCTGCGTATGCGCGGCCCTTGGAAAGTGACTTAGCCTCATGTCCTTAGTTTACCCATTTACAAAATACTTGTGATCTTAATTTCACATGTTGTATTATCACCTTTAAGGCAAGAGTTTCCAGATATTTGCAGAACACTTGAGACATTCAGCTATGTGATGCTCTGGCAGCATGGTCAAAGCTATGCTGCCCCACTCTGTGGCTCAGGCTGTGGCAGTGGGGGAGAAAGAAGGATATGGAAGAGCATGCCCCATTGAAGAAGACCTCATAGAGGCATGCCTGGCACACTCAGGAATTTGAACTGAAGCTGGCTTGTTCTTGGAGGGCAACTAACCCATCACAGATTCAAATGAGATGTTAAACCAGAGGAGAAAGGAATATCACTGCTCAAAAATACAAACAGCTGTAAGAAACATTTGCATATTGCACTACAATGATGATGGAGATAGTAAAGACAGGACAAACAAAATATGAGCTGCATTGGACAATTGAGATGAATTTACTAAACAAACGACCCTTGACTATTGTGTGCTCAAAGACATGTAATTATTTGTTGTGTAATTCAAAATGATAGTCTCATTGCTTTTAAAATTACTTGTCAAAATTACATGTCTTAGAAATTGAATTTTAATTTCATTCTTATTAGAGAAAATGGAATATTTATTCTTCTATACTATATTGATAGAGATAAAACAATAATTAAATATTACCTTAAAGATTAATGAAAGACACAGGTATTGTCATAATACACACACAAAAAATGAAGTTACAGAGAATCATACATTTTTAGCTATTTGCAGGCAAAGGCTGAAATAATAGCAAAAACTTTGATAATTACAGAATGATGTGGCCTATTAAATTTCTGATTGGAATTTGTGTAGCTTTTATTATTACTAAAGTAAATAATAAATATATTACTATATTACTAATTTTAATTAATTACTAATATTACTAAAGTAAGCTTTATAAATTATAAGGTATGAAATATTTTTCTTTTTCCTCTCCTCTTTTCTCTTTTCCTCTCCTTTTTTCTCCTCTTCCTTTCTCTCTCGCTTGCCTTGCCTTCCCCAGAACAAACTGTTCTGCTCCGCTTAGATACAAGGTGAAATTATTTTGATTTGGAAAAATACATGTAAGAAAAGTGGGAATTACTGTATTAAGAAGAAATGATGTAAGTAGCACCTCTGCTTGACACTGGAATGTGGCACAATCCATTGTGCTTGAATCACAGTGAAAGTAATCTAGTTATTTTCTGCCTTTTGGTTTATCTTTTTTTTCTTGTTCCTTGTAAACTCTCATCAATACAGAAGGTAAACAGCGGGGTATAGCAAGTTCTGGTTTTGGTCCAGTGTTTAATGTATTTGTTCATGTTATGGATGAGAAGAAACAGAAAGGGAGAAAAAATTTCAGATTACAAAAATGTATCTGAATTAATCCTTCAGAAGAATTTACTTATATTTCACCCTGACAAAATAATCCATGTTTAGAAGGGCATATAAAACCCATAAGAGTAGGGATTGTTCACTTTAGAAGAGACGTATAAGTAAGGGCAGTACAAAAATGACCTAAAACACAGGAAGGGTGCAGAAGTAGGAAGTCCTTTTCATTTTACTGCCTAAGAGCCCAGGGGCACAGAACGAAAACAACTAGCAAATTCAAAAATGAGGCAAAGGAATGCATTTTTCTGTCACTATATTATTAGAATCAGTTTGTCTAATAAAAAATATTTTCTTTCCCTACCAGCCTTGCCCCGCTTATTTCTTTAGACTTTTCTACTACAGCATTACTACTAGTATTGCTGTAGTATGTCATGGAGGTTGAACACTAGGCAAGACTAAAAAAGAGAGCAAAATATAGCAAAGAATAATATTTGAAGATCTGCTATCTAACACTTTTATCTGTGTAACAACTGAAATATAATACATTTAGAAAGAGATATTAAGCTTCATTTTGAGACTTACAAAATTTTTAACTAGCAAAATGTAGGAAGGCTGCTTCTATCTTTCTTAGAAGTATTTGGTGTTGACTACTTAGGAAAATGATGATGAATTTTTAAAAGAGATTACGTGTATTACCAATTACATGATCCTACAGGTTAAATTAATTGAATATAATCTGTAAGGTCTGATTTGGAGGGCAGTCTTGCAGACCGTAACCACAGGTAGATGTGAGGAGTTCTATAGTCATGTAAAACGAGAGCACTGGAAAAAGCCCTGCAGCCCTAAAAAGCTCCCTGCATTCATGCTCATGCTCTGGAGAGGACTGTGCAGCCCTGCAGAGCCATACCTGAGGAAAGCAGCTGCCCCTGCTAAGGTTGTCTACTGCTGTCTTTGGCTGCCAGGCTCTGCTGAAAGTTGGTATCTGATGGCAGAAACACGTGGTTGTAGGCTATTACAGAGCAGTGACCAGATCATGCTCCTTACTTGTATTGTTTTACCATCACACAAAGAAGGTGCTTTTGTCAGTGCTCCCATCAGTCTTCCTTTTTCTCTCTTTGGTCTCATCTTTCAGCGAGGTCAACCTTTAACTGATCTCAGGTGTAGTCAATGGCCCTTTACATGGGCTGAGTTACATGTGCTGCAAACAGTGTGCACTTCACTATCTTCCACAGCTGCTTGCCTCCAAGTGCATGATTTCCCCTGGCACTGAAGGTTCTCCCTGCTGATGGAAGCTGTCCTGCCTTTCCTCTACTGCAGGTGTTGGCCTTTGCATGCCTCTTATCCTTCTTCCGTTCTCCTTTCATTACTTCAGAGTTTCATGGTGCTGCACTGCAGGAACTGAGAAACATACAGGTTTGGATGACAACTGTTTACCAAGGTCCTACTGGTGCTCCTTTTGAGCAATATTTCTCTGGATTGCCCTGACAATTTTTTTTTTTTTTTAATTAGTTTTTATTTCTTAAAACGCATTCTCTGGACTTAAAAATAACAATTTAATCCCCCAGTTCAGCCTTGCTATTTGATCAACTGTGACAGCAGGATGAAATAATATGATTACACTCACAAACATGGAGCATAAACTCACTACAAATGGAGATGTCACTTGTAATGAAAAGATAGTTTTGGCCTGTGCAAAAGTGCACTGGGGATGCTGCTCATTTTCAGGAGACAAGCTTTTGTTCCCAGATGGTGCTGACATATCCTCAAGTTGATTGCCTCTATAGTCAACATTATTTGAAATGTTTTATGCTGTCTTTGCCATTCAGTATCCAAAAGTGAAAGCTTCTCCCCTGTGGTCTGCCGCTTTGAAAGAGAGATTGCTGTATTTTGACATGGAATTATTTTTAAATTCTTGGGGATTTTTTTGGTGGTTTTTTTTTTTTTTCCTTGGGTTTGTTGGTGGGTTTTGGTTGGTTTTTGTTTTTTTGTGGTGGTTTTTTTTTTATTTTTCCTTTGTTTCTTTTTAATTCTTTTCTTGAAACTGGCCTTGCTAGCACCCTGGATATCAGAACTAGCTGATGGTCTCATGTTTTTGTTCAGTTGTCATGTTTCTGAATTCTGGACTGCTCTGTATAAGAAGCCAGTTGTATGTAGGTAGTGTAGTTCTAGATTTGCTGCTTCCGTCACATTCATTGAACAGTTTTCAAGTTTTTATTTAATTTAAAAGTTTAATCTCCCACCCCCATTCCTCTTTCTAGAAGTGCTGTAACGAAATGACTTATTCTGCAGGGTTCTGTGATGGTCCCATCATGTAGAACAGACATGTCTGTACTGTAGATTATAAACCAGACAGATTAGCCTGGAATTCACCTCAGAGCTCAAGCACTGATGAATGTCTTAGGCTCTTTTTTTATCAGACTACAAATATGTTGTTTCATCACTTTTGCCCTCATGGGGCTAGGTCACTGCTCAGCACAGGCTCTCAGGGTGGCTTTGTCAGACCACCTGGGAGTACTGTGTGTTGCCTGCACAGAATAGAGATTCACACGCATCACCATTGTAGCACTTTATTAAGGGGATATTAAAGTCCTGCTGGTGGGATGGTAATTTCTTGAACTGCTCCAACTCAACAGCTTGCAATCATCTCAGTTTTTCTCTGTGTCAATTGAATGATACTTCAGTCAGATGCAGTATTCTCATTTTTCATTGTCTATTTACTTCCCTAGCTGTTTCCAGCAGACAGATGCACTTGTCGGCATGATTTGCCAGAGGCTCTGCCATATGAGCTTCCTGTCCACACACTTACATAGAGTAAATATCTCTGCCAGGCTTCTCAGTTCCTGTTCTTGAGGAAACTAATATTTGTCCACTTGTGGATTAGCTCCCAAGCAATATTCTCAGCTGATAGCCTGGTAGTTGTATAATTTACTATTAAACAGAATAATATGAATAATCTATTAAGACTTTTAAAAAATTATTATTACTATTTATCCCAGGGGAGTGTTTTAGCATTCAATACTAGGCATATGTCTTCTTCTGCCTTGTGAAGAACATAGCTCCAACTGAAAGGTCTGGGGCCTGAGCTCTTTTTTAATCATCTATTTGGATTCTTGAGCATATGCAAATAGTTGTTTCACTTCATTTCTCAGTAGCTCTTTATTAAAGCTGTGAGCACTGAAGTCTAGCTTCCTATTCACTTTATTGCTCTCTTCATTTTTTTTTTTCCCCTCGTGCCATACCAGACATTTTGCAAAGCATGTAATGTTGTGGCCATTCCATTTACTTCCTTTACATCATAACAGCATTAACGTTGGGGTGCTGCGGTCTGGATAAAATTTTCGTTTAACTTTTGCATCTTGCTGACTGTATAAACTATCTCTCCTAATATATTTATATATATTTATTTATTTTCACTAAGATAATAAATTCTTATGCTTTAGCTGAAATCTCCAGCTTCTGTGGAGAAGAAAACCTAAAGTTTTAGTTGGAATGCTTTTTGTACGTCTTATGCTTAAAAATTACAACATCTTGGTGGCGGAATTATAATGTGATGTAAAAATTAGCTTATGGCTTTTCTTATTTTGCAAGTTTGCAAAGCCTAGTGCATTCACGCATGTCATCTCTTGAGCTGGTATTCAATTCCTCATCTTGCCTTTGCATCCGAACATTTAATTTCGTTCTGCCTGGTACGAACATCACATGCATGCAAAATTTCATCTCATGGATTGACACTTGCTTATTGAACATGGTGCTTTTCTCTTCCTTGCACTGTAGTCTTCCTTTTTGTGATTTAAAGAATGTCTAATTGCTAAATGAGTTGTTTTTCATGTCCATCTGCTTCAGAACAGGAATTTGGTATGTCACTATGATTATTATTTTCCTTGCTCCCTCTCTGTTCTTGCAATCTGCATTCTAATTTTCATGTTGTAGGATCTGACTCGTTTCTGTTATCTCTGAGAACACTCTCTGCTTTTCTCCAGGGTCAGGTGGAGTATCATATCAGCTGAATATGTTCGCAGCTGCAGGTAATTCCAAAGTAAATGCCTACCAGTTAATCGTGCCCTAACTTCAGAACAGGCACTGTTTCTGGTACAATCAGCTGCTGTGGCAATCATTTATGCACTTTATGTTTCCCTTTCTACAGACTACATTGTCTCAAAGACTCAAGTGTTAAGGTAGAATTATAAAGCTTTAGATAATTTGATCTGCTATACATTCAAGAATGAGAGGAACTTTTCATAGCCCAGGCAACTGAAAGGAACACTTCATGGAAGAAGATTAGTTTCATTCTGGTTGCTTGCTTTGCAACAGGGCATTGCTGACTTTACTCCTGAGAAAGCATACCTATTTGTCCAATTGGGCTGAGGTCAGTATCCAAGGGATCAATGGAAATTATAACCATGACACAAGATCAGATCTTTTTCAGTTTTGAGAGTGCCAGATTACACTTGATTATCTGTTTAGTTCCAGGTCCTATATCTGTTGGTCTTAGAAGAGAGGAATACAGCTAGAAGCCTAGGCTTGGCAGCCTGGTATGGCCTCTTGAGATGGTTTCTGTCACCCTTTGATATCTCTCAGTTCCCTCCGTGTCACTGGCCTCATCTGATCCAACCCAACAAAAGCTGCTTCAATATCTTCTATTCAAACATTTTCTCCTTGGCCTTCACAGCAGTCCCCAGCATATATTTCTGTAGGTCCCTAGCAAAACTCAGTGAAGACCAGCTGCACTTCTGCCTTATGGGGACTGAAAACAAGTCAAACCCAGACAGGTATATCCACCCACATGAGCAGTCCCTGTCTGTGCTGATGAGGTGGTAATAATTGACTCTGTCAAAATTATGACCAACATGCTCTTTTCTCATTTGATGTCCATCTACCACATTAGTGCATTTCTAAGCTTATCTCTTTCTCAAGATTGGCTTGAAAAACTTCTTATGAGCTTTGCCTGTCCTTGCTGTCATTCCTCATACAGGAGCAGGGTGCACAAATGAGTTTCTCAGGCTTCTAAGCTGGTGTCTAACTCCTGCAATATCCCCATGGGCAGGAGGGCACCCACAGATTTGCTTTCCTCTATAAAAGAACTGTGCATCCTCCCTGTATTTTCTTCTGGCCCTTCCTGGTCCTAGCTGTGGCAGCCACCTTGCAGACCTTGTTTCACTGGCAAAATGGACTCATATTAGGACATCTGTCCAATAAAATAAGCCAATGGTGCAAGACAACACCTTGTTCTCTAAAAATCCAGTGGACTCTTTTGTAGCAAAGTCCTCATGTACTAATGGATGAATTTCCTAAAAGTGATGACAGCAGCATTGTTCCCCATGCCACATCCCTTGCCCTGCTTTCTTTCTCCACTCACACTCACCTATCCCCCCGCTAACTGAAGAGTTCACAATACAGTATCTACAATATCTGCAATACCTAAAGCTTTTCCATTTTTTTTTTTTTTCCTGAAAGAATAATAGGCAGCAAAACTAGTAGCCCAGGATGCCTGGTTTGTACAATGGCTCTGAGGCTCACCTCCCTGTTTTTGACTTGATCAAGTCATATTTGCAGAAGAACTGACTACCCTGTCAGACATTCATGCAACCTGCAACCCAAGCTCACTAAAAGCTGGGTATGTCTCTGTAAGGCAATGTAATGGCTAGGTACTTGTATAGCTCTATTACCAGGTTGCTCTGCCAAGGTTATTTAGTTCTGCTGGCTGTACTTTTCTGTCTTGTGCTACACCGTGACATGGAGAATTTCTTTGTGCCTCGCCGCTCAGTTTTAATGGATGTCAGACAAGCCTTGCTATAAAAGCCCATCCACACGAGCAGCATGGTATTGTCGGTTGTTCCGAGTCTGCTCTGAACAAACCACTGCCCTCTCAGAAGATGGACCCTGCCTTTGAAACTGAATACAGTGCAGTTTTCAGCATATCTAATAACATGGTGCAGCAATTTTCTTGTAATCTGATGACATGCTCCAGTGATTGCCTGCGTATCTGCTATCATGCTGTAGCACAAACTGCAGTGTGAGTTTAGTAAGTATCACTGGGTTTCCTTACACCTTGTGCTCCCCTCAGCACAGAAGGACAAGCCTGTCTTTTGTTTTCTCTGCATTTCACTTGTCCGTTTGTCCTTCATGAAGATGAATCCCAACAACTTTTTCTGCACTAAGTTACTGAGCTAAAGCCCCTGGACTTGCAGCTGTGACAGCAGCAAGGAAGGGCACTGTGCAGCCAGGTCCTGGACCCACAAATCTTGTTGCTGACATTGACACGAAAAAGCAGAGACCAAGGACAGAAGGTATGGCACAGCACGTGTTGAACAAACCCATATTGTCACTGACTGTCCTGAAACCCCAGATCATGACGCCGGTTCCCCTCTGTGGGGCCACCAGGAGCAGGAAGACAGCAAATGCATGTTTGGGCAGAAGCCTGCAGGGACACCCACAAGCCTGGGTTTGGCAGGAACTCCTACTGGCTACATAGTGTTATTTATACATCTTAACCTTATGGAAACAATGCACCTGTGGTGCTGCAAAGCTCACTCCAAAACACTGAGACCAAAATAATTTTACTGCTGCTTTCTGAATTACCTTTCTCTCGGCTGCACTTTAGATAGTTGCTTTGTCGGGGATAGTTTAATTCTGTGGCAAAAATGCCTTTCTTATTGTTGCTGATACACAAGTGAAAATTGCTTTTAATGCTCCTTCTCCCCTCCTGAATAACTTCAAGGCTGCTAAGCAGCAGTTCTTGAAAAATGAGGAAGACAGTCAGGATGCTCTTGACTATTCCTTCCAGAGTATGTGCATGACTCCAATTCACCTTGACAGAGGCAGCCAATTGATCCAGAAAGTTCCATATGAGGAATTATATTTTCAGGAGTGCTACTAATATAGAGGTGTTCTTGTGCCCCTAACTAGCAGCAGGTTTCATACCTTCTTTGAAAGAACTCTGCCTGCACCCTGATCAGACATGAATTCCCACTAACTTCTCCTTACCAGGTGAGCCCTCTTACTTTTCCACCTAGATTTGCTGTGGTTTAATCCTCTGGCTTTTCAAGTGATGATTTCCATTCTTAGCTGCTGTTCACCCACTTCATTTTCCTGATCCTCCTCTTTGTTTAAAATGTAAATTACTTTAAATATCCAAATTTTAAATAGGTACAAGCAAGAGATGCTCTTATAAAATTGCCTTGTGCATAAAGATGAGGTCTTCTAACGTTGCTGCTATGGCACATGTTTGGAGCACACAAGATTTCTAAAATCTGTGGTCCCTTAAAGCAGGCATATCATTGAAATGAATCCCTACAAGTTTTTGTGCAGAAAAAGAGAAAAGCAACGTCAAGAAAAGGGGCAATTCTGTCTACTGGTATTAGGACCTGGTCCTGCAGCTTTTCTGAGAGACACGTGGGAAGTGGTGACTGGGATCAGCCTTCAGTGCGTAACCGTCCCAGAGGTGGAGACTGCTGCTGTTGTCAGGCAACAGCTGAGCTCACCAAAGCCTTTTTTTTTTTTCAAGCCACAAAACTCACCTATTTGTATATAAAGGGCTTGTGCAAAGGGACTTTTCAGCCATGACTATAGCAATCCCTACAACATCTGTTAGTCATGTAACAGTGAACAAAAACCCAGAACAAACTCAGAAACATTTAACTACTTGGAATGCAAAGTTTAACTGGTTACTCATTCAAGGAAAGCTGCTCCTTCACTCCTGTTCAGCAAGTCCTTCAAAAGGAACAAAACCAAAGTCGAATCAGTCATCTCGTTCACAGCAAACATCTCCTTAGGGAAAAGAGTCAAATAAGTGGATGGATGTGGGATAAACATCTACTGTTAAGATCATACCCACTGTGTTATGCAACAAGGAGGTACAACAGGACAAGATGAGAGAGGGCTTCGTGCAGGATGTGCAGTATGTCTTTACACATTGCTGTGGTACATTTTCTGTCACTGTCTTTGACAACCTATAGAGAAAGTTCACAAGGTAAAATGACTTCCAACCACCTTTGAACTTTTCCTTGGCTAAACAGACCTGGTAAGTACCTCTGGTCAAAATGCTATGGGGCAGTCAGCTGCCGGTTTTAATATTCTTGCTTCCCTTTCTTCCTTGCTACTGGCTCTTTGTTAGTATGCAAACCAGAGCTTTGCTGTAGTCTACAGACAGCAGAAGACTTGGCCTGACATTCAGCATCTGGAGAAATCAGCAGTTTCCACAAAGATGGCACAGAGGGCCCCACAGTGCTGTAGATGCTCCAGCATAACTTCAGGAATCGCTGTGTCACCTGAGCTGAGCAAAGGGCAGATTTCCTTCTAAAACATGTGGGAACCGGAAACAGCTATTCCTAAGCACAAGTCTGAAAGGGACATTTATGAGGTGCCGAGTTTTTCTGGGTCAGACATTATCTGCTTGTTCTAGGTGTTACCAGCTTCTGTTCCATGTGATGGGCCTTCGTATTTAACACAGATACATGAAATTTAAGAAATGTACCAGAACTCTGAAAGTTGTGAGTAACAAACTTTGAAAGTCACCATAACCCACTGATTGGCTGAATTGCTTCTTTCTGCCCCGAGCTGTGTGCAGTTTGTGCCCAAATGCTCAATGTTTCTCCAGTTTTGCCTTAGGGGGGAATTTTCCTTAGGGGAAAGTGCCCTGTAGTGACCTTGATAATTAAGAAATGGACACCTATGTTGTAAAAGAGCTCAAAAATACATTGGAAAGTGAACACTACACAACTAAATTATGCTGTATACTTTTCAGTGGTTACTGAGTTCTAACTCTAAAATGACTTGGAAAATCTCAGAAACAACTTGCCGACTATTTTCAGAGAGCTGAAATGAGCTGTGTGTGCTGAGATCATTAACAAGACCAAGAAAAGATGTATTCAGTGCACTTTCCCATCTATTAGATTACTCTGCCTCTCCAGCAACCTCCAGAGAGAGCCTCTGGCTGCTTCTTAAGGTCACTGAATCATTTCAGTACAATAAATGATCTCTTTAGCTGGAAATGTTGGAGAGGCTCCCTGCGCCTCAGGGTTGGTGTATCAGTGAGTCACTTCAATTCCTGTGCTCATGGGTGAGAATGCACTGCGCCCAACTTGCCTGCTGCCCCGTCCATTTTGTTTTCTTCGTCCTCTTTCATGTTCTTTTGCTTCTCTAACAGCATTAAACTGATAGAGATCTATATATTTTACAGTCTGAGGACAGAAAAACTCTCTGCACTTGCTAGTTTTTTGGCTTTGCAACCTGTAGGCAATTACAGGAAGGAATCAGCAGTGTTCCTGCGAGGTCCTGACAGAGCAGGAGGACAAAGTGTCCTGGGGCAGCAACAAAGCTGTCTCCTGCACCACTTGAAGCTTGGAGACAGCAGGCATTGACAGGACATTAAAGGTTTGCCAGTTTAAGAGAAGATGACATGCATGGTTTGGCACACCATGTAATCAGTAACAAAAAGAATAGCAGGTCCCATAAGCCATGACTCTGTCACAGAGGGCAGCAGACTCTCCAAGCTGTGATCCAGCAGAACACTGACAAAGAAGACCAATGTATCTTTGATAAATGCCCTTATTTCCCCTGACAGGAGATAGCACGCTGTTCCCTTGGTGAAAGAAACTCCAGACACATGACCTGTAAGCCTTCAGTAACATTTTCTCTCCTTACCCCCAAGTGTGCAAAACATTTCTCTTCCAGCTTCGTTTTCTATTTCATCTTTATAACTTGCCTTTCTTTAAAGCTCAGTTCCCTGCTTCGTGGAATCCTTGTAGAAGCTAGGTACAAGTAAGCAGCCCTCTGATACCAACATGGTAGGTAGTTCTGTAGTGCCGGCAACAAACCAGGCTATTGTCACTTTTTTCTTCTATGTGTTACGGCACAGGTGAGCTTTGATATGGTCCTTGGGAGGCAAAGTGGCTTTGAATGGGGAAGTGCTTCCTTACTGATTAGGAAGCGGAGCGCAGAATAAAGAATCAAAGGAGCAAACAGGCTAAGTACGACCTGAATCTCTAGTAAAACATGGAGGTAGTTGAAAAGCGACAGGACAAAAGTAAAGGATTTAAGAAGTGAGGGTGAATTTTTCTAACAGCAGGTATTAACAAATATGGGTCATATACCACCTCAAAATGAATATGAGTTTGCTTGTCCAAGAAATTGAATTCTATTTATTTGTTTACTTGCTATTAAGACAGAAGAAAACCAAGTTAATTTAGCAATGACTGTGCAGGAAATGTGGAAGTCTGGGTGGTGGAGCCTGACATAAACAAAACACTTTAGACAAAAAATCATGAGCTGTGACCATCACATTTTCTTGATAGAATCTTTCTGGAACTCCAGAGAAAAGGTAGAAGCTATGCTGTGTCTGGTGGAAGATCCAGGATAGAACCCCCAAAACCATGGAACACCTATTTAGGCTAGTAAAAAACAAGCTAAGTTTAAGGTAATTTGAAAATTTGTAATTTAGCCCTCCTGGACTGTGCTCAGCCGAAACACTTAGGAAGTTAGGAAGAGAAGGCCTAGCTCTGGAGAAGAATTGGTGGTCCTGGAGCAGGGAAGCCCATGAAGTATGAACTCCAGAGGAAA
The DNA here is from genome assembly GCF_963264785.1 of Psittacula echo. Classification (NCBI taxonomy): domain Eukaryota; kingdom Metazoa; phylum Chordata; class Aves; order Psittaciformes; family Psittacidae; genus Psittacula; species Psittacula echo. The sequence goes on along the minus strand of NC_137738.1, from coordinate 83,683,768 downwards.
GAGAAGGAGGGATCTTTTGGTGCCAGCCTTTGCTTTTCAGCCCTGGGGTGGTGGTGGGAGAATGAGGACAAGGTCGTTCCAATTGTCCTGTTACTGCAAAGCTCTTTTTTAAAAGTTCAGGCTTCAAACTGTTTGCTTTCAGGTGACATTTTCTTTCTTCTTCTAGTCACTCTTAGAGTTCATCTGTGCAAAGAAGTTCATGTGCTATAAAACTGGCTTTCCACTGCAGCAACTCCTGCCCAGGCATGCTTGGCTTGGACTGAGTCCAAGCTCCTGCACTTTTTTGGAGGAAGGAAGCTATCACAGTTGCATCCCCCTATAAACAAGATATCAAATGTGTGTCTTCTCTTGCTTTCTGCATTTCTACAATCACAGGATAATTTGGGTTGGAGGGACCCTCTGGAGATCAAAGCTCAAGGCAAGGCTAACTTCAAAGTTACAGCAGGCTGCTCAAGGCCCTGCCAGTTGAACTTCGGACATCTCCAAGGATGGAGATCCCACAGCCTCTCCGGGTAACCTGTGCCAGTCTTTGGCCACAATCAGAATTTTTTCCTTATTTTTAATTTGAATCTCCATTGCCTTTGTCCTTTCATTGTACTTTTCAAACTTTTGTTGTGCCCCTCCGAGAAGAACCCACTCTTCCCCTCTCTATCAACTCTGACAACACTATGAGGTGTCCTCCCTTTACTCTGCAGCTCCCTGAATCTCGATGGTCTCTGGAAGGCTGAAACATAGGTGCTTTCCCATCCAGCATCCTCAAAAAGTGAGGACAACTGGAAGACTTCAGCCATCTTAAGTACAGACAAACCACTTCAAAGTATCTCAAGTTGCCTGAAAGCCCCGTGGAGTCAGGAAAAAAGGTCACCCCCCCCCCCCCCCAACCATCAGTGGGCAGGGTATCCAGACTCACTCAATTAGAAGTTAAACATGGGATGCTGCCTTTACTCATTCAGTTCTTACACTGCTAAAAGGCCCAGGTAGGATTTGATCTGGGATCTTCAGTTTCAAAGGATAAAAGGGTCAAGCCAGAGTGTCCTCTAAGTCTGCATCTTGAAGACATCTTCACTTCCCCATCAGATTGCATTATTTTTAGAATGTGTTCAGTCTCCTTCTGACCTGGTTTCTTCACATTATACCATGAATGATTAACATATAACCTTTCCCTCAGAAGGAACCTGCAATCTCAACAGCCAGCAAAGTTATTATAGTTCTGCAGGAAAAGCACATTTCTGATCCAATCATCAAATATGTTTGTTATCATTATTCTGAGAGAAAGTTGCTGCACTGATTTTTCAGCAGCTGACAGGACAAGGCTTGCTTTACAAGTGGCTGCTCTACTGTAGCAAACATCAAGCAGACTCCCAGACACCTTAGGCTCTGTGTCCTCTTTCAATTTATGTTTTAGCACTGCTTATAAGAGAGTATTTTTGTGTTGTGTTGCTCCATAGATCGCTTTGACAGAAATGGAGGCATGTACTTTCTCCATAGGGAAAAAACCCTATTATATTATATATTATATTTCAACAAAATAACTGAAAAATATCAGCTAAAATAATTAGCAAGGAAATGGTGTCTCAGGACTCAGTGGTACCTGGTGTTCAGAGGAAATGGACATCGTGCTCCCCGGGGAGCGTTTCCTGGCGCTTGCCAGGCCTCTGACATGAGTGCATCTGCGGGGACAGTATTTTGGTGCAGTAGTATCACAGAGGGCAGAGAATGGAAGCTCTCTCAGGTCACTGGCCATCCTCACTCCCACAGAGTGGCCCTGCAGACCACAGTGCTGAGGAGAGGCCTGGGAAGGCTGGTGGCACTGAGGAGAAGAGGAGGACCAGCAACCATTTTCCTTCCTCTCCCACTACCCCCAGACTCCACTATATTTCAGTTTTGCTCCAGGATGGGTCTCAGCTGGTGCTGAGCTCCCATTGCCCAGGACAGAGGCTGGGTGCCAGGAGAGAGGTGTTCCCCACAGCCCACAGCTAGCCAACTGCTCTGTCTGAAAGGTGTCAAGGGTTAACACGACCACCAAGGGATGTGGCACTTGTTTCAGCTTAAGTGTTGGGATGCTGTTCTCCCTCTATGGATACTTTAAATGATTCTACGCAGCATGAGCCATCAAGACTAGAGACAAGAATTGTAAGATGAGTTTTCAGTAAGCAAAACATTACCAGGTAATCTACTCCAGAAGGTGCTACCAGCAAACAGCACCATCAGGATATGAGGCTGAAGTCTTCCATGAGGTTAGGCTTCTACAGACAAAAGGAATAGAGGCAGCATGATTGCCAGCTGAACTGGTAATCGTTTGAGCCAGATGAACATCCCAGGAAGCAAAATTGTGCCTAGATGGTGAATGCAGCCATTTGACATAAGGCCAAAGGAAGAAAGGAGTAAAGACAGAGAACACGTATCTTAGTGCTACTTGAAGGAAACTTACCCTTGCATCAACCCTGAGCTGCAGCTGCTCTGCAGAAAGCAGGGACGGTTTTGGGTGTTCATTAAGCACCTAAAGCTGAGACAGCCAGTAAATGCAGTGGATCAGAATACTGATCTGGTGTTATATTCATATCTATACAGAATCTCCTTTGCCTTGCTGAAAATGAGAGCAACTCAGTTCATATTCTCCAGTCCTCTTCCTGTCCTTCTTCTTAAAACTGAGACTAGGGCATCCTTCTTTCTTGCCCGCAGTGCATTTGTCTTCTGCATCCTCCGAATGTTTTCCACTAACCATGTTTCCTCATTTTTCTCCTAAATAGCCTCCTGCTTTGATCAACAGAAGGGGCCAGCGGTGGTCTTTCCAGTGCTCCAGCTGTAATCTTGAGACATGTGTAGGACCTTGATTATCATTGATTGTCTAATTAGCATAAACAAATCCCTCTGTCCCTGACTCACCACTTGGGTTTAGAAGCTCACTCCTTCTGTACTCCCATAATTCTGTACATTATCACGTTTGCTCACAGGTGAGTCTGTCTGATCCGCACAACTCCAAGGTATCAGAGCAGGGAGGATGCTTGATTCTGTAATACAGGGGAGCTGCTGTCCTAGCACCACACTTCCTGATTCTCTTCCAAGGCCAGACATTTGGGGGTTTGCTCACCCACCTTAATCTAGTATAAAGCACGATAAATACTGAATGCTATTAAATAACCAGCTGTTTGTATGTGCTGGGCAGCTGGTGATGTATTATGTTAATAGCCATTACAGGTTAAGCGTTAATGAAAAAATACATTTGATTAGAGATTTGGGATGAGTTTAATGGGTTTGTTAATTTTCTCTTCTTTGCTTAAATGCATTCGTTCACATCTCTCTATAAAATGCTCTGACATAGGCCTGGGCACCAGAATACAGAGATCTGCATTCTGGTCATTTTAATCAAAACAGCTCCTACTTTTCTCTGAAAGCCAGACCTCCCAAGGTTATTTGTATAGTCAAGGTCAGAGGCATCGTAAAAGCCATTATGCAGGATACCCTTGCTTTTAATCTCCTCTTCCTTTATGACTCCTGTTTTCACACTAGGAAAAGCTCTTGATTACAAAGCCTTTGCAGTGGTGAAATAAAGGGCAACATGCTATTTTATTCTCCTCTCTGTTATGCAAAATTAATTACTCTCTGATCATCTGTACTATCCGGAACTACTGTGCAGATGTTTCCAATATAGGACAGGGGCTCTGTTTGCCTAATACTTACCTTTTCGTCCAGTCCTCCTCTTCTAAAAACAGGTTAAGCGTGGTCTTTGAAGAACAGACTACAGTGCCGTTCCAAGGGAAAAGCCTCTGGCTGTGAAACCTGTGTCACAGTGTAAATGTTTATATGCCATCCTCCCTTGTACTAAATGCTGCGGTATTTGTCACTGGTGTCAACCCTCCTGGTCCCGCCATGCGGGCAGTCACCAGCCTGCCCCCAGCTGTCACTTCGCAGGTGCCGCCAGGAGAGGGCACCGGTTTATAGCGGGTCCGCGGCCCCCAGCTATCCCCCCCATCCGCTCGAATCCCCGCGGAGCTCCCGCTATTACCGGGTCTCACAGCCGCCGACCCTGCTTCTCCGCAGCCAGCTCAGCCAGGCTGACACCAGCCCTGGACTTAACCAGGCCTGACCCTTGGAGGACCTGGTTTAAAACCCCGGTGCTTGATTACGTCGTTCTTAAACCTCCTTAAAACAATCTGCATAAGACACAAAACACCCCTACAGATGCTGCTTTGGGCTGCTCTGTCCATTTCTGAGGCCAGAAGGCAAAATTTAACACAGTTGTGGTTTGGGGTTTTGTTTGTTTTGGCATTGTTTTGACAGGGTGGGATGAATGCGTTTTGGTTGAGAGATGTTTGTGTGTTATTTATTTGATTGCTTTGGGGGCTTTTTTAAATATATTTCATACAGTAAAATCTCACCCTATCAGTTTTTTAAGTGCTCTGGGCAGCTGGCCCCACACTTTTGGAGATTACTGAGAACATTGTATCTAGCTCCTTCTGACCAAAGGTTAGTTATTTAACTATTAATTATTCTGATTTTCCTCTGTTGCAAAGGAACTTTTGTTATATGCTGCATGCTGAAAACATGTTGATAAACCACGCAGAGCATCCATCACCAAATCAGCTCATCTGGTTTCAGGAGTTCCCTCTCATTTCAAAATCCACTTGTACAGCTTTGTAATAGTGGGAATATGCAGCAATTCCTCCCACTTATTTAGTGCAGAAACCAGGGTCAAATGTAAAGACAGCTTCTTAGCTCTTTATTTAAACTTCTGAGGACAGAAGGGTCTTTTTCATGATGATTTGTAAAAATCTGTACAAACAGCTTTAAAATGAAACAAAGCTGGTGATAGTTAGCCGGTAAGTTATGCCATCTGTATGCATGGGAGGTATTTCCTGGTCTTTTTGGCAAACTCATCACTATTCTACTGAGCAGAAGTGCATTTGCATCAAAGATGTCTCATGTCCCTAATAGCTCAGCACACCAAGAGCCCCCCTCGCTCTCCCTCCCAGCTACGAGTGCTGTGGGAAGCAAAGCAAAGCAATAGATTAACAGAAGATCTGTGAGAGAGGTAATCTTTACTGAAGGTACAGAAATGTGTTAGGAACTTAGACCTGGGAAGGCCTTGAAGCACTGAGCTCCTACTGATTTTAAAGGAAGCAAGGTACTTAGGTAGCTGCATAGGTGACAGATCTTTTTCTTTCTTCCTTTTCAAAAGCTCCTGTTTCTGCTATGTGAGCTGAGAGTCTGATTTCCTACAACAGCTGGTAACATTGAGTTAGTAGCAGTTAGTAAACATTTGGCTTCTAGTGGCAGACAGAACAGTTCATGAAGACGTGCTTCCCCCTTGCTAAATGGGATGAGACACCATATGTCTCATCAACCACACAAATAGCTCGGTACCTTGCTTTCGTCTGTGTGGAAGAAATTTCACTTGGTTTCACTTTAAATACTTTTACCAGGTAATTTACCACCACACAGCACTACCTCTGGTGCTAATCCCAGAGGAAATGCTGTGAATATCCACTTAGACAAGTCTAAGGCAGTAATAGAGCAAGTGTGCCGTAGGTGTTGTTCACTCCCCGTTATATAGCTCAGAAGCAGCAAATGCGCAGGTAGAGACAGCTCTTGGAGGATTGTTGGCGTTTTTATGCCAACAGATTCAGTTCCCTTGGCATTTTACCTGTTCCCAAATGAAATGCAGCCAGAATGATTTTGCATTGCGTGCTGTCACACACCTGGGCACCATCCCTTTTCAGCTGCCCCTGAAGGATGTGAGCCAGTTCCCCTGACCAGGAAATTCAGGACCTTTCTGCTGACCACAGGCTTCTTTCACACATGGTGCCACTGCGTTACCTTCCCTCAGCAAACAGAGGGTTCCTCCTCTGTCTTTAAAAGCTTTCCAAGAATTACGGGCCAGATTCCTGGGAAAGGTGTTGCTTTAACACGAATTAGACTTGCAAGAAACAAGGTGAAAAACTCCCCAACCAAAACAATTGCTTCAGCCCAGGGAGCATGTTTGCCCAGACTATGGCGCTCCGGCTGCACCATGATGGTCGATTTCCTCTAGGCTACGCTTTCTGGTGCCATGGCACCTCACGGCCTCTGCCAGATCTTCCTTACAATCGAGGAAGCTCCCTTCTGCCAAAACTGCTGAATTTGTCATAAGAAAGACCTCTCAAGTGGGTTGGAGTGACCTCAGATATCTGCTGGCTGCCCACCAAGCTGCTCTCACCCTCTCCCCAACAGGAGTGCCAGGGAAGTAAGATAAAAGAGCTTGTGGGTTGAGATAAAGACAGGGAGGGCACTCACCAATAGTCTTCATGGGTGAACCAGACTTGGGGAAAAGAAGTTAATTTATTAACAATTGAGTTGAATGGTGAGAAACAAAGATAAAAACTAAAACAACTTACCCTCCCATCCCTTTCTTCCAAAGCTCAGCTTCACTCCCACATTCCTGACCCCTCTACTTCCTCCCTTCTCCAAGTGGTGGTGGAGGGTTGTGGTCAGTCCATAGCATCTCCTCTGCTGCTCCTTCCTCCTCATGCTCCAGTGTGTGTGTCCTTCCCATGGGCTGCAGTCCCTCAGGATAAACTTGCTCCAGCATGGGCTTTCCACAAGCTGCAGTTCCTTCAGGGCATGTCCACTTGCTCCACCATGGCTGCCGTGGGGATATCTGCTCTGCTGTGGCCACAGCCAAGGCTGAGCCCATCGGGGATGGTGGCTGCATCTCTGGATAACATGTTTAAGAAGGAGGAAAAGTTACCGCACAGGAGAAACTGCAGCTGGAGAGAGGAGCAAGAGTATGTGTCAGAAACAGCTCTGCAGACACCAAGGCCAGTGAAGAAGAGGTGGAGGAGCTGCTCCAAGTGCCAGAGCAGAGGCTCCCCTGCAGCCCGTGGTGCAGACCATGCTGAGACAGGCTGTGCCCTGCAGCCCATGGAGGTCCATGGTAGAGCAGATTCCACCTGTAACCCAGGGAGGGCCCCACACCAGAGCAGGGGGATGCCTGAAGGAGGCTGTGACCCTGTGGGAAACCAGCGGTGGAGCAGGCTCCTGGTGGGAGCTGATTACCTGACTGGTAATAAATTAAATTAATTATATCCAAGTCGAGTCTGTTTTGGCCATGATGGTAACTGATGGGTGATCTCTCCCTGCCCTAGTCTTGACCCACAAACCTTTTGGTGTATGTCCTCTCCCCTGCCCAGCTGAGGAGAGCAGTGATAGAGCAGCTTTGGTGGGAACCTGGCATCCAGTCAGGGTCAACCCACCACAGTCCTATAGTATCTACATTATATATCCTTGAAACACAAGCCATACAGTTCTTTTTCCTCCTTCTCCACATCCCAACCTGACTTAAAACAAAACACAGTTTATTTTTTTATACTGGACCTTTGTTACTCATTTTCCCCTTTTCTGTTTGAGACTTATTTTTGCATTTCTGACTTAAAATATGTTTCTGCTACTGTCATGTCATGGAAGCCCCATGGGACTATAGCTTCCCCTGCTCCTCCAAATATGCTCTACCAAAATTGAGAAACATATAGATCTTGTCTTGTATATCCATCTATTTAAGTGGATTGAAAGCTGAAAATGGAATTCAAGTTTGCTTTTTAAACCAGTTCTTGCAACATCCTGATGATGACAACTAACCACCTTTGCTGGCTCAGTAATTCTTGGCAAGAAGGTGACAGTGACAATATAAATTAATCTTCTGTACCAACATGCAAGATCTCTAGCCATATTTTAACCACCTCCTGCACTGCTTCAAGTGCTTTTCTGAATGCATACATTTAACAACATATATTCCAGTCTCACACAAAACACACACACACATCTCTATGGACTTACACCTCAAGACAGCCACCACATATCAAAGGTAGAGGTAACCTCCAGAACAGGTTTGGGGCTTTGTGGGGTTTGTTGCCCCAGTTTTGGTGGCAGAAGTCCTATCAGAAGCTCCAGCACTTACTTAATACCTGCTTTGCAATAAGTAAAACAGACTGTCACAGAGATCTCCTGGATTTCTGGAATTGTTCTCTGCTTTTCCAGTGCCGAAGTGACCCCAGCCCCAGGGGTGGCTGGTATGTGCATGACACAGCACTTGGGATCTTCACAGTTTTATACAGTACAATGCGCTGATTTAACACTCAAATTGGAGAGGGCTCAGAAACGACTACTTAAGGGGAGATACAAGGAAATTGCAAAAATGCTCCCATTCTGGAAGGAGGTATTATTCCCATTTTACAGACAGGACATCTGAGGTAGAAACTTCCTGTGTGCCACATTAAGCTTTGCTTCTGGCACTCATCATTTCGGAGCTATTTGTGCTGCTCTGCATTCAGTGAGACAGTAATCACAGTGAGAGGTTTAATCCATCACATGGATAAGTATTTCTGCAGGCAGGCAAGGGAACAGCATTTAGTAACAGCCAAAGCTTCCTGTAAGGAATTTATTACCAAGTCTCTGGTACACTGAATTTCTCTGACACAGGATGGGGCGACGCATTAAATCTGTACAAACCCACCAGAATTCAGGCAGAGATCATCAAAAGTGTTTTAATGATTAAACCATTTCAAACATTAACAACGTAGGTATATTCAGATGAGCCAAGGGTTTATTTCTAGCACATTTAGACAGGCTATTTTGAACATTATAGCTGCTGTACTGAGCTATGTAAAGACTCTGCAAACCAGTACCTAGAAATGAAGACACACGCACAGGCTTTGATAATGTAAACATAACAGACACTGTGTCCTTCAAAACAAGGAATGAAACCCCACAAGGCTAGTAGGAGAACTTAGTAATTCCCTAAGAGATGTGCAAAATTTTTAAAAAAGATTAAAAAAAAAGAAAATTAAACATGTTAGAACTGGCATTTATATAAATATCAAAAACCAAGTAGTTAAACTTGAGCAATGACCAGCAGTACGTCTTGCACAATTCAATGTTTCAGAGCTTAATGAATAAAATATTCATAAGCAGAACTCCACCACGGCAGATACCAGAATACCAGCAACAGATATTGGCATTGCAACTGACTCCTCATATGTGCAAGACAAGATTTTACAAGGAGTAACTTTAACAAGCACTCAAACCAAATCCTCAGATAACAAGCCAAAACATTACCAGTGATATACACAACTCACATTACAGAAACAGACATTCCAGCACATTTCATTAACATTTAAAACCCAGACTGTTTAATTTTGCTTGTTTGGGAAAAAAACCCACCATATTTGTGTTAGGCACATTTTATAAATGAGCATATGCTACATGAAGAACAGTACAAACACCAACTTAAATACAAACAATTCCATCAGAAAAGCATCTTTCTGTCTTCGTTTTTAAATACACTTCTGGATATGTCACAGTCTCAAACAGTAGCTCCTAAAATGTGGATATGGCTATGGTAGTAACACTTGAAACTCTGCCAGCTTCCATATTAAAAACCACTCTTCATTTAGCATTTAAGAATTCTCAAAGGAAAAAAAGGAAGAAAAAAAGAGAAAAGAGAAGATGGGTCCACCCTGTGTACACTCTAAACCTTAGAGACAATATTGAAGTCTTACTGGACTGTGTGAGCGCCAATTAATTTTACACTAGTGACATTACTTGAAATAAAAAAATAAGATCTAATAAAAAGGTAGAATAACTTTTCCATCTGGTTGGTGACTGTTTAGTCAGTTAAAGCCAAATATACGAAACTCAATGAGCCATTTCCAATTTCACTGTATTGCGCAGGAGATACTTAACGTCATGTATCACACACAGAACAGTAAAATGATCAATGGATTCTTCTAAATGACTTTTTACTAAAAAGTCAGTCAACTGAAAAGTTGAAACATACCCTAATTTTTAAATCAGTGATAAGCTTTGGGCCCTGCTTTTTAATTTAAGGCATGTGTGTTTATCTACAGAAACCAGCATCGTACAAATTACTTCTACAATCACATGCATGATCTACAGTAAAAAAAATGGAGTTTTAGATTACAGTGTTTTCAAATTGTGAATTATAATTCAGCACCTATCATATTGACTAGTAAGGCAACAGCAGTGTTGAATACTATGATAATACTCCCTTCCACAGTCTACAGCGGGGTCAGTGACAGCCCAGAATTACTTTTAAACTTTAACCTACTTTTATGTTCTGCATACAGTTTCTAGGGTGTTTGCACTGGTTAAGTCCTACATAAATCAACACTATTCTAGGCAGGAATAGTTACAGTAGCTGTTAGAGTATTAGTGCACAACTCTTATTGTGCTTACAATCAGATGATTTTGTTGTTGGGGTTATCAAAATGGTTTTTCAGTTTGGTCTTCAATCCTTCCTTTGTTTCCTTTGTTTCACATTGTTCTCAAGGGAAGAAAAGCTGTTTGTGTACCCGTTCACAGCAGCTGTAGAGCCGTTCTGATACTCTTTCCTCCTCGAGGATGCCTTCTTGTTGTAAGTCTAGAATATACGGAAAGACACATGGTTTTGCTTAAATAAATAACTTTTTCCTCACAGTCACTCTAGAAACACAAAAGTAAACTTTCATCCATCATTATTGAAGACCTTGTGCTGGAGGTAGAGTCTAACAAGCTCTACCATTTTTTGTGTATGAGGCTATACTATGCCTTTCATTCATCACAGCAAGAGAATTAGCTCACTTGAAAACAAAAAGGCTTGGCAGGAAGATGGCAGCATTGGTAGTGTTATGTTAAGAGTAAATCAGAAACAAGGGAAATGATTTTACGAGCAGACTATGGCATAAGAATACTCAAAACAAGTGAGGAAGGAGATTTGATGTGCTGCAGGTGCCTACCTCAAACAAAGCCAGAACAGGAAGTGGATAAACAAGAACAGTGAGGGAAATTCAGAGGCAGAAATGTGAAAGGAATTTGCACTGACAACATGGGAAGCAAAAGCTAAGAGGATCAGGGGGGCTCAGGACACCAACAAAAAATACAGTGGAAAGAACATACATTAACTAATCTCAGCCAAAGGGGCTCAGCTGCCTGACAAGAGCATGTTTCCTGAAATGTGTGCGTGAAAGAAAGTTAAATGGTCAAATGTTAAAGTGTGAGTAAAACAGATGAAGAAAGTTAAATCATATTTGGAACATACTATTACGTTTAATTAGCAAGTTCACACGCAGCAAGTGATACGAACCACAGGACTGACTGAAGAAGTACAAGAAGATCAGATAGGGAAGCCTGCTGTTTCCCCCCCATGAGTCACTTTTACCAGACCCAAAATGCTCAAATCTCTCAAGAGACATTTAAAATATGTAACAGGGTTTGCCTGTTTGGGGGCAGGAGGTTGTGTTGGCTTGGTTTTCTGAAGATGGGTACATCTTTGCAGAGAGCATGAATATGAACTGCTCAGAACCCCAAATCCAAGTCTGGATCTGTTCGGACATGAAATCAATTTTGCACAAACAACTCAACCCCCTGATTTCCCATAAAGAAATACATACAAATGTCTGTAGAGGCGATCCAAGACCAGAATTACGCATGTTGGGAGTTTGGGAAGTTTCTCTGGATATAAAACAAGCATTTTCCCTTGTAAGAGCAGTAATGAACAATTCCTTTGGGTCTCTGACAGGTTTACAGGCTGCTGTTTTATTTCAGACTGGAAAGCTGCTTCCTACATAAAGCTCTTCCCTCTCCCTTATCTGCAGTTAAAACTGCTTTAGTAAAATACTTTTTTGTGCCACTCTGCTTAACGACATTACTGATTGTTCTGAATTACACATACAAAACATCAGAAGATTCAAAATTGGAGGGCAGACCAAGTAGAGTACCTTAAGAATGTACGCATGTTACTGGAAGATAGCAAAAGGCTATTTCAAGCACATCTTCCTGTAAGCAGCTTTCCAATGAGATAGAGCCAGCAGAATACTACAAACAGTCAATGAATATTACTTTTACCTGGATATAGAAATTTGTGAAGAGGATAATCAAAGAAATCATATAAGAAATCTGGAAATACAGCCACCCCTGAGGAAATGCACATGGCCAAACAACACCACAGCTGGTCTGGAAGATTGTCAGGACAAACTGAGTCTGGGGAGAAAAAAACAAAAACGAGAAATGGAGCACATTAATACAAGGAGGAAAAATGCCATGAGTGACCCACATCTTGTTAGTTATTTCCAAAACGACTCTAAAATATGTATTACTGTGTGTCTGACAAGTTTACCTTCTCTGTCTTACTAACAGTATAAATCTCAGTTAGCAGACATGCTGGTTGTGGTATTCTATTGTTTAAGTGGTTTTATTTGATTATTATTGTTCCATTTTAGAGCATTAGAGTAACTCCTGCAGAATTGATTTATAAATTTAATTTTTTAAATCAATTTAAATTTAAATTTATAATTTTTTTATTTATTAAATAAATATAAATTTAAATTTATAAATATAAAGGTAGCAAAGGCCACCTTCTTCCTAGTGAGACCTCACTGGGGTTTGACTCTCCCATCCTAACAGAGTAGATCTGCATCTCACTACTTCAGTTGCAAAAGATTTGGGGTCACTGGGTCTACACACAGATCCTCTTTCATGGACCAGAACTGCCTGGTATATGGTTCCGGTGGAAGGATCTTTGGAGTGAAGGCTGCATGGAAGCTGGGGAGGCAGGAGGAGAGGGGTGGTTTAACAATCTTCAATTATCTCTTCTGCAAAAACAGAGTTTGGTCTTAAGTGCTGTTGAGAGCATTAGGCAAAAATCATCCCTACATGAAGGCTACCAGATTAGGGAATGTTTATTTTAAAAGGGAAAGTATGCTGTGTTCTGCTCTGCTATTTTGCTGCCTTAACAGCTGTGCATGCAGAGCAGGCAGGGAAGTGACAGCAACTGTGACAATAGCCAGGGAGAGCAACTGAAGCACCCAGACACTTGGACTCTGTAGCACCCAAACAATCAGGATGAAGAACAGCACCTAAATCTGGAAGGAAAAGGACACAACAAAAACCCCAAACAAAAAACCAAACCACAAAGCAAGCTCCCCCCCAGGGCAATGATCCCCACTCCTGCAACACTCTGCCATCCTTTGGGAAGGAAGAGTGCTAAAAAAGTATAAATAAATAAAACTTGAGAATCAACACTCTGAACTGCTGGCAGCAAATGTTGTTAAACCCATTCACAGCTCTGACAGGGTGCTAAGGGGTAGGTGGGGGTGTTGTGTTTAACAAAAATGTCTATCTTTAGGCTTCAGTCTCCCCACCCTACAAAATGGGGAACAGAGAACACCCGTGCATGTTTTCTTGTGGTGTGCTGACATGTTACACACATTGAAACCTGGGTCTCATGCAGGATCACTACCACATGTGCCATATTGCTTAATTTCACTGCTCTTTTCACCTCTAGTACACAGCATTTGGGCTTCATCACTGTACACACAAGAAACAACACATATGGATACACGGAGCCCAACACAGAATTACAAGAGAAAAAAATCTGCCCATTTAAAGTGCACAGACCAGAAATATTGAACAGTTTTTAATAAACCATTTGCAACTGCATGCAAAAGTGAGGCAGAAAAGCCATTGTCCTGCAGGACTAGAATGAAGGGTCTTGTTAGCTGTGGACTGTGTTGCACTCAGCTTCTGGTCTGTCATCTCAACATCAGCCTGAGCAACCAAGCAGAGAAGAGCACCGCAAGCTCAAGCAGGCTTGGAAGAAAAGCTTTTCCCGCCTTCTTGGCTAGCGAGTCCCACAGACCCAGCACTGTGACTCCCAAATACATCTAGCCATACAACATAGGGAGCTGGAGAAAGGTCCCACTGATCTCAGCACTGACTCGTGTATACCCTCAGTCCCAGCTCCCCATTGTCCTGAAAACAGAGCAAACAGAGGTGCAGAAAGCTGGATTTCAAAGGCACTTAAAGATGTAGAAGGCCTTCGTTCTTCCTTCTTCTACACCCTGCCAGAATTTTCTAACTCAGTAAAGACAAGAGGATTTCATCATGAATACAAAGACCCGCTGAAGAGAGAATCACTCACCAGCTGCCCCTGAGTGATGTACTTCTTCCACCACAGATAAGGACGCATTGCTGGAACAGCAGACAATCCATAGTAGGAGTACATGAGGACATGGATAAAGCTATTCAGTGTGGCACCAAAGTAAGCTAAAGAACGAAAAAGGAAAAAGAAAGTGCATGGCTTTATGAGGAATAGGCTGTTTTATGGAAGCTACAAAAATAACCAGTTCAAAATGTTACTATTTAAAACATTATTTATTTTAAAAGGAACACCAGTTTTAGTTCTGCTCACCCAAGACAGCGGCTGAGCTGCTTTTGCAGCTGTGTGCTTTATACCAGCCTTCTGGTTTTGTTTCCTCAAATTATTCTTTTTCACATCTACATGATGGCTTCTCAAGAGAACTGAACAGGCCCAACAATCAATACCTTCACTCATCGACTTTTAGGCTTATTTCACTTCATTCCAGGCAGGAGCCCATTTTGTCATTTATAACCAAAGCAACAGATAGGTTCAGAAACTGCAAGTTAGCCATTTTATTTGTCCTTCTTTATAGTACCATTATAGTATTATATATTATATATATATATTATAGTATCCATTAAAGGAACTTTTAGCTTAACACCATACTGCATAGAACTGTGATGACAAAGCAAAACATAAAGCTTGGAAAGGAAGGATTAAAACCCATCACTAGAAATGGCACAGAAGTATTTTCAAGACCACACAAGCACAAGATGGACTTTAAGTATCTGCACTTTTGACTGTTGTGTAAACAGGGTTTGACCGCCCTGGAGGAGAATGCGGTTCCAGAAGCACACTTTCTGTAAGTTCAGCATTACTCACTGCTGACAACACGAAACAAATATGAGTTTCTATGTTGTCTGGCTCAGAAAGCAGACTCTTGAGCAACCCAGCCTCTTGGTCTGCACTGTCCATAGTTCGCATCCACTGGACTTGAAAAGGTTTCCCTTGGTAATCCTAATGGGTTCAACAAAGCCAGTATCTATAAGCTGCACATCTCAACCACAACTAAGCTACACTAAATGCAGTTAGGAAACTAAATGCTAGCTAAAAGCAATGAAATCAAAGCAAGACTGCCCAGAGGGTAGCAGGATTTAGACAAGAGAGACATAGAAATCTTCCACTTAAGATGCATTTGGTCATATTCATTAGTGCTCAGGAGACAAGATTTTATTGAAATCATTTGTTATGGCTAGTGGTATAATGAGATTAAATCAAGAAAGTAGTATCTCAAGTGAACTTGACAGATACAAGGGCAAGAGTCACCATTAGCCATCTTGCAGCTGAAACAGGTTTCTGGTTCTGACTTGGAAAAGAGTATTGTTTCATTAGAGAGTCTGTGACTACCAGAAAAAAGAGAAGCAAGGTTAACAGGTTTCAGTCCTGGTCTGCTGCAGCTGATCAATGTCACACTGCCATACAAATCCTGCAGACTACACAGGCATGCCTTTTCTAGAGGCTCTGCAGGCAACTTAATTCTTGCAACTGCCTGCAATAGTTGCAATTCAGCAAAGCAGCTTAATATGGGACAGAACAAATCCTGCAGCTGGAGGTACCAGAGGTGTTTGGTTTAACCAAAAGAAATCCAACAAGGCCCCTGTTGCAGATGTTCCCCACTATAACCCAGTACTTACAGTGACCACAAGGCACCCAGTTCATAACAAACCACCAAATGTTCAGCATCGTTGCATGGTGGTAGACGTGCAGAACAGTGATCTGATGATTATTTTTCCGCAAAATGAAAAAGAAGGTATCCATGAACTCAATGAGTTTGGAGAAATAGTACCACCAGAGGACACGTATGATCTAGAAAGGAGAAAAGAAGTTTTAGAAGCACTGCACATTGTGGGGGCTTTCAACCCTTTTGTTATCCAAGTCATTAAAATCCAGATTCTGTCTGGCACTACTTGGACTGAAGGCACTGCTGAGATCTTCCATAATGCTTCTGCCTCAGCTCTCTCTGTAGGAGATCTGGGTACAAGGCCATAGCCACAGCTGAAAACAGGATGACAGACTGTTTTATGAGGCTGTTGCTGAGCATCTGGGGTGTCCTTGAAGAAACAAGTCAATAGTTAACCAGAGTGGATCTCACACTGTTCTCTAAAGGGCAGGTCTGAACAGTGACCGGAAGAAATCATCACATCTCAGAAAGAGAAGGGGAGTCACAACGCACAGTGGTTGAATACAGTCCTTGTTTTTTGACCTGGGAACACTTGAAAATTACTCACCAAAATACCAACCATGAATATATTGTAGATTAACTATTATGTTTGACAATGCATTGTCCTTTGTATTGTAAAAGGAGGAAAAAAACCATACAGTTTCAACAGAATCCACATAATCAATACCGTTCTCCTCTCCACTTAAGCACAAGTGGACAATTTGAAACGTTATTAACTGTAAGTCTCAATTACATTACCTTCATATCAGCTTCCCCTCCACTGTGAGTATCCTGACAGAAGAAATTGTATCCTCCTTCCCATACTCCTGTCACCAGCTGTGAAGATCAAAGAACAAAGTGTTATCTGGGGAGAAGGCTGCACCCTGCAGCACATGTAAACCTCCACAGCATCTCTGCCAAGACATCTGATTGTCAAGGGATTCATGGGCACTTGAGTGTGGCATTACATTGAATTCAAGCTCCAAGCAGTGATCGAATCATAGGGGAGGGTGAATTAACAAATTCTTCCAGTTGGGGTATACCAGAATAAAAACAGGAGGTAGCATCTTATTTCCACTTATCCCACATAGTGTGTGTTTTGCACAGTCATATTCCAGACAGATTCTCAAGAAATATCTTTTCTTCTTGGCTGATGACCTCATTGTTGGAGAAAGTGAATGGCCAGGGTAAACTAAATATGTTTTTATTCTGATTATTCAATTTTTGGAAATAAAAAGTTACATTTTTAAGGAAGTTTTATATGCAGAGATCTGACTACAATTTTTTTCAGCCATGTAACAGAGCAAATCTTCAGCTTTGCTACCTGTAACAGCTAAAAAGTGATGTATCACCATACTGCGATTCTTCCAGATCTTAAATAATTCACTCATCCCGAGTACATTACATCCTTCCCAGTACAAGTGACTTCCTTTGCAGGATATGCCATTGCCTGCCTGACTTTCTGGCATAACAAATAACACCTCAGACCAGCTATTAGTCATGAGAGGATGATGGGGAGCCGAGGGGCTGGCTGAAACCCCCACAGAACCAGGAGGGAAGCTGGACGTCTGCATCCCACCCTTTCACAGGTGGGAGACATATGGACAGGTTGAGGTGGGTTGGGAGGAGATGCAAGGACTCCCAACCTCAATATCACAACAGAAGGATCACTGGATGTTGTGTATAAAGATGTTTTTCCTTGTGGGAATAGCATGAGGAGAGCAGTAACAAATTTAGATGATTCCCAAGTGAAAAGTATTCTAAAGGCAGAGACAGATATCCTGCACAAGCAAGTTGTCCATTTTTGGCCTTATCTAAGCTTGTGCAGAATAAAAATAAAAGCTTCGCAAGGCTACAGTGGAAAACTCTTTGTACCATAAGTCATTTAAATGATCGCTTGATTAAAGGACTACAATAACTGGCACGATTAAACGCTGCTCAAAACTGTGAATGAGAAGCTAATTCTAAAAGGTACAATAAAGATGATCACTTCAATGATCTACCTTTTCCTGATGTTATTTCTTTCATGCTTCGTTTTCTCCCTGAATTAGCTTTTAAAATACCCAGTCAGCTTAGGTCACTATTTTTTGACCTTCTAAGATAGAATTATTGCCACTATTTAGGAAGGGGAAAAAAAAAAAAGACATCTAGTTATATCATAACATATACACCTGGAATTACCTCATGCATTAGAAATAAGTCAATATCACCCTGCCACAGTGAGGGCAGGGCAGCAGCATATATCAGTGGCTGACTCAAGCAATTTCTCTATCCAAGCAGAAAGGGCATGCAGCCATGGGGGGGTACTTGTCTCCTGGCTGTAGAGCAGGCAGGGCTGTGCAAAGCACACTGGTTTGAAAGCAGTACCCTACTAGTGGACCAGCTACATCCTGGAGCAAGCCCTGCACCAAGCTGCTCTCAGGGCACTGAGGTAAAGCCTGCACAGCTCTGCGAGTGCCCCCCTGTACCACAGACAGAAGACCACATTGTGCTGTGATCGTGTTGTTAAGAGCTTCCAGATGTTTTCATACAGTTCTCTTAGCTCAAGGAAGAGTTAGGATAGAACGTTTATATCGCAATTAATCCAAATAGCATCCATCACTAACACTGCAGTCCATAAACCTTTCCCAAGTAACGGCTAGAGTAGTGAAACACAAAGAGCTTTCCCTGAAAGCAATGTAGATTCACTACATAAAGCATAACACAACCAAAGGTCGACAGCAAAGGTCTGGATGGATCCTACCTCTCTGAAGGGCAAAGATATCAGTGCAGCAATAGGTAGCTTCAGCTAAACCCAAATACTCCTTTGTTTCCAGAAGCACATATAATAATATGCTACAAGCTGTAATATTATCACAGCCATAGGGGTTTAAATGATAGAAGCAAAGCAACCTTTGTAGGAAATGGTAACATCTTTTAACATCATATAAATTGTATAGTTACAAAAATAATTTAATCCCTCCCTTTCTAGAAGGAACTAAATGGTGAAAAGCTGCTACTGCTATCCATGAACTGCTGCTGCTGCCTACAACCTTGCTTGGTGTAACATGCAACACATCGATAATCCTTTTCCAGAGTGACCCAGCTGCTCCTTTCCCTGACACCACTATTTCTTGCACCCACAATACTTCAGCACATGCTGGAAGGCTTCAGAAAACAAAGCAGTTGGCCACGAACAGTTCCCAAATGGCTCTGTTATGCACAAGGCTGGTCATACAGCACCAGGGAGCTGCTTATGTGCACCCAGAAAGCAACAGATGGAGGTGTCATAAATTGCAAGTTTGTGCATTTAAGTAAGTCATTGTTCATGCTTAATGTGGTCTGCCCCAGGACAACCAGAGTTTCTTACTTCTCCTTACAGCTTCTGTATAGCAGGTCTCAACTTGTCCAGCAACAGGCTCAGCAACTCCTTGGCCACCCCAAGCTTGAGACAACCTTTCCCTCCCCACTGTCCCTAGGAATCCTTCATCTCCAGCTTGGCAGGAGCCCAGGCTTGCTTAACGGCATTGCTGATGCACAACCACAGGCATATCTTCTCTTGAGAAGTTAACCTGTCCAGAAAAGGCTGACTGTAATCACTCCCATCAGAGTATGTGATTTTCAAACTACCCAAAAAGAGACAGCTCCTTTGTAAGTCAATTAAAATGGTGCTCAAAGTCATTGTTAAGTTCCTTGGCTCTGGGGAAAGCCCTGCAGCTCAAAGTCGCTTTTGTGGTCAAACACCTTGTACTGCCTTCCCCTGCATTTAGTTTGTCTTTTATATTGCTCTCATTTTGTAATTCTGTTGCCAAATGCTTTAAAATGCTGTGGCATGTGCGGTTCTTATCAGCTCCGGCACCAAAATAAACCAGCACGCTAACACCAGTCTCACTGGGCTGTGGGAGAGGTGTTACTGGGGAGAATTTTGTTTTCTTGTGATAAAACCAAAGCCTGAGACACACTGGAGAGGGGCAGATAAGGGACACAGCACAGCATCACGCTGTGATGAGTTTACAAGCTTCAAAACAGGGCTAGATTAGAATGAAAAGAAACAGAACTTCACATCTCTGATCAAAGAAGGCAAATGCCTGCAGAGATAAGAAACTTTATCTTTACATGAACACAGTCATCTCAGGAGAGAGATAAAGGCTTTGGGACCTGTAGAGAAAGAAAGGGGAGAGGAAAGAACAGCCTTGGCAGTGAGCTGTCACCTGTGGCTCTCATGCCACGGCAGCTCTTCACCGACTCCCTTCCTTCCTAAGCAGGGTACACCCCTTAGGATGCTTTTCCTACAGCATGAACACCACTTCCCTCATTAGGAAAACCTTAGACTTTCCTCAGGCAGATTCAGGAGGGAATTAATTTTTCAGATGAAGGAAAAGGATAGTAAAGAGATCACACAAAGCGAGCCTTCATCACTGAGCAGCTCTCTCGAACGTTAAGTGCACACGGTCCACATCAACTGGCTAAAGTATAAATAAAAAATATCCTCAAAATAAAATAGTTCTGCATTCCATAAAACTGGGTACGTGGCATCTCCCTGCTTTGCCAAATTACCCAGCTGAGACTCAGGTAGAGAGGCATGCGCCCTACTCGCTACAAGACAACTTGACTCGTGATGCTGGTGCAGAGCAGTGACATAGGCGGAAGCACTGCTGCCTCTGCTGCTGCAACTGCTCCTGCAGCTCTTTCCGATACAGCTGTGACAGCCAGCGGGAGATTAACCTGCATCCTATAATAGTTTGCTAAGCCACTGGCCATCATATTTGAAAAATCATGGCAGTCAGGTGAAGTTCCTGATGACTGGAAAAAGGGAAATATAACCCCCATTTTCAAGAAGGGGAAAATGGATGACCCGGGGAATTACAGACCAGTCAGTCTCACCTCTGTGCCTGGCAAACTCTTGGAGCAGATTCTCCTGGAAGGCATGCTAAGGCACATGAAAAACAAGGAGGTGCTTGGTGGCAGCCAGCATGGCTTCACTAAGGGGAAATCCTGCCTGACCAATTTGGTGGCCTTCTATGATGGGGCTATGGAACTGATGGACAGGGGCAGAGCAGTTGACATCATCTATCTGGACTTGTGCAAAGCCTTTGACACTGTCCCACACAACATCCTTGTCTCTAAATTGGAGAGACATCAATTTGATGGGTGGATAAGGAACTGGCTGGATGGCTGCACGCAAAGAGTTGTGGTCAATGGCTCGATGTCTGGCTGGCAACCAGTAACGAGTGGTGTCCCTCAGGGATCGGTGTTGGGACCGGTCTTGTTCAGCATCTTTGTTGGTGACATGGACAGTGGGATTGAGTGCACCCTCAGCAAGTTTGCCGATGACACCAAGCTGTGTGGTTCGGTTGATACGCCGGAGGGAAGGGATGCCATCCAGAGGGACCTCGACAAGCTTGTGAGGTGGGCTGATGTCAACCTTATGAAGTTTAACCATGGCAAGCTCAAGGTCCTACACCTGGGTCGGAGCAATCCCAGGCACGGCTACAGGTTGGGCAGAGAAGAGATTCAGAGCAGCCCTGCAGAGAAGGACTTGGGGGTGTTGGTCGATGAAGCTGGCTCATGTTCATTTTCTCAGTGTGCGCTCGCAGCCCAGAAAGCCAACTGTATCCTGGGCTGCATCAAGAGGAGCGTGACCAGCAGGTCGAAGGAGGTGATCCTGCCCCTCTACTCTGCTCTCCTGAGACCTCACTTGGAGTATTGTGTGCAGTTCTGGTGTCCTCAACATAAAAAGGACATGGAACTTTTGAGACAAGTCCAGAGGAGGGCCACGAGGATGATCAGGGGACTGGAGCACCTCCCGTACGAAGACAGGCTGAGAAAGTTGGGGCTGTTCAGCCTGGAGAAGAGAAGGCTGCATGGAGACCTCAGAGCAGCCTTCCAGTATCTGAAGGGGGCCTACAAGGATGCTGGGGAGGGACTATTCATTAGGGACTGTAGTGACAGGACAAGGGGTAACGGGTTCAAACTTAAACAGGGGAAGTTTAGATTGGATATAAGGAAGAAATTCTTTACTGAGAGGGTGGTGAGGCACTGGAATGGGTTGCCCAAGGAGGTTGTGAATGCTCCATCCCTGGTGGTGTTCAAGGCCAGGCTGGATGAGGCCTTGGGTGACATGGTTTAGTGCGGGGTTGGACACCCCATGGCAGGGGGGTTGGAACTAGATGATCTCAAGGTCCTTTCCAACCCTAACTATTCTATGATTCTATGATTCTCACCATGCAGGAGGCCACCCCTTGCAGTCCTTGCTACAGACAGGAGTGTTATTTCCCTGCAAAGTCCAAGCACTGTAGATTTATACAGAACAAAATGTTGTTATTTGACACATGATGATGAGCATCCTCTCTTCCTGAAGCATGGGAGTGACAGGTCTGCCTGGAGGAACCTCTCCTGCTCTCCAAGGCCTGCCTTTCCTTTTATATTGTCTGGAACAAGCACAGTCCACTACTCTGTTCTGCTAGCACCAGAACACAGCCCAGTTAGTAAATGCACAAACAAATAATTTACAGCAAGTACCGACCGAAACTATCTTAGGAATTCCACATGAGACATATGATTTCTAGTGATTTTAAAATAGTATGTTATATTAGTAAATCAAATGGTGCAAATATACAATAACTAGAATTATACAAATCCTACAATGCAAATTTCCTCCCTCCCTCCCCCTCCATAATTGCTCACAAACATTCAGATGTAAAGGCCAGAAAACCAAGCAGGTCATTCTTCTCATTCTAGTTTGGAGGACGCCTCACTTTAACATTTTGTTTTGGTCATAAAATACTTAAACTGAGCTGTGATGCTATGAATCATGACCAGAACCACCACAGCTGTAACTCAGGAAAAACTCCAAAGCAGGTTTTCAGGTTTAACGTATACAAGCCATTAAAACAGCTTATTTTCAGATAGGCTACTAACCAAGTTCGTAAGTGGTGATGTTTAATGACTTTTCCTCAGTGTAGGATCGAAAAGAGTTTAATCCAGCTGAAACTCAAAGTGACAACGAGGAAGAGAACAGCGAGTTAAATCTATTTTTTGAATGCTGCTCTTCACCATTTTATCTTAAGAGTGAGTACACGTACTATAAAGTGCTGCTGATGCATGGCTACCCCTTCAAAGCCAAATTCCACGACTTACGTGATCGGAGTGCGGGTATAACCTCTCTGCACAGACACAGGTAACTGTGGAGACACTACAGCTAGAGAACATACCTGGAGATGCAGGAACCCAAATTTTTCCCCTATCACCTGGCCCTCCAGCTCTCTCGCTGCAAACATCAAGCAGCACGGTGTTATGTCAGCACAGCTCTCTGCTTGGCACCATTTTTATGGGTCAGTTCCTTGCTGCAGAGCATTGCTCGCCCTCATGTCTAGCTTGTATGTGCTGTCAAACACATTTTGTTGCAAATACCATGGGCTTAATAACCTTCATAATGCTGTGGCTTTGTGTATTCCCATTATAAGAGAGACGGTTTATTTACAATACTGATCAACACTTCCACATAGATAACATTACATTAAGAGGGATATTCCCTTTGATGTAATGTGTTTTACTCTATAGGAAGGAGAAGCCTTAATGTTCATTGTATTTTAGTCTCATTCCTTCACAAAATAAAAGCTATTCAGCAGGTTACAAGTATGAGGACTTCTTCAGCATACAATACCCTTCTTGGTAACCAGTTGATTGTTAGCAATAAAAAGGCATTTATAAGATCAACAGTTCAGATCTTTTCTATTGCTTAAATTTATCAGCAGGTTTTGTAACATGGCAGAATGTTACAGTAATTTTCATTTGGAAACGATGAGTATTATACCAGGTATTCAAGGGAAGAAGACTGGCAACCTGAGAGTTTTAGCCACACTTAGTACAACTGAAGACTGCACTTGTAAACCCTCAATAACATAATTGGAGGTTAAACCAACAGATTATATAATTGTAAATAATATCTCCATAAAATAGTGCACATGTTGTGCATGAAGTCCTCAGCAACACTACTTTTAAACAAATTAAACAGATCTACACACAAATTTTTCTAGATTATAACATACTGACAGGGCAGTTAGAAATGTAAGCACATCAAGAACACAATTCGTAAGCACATCAAGAACACAATTCGTAAGCACATCAAGAACACAATTCTTCCAAGTACCTACTGAATCCAAAACTCCTGTCCTCCCAAGAATTGAATATCAAAGTTCTTAATAAACCAACTCAGTAATTTTTGACTAAACAATTCACAAGAGAATTAAATTTAAACTTAAATCACTTGTAATCTAAGCAGTCACCTTGTAAAACACTACATCATTAACTACAAACATAAAGGAGAATTACAGCTTGCTTATGCTTCTAAGCAAATGCCAAAAAATAATGAAACACTCACAGCTTTAACTCTAGCTTGTAATTACATGTTGAAAGTGAAATCTCCCCTTACAGAAAGGAGAGACATTTTTGGTTAAAAGCAAGCCAGAGTATTCTGTACATTAACGTCACATACTCAGTCCCTTTCTGACCACATTCTTATTTTCATTGCCATAGTTCTTCATTTTCACTTTAATAAAAACCATACAATTCTGAGCAAAATCAACTAAAGTGCTCTATGAGAAGTGCAAAACTTCATACTGTCTAAATCTTTGTTTTGTTAAGAAAGAAAATAAGTCCACAGAAGTCCAATTCAGTTCGAAATATATTTGCATGTTCAGACTTTAACTTTCAAGAAAAAGAGATGAATCACAATGGCGTTGATGCAATTGTTTCAGCAAAACTAAGAGGACACAAAAGAAGCTATTGCAAGCCTACAGAAACAGATGTGAGGAGCGCGTGCATAATTAAACACATTTAAATAAAACATGTTTTGCACTTCAAATCAAGCTGTACTTTTGCTATGAAGTACTTTGCATAATCCACCAGCACAATCATATTGAGCACGACTTCTAGGCAAGGAGGAGTTATTGAAGGAGTAGCCAGGTTCAAGCTGAGAGATCAGCGATGCCTTTACTTGTACACTGAGCGAGAGAAGTGCATTTAAAACACTGCTAATCAAGGTCAGCACCGATATTTAAGCCAAGGTTTCATACCATCCTTAGGGGTAGTATTAAAACTATGGCTTTCTCCCCTTAGAAGTGCCATTGAAGAACAGTTGCAACACTTCTGCAGATGTTTCCTCAGGTTTAGAAAGACTGTCCTCAGACGTTAATTTTCAACATAAACAAATATAAATAAAACAGATACTTCCAAATAACCCTGACCCAGCCCATTTTTTCCTACCTCATAAAACATATATAGAGACAGCAGCGTAAGTCCAAGGTTGTAGACCACTAGAATACCCCTGCACGAGAAGGGTTGCTTATTCCGCATGTACTTTGGTCCTAGCCATACGATTAGTAAGTACAAGACTGAGAAGATGAAGGTAGGTGTATAGTTCTCCAGAAGAAGCCATCCTTTTACTCTGGGGTCTGAAACAAACAAAATCATATGAACACTTAGATTTTGTAAGGGGAAGAGTTCAATGCACCGAGAAGAAGCTGTATCCAAAATGCTTCTAGAAGGAAAGCCTTTTAAGGGCCACATTGCTAACGACAGCAAACTGTCACAAACAAGATTTTAGTTATACAGTTGTTAAAGCAGAAAGAATTCTCTTCTTAAAGCAAAAATATTCTTAAATTATTACTGCTATTCCTTTTAAATATTTATTACCATTCATAATTGTCATCCATCTTGAATACCACAGATAGGCTTAAATTGTAAAGAAAAGCTTCAATGATCCTCTCCCCCTTATTCTCTCAAATCAACTTCTCCCAACAGTATACACCTCATTTTCCTCACAGAGCCAGCAAAGCTGACTGTGCAGCAGATACCTTTGTGTTTATCAGTGGATGATCCTGATAATTATTTCCTAATCAATACTAATACAATTAGACTTACGTATGTGCTACTCAAAAGGATTAAGTTTTGAAGTCCTTGTATGATCAATGAAACAGAGCAGTCAGTCTGGTCTGACAAACTAGTCTGTTTGGCAGTGTGTCGACTGCTCAGGAAAAGCACATAAACCACCCCAAACGAGAGGGTTTCAGGGGAACATCAGGGACAAGTGCATGATCCTCTTCAACCACAACTGTGTTGTCCACACCGAGCAACAGCACAGTATTTCACTCCTCATGACTCACTAAAGTCGGCCCAAAGGACTGAAACCAAGTTTACCAAATCATAATTGAACAATTCAAATATTGCTGGCATTCACAGCCCTGACTTAATTTTAAAGGAGTCATATGTGGATCCTGAATATAAGAAATGAGGCCTTAAATGTAGGTTGGGAAGTAGTTAAGAAAGCTGGGGAATTGTTTGGATTTGCCACCTTTATGGTTCATTATTTTTAAGACATAGCAAATATAGACCATATTCCAGCACATGCAGTAAGTAATATCAGAACATCCAGACTCATTTAAACTGCCTTAGTATGAAGAAGCGGGAACGAACAAGGGCACTGAGCTACTAAAAGCAAACAGAAAACATATTTTGAAGGATCAGAGGCTTGTTCCACCTCCTGTGGACTATGTCGTGCGAGGAAGTGACACTACCACCAGAGTTTCACTGGGACAAAAAAAGAGGTAGAAAAGATGCTACTGCAGCCATCAGAGGAAGAAAACCCATGCCACTGAGCAGCATTGCTATGCACACTCTGTGTGGGATGCTGACATTTAATCCCCCCTGTTCAGGACACGGTGGAACCCCTACTCTAGCTGGAAGCCCACTGCCTGTCTGGTCCCACTGCCTTTCTGTTTCTCACACTGACCAGGACTGCTGTTCTCCACCTGCAGACTTCTTCCCAGTGAAAAACCCACCAAAACCATTGTTTCTTAAAAAAAAACCCACCTGGTTTCAAAGAAGCAATGCTTTAAAAAAAACGTATTTTTTCAGTGAAAAATTCCTTAGCAACTCTATTTCTGAGGGCAAGAGTATTTTTATTGCATTGAATGCAAATTAAAAAGATTTTTTTTTTAATAAAGCTATTATTAAAATCCAAATTAAAAAAAAAAAAGGTGGCAAAGATCTCAGTGAGATAAGTCATTCACTAAGACTAATAACAGGAACTTAACTGACAGTAAGAATAGCAGCACTTATTTATGATTGTCATACCTGAAACAGTTCTTCAGGTCAAAAGATCAGAGGGACTGAGCAGAATCATACATTCTTTATACGGAATCATACATTTTGTTGCTTTGCAGATATTAAAAGAAGCAGTCACCTGTCAACATCAGGATGTTAGAAGGAAGCTGTTTCTTACATTCTACTATCTGCACTTTAATATTGGTTTTATTTATATATTTAATTTTTGTCAAATCTTACCTCTGGGTCCAAGCCAAACATCAAGGTAGCTATTGATTGTTTTGTCTACAAGTTCCATTTTTCAACCTATTGAAATGAAAAGAAGAAAGTTAGCTTTTCAGCTCACAAAAATAATCATCTGAATACCATCTGCTAGGGTTAGCAAAGAAAATACTAATCTGCAAAAACTGCAGCAGACATACTGGACATCACCAGCACATATGAAGTACATAAAGCTGATTCTAATCTCAAAGAACCCCTAGTGAAAGAGCAGCATTTCACACTTAAGTAGTTAGTCATGGATCTAGATACGTAGAAGCTTAAAATAACAAGTTCAGATTAACCTGAAGTTCTCTTTAACTCTGTATCTTGTAAGTGCAAATACAGGATGGCATCTTGCAAGAGATCCTTCTGCAGTGAGAAAGAGGAGGAGGAAGACAGCTGGACCTTGAGAAAGCCAGCAACACTGACATTTTCAAATAAATACTATCTTTCAACAAAGATATAGCTGGTGAGGAGGAGGAGGAGAGAAGGGAAAAAAGTGAAAACTGGTTCTGCTGTCACTTTTGCAGAGAGGTGAATGATCACAGCTCTTGGTTAACAGCCATAAAACCAAGAGCTCAACAGTTATTGAATGACAGAGAGGGCTGCAGAGGCAGGGGAGAAAACATGGCAGTTTGTGGCATGAGCATCTCCATCTAGTTCCAGAAACTGCTTACGGATAAGACATTACCAGATAAGACTTATCTGACATCAGTACAGTAGAGTGATTAAAATGTCATCTGTCAGTGCCTCACACGGTCAGTAATTACTGGTAGCACCTGGTACATATACTGTGGTACATAAGTTGCTGTACCTCCCTAAGGTTAAAGCAGGAAAGAAGTAGCCACACTTTCCATAAGCAGGGACAGTTGTCCATAAGGCTGTTCAAGAGAAAAGGAAGTAATTTTCTTCTTGATTAAGAAAATAACAACAACAAACACCCCCAAAACAAACCAAAACCCAAACCCCTCCAAATCCCTTCCCCCCAAAAGTACTAATATTAACAGCAATGTTTAGTTACAGGGAAAAAAACCTAAGTAACACATAAGCTATCGACATATCCACAGCACAAACCGAAACAATGACATGAGTTTACACGTAGTTGCTAACAACAGAAAATTTCATGTCTTTTTTTTTTCAGTTCTAGCCAGCGACATCTCTCTTCACGTGTGAAAACCCTGCCTCTAGGAGATTTCTGATTTACGCAAGTAAGATTTAGATTTATTTTATTTAATTTTAAAGATCCAATTTAGACTGGATATAAGGAGGAAGTTATTTACTGAAAGGGTGGTGAGGCACTGGAATGGGTTGCCCAGGGAGGTTGTGAATGCTCCATCCCTGGCGGTGTTCAAGGCCAGGTTGGACAGAGCCTTGGGTGACATGGTTTAGTGTGAGGTGTCCCTGCCCATGGCAGGGGGGTTGGAACTAGATGATCTTAAGGTCCTTTCCAACCCTAACTATTCTATGATTCTGTGATTAAGATGAAGAGTAGGTCCTCTGGTTTTAGTCAGCTGGAACTGACACCTCCACTTCCTTTGAGGCCAGTGAGAAAAGCCAAGCAGGATGCAAACAATATCCTGGTCCAAAGCAGGACTGCAAGCTGCCTGGCTCCCATAGAGGCTTTGACTTCCTGTGGGACCAAGAAAATACAACAGGCTTGGCTGTGTCTTCTATGTAATCCACATCCCTTCTATTGCAGGGCTCCAGACTTGCTCACCAAGGATTTCTGGCTGCACCCCCAACACACCCATGGTTTCCCATGGGGGCTCTTAGGGACACACACTGAAGAGGACTTTCCCCTCTGTGTGCATACAGTCTTTGTACTGCTTTGGACTACAAACTAGCACAGAAACCTCCCTGGAATCTGGTTACCAGGCACAAACAAAATAGCTTGATTAAAATAACCACGAGTGCTAAAAGACTTCTTCAGTCCTGATTCATACCACTTTTATTTTCCGACTGAAGAAGCCCAGCCCAAATAAGCACACACTTGACAAGAAGGTGCATTTTTGGGATTACGTCACCTCACCAGTTATGACACACAGACTGCAAGCATTGCATGAATGGCCATAGCCCTGGCGCACCACTGTTGTAGGAATAAGGAAATTTAACTGAGGAGCTTATGCTGTGCTACCAGAAGCACGAACATCAGTAAGACTGAGAAATGAGTATATAATTTTAAAGGAGAAGAAAGGAAGATATCCAAAGCAAGCTTGTTTCCCCTCCTCCTCCTTTTTTAAATCTGACAGCTATTAAACATTGCCAGGAAAAGCACTCCCCAGCAGATAATTCATTTGGTTGCCTGAAATCCCCACACTCAATTTGTCTGTCGCTCCTTTGATCCCGTACTGATTGACTTAGTTACACAGCACTGCACCATACAATCACCCAGCATCTGTGCCAGACTTCAGCTCCCCATTTTGCAGAGGAATACTTCAGAGGGGAGAGTTTGTTTCAGAAAAACAAAGGTTTCTTATACAAAAATATTGTAAGAAAAAGCTCGATTCAGAACCGACTCGCTTTATACTGCTGTTTGCTGGACACTGAAAATGCAGATATGTAAGTGAAACAACTAAAAAAGCAGAAACAAACCCAGCATAGCTATAGCAAAGACAACAAGAAATGAAACTGTGTGTTCAACCCTCCCATAA
Organism: Psittacula echo; assembly: GCF_963264785.1. Classification (NCBI taxonomy): domain Eukaryota; kingdom Metazoa; phylum Chordata; class Aves; order Psittaciformes; family Psittacidae; genus Psittacula; species Psittacula echo. The sequence goes on along the minus strand of NC_137738.1, from coordinate 83,654,160 downwards.
AATTGGAAGAAAATCTTATTCCCCAAGAGGAGGAGGCTTTCTGCAGAGGTCTCTTCTTTTTCATGCTGTGACCCCAAGACAGCTTTTTGTGCCAGCATTATCAGACAGCAGACTGTAAAAGGCTCAGCAAAGGAGGAACTACTCCTGGTGTCGATTTCCAGAATCTGCAGAAAAAGAAATTGTTTCAAAAGGAACTCATTTGTGTAACAGAAAAACAGAGGGAAACAATATGCTTTTGTTCCAGAGGGGGTCATGTGAAAATGCATCAAGTCTCCTGCCAACAGCCGCACAACATTAAACACTGCTTCAATGGCAGGAATTACAAGGGTTCTTTTTTAATTAGAATAGTTTCCCAATTCAGAGGAACATCGACTCCCAGAAAAATTAAACGAGCGGCCATTTGAAACACTGTAATCTGCATGTTTCCTAATACTGAAAGTAAGCAAATTCTGCAACTGACCACATACACACGCAGACCACTAGCAATGTTCCTACACCTAGAAGCCATCTCACAGAGAGGCACATTATTCATACAGTAGTTTGGACTGGAAGGGACCTTTAACTGGTCATCTAGTCCAATCCCCCCTGCAATTAATAGACATCTTAAAATAGACGACGTTGCCCAGAGCCCTGTCCAACCTGACTGTGAATGTTTCCAGTGATGGGACATCTACCACCTCTTTGGGCAACCTGGTTCCATTGCCTCACCATCCTCACTGTAAAAAATGTTTTCCTTCTATTTAGTCTAAATCTACCCTCTTTTAGTTTAAAGCCATCAGCTGTCAATATGGCCTACTAAAAAGTCTGTTCCCATATTCCTTATCAGGCCCCTTTAGGTACTGGAAGGCTGCAATAAGGTCCCCCTAATTAAGAGAGCCTTCCCTTCTCCAGGCTGAACAATCCCAACTCTCTCAGCCTGCCTTCACAGGAGAGGTGCTCCAGCCCTCTGATCATTTTTATAGCCCTCCTCTGGACCTGCTCCAACAGGTCCATGCCTTTCCTGCACTGAGGAATCTAGAGCTGAACACAGACTCTGTTGGGATCTCACCAGAGTGGAGGAGGGGGCAAAATCACCTCCCTTGGCCTGCTGGCCACACTCCTTTTGATGCAACCCAGGATACGGTTGGCTTTCTGGGCTGTGAATGCCCATTGCTAGGTCATGTCCAGCTCCTCATCCACCAACACCCCAAAGTTTTTCTCTGCAGGGCTGTATTGATACTGGGGATTGCTCCAACTCAGGTGCAGGACCTTGCACTTGGCCTTGTTAATCATGAGGTTTGCATGGTCCACTTCTTGAGCTTGTCCAGGTCCCTGTGGATGCCATCCCACCCCTCAGGTGTATCAACCCTTCACTCAGCCTCGTGTCACCGGCTGAGGGTGCACTCAATCCTGCCTTTCTACAGTGGACAGGAAAGAAATCATCCTTTCTGCTACCACATTTTACCAGTGCAGTAAGACTCCTGAACACCAGGGCGAGCTGGATCTGAGTCTGAAAGCACTCAGGCTTAGAACCTGAAAGATGCTTTACTCTTTCAAGTCCAAATATTTCATCCAGAAAAAAGGCATATCTGATGTTTTAAACAAAACAAAGTGAGTGGACTTCCAATTCTGCAACATAAACATAACGAAGGCTAAATTTACACCTTGCCCCAATAAGATTGAGCCACATCATTAAAATATTACTTTTCCAAAAATCCTCTGAATTTCGACACACAGGGTCATTTTGGGCATCCACAGAACATTCTGCATCCCTGGTCCACTTCTGGCACTATGAGCTGGGACATGCACTATGCTCCAGCAGCCACTCCTGTGTCTGGGCTGAAGAGATGAGCTCTGCCCTGCCACTCAGTCCACACATGGATGACCCTGGTGCTCCTTCATGTGGCAATCAAGAATACAGGCCAAAGGCTACACAGAAATGTGCTTTTCTTGCAATATTTTTCTTTTTTTTTTTTTTTTGGTCGAAATTATTTATAAAGTTTTTTCCTACAGGTTACTAGCAGTGACAACCTGCTCTTCTAACAGGAAGCACTACTCTGAGGAAAGAGCTGCTAGATACTGAAGTATTTTAGCAGCTCCTGCCCTGCAAAGGAAATTCTGTCCTACGCTTTCCACAGAAAACATATTCTGGAAGTTTATGCCAAAAAGTGATTTAAAAATTCTTAGTCACATTTTAATGTTGTTTCTTGAGTTTCTTTTTGGAGTAACCTCAGTTGCAGATACTTTCAGATACAAAGATAAAGCACAAAACCACAAAGGTTTGCTCCCTGTCCCATGCCACCCTTTTTAAGCAAACCAGACAGCAGCAATATAACATTTTGGGCTGAAAGCTCAAAGCACTGTGAGCCTGCTTGCTTTCAGCAGGATCCTCCAGCTCTCACCCCACTGCTCAAGAACTCCCCGAAACAACAGACCCCAGTTTTCACATATAAGTGCCTGAACTTGAGTTCCAAAAAAATCCCCAAAATAGACATCTAAATAATCTTGCTATCTTCTGACACGAATGCACTGCCAGGCCTGGCTGCTGAGCCTTCTTGGAAAACAGCCACTTTCTCTGCTTTCAAATTAGGACTTTGCAGCCTAATTTTAGGCATTTGATTCTGGAAATCTTGAACTGTGTTTTCTCATCGAAGCGATGTTTCCCAGTCCCTGCCACTGCAGAGGTGACTCCTCTTTTCCCTCCTCCAAAAGTACAAACTATCCCTTCTCCAAAACCACAAGGATCATGCTGGCGTTGGCTTTCGTAAAAGTTCTGGAATTGAAAACACTCAGCTGCTCAAGAACTGGAAGGCAGCACCGATAATCAAAGCTGTCAACCATTTTCTGTCCACTTTCCAAAGCTGCCCAGTTTCTCCTTTCTATTCTTAAAGCCTTAACTGCCCTTTTTGGAACACCTTCTTAGGTCCCAAGCATGCTCAGCATTAGCAATAAAACAAGTTTAGAATAAACCACAGCCCATATTGATCTGAAAGCGCAGGTACATTTATTTTATGGGAAGCAGCTGAAGCACGATTTTGCACTTCAGTTTTGTTAAAATGCAGGAAACTATTTTGAGTCTTTATTTTGCAAGTGTATCTCTAGCAAAGCAATGCAGATTTTGGACTCACCGTGCATCAGTGGCAAATCCGCCAGCCTGCTGCTGATTCATGGGGACCCACAGTGCTGAGCTTTCATGCTCACCAGCAGTGCCAGCACAAGGCAGTTTAGAAAGAAATGATTAGTAAAAAACACTGGGAAGTGTAAAAAATGCAGGACAAAGGAGAGAAGCCAGTCTCAAACAGTTTAACCTCAATGGTATTTCAAAGCATGCAAAAGTGAAGGGGGTAGAGGAAGACTTTGGCCAGTTAACCAGGGGTATGATTTCATGCCATTACTTTTCCTGTCATTCCACTCCCTCCAAATCCTGCAGTAATGATTACCTTCATGCATAAACCCAGTTGCGGCAATTAAAGCATTTTACAGAAGAGAAACAAATACAAGAAAGGATACTGCAAAATGTAATAACTAAATGTGTTCAATACCCAATACCTCATTAAACCAGAATCTAATCATCTACAGACAGGTGAGTTAAGACAAATCACAGATCCCTGCAGTTTTATTAATATTTTCAGCAGATCTGAACTAGCTTAAATTAGGATCTGAGAGTTCTAGGATTAGGACATTCACATGCATTTCATCCCCCTCACTGTCAACAGCTCCTGCTGTACCACAGGATAACTTCAGCCAGAGGGAAAGCACTGAAGGATACAGCCAAGCACTAAGAACAAGTTGAAAGCAACCACACAAATGTACTAAAAATCAGGAGGAAAATGGTACATCACGACCTCTCCATCCCAGAGGGATGCGTCCAGCTACAAATAAAGATCTCTCATGCTGCAGAGCTCCCCTTAGCAGCAGCAGATCTGGCATCCCTCAGCACTACAGTAAAATGCTTTTTGCAACAGCATGCATTTTCCCAGAATAAAATGTTGGAGGGGGTACCCCGTGCCCATGCCTCAGCACTGTGATACTGGAAACTTCCTAGCCACTGGCAGCTTATAGCACGCTGCTGTTAGAGTAACAAAGTGCAGACTGCAGAAGTATTTACAGAATAAAACTGGGAGGAAGGAAAGGCAAAGCACGCAGGTTTATTCAACAGCCGTGTGGTAACAGCACACAACTATAAATGTGCAAGCACACTGCACAGACAACTCCAGGCTAGGGTGTTAAAGAATTGGTTTGTTAGTTTATTTATTTATTTAAAATGGAACAGAAACAGAAGAGAGGATCCGTAGCAAACCAGGTGGGAACAGGGAGAATACAAACATGGCACAAGAGCTACTGGTTGACCTTTTTGGAAGGAAAGCCAAAGCACAGTATTTGCTGTATAGTATGCTCCAAAGCCCTCCTCCCCAGGCAGTATGTGAATGTTTATTAAAAGCTATAAACAGATGCTTATTAATCTGAAGCTCCCTCTTTTTTCAAAAGCTGTGCTGGCATTGCCGTTGGGAAAGCACTGCTAGCTGCAGCTCACAATGGCAAGTTAGCCAGGGGAAGCCTGGGAAGCTAAAGGGAGAGAAGATGAAGGAGTCAAAAGCTAAGTCCAGAGGACCATAAGGACTTCAGCTTTCATTCTGGGTCTCCCTTCTCTCATTCAAGTGCCACCTTCAAGGAAGTCTGAAAAACTGCTCTCCTCTCCTTTAATAAAGGGACTCTTATGATCTCTGTGTTGCATTTTCTAACAACACAGCTCATGACACCACAGCCAACAGGTCCAAAGGACAGAGAAGCCCAGTCTTGCATGATTGTTACTAGCAGCAGAGTTCAAGAGTGCTCTGCAGCTTCAAGACAGTAAGCTGCCCCAATTTACCTTTTTTTTTTTTTTTTTTTAACATGCTGCCATCTCATAATTAAAATTTAAAAAACACGAAGTATGAAAAACCAGAAGAGTTACAAATGGGGCTGTCCCCGCACCTGAAACCTGATTTCCTTCAACACCCGCAGCCACGGCACTGAGTCTGAGCACCGAGACAGGATCTGGCACCAGCCCGCCCCTTCCTTCTGCTGAGGTCTGAAGCCAGGGGACATCTCAAGAATAAAACTTAAAGTATAGGGCAGATCTATAATTCTTGGTTATCTTCTTTGCATTTACTAGCTTGCCATTTGATCCATAAAAGCATCTGCAATTCTCTTGCACACGTGGAAGCAAGAAATGGCTGAGCGCAGCCACCCAGTAAATCAGGTTTAGCTATAAAAAGGTTGTCTGGGGCTCACATGCTGACTAGATACAGCGATCCAATAAAAAGCTGAGAAATTAGGGGAAGATCGTAAAAGCTGAGGGTGACAGTCACGAAGGCAATGCTACGTCATGCAAGCTGACTAGTACAGGGATAACAGTACACATAAAACCTGAATTAAGATGTCCTGCTAAGATGCGTAACTACAACCTCTGTGTTCAGATGGGTAAATGACACCTTTTGGGGGACCACTTGTGTTTGGGACACTAGATCACACTGAAAAAGCACACAAACAAATCACCCTTAAGCAAGTATGTTAAGTATTTATTTGAGTGCTTACTTTCATTTCCAGTGAGCATGGGGTAGTACCTGGAGTGCTATGGGAGAAGCCAAATTCCCTGGTGGCCCCTAATGCACAAAAAAACCCCCACATGTAATACATGGAATTAGTTACATTCCTCAATAAAAGTTAACTTCTACACTTTTACCCTAAAGGAAGAAAAGATGCATCCTGACATTGCAAATGCATGGCACATCTTTCCTTGCTGTTTTGTCATCCAACCAGCTCACTATGAGAAGTCAATCTTAAAACCTTTCTATATTCCTGCTCTACTCCCATGAGACATGAGTTAATCCTGTATAGCTGCAGCTGCATCAGTACTTGGTGCCTTCATTTTAAGATGCTAAACATGATGCCAAATTGTACAACCACACATAGTGAACAGTACTAACAAAACAAAGTCAGTCTAGCTTCAAATACAAGATAGTACCAAAAATGTTCCTTTTCTTACCATTCTGAGAATTAAGAGAAAAGAAATAAAAAAGAAGTGACTCCAGGTACAACTGTTACGTCATGGCATCGTTCTGCTTAGGACAAAACCCTGTCAAACTCCTTGCCTTTAAAACAGCACAAAAATCATAGCCTCATCATTCAGAAAAGCAACTGCCTTTGAACATCTAAATTCCTCTCCAAATAATAAAGGTGTTGACACTATGCAAGGCAAGATGTTGACATTGTTTTCTTCCTGCCCAGAACTGACAAGGAATATTGAGTGAAAACGACATGTCTTGTATAGAGGCAGAAGTTGACGAGACTGGAGATTTCTAACAGATTCATCAGTCAGATCATTCCTCCCCTTTCCCTGCTTGCAGGGAACACTTAGCACGTCTGTAAATTAAGTGTTCCCAGAACTGTGCAGGCAGCTGATGGCAGTTCTGTTACAGAAGCTCAGGGCTGAAAAGCCTGGTGGGTCCCAAGGTGCTGAACATCCTTGCCTGCACTAGACCTGTGCCATACCAACCCCTGACAAGAACCAGCAAGTTTCAGGGAACAGAATCACTGCTGTGACAAGGGCCCCTGTAAAAGATGACAGACCTGTACATTTCTACCTGTACATTTTCTTAGTTTAATGTTGGTAGCACTTTCCTAACTATTACTTCATCAGAAGCCCCTGCTCCATGCAGCAAGTACTGCAGTTTCTTACATTTTATTGTTTTAAGGGGAGAAAGACCAACCAGCCAATTAAAAGGAAATACTGTAATGGTAAAGCTTTAGTGCGATCTTACCACTACTCTATGAATGAGTCTATAGACTACTGAAGGATAAAAAAGCCACACTGTCCACACGTCCGGCAACTGCCAAGCTGTTTGCGACAAGATCATATTATAAAAAATTCAGGTACCTGCAGAAGTCAGGCAGGGAACTCCAGCAAAATAAGTCAGTTTCCTCCAGAATTTAACCACTTTCTTCTATTAGTAAGATGCAACAAACTCCTGGTGCAGTGGAAACCTCACTGCCATTAAAACCCATTCCAACGAAGAACACACTAGACTAAACTTCCAGCTCTAGCGCTAAGGTGCAAAAGGTTTACTGCATTCGCTTCACGCTTTCAAAAACACTAGAGCAAAGCAGGGTCGGTATTGTAATTTCCTGTATCTGCTTTAAATATAGGGACAAACTAACACCCATATAAGCAGCAGGCAGTAAGTATCCTTCCTGACCCTGCAGCTATCCCATCCTCTGCAGGGCAGCTGTCCCCTAGAGAAGTGGGTACCAAATTCGACTCCTCTGCCTCACCACTTGCGCAAAGTCTCTCTCAAACAATGTCTGCAGAAACTTATGAGTTCGTAAAGATAAGCTCCCTCCACACAGGCATTTTTTCTGCTCATGCCTGCTATGGTGCTGGCTCATGCCCACCAGTAACCATCACATCACCTCATCCTTGCTTGACTGCTCCATTCAGCCAGGTCCATAGCTATAAAACCTTTACCTAAGGCATGTGGGGTTACCAGGAGCAACCAAGAACAAGCACTGCTGCAAGGGGTGCTTTCATTCCTTTCTTACCCTCAAAGTGGAGTGAAGCAGGGAAAAACTGAGGTAGCCCCCCAAAAAAATCAACCTAGTAAGAAGATCAGCTTTCAGACATGGCTGTTCCACCACCTGATTTACTGCAGAAGAAGCATCAGCATGAGGCAGGCACATGTGTGACAGTAAGGTCTTACCTGACTGCAGATGAGAAAAGCTATCACACTGCACCCAGCAAGAAAATGGAACCATAGCAAAAAGAAAGGCAAATAAAACAGGTACACAAAAAGACGCAGAATTTTTAAAGCTGAATTCTAAAAGGCTATTAAGAGAAGGCCAAAATAAAAGGCACTGCACACACATCATTTTACATATAAACAGTTCTAGTGAAAACTACAGAAAAAAGAAAATGTGAAATAACAAAAGGCCATACAGGATATGTCACGCAGAGCTAACTTACAGACATATTACTGCACTATAAAAAGCAAACAACAGCCTTCCTTCCCTCCCTTATTGTTCAAAATATGGAGACCAATTTTAAGACACTTTACTATGTTTCTGTCTTGAAAACTGCAGGACTAATGATGGTCTCAAGGCAGGCCAGATGTGAGAAGACTCAAGGAGAAGGGGGAGAATGCTAACCACTGACAGACCAATGACAGATTTCTGGGGAAAAAAAGAGGAAAAAAAAAAGGCAACTTAAACGTTTTATTCAATCTAAATACAGCAAAATATTCCAATAGAAGCAGTGCTAATAAAAATAAATACACAGAAAAGATTAAAATAAAAAGAATAAAAAGCTAAAGAGACAGTGAATATGACAGAACATTTACTACATGCTGGTCAGCTGAGAACTTTGAAGACAGAAGGGAAGTATCCCTTTTAGTTCTCAGCCTTAGAGCACGTTATACTGTAAGAAATGATTACCAACAACCTGTGATTTGAGTCACACCTTGAGTGTAGTAGCCTAAGACTAAATTTCAATGGGAAGTTTGATTTTCCTGATAACAACAAACATTTTTTACTTGATGGCCAAAGCTTATAATTAAATTCATCCTATGAGAGAAACACATTGCTGGATAATTAGAAAGTGATTTCTACATGGGAAACAAAACTTTCTCCCTTACTATGCTGCTTGCAGCAAAGTGAAAACCTAACTTACAGTGTGTTTTATAAGCTCTCATATTCTGCCAAGAATGAAAGACAGGAAAGAAGTTGTGTTTCATATGCCATCCATGTAAAGCAACTTTTTGAGCCCTGGACAAAAGACAAGCTCTTCAGCCTCTGTTGTAAAACTCTGTGCACATCTATTACACGGATGGCAACATATTAAAAGTTGCTCAGCAGGTAAACCCAAACTTTTACATTCTTAGTGCTCCTATTCCATATATATTTTGTACAGAATGTGTAGGATGCAGAATGATACTTCAGGCAATGAAATTGCTTATTCATGTTTAGCAACTCTGTGAAAGTTTCCCCCTCTGGAATCTCGCCACCACCACAGCTCTATTTTTACTGCATGCTAAGAGCAAAACATGCTTTTGTGCAAGAAACTTCTTTCATGAAACAATGTTTCAAATATCAAAAGACAATTACTGCGGTTGGAGGTTATTTTTCACAGTTTTCATCTCCCTGTAATACAAGTTCCCCACACAGATGTGTCATCTCTAAAACAAACAGCAGTGAAGCAGCTCTTCATTTAAATAGACCTGTTATTCTGGGCCAGGGAAGCCAAACGCTCAAGTTCACAGCCTCACACAGGAACTGGTACTTGGTGGAGGAAAAGAGGAAGGAAAAACAAAACAAAACGCCACAAACCACACACAAAAAGACAGATTTGGTTAACATTCACGACAGCTTAGGTGGGGATTTGCTAGAGGTCTCAGCAGAGTGATGCTGTTATAAGGAGGGAGGTGTCAGAGCCAACGACTTATTAGGGCTCCTTCATCGATTTGGCCCAAACCCCAGCCCTGCTCCTCTGTTCTGCAAAACAACCTCCCAAGGCATTGGGTGGATAAGCTTTTGAAAGACAAAGCCTTTAAAATAGATACAGAGAGACTTACGGAAATCAGAAAAGGAGCTGCAAGGAAAAACAGAGTGGGGAGGACAGTAGGAAACCCCTTAACTTCATTGCTAAGCTCCTTCACGCCTGCAACTGGCAACTAAGAGCCTCTGTCACTGTAGGTTCAAAGACAGTCATCTCCTCCCAAGGCTATCCATCTCTCCTTCAAAGGCAACACAGCACTAAAGGATGCGAAACCTTCACTCCAAGATGATCATCTTCATACACTGTAAAAGATTATTAAAACCTGACAACATCTCCATGTTCTCAACAAGTGCATCCCTCAGGACTCAAATCTGTGTTTTAACAGCTTTGTAAATGTATATTTTAAGACACAAAGTCAATCCCTGCAAATGCTTAGAAAACGGAACTGTACCACATGCAACTGACACTTGTGTTGGTGCATTGTTTGAACCTCCTGTTTTGTGAAACCAATAAGTATTCAAGTCTGCATAACTGGAAATTCATTATAGCTCTGCAATTGCTCAGCTAGACTTTAGATTTGAATATCTTATCTAAACGAGCTCTAACGAATTCAGAAGGAATGAACCGATTAGACAGATTAAAAAAAATGAGAGAAAAATGCCTGAAAACAGCATTAGCAGTCCCTTCCTGTACCTTAATGCAACCACTTAGCAGTGGTGATAGAACAAGAAATCAATATAAAGAAGTACCAAAGGATGTTATTTTTGTTCTGGAAGGCATGGGCAGATTTGCAGCCTGCTTTTGCTTGCTTCAAAGGGAGATGACGATGGTTTAGAAAGGGCAGAAGAAAGGGTAAGAAAGTCAAGAGGTTCCAGGAATCTGTCAAGTAAAAGCGGAGGACAGAGTATGTCCTCTGGAGAATTAGTTGGGAATCTGATGAAGGCTGCAAGACCAGAGGAGAGCGTTGAGGTTTAAATCCAGCCAGCAACTAAGTATCACACAACTGCTTGCTGGCTGCCACAACCTCCAGTGGGATGGGGAGGAGAATCAGAAAAAGACAAAGTGCATTGATTGAGATAATAACAGTTTAATAATGGAAACAAAGTAAAGTATAATAATAACGAAGAAAACTAACAAAAAGAAAGTCAGAGGAATAAAACCTAAGAGAGACAAGTGATGCACAACACAATTGCTCACCACCTGCTGACTGATGCCCAGCCCGTCTCCAGCAATGATCAGCCTCTCCCAGCCAACTGCCACCAGTTTATATACAGGGCATGACATTCTATGGTATGGAATATCATACTATCACAGAATGGTTTGGGTTGGAAGGGACCTTAAAGATCATCTTATTTCAAGCCCCCTGCCACAGGGATTCATGTGTCCTAGTACAGTTTCCAGAAGGGTGTGTTCTATGATCTTGCCAGGCAACGAGGTGACACTGACTGGTCTGTTGCTCCCCAGGTCTTCCTTTTTTACCCACCCTTTTAAAAATGGGGGTTATATTTCCCCTTGTGCAGTCAGCAGGAACTTCACCAGACTGCCACAACTTCTCAAACATGATAGATAATGGCTTGGCAGCTACATCCATCAGTTCCCTCAGGACCTGTGGATGCATCTTATCAGGTCTCACAGACTCGTACACTTGATGGTCTCGAACCTGATCTTCCCCTGCAGTAGGCAGTTCCTCATTCTCTCAGTCACTGCCTTTGCCTTCTGCAACTGGGGCAGCGATGCTGGAGCTCTTGACAGTGAAGACTGAGGCAAAAAAGTAACTGAGTACCTCAGCCTTCTCCATGTCCCTGGTAGCCGGGTCTCCCATTTCCTTCCAGAAGGCACCCACATATTCCCTTGTCTCCCTTTTATCCCCACTGTACCCTCTGGATAGTTTGGATCAACTGTCCTGGCTGTCCTCCCATCTGGCTTCTTGTGCCTCTCCTCACCAGCAGAGCATGAGAGACTGAAAAGTCCTTTATCAGGGTAAACACTGCTCAGCAACAGCTAAAACATCAGTGTGTTACCAGCATTATTCTCACACTAAATCAAAAAGGCAGCACTGTACCAGCTAATGGGAAGCAAACTAACATTATCCCAGCTGAAACTGGGACACAGAGCTACAACCATTTAAATTCTCATGACAAGCGGTCCAACACCATCATTAGCTTTAAAAATAGCTTATGTCTGTGCACAATTTTTACCTATAAGCACGTAGAGGCGGCAGCAGCAGCAGCCCATGCATTAGTAGGGTAACAATCTACATTAAAACACAATGGCCCTTCTATGACTACCTGTACTATTATTAGTTTTAATCCCCATTTTAATCAAGCAGACCAGGCTTGCCAAATGCAGTAACTCCTTACTGATGTGCTTAGTGCTGTCTCTCTCCATCACTATGTAACACAGGTCTGCCACCCTATATTGCTCCCTCACACTTGTGTCTTCCTCTAGCTCTTACACTGTGTTTTAATCTCTTGCAGAGGTCATTTCCCAGTCCACAGCTTAGTCTGGTGGCTGGGGCCAGGCAAGCACAGCCACCTCTGCTGTAGCTGGAGCAAATGAGAGGCTGCAGAGGTAACCACTGTGTAAGCTGTGCTTTCAGAGCGGCACATAAGTCAGAATTCAATAACATATTAAAAAACCTGCCCAAATCTTTCTCAAAGGCTTTTCTGCTTAGATCTGCTAAGGAGGCAGAGAAAAACCCACACAAAACCAGGCCTGCTGGACTAGCAGCTTATTTTCTGTCACTGTATCACATGCCAGTGAAAAAAGAAAGTTATGAACTATGCTGCAAGCGAAGATATTTTCCCCATTAATGAGGCTTTATGCATGGAGTAAGTTCACAAGACTAGTGCAAAGCTTACCAATACGCGAAAATGGAACTGAGTGACAAAGTGAACTGAGGGACAAATACATGATGCGAGCATGACCCTAACTTAGGACAAAGACCTGAGAGCTTGCACCAGTTCACAGGGTCTGTGACCAGCTAAGAGCACCCTCTCCATGACCGTACTGCAGAAGAGAAATGAGCCACCAAACTGTAAATGGACATTCATCCTAACATCTGCTATCCTGCAACCCACATAAGCATACACATAAAAATGCAAGCACAACTATCACGGTGTCCTTCAAAGCTAAATCCCGATTCCTGTGCCTCTACCATCATTTTCCTGCAGCTACGACGTGAGGTCCTGCTCAAAAGCATGTGAGCAGCCACGTGAATGAACTGCAACATGTAGATGCTTTTTGGTAAGCACACATGCCATGCACCCAAACTAGCATGCTAACTGAACTTCAGCAAGCAAAAAGGATTCTTGAGTTTCTTTTTCCAAAGGGCAGGGCAATGGTAAGCATTGGAGAATGTCAACCTCCTAACAGGTTAAAGGTTTAATTATTGTTATTTAAGTCAAAGGTTCTCCCTACTGTTTGACTAGGAGATAATTCTAAAAATAACGATGCAAAACATCAGCATTTTTAAGTGCCACCCAGGAGCAGGAGATAATCCAATCCCTCAGGAAAAGGTTAACAGAAGCTTTCTGATTAAATTATGCGCATAGAAATATCACATCCAAGGGGAAGCCTATAAAGATTGGTCTGTAGTTTCCCAAGTCTACATCATTACAAATGAAACTAAACCTGAGGACACAGGACCAGCTCAAGAACTAGACCTTTATGTTCGGATCCCTGCGTTGGCAATTGATAAAGTAGAGGCAAATATACAAGTAAATTTCTTTTGCTTACTTCTAAGAGCTTCAAGGCCTGATTAGATCTTTGAGACCTCTACCTGAATACAGATACTGTGTTTTCACCTCAGCAGGGGCAGAGGAGCTCCTCCACTAAGCTGCGGTCTGCTCCAAGCCCACAACCATATGGCATCTAAGAGAAGAAGGTGTTTTCCTGCAATTAGCACTTGCTAGGGACTCCTGAGCCAAAAAGTGCACAGCAGAAATGCTGCCTTAATCTGAAATGTTTCCCAGCAAGTTTGTAACAGCATAAATGGAAGGGGCAAAAAATAAAAAAGGAAAAGAAAGAAGTGCTTATGCCCTTAATTAGCTAAACATATGGCCTAAAACCATAGGATGCTTTGAGGTGTATTTGGTTTAGTAGGCTAAACCACATTATTTGGCAAATTATTAATGTGTTCATTTTCATCTAACATCCTTAAGAACCGTAACACCAACAGAAACATCCATCAGCATGCATACACCTTAAAAGCTGGAGTGCTACCTGAAATCAAAACCACAGCCTTTTTGAAACCAAGCCTAAGTTTTATAGCAGACAGCCTAAGCTTGAGTGTAGGAAGAAAGCAACAACCCTGGAGTCACAGCAGAGACAGACAGCAAGAAGAAAAAGGTTTTCTAAGGGTCACAGAGGGAGAGGAGCGCTTCCAAGGGATAACAGAAGAGGAACAGTCAGTATTCAAAATGCTGACCCAGTGTCTCAAGGGTAGAGGCTCAAAGAGCAGGGCAGAACGTGAGAATGCAGGAAAAAAGGTTTATTCCACATTTGTTATACATCAGCACAAGCAAGTTGTGTTCATGCAACTCAGTTTATTCAGTCATCGCCCAAAGCACCTCACTTGGCAGGCAAATGTTCAGTATGAAGCTTTGACATTGAGATAAACAACTTTAGCATAAATACACGTTCATGGAAAGTGTTTGTATTTCTACCTGCTCAGTATACTGTTGGTCATCAACAAAGCTATCATTAATGAAGCACAACTTCTACCGCTGGTAATGCTTTAATAAGGACATGCAAAATACCCAGATGAAAAGGGATGCTGAGACCAACTCTTAATTCACAGCACCATGTTCAGCATAAGCAGCATGATTCATTTGTTCTTGGAGAAGTAACAATTACACTTAGCAGCATGCATCTGTAAAATCTCTACACCTGGTAAGGGAATTTATTAGACTGCCATTGTGCTTTCTAAATGCTTGATGCTTTGTGTTTCACATGAGTCAACCATTTCATCAAGGAAACTGAATAATTCTCCAACGCATTGAACACACCAGGAAAGCATTTACCGACCACATACTTCAGACAAGTTTACTCTTGTGCTCTTATTTACCCTGTTAGATGATGCGTCCTAAATGCCAAAACATAAATACAGAAACCAAGGCAATAAATTTTAGGAGATTAATTTCATTAAATGGGTCTAGGGAAAGCCACTGCATAGAGTCCACAGCGACTCAGTTGCTTCCATAGCAGGATTAGAAGCAACATTTATTTGTCAATCAAAAAAATCAATCCAGATGGTTGTTTGCAGTACCTTTATCAAACAGAAATGTAACTGCGGTCCTGCCAGATGCAGGGAACAGGCTATGGTGCCCTCAGGAACCCAGATAAAAAACACTTCCATCAATCAGCACTCAGGAACTCCATGGATGTCAGCCTAACCAATGTCCTCTTAACCGTATTGCTGCAACACCAAATTTAAACAGCCTTAGGAAAGGCCAGAGCAAAGCAATTAGAACTACAGATAAGTTTTTAAACACAGTAACTTCTATGTAATTCACTGATTATCCTTTTCATTTGTCCTTGTGTGTGATCTTCCATACAAGGGAAAAAGTTTTTCCAATGCTAGTACGCATAAACCCTTCATATTTGAGGAATCTTCTGCATTTTTAGTATCTTTTAAGAATCACAAAACAAATTAGCAACGATACTGCATATGCCACAGATTACAAGGATTACTGTCACTTTTGTAAATGTCTGGATGCACACAGAGAAGTGTGCTCTGACTAGCATGCAGTAAGCATCAATTTCCTAAGTCTGCTATAGTCAGACAGCTTTCAAAAGCATATGTTGCATCCTGGAAGAACATAATTTCGTATGTTGCAAAAACACAAAGCATTACTGTGACGAGCTGAGGCTAATAGCCCCCGAAGTATTCCTATGTTTAAACAGTTTTACAGATCTCACCCTACACAACTAAATTCAGACATGGCAGTGAAAGGAGGTTATGAAAGATTAAGAGGACAAAATGAGCAAGTTGTTCAGTTTTATGCAGGGGAAGTTACAGCAAACAGCAGCATCAGCTATACATCCTATATGAGGATGTATATATACAACCTATATGAGTTGCTGCCAAATCTAAGTGGAGCTTTAATAGCTTTGAACAGGCAACAGAGTTTGCTTGTGACCCATCTCAAGGCAGTGTGCCACTCATGGGAGTAAAAGCAAGCCAAAAAATAATAGGTAGAGGTATCTGTGGCTCTGCTCCTCAGCAGTTAAAGAGCATCCCATCCCTGCCTCTGAAGTCAGAGAACAAACCCTTCCCTTCATGTCTGGAATAAAATAAACAACAAACATGCCTCCAAGAGCACATTTGCTCCCAAATTCCTTCCAAGGCTGAAGGAATCTCTATGGCACAACCCATCCCAGGAAATGACTGTGCATGGGAGCTCTGGCTTCTTGCTGTAACAGCAGGAACCCCTGGTCAGGCAGTGAGCAGAGCACTACCTAAGCCACCTCCTGTGCTGGTGGCAAGATGACACCCAAAACGCCACTGAGCCCACCCTCGCACCCAACTGTTGCTCTGCTCCACCACACCCCTCCTGCCCTGCCTGTTGGGCAGCAGCAGGCAGCAGCAAGGATGAATGCTGAAGGTGACATTCTTTTAGTGCTAGCTCCAAGAGGGACAGAGAGGCAACAAGACACAGAGACATGATGCTGTTTTAAAGTGAGACCACATAGAATTTCTGTTTCTCTCCCCAGTATTTGTCTCAGATGGTGTTAACTGGGAGACTTGGTTTGTCTGCGCCATGGAGCAAGGACTACAGAGACCACTAGAAGGCAGGCACAGATGAGCACTGTAACCTTGTAAGCACCACCACCTTGCTCTCTGTACGGGTGGTTTTTTTTCCTGACCTCAGCAGGAACAGAAGCTTTTGATGTTGCAATGTTTGCTGCCCCAAAATAAGGGAGGTAAAGGAACAAGGTCAGCTCGGTACTTGAGAGTATTTAACCAATTACCAACTGAATGTCACTTACATTCCCATTGGGAATATGCTTCCCAAGGGGCAGCTCTGGATTGCTCTCGCTGCCAGCCTTTCCACTTGTGGCTGCCAGACTCGAGTGCTCCATCAGCCTGAAATCCTGTAACATTGCTAGCTCCACCATCATTCCAAAAACATGAATCCTCAAACATATTTCAAAAATCTGCTCCCAGCAAGTCACAAAAGAATGAGCAATTACAGGTGCTGCCCAGAGAGACCTAATGGATTTGGGGCCTTATTTCCAATCAAGGTTTTTGTTTTGATCATTAATCTTATCATCTCTTAAGTTAATTCCTCCTGTAAACAACACAAAATAAAGGTCAGCAGGGAAAGAGGAGATTAGACTTTAGAATTCAAAATATTTTATTTTAACTCCGAGTGCACTAAAAGCAAGGAATGCAACAAGACGGAATTCTTGCTGAGAAAGTAAAGACAACATCAACTTACTAAAAATACTGCAATAAGTATACCCACAGACTGGTTAGACAGTACATAGAATCATGAAATGGTTTAGGTTGGAAGGCACCTTAAAGATCTTCTAGTTCCAACCTCCCTGCCATGGGCAGGGACATCTTCCACTAGACCAGGTTGCTCCAAGCCCCATCCAACCTGGCCTTGAACACTGCCAGGGATGCGGCAGCCACAGCTTCTCTGGGCAACCTGTTCCAGCGCCTCACCATCCCCTAGTAAACAGGGTAGTAAAGAACTTCTTCTTAATATCTAATCTAAATCTCCCCTCTGTCAGTTTTAAGCCATTCCTCCTTGTCCTACCCCTACATGCCCTCGTAAAAAGTCTTAAATAGACTCAGTATACTTAATGATGCTATATTTATATACCAAATACGCATGAGTTTTAGTCAAAGCCACTCCATTTGATCAGCTGCTGGTATGAAAAGGTTACTAAACCACACAAAGAGCAGTTGCTTTTTAGAAAGCACAGCGAGGCAAACGGACTGAAGTCAGACCCTTTCCCAGCTTGCAAGACAAAGCTACATTTCCTGCTAATTGCATTGCTGCTCTCTCTGGTTGCATTTGAATGCTAAAATACAGGACAGTAACGATAAATTCACATAGCTACTTACGGATAAAAAGCACAAAGAAGTCCCTAGGGGCTTCGACCGGGCATTACATATGTAACGTGTACTTGTAAGAAATTCAGCAAAATCCAGCAAAATTCTGGCATGTCTTTTAGCATCCTTGACCCATGTCAGCTGGCACGAGGGTAAACCCACTCTTAACCTCAGCAAACTCAGCACAGTAGTCCTTTTCATCTGCTCCTTAGTTCACGTAAAGCTGGAAAGGGATCTCCACTCAGCTGCTCCCAGCCATCTCCAGGCACCACAAGTTTACAAGGGAAAGCCTCACTCTGTGCATGCAAGTGCAGCTCCCCCCCAGCCAGAGTAAATGCCTTGGCTACTCACTGCTCTGAAAACAGACTAAGTCTACTGCACTTGAAATACTTGAATGTTTCCAAAAGCAACTCCAGGTTTTGTTGCTAAACAGCATCAGACGATCATGAGCACATGGGCTTACTCTCCCTGACGCAGCTTCAACTTCTGTTAGCAGCAGTGAGGACAGTGTCTTTACCTCTAGCTATCAAGGTTTCTAACAGCAAAGAAAAAGTGACGCTGTTAGCCCACATCTATAAAACTTCGCAGCTGCAAAACCCTCCACCCAGCCGGGGCCAGCAGCGATAACCTTCAGGCAACCGTTTATGGTGGGCCTGTGGCTGTGCCAGATCCTGGCAGAGCAACCTGGCCCAAAACTCCAGCTAAAGGCTGTGCCACCACGAGAGATGCCTGCACGCTTGCTCTCCTCTGGTTTCAGCTGCAGGGTGTGTTTCCATTTACACAGAGCGGTTTCAGAGACTTCCTGACAGGAAGGAAGCATCCTAACTGCAGCTATGCCCCTGCCTTGTTTTCCCTGGCCATTGCTAGCAGCCGGCTGAGCGCTTTGCTCCCATTTTTCGCCGTGGTACTGAATCCCAGATCACCCGAGATCACACAGAGCACTGTGAGAATACAAATCAGCAGTTCGGGGCACTGCCGTTCAACCATGGCTGGGACACTGAGCAGGCAGCACAGCCAGCTGCTAGAGGGAGAAATGCCGCTTGCTGTCTGCCAGGAGCCCTTCTTTCTGAGCAAGCCAAGGTGTTAACTATTCCTCCTCAGGTCTGGCAAACTGCCTTTTTGTCTGCAGGTTCACAGCACGGATCGGTGCCGGAAAGCTCTCTCCAGAGTCGGATCCTTAGCTGCTGCATCCCTGGGAAGCGGGAGGGGAGGGATGAGGGCAGAAAAGCAGTCAGCGTAGGCAGGGAAGGAGAAAACAAACTGCCCAAGACGATACTCTGCATAGCATTGTCAGCTTCTAATGCTGCGGATGCCCAACGGTTTCCAGGAGATGGAAGAGATAAAAGCAAAGTCATAAAGTTTTTAACAAAGAGCATGCACACACATCTGACATAGTGACACATTTCTACCACATGCCCTTCCTTTTCTACTTCTTTTCAAATGCTTGTACCGTTTAGACATTTAGATTTTAAAACGGCAGGGCACCTTTTTGATGCGCTGCCTATCAAGGCACTAGTTTAACGTGGCGTCCACCCTGTCCCACAGACCAACCCGGAAATTAACCCTTCCAGCGGCTCCATTTCCAACCCGGTAACGCTGGCAGGGGCGGTGAGCAAAGAGCAGGGGGAGCCGAGCCGGGGGAGACGGAGGAGCAGCAGCAGCCACCGCCACCTTCGCCCCGGGCCCTCCCGCTGCCTCCCAGCCCCATTCCCGGGGTCCACATACGCTGGGGGATAAACGGGGTCAGGGCTGTGTTGTCTGGAGCCGTAGCAGCACTCAGCCCCCTCCGGAGAGGCAGAGTACGGCCGTTTCCTCGCCGTCAAACGCAGCTGGGGGGCGGAGGAAGGGTTATCCCCCTTCCAGCTCGTATTACTCCTCCCGACTCCGTTCCCCACCACGGCGGAAGGAGCCGCGGCCGCGCAGGGATGCAGTAGCCATGGCAATGCGGGATTGCATCATGCTCTTAACTAACTGCACCGGGGAAAGACGCTACCGAAGAAATCCCCGGTCCTCCCCCCCGCTCCGGCTCTCCCTCCCTCCCTCCCCCAGACCGGCCGAACGGGGGACGGAGCACCGCTACTGCGCTTACTGCGCGCCCCGCGGCCCCCAACCGGTACCTTCCCGCCTCCATCTCCTCCAGCTTTACCCTCCGTCCCACCCGGGGACCGCGACCCTACCTGCGGCTGCAGCGGCGGCGCTGAGGGAGACGGGAGGGCGCCGGCCGGCTCTGTCACGCTGCGGCGCCGCCGGGGCGGGGCGGGGGACGGGAGGGGGCTCCGCCCCCGAGCTGGCCGTGGGCTGACCGTGACGTAAGAGTGGTGCGGGGGGCTTACGGGCGGCGGCGGAGGGGGCGCTGTGACGTCACGGCCGCTCAGGGCCAATCGGGGAAAGGGGATAGGGCAGCGAGGGGTTCCGGGCGTGGGGTCCCAGTCGCGTCCCGAAGGAGGAGGCCGGCATCCACGCGTGGAGGGACGGCTGAGCGGCTCCTGGTTGTGTAGGGGGTGCCCATCCCTGCACAGGCAATGGAAGCTGGAGGCTCCGGTGAAAAACAATATGGGATCGTGTAATTAAAGACTATCTTAATGAGGGACTAAATTAAGGGTCACAGGCAAACGTGGTTGGTGTGTTTTCCCCTGTGTTTTGAGTAATAGGCTTCACGACATCATAGCGTTTT
This sequence comes from Psittacula echo, assembly GCF_963264785.1. Classification (NCBI taxonomy): domain Eukaryota; kingdom Metazoa; phylum Chordata; class Aves; order Psittaciformes; family Psittacidae; genus Psittacula; species Psittacula echo. The sequence continues at coordinate 83,633,910 of NC_137738.1, read as the reverse complement.
GAATGTAAGTTCTGGTTGCAGTAAATATGTAGAATTTTAGCTCGGTTATAGAATAAACTGCCTGGTTTTGTTGTGTAATTTAGATGCATATGCTGAGCCCGTCCCCACAGTGTCGGATGTCCGAGGAAGGAATCTCAAGGCATTCTCTTCGACACCTTTCCAGATGCTGGCAAAATGGTGGCCCAGATGCTGAACAAAGGAGGAAAAGTCCCCTCTAAACACTCCAGCCCCTTCATTACCTCTGCGAGGTCCTAACAAAGCAATAGTGAGGGTGCTTTTTTGGTGTTGGTATGGCCAGTGGGGAGAAAGCAGTTTGTTTCTTTCCCCCTCTCACATACTCTGTCATGATGGAAGGTGACCTTTTAATTTTTTTTTTCCTCTAAGAGTTTGTTCCATCTCTTTGCTAATTAAATGAAAATGTTACATAAATAAAGAACAGCTTTGCTTTGCAAAGGAGAGAAGTCAAGCAGCAATTTGCATGGGGTTTGTTTAAGATCAAGTGTCTTCACTCTGTAGGAAGCAATTTTGGAAAGTTCACGTTAAAAGAGTATCTCAGAGACTCCTCTGTGGCTATAGAAGGTGAAGCCATCAAGGCTAACCATGCCAAATCAGCATCCAGTGGCTTCTCCTGGTAGGAACATGCTGGTGTCATGTCCATGGCCGTTTACCTGAACCAGTGCTGCAACCTTGCCTCACCTGATTGAGGCTCAGTGTGCAAACAGTCCCCAGAGGTGATGCTGGGCCATACATGGGCTACGCGATACCACAGCATGTTTGCACAGTGGGGTCAGAAACAATCTCACATAAGCTCTTCCTGGGACAAGAAAAAAAATCTGTCTCCAAAGCAGACATCAAGGCTATTCCATAGTTTTTTGTTTAATCTTATTTCTTTATTGGAGTAAGATGTTAATAGGAATGCTTTTTGGTTTGATTATGGGTGTTTTCATTTTAAAGCCTGAGCCATTTACCTTTCTCTTTGAAGGACCAAGACCTGTATGACTTTTGAGCATGTGATTTGAGGCTTTGTAGCAGTTTTCACTAAGGCATGAGCACTCACAGCTGTCCGTGCCTGTGTGCTTTAACACTTTGAATAAAAAAACCCTGAAAGCCAGCACAACTCTCCTTTCTGAAGGCCCTTTGCCCAAGTTTGTGTTTTGGATATTTCCAAGGCATCCCCTCTTGTTTGAGGGGAATCAGGCAACCTTGCTCTTAGCAAAATTAACGGAGCAAGGCACAAGTCCTGTTTTTTCTCACTTGAGCTAAAATGTCGTGAGCTCACTGAAACGTGACCAGTGTTAGGCTTTTCACATCTGTAAATCTGAACGTGACATTTCAATGTGCTTTAAATAAAGTTGCTTTCCAATGGGTGTACACATTTGTTTCCATGGTTTATTGATGAGATATGATTGCACTGAGTGTTACTTTCACAGCCAAAACAGCTTTCTAAATCTGGAAGATGCTTAAATAACTAAGACTCAATCTGGTGGTTTAAAAATAAAAATAAGAACCATTTGCAACTTTAGATGCAAAAAGGGATGGAGTGGAGTATAGGGAGTGTATGTGGAGAGGCAGGTGGTAGCAGGGAAGTGAGCAGCATCCAGAGTAGGAGAGGGAGGTGCTACTGCCTGGTACCCATGCTGTGTCCCAAGCCTGCCAGGGGTTGGCACGCACCCATTTTGGCTCCCTCCACTTGATCTTCTTGCTTGGTGGTGGGCTTTAATAAGGCTCTGTATGTGCAGAGTGTTGAGCAGCTGGCACTGAAGAAGGGGGAAACAGCTGCTGATGTGGAAAGGATGAAGCTGGGGGGGGGGGGGGGGGGAGGGGGGACTTGGGCTTTGCCAGTCCAGCTCCAGCATAAGACTTCCTGCCCGCCTTTTGAGTTGCTGGTTCCTCCCTCTCATGGCCTCTCCGAAGTGCTCATGCTGCTATCAGTCACAGAACAAGAGCAAGGTCACGCTGAGGGAACTGTAATTTCAGAATTAACCATTTGGGAGAACTAAGCAAATAATGCCAAATGTTCTGGCACTAAAGGTTTGGTGTTTGATGAGGGGTAGGGGCTGGCCAGTATCATTCTGGGGTGCATGTGTACTGAGCCCCAGCATTGTACCTGCCCCCTTGGAGCACCTGCAAGTTTGCCAGGAGTGAAGACATTGCCATTAATCTCTCCATCAAACCATGTTGAAATTGCTGCTGGTGTATTTGCTCAGGATGGGCTTCAGAGACCTCGTTATCAGAGCGGGATCGATGAGGCTGGAGTTCAGAGAAGAGCCAATTAAACAGAATTAGGGATTTAGACAGAAAGACTGCTAGGGCAGATTTAAGGTAAATTTTAAATACCTTGCATTTGATTTTTACCCGTGTCTCATAACTATTGTAATCCTGCATTAAGAGAGAGAAGAGGCAGAATCTGAGCACTGTGGAAAGTGGAGTCCTAAGTGACCCAGGCCAGATAGCAGCAGCAGAGGTGGCAAGAGGCCTCAGTAGATACCATTATCCTCATTAAAGCAAGCAAACAAAATAAAGCAAAAGAAAGAGGTTAAATAGATGCTAGTGTCTGAGAGTACAGATAGGAGGAGAACAGCTGGAACTACTGAAAATAGAGTGAAGAGTCAGTGAGGGCTACACCACTGGGGAGGCAAAAGAGTTCAGAGTAGAATGTCCATCAATGCGCTGTTTGAAATTATCCTGGATAAACTGGTAGAAGTGTGTGTTGCATGGAAACGAGTCTTCTTCTGAATGGTCTTCTTTTGAGGGGGTAAGTTACCGAGTCTGTCTTCTTTTTCAGGCATCTATTAGAAATCCTAGCTATGCCTATTTAGTAGTGGCTCATTATAGACACAGTAATGAATAGGTCCTTGTTTTGATTAGAAATAAATTAGTCCAGTTTTTCCTGAAGTAAATTAACAAATTGATTAGAATAAATAGCCCTCATTTGCCACTCAGTCATCTTAACGGGACTTTTCAGTTCTGCTTGGGTTTGCCTTGGCTTCCCTCCAGGCTGACTGCAGCAGCTCCACGTTCTTTATCAGAGAGATAAGTAGGATGCGATTACTGTTCTCTTTAAATCGAACACTGGACTAAAGTATCAGGCTTGAAGTTTCAGCATCTGTCTCTTCGGAATACGGTGTTTTCTTCTGTTGTGCAAACCACGAATGCTTCATGCTGTTTGTACAACTTTAACTTTGAAGAACTTGATCTTCATAGAAAAAGCTTCCAGCTGAGGTTTTCTTCACAATTTTGGCGGGTCTCAGAAGCACATGGCTGGATGAAGCTGCAACTCTGAGATTCCAGCATAAAACTGGTGTGAACACACTACCTGGCTGTTCTGAGGTATGATTGCTGGGGCTGCTAATAGGAGACACATGGAGAATTCAAAGGTGTTTCTGATGAGCAAGTATTAAAGGAGCGGGTAGTTTCAAACTGGGCATGAAGAAAGTGGTCACTTAACCCAGAGGAAGATATTCAGCTAACACATGTGGGTGGTGCCCATGTGTCTTTCTCGCTCTGTCTCCTCTTTGTCAGGTCTACCTTAGAAGAGGCAATTAGGAGTGTCTTGTTTACAGCCCTGTACTTAAAGAATACCTCTCTGGGGCAATCCCAGTCACTGCTAAGGTATGACCCACCTTAGCCCGTTTGGGGCTTTTGCTGATGATTGCAGTGTGCAAGGGAGGGAGCAGGATGCAAGGATCTCCCTGGTACTCCTCTCTTCCACTGGCTCTGCTGCCACTCCAGAATGTTCCCAGAGGCTGGCCTTGCTCACTGTTCCCTGCTTGCTTTTGGATATTCCTCTCACGCTCTGGGCACATCTGCAGTTAAGAGTAGAAGCTCTTCAAGGAGTAAAGTGTAATGTCACTTCATGTAGCAAGCAGCTTCTGCTGTTGCAGAGTGATTTTATAAGAGCTAATGGTAATCACAGAGGGGTGAATAAAGTATAAACTGCATTATGTTGCATTAGTAATTGGATGCTTACTCCTTGCTTGTTCCTGTTATGGGGCCTTTTTGTTGACTTACTGTATGGATTACAACATCTAATCCTTCAAAACACTGTTCATTCTTCCAGAACAACATCATAAACATTAGTCTGTCACCAGTTTTCTGCTTTATCTCAGAACTAGTGGGACTGGGATTTGGACCTGTCACGTTACTCAGTATAATGAGTAGGAGTACAACACTGTATTTCCGTTAAGAGTGTTAGATGTTCTGCTTTGGAGGAGCGGTTAAGGGCAGCATTTGTAATCCTTCTTCATGTGCCTTGCTCCATGTGCCTTTTCCTTTAATTGCAGCCCGTGTAAACTGTTTGTGAATCCTGTTGTTGAGAGAAAACCTTGTCTCACTGCTTAAAGCAAATAGTAAATCGTGTTGTCTCAATGCAAAAGAGGAGATAAGAGAAAGTACTTTTTGAAATTTTATCTGAAAACTTGTACATTACTCTGAACAGTTGTCATTCCGCATTGGAATTTTTCAAGTATTTAATCCATTCAGATTGCCTTGTTGTTGAAATTCATGGCACTATCTCTTACCTGATAGCTGGGATAGTTGTTAACTCATTACTGCAGTCATGTTTTTGAGGAGGCTGTTCCCCTACAGAGAACTCAAATCCTGCTATAGCTCCTTTCCTTTTTCAGTCTTCAGTGTTCACAGAAGATTTTTTCTGTGTTTTGATAAAATCATTGTACCTGGACATTTGTCCTGAGTGAAAACTATTGCATATGATTTTAACAGTCTGTTTTATTGTAGGGTCACTGTCTGTGATCTCCTGAAGCCTCCCTTCCTGGCTGCAGGATACTAAAGCCTCAGCACACAACACTGAGCCCTCCCCTGCCTATCTTCTTCCCAATGTGCTGACTGTTGCTTGCTCAGCCTAAGATCTAAGGTGAGAGTAAACTTTTTGCCTGATATGAAGTGTTCAGATATCCATTCCCACTTCTTAGGATGGCTCCAGCTCTCACCTGTGTAGGCAGACCCTGCCTTTGCCCTGTAGTCTCTGTAGCCTTCTTGAGAGGAAGAGTCACTAATCCAGGTTAGTTTTTGTGTAGGGGATATTTAAGAATAAGCTTGCTTTTTGTTAGGTGAAAAGTAGTTTGGTTTTCCCTGGGAAGGAGGGGTGGTTTGGCTTTTATTCTCTTAGGAATGCATTTTTTCCCAGCTGTGAACAATAGTGGATACAGGCAGACTGAGATAAATAATGGTGGATATTCGTCTCTTCCTCCCTAACTCTTTGTTTTGACCACTTACACTGTAAATTCAGGGCAGGGGATCTTTCCCACTGCATGCATGCAGAGTGGACCTCAAATAATTAGGAGATGAGAGAAGTGTATAGAAATGTGGCACCACCCTGGAGTCATTTTGATAATGATCCAAGGAGCTCCAAGGAAAGATCGGGTACAATTCTGGTAGCTCTTCAGAGAGGCCTCATTGTAAATAAGCAAAGGTCTTAAAGATGATCAAATCAATTCCTGCATCCCTAGGCACAGTGAGATTTTCGTGAGCATAGCCAAAGATACTGAACTATTCCTGCTGTGCAAGGTTAGCACCTAAAATGAACATCCTCAGCCACATCGGTCACCATGTCCCAAGTGTATAGGTTGAGAGTGCAACTGCCAACCAAGACCTTGTGTAAAAGTCCACAGGAGGTCATGGTGAGGTCCTGGGAAAGAAGAAGAGTTCTTACTTTGGGCAGAGGCTGCTGTCTCTGGGAGCACAGTACTGCTGTTGTGCGAAGAAACAAGCCTGATGTACGCTTTTGAAAAAGGACTTTATCAAAAGCAATGCCCTGGTCAGTCTCCCTAATTTCTTCTTGAGCCCACTGCCTCCCTCGGAAGTCTTTTAATCAAAGAAATACCAATAATACCAATTTAAAACAGCAAATGGCTGCTTATGACTTCAATATGAAAGCAGTATTTTAATATACTTGGGTTTGCTTCCAAAAGTGAGGTTTTTTTTCATGCTGCTGAGGTGACATTTATCCAAAGACTCTTCTTTTATGAACAAATGCATTTGCATTTGCAGTCCTGTCTTTTAGTTTTACAGTTTTTCTTTAAGCCTGATACTTATTTTGATTACATCTACCATTTCTCCTGTACCTCTGATGCAGAATTTGGTCTCTATCCTTAATTCCAACTTCCTGCTTACAATATGTTTTTTGCACTTACAACATTTCCAAGCTGTAGTCTGTTAAAACCTGTCAATTTGTCTGCTGCAACCTTTGTTTCCAGTCACGAATTCTCACTTTAGTGCTTGAACAGCCTCACTAACAATTATTAGGGTTTCTTGCATCTATTGGTTTATTTGAAACGCTGTAGGAGGATGGCATGATTACACAATTATCAGAAACCATGTACTAGCCTCTCACATCAATATCCATTTGCTTAGCTGCAATGTGCTGATGATGTGATGTGGGTTGTGTTGACTGCTTTCCTGAGTAGCAGGTTAGTGCATCTACACCTTTGAGCAACCACTTTTGTGAAAATACTGAAGTTATGAGACCCAGTCCTTGGCTTTCTTTCACATAACTCAATTTTAAATGAGGCAACTTCCTCCTTTTGCGTCCTGTTGCAGTTTTGTCTGTTGCATGTAAGGTTCATCTTTTCAGTGTTTTCTGTGATAAAAGAGTCTGTTTCTGAACCAATCTCGTTTTCTGGTTTGGCTCCATCAATGTCTAATAGCTGTACTGTTATTACTTGATAACTTTAAATACCAAGTTTTTATCTAATAAATTTTGAAGAGTTCTGTATTCTTGTAATTGTGTTTTTCTTATTTAAAAGGTGGAGATTTAGTAAGGTTGGAATAGTAGCTGGTTTTAGTTTATTGTTGGAGTAATTTTATGCACTGAGTTTTCCTAAAATTGAAAGTTGCTGTGGCTTGTTCACTGCTGCCTCTGGCCTTTGTGTGGGAATGGCTGCTGTGGGATGTCTCAGGACCCTTTCATCTCTGGGATGGCTTCCCTGTGTCAGGACAAAACAGCCGGAACTCAGAAATGCCAAGTTACTGCTGTTTAATGAGTTACCACATCACTTCAACCGCAAAGTTGTTTGTGCTCTTGCTTCCTGTTGGAAATAAGAAATGAAGTACATCAGCCTAAATCTGCAGATCAAAGCTAGCATGCATTGCTTTTACTGGGGACTGAATGCTTTTAGCTACTGCTTCTGCAGGGGGACTTGTTCAGCTGAAGGGACCACTCAGGCATCTGAGCCCGTACATATATTTTAACAAGAGCTAAATTAGCTCGGTGTATACAGGGGACACTTACTGTTGCTAACACCTCTCCTTGGCAGCAGAAGCTCTTCTAAGCATATATATGAGAGTCTCATAATTATAGTATTGCTACCAACATGCTATAATTAGACAAGTTAAAAATTGTCTGAGCTCCTACTTACTGCTGAAACGTGCTAAATTCCGGATGCAGTCGTCGCTGAGAAAAACTGCTTTGAAGCTTTAGCTCCAGCATAGGCGGTATCCTCACCCCCTCCTCACCTTTCACTTGAATACAGCTTTTTGTGTGGATTTAAGTGCATGGATAGTCTTTGTAAACAACTCCCCTTGTCTTTTTATTTTATATCAGGGGCTCAATGGAGTGTATTTTTTTAAATGATTCCTTTATACCTCCTGTCAGCCTTGAGTGTCAGGGATTTGTTATTTCAGTATTTCAGTTATTTGTTATTTGTATTTCAGTACAGCACTTTCTGCTGTTTATTTTGTGTGTTGGGGGCTGCATAGAGCATCCTCTGGAACTCGGGAAGAATTATCAGTTCACTCCTTTATTCTGTGCGAGGCATCTGTGCTCCTCATCCCTTACCTCTTGTAGATAGCATGTGCGAGCTCTATGCAGCATGAACAAGAGGTTCTAGCTTTGAACCACTGCCAAATTCAGTAAACTGCCAGCTTTGATGTGTCTTGGATTCTTCAACCTACTTTTATCAGGAAAAAAAAGCATCACCAAGGCCTATTTGCTTTTTGCTATAATCGCTCCTCCTTATATCATTTTGACAAGGTAGTTACTTTGTAATGTCCCTTGTATGGATCATTGATCATGTCGCTTTTTATAACCGTCGCATTTTTGCTCCAACGCTGCAGTGAGAGCACTGACGGCAGAGGAAAGGCAGCTCAGAGCTGAGACTTCTGGCCCTGTTCTCACGATCACAGTAGCAGGGGATTCATCATCAGAAGCTCTCATCAGAAATCCCCATTCTTCACATAGTTTCTTATTTGTCTCCTAGCTCTTGGCAGGCTTTCTGCTTCCACCCACATGGTTAAGGCTTGTCTAATAATGGCAACAACGTGAAGCCCATTAAGATCAGAACTGCAGACTTACTGAGCCTAACTCCCTCTTTTGATAGTGGAGAGTTGTCTTCTTTAAAGGAAAGTGGGAAAGTGGGTTTCAGTTAATAATAGCTGTCTGGTTTCTGACGTTGAAGCAGTTATGCATGTTGCCCCTGGAAGTGCCTGAATAGTAAGGCACATCTCTTCCTCAGCTGTGTGTGCACTATGCCTGCTGCAGTGAGGTCCTGCCCTATCGTGAGGAGTTCCTGAGTGCTGTGACTTGGGGGCAGGATTATTAACTGCCCTTGTGCTTCCAACAGATAGCTGTGTTATGCTTGGATCTTACATTTTATTTCAAGATGTAGCATTTGCCTTTCCCCTGCCCTTTCCTCAACCCTATCCTCTGCCAGACAACTCAAAAACTGATTTCATCTGAAGCATTGCTTTGATGAGAAGGCTTAGCATTCCCAGTGCCCAGACTTTAAAGGATGATTGTCCTCAGGAGTGACGGGCCAGGCCACACAGGCACTGAAGAGCTTTGAACTCTGCTCTGTGTATTTTAGCACCACGGACTAGTTCATCTATTTAATATGTACCTTAATCAGTGCTCCTTACTGCACCATTGTACTCTACAATGCATAGCATGTATTTTGTCATGGATTAGCAGGGGAAGCTTATGCTCCCTAAATGAAATATTTGCATAAGATTAGCTTTATAAAATATGCATCCCCAATTCATGATCACCTAATAGCTCACATACAGAACTGTGCCAGCAACCTGTTTGTGTAGGACACAGTGAAGACCTTCATCTGTTGTCGAGATCCTGTTTTAGCTTGAGCAGGGGGTAGAAGCTTCTGGGAAAATGAAGCTTAGCTATTTAAACTGAGTTTTCACCTGATGGACTGTATGTGTACAATTTTCATTCCTGGTAAACCCCAGAATGCACTGACCAGATCATAGATCAGTAGATGAGTCCCTTTCCCTTGAAAACTAGCAACTAAGATGGATGTCCTGGTATCTGAAAGATTAATGAGGGACTATAGATTTATAGCTGTGGATTTGCTCCTTGCAATATTTTGGTCTGTCTGATCTCTCTTTTGCTTTCCACTGAGCCCTTTCTCATGGAGAAGATGGGGTGTTCTTTGGAAAGCCTTGCGCTTATTGCCCACATTGTGCCTGTGACACCTTTTTTCAGGCTATAGTGGCATGGTCAGCTTAGTCTGACTGCTGTCAAAGGCCTGGTCCACTACTTCACCCTTGACTTTCTGCAACTACTTGTTCCAAGTGTCCTTTGTTGCCATGCACCTGATCTTGGGTTTGAACTGTGGCTGGAATCTAACCCAGCACAAGCAAGGAAGATTTGCAGAAGGCTACACCAGCATGAGGGAATCAAACTTGTCCCAGGCTGTTCTCTGGCACTGAGGATGCCTGTGGCCACACTGCCATACTCCTACAGTGACCACCTTCAGCAGGATGTCCACACATAGCCTCTTGGTTGAGAGTTATGCCTCCTTGTGCTAACCACTGGATCATACCCCAGAACTTGGGAACTTGGCTGGGAGATGGCCAGAAGGCATTACTTTTCTCCTTCAAACATGGATGCCTGAGTTCCAGTGCCTGGCCACATTTCCTGGCATGCTTACTTAAATGAATAGGTGTGGTCCATATGGTTGTGTGACCAGTCAACAAACCCCCGTTGTGGAAAAAGGCTCAGAGGAGGTAGGTGAGGGTGGTGTGGTCATGAAGCTCATCAAAGAACACAGGAAGTGGCAACAACTGTCATAAAGGAAGCTAAACTAATTTCAACACCAAGGGGACCAGAAGGTGACCTTTGTTGCAGATAGACTACTGTATCAGTTGAGTGCATTAACTGGTTGTGTAATTGGCATGCCCTAAAATTATCAGGAGAAATGATCTTCCGTAGCAGGCCAGACCAGCATGGGGGAAGTGTATATATGTCCCAGCCCAACATGGAATATAAAAATTGAAGAACCAGTAAAATTAACTGGGAAGGGGACAATGGCCTTCAGCTGGCTTCAATGAACCTATTTCTTCCTGGTGACTGGAAATGTCCAGAATTGTGACAGTGAACATATCATAGCATCATAGAATCAGCTAGGTTGGAAAAGACCTTTAAGATCATCAAGTCCAACTGTTTCCCCAGCACATACAGGGAATGATAATGCAATGCATGTTTGTATTGTGATTCAACTGTGTATTGCAAGAAGGACTTGGGGGTGTTGGTCGATGAAAAAATGAACATGAGCTGGCTTCAGTGTGCGCTCGCAGCCCAGAAAGCCAACCGTATCCTGGGCTGCATCAAAAGGAGCGTGACCAGCAGGTCGAAGGAGGTGATCCTGCCCCTCTACTCTGCTCTCCTGAGACCTCACTTGGAGTATTGTGTGCAGTTCTGGTGTCCTCAACATCAAAAGGTCATGGAACTGTTGGAACAAGTGCCGAGGAGGGCCACGAGGATGATCAGGGGAGTGGAGCACCTCCCCTATGGAGACAGGCTGAGAAAGTTGGGGCTGTTCAGCCTGGAGAAGAGAAGGCTGCATGGAGACCTCAGAGCAGCCTTCCAGTATCTGAAGGGGGCCTACAAGGATGCTGGGGAGGGACTCTTCATTAGGGACTGCAGTGACAGGACAAGGGGTAACGGGTTCAGACTTAAACAGGGGAAGTTTAGATTGGCTATAAGGAAGAAATTCTTTACTGTGAGGGTGGTGAGGCACTGGAATGGGTTGCCCACGGAGGTTGTGAATGCTCCATCCTTGGCGGTGTTCAAGGTCAGGTTGGATGAGGCCTTGGGTGACATGGTTTAGTGTGGGGTGTCCCTGCCCATGGCAGGGGGGTTGGAACTAGATGATCTTAAGGTCCTTTCCAACCCTAACTATTCTATGATTCTATGAATTGCTTATAATGCTTACGTTGTGTTTCAGTATATTGCTGTATAGGTCTGCTAAATCAAAGTCCTGTGTGATGTCAAATATCTTCAAATAAGTAATTTAGTATTAAAACATTAAACCCTGCTTGTATGGGATATCAGAAACAACCTGTTCAGTGAGTACTAGGTTCTGTCAGACTGCATGAGCATTGGTGTGGGTGCAAGGAAGGGGATGGGAATGGGAGCAGGGGGAAGGCAGGACCATCACTTCCTGCTTGAATGAGTGCTTGCACTGGATTAAGGGATCATGGAACTAGTGTCAGTTATCACTGCCAGTACAGGTGTGTGCTTACTGCAATTTGCTTCTGCTGGTGGTCTTCTTTTCTAGAAGGTACCCAGGATTAGCCCTCTCATTTCCACCTCTTATTTTAAGCAGACTTTTGAAAATATGGACTTACTATTTTTGCTTTAATTGCTTGCAATCTCTCAAAAATAGACCCTTACTACATTTTCTGATTTTATTCTTTTGTATTTTTTTTTTTCTCTAAAGGCTTATTTCCCTGTATTAGGCCTTCTTTCTTTGGGTGAATTTGCAAGGAAGATGAAAACCATGCCTACAGATCTCATACAACTAGAACTGGAAGAAAGCAGCTCTGCAATAGCATGTATTGACCAGCCCTCTCTCAGGTCAATCGTTCTTTCTATTTGTTAGTGAAGCCTTAGAGCAAACTAGTGCTGTGACTGGCCCCCGCAAACTGCAGCATGTCCACAGGTAGTGGGAGGGAGGGGTCTGCTTCCCAGTGTCTCAAGAATGTCCCTGAGGCTTGTTAGGATATGCAGTGTAAGAGCCCCCAAAGTCACACAGCTGTGAAAAACCAGCCCCTACACAGAAGTTGTCTGGTCCTTTGCACTTTGAGAAATTCAGATACAGTTGCTGAAACACCCAGCTTTATGGGGAATAGGATATCAAGGAAACAGTAAAAAGAGTGAAATATTTTTTAAACCTCTTTAGAAACATGTATTTACAAGAGACGGAAACTTAAGATGGTGTAGGTTTAATGGTTCCTTTTTAAAAGAAAAAGCAGGGCCAAGAGGGTAAGATCTGGTTTACATTCTCACAGAACCAGGGCCCAGCTTCTTTTTGAACTTAAATTGCCATTGATTTTAATAGCAGAAGGCATGAGCCTCACATTGATTTAGACAACAACTAAATATTGGATTTCATCTGGCAAACCGTTCTTGGAGCATGACTAATTACATCACTTAGGGTAAAAGCTGTAAACCCCCTGTATTTATCATGTTCCCCGTTTAAATGCCACTTCATCTGAAAAAAACCATCTCTTGTGAAGGGAACAAACCGAATTCTGCATTCAGTTCAGTTTTATCTGATGGGCAACACTTCTGCATTCTGCAAAAACCATAAGCAGAGCAGTGTAACTACAGACACCAGAAATGATGGGTGGGGAGCAGGGCTGCCCTGCCTGTGCAGGTCAGTGCTCACTGGCTGAATCCTGACACCAGGAATGGCGCTCCCATCGTGGTGTCTGCCTGCTCGGAGCGTGGCCATGGTGTCTCAGGTGCAGGCCTTTGGCACAGCCCTTGCCGGGAAGCTTGTGTTTTGTTTTCCATGGCTTTCGTCAGCGCTGCCTCTTGGCCTCCTGCCTCAGGATGTGCTGTTGAGGGCCACTCCTCGAGGTACTTCAAGGCATGTTTTTTTGCCAGGAGGCCAAGAGGGTTTGGTTAAATCCCAGCACAAGCTGGGCTTGGCTTGGTTAGAGCTCTCTCCTCTCCTGGGAGCGCCTGGGGAGGTGCTCAGGGACGTGCCCAGGGGCAGTTTGAGCTGTTGATAACATCCCGAATGGAGGTTACAGCAGATCTGTAGGGACTAATTACTTGTGCCCTGCCCTTTACATTGCTTGAGCCTTAGCAACCATGCCCAGCCCTGCCTTGGGGCAAGTAGAGGCCTCAGCAGGCATCTCTCTGGCGAACATGGCAGAGGTGGGAGGGCAGCATGTGGTTCACAGAGTGAACGGGAAGGGTGAAGTGCTGAGCATGTTTTTGTAAATTAAAATGAGGACTGGGAAGGAGGCGTCTTACGAGACTTCTGCTGCAAGCCATGGACCTTAAGGAAGGAAATAAATTGGCATTATTCAGAGCTGCTGCTTCTGCTGAGCACAGTATTTAGCAGAGGCTTTGGTTGGTGAGAGAGCTGCAAGCCTCTTCTTGTATTTAAATGGTCCAGGTTTTTATGAAAAGTTAAATTTAATTATTTTCAGTCTAGCAGCCAGTGCTGGATGTGACTGTCCTGATGCCACACGTGGCACAACATCGCAGCCTGCATCATTACAGAGACTTGCTCTTACCTGTTGGGAAGGGTAGTGGGCTGGGCCTGAACGGACAGGAGCTAAACAGAAGTTTGGGACCCAAACTGGCTCTGTCCTTGTCTAGTACCTAATGTTTATCTCAACTGTTTGCAGGGTAGTTTTGTGTTAGCAGCATGAACCTCTACTTGGGATTTCTGCTCCCACCGACTAATGTCTCTTCCAAGTTTCAGTCTGTGCTCTTCCAGCCGTGGCTGTTGAGTTCAACCTTGCAGCCCAGCGTGGGTGTGCCTGGGCCTCGTTCACCAGAGGATCACAGAAGTCTCTTTCTTCACTACATTTGTGTAGTCATGTTGTCATCTTAAATTAAGAACAGACTGATCCCTGCGGTCAAGACCAAAGTTCCTCCACCAGGCCACGATTCATCCCTCAGATAAATCCAGATCATAAAAGCATTCTCTCACTGCATATGCGATTTTACATCATTATCAGCATTTCTGGCCTCTCTCTGCAGGTATGCCCTCTTTTTCTTCTAAAAATATGTACTTCCTTCCTGTGGCTCCTTCCTTTTTACATTACATCGTATCACTAAAATCACAAATATTTACGTTTTGGCTTTTTATTTTTGTTAGCTGAGAAAAAGAATCAGAAAAGAAACTCAGAAAGTAAAACTAAAAGCTGATGGAGATGATGCAGAACACTGGAAAGAAAACAAAGCAAAGCTATCTTAAGGGCAAAACTGAGGAGCAGGAAGAAATCAGATAATGTTTGAAGAGATGGTCACAGGGATATGCTGCCTGGAAAAGAAGGTGACATTTTGAACAGGCTAACTAAACTGTAAAACTGTAAGGAATACAGCCATTTGTATCAAATATATTTTAACATTCTCTTTTCACAATATGAGTAGCAAAGCCCAGAACCATAAATATCTTATTTTAAAACAGCAATAGAAGCTGTAAGCTCAGCTTTGTTGGAAACATTTGCTAGTGCCAGCAGCCCAACCAGCTGAAGGCAAATGGCCTCCTCAGTTTTACCATGCACCAGAATCCTCCTCCTCCCAAAGAAAGGCGAAAGACCAGAAGGAAAAAACGCTGGTGACTGTCACTGTTTCTGCTCAGCCCTCCAGCTGGCCATGGTGCAAAGGGCAAATAGTGGGAAAGACACTGAGTGTGGCAGGAAACACAGCACCCTGCACTTGGAGCCCAGCAGCAGCTAATCAAATATCCCTCATAATTACTCATCCTTGGTGACTTTTTCCTAAGGGTGCTAGTCGGCGCCTTGGCTGTTTTCCAGCCCATGGGACTGCACACTGCCTGCTGAAATCACCTTCGGTAGTGTGAGCCGAATCTGGTACCTTTCTGCAGGTCCTAGGTGCTGTGAGTGCTAGGGGGACATGTTTGGGCCATGTCTCGACTGCAGCTCCTGGCTGACAAGGTGCAGGTGATGACCTCCTCCCTCCGCCCCTGCCATTGCTTTCATGTCTTAGAGCAAGGGGGTTAATAATTTTGCAGTGGTTTCAAATCACACAACTGGAAATTGCTCTCAAGGTCCAAAATATGGCCTCAGCCTTACTAGGGGCTGTGTGCTTCCAGTCGGAAGGGGAACCCCATGTAAGTGCCACCTAGTATCTAAGGAAGCATATGTGTAGGCAATCGGACATCAACACCTTGACAGCTTCCCTGGTGACAGCTGGCCTCCATTACCTGTTTGCTGTCAGCTCACAGGGTGACCTGTTACACAGGGATTTAAAGAACAAGTCTTCTGCCAGAGCTGCCACAGGCTGAGAAGACAAGGCAGGACTCACTATGCTACGAACAGGGCAGGCCAGCAGGAGCAAGCCAGGGGAGCAGTGGGTTGCCTGTCTCAGCTGCACTCACTCCCAAAATCCCTGCATCTGTCCATACTCGTGCCACCTTGTTCTTCCACCTCTTTCCAGGACTGTAAGCAGAGTGGCTACACACCTGGATTTTGCTTACGCTGCTGAGAGACCTGGAGCCAGCTGCCAAGCACCCAGTTACGGCTCTTCAGTTGGCAAACAGCAACTCATTAATTGCCACAATTTACCCTCAGCAAGAAAATGGATCCAATTCTTCTCCCAGCTCTGTTTCGGCAGTTGCACAACTCAGAGAAACTTATGGGAGGGGAGGATCTGGCCCCTAATCTCCCTAGGGAGTCACAGTTGCTGCTTGGAGCTCCCCCTCCCAAATCCTCTAAGCTCTTGGGCAGTTTTCCTGTTGTAAATTGCCCTGAAAGTATAAAAAAAGATCTGTCGAGGCAAGCTTGGCTGAATGTTTCATTGTTCCTTTGTATCTAAACACGTGGAAGCTGATTTACTTCTGCTGTCGTCCAGTTAGAGAGGAAAAACTGCTGTAAAAAGAATAAAAAAGCACCTCTGGAAACATAAGGGAAAACAATTGGTGTTTGAACATGAATGGCCATAAACCCAAAGAGAACCATGTCTGACAAACAAGAAAAAATGAAATAGATTTATTCCTGCTATATATAAAGCAAACTGTATGTTTTTAAACCCATAAGGACAAATGTCCTTTGTTTTCAATTCATGTTTGAAAACAGTGGCATTGGTGGCAAGGAGAAACAGTTTTAATGCCTTGCTGGGGGAGGACGGCATCAGCACTTGCCATCTTTGTCAGCAAACCATTCCTCAACCCCAGCGAGCAGCCAGGCCCCTCCCATGCATGGCCAGGGTGTGCTTGTACTTATCCTGAAAGCCATTCTTCCCTCTGTCCCTTCCCAGCTGTTGAGTTCAGTGTTTGCTCCGAGGTCACTGAATAAGCCTGTTCGACAAGCACAATGCTTATTAACACTGAAATATTCCTAAGCTGATCCTGTGAGTTTTGACAGTGCCACCAAAGATATGCTAGTGCAGTGTTTCTCACCAGGCAGCAACTGCAGAAACCAAACATAGCATGATAACTACAGATGTATTTTCATGGCTTGTGGAGGGCTTTTTACTGAAAGTACAAGAATAAGGTCTAATGTATGCACATGCCTTTGCTTGATTTCTTAATTGTTCTTCCACAATCCACAAGAAATGCAGCTTCCAGCAAGAGATGATTTTGGCTTTGCTATGAAAACAGCACAAATTAATTGCCTGGACAATGCTCCTAGTCATATGATTTAGCTTTAGGTAGCCCTGAGAGGAGTGAGGAGTTGGACTCAATGATCCTTATGAATCCCTTCCAACTTGAGGTACGATTCTATGATACGCCATAAAATCTTAAAATATTCACTAATCGTAACTAGCAAAAGATGAGAATAATTTAAGAGAAACCACTTGCAACCTAATTATGCTTTTGTGTCCTCTGGCAGTGGGAAAAGGCTTTAAAATGTGGGTACCATGCAGGTTCTTTTATATTGCCAGAAAGATGTATGTGAGTACACATGTCAGTGCAAATAACCATGGTCTTCTGTTGCAGTAATTTGAAATTATATGCCATTCTTTCATACCTCCTGGAAAAGGGACAATTAAGCAAAGTTCTAAATGCAGCAGTCACCTACCATTCCCTCTAGATTTCATAAAGGATGAATCTTTTGTCAAAATTAAGCTTTCGCTATTTTGCTGTTCCTGTAAAATGTGCAATTCAAATGCAACATTCAAAGGGGGGAAATGCTCCTCAGAATCAACTTTCTCTCTCTAGCTGTTTGATGGTAATATCTGCTGCAGTGGAAAGGACTGGGCAGCAAGCAAGTGTACTGTGCTCCTAGTCTGCCTTCCTCTTATGATACTGTTAATCAGATTTTTTTTCTATATACTCAGTGTATTTGCAAAGGACTTTAAGGATATTGTCTTCATACAGTTAAACAAACCCTGAGTGCTGATGTAGATTATATAACATTACCAGTGAATGGATAAGAACAACAAAAGATAATCTGTTTACCCATTCCAATTGCAAAACCGTCCTGCTGGATGACTTTAACCTGTCACTTATTGTTGGTGTAACGCTGAAGTAACCTCAGTGCTGTAACTCCACATCTACAGCAACACAGGTGAGAGAACCAGAATGCCTGCCTCATTTTGATATAAAGTGCTCTGGACATGTGTTACATCAGGCAATGGTTTGTACTGCCTGTGCAGTCTTCACAGGTAACACATCTCTGCTTCGAGGTGCAATCATTTTTAGACAAATGCCATATGACCGGGAGAAGTTGAGGAGTGAACCATGAAGTCAGTAGTATTGGAAACATGCCTTGCACTGGAAATCTGTGAGAAGGAAGAGACATGGGTTTATACTTAGAAGACCAGGAGGGCTTCTCCAAGTACTGCAAATGGTCTAGGAAAAGGGCATCAAGCTGGAAGTTGGAAGCAAGCATCAGTAGGAGGAAGGATATGAGGGTATCACTCATCGCAAAGTGGGCATAGAAGGAGATACGTATGCTCTGCTCTGCGTCAGCTAAAACCAAGTTGCTGATGTGACTACCAATGTAACCTGACACAGGGAAAGGCCCCGGAAACATAGAATCATAGAATAGTTAGGGTTGGAAAGGACCTTGAGATCATCTAGTTCCAACCCCCCTGCCATGGGCAGGGACACCCCACACTAAACCATGCCACCCAAGGCCTCATCCAGCCTGGCCTTGAACACTGCCAAGGATGGAGCACTCACAGCCTCCGTGGGCAACCCATTCCAGTGCCTCACCACCCTCTCAGTAAAGAATTTCTTCCTTATATCCAATCTAAACTTCCCCTGTTTAAGTTTGAACCCGTTACCCCTTGTCCTGTCACTGCAGTCCCTAATGAAGAGTCCCTCCCCAGCATCCTTGTAGGCCCCCTTCAGATACTGGAAGGCTGCTCTGAGGTCTCCACGCAGCCTTCTCTTCTCCAGGCTGAACAGCCCCAACTTTCTCAGCCTGTCTTCATGAGGGAGGTGCTCCAGTCCCCTGATCATCCTCGTGGCCCTCCTCTGGACTTGTTCCAACAGTTCCATGTCCTTTTTATGTTAAGGACACCAGAACTGCACACAATACTCCAAGTGAGGTCTCATGAGAGCAGAGTAGATGGGCAGGATCACCTCCTTCGACCTGCTGGTCACGCTCCTTTTGATGCAGCCCAGGATACATTTATAGGTACAATCAGGTTTGTTGGTACAAATTTGAGGAAGTATGAGAGCTCCTATTAAAACTCCTTTGTCTTCCATCCTTTCTCTTCCCCTCTGTGCTCCTCCCCCTCTCTCTGTTCCTCTTGTCAGCTTGGGCTAGGACCATGCAGGGAATAAGCTTACTGTACGTTTTCTGTGCGTATATGGCCAACCAGGTCTGTTCACTTTTCTGTATATGAGCCCAATACTCTTTTTCCATCTCGTGGATAGGGTTAGGTATCTCCGTGTTTGAAAGCAACCACTACTTCCATCAAAGAGCTAGTTAACAGGCTGCTAGAGAATTGTTGCCCAAGATGTGGGCTGTACCTATTAATAAGGTTGTAAGACATGATTGGGAAGGTAGCTGGGGCATGAGAAAGATCAGCTGGAGGTAGATTAATACATTATTTGAGTAGTTAGGGAGAAAGGTATGAATGACTGAGTTTGCCTAGAGCATAAGCATGGAGCAAAACCATCTAAAAGGCTGCTGTATAGCCAAGTCAGTAGGAAATACTGAAGTTTTCCTTACATCCCACTTAATCAAGGTTGTTAGAGAATCTTGTGTCCTCTCAGGAGTTCTGTGTGACTACTGAGAGAGCTGGGCAGGCTTCACCCTTTTGCCAAGCAACACAGCGAGATGGCTGCAGCTGGTCTAGCAGTCTTCTGTGCAATGCTATTGTGTTTGAAGGGCTCGCACAGGAAGCTGAAGACTTCAGTTCAGTTGCATGCTCAGCCACTAGCAACCACCCCGCAGGAGGAGCCACTAGGCTTGGTCAAGGCTCTCTCGAAAGGAGGCCATGTGTAGGCCTGGTGACTGGGAGTTTACCTGCCAGGGAAGAGGTCTGAGTGGTCCATGTTCTTTTCTTCTGTAGTTTACTTGTGACTGCTGAATGACTGTGAATACTGGTCCAGGCCCCAAACCCCAGGACTCCTGACCCAGCACCTGCCTGCTAGGATGCAGCCCTTTCTTTCTCCTATGCCCTCTTCTCAATTAACCTTCAATTGTGCAAGAGCACAGCTTCTAACCCGCAAGAAGCTGCCTGTCTTCGGTGCCAAATCATACCAGAGACTGTTTTCTCCCTGGCAGATGTGAATGCTCAGGGAAAGAACATGAGAAAAAGCTGATACAAAACGATTCTTCCCTGACATATTTCCCACATGCCAGCAGCCTGTGGTTTGGGGATTTCCTTGCCACGTCAACCAGAATGCTGAGTATTAAAGCAGATAATAACAGTAATAGTAATGACAATGATGTTGATGCCACTATCTAACAACTGTAGCTACATTTTTTCCATTGATTTGGCTAATCACCTGCCAAAACCTGCCTCTATAACATCTTGCAGTGATCAGTTCCACAGTTAACTTAGTCGATTTAATTCTACATACACCTATCATATTAACCCCTTCACCCCCCAAGATGTCTATTCTCCAAGAGAAAAACTTCTAACTTATTTGTCTCCCTTGTTACAAAAGACCTTATAGTCTTCTTAAAACCCCCTTTGGCCTTGGTCATCTCTTGCTCTCTTTTATGCTTTTTGAGGTTAGGCAGGAAGAACACTGCGCAGTAATGAAGATGTCAGCACATTGCATATTTTTACAGGGGTTTAAAAACATCATTTGTTTTGTTCTCTGTGGTAGCAAAGTCCAATAAAAAAGATGGAGACTTTCCATCCTGTCCAGATACCCTTTTAAAAATATGTTAAGGAATTTGTTTAGATACTCTATGTGAAGATGATGTGCACTTGAATCCTCTGAGGCAGCAGAGCACCTGACCTTCCACTTTCTGAGGAGTGCTCTCAACACAAGGGTCTCGTATGAACTTTGAGACATCTTTTTCTGCTAAGCCCTTCTTGAGATAAAGAAAGCAACCACAATTGCAATTCGTGGATTGCCGTTGCTTGTTGCCTACCTTCCAAACTGAGTCCCTCTGTCTGGGACTTGGGGATTGCTGGTTTGGGCAGTTGTGTTTTAAGCCTATACAGGTCTCTTGGTGCTCTATCTAGAGAAGTGTGCTCTGAGATGCCTGGGAAACTTGGAGGTCAAATGTGAGAGGAGTCTGGAGCTCAGACCTCTGCAGAAGACAGCAAAGGAGCAAGGGTCTGATCATAGAATCATAGAATAGTTAGGGTTGGAAAGGACCTTAAGATCATCAAGTTCCAACCCCCCTGCCATGGGCAGGGACACCTCACACTAAACCATGCCACCCAAGGCCTCATCCAACCTGGCCTTGAACACCGCCAAGGATGGAGCAATCACAACCTCCCTGGGCAACCCATTCCAGTGCCTCACCACCCTCTCAGTAAAGAATTTCTTCCTTATATCCAATCTAAACTTCCCCTGTTTAAGTTTGAACCCGTTACCTCTTGTCCTGTCACTGCAGTCCCTGATGGATAGTCCCTCCCCAGCATCCTTGTAGGCCCCCTTCAGATACTGGAAGGCTGCTCTGAGGTCTCCATGCAGCCTTCTCTTCTCCAGGCTCAACAGCCCCAGCTTTCTAAGTCTATCTTCATCAGATGGGTCTGATGCCTCGACCCATCTTGGAAAAACATGTCTACATAAACGGACTTGTACCACTCTTTATCTGGATAAAAATACTGCTGTAATCCTGCGAGGAGCCAGTGCCAAGTCCCAACATTTCAACAGAGACCAGCAGCCTGGTGTCCCTATCGAAGTGCCACTTTATCACAGAAATGCTTCATTCCTCTTCAGTTTCTATCCACCACACAGGAAGAAGAAGAGGGAGGATGGAAACCTTTCCTAAGGAAGAAGGAATTGCTGGGATTTCTGGAGAAGAGTTGCCAGTTTCATGTCCAAAACCAGTTCCACAGTAGCCAGGCACAGAGGAGTTCTGGCCTGCCTTGCTGTGTGCTGAAGCTAACAAGGTAAGAGCACGCAAGCATTCCTTGGCAGCCACTTGAGGATGTCGAAGTTGGAAGGAGTGGCTCAGAATTAGAGGAGCTTCTCTTTCTTTCTTTCTTTCTTTCTTTCTTTCTTTCTTTCTTTCTTTCTTTCTTTCTTTCTTTCTTTCTTTCTTTCTTTCTTTCTCTTTCTTTCTTTCTTTCTTTCTTTCTTTCTTTCTTTCTTTCTTTCTTTCTCTTTCTTTCTTTCTTTCTTTCTCTTTCTTTCTTTCTTTCTTTCTTTCTTTCTCTTTCTTTCTTTCTTTCTTTCTTTCTTTCTTTCTTTCTTTCTTTCTTTCTTTCTTTCTTTCTTTCTTTCTTTCTTTCTTTCTTTCTTTCTTTCTTTTGTTTTATTTTAAATGTAGTATTTTGCAAACAAAAAGGCCTTCCATCCCAAACTATATGCCAGCCTTGTCTCCCTTGGACCATCAGGCTTCACAAACATTGCTGAACTCTCCCTGCTATCTAATCTTCCCTGGCTTTCTCCTGTTCTGGCCACTCTTGGGTTCCCTTCTGACTATCTCCTTGCTCCACCAGGAACCCTTTGGTGGGTTCTCCTCACCTCCTCACCTCTCCTGCATGGCCTGTGTGTCTCTTTTTCTGCTGTCTACTCTCCTCTGGATAAAAGTGGAATTTCATCTGTCTGTCTCCTTGCTCACTCTCTATGCCAGACCTGCTGCTGCCTTCTGCCCACACTGAATTTTCAGTTCCTTTGAGATAAGCTGCCAGATAAGTGATCTTGGCCAAACTGGAGCTCTTCAGCATCTGCCTTGTTTCTTTTCTGTCTTCCTTTTTGGTTTTACTGGTTAACCAAGAACAAAAAGACAACACACATCTGTAGCTTGGCCACTCGTTCCCTGTGTCCAGGCTGCCTAAGCCTTGCAGAGTCTTCCTTTGTAATGACAAGTAATGAGTCATTTTAAGATGACTATAGGGCATCCCATGCCTGTGTCTGGCTCTTTACAGGTCTCTTCCACCCTTAAGCAGTGGGAAGCAAGGATGGCCTCCCAGTTTGCATCCTTAGGGAGCAGGGTTGCCGGTGTACAGCTGCAGAGGGGCAGGCAGCCTTCTTCCTCCAAGGCAGGCAGGGTAAAAGGAGACAGAGTTTATAATAGGAGCAAAAGAAGCAGTTGGTCAGGAGACTCTACCATGTCCTACCTGGGGAGAGGGAGGGAGATGGAGGAGGTGTGCAGAAGGTAAGACAGGCAAAGAGGGAAGTAATGATGAAACTAGCCTTTTTCCCTGAGAACCATCTTTGCGGCTCCTCTCAAATAGGTTTAGCTTTGCTTCTGGGAGCAAGCAGAGCTTATGGGAGCAGTAGGACAGAGCAGCTGGGATTTGCTGGGCACATGTGTTTTTTTCTCCTATGCCTACCCCCAAGGGAATCGTCAGGCAGGTCACAAAGCTGGGAATTTGGTGTTACTTCCTTCAGTCTTTCCTACCCCAACAAAAAAGTTTTGGAAAGTAGCTGCTAAATCGCCAGCCTCTGCTGTAGGACTTACTTATCATAGCAGCTGGTCTCCAACTGGAGGTATGCCATGAAGGCACAGCACGGGTATTTAGTGATTTCAGCGCTGCTTGCAGTATCCCCTGGGAGGCACATGCCACCTGTGGTGTCCCAGGACACAGCCCACGGATGTCTTTTCTTGGTAGGTATCATATAAACACACAAGTCTGGCTGATTACAGGTCCTCGCTGCCAGTGGGCTCCACCAGTAAAAGTTGTTTAGAAGGAATTATCTAGTACAGGCCAAGTTTCTTCATGCTCTGTGTTTATCCATTATAAAAGCTAGGAAATGGGTGTGCAAGGCTGTTCACTATGTCATCTCTCTCAAACGCTGGCATGGCTGAGAAAATGTTCTAAAGACAGAGCAGTTTGATAATAAAATTGATCATAATGAGTTTCACTTTAATTGCAATTAGAAAACCATACTCAGCACAGCACATCATCCTGTGGGCTCTTCTAGGTCAGCATCATGCCTCTGATTGCCATACATCAACAGGAGGCTCTAACTGTGCGGTGTTGTGGCATGCCATTGCAGCAGCAAACACGCCTGACACCAACGTTTTCATACTAGAAAAGTCTGTTGGCTGCACTAGGACAAAAGGGAGATAAAACCTCCCTTTCAGGACGGAAGCTGAGCTGGAAACAGAAACCAGCTCTGCTGATGTTCTGACTGGTGATGTGCCTGGCAAATCGTGCCCTTCAGGACAGCATGGTCCTGAAGGAAGTGCTCCTCTCCCCCAGAGAACAGCTTGCCCTGGTATATCTTAAACTGCATTACAGGGCTTTGTGCAGACATGTGAGCACAGAAGGCAGCTACTGAAAACCAGAGCAGCCTGCAGAGCTTTTCCCCTGTATACCCTTGTTGCACAGTTTGAACCTCCTGAGTTTCCTGTTGTGTGGATTTTGCTTCTCCAAGGTATGGTGAAAATTAAAGGCTTGTCCTAGTGCTGGGTTTGGATTCAGGGCAGCGTCATTCTATCAGCTCACAGCAAGGCCAAAATACGCTGCATTGCTGGAAGCTGGAGTCACAGACAGAGAGGATCTGGCCCACCCAGCCATGACACATCATCAAATCCTTGTGGCCTGCATGGGAATGGGCAGATAGCAATAACATCACATGTGCTGGGATGATTGGGAAGTGGGAAGTCAGAATGAGTTTCCAGGAACACATGGACACTCCCTTCTAGAGCTCTGCTGTTCACCTGTGCCTCTGGAAATGCCCTATCCCTGTCCCAGCAGAAGCAATGGGATTTGTGCCAGTCAAGCCGTGGCATAAGTAGAGTGGAAAGACAATTTGAAATGTGTTATTTTGTGCCATTCTCTGAGGAACCTGTTGTGGTTTAAGCCCAGCCAGTAACTCAGAACCACGCAGCTGCTCACTCACTCCCCCCTCCTTCCTCCCCCCCCCAGCTCCCGGAGGGATGGAGAGGAGAATGGAAAGAATGTAACTCCCATGGGTTGAGATAAGAACATTCCAGTAACTAAGGTATAACACAAATCACTACTGCTACCACCAATAATAATAATAATGATAAGGGACATAACAAGGGAAGAGAATACAACCACTCACCACCCGCCAACCAATACCCAGCCTGACCCAAGCAGTGATCTAACCCTTCCGGGTAACTGCCCCCAGTTTATATACCGGGCATGATGTGCTGTGGTATGGAATACCTCTTTGGCTAGTTTGGGTCAGGTGTCCTGCCCCTGCTTCCTCCCGGCTTCCCCTCCTCCCTGGCAGAGCATGAGACTCACAAAGTCCTTGGTCAGACTAAACATTACTGAGCAACAACTAAAAACATCGGTGTTATCAGCGCTGTTCTCAGGCTGAAAGTGAAAAACCACAGCGCTGCACCAGCTACTCAGAAGGAGAAAAAATGACTGCTACTGCTGAACCCAGGACAGAGGCCCAGACAGATCTGGTTTTAAACAGTGAGTGAAGTTTGTTGTCTAGAATTGATTACTTTAAGAGCAAGACCTAACGGCATTTGAAAGGGGAATCCTCCTCTCCACCCCACATGGCTGTTCAGGATGTTTCATGTCTGGCAGTGCTTGGATGTTGCACATTCTAATTCAGATGGTGGCAGGTTTGCTCTCAGCAGAGCAACTGTGCAGCTGAACTGAACCTCTGCAGGGGACAGGGTGGTCTATTTCCAGCCTGTGCTGTTGCACACCCTCTGAAACACACACCGGGTCTGCCCTGCTCTGGGACGTTTGCACACCCCGGCAACCCGGAGGGCTCGTGGCCAGGGTGTCCCGCGGGGCAGCCCCTCTCCTGGGGCAAAGGCAGCAGGGAGGGTGCATAGTCACTGGGGCACCAGGACGTGAAGAGGTTTGCACCGGCCGCAGAGACTGAGGCTGAGCCCAGGAGTAGGAACTTGGGCCAAAATGGGCAGAGGGTTTGGACCTGAAATACCGCTGTGGCTCTGCCTCCTTTTTCTCATTACACCCCAGAGAACAGTTAATTTTCCTCCTCCAGCCCGCTGCGCTGTTGCTTAACTTAGGAGGACACCTAGGGCTGGCCCTGGGCGTAGCAGTGAGCTTTTCCCTGCCTCATCCCTGCCTGTGCCACCAGCACGCCCCGGCGGGAGCCCTGGCTCGTTTTCCACTCTCCGTGCCGGAGTTATTGCTGTTTGCTTGGCGATGTTAACACTGCTGTAGCTCAGGGACCACATCAGAGTTTATATTGCGCTGCTCTAGTTCACCCCGCAGCGGTGGGGAATTACAGACAGACATCGTTCGTACCAAGGAGTCCAGTTTGTGCCCGAGGCGAAGCACCACACAGACACATCTCCTGCTCACCAGCATCAGGGGCGTCCGGAGACCCAGCTGCCAGCGTGGCCTCCCGCCAGTAACATCTATCCTACTGGCGTTTAAAAACAGATGTGCTATAGCTGATGCCAGAGGCATGAGTAATGCACAGGAATGCTGCAGGGTGGGGTGAAGGGTATGACATGTGGGTGATGCCAACCCTTGCTTCCCCTCAGTGGAGAGGGTTTTTTGTCTAGGAGGCTTTCCTGTTTTTCATTAGGCAGCTGTGTGACAGTCTCCGGGCAAGGAGTCCCAGTCCTTACACTGCCAAGGAGAATACTGCAGGTTCTTGGCCTCTGAATGCCCATGCTGTGAGTCAGCTGGCAGGGATTAGATGTCCAGCACTGCCAGATGGAATGGATGGGAAGGCATATAGTCCAACCTAGTAAATGGTTAAAGGGAAAGAACAAACCTGGTTTTAAAAGCTTGAGGTTATCTTGGCACAGCTGCTTCCCCAGCGCAAATCAGAGAGTGAGGAGAAAGTGGGATAGGCTTCACCCCTTTATGTGTTCTTCCCTGCTGCCCCCAGCCTCTACTGAACATGACCTGCCAGAGCAACATACACAGAGCAACTCCTTGCTTCCACACAGACTGGCTGTAGACAGAGAGCAAGGCACTCTTTAAGATGCCTTCATCAAAGTCTGTACTCTCATAAAGGACTGCTTTGTTGTGATCTAATGCGTTTAATAGGAGCTTGGACCTTCTCTAGGATAGGAACAGTTGTTCTTGCTTACGTGTTTTGTAAACTAGCAGTTTTCCAGCCAGAACACAAACTCTTGGAAATCAGTGATGAGGAGCCGTCAAGCACCAACACTTTCATTTGTGTTTTTTGAACACAACGTGCCTCTGGATATTGCCCTCACTTTGCTTCACTGGGGTCACTTTTACCTTGTCACTGCCATCCTGATTACAGCTTTCCCTTTAGGTCATGTAACAGGGGTAGCTGTAGGAGTATCTTTGAGATACATAACTAAATTAACATACTGTATTCTAAGTCAGACTTTGAAGACTTCATTGCCATTTCTTGCTTAACATAAGCCATAGATTTCACCCAGTTGTTTAATTTGTTGCCAGCATTTATGGACAGTCACACTTTTCTTCAGGAAAGGCATTGCACTGTTTAAGGGGAAAGGAGATGCTGTCACTGCCATCTCTTAGCTCATGTGATGGGAACCACAAAACTCGCTACTCAGTCACCTGCCCACAGCGGGAGCCACACTGTCCCTCTCTTCCATCAGGGTTCAAGTATGCTCATTGCAAAGGTCACAGTTTACAAATGTTGTTTCTCTACAAAGTGGCTTCAAGGTTCTGATGATGCATCAGGTCTTTCAGACCTTGGGAGCCTAGGTTTCTGCTGTAATGCTCAAAATGCATCTTCTGGCTTCTGTTCTCTTGTAAAGCACAGGCTCTTGCACTGCTCAGCATTACAGTCATCTTCCCATACCCCCTGCAGCAAGGGGAACTATTGTATTTCTGATCTCTATCTGCTGTCCTGGAATAGAGAACATCCACATTAGCCTGTTATTGCATGGGTTAATGTGCTGCTGTTTATCCTTAAGAGCCAGATAGAAGGGCCTGGGTCCTGGAAAGGAATTGCAGCAATCCTTTCCTGCTGAAATCCAGCTCACAACATCCAGATAACTGCTGAAATAATCTCAGCTGTCACCGCTCCTCTGACCAGTTTCCCATGCAGCAGGAAGTCTCTCACAATTTGCTATCAGCACACCAAATATAATCCACTTCAAATATTAAACAAAGTTATTGCAAACAAAAGGCGAGGTCATTTTCCAAGAAAGCCCAGTGCACCCCCTACAAGCTGCATGATGCTTGTTTCAGAGGTCAGATTGCTTTTGCAGGACTGAATTATCATACAAAGCTCTTGAAGCACCAGTACCCAGAAAGGCAAACTGCTCACAGAGCTCTGTGCACACACAAAAGGAACCACATTTTCACGATCTAGGCCATGATAAAAGCATAGCTAAAATAATCCAGAAATAAAGGCACTCGTACTCAAGGAGTTTGACTCCCAGGAGAAAACTGGGTATCAGAGTACTGTTTATAGACCTCTGGAAATCCCAACAAGATCTTCTAGCTGAGAACCGAGTTGAAAGCATAAAGCAAATTACTGGCGTTGAGCTGGGGCCAACACATTAGTGATTACAGGAAGTGCCATGACTGATGCATTACTAAGGTCTTTGAGCAAGGAACAATCATGTTTCACCTCAGGTGCTCAGTGCTTCTTCCTTTCCCTTTGTTCAGGTGGCTGTTGGAAAGGTCACTTATTTCCATGGAAAAACCTCATGACCGCAGGACCAGGAATCCTGAATTCATAACCCAAGGGAGCTTCTCATGCTCTCTGCAAAAGGGCAGCCAGAGCTTGAGGCTCGGCCCAAGGCTCGCTGCTTCACCTTGGAGCAGGTGCTGATACCACACAGCCACTTCTAAGGCATATTCAGAACTAATGGTAAAGCCTGTCCCTCCCTGCAGCAGCTCTGGTTTGCCCAGAGCCTTCACCATGCCAGACCATGGAGAACAGGCTGGAGCACATACCTTAACTCTTCACCTGGGGAATGTAAGCTCCTTAAGACACTGCAACCACAGACACCTCAACAAATAAGCAGCAGCTTTGTGTTTGACCTTCCTCACCCTTTCCAAAATCACACATGCAAGAATTCATGAGGGAAACTTTCCAGCCACATCTCTCAGGCATTATGACAAAATTTGCTTTCACTTACAAGACACACACTTGCAGCCACCTACAAGGTCAAGAAGGGTGACTTAATGTCAACTGAAAGGGAAAAATGACATTTGCTGATGCAGTAACAGCAGGAAAACATTTAACTATTGTAGGGGTCGTCCAAGCATAGCAGCTGAGGCCACGCAATCAGACAGATGCTACCATGGCAATGGCAATGTTGCAGAGGTGGTAAACCATTTTAACGTGAACGAAGCGAGTCTAGGCAAGATGAGCTGCACTTGTCAGGTACTGCACTCCTCCTTCTTTTAATCTGAAAACATGGGCTCAAGTCATGCAAGTGACCAACATGTACTGCAAATTTTATTTTTTATTTCCTTATTACAGAAACTAAATGAGCACAGGCCTACAGCTTGAGTAAAACAAATCCACCACAGCGACAGAGCTCTTCTTATTCTCTAAAGCACACCTGTGAGCACGGAACAAAGGCTAATGTCAGTACATAAAAGCTTCTTAGTGCACCCCTCCATTGCAGCTTCTCCATTAGTTCTTTGTAAAAATTCATTACACCGTAGGTATTTCATGTGTGCTTGCATAAAGCTTTGCATTATCTACCCATAATGCAATTCACTTCTAGAAGTCAGTTAAGAAGCTAAATCAAAACGGCCCCATTAGGTTGCTTTATTTACAGTTGCAATGGCTAAATTTTAAATACTTTACAGTCACTCCGAGCATCGACTCGCACTTCAAAGGAGTAGCTGTAATTTCTTTATAACTATTTTCTAGAGGAGATTAAGTTGTCCATACCTAACGGACCTAAACATGCTGACAGAAGTATTTATTATAATGAATGACAAATGAGAAACTCAACTTTCAGGAAGAATGAACAGATGTTTGGTTTTGGGCTGTACCACTGTTGCCTGTGGGAACAGCAGCAATGTGGGAGAACAAGCAGTGAAGGAGTGCTGAAGGACAGAGCAGGACTCTCTGGCTCCTCTGTAAGGAGAGCTTTATGTTCAGCTCTCATTTCCTCCTCCCTGTACCATGCCTGCGCTGTTACTGGTTTTTTGTTAAATCAGACAAATTTCTGACCCACAATAGTGTACACATTTACTTCAGCAGGGAAAAAAATAACAATGCGTCTGCAAGTTATTCAAATAAAGACAGATCTGCTCCTCTGAATTTTACAGTTGAAGGATGCAGGTCTTGTGGCAGCTGAGAAACTGCTGTAAAGATTAACAAAGAGGATGTACATGCATTTGTGTGTTCTTACACGCTTTCAAAACCCAAATGGAAGGAAGAAGTATCTGCGATTCAGGTAGGTCCAGAAGATTTTTTCCTTTTTCTTACACAAGAAGGTAGATTACTTAAGCACATTCCAGGTTAAAAAAATTACAGTAAACATTCAGTAACTGGAATGCATATAATATACAAGTACCATTACATTTACAAAGGACAATTTTTCTTTCTAGAATAGGCATAAAAAAGTTGCAAGCTAATTCACAATAACTTTAGATACAATGTTATTAAAATACATTGATGTTAATCATAAAAATATTTTACTATTTACATGTATATTGTATAAACCTTAAGAATATGCCCATTTTAGGATGCCTTAATGAATATTTAGGCAGATTGGCCCACTTTATAGTGCAGTATCCCTGTTTTGGTCTTCACACCATGAAACTGTACCAGATTCACAGTATCTTTGCTAGTGCTTTGCTAAAGGCTTAAACTTTCTTTTAAGAAACATAAATTCATTACAAAGAGCCTGTTTTGTTTCCGCTTTGTTTCTTATTAAACCCTATCCCCAATAGTTCAGGGCACTCTGCTTGGCCTTGTGCGATTTGGTTGCATTTCCAAATAAGGCTGTAATTCATTTCATCAGTTATCACGCTGTCTTGCTTGTAGTCTGGATGCTGTGCGATAAATTCCCTCATCCATCGAGCAACTGTCATCAGTTCTCCTGTGGGCGAGGGGAAGTCAAATCTCACAGTTAGACACCTACTTTAGCAGTATGACACCTCAAGTTCTATGCATTATGTACACAATTAATGAATAGCCCATGCTTTAATGAGAAACACATTCCAATATATATTTTTTTCCTGGATACAGCTAAACTGCAGTCATAAATAAGCTATGGCCGATATAGTCTAAAGCTCACTTGTTCAGTGAGATCTTCAAATTTTCAGATGTTGCAATGAGACAGTGCAGAGAGAAATAGCAACTGGAACAGGTGTTACCAACCGATTTTATAGCAAGATGTTTTAAATATGTCATTTAACAATCTGGCTTAGATGAACCAATAGACATCCCTACAACAGCTGCATAGAAATATATAGGTATATATAAAACAATTTTGTAGTTGATCCATCCAACTCAGCTGCTAGTTTTGCTCTGTCTACCTTGACTTACTATTCTTTCTCCCTCTGGCAGCTCTCATAGCAAAAACCAGGCAAGTTCACCATTATACCAGCTCTTGGTTTGTTAACTGTGCAGTAAGAAGGGAGAGCAGCCCAGCTCTCACCAACACAGACACCTAGTGGTCAGGCAGACCAATCCCTCCCCATCCTTTGCAAAACCATGAATGTTGATGAGAAGCGAGTAGAGAAACATTATCCTACAATGTAGGAACTAGAAGGTATATCATGAAATAACTGTGAAGAGCATTTAAACATGCAAAACTACAGGAATTATGTGCCGTTTGAAAAAATGGAAAATTAGTATTTCTTATTATATGATGTTATGGTGACCAAAAGCCTAACTGCGTGAAGACGGGTAGGGCAACAATCACAAAGTCACATTTGTGAACAGTCAAACACTGCTATTATTGCACCACCTTCGGCCAAGAACATGCTGATGCTGTAGCCAGCCAGGAACCAGGACAGCACATCAGGATCACTTGATGCTGCTGTCATAATACTGCCTTCATTAATATTTAGTGGTGGTCAGCCGCTGCTGCCTGCCTACCAGTCCGTAATATCACTGAGAAGTGTCAATCATGTACCAGCTAGACAAAGACCAAGAGGACAATACCTAGCTGTGCTACGGGGAAGATGCAACTGAAGAACAGATAAAACTACAACAGAGCAAGGTTAAAGCCACAGCAGCTAAGGTGCCAGAGTTTAACTCTGAGTGCTTTGTGTTCATCATGTGAGGAGAGAAATCTGAAAAATGGTCACTCTCCGTGGACATGTCTCATGCTAGACAGGCTGCAGTTAGGAGCATTTGATTTAAGATTGCGATTAAACTGGAATAATCCAAAACTCACAACCGAGAAACATCATGGCACAGTAATACAATACCCTAATGCCTTTTATTCTGGGAATACTGGTTCATAAGAAGCATCATTTAAAAATCATTTCAGCTCACCAGAGTTAAGATACAGTAATAAAAACTTACTACCATTCTGAACTACTGCTGAAGTACTGAATTACCAGGCAAGAGAAAGTCCTGATTTCTGCCTCAGCTTTAAAAAGGTCTTCTACAGCAATTTTCAAGAATTACAGAGGAAGAATTTATAAAGGAATAAACACTTTAGTTTAAAATTCAGGTGAGGTGGGGGAAGGAGTCCTGACTTATGAGGTAAAATCAACTGCCTAGCTAAATTTACAGCAAGGCAGGCGTACATGGGATGTGTACACAGAAAGGTATAAAGCTGCTGCAGACTTTGCTTACGTGCCCAGCTCTGAATTCCCCAGTTTAGCCTGCATCTTTTACTCATTCTACTGCTGCATTTTAAAAAGGAGCATAAAGAGTCATTATACTGCCTGTCTTCAAAAACACTGCAGCATGTGGAAGAAGGGAGAAGTCTGGTTTGCTCTGCCTTGAAGGAATTTTGCTACTTACAGAAGGGCTTTCTTATCAGAGAGCTAAAGACAAGGTCCCATGCTCTAGCATACCAGAATTTAGACTTATGAATGATTTGGAGTCATACCAGTAACACTAGGCTATTGGACCCAGTCCCACATACTCTTACAATAATCAAGTGACCAGCAAATGGGATTACTGTAATGTGCAAACTACTAAGAAGTGGAAAATACATTGGGAAAAGCAGCAGTAAGTGCTGAAAAGAGCAATCTTGGACTGGAGATACAATTACAGCTTAGAAGGTAATGTAACTGTATCAGTTACTCCTAATTTAAGTTCTAAAATGGATCACAAAACAATCGGAATTATACAGGACCAGATTTAAGCCAGAGAACACACTCCAGTCCTTTGCTCCTGTAATTTAACACTAAACCAGACAGCCACAGCTGCCACCAGGTTTACCCAACTGAAAACTACAGACCAGCCCAACTACCATCCAAGTAGAAAAATGCCAGGAAAAATCAATGTCCAACAGTGTCAAACATACCAGATGCTCTCTTTTTTATTAGCTTCAGGTAGTTTAGGATGGTGCACCTTGTGTCCACATCCACTTCCATGTTTTCAAGATAGGAATTCAAAATTGGGATCAAACCAGGAAAGACTCCTTCCTGTGTAAGAGAATAGAGTCAGCATACAAAACATACTCAATCTGGTTTCTGGGAGGGCAGAACAGAGGGGAACACGTTGTGCTCCAGGCAGAATTGGCTATGACCTTCCCATTGATAATTGTATCAATGCTCATTAAGGTGTACTCTTCGGCACTGGTGCCTGTCCCATTCTGTGCAGAGCTACATCCATCCACAACAGCGTTTCCACCTTCATGGATGACAAAGGGAAAGGAAGAAATGATTAGAAGGCAGGAGATGTACTTATCATCCACAAGAATGTTAACCAGATTGCTTCTTTTCCTACCTTTGCAGATATCTTTTCTAAAGTAAAACATTCCCTGTCGGACAGCATCTCTTTTCTGGGCCACCGTCATGTTTTCATCCACCTGGCAAAAGAAGTATTTCAGAGATTTGTGACATTTTTAGAAAAATCAGGGTTCTCCCAGACCCCCCAAATTTTGGTCTTGTTAGTTGAAACATCTACTATTACTATTTCATCATACAAGGTTAAGCTGTGGAGTTTTATTTCATTCTTCAGTGCTCCTGGACAAAACCACAAAGATATGATGCTCTGTGTAACTGGGTCTCCAGCAGAAAAAGTAATGGTGTTACATTAGAACATGCTATGCTAGTATTTTAAGTTTGGGTGAAAACACAGGAACAGCTGTGATTAACAAATTGCATCCCACCTGGCAGACTTCTTGGCATATTTAGATGCAATGTGAAAGAGTACAGGAGAAAAATCACACTTCCCTAGCCATAGTTTGCTGCTTTTATTAACACAACATCATTGAAGTCTTTAGAAGAGCCCTCACTGTATTAAGCAAACTTACAGAAACGGAATTCCAGTAACTTTGTATGGGAATCATATCTATTCCATACCCAAACAAACACCAACTTAGACTGCTAGTAAAGAAGTTCTAAATTGCAGGCTTCTCAAAAAGTCAAACTACAAAGCACTGCTCATATGTTCTGCAAATAGCATAAGCACTGCTCTGTCTTTCTGAATAGAAGATTTTTGTCCAAATTCTTTGGTTGGTATGTTCTCATAGATTCAGCATCACACAGCTTTCAGACATTAGCTTTACTGTATTGTTTTCCGAAGAAGGGATATGATCTACTGAATTATTTGTCTGACCTTTTCCTAAGGGCAATGCAAAATCTTCACTTCTTACCTTTCAAACCTTTGTTTTCAAAAGTGTTTTCATTCATTTGATATTATGAAACCTACTTACACAACAGGCTGTTTTGAAAGTTTGAAAGCACTGCAGTCCTAGTTGATGGGAGTACAACGCACTCAATCCGACAGCAAAGATTAGTGTGAGGTTAGCCCCATAAACCCGTATTATTTACTTGAAACAGGCAGGCTTACCAATGGTTGTGCAATTCTGTGCTGCATTACCTGCCAAACTGCTTGGCAAGCTCAATTCTATGCCCTCCCCAGCCCCCCAAAATTCTTATTAATGTTTTCAGCACCTCATCTCTTTTTCAGCCTTACCTAGTATTCATCAGTTAAAAAATTTGTGCTTTTGAGGTATTCCAAATAACAATGTAATTATACACTCTAAGTGCTAAATTGCTGCTCTATTTATGAAGTCTGAACTCCCTGACATCAGGAAGAGAATTTCTCCTTTTAGAAATCATACCAACTGTATAGTATGATTACTGTTAATTTACAACTTAGGTATTTCTCTATTTTAATTAAAAACATGAAGAAAAACCACACAGTTATGTGCTGGTAGTATTTTCTAGTATCTGGTCTGTTAAAAGCCTTAGCCAGTGCAATTCTGCACTGATTTTACATATAACATTGCAAAGCTATCCATTTTAAAAGACATTTTCAGGTCAGGTGCCTGAGAAAGATGATGTGCAAGGACAGTTTCACACAAAACAGTTCAACAATTGTGAGAACAAGATTAAGGAAAAGGCACATTTTGCATGGCCGGTCTGCCTAAACACAAGTCACAGCTCTGACCAGAATCAGCAGTATTTGTTTTCACTCAAATATACTGTAACATTAAGCATGCTGAACTCCTCCTTTCCCTCTCCATCTGATACAAGCAAAATAAAAAGTAAGACACAGGCAACAGCCATGTTAAAATAAGTGTCTAAAGTTTTTATTTTGACCTCCACAGGGCATTTCCCCTCTCATGTGTAAAATGGTGGAAACATTCCCTTTCCCAGTCTCAAAAGCAGTCTCATGACAATGGCATTTCTCAGCATTCCTGCACTAGTCAGACACTGTTAGGCACCACAGAAATTCCAACAGTACTTGCCTATAAACTTAATTCCATGCGACAGCAGTAAAATATCCGTTTTAACACTGCAGAGCTGAAATTGATTGAAAGTACTGGTACAGATAAAAACTGACTGAAAAATAAAATTGACTATTCTGTAAGTACACAAGTGTTATTAGTTCCTAGCTTGCAGAGGATAAAAATCAGACTTGATGCAAATACCTTGCATTTAGCTCTAATAGATCTGATCTTTCACACCTACCTTGGACAAAGGAATGAGAAAATCCAGTTTGTATGACAGAATCACTCTGGTTAGCAACACCACAAACACAACATATGCAGAGTTTTCAAAGTCCGTTAACTGGACCTAGACATGAAAGGATTAGAGATTAAATTAATTTAGTGGGAACACACTTACGGCAGTAAGTAAATACCTGGGAGAGTTTAAAACAATTTGATTTGAACGTTCATGTTGGTACCTGTATTCACACACACTCTGCTAGCAGAGATGGTGATGGACAAGCAGGAATCATCCAGTGACTTCAAATGCACAACACACACACATCCATCAACAATTAATCCAATACCAAAACACACTTGGATTTCAAAAGACTAACAACCTCCATCTTCAGGTTCATTGTGTAATTACAAATGTACAATAGCTTTTAGGTTTCACCTTTAAAAGGATTAAATTCAGAGAGCTCAGAAATAGTTATGAAATAAAACCACTTGTGAAAAACAAAACAATGACAGTGGAATTATTCAGTACCAGGAAAAGTACTACAGAAATACAGTCCCTGGAAGCTAAATGGGGATTTGTTTACTGTTGTTTAATACAAGCCTAATTCCTTTCCCCATCATTCAAAATCCATTAGCATGCTTTGCTCTGCTGCAGTGGATTCCCCTGTCAGTTACATTCCCACAGTCCATGTCTGATTAAAAACTGCTGTCCATTTCACTTGCATCCAACAATTCAGAGGGGAGAAAACACTGCATAAGTAATAAGGGTTTGAGACTGGATATCAAGATGCCTGGTACTTCTCCACTTAAAAGAAAACATGCTTTTGTGCGTACTGATGCCTTTCTTACCTCCATAGGTCTGAATTCCACTCTCCATCCAATATCTGAATTTGGAGGAGGTGGCTTAAACCTCATTGTCTGCCAGTTTGTAGACTGAATATTCTGCAAAGCACATGAAATAATCTGTCAGGATCAAGATATTCATCATTCTATAATATAATCAAAGAAAAAGCAGGTAACTAGAGCCCTAATATTTTCCCAGGAACAGCCAATCGAGTTAGAGAAGTGCTTCTAAACTAAGTGGCATGACTTCCTAAAAACCATAATATAACTACCCAACCTAGGAGCAAATACATTACACTTTCTCATGCTATTTTGTTTGAGGATTACATATAAGATACTAAGGGAGCTGAGATTCAGCTGACTTGATTAAATAAACTAAGGCTTGATGCATCCCAAACTAAAAATACCTAATATTACCATAGTAGTTATTTCGTAAAGCTGTGCAAGAGACATTTATAGACAAATGTAATGCAAAACAGTTTTTAGGAAGCCATGAAAATAACATCACTATAGTTTGGGCTCTTCATATTTTATTTGGTTTAAAGTATAAGCCACCACCTTCTCCTAAATAAATCGTAAAACAAATAAATAAATAGTGATTATAACTGCAGTCCTATGCTAGAGAACTAGTTGAAGTGAAAAATCCAGGAGAAACCTTCTTCGCTAATATAGCTATGCTCCAATTAAGCAGTACTATAAAGAATAAGCAATTTCATGTATATATGTATTAAATTCCTCTAAATCAGACACAACCTCAAAATGGTCGGATTCATTTGCATCATCTAGATGTATTTTCTCCTCAAACAAAGTCAATGGGTCTCGAATGAACAAGTGTGCAATATGCTGTGCCAAAAGGTGGTCAATACCTAAAAATGAAAATTCAAACAAACAATTCACACATAGCAAAGCAGGCTCTAGGAAATGATTTGTTTTACAAGACTGAAAACATCCAACTCTGCAATGCTACCTCAACCCACCACATCCTGTTAAACGATGACTTTGGGAAGGAAGGAAATGATTAAAGAGGAAAAAAGAAAAACCCAAAACAAAGCAGGTTCTTGTTTGGAAATGGCAGCTGAACACTGGTGTGGCTGCCATTCTTCCTGTTTTCTGATGCACCTCTGTGCCATGTTTCCTACAGCAGTTCTGCTCTCTCCACAAAGATAAAACATTAATGGGTCAAATGCTGAGCTTCTCAAGCTGGAACTGGGGACAGTTTCTGTTACAAACGAATACTTTTTAAAGAACTCTCAAGACCATGCTACACAGGTACTTCCTGAGTAGGAGTCACTGTGAGGGATGCACAAGGATTGAAACAGACAAGAACAA
Organism: Psittacula echo; assembly: GCF_963264785.1. Lineage (NCBI taxonomy): Eukaryota > Metazoa > Chordata > Aves > Psittaciformes > Psittacidae > Psittacula > Psittacula echo. Next base: position 83,596,314 of record NC_137738.1, on the reverse strand, counting down.
AAATGTAAAATATCCCCACACACTGCAAGCATAATTCTTAACCTGCTCATAATGAAGCAAACACTTACCTTCCTTTATTAGATGCTCGTAGATATCTTTGTCTATTGTCAAATCAATGTCATTGTATTTCTCACCACATTCAGATAGATAACTGTCTATGGAATCATATCTGGATTTACTGATTCTATAAAGGTTGTTCTTCAGTGGCTATATAATTTAAGAATACAATATTTAACAGCTTGTTAGCAATGTTACCTAAGTTTTGCTCACTAATGACACTTATGTGAGATTTATTATCCTATTTAAAACCCTACAGCCTCAATTAAAATTATCCAAAGCACAAGTATTAAACAGGCTTACTAGAAAGCAATCCTGGAATTATGACTGTTTTGTTTGCAGATGTATGTATCTGAGCCAAAAACCAGTCATCACACAATGATTAGAGTTCTCTAGTGGAAAGCATTATTATACCTATTGCAAAACATATTAACACACAGTTTCACTATGCACACATTACTAGAGATGCTCTTAAAATTGGTAGTTCAAAAAATACTTCAAGTAGGTATTTTTATTATATTCTTTTTTCTACAATTATGTAAGTGCCTTGAATCCCAATTCCTGCTTGGAGAGACTCCTTAAATTCTGACAACTGATCTTTTCACATAGTTCTAGTTTATATTACTGGGTTACTCATCAGCACATGCTATTTAATCCAAAGCAATTTTTGCTTTTTGAGCTCAAGCACAGGCTGCAAAGTTTCATCACCGCGGGACCTTCCAGCAAGCTGTAGAGGAGTGAGTGGAATTCTACTGGGATTTCATACCTAACTAAAAATATATATTTGCTAATGTAAATTGTACAGCCAAGGCGAACGTTCATACCATCTCCTCCATTTACCATGAAGACTGCCATGTTCCCTTGTTAGCGATTTTGATGAGCACAAGCAGAATTTGATACTAAAGGAGATTTGACTTTTTTGACTGAAAAAAGTCAGACATCTGCTGCCTGACATTACTTACCTCTAGCCCCCTTTCTTCTCGCGTTCGATCATCTACAGATGCAGAGATTACTCCCCAGCGACAGTCAATATCAGACACATAGCCTCTGTAGAATGGAGATGCAGCACTCAACGCCATCTAAAATAAAACAGCCTGATATGAGAACAAAGGACAAGCCGAAGAACCAAAAGCAAAATATAATCCCACTGGAAAAGGAAACTTGGTGATCCAGAAGCAATTCAAGTATGTACTTCATTTTAACGTACAGCCAAAGCCATATAGCCACAAATCTCTTTACTGCCATCTCCAGAATATGCCTAGATGAAGGGTTAGTATTACTCAAAGAGCATTTGACTCTTCAAATTTATTAAGTCTTCAGATCAGCATTTAAGAAATATGAAGATGATACAGGCAGAAGCAGTTTCACGAGGAATCAGCAAATATGCTGCTTGCACACTTCCAAACTCCAAAAGCTCACCTGGCAATCATTTTGTTTATTTTTGTTTGGCCAAGCACCTTAGCAACAGTGCTGGAATATACCTCGCCTGGAGCACGATCTGCTCACCACTGAGCCCAGACCAGTACTTCATTTTCATAACACCTGTTTATGACCACATTCTTACAAAGGGAACAGATTTAAACAACTTAAGCTGAAAACCTTTGTAACACCAGAGTTGACCCATTAAAAATTGCTTTAAGGAGTGAGTTTGTCTTGTTTTTGTGAAAAACTGCCCCAAATGTATTTCTAGAACTATTCAGCAGGAGTCTCATGCACGTGGGAAGGAGGGCAGAGGACAGAAGAACCAGACATAATTCATTTTGTGGTGTCATTTGGACATTAACTGAATCACACTGCTCATGTGACAACCTAGGAAGAGACTGACACTTCTCCCAGAGTACCAAATTTGTGAGCAGCATTCAAGTTGGGGGGTTTTTTTACACTAGATTCTGGTTTTTCTTTTTACATGTAGCAGCTTTTGCACAATGTAGAGCTGATGTAATAGAAGTCCATTACTTACCACAATGGGACAGATCGTGGCTAGCTGATCATAGAGATACCTTGCTTCAGAAATGCTGCAAGCTTGGAACGTCACCTGTTGGAAGAACAGCAACTCCTATCATAACTTCTACAATCATAGCGCAAGCACGGTATTCTTAGATTCAGAATGTGTGATATAATAAAACAATTTAAATACCAGGACTTTTAAGGGGGTTTACGTTTGGTTGGGTTTGGGTGTTGGTTTTGGGGTTTTTTTTGTGGATTTCGAACCCCAATTCTTGGACAAACTGTTTTCCCCATCTATCAGCAGTGTGCTTATCACAAGCTTCTTTCCACACCATTTCCATGTTCATTAGAAGATTTCAGACCACAACACTTTGGCTGTGAGGCTAAACCACTTGTCAGAACCAAAGAAAACCGAGTCAACATCTACAATACATGTGGGTCAGTAATGCACCTTTAGGACCTAAGCCAGGAATCTATCTGCAACAGTCAGAAACTATTGTAAATGTGGTATTGGTTTTATGTGATAGCTAATCCTGGTTTATAGGACATTTCAAGACTCCCTTTGATCTGGAAAAAATGCAAAAAATAAGTCTTAGTGTCTACTGTAACCTCTATTAAAAACTCCCAAAAGAGTTCAGTTTTGCATGTATTACAGGCCAGGACATAGTGAAAGATGGAAAAAAATTTATTTGCAGAAGCCATTGATGATGTGGAAGCCCTACCACACATGGGCCACTGCAAAATGTAACTCCTTTGCAACTTTTGGTGAAATTTGCTCAGAGGAGCATCAAACAGGAGATGCATTTCTAGTGCCAGGCCTTAGCTTCCAAGACTTCCCAAACCAACACTTCATGCAGTTTAAAAATGAAGAAGGGGAACAATCACCGCAAAACTGTTAAAAGATGCTAAACTGAAAGCCTCTCTCTCCTTCAGTTTACATATTCTAGATCAGATGATAATGTAGATAGGAGTGTACCCCTGTACCATATCATCATATCATACTACAGGCTTCAGCTCTAAGCCACTAAGTGATGCCTGCTGGTCCAGAAGAATGCTAGCCAAACACACATCTTCCTTTTCCATGGATTGCAATTAGAGTCCCACAAGACATAGAGGTTCTTCTCAGTCTGCCACTGAAGCCAAATCTAACCCCCAGTAAGCCGTAAAAAACCCCCCCAAAACCAAAAAAAAAAGCAACCCAACAACAAAACACCTAAACACCTCAAAACCTCCCGAGTTCACTGGTGGGCTCAGAGATGGATTACTTTTGGGGGTGGGGTGGTGGTGTAGGTGGAATATAGGATTTGTTTGAGTTTGTTTTGTTTGTCTTCTTAAATTTGCAGCCGACATTCATTAAAACATCCCAAGTTAGAAAAAGGGCGGGTGGCCGAGAAATGCGTCTATCCTTCAAGCAGCTATCAGAAAAGAAAACCCAACAAAACACACTTCGAAAAGACAAGATTATTGCTCTGGCAGAGAAGCAGCTAACTGATTTCTCATCACTAATTTCGGATTTTCAGCACTAGGAAGCTTGCATTGGGATGGAACGACAGGACACCTACACTCCTTCCCCTGACAGTGGTACTGGACTTTCCTTCCTGTTTATTTCAGATCACATTAAATCTGGGAATCAACCCAGTTTCTAGCCAAACACCCCATTACAGAGGAAAAGTGCACAGCAGTCTTCTCCAGAGAAGGGTTGCAGGCAGCACAAGACTGCAGAGGCAGCACCTCCCACCCCCCAGTTGCTGTGGGCTGTCCCAGCCCAGCTCATCAGGACATTATTTTTAACCTTGGAAACATATCAAAGTTGTAGCTTGGTGCATAATGAGAAAAGAAAGCAAAAGGAAGTTGCTTATAGCACCTGCCAGCCTTGTTTTCATTCTCCCTTTATGATAACAAGGCTAAAGTATTAGATCACTGATTACAAGAAGGGGAATAGTAAAACACTATTCCTTAAAAAGGATTTTAATATATTTTTAAACAAGTTCTGAATAGTAAGGCTGTGTTTCTTTTACTGATCTTTAATAAGGTAGTGCAAAATACACCATACCAAACTTAACACCTTGTAAAACCACGCAGTATTATGTATGCTTTACTACTATTACGTCGGATTCTCCCCAGTTTACCCTTAGCTAGAAGAAATCATACTCAAGGAGCTGTCAAGAACATTTCATTTACTCAGCTTTTGTAGTTTCTCAATTTCAAAGGGAAGTGCTTTGAATGGAGTTATTTCTGCCACTGCTGTGAAACAAGAGATTAGAGAATTTCCTTTAATCCCTTAGAGACTTAACACTAGCTACTTCCTAGCTCTGCTTCCAAGACTGCAGTGGCAACAGACAGATTTTTCTCAACAGTCAAATATAGCACTACTACCTAAGGTACCAGCCCATAGCATCAGGCTACTGCCGTAGGGAAACATTTAAAATAAACAGATATTGAAAGGATTAAAGCACAACACTTTGACTTAAGCAGAGAATACTATAAAACTGCAGTAACTCGGACAAATGAGTGAAAACAATACAAAGTAGGCACACAAAAATGGGAGAAAACAACCAAGAATGTCTCCCAGCACACAATAACAGAAGACAGCTACCCATGTGGATTTGGCAGCTTCATGGTACAAGCAGTGAGGAGACTTCTTAGCAGATCGCTAAACGTATTTAAGAAGTTTTATACAGGAGTTCATGTGGTTTGTAAATAAAATAAAACTACACAAAAGAGAAAGCTCTGCTCCTGCAGCGGCACAGCCTGCCTCACTGTGGCTGCAGCGGAATCTCTGCTCTGGCACCTGGAGCACCTCCTGCCCTTCTTCTACACGGACCTTCATGTCTGCAGAGCTGTTTCTGACACATACTCACTCCTCTCTCCAGCTGCAATTGCTCCTGGTGCAGTAACTTTTCCCCTTTCTTAAATACATTACCCCAGAGGTACGTTATACCACCATCCCTGATGGGCTTGGCCATGGCCGTTGGTGGGTCCATCTTGGAGCCATGTGGTACTAGCTGTACTGGACACTGGGGAAACTTCTAGCAGCTTCTCATAGAAACCATCGCTGTAGCCCTCCCACTACCAAATCCTTGCCATGCAAATCCAATACACCTGATTTTAAGACTAGATTACTACGTATAAGATTTAATTTGTTGTTTTATTCCCTATGTTGCCATTCTGAAAATGCATCTGTTGAATTAAGCTAGAGAAATTAGACATAAGGCAAGTCTTAAGAAGGGAAGAATTTAGGAAAGACACCTTGATGTATTTTACCTGAAGACAGCAGTTTCCCATTCCAAATCCCATAGCATCCATATATATGTAGTCTGGCTTAGCTGCCTTTGCTGCTTCTCCATCATCATCAGGAAATGTTTCGATAAATGGTGAAGGCGTGTTCTTATCTTTAAAGACTGAGTGGAAAATGCAGGTACTCAGTAACCCAGAGCATTAGACTGAACAATTATTTTGAAAAAGAAAAAGAAACAGACTGTTTACTTACTTGGTACATTTATCACAACCTTCTCTCCTCTTCGGTGCCGAATGTTTCTGGTCAGTGTGCTACAATAAAAGGAGTTTTATGAAATATCTGAAAGTTTCTCTTGCACTTAGTTTCTCAGCAACTCTCAAGGTTTCAGAATGTCAATTTTCTATTTATTTTGAGCATTTTACTTTTAGACACTTATTTTCCTAGTTTAAGATAGATCATAACAGATCCAATGCTGAATTTCTCTTCAGTAAAGCCAGTCTTACTTTAACGGACTTCACAGTACTATGCTGATAGAACAGGCAGAAGCAAAAGGCTACTGACATGAAGCATACAAGGGCAAGTGAAAATTGTATGCCTAGTTTCTAAATACAGTGATTTTCTGTCTCCAAAGTTTCGCCTTACAATGAAAACTCCTCTCAGACTATACAAGCAGCTTGACACCATGCTCCATTTCAGAGTTTCTAGGGCAAGTTGATGAGTACACTGAGATGTTGCTGGGACATACCTGAGTGAGAGCTGGATTAACTGTGATGGAAGCAGTTAGCAGTGGGATTTCAAACTGGAAACAGTTCTGCGGTAGCACAATCAACATGAACTACTGTACAATCAATAGCATCAACTGCTATGTAAAGTTACTTGAATGTAACAGTTTACTTTAAGTCACTTTGACAGAAAATACATGTCACAGCCATTTCTGTCCAAGTCCTTGTGGTATCTGCAGCAACAAGCCACAAAGCTCTCTATTCCAGTAATGTAAAGAAGTTGCAGGTATGCTGATGACATTTAGGCACAGAAAAATATTCAGCTTCTCATTCTTATTCCCTGAACCCTCTTACCTAAATCTAGGATGTTTATTGATGGCTTCATCTGGAAAAAACAGGGATTTTGAAGCTCCTCCTTCTACAGGCGTTGGCTTATATTCCGGCACTGTAAACCCAGGACACCCTAACCTATGTAACACAACAATGAGATCCAAACTGTAATGAAAACAGACTGTGATTTTAAAATGGTCAGATGATTGGAGATTAGGATTGTAGAAGACAAAGGCATGAAAACAGATTTTATCTTTTTTTTTTTTTTTTTTTTTTTAAACGCTTACATTTACTGTATTTCTGAAGTGTTTTTCAAGACTGCTACCTATGCATGTGGAATTGCCAGAAAGATATCTTAAAACAGTTGCCCTTACAAGGCCCTTACAACCAGCTTCCTGGTGGATGAAACAGACCCTATTTTTTTTTAACCACTTCTCTATTATCATTACAGTGTAAACATGGACCTTTACAATAGCAGAAGCAGGAAACTTCATAGTGTTATGCAGAGCACACATGCATTCTTGTGTGTTAGCAACTGTTATTAATACTGACATGCAGCTGCATTCTAGAGGGTTCAGGCTAATGTTGACTGCTGAAGTAATTTATTCCAACAATCTACCCCTGTTAAAAAGATGTATCTAACCAACTTTATGAGAATTAGAGATAGTTTCAAAGTGATACACACATCCCAAGCCTCACATGGATTTGTGATTTTAGAACTCAGAAAAATCCCATGGGAGAAATGCAATAAGCAAAAAAAAAAGAAAGCTATTAGGTGTAAAATGCAGAGATATTCAAATAGATTAGAATATAACCCTCCCCTCCGGAAACTCTGTTGTAAGTTTGAGAGTCATTGGAAATAAGAATAAGGAGGCTTTCAGTACAACTGAGACAAAGGAACATTTGAGAAGTTGGAGGTAGAGTTGTAGATTAATTTAGAAATATTAATTTCCCCATGCTGCACAGTATGAAGAGCAAGACTTGTGCCATTTCAAGCTCTGGTATTTGGCTGTATAAAAAGGGTTAGCTGATACAACTACAATCAAACTATTCAATATACCAGGAACACGCACATTTCTGGAAACACTGTTTATGGTCAACATGTACTTCACTATTGGTTTCTTCTTCTTGGTTTAAGTATGCAAGCTGTCCTACAAGATGTACACCCAACCTCATCACTTACATAAGAACAACATTGTAAATTTCATCACTCCTCGAGAAAGAAAACACCTTTCTGATCCAGGAGCGAGAGCTCACAAATTTAAGAACCAGGGATACTCAAGTTAGCTTCTAAACTGGTATTTATTTATTTTTTTTTTAATATTTAAGCATTTTCAGGTTTGTTCATCTTTAACTGAGTTACGCTAATTTGAATAAGCCTACTTCTTTACCTTTCTTCTATTAGCACTCTACCAAGTTTCTCACTTCAGATGCACAGATTTATTTTTATTATACACACATCTATACGCACAGATGCAGACAGGCATATGTACACACTGTTGCAAAGAGAAGGTAGCCAAAAAACCCAAACCCACAAAACTCCAGTCGAACCAACAGGGACTTGAGCGGCAAGATAGCAAAAGGCAGAAATAAGAAACTAAATAGGCTAGGGAGAGAAATCTCTGAAAGATGAAACTATGTTTGGGATGATCCACATGTAATAAGCTACATTTTATTATTTACTGGTTTTCACTGAAGTCCACTGTATTGCTCCTACAGTGATGCAGAAATTATTTATCTGTATTGACAAAGTGATGACCTCCTCCCTTTACTCCTTGTGAGACTGCATCTGAAACATTTGTATACAGAATTTATTGACTGACAATCTATTAGTAAGGTTGTAGGGAGAAAAAAAAACCCTAATTCTGTAACATGTTGAGAACTAATCATTAACTACTGGATTTTAAATAAGCTCTTATTAAAGATTTCTAGCACAGCTCTCATAAATAGGAAGCATATTTTGTCAAGAGTGTTCTCAAAACAGCATTCATGGGACATAATGCAAGCATTTTCATACCTGAACTTTGCTGCTAAGTCACATTTAGTACCATTCCTGCTCTCAGCAAGCATTTAGGGCCACTGTGTTCCATACCATACAAGAAACCAGCTAGTAAAGGCTGCTTCTCTTCGACTGCAGAGCAATTACTATTTATTTTTTTTTTTTTACTATTTTAAGCATAACTATCTTCATCCATTTGACTGACCAAGCTAGTGAGAGAGAACACAAATGCCTGACGTTTGAAAGGAAGGGTCACAGAGTACAGTTTCTCCAGGATAATGAAGCACATCCTAAATTTAACTTTAGGAGTCTTTTTACAACAGTAAAAATGAGGAAATCTATCCTCTGTAAGTGTGTTATGAAGCCAGGAGAGATGCTCTTCTTTCTAGATTCAGTAAGCACAGCATTATAGAAGTTTGAAGTCTTCATTTTGTAAGGATAATAACATTCCTGTTCTCCTGTGTGCTCCAAGCCACCAAAACAAGTTTGCATGTGCTTCAATGAAGAAGTAGCGTTAAAAAAAAGACCAAGTTAGCCATGTTTTACAAAACTGCTATTTATAAAGATAAAAGCTTGCAAAATAGGTAAAAAGAAACCTTTTGCATATGATTTTTACGTATGAATTCAAGACGGCAGACTACTCTCTATACAATACTTTGTTACAAATATTCAGGTATTCCCTCTTAATACAAAATCATCACAGATTACAAGTAACTTAAAAATATAAAAGATGCTTAATTGTTTGTCTTACTGCAGTAAAAATTTTAGGAAAAATGACCGGAGCATTAAGTCAAGGTACTTCAAATGAATTGTGTTTTCCTCTGTTTCACTACACAGTGCAGCTATATACAACAAGGACAAAAAGAGTGTAAGAAGAATACGGAACACTTCAGCAGCCATCTCACCTTGGAAATGATGTCACAGTGCAAATAGCCTCATTTTCTTTGAGAACAGAAGCGGCCTCTTGCCGTCTTTTCCTCATGTTGTCCTGCACAGTGTTGAATTCAGACATGGTTCCCCCATATGGCTGCCCAGGCGTCCCTTCAATCATATAGCTTCCATATTCTGGTCGCCAGAGTGTTGGGTGGCTATAATGAAAGAACAGCCTCATTTAAATATTTCTGCAACTTCAGAAAAAAAAAAAGAATTATTTGTGAGAATTTCAGAAATGAATGCAACCCGCAAGAAAAATCTCCTAAATTTGATCATTCAATAGAGTAACACAATGCACTTTCTAATGTACCTTTCTAATGTAAGAAATTAAAACATAGTTTGGCAGTAGAAAGTATGGCTGTATAGTGTAACAAGTAGGATTTGCCTATGTCAAATTTTAGTCACTTTTAGTATCTGTCTCAAGCTTTGTTCCTTGGGGTTTTAACTGAAACTGGAAAATACAGAATGCTCAACTGCTTTCATAGTACAAGGCAAGGCAAAAGTTACGCTCAATTTCTTCTTTCTACTGCCTGTGAATATCTATCTGGTTTTGTTCCACAAATTTATCAGGTTAAGAAATTAAAAGAAGGTTGAGTGCACCTAGTCACCCCTGAAAAGTAACACCTTCCCATCCCCTTTGGGAAGCCGTTCCACCTCTATGCAGCACACACGGCAAAGAGACAGTCACATCTCCCCTACTGTTTTTCTGGCAGTGGTAGTTTTCAGCCTAAACGCTAAGGGATTCCTTCTTGCAGGGAGTACCTCTCAATAGTACCCCTACTAAGGAAGACAGGGAAGCCTTACTGGAAGACGAGGCTAAGGTACCTAGAAAGAAGTAGAAAGGCCCACAGAACAAAAGCCTTTCATTACTACAGCAGTTTTTATGCTCCTGTTAAGGCGTCACCTGCTTTGGCTTTCTTCAGCCAAAACACTTTGCTGTCTCTGGCTTCATTTCTCTGTGGCTATCGGTTAAAAGGTAATTCACAGTTCTCTAGCTAGTTGAAATTTAATTATTCTCCATGGGAGAGGATGGGGAAGAATTGCCCTACCATCCTTACACCTACCTTCCTAATTCTGCCAAAAATGAGCGAGTGCTCCAACAGACAACAAGCTTCCACATACAGCCCTCGCTTGCTCCTGTAGCCACAGATACAGGGGCAAGTGCACACACGCATATGCTTTATGGGGCAGGGAAGGTCTAGTACCAAATTACTGTGTATACACAGACACAAAACCAGAGCAAGAAAAAAACAAAAACCAAACTGTAACTTCCGTGGGCTCGCCATTACATCTTTCTTTCTTCCAAGGCATAACAAAACGTGCATGGACTGCCTGCAAGTGTGATCAAATCTTTCACTTCCTGCACCCCAGATTTATGTAAAAATATAGTTTTAGTGACAGCAGACAGTTAACACTTTATGTACAGTATCACAGAACCATAGAATAGTTAGGGTTGGAAAGGACCTTAAGATCATCCAGTTCCAACCCCCTGCCATGGGCAGGGACACCTCACACTAAACCATGCCACCCAAGGCCTCATCCAACCTGGCCTTGAACACCGCCAAGGATGGAGCATTCACAACCTCCCTGGGCAACCCATTCCAGTGCCTCACCACCCTCACAGTAAAGAATTTCTTCCTTATAGCCAATCTAAACTTCCCCTGTTTAAGTTTGAACCCGTTACCCCTTGTCCTGTCACTACAGTCCCTAGTGAAGAGTTCCTCCCCAGCACCCTTGTAGGCCCCCTTCAGATACTGGAAGGCTGCTCTGAGGTCTCCACGCAGCCTTCTCTTCTCCAGGCTGAACAGCCCCAACTTTCTCAGCCTGTCTTCACAACAGAAAAAATAAAAATAAGAAACAGGAAGCAGGTACTCACTTGGGGTTTACCTTCTCCCCTTTGTCTTGCAGTGTTTGAAGAACTTCTTCACCGCAGAGCGTCAAGCGCACTTTCTTATTCTCATGGTCAAATTTCACTAACATATATTCCACCTTGTAAATAACAACAACAAAAACAATAAAATGGTCAGATTTTGTCCACAAACATGTTGGCATATAATTTTAAGGATTAAATAAATAAACAAAATGGATGTCAGAATGAACTTTATGGAAGCTTAAAACCCACCATTACCTGAATGCAGTAAACAGTACTGGAGATGGCAGCAGCAGGCTTATTTCATCTTGAATAAAGAATTAAAACTCCTTGAAATCAGCCTTGAAATTTTTTCCCCTCCATTTTGTCGTGGTTTAAGCCCAGGCCGTAAATCAGAACCACGCAGTCTACTTCCCCCCCTCATGCTTTCTTCCCTCCGCTCCTGGAGGGACGGGGAGGAGAATCAAAAGAATGCAACTCCCACGGGTTGAGATAAGAACAGTTTAATAACTAAGGTATAACACAAACCACTGCTGCTACCACCAATAATAATAATGATAAAGGAAATAACAAGGAAGAGAATATGACACCTCACCACCCTCCAACCGATACCAATACCTCGCCCCCCACCCAGCAGCGATCCAGCCCTTCTGGGTAACTCCCAGTTACATCCCCGGGCATGACGTGCTGTGGTATGGAATACCTCTTTGGCTAGTTTGGGTCAGGTGTCCTGTCTCTGCTTCCTCCAGGCTTCTCCTCCTCCCTGGCAGAGCATGAGACTCACAAAGTCCTTGGTCAGGGTAAACATTCTGACCAGCAACTGAAAACATCGGCTTTATCAGTATTATTCCCAGGCCGAAAGTCAAAACCACAGCACTGCACCAGCTACTAAGAAGGAGAAAAACTGACTGCTGCTGCTGAACCCAGGACACATTTCCAGTTGTGGATATTTTGCAAAGAGATTTCTGAATTTGTATTTGCCTCCACATTATTTTTCAGACAAAAAAAAGAAATAAAACACCATGCAAGCCATAGGGGTTACCTACAAACACCTCTCTGTAACCCCGAGTTACCGTCTCTGTTACTGACAAAAAAACCAGTCATTCTACAAACAAGACATCCATTTACACTCATCACTTATTGGAGCTATTTAAGGCTAGCATGATGCCTCATGTACACCATGACTGTTACAGACAGCATCAGTCCTGCTATTAACACACTCCAGCTTTCATCACAGCATGGGGGTTTCACCCCTTCTTGATTTCAGCTTTGCTGCCACCTTCTCTTTCCCTCCTGCCCAGCAGCGCTCCTTGCCCCAGACCACTGCCTCCTTGTCCCTGTACCTGCTCCAGGGTGAAAGCCACACTCAATCCAAGAAGTCACTAACAACAGCAGTGTTGCGTCCCAGCATTGGCAAATAAGCTGTTTCCATAACAGCTTATCTGAAAGCAGCCAAACCTGGAACACCCTCATGTCAAACTTTCTAATCTCCATGCATACTTGCTATCAAAGCTCCCAAAGAGACTTCTAGAGTGCTATCCAGCACAGCAAACCAACATCTGCCTGCACCTTGTAGCTTTTCAGTATTACTGATACAATCTACTTCCTGATGCCTACTTGGCAGGGGATGCTTTGCACTGTTCTGGAAAACATGAAAGACAAAACAGCCCCCAAGTGCAACGTGTCGCCTACCACGTAAAACCAGAAGTCGTACATGGAAATGCATCACAAGGGTACCGGCTTTGAAAACCCCTGACTGGACCAGCAGTGATACACAGTGCCTTTTGTTGGAGGCTCTGAAACTGGTGCCTCCAAAACTTCCACAACTCATCTCTTACAAACATCAGCATGTGGTTAAGAATTCAAGCTGCAGTTCCACAGCTAGAACCTGTCACAGATTTTGCACTGTGTTCCTCAGTTTGGTTTTCAGACACTGCCTAGAGCTGCATCCAGCAGCACTTAACCAAACACCACTGCTCCAGGCCCGGGAGTTCAGACTCATGCAAGATGATGATGTTAAAGTTGCAGCATACCAACTCATGGCAAATTCTGTTTGGTACAGAAGTCTGATGTGTACAGGAAAACAGCTTGCCAAAACACAGGGAACTTGTACGGTGTTTTCCAGCACACTGTAAGTGGATTTGTGGGCTTTGTGTTCTTTGGTTGCTTCCGTGTTCATGACAGAATTATTGCTTGCTACCATGACAACAAATATAATCCTCTGTTGGGATTTGCGATTAAATCACCAGCAGCATTATCCAAGAGTGTCTGTAATTCTACAGAATCTGAACAGACACTCTGGAGGGACTCATTCAGCAGTTACACTTGCTTTCTATATTGTTTTAAGGTCAAATTTTAATCCCTAAAAGAAAAACAGTGATTTCTAGTTTCTGTGCAAGACAGCATTTTGTGTGGTATTTCGTGGTTTGCGTGTATTATGATCTACTCGAAGTAAATACAGATGACAGTCAACCAGGACGCGTTCCAGTACTGATTTATTATCTAATACCAGTCTCTCCAGCCTGACCCATGATTATTGGAAAAAATAGTGCTTACTCTCACACCTTCCAGTTTCCACCACATTCAACATAATCTCTTCCTGCTTTGGAAAAGCATCCTCCTCACTCAGACCCAGCCTAAACTAGAGGAGGTAGACAATCACACAGATCTCCGAGTCATATAGATGCATGCATGAATGGGCATCAAGCCCACCTCATGCCTGGCCTCGTACCATACCGTCCAACCGCGCAACACCCACATGGATGGGCAGCAGAAGGGAAGGCAAAGGAACTGCAGCTGCCTTTGAGAGACCCCAGAGCTGAACATCTGTCCACCATCACATGAGTATGTTACTACGATTAGCCTCCTGTCTTAAAAACCCTCCCCAAGTATAACTGCAATGAGTCGGTGGTGAGAACACTCTGCTTCTCTATAAACCATATGACAAGTTCCACAAAAGAAAATAAGCCAGAAGTGTAAAGAAGTATTAAGCCAAGAAGGTAAAACCGAAGAAATCAAGATGTTTCATAATCCAAGCGCCATAGTGAATATTGCATTTATGCATCTAGCTTTAGAAACAGCTACTACTCTTGCCTCTGGAAACATTGACTAATCTTCAAAGCTGTCTTAACACACAGAAGATCAGCCATTAATTTTAATGAGAAAAGAAAAAAAAAATCTTCAGACAGCTGCCAACAATTCCAAGTAACCCGCAGAGTATCCTGCCAACAGAGGGACTGCCTGAATGGGCATCCTTAAAGAATTTAGTTTAAGCTCATCAAAAGGTTTAGCCTGCAGCTAGAAAGAGAGAAACAAATTCAGAATTCACACATTTTCACGTTTAACTTCAGCTCGTCATTCCTAGACTTCTCACATGTTTTCTACACACAATAAAGTTTGAGGACTGCAGCGAAGTTGAAAGCATCAGCATGCCTGGCAGAGCTTCCAGTCTCAAAGCCAAATATGTGAGGTTTCACCTAGCATTTAGAATGCATCATTTTGCAAGCTCTTCAGAGGTAGCTTTTTTCCAATTTTAACTAGGCTCCCTAGCAAACATCCAAATACATGTCAGGTCAAATTATTGATGCAGATGGCTGACAAGCAGTCTTGCTGAGAACCAGCTAGGAAAGCACACCCTACCATGGCAAGAAAGGCGGCCACTTTGGACCTGCACGCCCAGCTGGTGCTCGCCTGCAGCAAACCCTGTGCATTTCTCTTGCACGTGCTTCAAGGCTGCTGAGGACAGGAGGTGGCCTCCCAACTTCTCCCTGCAGACAGACATGCTCAGCACTGCTTCAGTGGGCCAACCTCTCCAACCAGCCCAGAGAAGGAACATCAGTTTTGCCAGCAAGGTTGCAAAGCAAAAGCTGTAAATCCACATACCCATACAGAGCATGCCTAAAAAAATCGTTCAAAGTTAAATGCAGTAAAAAAACCCCAAATAAATTCTAAGTTAAAGCAAATATTAAGAGTATAACAGATCTATCTGTGAACCAACACAAAGAAGAACTATTCTTTAGAGGCTTCCTTCCTCTCAACTACCAACTTGCAATGTACTGCACCTTCAGAGTACTTCCACACCAGCTCTGCTTCACTGCTGTAAGAGTATGCACCATTAGCGCGTTCTGTCTTGCCAACAGGACAGCACCTATAACAGCATTACTTCGCTTGTTATGATTACTTCTCAAAGTCTGCTACCAAGGAAACTCTGGGCTTTTGAAAACTCTTTGATGTTGCCTCTGTAAATACAACCACAAGTGAGTCCTTGAAGCCCCTCAGCTGGGGAGGATCCAAACCACTCTCCATGCATTAAGCCAAACAGTTGTGCTGGACTTGCCCAGTGGCAAAGTGAAAGATGATTGTTCTCTGGAAACGGGTAAACATGCCTGAAATCGTGTTTGAATGCCCAAGTTATTTGACCATAATTACACATATTGTTTCACACTACTTAAAACTGCAGAAGTATCAGTTAAGTGACTCTTTAGTAGCAATTCTAAGGAACAAGGGGAACCAAAGTTGACACACATCCCACATAGTATCACTGTCCAAATCCTTGTCTTGGCAGTGGCCTGCTTTCTAGTATCACAGCCCTTTCTCACATACACAACACCATCATGCTAAGTACACTGGGAACAAAACCTATCTAATAGTTGAGAGTGAAGCCTCTGCTCTAGAGTTAATCTTAAAACCCTTTTGACGTTCCAAGTATTTGCCACAAGGTATTTCTGCATATGCAAACACAGGCAAGCAGTCTGGACTTTGGTAAGCTCAGAAGGTGCTGAGATTATACAGTAGGGGAAAATAGTTTAAGAATGATGATCTGTGATCTGAAGAGAAGTTTTTCTGAGAGGAAAGCAGCGCAAGTCTGTATGCTCTCTACCTGTGAAAATCAGTTCCCTGAATTTACCTTTTATCACACTCCTGGTCATATATCACAGCTGTGGATGCCCCATTACTGGAAGTGTTTAAGGCCAGGTTGGATGGAGCTATTGAGTATGGAAGTGGAAAATGTCACTGCCCACTGCAGGGGGCAGTCAACTAGATGACCTTTAAGGCCTCTTACAACCCAAATCATTCTGCAATTCTAAGCGAGCCCTGATCACATGCAACTTATGTATCACTGCTGTTCCTCAAGGGCAATCTTATTGACAGTTTCTTTCTCCTTCCACTGGACAACTATTGCCACATATACCTGGGGCAACTATTAGCAGTCCTCTCATACGTACCCTCCCTCAGGCCTGGAACTTTAAAGAGAAATTGGAAATATTTTCTTAACACCCAGTGAGGTGTCAGAGCTTGTGTTTACTATTACCAAAAGTCACTACAACACTTAGTAGTTTTATGCAGTATGCGTCATATTTATGTATGGAGTAGAAAATAAAATTGAGGTGAACTTTCTTCTCAAGAGCATCAAAGAAACAAACCCCTTTTCACTAGTTATTAAGCTTCATTATAGCAAAAAACCAAACAAACCAACCCAAGTAGTTCCCACACACATTTATTGGTCAGCTAATACACTATTAAAATATCCTGTATCATTAAAATGATAGCCTACAGAAGAACAAAGTTTTAATAATCCAACTGTTCATTAAAGAACCTCTGCCACAAGTTTCCAGTGTTAAGATGGAAAAAGCGGATTTCTTCCACAGGTACACATAACTCTGATGAACATAAAGCATAACAGTAAAGATTTTTTTTAAATACAGTTATTTTCTCACCACTGCTGTGTGAAATCATGGAGCCACAGCAATAACCAACTCATACTGTACCTTTAATGATAGGTTTACTGGCCCACAAAGGTAAGCATAAGCCCTGAGGGAGCAGATTTCAGAGGAAAACAAGTCTGGAAGTGCCACAGAGGCCATTCCTATGCCTATAATGTGAGGTATTTCTATGCCTATAATGTGGCTGTTCCTAGCCGGCACATCCCCAAACCACATACACTGGCACATGGATAAGCCACTTCCATGCTCGTAAGATTACTACAGGTGTTCCCTGCCACAAAACAAATTTAAAGTATCTGCCATAAACAGCAGAACTAAGGTTCAAATTTACTTCCCAAAGTTCTTAATTTTGATCAAGCAGATTGAAGGGGGACAATCCAACGAACAAAGCAGCTTCCAGCTCCACACGAGACCGACTCCCAGAGACCATGCCCTAAAAACAAAACACAGCTGATATTTTATGACATTGACAATAAGCAAAAAACTAAGAACTTCTATGCCACACTAAAGACAACCATAGACAAGGAAAAGGAGGAGGATGCAGGGGCTCTCATCGCAGTGATGCACAGCCAGCCCCAGCTAAGTGCTCAGGCCTGTTCCCCCTCCCACTTGCCAATGTCAGGGTTGCAGATTTTCTTTTGCATGTGATACAATGTGACTAGAGGATGTCCTGTGCCACACATACCACAAACCAGGAAGCTGGATTATTAAAAACTAGAATCTAGAGGTTACAAGCATTTGCATGCTTCTAAAGAACAAGATGTGGCACATTAGAGAGCAGAGTGTCTCTGACTGCTGTACCATGTAACACCTAAAGTTAATAGGGCTTTGAAAGAAAAAAAAAAAAAAAAGATACTAGGGTAATGTTAACTTTAGATTTCTACAGCAAAGGCAACTTTGACACTCAGTTATGAATGTTCATAGATTTAAAACAAAAAAGAACAGGAGTTTTTTGGCACAATGATATTTTCTGTTCCACACAGGCTAGATGTTTTTATGTACTATTAACAGACCACTAGATCAACTGTGAAACAGGATGCTGCAAGCTTCTAAGTTGCCTCTTGCATCAGAAAGCAAGACCACAAAAAACACCCCAAAACCAACCAAGCAACATCAACAACAACAAAACAACAACAACAAAAATCATTCTTGCAACTCACCCTTTCTCACACTGTTAACTAAAATAAGTTGTCTGTACAGCAAGAAGAGGAAGCCCTGTGGCAAAAGAGGAATTGCAACAGACAACAATCCCGTGACAAGACCATAGCAATTCACTTGACACCCACAGAAAGACGTTCACTGTGAACAGAATATTTATCAGAAATATACAAACAGCAGATAATTTAAGCTTTGAGATCAGGAAGGAGGAAATCAATGCTTATAATGGGGATGGTTACTATTTAAGACAAACTGCAGCTTGTTTAGGAAAAAAACCCAACAACCAACCAAAACAAAAACCCAAACAAACAAAAAATATCCTTTCCAAACTGCTTTCAACTGAATTACAAAACTAGCTTTTGAAAAAGCACCTCACTATAATTTACAGCAAGTCCTGCACTGTCATACGCACAACACATCCAGCAGCAAAGTTTACAGGTAGGTCAGGGGTGCTGCACTACAACCTCATCACCTGGCCATGGAAGAACAGAGCTGAAGCAAAATAATCAGTTATTGGGGAGGTCACCACATCATGCACATTTGGAGAGCTAGAGGGTTTAGATGTAATTCAATTTAGGTTTTCCCTGACATGAGGATTAAAGCCAAGAAGAAAAACTAGTTTCAGAACTGTCAGCCAAAGCATCTAGTGAAGGAATAAACATGGAGACTCTTCAAGGGCACCCATCTTGTTCAAGTCAAGATTTAAGGAGTTGCATTCGCATGCATGAGTGTACTCATTTGAGAGGTTGCATATATATACTCAAGGCTGTCAAGCAGCATGAGCTGATGCATTAACATCATACCTTCAGACCCTTCCCCAGAAATGCCACTAAGATAAATAATAGGTGCAGTTACAAAACATTAAGAAAGCATTAAATCTATCTGTAAGCAGTCAATGCATTGTCCCTTTATTTAACCAAATAAAGCTCGGAGAGAGAGGATGAACAGGAAGACACGTGACAAACAACCAGATGATTCACGAATGCTGCTTCCCCACATGCTGTAAGCAGGCGAGTACATCGATTAAGACAGCTCCCATTCAGATGCATCCACACATGCCATGTTTGGCAGGAGCCCTCATGAGGAATTTCTGTATGAAAGAAGCCCAAAACCACATTCTGTTCAGGGAATTTTGCTGGGGAAGGAGGAGACTAAAAGTGATTGCCTTAAAATGCCAAAAGCTCAGATGTAAAAAACAATTTTGGAAGGTGTTGGGCTATGTTGGCTTTATTATAATCATGAGATTCCCATAAAAACATTAAAAATACAGCAATTTCTGCATTCTGTATATTGCAGCAATTTGTACAAAGTGAGAATGTGAGATCACCAGAATACTTATGATGATTTTGTATAATGACTTGGCTGATATTTCTTTTCAATAAGATCTATTATCAACAGCCAGGAAAATACAACAACTATTTTTGGTGATTCTGTTTTATAACACATGCAGTAAAAAGCTAGTTAGAAAGTTTCAGATGAACATTAAAGAAACCCCATGAGTCACTTGCCAATTATCTAAGTGGTTTGGATAGAGGGACATGCATCTTGCAGCGTGTGGAGTTTAAAGAAACCACAATAGGTTGTCTATTCTTGTTACTCATGTAAGTGTGTCTCTGCTTCAAAGCTATCATGCAGCATCTTGTTCCACAGAACATCTAAGCTTTCTAAAGTAAGAAATTATCTTAAAGGGACATCTGCCTCCTGTCTGTTCTATCAGGTTAGCCAAATTTCTTGCAAAATGAGAAAAGGACAGCATCTGTCCCGTACACCACAATGCTCTCTGAACCTACCGCTTCTTTTACCAGCCATGGTCCTTTCTTACCTCTGCTTGACCTTTTCCACATGCATACGTGTCTTTCACCAAGCCTCACTGTCATATTTTAGCAGAGAGGTGACCAGAACTTCACCTGTGTATATGAGGGATTGTAGCTGTACTTACTCTATGCTGCTGGTGAGCTAGATTCATCACTGTTATAAAATGTCCTAGACTTTGTTCCCGATTTTAAATGGCTGACAAACAGGAGCCTCAAACTGTGTGCATCTGAACCCAAACCTACTTCCTTAAGATGCAGCTTGTTATTTTACCATTTTGAAGTTCTGCAGACTGTAATGCAACATCGCTGATGATATCATTTACACATTGCTACTGCCCTTGAAAAAAAAAAAACAAACCAAAAAGCAAAACAAAACCATGCACGCTGTAAAGTGCAGCAAGACACTAATGCAACAGCTAGGTACCTGGGAAGAATCATTCAAAAGGAAAAGCAGCTTTTTTCACAGCCCAGCCTTTCATTAGGAAGAAAGAAAAGGCTTGAAAGAGTCTTGTATCTTCTAATCAGAGGCCACACCTTTGGGACATGCTACTAAAAAACCTCTGGCCTCTCATAGAATCTGAGAGGGGCTGCTTTGCTTCTTGCACGAGGAAGGGCTGAATAGCAAATGTTCATTTTAGTTCTTATTGAACTTATTTATAAGGTATGATTAAAAAACTAATGGATAAGGAAGGGAATGAATCTAAAGTAGAGAAGAAAGACCAAAAGAAGGTTTAAAAAAAAAAAAAAGAGCTAACAGGCAAGCAGTGCAGTGGCACATTTTTCACACTGCCTCATACAATTTATTATCAAACCCATTTTAAAGGCCTCCAAATTTCACTTAAAGTTTCCACGAAGAAAACAACTTTCTAAAAGCCAAAGATGCTTATTGTGTGCTATGTTCCGACACTGACAGGAACAGTCTGATATACAACAAAAGGGTCATTATGTCCAATTTCACTAAACAAGGCTGGGCAAGTCATTCACATATACTTTCAAATAAAACTGTCATGTTTTGCCCATGCTTGCTTTCTACACCCCTCCTTCTGAGCAGATCTCCCTCCAACATGCCTTTCTCAACATTTTCCTCTTTATTCTTCACTGTTTCTTTGTCCCTGTCAATTTTCCTTTTTCAGCTCTTCTTGCTTGTATTGTTTCTTCCCAGTGCAGATAAATGTCCAGCCTGGAAAACAAACAACCTGTTCCATTTAGCAGCAAAACAGAGTGCAGAAGACAAGTATTACATGCATGTATGAATACATACATATAGGTAGTTATGCATGAAGTGTCACGACTCATATACATCACAATATACATGACTCATATACATCACAAAGCAATGGCAGTGAGCCTAGCCAAGGGCCAACCATTCCACTTGTCTGATCCGAGTGTCCACATTAGGCTGCGAAGTGAAATTTAAGCAACATCCGTCAGCTAGAGGAATGCAATCAGCAGACAAGAGGCACTGAACAACACAGGAGACTGGTAATGTGCTGGCACAGAAGAGAGCTTTTTTGGGACAAAAGCTGGGAAGCAACAGAATAGGCTTTGCCTTACTCTCAAAAACCCTTTAAACTCTTTTGGTACCACTAACATCTGCCAAGCTGCACAAATAAATTGTTTCACGTAATACCTACTAACTCTACTGGAGTTTTAAAACCCAGTACAGAAAAAGTGCAGATTTTTGCATCTGCTGCACAAAATACTAATAATGAATGCTACTCTGCAAATACAAACATAAGCATATGCTGTTGGATGGGATAGGATGATGAAAACACAAGGAGACTGTGAGACCATACAGGTTAGTGTGATGGGGTCTTATCAGCAGATCTAACTGTTGACCAACTTTCATAGGCATTAAGGCAAGGATAATAAGGAAGGGCTTGCTGAGGGATAATGAGACAGTTCCACAGTCAGGAGAAGCCAAGCATAAACAGGGAGGCCAACTGTCAGTTTTAAATGAGGCAGAAGGATGATTAAGACACAAAAGACCTTTTCTTGCAAACACAGCTTCAAAGAGACCTTTAGAAAGATTTGATTTTTTTAACCAAGTCTTATTCTCTGCTACACTCACATCTGTAGGTTTTGGGTTTGGTGTTTTTTTTTGGTTGTTTTTTTTTTTTTTTACCATTGCAAAGGCTTCATGGTTGTGGAAAACAGTAAAAAACTGCCCCCAGGAAAGGCAACAGCTCTTGGTTCCACTAACCCTGAAAGCAAGAAGATAGCTGACTTTTCAAGAGGCAACAGAACCAGTGTTTTAACCTTTCCAGCTCTTAGTCAGGGGAATATGGGAGCACACTAGCGAATGCTGCCCTGCTATGCAAGTTGTGATGCTGCCTTGCTTTCTTGCCACCATCCTGCTAACACTTTCAAGCCTCAACACTTTTGCCTAGCACTGAAGAAACAGGAAGTATATGATCATTCCCCACAGTTTCATTCCCTGGGACCACAGGGAAGGTTATAAGCACCCCAAAGGACCATCACAGTCTTATAATGAGTCTTACAACACACATTGAGAAGTGGAGTCCTGCTAAAAAACAGATCCAAAGAAGAAGCTCGTTCTATACTCTAAAGCAACATAGGATTTCTTTTTCACAATGGCATCAGCTAGATGGGGACAATCTTTACAGATTCACATATCTGCCCTGAAAGACAAACTCAGGATGTGCTGAGAAATTTGAAGCAGTCCTTTAAAATAAAGTTAAAAAAACCCAAAACCAAAAGCCTTTCACCAGTGTCTCAGAAACATCTCTTGAACACAAAGGTAACTGTTAATTCTGATTTAATCTCTACCATTATAGGAGGGCTGTCATCTTCATTCTCAACGTCTATCTTCAAGAGGTTTTTAAAACAACAAAACACCCTCAGGCTGTGACTTTATACATGAAGGCCAAAGTACACAAAAGGCTTTTAATGAAAATTCTCCAATTAGTTGATTCACCTAAGCTGCATGTAAATGTGGCGCCACTTTCTAATAGCTAGGTATTTGAGAGGAAAAAAACCAGAAAACAACTTTACCACTTTCCCCACTTGCCTGTCTACAGCACAGCTGAAATAAGTTATGGAGACAGGTATGCTTTTGTGTTTGCACAAGAAGAGCAGGCTGGCAGCAAGTATGTGATACACTAACATACTCCTAAATGCTGTGTTACATAAAAAAAATAAAATTGCATAATACAGTATAACAAAAATAAGCAGCCACACCTGAGCTTATTCCCATTTGCTAAAATCAGAGGTAGGTGATAAAATGAGTTACCTCTCAATGTTCACAGGCATTTCAAATATGGCTCTTACCTCCTTATCAGAATTGTGGCTGTAATCATAGTAATCATACTGGTCTTAAAATTCTGCCTCTTGCCATACTGGGCATGACAGAAGAAAACTGAATCTCCTTAAACATGACACACCACCATTTACCAGCCGGTTCTGCTCGCCCCTTTCCTTCACATACCCCTGCTACCTTCTTCACATTAAGCAGAACTTGCTGGATCTCACAGTGAACCAGAGGAAGCTCTGAGTAAATTAACCACCCTAGAAAACTGAACAGGAGAAGAGTTTTCTGCTGGGTTAAGCTCTTGAACTCACATAGCCAGTAACAATGCAAGGAAGGCAGAAGAAACACGAGCCTGGAGCGAGAAGAGGGAAGCTGAACCTGCTTGCTTGCGGATCAGCCCTAGCTATCTTGTGAAATCTCACCCTGAGAAAGCAAGGGCAACTAGAAAGTAATGCCCACTGAAAAACGAGTATCCCATCTTAAAGATTAATGAGAAAACCCCCAAGCTAAGTCTCAGAGCAATAGGAAGGCTCTGCTCCATCTATATTCCTGAACTTAGAAGAGCCTCACAAACAGTCCTATCAGCATAACTTCAGTCATACAAGAGATGAAGGGACATAGAGAACTCAGATATGGATTTAAACTTCCTGAGCCCACATCACTGACTGCAATACCCTTCAGTGCAGACTAGACGTGCTAGCAGCATTAGTCCCTTTACAGGACATATTTTTAGCAGCTAAGCCCTTATTCAGTCCTCTTGAAAGCAGCTCCTGTGCTCCAATGCTTGCCTTGTTCAGTTGTGTGAGATATGACACCAGTTCCTTAAAAGAAGAACAAACTTTAACAATCAAGGTCTCTTGAGGTGCTTAATGGAACAGCATTTTCCTCTGGCAAAGAGCATCTGTGAAAACCTGTTGTTACCCCCGGATTCTCAGAAATACCTTTGCCATTCAGAAAGGAAATGGAGCACAAAACAGAGGCACACAGAGAAGCCCCTGCAGTCACATCGCAAACACCTCAAAGCGACATGCTGGACCACGACAGCACCATAATGAAGAATGGCTACTAGTGCAGCACATCCAAAGCTACTCGCTGTCTCCAGGGAAAGATGGGACCCTTGGGAAATCCTGATCAACAGAGGAGGGAGCTTCTGCTCCTCATAGAATGCTGTCAGTCTGGGACACAATTCAGTACACGCTTGCACGGCTAAGACCTGCAGATAAAGTTACGGTCCTCGGGCACAAAGCACCTGTAACAAAGTTCAAGTCATGACCTGAGCGACTGTCTCATCCTTGTTCCAAAGACAGGCTGACTTGTGCCAGAAGCCTGGAAGACTGAAGTAAAATAAAGGTTTGGCAGGTCCCTTTCCACAGGGACAAGCCAGGACCACAGAGGAACCTGGTGTGCGGTGAGAGGGGTGGTCCTGCTGAGCCCACCTGCCGTCCGTGCTTTCCTTGCTCCCCTTTCAAGACCAAGGCACTACCTTGAAGTTTAGACATACACATGTTTTAACCAGACCTCACTGCAGAGAAAATAAACAAGCTCACGGGAACGAGCAAGTGCTGCCAGACATCACCGCTCACAGCAATACACCTCCCGAGGCGTACCGCCGGGTTTACCGATGCCCGACGGAAGCGCTGAAAGTTGTGAGAGCGTTTAGAAATCACCAAGTAGCACCGGGGCAGCCGTGCTGCGCAGCCGGAGGCGGCGAGCGAGCGACAGTATGTGCGTTGGAAACAAAGCCCCGGCGGGCAGCCTGAGCGCTCCCCTCCCGCCGAGAGCCGCGGCCGAGCTGCGGGACACCCTGTTCCCAGGCAGGGCCCGGGCCGCACTGGAGTGGAGCGGAGCAGAGCAGAGTAGCGCCAGCCCCGCAGCCGCCGCGGCACCTGCGCCCGGGCGGCGGAGGCCGCATCAGGCCGTGCGGGTCCGGTGCGGTGCGCGCCGGGGTCTCACCTCGTCGCCCCACTTGAGGACGTCCTTGTGCCGGTCGCGCAGGGCGCGGTAGATGTGGAGGAACTGGAGGATGCCGTGCTTCCGCACGTGCTCCGCGTACCGCCGCGTCTCCTCCCAGCTCAGCGGCGAGCCCTGCGACAGCAGACCCATACCGACCCGCGGCGGAGCGGAGCGGCAGCGCACGGAAGGTGAAGGGAAAAGACGAGCAGAGCCTGCGCGGCGGTGGGTACACTCTGCGCCCCGGCGGCAGCGGGAGCGCAGCCCGGCGCCACACGTGACGGCAGAGCACGTCAGGCCGTGACTCAGCACTTTCCGCCGGCAAGCCCCGCCCCGGCCGGGGCTCGTTGAGGGCAGGCTCAAGAGCTACCCGGCGGTTGCGGCGCAGCTGCCGGCTGGGCGGCCTGGGGGGGGCTGTATCCCAGCGCTCACGGGACTGGTGAGGAAGGAGGTGCCTCCGGGGAAGCAGTGGCTTTGCGGCGCTCGTGTGCGTGTGCGAGCGTTGCTGTCCCGCTCACTCCCCGGCGCACGCCCCGAATGCCGGGGGAAGTGTCCCTTTGCCTCCTGCGGAAGGCCTGCTGAAATGGCGGCTTGAAGATGTCCGCCCCGACGGCGAGTGGGACCCTGCTAGCGGCCAAGGGTGCAGGAGCGGCGAGTCACGCTCTCTGGTGTGGTCTGGATGGGGTTCCTGGTGGAAAAGGACCCTGATGTGGCTAAAAGTCCCCAAGTATAGGTGCTAAAATATGGACGGTGGACTGAGGGGTGTTGTAGACTTAGTATAGATTGGAGCACATGTCTCAGAGAAAAGGACAGGTTGAATGGGGCTGTGAGCAGCCTGGTCTAGTGGATGGTGCCCCTTCCCATGGCAGGGGTTGGAACTAGATGAGCTTTAAGGTCCCTGCCTATCCATACTATTCAATGATTCTACGGATTGGATGCCTATGGATGCCTCAGGTGGGTGGAGTGAGACTTCATGGAGACACCTCATGACAGACATGACAGCTCTGGCTGTAACGACCGCATCCTGCGGTGCCAGGAAAAAGTCTAACTAATGAAGATGTCAGGGATGAGTTAGTTACCTGGGAATTGTCCTCAAGGGCATTGGAACAGCAGTCAGCTCAGGAAAGGGGAAGCAGGGGCATGTCATAGTGTGTATTTGATGTCTGATACAAGACGTAGGGAAGGCCTATCAGGGCTACTTGAAGAGTTTTGTAGATGAAGAGATAGAAATAAGGAATTAAACATTAAAATGAAGAGAAAGGCTCTCGCTTCTGAGAAGCTGGACTCTTGGTTTTATTACGCTCACAAAAGTCTTTCTTTACAGTCCTTGAAGACGAGCATAGCTGGTATACAGTAGGATTGCATAGCTAAGGATTTAAGAATTAGTAGACTATTTAAATTGTGGTATAGCCCACTTGATGATCTGTATTATTAGATATTTCATTAACTGAATGACTATATTGACAGGAACTGACTAATTGTCTTTCTTCCAGGATATGAGGTGCCTCAGGGGTAGGACAAGCTCCCAACACATTAGAATAATAAATCTGAAATGCATTAGTGCAAGATACCAAACGTTAAAGTAAAACCACTCAAAAGTAAAAGGTTTTGAATCTTGGTTATTTGGTTATTTTTTTAATTAAGTTTGTACACAAAGGGCAGCATTGACAGAACAAGAGCAAGCAGTGACCATTAAAATTACAAACATTTAATTTATAATGTGTTGGTTTTAGGGGCTCATGACTTTTTTAGCGTTACATTTTTCGCTAAAATTATAATGGCTGATCTAACTGAAATCAGTGCTGTTGGTACTGGTGTAGATCTGGAGGAGGGTTAGTTTGAGGAAGAAGAAAACAATCTTTAAGTTAAAATCCCTTTGAAAGGATTTAAAAGATTAAAGTGTTTTTAATTTTTGAAAAATCAGGACATCAGAATATCTTGCACTTGGCAATGAGAGTCAGATGAGGCGTAACCCTCATGTGAAAGCCAAGTTGTACTGTTATTTCAGATCTGAGAGGACAAAGAGACTTAATGCACCACCCTGCACATTTGAGGACAGTTGCACCAAAAGATTAAGATTCAGCGTTGCTGCCACCATGCTGCCATGCAGCCTCAGGTTTTCCACGGCCTTCAAGCTGGAGCACCTGAGGAATACCAGCAGTGACCAAGTGGCAGTTAATGTCTTTTCTGCCAGCTGTTTTAGCCCCTTTCCTTCTCTTGGGGCAGTCAAGCTTCGATTTGGTTGGAGCAAACGTTGGTATATCAGAGCAAACTTAACATTGTCATCTTATGAATCTGAGCAAACCTGTCCGTGTTACTTAGGATCTGTGCTCCCAGCTGGTTTGGCTGATGTGAGAACACTGTGGTTCTGAGAGACGTTTTTGAAAGAACTGGGTATTTGGTGTGATCCCAGCTGCTTGAGTGTGCTGCTGTTTATAACTAACGGTAAACATTTCCAGCAACATACACAACATTTCCAAACTCACATCAGCTTTATTATAATGCAGGCTGCTATTATGCAGTCAATACCACTGACCACTAATGCTACTCTTTCACCTGAAATTCAAGAGCACATTTTCAGTGTCTTTTTCCACGTTTAAACTCAGCTCGTTGTATTGTATCAGTTCCATTATCTGCTCTGTTTCCAGTCCTGTGTGCTTAATCGTATCAACTATAGCGTGAGGACATTGCTGATAAGAGAAATCCAAGATACTTTCCTTCTGCACTAGTAAAATGGTAAAAAAGTAAACTGTTTCCTCACATTGTAATCTTTAGCATAACAGCATGGCAAGTCAGCTCTGTTTATGATGTGTCTACTGTCTTCACCTGCAGCCTTTTTCACTTCAATTCTAGTGTATGTGTTCCAGCAGTGCAGGGCTATCTCTAGTCCTTTTCCTTTGCAGAGACTGTGGCATGGAGGAGGACTATAAAGCGTGCTAAGGCTGACAGAATGCAGAAGCGTTCATTTGCTCATCACAAAATATGACTTCAAGACGAACCACCATTGTATAATATCTGCCTACGTACATAATGTTGTGTAATTATTTCCAGTACACTTAGCAGGAAAAAAACCTTCTCTAAACATGCAGGCATTACTTCGGCTGATGTTATTAGTTTAGCTCTGTACCAGCATTCCCAGCCCCAAGACTTGCCTAGTTTCTCTGGACAGTTCAAAGGAAAATCTTACGGAATAAACCTGGAAATAAAAAAAAAAAAAAAAAAAAAAAGGTTTGCCAGAAAAGCGTTTTGTGGAGAAGAAATATCTTCTCCTGAAAAACATCCTTTGCCTAAATGCAGCAACATGGAACTTTGTAAGAGTAGACCCAGCCCAAATTCCCCTTAAACCCTCCCTTTGCTCCAAGATCTGTTTTATAACTGGGCCACTTTGTTATTTCATTGTCTTTTGAGTGCCAGATAGGGACCATTCCTCATTCCTGAAGTATCCACTGATTACAGAGGAAATTAGCATTTATTTGGGAAATGTGACCAGGGAATGTGACTTTAGTATATTTTCAATATGTTATTTGTTTTTTTTGTGTGTTTGGTTGGTTGTTTTTTGTTTTTTATAAAAACTATATGTTCAGCTGAAGCGGTTACAATAATTGCTTTAAGCAACTTGTATGTTGAGTTAACCACATACCAGCTTTTTGTTTTGCTCTCCTCACTTCTCTGCTGTAGAACAGAAACTTACTGGAGAAGCCTTGCCTTGTATGAAAAGGAGCATGAGTTGTCTGCATCAAGTTGTCAAAAGGAAACGTTATTTTTTACAGAGATGGAAAATTTGTTTCCAGGTGAGATTCAGCTATTTGTTTATGATAGTGTTGATGCAGCATGACAACATTCACTCCCTTGTACAGACCCAGAAATGTCTGTACAAGGGAATGAGCATATTTTAATGCCACCTGCAAGAGTGGGGAGCTGTCCTTAAGGTTCACATGTGCCTGCTTTCCTTCACAGGGGATAACTCACTTTGTGTTTTGTATATCTGCAAAGCTATTCAAATCAGCTAAATCTAAATAGAGTGTAAATAGAGCTTGTCACTTTGAGAATATACCCCCTGGGAGAGATGAAAGATATGTAGACTCATCGGTGAGACCACTCATACAGAATCCTTTCTTTTACTGGCTGTCATTAGAAGTAATAAGTAAAAAGTAGATGTCTTGTGATGAGGCTGTTATTACAGGGAAGAACGAAAGTGTTATTTTTCTTCATGAATCATCTCTGAAAAGTTTTTAAGGTAGCATTATTTGAGGTGACTGTCGAGCTCACATTGCCGAATATTGTGTTATTCTCTGAATAAAGCAGAAAGACTTCAGATGGAACAGTCCACTTCAAAAGTTTTGGAATGTTATGCTTCGTAGAAAAAAAGATAATTGTCTTTTTTTTTTTTAATCAAATTCTTATGCTTCCAATATATTCCAATAATTTATGATGTGCACCTCTGTCCAGTATAATTGACTGAGGTGAGCACCAGATGTAACAACTGCTTCCTTTTGAGCAAGGAGGCCTCCAGGCATTTCCTGAGGCGCTGGAGAGATCTGTGCTCAGGCAATTATTTCTTGATGCAGAAAGTCTTGCTGACTAGCAATTTGGATTAAATAATCTGTTTGAGGGGAAGAGGGGAGCTACAACCTGGGAAAGATTCAAATGAAAGATTTTATGAAAGACCTTCAAGAAAAGGTCTTCCTGCTCTGCAATGAGGAAGATGACTAACAGACTTATTCCAGTCAAAGGTAGAATGCCTGAAGCTAATTTCTCAACTAGCGTATGAAGGCCATGGTTGTGACTTCTCAGTATTGCTTTAAAAGTTCTTTTTCTTGCTGTCACCTGTTGTGTGGAAATGACTGTAGTAGGATTAAGTTATGTCATGAGTCTGAGTAGTGCCGTTCTAGGTTTTTTTGTGGGATTTCTCATTCGTACAGTTGGTTTCGAGGGTTGGTTTTTACTGCAGTAAGGATGAATTGTGCATTTCAGTCTATAAAGTATCATCAGTTTATGTCAAAGTGAAAATCATCACATTTTTTCATCACTTTGGTCTGTATCAGCATGTTCCTTTTGCAAAGAACTTAAATTTCTCATTTCTCAGTAGCCCACATACTCTTTTGCTGTGACTGTGGTCCATACATGATCATGCCTTGATTGAGTCTGGCATATGTAATCATGTCATGAATGCTGCTGATGGTAACAGCAGAGGTTGTAGTGTGTGAGTTATTCTGTGTGCAAATTGCTGAGCCACTACCTGCCAGAGGAGTTTAGTGTGGTGACTGATGCCTGTTGCATCCTGTTCACCTTGGAGATGTTCTCTTCTACCAGTTTACCTATCACTGTGTCCTAGTCTCTTCTAAAGAGGCTTTTCTTTGGTAATGCCAGTGAGATACAGAGTACTTCCAAAGAAAGTAGGAACTTCCAAATTTTTTCCCAGTTTATTTTTTTTCCAGCATTTTCTAAGCTGGAGAATCTGTACTACAAGGTTATCTTTATATTCTTTACCACAGGCTGGCCTTTTTTTATGACTAGGTGACAACTGTGTACTTCCATTGCATTCAGGTCAGGTCCAGCTCAAGATACTAAACTGCTACAGTATTAAATCTGCAAAGCTGGAAATGTCACAAGTTTCCCAAGACAGAATCTGTCCTACCCCTCCCTGCCCCTTGAGTCTTTGTTCATTGCCTGGCAGCTTTTTGTGCATTGCAGTTCTGTCTCCTTTCATCATTCAATATTGTTACTGCAGTATAAGTTATGGTGGATTGATTTCTGGTGGGAGTAGTCAATATTTACAGGATCGCTCATTCTGTAGGCTTTTAGTCGTATAACTGAACCAAATGGGAATAATCCTCTTGTGTTTTAGCTGGCTGAAAACAGGTGTTCATATCTTACGTAAAACAACAGGAGGAGACAACCTAACCTCCAGAAAGAAAATGAAATAGCAGAGTAGGTTTTGATAAGATGAGAGTTTTTAAAAAGCTATAGTGAAAGCTTTCTAAGCCCCTAAAGAAGTCCGGAGTCTCAAAAAAATGATCTGATTAGAACACTTAATCTTTTTGTCAGTTCAAAGCAGGGATGGTCATACAGGATTGCATGTAACTTTTCTTGTACTGATATTTATCCAAAATACTAAGTCCCAGACAGTAGCTTAGTATCAAGAACTGCATCTAGTTAGTAAAGGCATAGGCAGTCACCAAATACCTTTTGGTATTTTTCTAATAAGCAGGAAATCATTTTCCTTAAACACTAATCCACTCTTCACATTGCAAGAAAAATATTTTTATATAATAGTGCTACTTAACAGCGGTCATTATAAAAGTATTGAATGGCAATCACAAACTTCTGTTGAGTGTCATACCTTATTCCTCTGGCTGTTGATGCCTAGTGGAGACTAATCTATTTGCAGGCGTAATATTCGACCAAAGTATTTTTTTCAGGAACATAGTGAAAAAGAAGATACATTAAGTAGCAGAAATGGAGAATATAATCCAGTAGTAATCACACACTGCGTAGTCTCTAGAGATCAATTATGCCTCCTCAATTGCAAGTTTATCTCCAAATCTTTAATTAACAAAGGATTTTCATCTTGTTTACTTCATATTGTATACTGTGTAAAATCTACTTCATGTGAAGGATAAAGTTGTACTGAAAACTTGAAAACTATTGGAAATGCATTCTCCTTCTCTTTGATGATTTTGATAATTTGATAATGATGATTTGATAATTTTCTAGATGGTTTAAAGAGAGATGAGTGCCAAATCAAACTAGTAAGAAGAAGCCTTGAAAAGGAGAACATTGAGAGAAAAACCTCAGTATTTCTTCTACATATTCTTTGTAGGTAACTTATCACCATTCATACCTCCCAGGTATTTCCGTGAGACAAGTACCTCTCAAGGTCTCTCTTCCAGAGGTAAGTTAAAAATGTATTGGAGACTCTATTTCAAAGAGAAGTCAAACAGAAGGTGTTGAAAAATGCCCATTGTGAAATTTCTCCAAGTGGACTACTTGATGCAATTAAAGAAGTTGGCCTAGTAGTTACATTTATATAACTTTTTAATATATTGTTGTTACTTATAGCACTTCTGAGGAACTGGCAAGTGGTCTAGTGGTAGACAAGCTGAAGAGCAGAGATGTCAAGCTGCTTTGGGTGAGATCCAGGATGCAGAAATACCTAGACTTGTTGTTTACCTTACCCACAGGCCCCCAACTCTAGGGATTGATCCAGTTATCTTTGAGTAAGAGCCTCAGTTTCCCATAAAATCTGCCACAAAATTACTGCATAAGAAAGAGTGGAGACAGCCCACCATTGGTGCTGGTAGCAAGGGGTGACAAGCCTGCCTGTGAGGAGAGGCAGCCTGCAGGACGCCAAGCATTCAACAGCAGGGCACGTAGCTTCTTTCCATGTCGTGTGCCTCCACCATATCTCCTTTCCAGCAGGGCCCCCCGGGCAGTGAACTGGGCGGTGGTTTAACAGACAACGGTTTCTCATCCTGCTCTCTCCCATCGTCTCTGCTTGCATCTGCATAGCTAACAGGAGCCAGGGACTGGCTAGTGGCATCCCTGCCTTGTGCCCTACCCTTTAAGCACTCATGAAACTGTGTCCTTGGTGGACTGTTACTCAGAAAGGAGTTTAAGACAGAAGCACCAGTGACTGGGAAGTGGAGGGGAGAGCACTGGGTCAGAGAGGACTGTTGAAAATGTCAGGGCTACTGAGGCACCCATTGGTCTGAGCTGTATATTCGCTGGCAAACCTCTGATGTGGGACTTGAAGAGGGCTTGTGACCTACTAATCTCCCTGTGCAGAAGGTGGGAGGAGCAGGTAGATGAAGTGTGTACTGTCCTCACCCCTTCTCAGACTCACTCCCTTGGGAGGGTTGACAAACCATATTGTTCTGGCCATTCAACAGCTGATAATAAAGCTATGATCATAAAATAATAAAGGTATGCAAAAAGCTTTTAAGATAGTGGTACACCTTTATATAACCAAGTCTGTGTTTATAACCTGGCTTTGCACAAAGCTCAACTTCCAGTTGTTCCTCTTCCGTGTTTCAGCTCAGGCTCTGTTACATGTATATGCCATTCAGGTGGTGTTCAGGAAGATTTTTCCTTAAAGTATGAAGAAACAGTTGAAGCTGATCAGGTGAGGTGAGAGTTGGAACCCAAGCCATGCTTTGCATTGCTAAATCTCCCAAGGCTCCTTTGTTCTAGTATTTGAGGTTTATAGAAAATAACTGCCTGGTTTCTCTCTTATGCCTGTAAATGATTATATGCCTCACATTTCTAACCCTTGCTTATACTGCCAATAACAGTAATACAGCCTCCATGTGGTAACCGAGTTGCTCACATCCATATATTCTTTAATCTTTGTCCAAATCCCCATTTCTGCCAAAGAATGCATCAGACACCAAGATAAGACTAGGGGAAATATCACCCTTGCCCCAAATAACCTGTAATATACTGTAATGTTTTATTACAAGAACTGTACTTTGCACAGTTGTGTAAAAAAGCAACCACGTGCCTGCCAAACCTGCAG
This sequence comes from Psittacula echo, assembly GCF_963264785.1. Taxonomy (NCBI): domain Eukaryota; kingdom Metazoa; phylum Chordata; class Aves; order Psittaciformes; family Psittacidae; genus Psittacula; species Psittacula echo. The sequence continues at coordinate 83,562,784 of NC_137738.1, read as the reverse complement.
CGCTCCCACGCTCCGTGGCACTGACATCAGGATTCCCAGGTTTTGCCCATGGAATTAGCTGCTGCCATCTGGTTCTTTGCAAAACTAGGGTCATAGAGTAGCAGTGCCAGGGCAGTGTTGCAACCATGCATGGTGCAAAGGGGCAGAGAAGGCTGCAAGGTTTGTTCAGTGCAGGCTGTTCTAGTTGTATAGCGGCAGAGCTATAAAGAAAGAACAGCAGATACAGCCAAAAGACTCTGTGCTCAAAATAATTCAGTTTAATGCTACTTATTTTCTTAATGGGCTTTGATACAGGAATTATGGTACCTCCCTTTCAGTGGATGCATGTGTGCAGTTTTGGTCATATGGCCATTACAAACCTTTGTTCATCTCTAGTTCCAGCAGTCTGCTCTATTCTTCCTTTTCGTAAGAGCTGTATACTTCTGTGGCACTCCACCAAGGAGAAGGCTTTAACTAGATCATGAAGTAATTGTTCAAAATCCGAAGTAGAAACCTGTTTATTTCTATATGTAGCTGAGGATTAAATTTGTTAATAAGCCTAAGCATGTTCCAGGCATCTCAAGAGTAAAACACAGTATTACCTAGCTCAGCAAATACTAATGAAGCTGAAATGCCAATTTGCAAATAGACCAGCCGTATAAAAAATTGAAACATTTGCCTTCCATTTAGTAAGTAGTTCAGCTACTCAAATAATTTTATATACGACTTGTACCTTTCTTTGGCAGCTGGTATTCCTTGATAGAGCTGCAGGTCCTGAAGAATGGGTGTAATATGAGCTCAATAGCTCTGCTTTCTCCCTGTGAGAAAATGTGTTGTGTGAGGGAACAGCTTTACTGGCTGCTGTCTCAGCACTGCTCCCATACACTGCATAAACACTGCTGTTGGAAGCTGCCATGGACCATGGGCTGCAGGGTCTTTGGTGGTGTTACCATACTTGTTTCTGGGACTGTGTTGTAGAGAGCAAGACACAGTCCTAAATGAAAAAGGAAGTTGTGTGGAGGTGGGGGCCGGGTTCTTGAAGACAAAGATGCTACAACTATAAAGACATGCACAGCTCTGCAGGGATAGCTCAGTCCTTTGGAAACTCAGTAGGTGGCCTCTAAACACATTTCATATCTGGTTTGCAAGACAGTTTTCTTTTGGAGTTCTTTATGTTCACCATATATCACTTCATTGCTCAGTCCTCTGAACTGGGCTATATAATTACTGACAGGCTGCAGATGGGTGTTAAGACAAGTCTACAGAGCACATAACAACGAATTAAAGTGTCTGCGTGAAGCTGCCACAGGTGAAATTACACGTTTGGACTTGAGATTGTCTTAACAGCTCATTTCCACATAAAGAAGTTTTGGGCCCTTCTCCCTGTTCTCCTCCTGTCTTGGCCCTCCTCCCCTCACATGCACTGACTTGTGTTTTCTGACCCCACACCAACTCAATTCAATTTCCTGGAATCAAGAAGGTATTAAACTGGAGAAAAGGTGAATTGTTTGTCGTGTCATATGGAGCTGACTCAAAGTATGAACATACTGAAGAGCACCAAAGCTAATGCAAAGGGTGGGATAGGATTGTGTGACTGGGTCTGTGTCTAAGGAAAGGAAGTGAAGGAAGAAGAAACAAGATCTTTATAGCAGTGGAAAGCTGGTTAATCCATTTTGTGGTAAAGTGCCACTACCCTTGAATAACAAATGACTAAGTTCTTTTTATGCACAGCCCACCTTCAGCATCATCCTGCATATACATATTATTTTTATTTGTCATTATGGGTTTGTCTTTCACAGAAGGGATATAAGCAGATAAAGCTGGGACTGCAATATGACAGATTAGCTAGTGAGACAGCAGCAACAAGCGTTTGCTCTAAGGGAAGATGGTCAATAAAATCTGCATATTTTGTAAGCTTATCTCTCAGCTCCCTCCAAGAGATAACTGCAGTCTCCCATCTCCATAGGACCTAGGTAGGCTCTCTTTCTCTATTTTTTGTTTGTTTGTTTAGCTGGGCTTTTTCCTATCATATATTCTGGAAACAGATCAGCTTTTCATCTTCCTCTCAAAAATCTGTAGAGAATCTATGATGGTAGACAGCAAATAAATAAATGGTAATGAAATGTACTGCTCATAAAAGATTCAGCATACTCGGAGAAAAAGGAGGAAAAATTAGGATTGGCAGCAACTAGTAATCACTCTGGTGTTTCAGAGTTTTTTGCAGATTAACTCAAGACATTTTCTGTTGCTATTGAAGTGAAAGACAATATTTCCATTGGCTGCAGTTGGAGCAGTTTTGAACAGTTGTGTTTTTCAATCTAAAATAATAAAGTATGGTATTATTTCAAAACTGAGTCAGTTATCTGATGTGTGGATTCATCGTTCATTTTAACACTTACCTGACTGTTTGCTCATTCTTCTGCTGAGGTTAGTTTAAAACAAAAGGCACCTCCCAAGCTATCCTCCCTTGAAAGTTAATCTATGGCTTGCTTTTCCATGTTTTAAGCTCTGTGGGAAGTGCAGCTTCAGCCCCATTAAAAACAAACCACAGCCAGAACAACCCAGGTTCCTCATGCAACAGCGTCTTGGGGTGAATGCCGCAATGACTCACTGTTGCCTTTGGCACCCTGCTTTGGCCGGGCAGGTGCAGCTGGCAGGTATGTTGGAGCATCGGGTGCACGGCAGCAAACCAGCGATGCATGCCAGAACACTGACAACATCAGTTGTCATTGAGCAAGGCTGATGCCTGGACATAAGCTACAGAGGGTAGCAAACACATCTACACAGTGCTGCAGATATAGCATAGGACCTATTGGGCCCACATGCCCTCTGTGTTGGTGGCTGGAGGCTGGGCAGGGTATCCTAAAGTACTCAAAAGGGCATTTGCATATGAAAACCTGCATCTTCCTTGAATATCCCCTAGAGCTGGTATGTTAAGAAGTCAAGGGGTGAAAGCGCTAACTCATACAGAGAGCGTATTTACTAGTTTTCCTGAACAGATTCTTCTCTGAAACCTTTAAATGGGTTACGGGTTTCCACTTCAGCTTCTTTTTAAGAAACAGGCTATTTGTGCTGGGTTTTTTTTCCATTGGCATATCGTATTAGACCTCTTGGCAGTCTGAAGGTGGAGGCTCCCATGATGCAGTTGTCACAGCTTAAAAGGCAGCTCTAAGCCCAGTGCTCCTGGTGCCACAAATGCCTTCCAGTATTGTCTCCTGGGAAATAGGAGGGATGGATTTGCCTTATTCTGTGAGTGTTGGTCAATCTATCCACTTTCAGGATCCTTTGAAGAGAGGAGTCCATTCTTCTGTGTGTATGCATGTAGGCATTGGATATAGTAGTCAATTCTGGGAGAGATGAGAAGGAATTCCAGGTTTTCCAACTACACATTTCCCTATGATACTTTCAAGTATTCTGTAAGGTTCTGTACTGTGCAAATGTATCTGACAGTCAGCCTGAGGACATTGGTGTAACTGTGCGGCAAGAGTAAAAGATGTGTGTTTTCTGGAGTTAGGCTGAAACATACTGCCTTCTGAAAGGTCGCTGCTATGTTTGCTGCAGAACGTGGCCAGCTCTTAGGGTCGAGTGGGGAACTGTCAAGGAGAGTGGGAGTAGTATCATAGTGAATGCAGCTGGACATGGCTGTGTCACACACACTGTGGGACACAAGACCTGAAAACTAGGTTTTCACAGCTTGCTTGGTCTGCATGTTTTAGCTTCCTATCTTAGACTACTGAGTCTTAGCACTCAGCTGCAGCTGAGCTGAACTTACAGGATAATGACATAAAATACTACTTTTTAAATGTTCTATTCAGAGCTGTACTGGGAACGACTTCAGTAAGCAAAAGAGGGTGCAGAAAGGCAGTGCTAATAAAAATCCTGCCTAGATTCTCATTAAGAAATCTCAGCTGTTCTTGTGTATTGAAGGAAGCAGGGATCTCTTGAAAGGAGTATGATGCAGTTGTACTATAAAAATAGTGTATCATAATACATACAAAACAGGATGCCACATCAAAGACAAGCTTAATTCTGGCATTTTGTGACATTAGAGGGACTAACTGTGCAAAACCAGATTTCTTTCAGTACAGGCCCATTTTAACTGGGAGTGTGTATGTGAATAACCTCCTGGGTTTACAAAAGAGAAGATGAAAATGCAGACCTCCTATGTCTACAGCATGCGTATTGACATTTATGCATTCATCAGCAAGTTAAGATGGTTTTGATTCATAACACTGACCTCTCCCCTTTGAACTTGTGCACTAAGAGATAGGCTGTCCTCCCCAGCGAGTCAGTCCCAAAAGGATGCTAGGACAAGTGTATTCCCACTGCCTTTCATAGATGATATGCTGATGAAAAAAACCTGTTTATTCCCACCTCCAGAAAAGGTTGAGATGAACTGAACACAGCACTGTCCAGCTATTTGCTTTTCATCGTTTGTGATGTGTGTATCTTCTGCTGCTCTGTTGGCTCCTTGGCTGATCCTTGCCTTGGAGCCTTGGGTGCTGCATGGGGATGACACATCTATCAGACCCCCCTGATTTCAGAAACCCTCTCCACAGACTGGAATAGCAGGATCTCCTGAGCACTTCCAACTAATATTTGTTGCATGCTTGGAAGTTGAGGAATTTCTCATACACTGCAACTCCACCTCTCCAAATGGGAAATTCTCCATCAAATTCATAGGTACCAAAGAGCTTCCTGAAGGATCAACTGTGGTTTTGTTAACCTAGAAAACATGGCAGTTTTCCCACCCATTCACATTCTCAACAGTGACTGAACCCCCCAGAAAGAAGGTGTATTTCATGTCTTGTCTTATTCTCAGCAAAGGCAACCATTTTTGTCAGCATTTTGTAATGACAGGCACTCTTAATGATACCAAAGGTGCAAACTTCAGCTGTATGGAAGTTTTGCGTAGTCAAATGAGCACCTGCAGATGGGAACTCCTGGACACTGCTTCCTGTAAATGTGGTTGCCAGTTCTGTGTACAGTACCAGTTAGAAAACACTAAACAGAACTCAGAAATTGTTGGTTTCTGTCCTGGTTTTATCATTTAAGTGTTCCTTTTCCTTAAGGCATATAACTTCATTTTCCTCACTGTAAAATACAGATAATAGCTGCTATTCAATAGCATATTACACTTGTATTTGTAAAGGAAGCAAGTTTATGCATCTCAGATTTTGGTAGCCTGTCCCACTTGCATACTGATTCTCCAAGACCCATAGAGCCAATCAGTAGTAGAATCAGAAATAGAATTAAAACTGAGAGAGGAATCAGAAGACAGAAACTGCCCTAGTTGATGGAGACATGTTTGTTTGACTGCACTAAGGATGTAGTCTATTTAAAATATTCTCATCCTTTTAAAATACTAAGAGTTCTACAAGAAGAAACTGCAACTTTGAAATGGAACATTGTTCTTTGTGCCAAATTGGGTAATTGCCAAAAATCAACAGAAATATGCAGTTGTTTTCTGGCAAGCACTGACCAAATAGAGGAGCTCTCCTGAATCAAGCTGTGCTTTAATTACTGACCCATGAGAAGGATCTTTGCTTCTGAAAGTTTTAACACCACTTTTCATAGCAATCCCATAAGCTGCTGTCTTTTAGTGACTACTGACCATTCTCCCTGTTACTTCTGGGAACCTGACTAATGCTTCCATCTCAGACCACTTGGAGTTGAAAACAAAGCTGTGGATGCATTCCTTTGTGGTAGTTGTTTGGACATACTATGTTTATGTAAGCAATATGACGTGTTCATCATAGTAAGCTACATCATTACATGACAGCTGTGCTGTGAAAATCAGGTCTCCAAGTCCATAGTAGTCAGAGGCCCAAAATGATGCCATTTGGAATTGCCTAAAGGGATCAAATCTTCTTTAAGGAAACAAATGAGCAGACCCTTTTTTACCAGTTCTTTTTGGTTTTCTGCTGATGTATCACCAAATGATACCAGAAATATATGGACTTCTTTTGGGAGGAAATAGATCCATTTCTTATCTTTGTAAAACTTTGGCAAAAAAACATCATTGAGCAATGTTGTATTATTTCTCTGAGCTAATGACAATGATCAGTGACTCAGCATCTGTAGTGTGTGATTCAATATTAGGTGAAAAGTTTGGACAGCATCCCAACATTTCATCCTAATGTTGATGTATTATCTTCAGGAGAGTCCAAAGAGCAGCCTTCTGAAATACAAATAAATTAATACCTTTAGCCTTAATAATTTTTAAGCTCTCTGCTCATTTGGATTGATAGATCAAATTTGCCACTGTCTTTGCCACTTTCCTACCAAGAGTAGTAGGAAACAATCTAAAACAGAAAAAAGGGTAATTGTGACAACTGGTATTTTCTGTTCTGGCTGGTGTGTTGGTTTAGTTTAATCCTCTACACTGTGAATTATTTCCTAAAGTTTCAAGTGGAAAATGCAGATTTAAACAGAATTTGGGTACTTTCAGGAGCACAGCTTGCACAATAATTTTAGGAGAAAAAATGGTTGAGGAAATTGAACTTAGGTGTCTTTCTTTTAGTAGTCTGTTTCTCTTTGTGGGAAGAAGGGGTGGCATCAGCTTTCAAAGTGCATGCAGAGACATCACAGTGTAGCAGCATCATGAGTTCCCCAGCACAGGGCCAGGCTGGCCTGGGAGCCTTCTCAGGGAGAGAGCAGCCTTGTCTGGGTCTCTCCTGCCCGTGTCACTCAGAAGCACACATGGAGGTGCCTTTACATGTATAATGGTATGACACAACCCAAATCTACTAATTCATTTTGCAGGGGGTAAATGAGAATTTGTCAAGTTGCTTAGTCACTACCAATTTGAGGCATAATTAAAATACTGGAGCAAAAAAACTCTATAAACTGTTACGCATGTAATAATAATCTTCTAAACAAATAGGATAATTTCATTTAAATTTGAAAACATAATTTGTTTGTAATATGATTCTAGATTTGCTGAATCTAGTCCCTGGTCTCAGGCTACGCTGTGTCTCATCTCTTCTATAATGTGAAAGGTCCCTATAGTTTCTGTCCAGTCATCCTCTGTTGGCACTGTTTCACCTGAGCAAACATGCTAGCAAACCAATAACTTTGTGTGTACATGATATACTGAGTATGAGACACCTGGAGCCAAGTGGTGCTGGGACAGACCGTCATTGCGTAACTCTGCTGTGCTGTCAACAGAAGAAAGCTGACACTCTCACGAGGCTGATAGGAAACAGTACCAAAGAGATTGGAGAAAGTCTTCGTTTTATTAGCTGCGTGTCTTTCTAACACAGTATAAAGCATGCACATTCATTTTTTTACATTTTGTTTCAGTTTCAACTTCTTGAAATCCTTAACTGCCACAAAATTGGCAGTTTGCTGCAACTCTGAGTGGACCCAGCAACTTGAACTGGATTTCTGTGGGCCAGTTCCTGGGGATTTAGAAGCTGCTCCTTTGGCAGTGTGGCTGCCTGATGCTGTAGAGTCACTGAACGTTTCCCTCTTCCGTTCATCCCTCCATGAGCAGAAACCCCGGCCTCTGCCTGACTGTCCCACCACAGAATGGCCCATGTGCGCTGGGAGCTGCCAGGCAGCTGACTACTTTGTTCAGCCTTTCAAAAAACGCGTGGCTTTTCTGAAGCAGATCCTTTCAGCGTCTCCTCTCCTGGTGTTTTCAGTTTGCATTCCAGTTCAAAACAGCCACTGCTGTTGGCAAACTGTGACCCGTGAGGCCCAGTACAGAAGCAGTCATGTGCCTTCCACAGTCATAGAGAAAAGGCTGCAGAGGACTGCTCTGATAGGGCTGAGAAGTTGGTTCACAGCTAGGAATTAAATGTTTAAGCTGACATTAGCCAGAGTCAGTGCTAAAAGATGTAGCACTCCCCCCACCAGCAGCTCATTCCTACCCTCTCAAGGCCTTGAGTTTGTACAAGCCTGGTCTGAATGGCTAAGGAAATGATCCAGCTGAGCTCTCAGCCAACAGGAACAAAACCACAAGCTGTGATCCGGTTTGGGGTTGTGATGCAGTTTTGGATCCCACCACGTGGACGCATGTGCCTGTGGAGGCAGAGCTGGAGGGAAGCGAGAGAGCTACTCTGGGGGACCAGGACTAAAGACAAGAGGTTTCTTGTGCTGGCTCTGGGGGCTTGTGCTTCCTCACAGGGTGAGGTTATGTGAAGTGGCTGTCACCTGGGTTCAGTGACACCCAGCTCCACCAGAACTTGATGATCGTCTCTTGCAGGGATGGCACACACATGAGCTCAGAGCCCCACCGCAAAGCACGCTGCAGCAGGATGCGGCACTGGAGCAGCAAGCATGGCACCCCTGAGCAAGAGCCCTCAGAGGGGATTTCCCAGGCAGTCACCAAAACTGAGGAGATGGCCACGAGGCAACCTGGGCTGAGGATGAGAAACGGTGTGTAGGAGGCACTGGAAGTGCCCTCACCCCAGCTGCCCTGGGACTGCACTCACGAGGTAAGTGGTGAGCATTTACTGTACATGGTGTGTTTCAGGGCACTTTTTCACAAGGAAATTGCACAAAGTAGGCTTTTTTGTGTGTTGAGAGAGCAGTTCAGAGATGTGGAGCACTTCTGAATCTACACAGTAGCACATGGTGGGGATTTTGCAGCCTAGCTTCAGGCTTGGAGAAACAGAGCCATGTGGAAACTCAGGCTGTCCTCAAAAGGGGGCATGCAAGAGAATGTTTCAAAGTCCTTTATGAGTCAACAACTGTTTTTTCTGATTTTCAACGTAGAACAGCTAAATATTCTCATCTTGTCAGAACCCATGTATTTTTTGTGTGCATTTCCTATCATCTTTCCTTCATCACCTTCCTTCTTTATGACTGGAAAAAATACATGTTAATTCCTCAAAAAGCTTGCAAATCAAAAAAGGTAACTAACTTCACCTTTGCAGAACAGGTCAGCTTGTTGGTACTTGCTGTTGAACACTGCGTGGTGGTTTTCGCTGCTGGGAAGATGGTGGTGACATCAGCACTGGGCTGCCTGGCTGTAACCACTCGCATACAGGGGCTGTTGGGCAGATGGAGCGAGCTCGGAAAGTGGAAGAGAATGGCTTGAAGACTGAAAACCCTGCTATATAGAAGCTCTTATTTTTGTTTGGTTTTAAGCTATTAGAGAGATAAATATAATTTACTGTATTTGTTTTTTCAAAGAAAAATGGTTTCAATTTGAGTTTTGCTGTCTTTTCATGTATATTCTCTGCTTTAGTGAACAGCTGTGAATTTCGTGTAGGAACTATTGGGTGCTTCTTTATGAAGTTTATTAGGTGGGAGATCAGACCTTAGATGTCAGCCATAAAATCTAGACCAGACTGAGTCATACAACAAATAATTTATTCACTGAATATAGCACCTTCCTCTGTGCAAATATGCATAGATACATTTTTATTTTCTCACTTTTCCCCAATACTTTTTGATTTCTCTGCCCAGCACCCAGACAAAGGAAGGCTTCAGTGATCACCATATCCATCCGTCTGTCCCACTCTTACAACTTTTAAACCAACTGCCACACTTTAACATCATGCAATACTGTGACATGCAGCTCAAAGGCATTAGGGTAGGATTCATTTCACCTAAGTTTAGACTTCTATAGTATCAGTGTCTTCATCTGCGATAGTCACCTTAGGTTGTCCTTACAGTTAGTGGAGACCAGTTGGCACTTTTAACCATAATTCAAGTGACCCGATTTAGATGACTATTTTGGGATGGGATGACTCAGGGACTAAGAGTGCCTTTCTTTCTTTACTGCTTAGTTAGGATGATCATCTGAAATGAAGAACAGTGGAATAGTGGAATTTTTTATGTGACTTCCAAAGGCTGGCTCTGTATCAGAAAAGAAATGTAATGAGTCAAAAGCTGAAGTGTGTGCTCAACAGCAGTGGTGGGCCAGTCAATGTGGATATCAGGCTGCCAGCCAGCACATGCCCCTTGTTGGGAAGCAGAGGGAGTTCACATTGCCTTTCACCTAGCTGGTATGTAGAGGATGTGAGAAGAAGATGAGTGTTCTGCTGGAATGAGGAGAAAGTCATACAGAGCTCTGGGTCAGGAGAACTCCCAGGATTATTGTGTTGGGTGGGTAAGGAAATGAGACACTAGCTCAAGATAAACAAGCCTTCACTGGATTTACTGCTCACAGAATTAATTGCTTATTCCCATGAACTCAAGACAACTCTGCATGCTGTGACTGCTCAGATAAAACAACTTCTAAAATAACCCTTTTGGCATTTGGAGGTCAAGCCCTATCTCTGATCAGCTTATGATACAGATTTCCATTTCCAGCTTGGTAATTTTCAAACAAGCACTCGTGGTGTTTTTCTCCAGAGCCACTCTCTGTTCTCTGAAGAAGTCATTATAAACATCTCTAAACAACCTCCTCCTTTTTCCTGAGAGCCCTCAGACCTGCTAAAGCTCAGATGATGGGTGAGCAGTTGCTTTGCTGAGACTTCTGCCTAGGATGGATTGCCTCTGTGTCCTGTTGCTTTCCACCTGATGGCTCCCAGTCCAAATTCTTTGGTTCAGAGCATTTCTTTGTTGTGCACAGTAAATCTGAGTCTGTAAAATTTATGGTAATGCAAGTAAATAAAAGAGAATACGTTACTGGTTCTATCCTGAATGTGTGAATGGTGGTATTCATTCTAAAATGAAGGGTCTGGGAGTTGTTATGACAATATCTCTAATACATACTCCCCACTAGAAGGTTGCCTGGTTAAGTTCAGTCACTTAACATTTGTGGAAGGAGACTGAGAAGCAGGATATAGCTGAACCTGCAGGAGGGGCAGCCACATACAACAATAACAGGAGGATACAAAGACCCCGAAAAGGGCCATGTGTTCTGCTGATTCCTGCGATATCATTGAATGAAAAGTCATCATCACCTTAATAACTGTGGTAACACTTTGTGCTTTGTCATGGTGACTCTCAGTGTTTCATAAGGTAGGGCATTATTCAAGGCTGGCCTTAGTGAAAATGCAGTTACTCCCACAAGCATGTTCTCATCTTAGGATCACTTGTTAATGCATATTTATTTAGCAATTTACTTTCTGGGAACAATTCCATTCGTATTCACTTTTTCATTATCAGCAAAGCGTAACTCATTGCCCTGTTTTTCAGAAGGCACAACTGAGATAACCAGTGAGCTAGTTGCTTGCTCAAAGCCATGGAGTGGGGCAGTGACTCATCAGCAGAGCAGTGCGAAAGGCAAGCAGGTTTTGTTTGTGTTTCATTCCAGGAAAAACAAAACAAGTAATGCAGGCCGGGAGAAAAGCTTCAAAACAAACCAACTGGAACAGTCACTCCCAAGCTAATGCATTTGGTTCACAGTTCTACACTGAATGATTTAATTCGAAAAACCTTCATTCTCCATAAGTCCCTAGCAAGTTTTCTGCCTGTTGTCCATGATTTCTCTCTTTGCGTATCTTCATCTTCCTGGTGAGACAGCAGAAAGAAGCATGGCACATGTGACATCCTTGTTGCCATCTCCTGCTGAAGGAGCACAGGCTTTCTGGTCATAATGTAAATGAACAACTAATTCCTCAGCATCTTCCAGTCTGGCTGCTTCCATTCATGTCCTCAGTTATCAATACTGACTGTTCCTTTGTCCTCACTTTTTCTGGTGCTTTTTCTGATGCTCTCACATACTTTAATTCCTGCTTCTCTCATAGCTACCCAGTAGTTTTTTCTAGGGTTTTTCCAGGGACTTTCTTGCAAAACACAAGTAAGCCAGAGTCAGGAAGGTTCAAAAGCAGTCTCTAAATGCTGCTACCTGCATGCACATGTATTTGTTCTGCATCAGCCTGCTAAGGCTTAAGAACATGAACTTATTACTGAACAGTATTTCAGGTGAGGGAAACAAAGTATGACAACTTCTACAATTAAAAGACACAACAGCCTCAAAACAAAACTTCAAGCCAATGAAATCTTCAAGAGCAGAGAAAGGTAATATCTAGAGTGGAATTCGGTTTAAGGTGAAAGCCTTTAAATGAATGTGTCTACAGGAGGTATGTATGAAAGTATACTTCCTGTTTATGTGTTGACTGTGTAGGTCAATGGCTCAGTGGAGACCAGTGGCTTGATTCAGCTGCCTAAATGTTGGTGCCATCTGAAGGATTTCAGAAGTTTGGTACATGTGGCTAGCGCAGCACAAGGGAAACCCATGTTCTTTTAAGATCGCTGGGTGCCAGACGGGGCACCTTCCCAGTGTTCAGGTGGTACTGGACATTTATGTGTGACTCTTGTCTCTAGGCAGTGCAGTCAGTAAAGCCTGAGGAGCAACTCCAGTCATCCTGAAGCAGGATCTGGTGGGTGATTGAATAAATCACTTTGTATGCCTGTACTGGCTGATATTGTACCTTTGGCTGTATTGCCTATAACTAGAGGTTTAACATCTAGTATGTATGTAGATGCCTAAATGTATGCTTCCTGACCTTGAGTCACCCTTGGTGTTTCAAAAGGCAGGGGCAGATATGAAAACACTTGGGTTACCCAGCAGCTAATGCCTGCAGCTACCCAGTTTCATGACTTGCATGACTGATCTGCCCTTCCAAAGACATATGATCATAAGGGAATTCCTTGAACACTTATTTCTTGTATGAATGGATCCAATTTCTGGTAGTGTGACCCAAGCTGACACACCTTCCTGCTCCGCTTCTGCTGGGTGGATCATTCTCTTTTATGTGATTCCCTGCAAGTTTCAGTCCAGGAGATAGGCATGGCTTTGGTTTCAGAGGGTGGTTGATAAAGAAGTATTCAAGCTGCTGCTAACAGCTTGGGGTGTTATTTATTACTCACATAGCACCACAAGAGAGCTCCACATGATTTATGACACCCACTTTCTTCTTTTCCCCCCATCTTTTGCTAAGATTCCTTTGCAGTGTAAGTGGTTTGCTGTTCACCTGGCCCAGCACATCTGTTTCTCCTGCAGAACAGCTGATCTGCTACTTATGACAGTGTGACCAAAGTGTCCTTTTGCCAGAACCTTAGACACCAGCAATGAAGCAAAAAGACCCTGAAATGTCACTGACAGCCATGTTGTCTGGTTTGGTGCATTTGCTATTGTTCCAGCAACTGTGATCTAATGGAAAGGAGAATATTCTTATTATAGCAAGCTATAATTCACTGGCTGAACTCTCAAGGTATGCAGCGACCAGCGTTAACAGCTTCAGAGCAGCAGCTGGGCCAGGAATCTGTTGGCTGCACCATTCTCTCAGCAACATAGGAAATAATTGGTTTTCTCATCTGCTAAAGTTCAGTAAAATGCTGTGCTGGGATTAAAGCAAAAAGTGTTCTGGCAAGAGCTTGTACTGAGCTGAGATACCAGCATTTAGGACACCGGTTTTCGAGGCTGAAAAGTTATCTATTCACCATCCTTCTGCAAGGGTGGTAAATACTAAATCATTTATTCGAGCTGGGACAGCTCTGACTGAGCAGACTAAGACAGAAACTTTCTAACAGGCTGGTGGTGAGATCACATGTCTGGAACATGCAAGCAAAGTTCCTGGTGCAAGCTGAAAAGATGAAAGACATCTGTTCTCCTCGGTCAAGGCCGAGTGTCCTTTCTACTGCGACTACAGGGATGATGCTCTCTTGTGGTGATCATAGATTCATCCTGGACGTGAGAAGCCTCTTCCTCACGAAAATGGTGTCAAACCTCATGTGCTGCTGTTCACTTTTTTTAGTGATTTCCGGAATTTTTCAGCTTCTCGTTGAATTACACCCTGCTTTTTTTCAGATCAGTGCACCAGCCTCTTAGGTTGCTCCCAAAATGTTTGTGGTCAATAGGTGGACACGAGACACACGAAAGTGGGCGGATCACTGCTGAAATACACTTTTTTACATGGTGTCACTATTGCCTTTGATGTTCTTCCTCTCTTTCACCCCTTCCCCTCTACCACCAGCATTGCTGGCTGACGTAAGTGGTTTATGGCTTTCTCTCCGCCTTCCCCCGTTACTGCCCTTAGCTGTCCATAGGCACATGCTTCCCCCCACGGCCACGGCGCAGCGTGGCACCCTGCTCACGCCGTGGGACACGCTTCTACCGCGGCTGCTTCCGCAGGGCACCGTCCCCGGCTGCCCGCTACCCCGAGTCCGGGGTCTGCCAGAGCCGGCCCTCTGGTGCCCTCCAGCGTTTTCTTCCCGAAACGACTCAGCAGAGCAAAGCCCTGCGCTAGTGGTGCTGCACTGGGAACGCGTCAGGGACAGGCGCCGAGTTTAAGTTTGAATATAATTCACTGAGTGAACAGCTTATCCTTGACTAAAGGCAAGAAATCAACCTCGGCTGAGAAAAACAAGCTTTGTTACGATCAGGAAAGCAGCACAGCGTTCATATCCGAGTAGCTATTCAGAGCGCTGCCTAATCAAGAAGGTTCCATGTAGAACCATTTGCACCATAGTTACAAGGTGGGATTACCGAGCACAGAATGAAAAGTCATGATTTATTCTGTTGCCACTTTGATACAGACTGCAATACTTTTATTCTGAATTCTTCTCTTTGTTTAGTGTCCTGGTTTCAGCTGGGATAGAGTTAATTTGCTTCCCAGTAGCTGGTGCAGTGCTGTGTTTTGGTGTTAGTATGAGAACAATGCTGGTAACACTCTGATGTTTTAGTTGTTGCTCAGCAGAGTTTATCCTGTCAAGGACTTTTCAGTCTCTCATGCTCTGCCATTAAGGAGGGGCACAAGAAGCCAGGAGGAAGCAGAGACAGGACACCTGACCCAAACTAGCCAAAGGGCTACTCTATAACACAGCATGTCATGCCCAGTAGCTAAACTGGGGGCAGTTACCTGGAAGGGCAAATTGCTGCTCAGGCTGGGCTGGGTATCGGTTGGTGTGTGGTGAGCAACTGTATTGTGCATTGCTTGTGTTTTCTGAATTTTATTCCTCCTTCTCTCTCTCTTTTTTTCTTTTTCTTTTTTTTTTTTTTTTAATCTATTATTATTATTGTTACTTTTATTTCTATCATTATTATATTTTACTTAATTTCAATTATTAAACTGTTCTTACATCAACCCACAGGTTTTACCTTGTTTTGATTCTCCTCCCCATCCCACCAGAGGTTAATGTAGTGAATGAGTGGCTGTGTGGTACTTAGTTGCCGGCTGGGGTTAAATCATGACATTTGGATAAATAACTTCAACAGATTCACTGTTTGGCTCAGAATAATCCCATACCTAAATAACACCAAAATAACATAGATTGTACTTGGACATAGCTCTGTCTACAGTTTGTGCCTCCATGCAAATTTCTTTGTGCCAAGCAAAGCAACACTGTCTTTTTTTATTGGCAACAGCATCAGTCACATGAAAGGACACGTCTGAGACAATCAAAGATTCAAGTCCAGAGTCTGAGGATTGTTGGGAAATGATTTACTTATTACCTCAATGCTTCATGCTTGCTGGGCAGAAGTTCTGCACCCACGTTCCCTAAATATTTTGCTTTCTGAGTCACGCCTCTACCCAGGTGAAATATAAGCTGCAGTCTCTAGAGATACATTTGTTCCCCAAGAACTGTTTTCACCACTGTCTTTGTACTGGTAAATTACCAACTAGCAATCACAGAATGGTTGAGGTCAGCAGGGCCCTCTAGGATATCTCGTCCAAACCCCGCGCTCAAACACTGCCACCTAGAGCCGGCTGCCGAGAACACGTCCAGATGGGTTTTGAACATCTCCAAGGATGGAGTCACTTTATTAATCTTTAGATTAGCTTTATTACCCATGGGTGTATTTGCTAGTGGTGATTTCTGTGGTTGCATACTTGCTAGGGGTGATTTCTGTGGCATCTGTGGTAATCTGTAATAGGGAAGTTTAGAGGATAAAGCCTCTGTGTCCTATGTATTACGGGATCCTAGGAACCCATGGTCATTATCCATGATTTCTGCACAGGCGCAGGTTGTGACATTTGCAAATGCCAAATCACCCTCTGAACCAAGCTGTTAGTGTCAAAACACAGGGAATGCTTTTTGGCACCTCAGACCTTCTCATCTATGGCACAACTTCATTACTCTTCAGACTAATTTTTTTCCTTGAAATGTAGATGTTTTTATTTCCAATACTGTTACTCATACAATCCAAAATAAAACATGTTCAATTGCTCATCAGACATCTGATTTGACATAATTTCTTGTTAGGCATTTTGATTACAACAAATGACTGTGAAATTCATCATTAAAAAGCAAGTTGTTGTCCTCGTACTAAAATGAAAAAGATAAAAGTGGCTCCAGTGTCACACAGTGAAGCTTATTGTGAAGGTGGTTTGACAGCCTGGCTGCCACAAACATTCCAGTTGGCTGATATGAAAACAAAGATCAGCACGGGGCTCAGAAAACAAAGCATATTTCAACTGCAACCAGGCGTTCGTCAGGAAGAGAGTCTCGCAGTTTCCAACTGATTTTACATTAAGAATAATTTGTTTGCAGTGTGTGTCAACAGTTTTATTTAAAGCATACAATGAAAAATACCAGCATGCTGTTATTCCTCTCAATGACAGCTGCTGCACTGCAAATTTTAACTTTTAAGAAGTAACATTCTCACATTACACTTACAGACTTTTTTTTCTGTTGAAATATGTTCCCTTGTGTTATCACAGTCCATCCTTAAAGTGTATAACTAGAAAACCTATCTGTATAAGCAATACGTCTAATGCTTACAAGCCAGGGAAATGCTTTATACAAATAAGTTATGTTTTTAACTTTTCCCATTGACAAAAAAACTGCCAAGGCAGCAACTAGTGTAACATCCAGTGTGTCTAAATATGTGTGTTCCCATTCTTACAGACAGAAATAGGCTACGTATTCCTCAGAAGTTTACTAACTGCCTATTTTTTTATTGAAAATGTATTTTTCATTGAGACAACAACGAACTCATACTAGTCTTTTGCATGGCAAAACTCATTTGGTATTAACTGAATCTCTCACACAAGCTATACAGAATTGCATGTATTTTCCTTTACTCTTTAGGGAACTTCTGGGAACAGAGCTCTGAGCAGTGTCACACTTGCAAATGAGCACCAGCAACTCATTTTTCAACTCTTTTTTCCAGCAAGCATTCCAGAATGTCCCCTTTCTTTACTGTGGCCACCAATGATGAGATTTTTTGAATTATATTCACAGATGAGCCTTGATATACTGTTCACATCTGTGCATCTTCGTTGGTGCCCTGTAAGTCAATCAGTTATGAGTAAGAAAAAAAATTAAAGGCACAAGAGATCTTCCTCTTGCATCGAGGAGTCGAAGTATAAATCTGTGCATTGCAATGTTTTTGATTACTTATACAAAGTAGATCTTTAACAAAAGGGTAAGATTTATTGCAAAAGGGTCAAGAGACTATAGTAGGACTATTGGTTTCAATTGCATTCTCCAAGCAGGTGGATTCAGACTTCAAAAAAGGTCTCCCAGCTTGGTAAGCCCAGGTTAAAACAGATTGAAAATTCAATTCAACTGAAAATTTAACTTAGAGGCCATTTAAAATTGTTCCTTGCTTTTCACAAGAAAGGCTGGCCCACCTCAGTTATGGAACGTAAGCAAAGCTGCTTATGGAAAGGTATGTGTTGCAGTGTAGAAGTAGGTGCTTCTTTCCAGCACATACTTCTCAAACATCCTTGAGAACTAGGAACAAAATCTTACTCTACTGACTGTTCTAAGGGGCTCCATCTTCCCCTTTCTGCTATCTGGAGCACTCTATCACGTGTGTTGCACAGAATCCCTTGGATCATACATAGAATTTCACTGAGCATCTATCACCAAGGAAATAATACTTAGAGAGAAACCTGGTCTCAAAAAAAATTCATATGCCTGCATGGTAAGTGGGTAGTTGAATGGTGATATTGAGGATCAATTTAATACCTTGACGTTGGCTTTCATTAGATGTTTGTCTATTCATGGATTTAGTTCCTGTATTTTAATTTTCCAAACATAAACCCATGAGAGCATATAGGAGAAGTCCCACTGAATTCAAGAAGGTATGGAAGCTCATACAACTATTTGTGTGACTGTGAGGTTTGCAACCAGAATTACCAAACCCCGCTGCTACTAGGGAAAAACTATTCCTAAACCCAGCAGAGTTGAAACTGTAAGATTGACTAACCTAGGTTTCAGGATAATATAAAGCATGGCCTTATTCAGTCATTTCAGTCATTCATTGTGTACTTTTTCCCACAAGACTTTAAAATCTCAACACAGAGCACTTTTCAACACCTCATAGCTTTGGTTGAAGCTAATTTTGTCCTCTTCCTTCTCTGACCAGCTAGAAGTTAGCACTTAAGCTTACTGGATTCTTCACTGATCCACAGATGATTTTGCGGGTTAACTGCAAGAAGAGATTAAATGATCGTGATTTCATCTTGATTAAGAGCTAAGCACAACATCTTCCTTTCAGCATAACTTTCCAACAGGAAGTTCCTACCTCACAACCTTGTAACACACTTTCCCATACACCTACACAAGCATGAATAAACTAGAAAACAAAACATTATCAAATGTTATCACTCACAGAAGACTGAAGAAAGCTTATTTTCAGATCTGAATTCCCTGCTGACTATAAAATACATGGACATAAGGAACTTCAAAGACAACAGCCTATCTATCTATCTATCTATCTATCTATCTATCTATCTATCTTTTTTTTACTATTAGTATAGAATTAAAGAAGATCCCTGGAGTGTTTTAACAATCTGCATCTTGTACAGTTGGCAGCCCTTTACTATACTTGATATTACCATATCCAGAACTTCCTAAACTGCATTTCAAAATTTATTTTTGGGATATACAATATTTCAAGTTCAACTGAGATGTTGTTATTAAAACACTTGGAGATTGCAAATACCGTACCGGACAATAAAACACAACACACAAACCATTTTTCACAGTTCTAACAAAACAAGATTGTACATAAAATTGTCACAAATAGCTAAATAGTATGATCAAAATAATACTAAGTCCAGCTAATATTGTCACATATTGAGGGCCAAATCCTGGCTCAATGTGCAGCTGAAGCCTAAACAGATGTTTAGAGAAAATAATATAAAGTCATCCTGCAGTGCTGTACTGATAACAATACCATTTATTAACCTACCTACAATTTTTGGCCTGAAGTGTGTGCCTAATTTGTGCTATGGAAAGAACACATAGCCAGTGTTACTTGGCTCCTGTTCTAGGACAAGTGTTTATGGATTTGTCACGGCCAAGGGCAGTAGAGGCTGTAGAGCAGTCTTCCTTCTGGGTATGATAGTTTTGGCAGGCATCTATATCTACTGTTCTGCCATAATCTGGCCAGAAGTTTGAAATCCTGTACACCTTATTCAGTAGTCCCACTGAAGTCAATGGAACTTTTTTCTGAGTGAGATGAAAAGGATTTGGCCCCCAATGCTTTTAACCCTTTAAGTAGTAAGAGAGTAGTTTCATTGCACTTAGCCCATCACTCACAAATAACTTTCTACTCAAAACCAGAAGATGGTTGTTGACGTATAGGAAGTGTTGACTCACAAAGAAGAGAGTGTACAGCAATGTTTGACTACTCATATAATTTTGGAACTGAATTCCTAAAGGGAAAAAGAGACACTTGTGTATGACAAATTCATTCAATGATGTTTGAGGCCAAAATAATTGTTTCTTCAGTTCCTAAATACCATCTCGTGGGTACCTTGAAACACTAAATAGCTGGAGTATGTATACAGTTATCATTGGACATGTGTATAGGTGTCTACATTGGACTGACTGGATAAGCTATTTCATGTAATAGTATTAAAATTTCACAAAAGAAAAAAAAGAGCAGATGGATTTTTCAAAGAGCTTCCTAAATACTTTTATATGGAACACATGGGCATGGCTTTGGGAAAAGAGAAATTTTGTTCTCATCCACAGGAAGCTTTTGGTGACTGGAATGGGCAAGAACAGCATTTTCATATTAAACCCAAAGTAATCTTACTCTGTTACATAATTCCATGTTTTGTTCTGTGATTGTGGGTTTGAATTATTATTCATTTGAATTCAATAGGTTAAAGGATAACTATGCTAATTAAACAAAAGTATATGACAGTGCTACTCTGACCAAAAGTCATTGCATTGCATTATATTGTAATAACATGCAGCACTCAGAAACAGAATGTAGGATTTAAAATTGTGTAGTCAGGATGCAGATATGAACACTAAGTTAAAACTGGAAAACAGGACCGTGTACCATGGAGTTTAATCTCAACTGACAGAGTGAATTGCTTCATCTCTAATACTGTGTCACGCTCATGCTGATGCTCAATATGTAGCTGCGACAAAGCTACAAAGAGCAGAGCATGAGTCCTGAAGATGCTTGCCTCAACAACGTCTGTGTTTACAGACAATTTTATAGCATTCCCCTTTTGCAAATGAGACAAAAATTTGGCTGCCTTATAAATATTGCTAAAAGCATGCCTCCTCATTGACACCAGGGCCTGGAGGTATCAATGATAATATGACAAAACTGCACGTGAAGCCTCAATGAATAGGTTAAGTACAGTGAACTTCTACCCTTTTACTTATATGAAATCATTATAGTTCCTTGTATTGCTTCTTTCCTTCCCAAACAGAAGGATGTAGACATTTTGTGCTGACAGCAGTCCTTCGGTATCAGATTCTCAAGGGACATTACAGGCTGTGTATCTCTTTGGCTAAGGGAATAGGACTAGGTTTCATGCTTAATTCCCCACTACATGCTGAATTTAGGAAGAAAAGTTCTTGGAAAGTAATATAAGTTGAGCAAAGACTTCTCTATACTCCCTGGGAGAACTTCACAGACTTCAACAGGCACAGTATTAGCCTAGCCTTTGGATAAATGTGAATAAAACCTCCATAAATGGGGCTGAAGGCTTCAAAAGGAGATACATATTGGTATGCTTAGGAGGAGATTACTTTGGGTGATGTAGTGCCTACACCTGGTAAGAAAGGTGTTAAGGTATCTCTTTGTTCCTATTAAGGAAAGTCTCTATTTAACTTCATCCAGTTTTCACAAGATTTGCTGTTTCCCACACATATCCTATTCTTAAAGGCAAATCCTGCAGTCTTTATTCCACCTTTGTTCCTCATTCCACTGTTATTTGCCAGAATAATACTGGGTAACAGAGAGGCTTTGTGCATCTGCTCCAAGCTCAGGCACCATTAGCCCTTCGTGCCTATTGGTATGAACTCAGCTTCCAGGTTTTGCCTCTGCTGTGGCAGCTGCTAGCTCCTTGCATTGGTGAGGGCCTTCCCAGAAGAGAGAAAAGCCATAGGTACATTCTTACATAGATGAGAAGAGTAGGAACAGGAGAAGACATACTGAAGACATACTGACAATGCCTTCCACCTGTAATGACAGGAAAGTCTGCCTGGCATGAGAAGAAGGTGATCTGTTCCTTGATGTACACATGGAGGTCAAGAGAGCAGACTGGCACCCAAGACAGCCCTTGGGGCTGGCCCATAGTGCTTTCATGAGCTAAGGTGGATTTTGTTGGATTCAGATCTTGAAAGTCATGACACAGCACTAGATATGAGAATTAAAGGCTCTCGTGGCAGAATCTCATGGGATCTAACTGCTGAAGGAGGAAATGTTTTGAGAAATTTCTTGTGAATACTACTGGCCCGGGTGGAAAGTATGCACATGCCATATGCTATTTTTTTTTCTTCCATTTGTCAAAATAGAAGATGTTTAGAAAAGAACAAACCTGATCAATTTTATGAAGACATGGCACATTTCTGATGTATGTTGAGATTTATTACTAGCAATATTTGACTTCCATTTGGGGTTCTGAAAGCATTTAAAACTCAGTATTAAAAAAGCCTCGCAGCAATTCTCTGAAGCAAGTTTCTCTCTATTTTACAGGTGAGGAAACCAAGGCACAAAGAAATTAAATGATTTGCCACAGATGGTACAGTAAGTCAGTGGTAAAGTCAGGAAGGGAATGAAAATCTGCACTTATGGGCTTACAGGTTAACTCTCTCTTTCTGCTAAGAAATTAATCTTAACGCTAATATGCTGTTTCATACCACCTGCATGATCATGAAGACTTGTCAATTTGCACTGTTAAAACTTTTGCAAAGCCAATTATTTTTTTTCCATGTAAGCACAAAAATGCTACTTAAAGGGTTAACTATACTGCTGTGCTGGTAAACATTTTTACATATTGCTGGTTAGACCCGTATTTAAATACTGACTGGGACAGAAGAGACTGAGCTGGCCCTGGACTCCCTCGTCTTGGTGCTGGGCATGGATATGGTACAACAGGATACACCCACAGTGGCCTCAGGCAGCTCATCTTCCTCTGTCCATTCATTGAGATCTGGGTTATAGCACTGAATGCACTTCTTATATTTTTTCTCAATTTCATT
Organism: Psittacula echo; assembly: GCF_963264785.1. Classification (NCBI taxonomy): domain Eukaryota; kingdom Metazoa; phylum Chordata; class Aves; order Psittaciformes; family Psittacidae; genus Psittacula; species Psittacula echo. Next base: position 83,540,488 of record NC_137738.1, on the reverse strand, counting down.
CCAGCCACCCACTAAGTAAATTTTCCCGTTAAGGATGGAGGCGCCAGCCGTACTAACTCCGGTTTGAAGTGGCGCCACATAAGTCCATTGCCCTGTGTAAGGACTGTAACACTCCACAGGGAGTACATCGACCCTTTCAGCTCGCCCCCCCAGCTGAGACCCACCCATGACATAGACCCTCTCCAGAAGGGACACTGCACAGTGCCACCCCCTTGGGGTGCTGAGGCTGGACTTATCCTGCCAGCTATCTTTGCTGGGGTCGTACATGCACACCGAGCGAGAGTAAGCATTATTAATGTAACCTCCTGTGACCAGGATCTGACCATCCACCACTGCACTGGCATGGCAGCACCTGGGCACCTCCAGGGGTGCCTTCATCTGCCACTGGTTAGTTGCAGGCACGTAGCACTCAATCGAGGAGAGGCACCCCTCAGAGTTGCGGCCACCTACGGCATAAAGGAGGCCATTGAACACATTCAGGCTAAAGTGGGTGCGCCGCTGATTCATGTTTGCTAGGTGAATCCAGGTGTTGAAACGAGGGTCATATCTGAAAGCATTAAAAAAGAGGGTAACTGTCTCTTACACATGCTCTGCTAAATTCTCCAGTTCTGTCTCGGCCCCAGTACTGCTGCAAACACAAAGTTGCTAAAATTGCATTTAGTTATTCAACCTATTAGAAGCCAGTGGAATGAAACAGGTATTCCTAGTTAAATTTCCAAATACATTTATTTTTTAATTGGGGGAAAAATAATCTGTATCATTCAAACCTGTTATTATTTCAATTAAGTAAATCTGACTCTTCTGTAATATGATTTTGTACAATAACCTCATCAGAATACTGGGACGAGACATACAATAGAGATTTTAGAGGGGTTTTTTGCAGTTTAAACCTGCAGCAAATATGACAAAATTAAGTCAAAGAGTTTTAATAAACATTAGGTATTAGGGCAACCTGACCTAGTTGAAGATGTCTCTGCTTACTGCGGCCCGGTTGGACTAGATGACCTTTGAGGGTCTCTTTCAATCTAAACTATTCTATGAGCCTATGATTTATACTTGAATCTTTGTAGTACTTTCTACATGGTAAGTGTTCTTTCCCTGCCACTCATATGGAATAAGATTTAAGTAGAAAGAATATCTTTGCTTTCTAACACCATTCCTACCTGAAATAACATTCTCTGACCTTGACATTTACATAAGCAATTAGCTTATTTAATAAGAAATAGCAGATTATAACTCCTGAAAAAGTTGAGTGATGTACATTAGTAGGCCAGTATATTTCTCCTGTTGCATACTGAGGGGACCAGAGAAACACACGAGAAAAAGACTACGGGAAAGTAAATTCTAATTGTTAGCTGCCGTTCAGCATTGTTGTCTGCAGCTCTGAAAGCAAACCCACAGACATACTGATGTGTCTTGACATGCTCGAGGTTAATGGCAGAACAGGGAGCAGAAACCACTCAGTCATGGACCATGAGGATTCCCCCACCTCCTCTCTGCAACCAAGGTGTACACCAAGCTAGAGCTCTTTCTGAGATTGTGACAGATTAAAGACAGAGGATGGGAAGAGCAACAGCATAATCTCCTTTATGGGACATATTTTTCTGATAAAGTAGATGACATGGTAAATTTCATCTAGAGAAGGTTCTTAATTCATTAACTTTGTATGACTATAGATAGGAACTGCAATATTTCAGAAGTGAGCTATTATTTGGAGTACACTTTAGAAAAGAAATATAGCCTTCAAGAGACAATGACATTGTTTCTAATCTCTTGATAAATAAAAAGGATAAAGATATAAAATGCATTATAAAAGCTGTTCAAAGTATAGTGGATAGTGCATAAGAAGTCAGGATTACAACACCTAAAAGGTGTTTTCCAGAATTTTCTGTGAGGCATCAGAAGAACTTGAAATTTAAAATGCCTCACCTTGTCTGATTAGGTACCTTAGAACATCCCAGAACTTCCTATTTACGTTCCCATTTACTTCCTCCACTCAGAGTAAGTTTTCTTGGTTTTCTTCACTTCTCACTGTGCACGTGCAACCATAGTTTTTACATAACTTCAGCTGAGTATTTCTGTCCATTCGAACTTTAATATAAAATAGCATTCATACCTCCCCCAGACAACCCCAGCTCGATCTGTCTCCCTGCATTGTGTGGAATAGATCTCTCCATCCCTTTTAAAGAAATAACCAGTTACCTGCAGAAATTGCTGACTGCATGCTTGGCTTGGTTCCTGGCATCATTCTGGTCTTCCCCACCAGCCACATAAAGAAATCCGTCCATCACTGTGACACACTGATTAAAACTTTTAGCTGGCATCTCACTCAGCTTCTTCCATCCATTTTCAGGATCTCTGTATAAGATGTCTCTGCTAAGAGACTTTTCTGTTAGAGCAGGGCGCCCCCCAACAGTAACTAAGACTCTGAAACCTCCACGGATCCTTGTTCTTCTGGACTGAAGTGTATTCTGGTGATAGGGAAGCAAATGATAGTTCATGGCATCCACTAGGAGCTTATGGCAGTCTGCATCTTGCATCATTCTTGGCACAGTTTGAACATAATTGACAAGATCTTGGGCTGAGATGGTACCAAAACGGATGTTACTTAAAAGATCGGCAGCATACTTTACTCTTTTTTGGTCAAATTCCAGCCATTTTATTGCAATCTGGAATGCAACAATTTCAGAAGGCAACTGCAAGTCATCATCTGCAAGAAGTTCGTTAATCTGATCAAAGGTGAGTTTCAAGAACTGATCTGTTTCTGAAAATTCAATGAAGTTGTCTCTAATGAATTTGTGTGCAGCTTCCTTGGTTGCTTTTAGTCCGTATGTTTCTGCAATATTGGCAACGTACATACAATTCTCAACACTGATTTCTTGAATTAGAAAATCACAGCACATCTTTACAAGGGTGTGAATCTGCAGATAAATTGCTGTGGAAATAATACTACCTATTGTATAAAGTGAGAGAGTAAGCTTCCCTGTGTAAGCATAGGTGATAACAGTAGCTAGACCCAATGGGGATACATCATTGAGGTCCACTCTTTGAGTGGATGGATCTTTCTTTAAGATGTTGTGAAAGTAGTCACTGCTTGAAGCCATCACAACCTTATGAACGCTGAAGGATTTTGTTTTGGTACTGATAGTCAAGTCACAAAGAAAATTTTCTTGTCTCATTCTGCTTAGACCTTCCAAGAGATTTGGGCTATATAATGGGTCAGAAACTTCAGATGAAATGCAGCTGAAACCATTTCCTCCATCTAAGAGTCCATTCAAGCCATTTAGTTTACTGAGGGGGCCATCTTCCACAATGATAGTCATTTCATTGATATCTGCTTTGTTCTTTTTCACATTCTTCTTTTTAGGGGCCATGACTGCAATGAAATATTACAGCCAAGAGCTTGCTAAAAATAAAATTAAAATGTTTAGGGCTTCACTGCAGTTGTAAAATTTAATAGCTATGTGATTATGCAACAAATCTAACCTTTGTCAATACATATAAAACCAAACCACACGGGATAATCTCTTACTAAAAACTATTACACTGTCCTAGATTGTAGTGTGGCTGCTTCTTAATAACAATCAATACTCACATTGTGAAGGATGCACCCACAAGGAATTTTTTTTTTTAAAAAAAACAAGGTCGTAAATTAACATTCACCTGTTATCATCGCATCCGAAGAGTGAAATACTGAAAATGACATTGCCAAAGTGTAAAATTACGTAAATATATATCTACATCAGCCAGGTTCATTCATTTAACAGGGCTGAATTCGTTAGTCTGAAACATAGGAAAGATAGAGACCCCCAACTTTGTTTGTCCTTACTCCAGGGCCAGTACTGACTTACAGCTGAGTTCAGAATTTGACCAGAAAACATTAAGAGTGTGAGACATGCTTAAAGGAAAAAAAAAAGCAGCAAGATAAGACATGAAGAGAAAGCAAATTTCAGTATTATGTCACCTTGATTTTAGATTTAGGATATGCTCCAAATTGTTTTCAGCTTTTTGTAAGTTTTTATTTTGTAGACTGATGATATTCTATTTCCCATGTCAGATTCACAAATACTTTCTGCTTATAGTGCACTTTGTTTGCTTTTCAGTATCAGTAATTTGAAATTATTAGTCTTACTTTAGGATTTTGTGGAGGTCTAAGGAGATGTCTAACTTGTATTTAAAAAATGCCATGCAAACTCTAGCAGGATGCGCTATGTTAAACAAGTTCCTTATGTGTGAAGATAAGAATTACTCTTCTACAGTTACGTTAGAACAGATTTACAACAGAATTACATGTATCAACTCTAGGCAAGTTCCAACTCTTGCTGAAATGAAAAGCCACATTTTTGTCAAATGCAATCTGAGGTGGCCCCTAAGTAGTTTTCAAAGGTGCTATTTCAAACAAATAAATGTATATGCAAATATACACTGATCTTCAATAACACAGTTAAAACAAAATTGCTGAGATCAGTATTCAAATAAAGTATAGCATTTATTCCAGTATATCCATTGATTTTGAAACAATTTATACATGCTAATTTTCTTCGCTATCCTTGCACTCATAGAAACTAGAATGTGAAGAAATGCTACTTGATAGTGAAACAAATGTCTGGATGATTTTAGATAGTTTAATAAGAAGACTTCAATAATATGTCAGTCTAGAACCTCAGCACATCATTTTTTTCTTTAAGCACACAGCACATAACAAAATGATAATTTAATTATAGAAAGGAATGGTTGCTGCCTATGAGCACCAGGACTTTTTTTGCTGCTGCTGCTGGGTGATAACCATGTGCAGAGCTGGCTGGGGAGAAGGGCATGTGTGCCACAAGTGTCAGTGTCAACCCGCACTGACGTGAGCTGTGATCCCCGAAATGTCTGTATGCCAGAGCAGGGGTCAGCTGCTGCGCGGCTCCCCCCGCTCCGGCTGCATTCCAGGAGCTGCATCTGTTGAGACCTATCAAAGTCACCTCCCAGAATAGCAACCTCCTAGCAGCTTGCCATTTTAAGACAGGTTCAATTGAAGATACAGCTGGTGTTTTAGTATACTTTGGTGTTTAACACAACATTTGTTGAAAAAAAGCTATGCAAGTGTGGTGTAGATTTGTTGGCCCAGAATAAAGCAAAACATCAGCTTTTGGGGTGTCTTTGCATGCTATCCACGTAATTACAGCTTTGCATATTAATAGCCACAACTTTATAGCTGGCAAAGGCATATTCTTTTGGCAGTCATATTTGTGGTTCTAAATAGTTTTAGAGACCTGTAGCTTAAAAAGTTTAATACATGCAGCACTTAATGTTTATTGGCTCACTGTGTCATTGCATAGCTCATTTAAATACATGACATTTTAAGCTCTCTGTTCAAAAATGTCCACTCCCCAAATTTTTTTCCTGAAATACATTTTTCCATCAGCAGAAATGTCACCAGCTAGTTTAGTGTATAAGCACATAAGTGACAGGACATGCAAAAACTGTGAAACAAATCAAATGATCCTATAATAAATTCAAGTTACTGAACTTTGAAAACTCTGGATGATTTGGTTTTCTACAGCAGTTTGTTTTCATCTAATTTATTTTAGTTTAAGCACAACCCAAGACAAAGGACACTCAAGGTCCCAAACCAGTATATTGAAACAACTAACCTCTCCCCCCTCCCTTAAAATGTTATGTTTTCTAAACACTACCAAAGTGGGGAGTTAAAAACCCCTTACCCTCCTCAGAAAAATGTTGTCCCAGAGCTGTTCAAGAAGCTGTCAGTGAAAATGCCTCCTCCTTGGAAAATGATAACACAAAAAAAACCAGGAAATATGGTAAAAAAAGACCAGAGGCCACTTGGTTAAGTCCCAGCTTGTGGTTTCCAGTGTCAGGCTTCGCTGTCACAGTGAGCAAAAGAGACCGGAGCCTGCACTTGGGTGCTCTTTAAAATGACCCCTCCTCTCTGTGCCTCGCTCCCTGTCTCTGCCCAGCTACAGGAGCTCAGCTTCCCTGGGCTGCCTGGCCTCTGGAAGCCAGAGGGACAAGCTTGGACCCTCTAAATGCACAGGCATGAGGGAGAAAAGGGAGGGGAGGGTGAAGAATGTAGATCCACAGCAGGTAATAACTGTCCCAGGTAAGTGTAGGGTGGACTACTGGGTTCCTGACCTCAAAGCTGCATGCCTGGGTGAAAGCCAGTGTTTTCAAGGAGAGGGACAGGTTTAGACTGGACATAAGGAAGATATTTTTTACAATGAGGGTGGTGAGACACTGGCACAAGTTGCCCAGAGACGTTGTGGCTGCCCCATCCCTGGAAGGGTTCAAGGTCAGAATGGATGGGGCTTTGAGCAATGTGGTCTAGTAGAAGGAGTCCTGTGGCAGGAAGGATGGACTGGATGATCTCTGAAGATCCCTTCCAACCCAAAATATTCTGTGATTATATTATTCTACGATGTAAAATAACCAGCAGGAAATCCTGGCACTTTAGTTTCACTTTTCTAGGATTTCAGTGCTTAACTCTGGGCAGAGGGAAGGAGACCAGCTGATGGGGATTCACAGCCATGTCCTATTTCTTGGATTTAGGTCACTGCTTCCATGAAGACTTGTGCTGGCTTTCAAGGATACTGACTCACATCCCCTGATGTATTTGCAGAGAGATGTGAACTCCGATCTTCTGTCTTGCAAGAATACCCTAACTTGTGAGTTATATCATACACCAGAATAACCTCCACCTCTTGCCAGTTAACCTCAGGAATAATATAAAGCCAAACTTCCACATCACAGGAGAATTTCATCCTATGGGAGAGATAAAAGGGGGCTGAGTGACTGCATGGGAAGGGAAGCATATTGGAAATGAGTGAAGGAGAGGAATGTAAAGCCAAGCCTTCCCAAAAGCAACAAGGTAACCAGCTTTCCTTATGAAAAATAAGGCCACAGCTGCGAAAAATTAAGGATAAAGCCTTATTTTAAAACATATCTTAGAAACTTCTCCTTAATATACTATGTATATTTTTTTTCTCCTGTGTAGATTCCTACTGCCTCAAATATATAACTCAATATACTACCAATTTAATATGTAGAATGGCATCTATCATCATCCTAACACATTTCAATATATTTCAATTTACCAGTTCAACCTAATCGTAAAATTCCTTACATGGACACTTAACTGGTTTTGAAGCTGCAGTGATTTTTACACAAAGAATATTCACTGCTGTGCTTCATGAGTTTTAAGAACTTGCAAAACTACTTTTTGTAGATAGAACAGGCATATTTCTAATACAAGACTCCCAAACATACACGTACCAGTGAACCCAAGTTACTCACTGTTCCCTTTTCTAACCGCTCATGCCTGAAATTAATTACTATAAAACATTTTGATATTGAAGTTCTTAGAATTACTTTTATGAATTTTTATAATTTTAAGATGTCCTAAAAAGTCAACATTTTTCAGAGAAAGACTTATTTTCTTTTCTTAATAAAGGGGACACTCGTTCTACAGAATTAATATACTTCCATGATCTGTAGAAAATAAAAATTATTCTCAGTCTCATACCATACCTTTAAGATTTACTAGCACATTGTAAAATAAATGTAAGTCGTATGCAGTTTCTACAAATGTGTTTCAACATCTGTATATGATTCACTGTTGAAAAAACCCACACAAATGACAATGGGGATATATCCCCACTGAAAATACAAAACTAGTATCTAATTTCCAGAAACAGCTGAACATGCTTTGAGCTGTGCAGTATAGAGATGACAATCTTGTGGGGCATGTCTCAACACCTCAGTGTACTAAGGCTGACGCAATCTCTGCCGTAGTTCTCAAACATCTGCCGTAATCCTCAAACTTTGTCTGTATGCTAGGGAAAAAAACCATTGAACCTTTAGTTACTTGGTCTTCAAGATCAGAGGACAACTGATAGCACACTTGGCATTATGCGGCATGCAAGCTGATCTTGGAACTAGTCATACCATTTTCCATTAATTTGTACACAACGAAGTCTTTCAGAAAATAACCTGTACCAGGATTAGCTGCATATCGTGATACATTTTTAAAAATCAAATGTTGATTTAATATGTTTTTTAATTTTCAGATTTTCTTAACATTGTTTCCCTTATATTTTGAAAATAAACTTCTTCATTTCTGCTTATTTCTTTTCCAATGTAATTGAAATTAATTACTATAAAACATTTTGATATTGATTTAAGTTCTTGGAATGATGTTATGCATTATCCTCTCTGTTACAAGAGGGAGTAGTACTTTTTTTGCCTCTCTGACTGTGTTGTTTTAGGTATGAGTGAATCTTGGGGAAAAAATACGTAATTTGCTCCATAATCAACTGGTCTATGTGAGTGACTAAGCACAATACTATCAATCCATGCAGCAGCAGCAGGTCATGCAATAATGTTTTAACATTTCTAGGGGGAAAAAGTCAGAATGAGCAATAGGGAAAGTTCTCGTATCAGCACAGACAGGCCTTAAGGCAATTGTGACCATGTTTTATAATCCATGCACAACAGTTACTGCACTCTTTCTGGAAAATATAAAGCCTTTTTTTTTTTTAAGTCATCATGCTTTGAATTGCTGGTGGAATGCAAGCATCACAGCACGGCCACATGGAGACCTTACCTTAGTCAGCTGAAGATGTTTACAAAACTCAGGCTTAGCTTTAGATCATGACTGCTTTGTTCGCTCTAAGCCCTTTGTGTACACTTAGCCAAAGACTATGCAGTAGTGCATGTCAAAGATGCTAGGATAGTCCTGACAGGAGTCCCACACTGATGCCAAACAAATGAATTCTTGTAACAATCAGCATTGGCCAGCAGTTTTGAAGAACAAGTAAACTTGGAATTCTTTCCTCTGCCAGTTATGACAGACAATAAGAAAAATACTGCAGTTAGATCTGGGCTAGAAACACTTTTCTTGTAGGAAATCTTTTTAGATTTTAAATGGTTTTTTCTTCACTAGCAAGAAATCATGGTATTTCAGAATAACTGGGCAGAATTGCAGCAAAGATATTTTTCTCATCCCAGAAAATCCAGTAACTTCATAATTAAGGCTTTCAAACAGCTTATGGGAAACCCAGCTTCAATCACATAATCCATATGACAGTCTAAGCCTCAACTTCCCTACTCAAAGATTACTTTAACCATAATGCTGGTGTGGGCTTCCCCACTAGCAGTGAAATCTTCCAAGATTTCTTCTGCATAAATGCCACTCTGTGGAAGTAATTTCGTACCATTAGGGACAGAAAAATAAAGGAAACATAACTGGTTGTGGATGGCTGATTTTAGGATACGGTTGATGAAGTCTTTACACACTGTGAAGATGAGTTAATTACTTCTGTAAAATCAAAAGACAAGCATGGAAACCGGAGAACCAGTCTGCAACAAGGACCTGGATTTGTTTTTTCTATATCCAACCTGAGCACTCTACCTACTGTATTGCCCTACCAGCTATTTTGGTTTTCCTACTGATAAATTTGCTAAACACTGTGCCAACCTGTAATAAGATCTATTTTGCAAGGGTAGTAACCCTAATATGCAACCACCAGAATTTTGCCTACTCAAAAGTCCCCTGTAATTTAGACTGGACACATTCTTTTTAATGCTTCCCCCAAACACTGCTTTAAAGAGTGAAAGGTGTCTATATACCTATTTTAATAGTATCTACATTAACTTCCAAGCAAATACTAAAAAACCCATGGATTTGACATGCTCACCCTCAGCAAACTCCATGGCAGAGATCCTGTTTCAGTTGCACAGTTCACACAGCACCAAAGGCCGATTCCCTGTCCTACATTTTTTGTACATTTTTTGTGACCTTAAGAAATGCCAAAGAAGCCATGCTGGAAGCTGCAGGGCCTGAAACTGCTTTCGCCGTCAGACTCTAAATAAGGTAGAACAAACACAAGACAAATCATGTCCTCTTCAGCCTGAGTGCTGCTTTCACCTGCATGTTAAGACTGCAGTAGGGTGCCTGCCAGCCATGTCTTCAGAGGCTCGGCCTCGGTATTGCTACGCAAGCCATAGTGCTCACGTGCCACTAAGCAGCCTTGCAGCCATGCACAGACAACAGAAATGCCACAGACCTTACTGATAACTGAACAAGTTTGCTCAAGCAAATGCGTATGACTGATGCTGACGATGTGCCACCTACCATCAGCATCACTCGGTGCATCCCGGGTGCAGAGACCTCTCACGGCAGCTTCTCCTGAGGCTGGCAAGTCTGTACTGATGGACACACCTTGCTGCTCTTGCAAGGCAAAAGAGTATGTGCCATGCCATTCCTTGGTGCAGCCTGCTCTTCCCCACCTCTCCACCCCGACTCATCTCCATGGTATTACTTCAACTATAGCTGTGCTTGGTCAGTACCACACTGCGTATTATTAAGTCAACAGAGGCAGAACGAAGAAAATCATGAAGCCTTTATTATTGCTGAAAGTTTGGTAGCAAACACCAGGTCAGCCGCAGCTATCTGCGAACAGCCCAGCAGCGCTGAGCCACCTTGGATCCCTGCCTGTTGCCTGAGCCTGTCTGTGAGACGTGATCAGAGCCCCGGCTCGGGCGGGGGACGCAGCCGCCAGCACCGCCTCTCGGCTGGGCCCGACCCCCGCCATGAATCCCCAGGGAAATCCCAGGTGTAGGCATCGAACGGCTCGGAGGGCCCGGCCGGGCGCACAAGACACAGCGGGAAGCTGAGGAAACGGTGGGCATCGCTGACCCCTGCGAGGGCACGGCCCGGCCGAGCCTCCAAATAGCCAATGGCGCGGAGGCCGCTACTACAAGAGGGGGGAGCCAGGGCTGAGAGACCCGGCCGCGGCAGGGAGGGTCCCGTTGCCATGGCCGAGGGGCGGAGCGCCACGCGGCGGGTGCTAGAGCTGAAGGAGCGGCTGGGGGGCGCGCAGGAGCACGACGAGGTACTCGCGGCCGCCGCGGCTGTGGCCGGGGTGTGCGCACGGGCCGCCAGGAGGCTGCCGCGCTTTCTGTGTGTCCACTCAACGCGAGTGGCGGTGCTGCTGGCGGACGAAGCCTCGTTGGTGGGGCCGGCTGAGGCCGCTGGCCCTCGCCGCGCTCAGACACCCAGGCCCGAGCTGTGCCCTGCCGCTGCCCCCCTTCGGCATTAGCTGCTGGCCCAGCCGAGCAAGGAGAGGGTGGGGGTGCCGAGTGCAGCACGCCGGGCCACTGCGGGGAAACCCGTGCGTGAGTCTCTGGCCCTCGATCGCCGTTTTGTTTCCGTCCTTTGTGACCAGGAGGGGTTAAAGGAGGGCTGGTGGTTATCAGGTCATGCGTGATTATTTTGTGGGTAAGGGGTAAAGCTTTCTATGGGTGGTCAAGAGGCCATGCGTGCAGTCAAGTGAGGAAGAGAAGGGAAACAAGGCTGTGTTCTTGTATCTACACTCAAGTGAGGAAGAGAAGGAAAACAAGGCTGTGTTCTTGTATCTAAACTCTTAGATGTTCTTACATCTAACAGGTAGCACTGGCTGTGTGAAGTCTTGTCAGCTTGGCCAGAAGGTGAAAATGCAACAGCAAAGGTGCTAATTTTTGTGTTCATAAGGGCTTTTCTTGGTGAAATAGTTATTTTTGCTTTGTTTTAATGGTGTGCAGCAAGAGGAGTGGGAGGTGTAACACCCTGCGTTTGTATTCCTGGTGCTCAAGACCAAAGCTACTCTTATTTCTAGGGGAAAAAAAAAAAAAAATCAAATAACCTCTGTAGGGTAGTAGTAGCTGCAAGGACTAGATAAGGAATACTTGAAGCAAGCACACATCAGTGGGGAGATGGATCAGAGCAGCCTATGGAACTTGTGCTTGACACTCTTGAAGTACAGAAGCAGATGGGGAGATAAGCACAGGCTACAGGGCAGCTGAGGGGGGAAGAAAACACCCTCATTCTCTGAGCTGCTGCCTGGATCCTGAAGGGAATGGAAGCAAAGCGGTATGTGCCAGATTGGCCTCAACATATTGCGAAGTAATTCATCACATTTGACTGAAGAAGGTGTATTCAAAAGGGTCGGTTTTCTTTGAGGGTTGAATTGCATTTGAAAGTACAGAATGCATTTGCTATGATAGATTTCGGAGACACTAAAATTTGATACAAGTTTGTAGAAGTATTTGGATCTGAAGGGTGGCAGCAAAATGTAATCTGCGATGCGTTTGGTAGTTAATGAACTTGAAAAGCTTAGTTATTAAACATACCTACTGTGTCTTTTCAAAGTGTGTGTGTTGTATACATATATAGAAAACACTGATTATCCTAGCCAGTAATGGTTTATCTTCCTGAATGTTAATGCTGTTGGTTTTATCTGTGCAAAATGCAAATATTTGTGCAGGTGCTGCTTCTGATGTTTTAATTTGCAGTTCAGTAGACTTAAGATCCCTTGTGCAACAGAAGTTATCAGATGTTACAGTCTTTGACTTTTTTTAATGTCTGGGATTGATGTTGATATATTGTTTTGAACAAGAGATTGACAGGGAAAAGACCAACAGCTCTAGAGATAATTAATTTTTAAGTGATCCCAAGCCAGTAAGCTTCAAAACACATTCAACTCAAGTGAAAAATGTGAATAGCCCCACAGATGGGTTCTATTAAGGAAGGAGATGCACAGTTTTTGTAGCATGACTTCAAGCAGGTGCTGCATAAAATGAGACTAATGGTGGTGCTGCAGCACTTCTGCTGTCCCTGGAGAAACTGTCTACTGAAATAGGAATGTTTACAGATAGCAGGGACTAAGGAGTTGCTGGGGAAGTGAGAAACTGATAGCCAAAGATCGGCACTTATGAATTGCACTGCTAATAAAAGGTAAATCTAGTAATAGAAAATGTGATTATCATGTTTAAAGGCAAAGAGGAAAATTTTAGGTATGTGTATCAGCATTACAGATGTGTGTGTCCAAGTGTTGGTGTTGTCAGGTATTTCTGTACTGGAGAATAATATTTCTTGCCACTCTTTAATAATTGCTGAATACTTATTGATCTGATAGTAACCAGAGAAGATGCAGAACATCAATTGTTCATGTCAAAGGTTTCTTAATGTGCGAGGTTTTAGAGCTATCCCAGGGAGTTTTCAGAGAATTGACCAAAGAGTGAACAAAACAAATGATTTAGGTATTGAATGATGCTCAAGGTACTACAGAATTTCAGCAGGAGAGGAAAAAAGTACTGTGCTGTTGTTTGTACAGGTAAATGCAATGGTCTTCATTGAGATTGATCATGAAGGAATGAGAACAGCTCCATGATGTTGCATATAAGATGTACCTTATATAGAATTAAAGGATGGTGCCATGATCCATGCCACTTTATGAGACTTTATGTAGATATGCCCTGCCAAATTTGTCTCAAATTATATTCAACTGACACCAGCTGTCATAAATATATGCAAATCTCTTAAGGCATTTGACTTGCTTCTGTATGATGCTGATTACAGTAGCAGTGTTATGTATTGCATCAGGTTCATAAAATGGATTTCAGTTGCACTCACAAAAAAGTGCTAGACCTCATGAAAAAACAATGTTCATTTGTGGATTTGGTTGTGGGCTTGTGGTGGGACTTCTTGGGGTGAGAGCTGATTATGCTTCTCTTCTGGACATGCTGCTACTCAAATCTTTCTAAATTTAGAAGACAGCAAGTGTGGTAGGGAAATGCTACAAATACTGAAGTAATTTGTGGTGAATGAAGAGAGACCCTTCTAGAAACCAGCTTTGATCATGTGCTAGGTAGGCTACATTCATTTGAGCAGCATGCATTTTAACATGGCTCAGTGGAAAGTCACAGCTAGGAGCTATGAATGTAGGTCATTTGGGATAGGAGACTGTATTTTGGAAAGCATTGACTCATAAAATGATTTGGAGCTCTGATGTATTACCAGTTGAGCATGAAATTGCAGCACAATGTAGTGGCTTATAGAGTAAATGCTATCTTTGGGTAGCTTAGCAGGGTTGTGTTATTACTGCTATACAGTATTAGAAGGACAATTACAGGAATATTATGTCCTGTTCTGGGGACTGTTTTTAAAAACAACACTGCCAAGCTAGAAAGATAGACAGCCAGAGAATGGCTATAGGTCTGGCTAGCATAACTTGCTGAAACTGAAAAACCAAGGTAAAATATGTGATTAGTGTTTACATTTGTATTGTATAAGATGCTTGAAAGAAACATTTCATTAGCAGAAAGAGATTGTTAGATTCCGTACCTGAAAACAAAACTAGACTTTTTTTTTTTAGGCAAACAGTTGTGGTGCTGTGTTTTGGTGGGGTGTGTGTAGATTTGATAGAGGGCAGAGAAATGACTTGGGAATGTGTTGGGTTTCCTAACGTGTCGTCTTCAGAGTCTTGATGACCTTTCAGACAAGGTGTCTGGCTCAGCCAGAAGTTATGGACTTGGTGAAACTCTATGGGCTGTGTTACAGATCAGCAAGAGCTAATCATGGGGATTCCTCAGAGAGTGAGATGCAGCTAGTGTGCAAGGAGGGAAGGAGAGGAAGCAGGAAAAAGCTACTGAAGTGAAATGCTGAGCCAGTCCCTTGACCACAGAAGGCCTGGGGGTGTGTTAATGGGTCCCATCCTTTCTGAGGGTCCAAGCTCAGGTAGCAAAAGAAATGAGGAGATTGTACAACACATGTATAAGGGATAATAGCATAACACTGGTGCAGTGGGAAGAGGTCAAACTTGGCACAGTTGGGATCTGCTGTTATCATCACTTTCAGTTTTGACTCTGGAAAATTTTGTTTGCTCACATGCTTCTTACCCACTGCTCATTACCATTGCCCTCTGTTTTCCAATGCCTTCCTGCTTTCCCTCCTTCCCTTCATTTTTAGCTTCCTCTTGCTCCTGTTGTCACCTTTGCTTTTGTCTCAGAGCAGTATGAGTGTCTCTGTTTGTCCACGAGGCTCTGCTTCTGTCTGTTGCATGAAGATCTGTGTTTTGGGCTTGCTTAGAATGCTGTTTATTGTAAAAACAACAATCCTAGAAGCTTTGGATCATTCTTTAGAAATTAGTATTTAGGAATTACGTATCAGGAATTGTATGTATAGGTAGCTTGTATGTTCTTTATAAAATTTTGATTTTTTAATAAACTTTAACCATCTCTTTTAAAGTCAATAAAGTTTTTCCATAAGGGTATAGCTGGTAGTGGTATGAAAGGTAAAATAGTCTGAAAACCAGTGGGGGGGTTACGTATGTGTTGTGTATATATGGAAGAACTTGGGGGAAAAGAAGTTACTGGGTACAGTCTAGTGAGGTAAGAGCCAGATGGGCTACAAATGCTTCAGTAAAAGGTATGGTTAGAGCAAGGCCCCTGAATGGTCGATCTTCATCTTGTTCTTGAAGGCCTTCTGAGAACAAACTTAAGGTAAAAGCTTTCTCTTTTTGCCTTATTTTCATAGAATGGTTTGCATGGAAGCTACTTTAAAGATCATCTAGTTCAATCCCCATGCCATGGGCAGGGATGCCTTCTACTAGACCATGTTGCTCAAGGCACCATCATACAATAATTGTAATGTTCTACCATATAAATATAATGACACCAAAGTTTGTTTCTAACAAGCTTTAGTTTTTTCAGTGACAGGCTTTACTCTGTCCTGTGCATCACAGTATATGTTTCTGTGGCCTTCACTAAAGTCTGATAGATATTGGAGGTTGGTGTTTTTGCTTTAAAAAGCAAACATACATGCGTAGTCCGATAAGTAAATCAGAGCTCTTTAGCAAATAGGATGAATATATGCAAAGTTTCTTTGCTGTACTGATGTTCTCCACAAGTTAAATTTGCTGATTGTGTTTGTAAATATGTTTGGTTTTATGTGCCAACAGCTTAGAGATGGGTAATGCCTACTGGCAGGCTGGATGCTGCCATTTACATTGCCAAGTTACAGTAGAAGGCAAATGGAACTCTCTCTCCTTTGCTGGTTCTGTGCATACATAGCTGCTGATCTCACTGCAGCTTGAGCAGTTCCCTGCTTTCAAGAGATCAGGATCACTTCTAAAAGGCTTGTCAGAATGTTTGATCAATGCTTTCTATTTTCTTCTTAATGAAACCCTTTTGTGCGTCTTAATTTGCCAAATGTGAAACACATTTCAAGAAAGCAAAATGAACAGTGTGGTCTTTGGTTTAGAAAACTTAGAAGGTTTTGTCTTTCATTAAAATGTGTTGACTGCTTTTGGGCATACTTGTCATCTAGGTGCTTTTGTAATTTAGCCTGTTGGATTGAAGTTATATGAATAGGAATTGCCTTCTTCCTGAATCTATTCCTCTGAAATTAATTCTGCTTTGTGAATTAACGTAGTCCAAAGCCCATCAAAAGGAAATGGTCAAAACCCCTGTGCTTTTTTTGTAACTTGATGGAAAAAAATCTTCCAGTGTTCTTCTGTGTGCAGATTTGGCTCTTGTCTGTGGGATTTATTCCCAGTGGTTTACACTGCTTCAGTCATCCTGTATAACACAATATAACCTGTCAGCAATGGGTTACTGCAAAATAAATTAAATAAACAGGGATATGTTTTTAAATTAAATTAAAACAAACAAAAAAACCCCTAACTTGACACTGGTAACATAATTTCTAATGCTTGTAATTCACATTGCAAGCAATTACTATGTGGTGTTTTTTTTTCTACTTAAGCATCTTTGCCACACCTTTTTTCTCTTGTGGGACTATTTAGAAGAAGTCTTCAGCTCATTAAATGTGTAGCCTACACCTGTGACACATCTGGAAACAAGTTAAATGTTAAGCTTGTATCCTTCTCAGAAGGAAGAATAGCTCTCTTGTGATGCAAAATTGTTTTTAACTTCACTATATGTAGTCTTAAACACAACTTGCTGGCTCATGGACTGTCTTAATCTTAGATAGGAGATAAGCAAAACTTCACATGGCTTTTGTACTGGTTCTGAAATTTTGCTCAGCAAGCTTTTTTTTGTAGGTATCCTGCCATTTTGTACTTACGTGGGAGAGAGTTGATTTGCTGCCTCTGGTCTTAGGTGCACGTCTTACCATTACTGCTTCTGTCACGTTTTCCTGGGCTGTGAAGCATTTCTCCTGTACTTCTCCAGGTCTCAAACACTGTTACAAGGTGGACGATTTGTAGTAAGAACTGCATATCAGGCGTGTGGATAGAGCGTGCTGTACACAGTGAAATTCAGTGTCAAATGTGGGATTACATTACTAATGCATTATAGGAACAATGGAACTTAAAACAGTAGAGAAAAATATCCCCCATTGCAATTTGTAAATTGCTGTTTCAGGTTTGCTACTTGCTTGTTCTAGTACCTCTTTTGTCTTCTGCAGCACCATTTCAGATGCAATATCTGATACGATAAATGACAGTTCATTGGTTATTTAAGTTAGCATGGCTATTACTGTCATTAAAAGTTTCTGGTAGTTTTCTGGGTAGTCTGTTTTGCATTCCTGCAAGTTCCTGCCATTGCATTTAAGAGGCAGTGATCTGAACAACTTCAGGCTTTGTGAAAGCTCTAAGAAATGCTGTTAGTTCAGTTGCACATTAATTCTGTCATCTACATAACATAGCTTCATGGAAGATTGTGAAAGATAAGGCAAGTTGCTTGTATGTGGTCCACTGCAAGACTCGTGGGGTCCTGTATACCCATTGCCCAAGGAATTGATTATATTGCCAAAGGAATTTATACCCTGCTTATAAATGAGACTTTGTGTTATTAAAACACTTCTCATAGGAATAGGAGCATTTTGTATTTAAAAAATTCTTTTCTGTTTTGATGGAAAACACTGAACTTTGTAGCAGGTGTGCATTTTATCAGTGTGAAACAAAACAGCTGTTGTTGCTTGAGCCTGTTTTTTTTAATGTACAAAGTGCAGTTAAGCTTTCAAAACTTTATTTTTTGCCAAATGTGCTCCCACCTGCTCTATAGGCCTTTCTTGGCCTGGGCAGATGGAAAAGTGGTGCTGCTGACTGGGAGACTTGCTGATTTTTGCATGGTGGTTCTGCATAATGCAGCTTTTCTATTGGTTCTGTGGCAAATAAGGGTCACTGCTACACAAGGAGTGTGGGCTTATGTAGGTAGCCTGTTCTACAGGTGTACTACTGTATTACTGATCTTTAATATAATCCATGGTAAATTCATGTATGAATAAATTCATATTCATACCTACTGGATATTCTGGTGTTACTGAAATTGAGGAGCTGGCAGAACTATCCTGGTTCACAGTCCAGACTTTAGACACAGCCCTGCTGTGCAGTAAAGGAGTACTTACATGTTCCTGGAATTACTGGATATTCCTTTTAACACTCTTGAGTGGTTTTAGATTAAATGTGTGAGTCAGAATGAGAAAAATAGAATAGAATTTATGAATCTGATGCTTTCTTCCAGATTATAGGAACACTTGAGGTACTACAGAATTTGGATATATCACTGGATATTCTAGTGGTAAGTGACCAATAATACATTACTCTTCCATAGTGACTTACAGTGTGAATGTCAGCGGTCTGAAATCATAGAAGCAGTGAATATGTTGCATTTTGTAATTTGAAAGCCTTCAAGTCAAATAGAGGAAAGAGATGTCTCACAGCTGGGGACTCCACATATTTTTAATGTATTTGAAGAACATAAATAGGCTAAATGCTAACATGAAAATAATTGTACTGGGGAAAACAGAAAATGACAGGTTTTAAATATCCTTTTTTATTTCCCCTGTGGCTGAAACTGAGTTTAGTCGTATGAACTCTGCTTCTCTAACTCCTCTACTACTGTTGTGATTGAGATGCATTTTGCGTTACAATATGTCCGTCATACGTCCTCTCTAGCATGCTAAAATGTACCTGTGTAAGCCTAAAGGGAATTTGAATTGATAAACCTAATTCACTGGGGCTGTATGGATTTTGTGGGCATAAGCATTTGAGCCAAGTGTAATTACTGAAATAAATACATCTAATGGAAGAAAATTACTTCTTAGTTTTATGTATTAAGACTGCATTTTATTCCCCGTATTTGGTTATAAATATCTACCTTCAGTTCTGTTTGTGGAATAAAAAGTGTGTTTATTTTTTAGCTGCCATAAGACTACTCTGACTACTATGTTGATACTGTTTGTAGTTGTTTTAGAGAAGATTTTATTTGAGATGTTGCTTGATTTATTCTGCCCATCTTTCTTGCACTATCTTCAACAGGAAACGGGCATAGGCAAAACAGTTAACAGTTTTAGGAAACATGCCACTGCTGGGAATGTAGCTAAAACCCTGGTAAAACAATGGAAGAAACTTATTCCTTCTGAAAAGAAAAGGTAGGTGAGCTAACTTTTTTTTGAAAGTTAATTATACTGTAGTGTAACTTTATAAAATACAGCTTGAAAAGCTTAGGAAAGTGTTTGGAATGACAAGTAAGCATTAGGACAAATGCATAAATTGAGTGGAAGAAATGAATTTTGCTTTTATAAAATATCAGCAGACAATTCAGAGTAACCAGTATTGGTCAATTAGCCGTCCAGCACTCACACTTCAACTTCCTCTTTTGATTGGCACAAGTTAAGTCCCAGCTGATGCAAGTGGGACTAAGCCAGTGGTGGGCACTGCTCTTCAGGGAAGTAGGAAGCTTGCTCTTTCTTCCCAAAGGTGGTGGTTAAATGAAGCAGCTCTCCAGTGATTTGGTGTTATAGAGGGCTTTCCTATAATGCTCATATTAAAGTGGACTGAGAGAGGCTTCCAATACTGGAGGAGTCACATTGAAGAGGTGTAACTTCTTCAGAATGAAGCAGCCGCCACCACCATGTCCAGACTGGCTGTGCTTCGGATGTTTTGCAGACCTCTGACACTTTGAGGCAGTTGAGCTGAGAAAGCCAGAGGTTTAGATTAAATAGTGGATTTTAAGTCTGAAGTTGTTCAAACAATGGGAAAGTGGAATACCAGAAACTGTGATAAGCAGGCTAACCTGTTGTAATCTGTATCACCTACAGCGTATGTCATAAATTCTGTCTCTTCGTTATTTCAAGTACCGTGTCTGTGTTATAAGGCACGCAGGAAAGCTTGCATCAAAAGTGGTATCCAACACCCTATAAGCATTTTGGGCATGTTTTCCTACTGCCAGTTATGCCTGTACCCCCAACTTGTCTTGCTGTCAATTCTTGTTACAGTATTAGTAGTGCTGGACCCAAGAGCTGCTGCTTTGGGGTTCTGTACTGATAATGGAAGAATAAGAGCACAGCAGAGCACAGGTCTGGGGCTTCTAAAATTATAATGCATGATGTGATTTTAATGCTCCTAGTTTTATTAATATAGGTAAAAAGATTGATCAGGAGTTTAGCATCAGATGTAGCATGGAATGTGATTTAATTATTTTTTTTTTTTTTTTAATGTTTCAGCACTCACAGAGAAAGAAAACAAAATACTGGAAAAGATGAGACAAAATCTTCCATTTCCAAGGAGGTTACGCCTTCAGAGAAGTCCAAAGCATCTGGACTGACCTCCAGAAGTTCTGATAGTGCTCCTGATTCTAAAAAGTTGAATAAGCAGCATATTTGTAGTGAAAAGATTCACCAAGGTAGAGATTCTGAGTCTCAAAACCAATGTGATAATAAAGAATGTAGCAACGGTGGTTATGAGCATGCTTCTCAGGGTACTAGTCCTCAAGCTAAAGAAAGTGACTTCAAAGAGAGAATCTCTACAGAGAGCAAGAATTTTTCAGAAGAGCAGCATTCCTCTGTAGCCAATAAAGACTTACCACAGCTGAAGGAAAAGCCTAGAAGGGATGCTTCCAAAAAGAGGAATCCTAAGCATGTGAAGAAACCAAAACAAAAACTTGTCCTAAAAAGCAAAGCCAAATTATCTAGTGATGAAGAATTTGAGCCCCCTACTATGTCTTTTGAATCTTACCTTACTTATGATCAGCTTACAAAGAAAAGAAAGAGGAAGGCTTATTCTACAGGTGCACAGTCAAAAAAATGCTCTGAACAGAAAGGCAGCTTGTTACTACAAAAGACTTCAAACTTCTCCTATGTGAAAGAGGGAGAGGAAGATGTAGAAAAATGTGAGGATGCTCAATTGGAAACTCCCAATAAAAAGGTAAACCACTGCATGGTTGAGATAATAGCAAATAAACTGCAGATGAATAAGTGCTTTGGACTCATTTTCAGTGAAATTCAGCTGTATTTATTTGCAGCAACAGCTTGCCTGGCTCTGACATGATGATTGCATTGCAGTTGCTAATAATTGCAATAATTGGGGTGCACCCCCTCACACCCCTTTATTGCATACTGGCCATTTACAATTGATTTGTCTTGTATTTTTAAGATGATTTCAAATGTGGCAATAGTCTTTGATCTCCATAAGTTAATCTGCTGTTTACCTGCAAAGTGAATGTGCTTAGTTCTGGAAAGATATCCCCTTCTTCCCTTCTTGACCAGCCTGGTTTGTGACTACAGCAGTTGTTTCCGTATAGCACAGTCATTTTGTCAGATGCTGTAGTTTATAATAGTGAATGTTAAGATATGTGGTAGAATTGAACTTTCTTTTAAGGCATTGAAGTAAACCACAGTACAGCATATAAAAATAGCTTATATGTTTGTAAACTGAAATATCCTAGTCCTTGGGGGAGATGAGGCTTAAATAGCTCCTCTGAGCCAAAGTAGATCTAAATGTGTATTAATTAGACCTTTTAAATGAAGCCCTTTTGTGCACTGTGAATTAGAGATCTCTTCAATCTTTACCATGATGTGGAAGCTCCAGGCTTTACCTGTTGTGGTAGAGCTGCAATCTGAATGTGATATCTTCTGTCCAAATAGAGAAATATTAATGTTGGCTTGTGTATGCTACTGTAGCATAAACTGAGGAAAAACCTTGTATGTTCAAGCAGTTGTAAAAAGTTATTAAAGATACTGAGATGAAGTTCGGGGTGATGCAAGTTTTGGGCTGTGCCTAGCTTACAATTGGAGTACACCTAAAACCCAATTTGCATGTTCGTATGATGCCAAGCATTTGTAGGGACCTGTACTTGCCAGATTGCAGTATCTTTAAATTCCTTTTTAAGGGGTTATCTGTGGAAAACAAATAGGCTAATCAGTTTATCCAGTGCAATATAGGAGACTTAGTTTGCCTTTGAACATTTAATCGTGGTTTTGTCATCTTGTGGTTTTGTCTCATTCACTGCATGCCTCTAACCTCAGTAGTGATTTATCTGAAACCCTGTTAGCTGAACTTATCTTCTCTGTTCTTTAATCCTTTTTTATGCACTAATTGCAAATATCCCCCTAAGATCCTTTTGTGGGGTAGTCTTGGTAAGTAAGAATATGAAAGGGTGTGCTGAAAAGTAATCCAGTGACTAGATTTTAGTGCAGAAAAGCAGTTGTTCTGGTTATCCTAGTTAACTTTGTGATTTGCTTAAGGGCTGTTTTTGTAGCTTATTTTAAGCCTCAGTAAACTCAAATTTGTAATATTGAAGCAATGTTCCCTTGTCTGTGCACAGGCCAAGGTGGCATCCCTCCAAGATCTTCTTAATACTCCACTGCCTAAATTTCTGACAGGCATCTCAATCTCATCTCCCCCATATGCAGCAGACTTTAAAGGTAAGTGATATGCAAGGCTGATAAATGTGAAATAGTGCAGGTTTTTACAGCTCTACGTGGAGATGTTTTTATCCCTTTTCTGAATTAAACTGTATTAGATCATCTGTCCATGGCAAAGAAATGCCTTGCCTTCACTTTCTCATCTGTAGAAATCATGTTGAAGCTAAAGGGAGTTGAGTTATAAAGGTTCTTATGGCTTGCTGAATAAAGAAATACTGTGGAAGGTTATCACAGATGTAGAGAAGGCATTGATCAGGTGGTAGTTCTGCAGGCTCCATTTGTCTTTACTTCTGTCTGTACCTTACAATAGGCAAAGCCTTAGTAGGTACTGCCTTAGTAGGTACTACCTTAGATAAAACAAATGTAAGAAGCACTAGGTCTTCCTTCAGCATAGGGACTTTCTAAGACCTTCATAGGTCAGTGACACAAAGTGCCGGTGGTTCCCCTAGCATCTCTTGTGAGATTTCAGTGGTTTCATATCTGTCTGGTCTTGAAACATCACTGCTACTGCAGCTTCTGGGTTCTGTAGGATAGCTCAGGAAGATCAGTAATGTGCTGTTGACTGATAAGAGTAATCTAGATGTGAATACAGCTCATGTAAACCTGGGCTAAATTATATAAGGCTGATTTGAGTTGGTGCAGCTCACTTGCAATGTACATGCTGTTTTGGTGTCAGACTTCTGTGACATGTAATAATAAATGCAAGGGCCCAAAAACTAGTGTGGTAATGTTATATTTCAAGAAAAATGAATGTGTGTATCCTACCAGCTATGTTTCTCTCAGAGCTGAATGTTTACAGTATTTTAAAATGTCAGGAGATAAAGGAATCCCTGCCTGATGTTTTGTTTGCAGCTTCCATAGCACCTGTTGTAGAAGCACCCCAGCAAGTCAGTGAAACAGTTCAATTCACAGGACGGAGACTGAACTCTAAAATGCAAGTTTACTCTGGCTCTAAACCAGCCTGTCTTTCAAAGATGCTTACGCTGTATGAACAGTGTATCCGTGTGCTTCAAAATAATATTGATTGTGAGTACTTTTAGGGATTTGTAGCAGACTGTGCCTGAAAGCGTATTGGATTTCTTATTTCTCCATTGCTTATTTCTCCAGCAACTGGCCTGCTAAAAGATACTGCCTCTCACTATAAATGGTGACTTGGAGCAGGTTGAAAGGCACATAAATAAAGTGGATTTACAGCCATGCTGAAATGTACCTTTGTTTCGAAAGCTTACCTTCTCTTAAAGCTCCAGTTTTTAGTTAAAATATAATGTCCTGTGGATTATAAGCCAGAAAGCCTGCTGATACCTTTTTTTTTTTTTTTTTTTTCCCCTCAGAGATGGTTGTTTACATAAATAAGAATGGGTGGTCAAGAAATTATTTATTCCCTTGTGCAGGCAGAGAGCAGTGATGCACATTGGTAAAGACAGGGCAATAGCTATTCAAAGATGCTTTCTCCATCCTCAGATACAACTGCCAGTTGGTATGGAACTGCTGATTTATAAATATTTTCATAGCCTGACTTCAAAACATGTGTTCTGTCAGTGCATGCTAAAATTAACTTGTATTCTTACTTTTAAAGTGTTTGAGTGGTGTTACCCACTGAGTAAAATAAATGAGATACTAAAAGTACTGTCCTCTTTTGTAGCACTGCATGAAGTAGGAGGTGTGCCCTTTGAAATTCTTGAGCCTGTGCTAACACGTTGCACACCAGAGCAGTTGCTTCGAATAGAGGAATGTAATCCGGTAATTTCTGCCTTGTTAAATTCAGGGGACCATGGAGGACATGAGGCATCTCCTTCTGCCTGCCTTGTACCCTTTGTGATAAAGTTTCTCCATGGGTTATACTGGTTTTCTATTTTGAATACTTATTTCTTTGAATTTAGCTGTCATTATCAAGCCTTCCTTTCTCAAGTGTTAGGATTTAAAGCATTTTGTAGAATTATTACTCTTGACTAAGTGAAAGCCAGCGTGGGTAGAGAAGTGTTTTTGTTTCTGAAAATAAGGAAAAAGAGTATTCTGTATTTACCGCTGATGTAGCTGGGAAGGTTGTTACAGAACCGGCTGTTTCCAAGTTAAATTGTTAAGGCTGCAAAACATGCCAATTGGGAAGTATCTGGGGTGAGACTTCATGTGTGGTAGATTTATCTACACTGTTAGGACTTTGGCTCTGTGGTGCATTTGGACATGGAGTGTTCAGCACTTCACAGTGCAAGTTGGCCATTTTTCTGCATGGCTGAAGCCATCTGGTGTGGCCTGAGCCTGTGCTGGAAACACAACTGTGGCTTGTGAGCATAACTCACTAGCTCAAGTATAGAGCTCTGCTATATGAAGCTATGTGATTTCTAGACTGAAGTTAGTATCTCAGCATGGTGTTCACAGAATCACAGAATATTAGGAATTGGAAGGGACCTCAAAAGATCATCTAGTCCAATCCCCCTGCCGGAGCAGGAACACCTAGATGAGGTTACACAGGAATGTGTCCAGGCGGGTTTTGAATGTCTCCAGAGAAGGAGACTCCACAACCCCCCTGGGCAGCCTGTTCCAGTGTTCTGTTACCCTCACTGAGAAGAAGTTTCTTCTCAAATTTAAGTGGAACCTCTTGTGTTCCAGTTTGAGCCCATTACCCCTTGTCTTACCATTGGTTGTCACCGAGAAGAGCCTGGCTCCATCCTCGTGACTCTCCCCCTTTATATATTTATATACACTAATAAGGTCACCCCTCAGTCTCCTCCAAACTAAAGAGACCCAGCTCCCTCAGCCTTTCCTCATTAGGGAGGTGCTCCACTCCCTTAATCATCTTTGTCGCCCTGTGTTGGACTTTCTCCAGCAGTTCCCTGTCCTTCTTGAACTGAGGGGCCAAGAACTGGACATAATATTCCAGATGTGGTCTCACCAGGGCAGAGTAGAGAGGAAGGAGAACCTCTCTTGACCTACTGACCACCCCCCTTCTAATACACCCCAGGATGCCATTGGCCTTCCTGGCCACAAGGGCACAGTGTTGGCTCATGGTCATCCTGCTTTCCACCAGGACCCCCAGGTCCCTTTCCCCTACACTGCTCTCTAATAGGTTATTCCCCAACCTGTACTGGAACCTGGGGTTGTTCCTACCCAGATGTAACACTCTACACTTCCCCTTGTTATATTTCATCACATTTTTCACAGCCCAAATCTCCAGCCAGTCCAGGTCTTGCTGGATGGCAGCACAGCCTCCTGGCATGTCAACCACTCCTCCCAGCTTAGTGTCATCAGCAAACTTGCTGATAGTACACTCAATTCCCTCATCCAGGTCACTGATGAAGATATTGAATAATACTGGCCCCAGCACTGACCCTTGAGGCACTCCACTAGATACAGGCCTCCAAATAGACTCCGCCCCATTGACCACAACTCTCTGGCTTCTGTCCTTCAGCCAGTTCGCACTCCACCTCACCACCCGACCATCCAGTCCACACTTCCTCAGTTTAGCTATGAGGATGCTGTAGGAGACTGTGTCAAACGCTTTACTGAAGTCAAAGTAGACCACATCCACTGCTCTGCCATAATCCAACCACTGTCCGTCTTTGGGGTACCTGTGGCAGCATGTGGGTGGGATTTGTTCTGCATCTTTCTCCACCAGGGGTTTGGGATTTGTCTACAGGCTGAGCTAACATGTATTCTTGAAAAATACTATTTTTAAGTCTTTGACTTATGATATCTTGTGTTCAAATTAGACGTTCACAGAAGAATGTGACCACTTGTGGAAGAAGCACTGCCAGAGAGATTTTAAAAGCAAGAGCCTCCTGGAATATGAGTCTTGGCGTGAAATGTACTTGAGACTGTTTAATCAGAGAGAAGAAAAACTGAAGACACTTACAAAAAATATTATTTCAGCTCAGTCTGAGAAACCAAAAGGTAAAATCCGTGGCTAGCTTTTACACTTACAAAACTCAGTTTCTTCTGCTATTCTTGATGCTTTATATGTAAGTTTTAGTGATTTGTTTGCACTGAGCACTAGTGCTGTACCTCTAAGAGAAGACATCAAGAAAGAACACTGTTCCTTTTAGCTTACAAGTTGCTCAGAAAATATGCATGCAGTAATACAATACATTAATGCATAATACTTGCAGCATGCAGTAGACAATCCTACCTTATTGATTAGAATGTGGATTCTAAGCAGCAATGCGAAGATTGCAAATGTAATTACAAATAGCAATGTTAAAATGAAGAAATACTATATATGACTTGCCATGGTTCAGTTACTACTTTGGTACCAGATTTTGCTTTCCTGAATTAGTTTTTCCTAAATTTAAACCTAGGAATTGCCACACAACTATATTATCAACTGAACTTTGACCATAAAAGGCAAAAGAAGTCACATATCCTCTGTCTTTTCTTCTGTATTAGGCAGGCAAGTAAAAATGGCTTATATGACCAGTGCAGCAAAACCACCAAGGAACATTCGCAAGCAGCAAGAAATCCATGGGACAGCAAGACCTGTCACCCAACTTCATCCCATAGAGAAGTGCAAGTAAGCGTTCTGTACTATGCTTTTAATTTTAGATGTCTTTTGTCAGTACAAAAGCTTGCTGGCAAAATATTATTGAAGTTATAAATGGCTTTCTACTTGCTTTATTAAGCAACTAGTGGCTAGAAACTAGGCTTTTTGAGCCTTTTATGCTCCTCTGCTGCATATGTGTTGCTATCACGTTTCTGCAAAGTGCCAATGATGAATTCACCCTTCCAACTGGAGAGTGAGTGGATGCTCCTGTTTTTCTCTACATTACACTAATGCTGTCTGACATCCTGGGGAGATTTCAGTGTTGATGTTCTGTGTTTATAAACCTGGTCAGTAGCCTCACATGTTCTCATGCTTTCATAAAATCCCAGTCAGCTGCCTGGAGTGATATAGCTGACTCAGTGAATCTCTGTAACTTTTAATAGTCCTGATGGTGGGTTTCTGCTTTGGCAGCTTAAAGGAGTGTTTGGAACAGTCAAGCTGTACTAGTAGTAAACACTAGTCACTGGTGGAACAAAGAACTGGGATTCCACAAATGTTTCCTTTGCACAGCACAAAGCCAACTTTTCTTTGTGACACTGTACTTCAGAGTAGTTCAACAGCCACAGAAGCTAAAGCAGAGATGTGGTGTTTGTCCTACTGTTCCTGCCAGCTTAATGAACTCTCTCGTATCTGAGAGTATGGCTGCAACAGGGAGATAAAACCTGTAGCACCAGCATCTACCTCTTAACTATGCAGAGACAGACTACTGGCTTTTACTGCTTAAATATTCTTGTATGAAAGAAAAAGCAAGAGTTTGATTCTGAAGCACCTCATGAGTCGATGAGTCCATGTACCAGCAGCTGGACCATAAAAGCTATGAAGAGTATTCATACTGCCTGAACGTGGGTATCTTAAGCTGTGGTCCCTCACTGCTGTGGCTGCTGGTGAGCATGGCGCACTCCCTTGTCCCCACTGCCTGTGGTTTTTCTCATGTCAGCATAACTGCTCTTCAGCTAGCTCTTTCAATGTTGTCTCTTTGGAACTGGCAGGTGGAACACTTCTCATTAGTCTGAATATGGGAACAGTTATGCAGGTTGATAAATGAGTTAGTAATAGATATCTGGGAACACGGGAGGATAGAACTCAAGCTGCTGCAGATGTGATGCATGACTGACTTGTAGCTGAACATGTCAGGAGAGTGATTTTAAGTTGTTGGTGTTATGATACTGCAGTGCCTGCAGTTGTGCTGAGTAATTGATTGCTCTTGGGCACATGAACAAGATAACTGAACTGTGCTGAGCTTAAGGAGCAGGGGCGGGGAATCACCTAAAAACCATGGGAAATTGTGCTTTTTGTGAATTTCAGTAACTTGGCTTAGTGGAGCAGCCTTGACTTACTGCTCAAGACAGTGGTTGTATGGAGTGGGATTGATAGCCTGGATATAGGAACTTCTTAAAATCAGCTTTTTCACCAGATACAATGTTTTTATAGCTGCACCTTTAGCTGATGAACTTGGAAAGCTTTTTTCCATAATGTTGCTGTTTTCAAGGGAAAGATAGCCCTCCACCAAGGCAGTAGGTTAAGGCACTTCAACTTAGGCTTTTGCTTCAGCTGCACTGTGTGAGGTTGTCTCTCTGTTGTGACAGATCAGCCTTCCAGTTTAGGTGCTTCAAGTGTAGTAGTGTAAATGTCCTTTTTGCTCCAGTAATCTCTGGAGCAGCAGCTGAATGATGTACTCAAAGTTCTGCGTGCTTTTTTTTTTTGGGCAGGATAAATCAGGAAGACCTGCTGTTGTGCGAAAGAAACTGTAAGAGTGTCATTGCTTTGCCTTCTTGAGAAAACAAGAGCTTGTTTAGGCACAGTAGATTTGACTTCATTGCTTTGACCATGTCCTCTGAACATCTGTTGGTTTTGCAAGTTGTAGAATTTTTACAGATGAAATCTTCACTTAAGAAGCTGATCTTGCAGGAGATAAAAGGGTCCTGTGGCAGACATCCAGATCCCTAGCAAGCTGCTGTTTGCACTTTACCATGCAGTAGTGTGTATATATATATATATATAGATATATATAACTGGCAGCGGATGTCAGTGACTGGCTCTGAGGCGCATGAGGCTGCCCAGATTGGTGACATCATGCTGACACTCACTTTAATACTGCGTTGGTTTGCCTTAAGAGTAGACATCAGCTCTGTATCTGTGTCTGCCTCAGTTCTTGTCCTGTTGAGGATCCTAACATAATACTTAGGGTTAGTTACTGTGCCTTTTGCTAGATGTTCCTACTTGTGGGGGAAAAAAAAAAAGGAAAGGTATAAATTTGCCTTCATTTTCTGTCAGAGAGGTAGTTAGCAGTTCACCTGTGTTCCGAAAAAAATAAACACAAAGAGCAAGCTGTGACACAGGATATTATGAATCACAGTGGTATTGCTAAATGTTATAATCTGTCACAAAATCCAGTAATTTTAAAGATTAGTATGATGCATAAAATCTAATAAATGGAAGATTTGTGCAAGAATGGAATGGACTAGGTGACCAGTGAGATCCCTTTTAATTTAAATTATCCTGATTTTTACATGTCTTAAACATTTCTGATCAGTTGTTTGCTTCTTGTTTTCATTTTTTTTTTCCCCAAATGAGCCCAAGCAAATAGTAGTTTGATATCAAACACTTTTTTCTTTTCTTTTTTTCTCTAAAAGGACAAAGATTCCAGAAAGCAGAAATAAAAATAACACATCATCAAATCCAATCCCTGCTAGCAACAATGGAAGCTGTAGCTCAAGTGTAATGACTCAAGATGGAAAGAAGCCTATCAAAAGTAAATGGAATTTACTAAGATCATAAAGCTGACTATTAATATATGCTTAATATTATGCTAATTTTAAGTCCCTTACAGCTGTAATCCTAACTGGTCTCTTTGTTTTGCTGTTATTGAAGAAATCGCACCAATCATGAAGAAAACTTTGAGAGCATTGAGGAGTAGAGCTGGACGACTATAAAATGAGGCTACATACTTGAAGTCTGAGTGACTATTTGTATATCATGCTACAGCTAATGCAAGTAATGTTAGTGCAAACTTTCTTCACTTTGCCTTAGTTAAAATAGGTATGAAACACTGCAGGGGCAAATGATTTGCAATAAAAATGGAAATATCTGAGTTCTTTCATCTGCTGCTTTCTTATTCATGAACAAGGAAAACTGAACTGAAATAAGGCCAGTACATGCTAATGACAAATAAGTTTGTGGACTTTTACAGATGCTGTTTTTATCAGTTTATGTACACATTGCGTAAGCTTTTCATGAAGCAGTTAAGCTGTGGTATGTTTTGCCAGGTCCAAAGCTAGCTTGTAGTGTACTTAATTACAATTGCAAAGATGTCTTGTCATCTCTTGCACAAAAGGGTATTAGAAATTTTGTGTTTGTCTCACTAAAGCTTTACTAAAGAGACTTTCATATTTTTCTTATGAAAACAACATTATTTGGCTGGATTTTAGTTTTTCCTCTTCCAGAAACAGAAGACTGATTATACGACAGTCCTGGAGCTGACCTTCTGACCTGCTGGAATGGGGCTGTGAGACATCCTCAGGGCACCACATGTTTTTCAGCCCTTTTTACTTTACTTAAGCAATGACCTTTTAAAGAAGAGGTAGGAGAAGACAATGTTTAAATTTAAATTGCCTTTTTTTTTAAAGCAGGATTTATATACTGCTAGGGTAAATAGGGCAGGCCATGACAGTGAGTTAATGAAAAAGTGTTACTTATGAGCTCTGTTTAGTTGGGACATTTTTTGGTATAATAATTAAAACCAGACCTGTCACTGTGTGACACCACCTAAAGGCATTAAGCTCTTGTATGGGAGATAATATTTTAGGAACAAGCAGAACAAAGAGAAACCAAGAATGTAATCAGTTTTATGCTATGGTCATCATTCAGAACTTGAGCACTTCATTTAAGTTTGGAGATGAGGGAACACTTGCATTATACTCTGATCTGCTGCTCTCAGCCTGTCACAAAGAGGCCTAGCTCACAACCTTGAATGAGCCTTGTATGAAAATGCTATTTGGTGTTGAATAGCTATCCTTTCAAGAGTTGTACTGCTGCAGTTTGGGGTTGGTCTGTGAATGGGTTTGCTTTTAGAAATGAAATACTTCGTTGTAGTTGCTTCATCTAAACCAGTTCACTTTCACAAATTGTGAGTCTGACTTTGCCTTGAAGGCATAGCTTACAAATGGGGGAACTCTTTCTGTAGACCGCACTCAATTCCTGCAAGTAGGTCTTATGTTGTACTTCTATAGGATTTGGCATCCTAGAGTTCCTCCTGAAGCACAGGGTAAGATCAGCATGAAAATGATTGCTGTCTCTTACTCCAGACACCTTATGTGTGAATTTCCTCACCATCCTATAAATATTCAGGTAGACTACAAAAATACTGCTACTAAGAATGGCTTTTACAGTCAGTTAACATAGTCGCGTATACATAACAGCTTGTGCAAATGCTCTATTTATAGAGGGATTTTAAGTCAGCAGGTGTGCTACTGTGTTGTGTTTATTTTTTTCTACATGCATTATAGTTGCGCTAAAAAGAATGAAAGAACTAAACAAGGGTGTTGACCTGGAAATTCTGCAGGGAGCTTTCTCCATCTCTGGGATCAAAACAAGCATTAACTAGTAGGAGAGGTTAGTGCAGTGTCTGTTGTACACATGTGACAAATGCTTCTGTGAGGAGCTATTCAAGACTTAAACCTGGCTGAATGGCCAGAGTACCACACCACCCTTTATCCATTAATCAGCTCTGGTCATCATCTAATTGCTCATCAGTTTAATTCAGCTGGAGGTTTGTATGAAGTGTAGTATGAATGCTTCAAGAATTCTATTTGGGTTTTTTTGATAGATTACTTTTATTTGTGCTAGATGTTAATGGTATCCTTTTATGTAAGAAAAGACAAGGCCATAACTAAACCTTTTGATGGACTCTGGCATTAACAGAACACAGCTGTAACCATTCAGAACTGCTATACATGACAGGAGTGTCCCCTTGGGAGATTAAAGAATAAATAGTTGTTTTAACTAGTAGACTTTTATTGTTAATTGAAGTAGGAAAACTCTTTTCCTGTCCTTGACACTAATGGCAGAGCTGTGTGAAGAGTAAATTTGACTTCAAGATTGTGACTTTTGTTTCCTCTTCTTGCTTTTCCTCACTTCAAAGGCTGTGGATGTCTCTGATAGGAGGTATGTAGAGAGTACCCATGGGATCAGATTGTTTACCCGACAATGTCTACATTGGAAAATACTGTAGACTAGCAAATCTTATGTACTAGAAAGTAGTTGGTGCTACACACATTTTTGGCTAGGGTTCTTCTTTCACTTCAGATGTGCTATGGTTTGTTCCTGTGGACTGAATGCCCACCTGAGGCTGCATTGGATAAGGGATGTTCTGGAAATGCATCTCCCAGCTCAGTTATAAGGAATCCTGGTTTTGTGGTTTGACACTGCTTCATGACACAATTCAAAGCATATGTGGAAGTAAATTTGAAGCTTGCTTTAAAAGGACACCATTTACCCTTTTAATCTGAATGAGAACACTAATATAGATGTTTCTGCAGTCTCCTGCCTTCCATCCCTGTGTGCAGTTACTCTGGTAAAGAGGGGTTCTTGCTAGGCCTGTATGTTCTTGGCATCTGACATACCTAACAATACGTGGTATTGGATTATATTATCATAGAATCAACTAGGTTGGAAAAGACCTTTAAGGTAAAGTCCAACCTTTACCCACGGATTGCCAAGTCCAACAGTAAACCATGTCATGAAGGGCCTCATCTGTGTTTTTCGAACACTTCCAGGGATGGTGATTCCACCACTTCTCTGGGAAGCCTGTTCCAATACTTGATCACCCTTTCTCAGGTAGTTGCAGAGAGCAATAACATCCTCTCGAGTCTTCTCTTCTCCAGACTAAACTCCATTTCCCTCAGCTGTTCCTCATCAGACTTGTGCTCCAGACCCTTCACCAGCTTTGTTGCCCTTTTCTGAACCTTCTCCAGAAATTCAATGCCCCTGTTGTAGTGAGGAGCCCAGAACTGAACACAGGATTTGAGGTATGACCTCAGCAGCACTGAGGTCAACACAACATATTGACCTGAGTCAGATTCCTTTCCTTCTGGTGGATATATGGAAAGGCTTTTGGTTGGTTTTGTTACGTACTCCCCAGGCTGGTTGCCACATCCCTCTTGATATATCCTGTATCTTCCTCTTGTGTTTGACCAGTTCTGTGTTCTAGCTGACTGTCTCTGAGCTCCCTGGAGGATTGCTGAGTCTGACTTGGGGCAGCTTGGAGAAAACCTGTGATACTTCTCAAGTAAATGGGTATTTTCACACAAAAAGCCTTCTCTTCCTTAGAAACACATTGCAGCCCCTACTCGTGCTGTGTCTCTGGAGCCTTTCATTCCAGCAGCACAATGCTTTTCCTTCTAGGTGATGAGCAAGTTTGATGTTCATTTCCAGCAAATTGAATAAGTAATGGGAGAAAAATATGCTCACAAAAGGAAAACCTTGCTGTTGTGGAAAAGACCACAAATGGAGAATATTTCTTTTCTTGAACTGTCCATTTCATGCATAGAAACCACTTTCCACTTCCTGCCAGTGTTTGTTTCATAGCATTCAGGAACATTTTCCATTCTGTTAGTGATTGAGCCCAAGAAAGCTCAGCCTGACTGCTGTTCCACTTAAAGATGTATGATCTTGCCATTTAAACAGTCCCTGTGGCAGGAGAAGAAAACAGAGTTTTGAGGTGAAGTGTTTGTCCTTAGGATACTCTGCTCAGAAGGCATGTGAAGTTCCAGGAGCTAAGCCCTTCCTGGGGACCATGTAGGCGTTCAAATGCTAGATTAAGTCCTGGGCTAAAGCCAGGAAGGGGTTTTGGGTTTGGCGTGATCCTTCTGGAAGTATTTGGAGACCTCGGTGAACTGCCCTATGCATGCTGTTGCCAGTTATTGCTGTTCCAAGCATCAGTATTTAAGCTGCTGCCAAAGCAAGGCACAACTGGGGTCCCTGTCAGCAGGAAGGATGCTACAGCTCTGAGCCTGGTGCTGTTGGCTGCCTAGTACCTGGGAATTTCTGAGGATTTCTGGTAGTCATAGGATAATCCCAGAAGAGGGAAAAGAAATCCCTTCACACAGTGTGACTCCCAGACTTTCCATCTGTGGATGGCAAATCCTGTCCTCTCTGTGCCAGGATTTAAAAAGTGTTAACGGGTTGATGAGTAAGAAGACGTTCCTGGAGATACTGCTTTTTGGAGGGGAAAAAAACTCCATACAAAATGCCATCCAACAAAAACCAGAGCAACTGATGAGGGTTGCCTCATCCTTTTACTTGTATTATTTTCCTTCTCTGCCCTTCCTGTAAAGATAGGAGAGGTCTTTGAGTGGGTGATTGAAGGCTTTGGCCAGCCTACTGTCTGCCCTTGCAGCCATCCAGCCACAGAGCAGAGGTTTTCCTCCTCCCACAGACCTGCCAAAAGCAGTGTCCACAGCAGAATTTATCAAGATCCTCCTCCTGCAGTTGTAACTAGTTATTGCCACCAGACAAACAAGTCTAGTTCTCTCCAGATTTGTAGTGTCTGCTTGTGGCGAGCTTAATCCTACCAGGAAAGGGAGGAAGGAGTATCTTGAAGGAGTAGTTTGCTCTCCTGGTTCACCATCTTGGGAGAAATGGCTTTTCATGTTTCTTTACAGACTGAACATACTGTGAATTTTTTTTTTTCCTTTTTTAGCAATTTACATATGAGCAATGCTTCCCTCCAGTTGCCAAAGCATTTCCCTTCTAATCTGCTGAATTGGTGTGGGATGGGGTGGAGGGAAGAAGGGTGTCCTCATGACCTCATGATCAGTCAGATTTGATCCACTGTAGGGGCTGGGTTCAGCATTTCGTGGTAGGATCATTTGCCTCTGGTTTCAATGTGTTTCTGTTTTGGGTACTGTTGTTTAGCACTGAAACTCTCCAGGAAAGTGGTAAAATCACTCTGTGTTAGTTGTGCTGCTTGGCATGGGGATGGAAATCCTGCTTAATGGAAGTGATGTGCATGAGATAATAGAGGTTTATTCTCCTCCTCCTCTCAGAATTTCTAGTAAACATTTTTTAATGTGTTCTTTTAACTCTGTTTTGCTCACTGGAGTTGCGTTCTTGCACAACTATTGGGTTTTCTCCCTCTCTCAACTTCTTCATAGACATGAACAATGTTTTATTCTGTGGTATAGTCATTTCCTATGGTTACACGTCTTCGGTTGTTTTTAAAACATTAGCAAAAAGGGGCCTCTGTGACTACACACAGAGGCAGAATTGCAGGCCTTTTAGAAAATAAATATAACTTGTGGAGAGGTGGGATCAAAAACATGAAAAAAATCCCAGATGAAACCCAAGCATTCCAAATATGCAGGGGAATGTACTAATCTCAGGAGACTTAGGACTATTTCTGGAGATGGGCATACAAAGTCAAAGTCTCTCATGGCCTAGAACCATAAAGGTAAGGAGAATCTGTGTTCTCAAAGATGGAGCATCCTGGAATCTGAGATCTAATGGTCCTATGCATTTAACCCTCCTCAGCTTCCTTGCCAGTGTGGCCCTAGAGAAAAATGATAACTAAAAATGGAGCTTGGGATTGCCAGGATTGTAGAATTAAATACATGATGAAGCGGTCACAGTTTTTCAGAAGTGAAGTATCAAGTATTTGGGAAATGAATAAGTATTTGAAGGCATAAAAATCTGGTTTCAGAGTCCAAGTGTTTCCATCAGATTCAGAAGAACCTAAGAGATATTCAGGTCAAGATAGTGCAGAAGGTTGGGGGGTTTTTGTGTTTGTGTGGGGTTTTGTTTTTGGTTTGTGTCTTTTGTGGTTTTCCGCTCCAATTGCAAGACTTTAAAATCCTGTCTTTAAATGGGAAACTACAAAGTCATGAATGTCATCTTTATAGCTTAAGCCCTCCAATGTGTGCTTACTGTGGGAAGTGGTGCTGGAAGCCTCCAGCAGTGTATGGTTTGTGAACTCTGTTTACGGAGAAGTTGCCTCTTCTTATCTCTGGTGACAGACCTAAAAATGGTACTTGTTCAGGGAGAGGGCTGGACAGCTCAGAAAATCTTAAGTAGCTGTCCTCCTACACAACTGCAAGTGCGTACCAAGCAGTAGACAAAGCTCTTTACCTCTTCTCCAGCCCCCATCCCTTAATGTTTATGGAATTGTTGAGGCTGCAGAAGGGATGCGGCTTGCTGAAGCTTGTGGAAGCAGGAAAACAAGCTGTTCAGGCAGAAATGAGAATGAGTGAGCTGCTGCTTGCCTCTAGAAGAAGGGAAGTCTACTCTGCAAGAGGGAAGAAAGTTGCTGAGACATGACTGGAGAAAAAAAATTTCCTCTTTTCAAGATGCTGACATCTCTGAGGAGAAAAAGTCAAAGAACTGCCCTCCTGCCACCTTGTTCCATGTATTTCATAAGTTTCATTCACCAGGCAAGGCACTTTCTCTACTTACAGCACCTCACAATGCTGAGCTTTTCTCTCCCGTGGATGTGCTGTAGCCAGCTCTCTGCAGAATGCATTTTCCCAGTTACCTGTGTTGATGTGCTTTTCAATGCTTTCAGACCTTTCAGCCTGAAAGTTAGATAATTAGTATGTCTGAAATTTAGATAAACACTAAAGTGGCACATTAAAGTGTGACTTTTCAGAGCATTAGTAGTACTCTCAGAGCAGTGCAGACAGCTGAGTTCTGGGCTTAGGCATTTAGAAAAGCATGGAGAGAATGACATGTTGTAGAGAAGTCCCAAAAGCTGATGCACAAAATGGCTTCTCCCGGTTTCCAGAAAACCTGAGATCTGAGTTTTTTTCTGCAACTGAGGGATGAACACTACGGTCCCTGAGCAGAGGTGCTGATATCTCTACAGGAAAGGAGACAAGTTCTCTATGTGGATCTGAATGCAAAATCAAGGTATTGGGGTCCTTACTATAACAAGGAGCTCTTTGCCCTGAGCCACAGGGTTTTGTTGTGATCTGGATGTTGATCACTGGATGATTAATTGACTGGTATTGTTTCAAATTCCTTTGGTAAGGGGGCATTGCATCATGACGAGCCTGACAGCCTCCCTGACCTCTGTTATCATAGCAAAAATTATTCAATGTGTTAAGAAGGGGAGAAACACATGAGGAAATACGGCTTATGTTGCCTCTTGGACTTCATCTACTCTTCTGTTTGGCCCTAGTAAACCAGGGAAGTATATGTTTTTCTGAAGTCTGTTTTCCCAGTGACTACGTGGACAGCAATTTTAGAACCTTTTAGAATAGGCAGAAAATGGAAATAATAAGACATTGCTTTATTCTAGAAGTCACAATAGGTTCTTAATGGCCTTTAGAAGTTGTTAATGTTCTCAGAAAGGTATGAGTCTCTAAAAATGGAAATGTCCCCAGTCTCTACTGAATGCCTTTCCCGGAAGTTTCCTGATCTGGAGAGCTGCATAAGCTATATCTGTGTTTCCTCTGCTGTTTGGTACAGCATGTTTTTCATTACTGATGGCTCAGATTTCTTTGGCCTGCCTAGCAAGAGAGGCTTAGGAAAGAGTTTCCTCAAGAAAACCTTGCTGGGAGTCTACTATGAAGTAATTTAATCATTCAGTGTTATCAAAACTTTCAACACTAAGATGACAGCGTATCTTGATTCTCTATAATCTGTGAAAAGAGCTTTGTGGAAGAACTCATGCATAATGTATGAAGCATTTGTCTCAGTTGTTTGAGTAAGACTGAGCTATATTTTGCACATAAGTCAGTGTTAAACATTGAAAACACAGTATAATTTCCTCAATTATGGCACTTACAGGGCAGAAGGAGTTTTTCTGAGGATTTAAGGGGAAAAACCAAGGATGTGACAGACTGAGTTTTTGGTGCTTCTCTGACTAGCACAGTGATTTACATTCTTCTTGGTTCTCAAGTAGTTAAAACTCACTGAGATCCTGAGCTTGTAGGGGACAAGACAACCATTCTTCCTACCGGTATTATTCTCTTTGCTCTGAAACAGGAAGCTTCATCTCTTGTCCATCATTTGTAATAATTTGAATTATATTGAAAATAATGCCTTCTGAGGATGAATTGCTGTAATTCTCAAAGAGTGACAGTTTCCAATGGCAGTACTGTTTCCATAGAAAAGAAGACACATTTGCTTGGGTGCTGATCCTCCTCCTGATGCCTGTCCATTATTCCCTGCCTCCTCCCAGCAGTGTCTGGCTCCTGTCTCACTGAGGAGACAGCAGTGGACAGATACCTCCTGCTTACCGAAGTTTCAAGGTTATTTTGTCCTTAAAATGGTTATAATGCGATTTCCAGGTAAGGGAATTTGGCAAGAATTTTGACAGCAGAAAGGTAAGTGTCACCATAAGAGCGCAGTCCTGTGAGTAATAGGGAGTCAGGCAGGTGCTGGGCATCCTGCCTCCTGCCCTTCTTGAAGCATAGCTCTTCTCTCTGCTCATCCGTCCTTCCTGGCAGCTGCTCTGTGGCCCAGGAGGGATTGTAACAGAGGGGTTCAAGTGCTCCAATAAGTGGCTGTGAGAACTAGGTCCCTGTTTCCTCCTGGAAAGTTACTCCTAACTCCTCCAGGCAATTACGAAAATTATGGTCTGGGTCATTTCCTCTTAACAACCCCTTTCCAAGCACGCTGGCTTGCAGCTTAGAGGTTTTTTTTCTTTCTCAAGGTAGATGCCAAACCAAAAGCATGGGCAGCCTTAAAAAATCAGGGAAAGGTCAGGCTAATCCCCAGCTGCAAGATCAAGAATGATAGACCTTTTTTTTTTTTTTTCTTTTTTTCATCTTCAGTCTGTCATCCAATTTGCTAATTGCTTTTTGCTAATGTTTGCCTTGCCAGCTCTCCCAGTAATGTTGAGTAGGGTGATTCTTAGTTCTATCTCTCTTCTGCCCAAAGCCTGCTGGCATTTCCAGCCTCTCAGAAATGAAATGCTATGTCCTTATCTCCACCCCAGCACTTCCTCTGTCAGCCCAGCTCTTGCAGTCTGTCTGCCTCTCCTTTTTATCTCTCAACCCTTCTTCCTTCAGCTCCTGATGCAATACAAAGCAATATGACACAAAGGAACACCTCTGCGAGATGTCCTGGTGTATATTCTGCCTTCTTAATGTTGCACAAGTGTGCTTTTCTTTTCTCTCATTTTCAAGGGTGTAATAATTCAGAATGTTGATGTGCTCAAAAATGAGGATGTATTTGCTGTCTTTAACTGTTTGTTCATACTTTTTCAGGCTGCTAAAGTTGTTTTCTTCACACTTTGAGTTGCCAATTTGTCACTAAGTGTGAAATAGGTGCTTGTGTTCCTGAAAACAGATGCTTCAGATTCAGGTTTAGAAAGTCCAATTTTTATGCCATGTGTTTGAAAATGTGACTTTTGAAAAACAAAACTTTCTCTGTACCAGAAAACTGCCTTGCTCTTGGAATTGCTCATCTGCAGCTCTGCTTACAGCCTCACATACAAGGGGCCTGTACCTGTTTTAAGGTGAGTAGAGAAACACCCTGCCCTCTGCTCACCTGACTCTGGCTCTAGTGTCTTTTGGCAGCTTTTTAAAAAGATTGTTGGAGGTGGGGTTTCTGTCTGTTTGTGTGTGAGGGGTGTGGGGTGTGGGGGTCTTTGTTTTGTTGGTTTTCTTGTTTTTTGTGTCTTTTCACAGGAAAAGCTCTGTGCTATTTTATCTAGGGGAGACAAGATAGGTTGGAGCAGCCATATCTATGCTGATCTCTATGCAAGACTACACATGGCTCAGTTGTTTGGAGTCCTGGTGGCCTTGGCATCTCAGGCTATGAAGACCAGAGATCAGTGTCTGAGCTTTCATCGTTAATCAAATGTCACTTCTTGTCATCATTAAATAAGAGGGGGACTTGCTAGAGGGAAGACTTCAAGTGCCTTCCAAAAGCTCCATTGCTTTACATCTGGGCTAGGTAAAATAGATCTCCTTGTCACATCTGCCCCTGTTGTACAGCCTGGTGGCTAGCAGCGCAGCTGCAGCAGGCAGCAGACCTCCAGGTTTCATTTGGGGTGAGTTAGCAATTCTCATGAATGTGCTGCTAATGGCCTGCCACTTCTTGCTATGGAAAATTAAGTGCAAAAGGATGAGGGAGAGTGACATTTCTTTCAAGATATGCCTCAGTGCATTTGTGTACAGGCTATGAGGCTTGCTGCTGCTCTTTGTGGGAAGCCCCATCAGCTCTCTATACTCATCCTCTGTTTACCTGCAAACATCATTTAAAAATCTCTTGCTTGCATGAAACAATTATTATGACAAAACAGGTGATTCAGAAAGTTAGAGAAACCTAGTACTGCCATAACAAATGCTTACTTCATGGAATTTGAGTGGAGATGTTGACTCTATTGCAGTGGATGGGTGGGGAAGGGCATGCTGGATTGAAGTCGGAAAAACTAATTTT
This sequence comes from Psittacula echo, assembly GCF_963264785.1. Classification (NCBI taxonomy): domain Eukaryota; kingdom Metazoa; phylum Chordata; class Aves; order Psittaciformes; family Psittacidae; genus Psittacula; species Psittacula echo. The sequence continues at coordinate 83,500,082 of NC_137738.1, read as the reverse complement.
CCATTGGTTGGATAATCCCTTCAAAGTCTGTTTTCTGAGCATCAGGGTGAGATTCTATCTTTATTAATGCCTTTGTAGTGCCTGTGTTTGAGCAGGATGGGTATCAGCGGATGAGTAGCCATGGCAAATGCAAAGGTTGTTTCTATAGCCAATCACTGATCGATAGCTGTGAAGTGGAACCATTTAAATCTGTGCTAATATTCAGCACTTGGGATTTATTCTAGAAGATTTATGATGGAGCTTTAGAAATACAGAAATACAGTGGCAATATTCACTCAGACTATCAGACAAATTGCAGTATTCACAGTCCATTAAGTCCACCAGTAAAAATTCACTATCACCAGAGTGGAAAAACAAAGCCCTGCAATATACAGCTGTTACTTTTCAATATGGTAAACATAGCTGTATTCAGGACGTAAAAATTGCAAGGTGCTCTGGTTAGATGAATCTCTTACAAATGCAGTATATGTCGCCTCACTGTTTTCAAATCTCAGCAAGAAACAGCTAGCAATTCTCTGCCTTATATTTTCTGTCTTGTTACAGACAGCTGGGTTTGATCCAGATCACTGGCTCAGGCTGAAGCAGAGAAAATGATGATGTTGTAGCATCTAGGTTTTTGAAAAGGGAGAATATGGATTTTCATTTTTTTTTTTAATCTGTGGAGGATGCAGCATAGGTACTACATAACTTTTTGAGTGTTTTTAACTGAAAAGAACAGTTTTGATGCCATACAAAGTGAAGGGAGGGGGAGTATTTAGTCACCTCCATAGACATCTGAGGCTGATTCAACTGCCAATAATGCCTATGTAAATTTTTTCCTCTTGGAAAATCAAAATACGTATTTGCTGTTGTTTTTTTACTTGCAGTACTTACGCACACAATTTTTCCCCCTTAAAAGTGAAGTAGAAAGGAAGAGAATATTTTTGCCTTTATGCCTCTCAGCTGAAAACAGGCATTGGAAAGCAAATGAGACATGAGAACGAACTAATGCGGTTGTTCTGTCATTTCAGCCTGCGTACAGTGGGGTTTCTGTCTTTGATGGGCTGGTGAAAGGAACAGAAGGATGAATTGCTTGTCACCATATAATCTGTCAATATATAATTTGTCAACATATAATCTGAGGCAGCCTCTGGTGAAATAAGTACATGTTTTGTGGTTGCATTCGTAATGAATTCAATGAAATGCACATACCTTGTATAAAGGCAGGACAATTTAGCCGTAAGACTAAGCTGATTGAAAAGATCTCTAATTTCAGGATGAAGTTCTCACGAGCTGGTAGGGGCTCTATGTCAAAAAATATCGCAGTTCTGTTGTAGAAAGCCCTGAAGCCCCTGGTATTGATGATACTCAGTTGCTTTGCCAATTCTCTTGTGTTACAGCACAGGTTGCAACACCCCTTGGAGCTCCAAGCCACTTTTCCTCACCTGTCCCTGCCTGCTGTCTGTAATTTAGCTGCTCCCCATGAAGTTTATGTAATTAAAATTACATTTGCGGAAGAACAAAGAGGAAAGTCTGGTAATTCAGTTTGACTGGCAACCTTGACTGGACTTTGCTTAGCACACTGGTTTAAACATCTGTTCCTAAAACATTGTAACTTTTACCAAATAATAAAATCAAATAAGTAGCTAAGCATGAGACATACGATACTAGAGAAGCAGAGACACCAGGAGTAATGGGGAAGAGGGGAACCAATCTGAATTTCTCACACACTGTGCTTCTACATTGCAACATGCAACACATGGCAGGAGTTTATATGCTGTTAGCCAACAGGCATAGGCACCCCAAATGCTGCCTATCATACAAGAGCTTTTAATATAAGGGTGCAGAGATCCATGATGGGATTCTCATTCTGCTCTTCATAAGCCCCAAGCCAGAGCAGAAAAACATGTTTTAATCCTGGAAGAGTCAGTCCTTGAAAACTACAGCTCTTCAAAGAGGGTAGGTTCCTGGAACTGCTCAGCATGCTCTTTGCTCCCCATGGTTTTGGTTTGGTTTTGGTTGGTTTATTTTGTTTGTTTGGGTTTTTTTTTTAATGGGTTTGTTTGTTTGTTTGTTTGTTTTTAGCTTTAAATATAGTTCCCAAATGATAAAGTTGAAAATTCTTCAAGTATAAGATACCTCAATGTGAGCTGATCAAAACTGCCCTTGCCACAGTCTCTCTCTCTCTCTCCTCTTGCTGTATGTTCCCAGCCTGTTCTTTGCACCAAGCTGAATGTTTTTCTGACTTAGCAGTGAGCCAAATTGGCAAAAATAGACTCCTGAACTGCTGACCATGCATCCTTTCTTGTAGTATATGCTGTGTTGATTCAGCATTCAAAGCCTCTGAAATAAAAACCTTGTGTCTCTTTGTGTTTTTCATACTGGTTTGGTTTCCCACAGGATCAAGCTTGGTCTTACTCCACTGCTGCAGCCAATGCACAGGAGAGCTTGCAGAAGAAGAGGCAAAAAACCAGCAGTACTTAGAGGGTTTTTTTCAGTAGAAGCCTGCAACTTGAGAGGTTTAGGCCTGAAGAGTGGCTTAGAGTAGCCAAAAGTGACATGAAGCTTTCTGAAAGGTGGTCCAGCTTGTGCTCAGCTGCAAAAACACTGGCAAAGCAAGAGAGAATTGCCTTGCAGGGGAGTTTCAGGGCTACACAGTCTCCTTTGCTGATTGCAATGGCATTGAGTTCAGTTTCTGACACAGTGGTATAAGTCTAATTTGACTGTCTAGCGGTCTAAGCTTAAACTGAAAGTGTAGCCTCAGAGTCTAAAACCATTAGGGTGGGTAGATGCAGTCCTAAGTGACACTAGTTCAAAACAACTTTTGAGGAAGGTAAGGGCTTTTCTACTTGATGGTGTATGTGGCACAGTTCTCCAATTCTCAGCTGCCAATTTCAGTGCCTAACATTGTGTGAGATGTAATTTATTGCAGACAGTGATACTTGTATGGCCATTCCCCAGGGGAAATCATGGCCTGTAAATGTGCAAAAGCTGCAGTGGCCCATTTCCTTTAGATGTGACTCTGATTTTTACATATTTTCCATTCTGTTTCTGCTGTGGTTCACAGCACAATATTCTTGTCCTGGCATGTTATATTGTTGAGTTATCGCGTGCTGCAATTTCGTGGCAGGAAAGCATGAGTTTGATCTCTTAAGATTTTAGTTCCTCTCCTACAGTGTGTGTCTGGAAATGTGATTAATTGCCGCAGTTGGTCTTAAAATATTATAGTAGTACAGGAGATAGGTGTAAATATTCAAACTGGTGCATCTAAGGCTAAATTACTAAAAGCATGGTATGCAGTGCTTGCTGTACTGATTGGTTCCAGAGGGACTGGTTAGGTGCTAAGGGTTTTTGAAGCACGCAACTGTGTTTACTCTCTTTAACTAAATAAGAGACTTAGAGACCAAACTTGAGATGTGATGGGATTTGAAAGCTTTTTTTATATAGATATATAAGTAAAAGCATGAGCCTATGATCATAGGGAAGCAAAGAAAGGTGAAGCAATATTCTAGGTATTACTGGGTGATCCTTACTGAGCCTGCCTTAAACAGTTTGTTACAACCATGAGCCCTTTAATTAAGTGGAATTTATCCCAGTGCTGAGGGCTTCTGTAAAAGCCTTTACTCCACATGCGACCTACTTCAGGTTTCTGTGAAGGGCAGAAATTTGGCATAACTGGTGAGGTTCTGCCTCAGACACAAATCCTTGGTGAAAATCCCAGTTATAACTTTCAGCCACTGGATGTCCTCAGTTTCAAAGGTCTGCAAAGGTTGATCAGCTGGAAAGCCACATGTTGTTGACAGTTTGCAGAGCATTGCATAAAAATAGTCTGTGTGTATTGTATATTGCCAAACTCCAAGCTTACCACCCATAAAGCAGTGGAATCAGTTTCACTTCTCAGGGTAATTAAACTCCTCCTGGATGCAGAACATGTATTTAATCTGCTCCTTTCTTAATCTCTCTCTGTTTTTTTGATGACTTAGCTTTAATTTATGGAAGAGCTTGCTTTGCAGGCCTCCCGCATTCCTAAACACAGAGAAGTTCACTACATTTCTTTCTTTTTTCCAGTGCTTTCTTTGCTGGAGTTTATGGCAGTTTTTACTATTGATTCTGCCTGTAGCTTGGTTTTTCAAAGTTCCTACGAATTCCCAAGGACGCATCCTTCTGCTTGCAGGAGTCCTGATCTGATCCCACAAAGACTTTGTCAGTGATAAGTAATCACATCGTATGCATAGCTACACCTTTCCAGAGAGCTTCACTTTGATTTTCCTCAGAAGGCCTGCTTTTTCCTGCTGCTCATGAGCCATTGCCACCCACCTTTCCTTTGCTGCAGGCTGCCCTGACTGCACCATCATGGAGAGTGTTTCTCAGCCTGATTTTCCCCTGCAGCTAAAGCTCTCATCCAGCCTCCTCGCTGTTGCAGCTCTAATGGCATCGTCCTCATTGCAAAACATTCCTGTCTTCTGATTATGATTTGACATTGCTTGTCAGACACTCTCCAACAACTTATAAAAATCTGAGCTGGCAGAGAGAATGGCAAAGGGCTGTCTGCAGCTGCATGTGGATTTCATGTTTGTTCACAGAATGTGGAAAACATGTTCATGAAAATGTGTTGTGGTTTTTTTTTGGTTTTTTTTTTTTTTTTTTTTTTTCAGTCTGAACTTTCAAGAAAAACAAATTCTCTTCTTCTAGCTTTCTGCCTTTTTATTTATCTAATTTAAGCTGCTGCTAAGCCACTTTGTCTTTCCAACAAGGGGCAGTTCGTGCTTTGTAAGCACTTGTTGGAAATCGTGAAAGCAGGTTTTGCCAGAGGACAAATTCAGTAGAAAAATTAAGGCTAGACTTCTTTCTCTCATAAAGGAAACTCATCTTCTGGTGTAAATAGGCATACTTACACTAGATATGCGTACTTCATGTACCAGCATGGTACTTTCGTTCCTACCACACTGATGCATGACGTGTATTTCCAGCAGGAATCAGCCTCTGTAGCTGATGAAGTCTCCTAAGGTGACTGGGGATAGGTATGTGTTTATTTATCTGCTTGCTAACATCTCTTTTCAGTGGCTCAGCATTGGCTAAGTGCTTCAGGAAGAGATAGACGTGTTATCTTTCCACACACAGATCTGCAGGATTGGTAGATACTCATGGAAACTCACCCCCTGTGCATCCCATTGTGCCTGCTGTGGAATGGAACGCATGCCCAGGTGGGCAGAAACCTGAGATACTCCTGTTAGGACTCTGAATCCTGGGATTTGCTCCTAGCTCAGTAGCCATGCTGTTTTCCAAACTCTGAACCGAACCTAACATTCAGGTGAGTTGGGCAAAGATTTGGAAGATGGGAGGACAGCGAGAATCACCATGGGTTGATCTGAATGGTACGATGGATGCTTGTCACAATGTTGTTACCTTAACCTCAAGTATGTACTGATATTTCTGTAACAGGGGAAAGTAGCAGGGTGTGATAGGGGCAGACTGCTTTGCAGACATGGTGAGAAGTTAAGAGAGGCTTCAGAAGAGGACGTCTGTTGCAGGAATCCTCCCATCCTGGAGGTGCTGTCAGCTCAGAAGCCAGCCATGGTTGACTAGTAATGAGCTCTCTCTGCTCCTTGTGCAAGACTAACCAGGCTGCGGGAGCACATTAAATGCAGTGTTCCTGCCCTAGAAACTGTGATACTGCTGTAAAAGTTGCTTGCCTTAGGGTGATGATGCTGATGGTGGATCTAAATTATTATCTCTCAGAAAATTCAGCTTCTAAACTGTTTAGGAACTGGTGACAGCCTGTAGTCTGCTCGGCCTTTGCTGTCTTGGAGGAGAAGACTTACCTTTTCTGTCATTCTGAAGGGTATTGTGATCCACACTAACAGTGGTGGCAAATAGAAATGAGGAAGAAATGGGGCTGGAGTCCAACATCTATGTTCTGAATTTGAATGCTGCAGCTTCCCCCTGGTGCTCATGGTCATCCCTGGAGAGCTGAAATTCACTGAGATTTTGGGGGTTTTGCCTACTCTTTCTTCTCATGGCTTTTGAAGAACCCTTTAGAAAATGTGGGGTGCTGCTTTTAGTTATTGCAAAACTGGAGATTTGACTTGGAGTGCTCAAAAGAGTTTAAAGGTTTTGCAAGCAGCAAACCCTAGATTTACAGCAAACAGAGGATTTTGCGTTCCTGGTACAAAAGCCCAGATGCAGCTCAAATTAAAATCAATAATTGATCTGCATCCATTTACAGATACATCTGCATTCATGTAGGCTGGGAAACCATATCCCTGTGAGCACATTTTCCTTTGAAGCAGCTTGTCCTCAGGCTCACTGGAAATACATCTGCTCATCCACTGGGCAATGCTCAGCCCCTTCTAGGAGTGAGCTGGGGCCATTTTTTTGTTGCTGGATGCCAAGCGGAGGACTGACAAGACAGATGGAAGCTGCTGAATTGTTACACAGCTTGTTAGAGAAGTATAGAGCCCTTTAAAGCTCAGTGTGCAGCCAGGATTTACCTCCTGAGAAATGGCAGCAGTCCCCAAAGTAAATAGCATGTATGGGCAACAAATCTGACACAAAATAGGCAGAGTTGGATGCAGCCTGTAAGGCTGAACTGAAAATAAACTGGTTTTTTTGGCTTATAATATGGGACAAGCTGAGCAAACATATTGTGATTCCTCCTATTTGATGCTCTATGTCCCAGATCACTGACTGCAGCCTCTCTGGGCTATGAGTGATATGCCTTTATTTCCTATATACAGAAAATTCCTGCTATGTTAGCAACGGACCTGTGAGGAATTCTGATTTTGCCTCAGCTGGTTAATGAGCTGGAGTCTTGCTCTGGCCAGTGCTTGCAGGCAGCCCAGTGGAAGGGTTTTTTTGCTCCAGCACTCTGCTGGTGAGAGGTCCCTGCAGCAGAGGGTATCCCATGACCTGAGGCATGTCCCAGCTGCAGGATCATGCTTGGGCCCTGGGACATGCCCCAGGATGTCACTTGCTGCTGGAAATCTGGTTCTCAGGGTGGCAGCCCCCACTGCCATCAGCAGACCCAGGTCATCCCCTCCCTCAGGGAGGAATTGCTGATGTCCACCTTGGGGTGCAGCTTTGGAAGGCGCTTTGGGGTCTGTGCCACTGGGGACTGCTCCCATCTTTGCCCTCCTACCTTTCACTCCTCTGCTGCTGCCTCCTCTGGTGTGTGTCCCTTGCTTCACCCCACATCATGCCCAGCCCTCAGTAGAAGCAGCCCACTTCTTCCTCTGTGCCAGCACGAACAGCCAGGTCCTCCAGCCACTCTTGGGGGACACGTGGGCAGCATGATGCAGATCTGACTGAGTCCATGGAGGATTTGGGGGATTTTTAGCTGCTAAACCTTAGGGTTGTTAGGTGCACGTGCTGCTGAGCCCATGTGAACAGAGTTTATTTTTTCAGAGGAATCTTGGACAAGTTTCATGGCTGTGGCACCAAAAGGCATACTGGTGACAAGAGGCTGAGTTCTCTGCTTAGTGGCCCTTTCTGCTAAAAGGACTCTTCTTGTTTCTCCTAAAGAAAATGATCAGAGTAACAAAATTACTGTGTGTCTTTCCAAGGTACAGCAGAGCATATTTTCTGGTGTGTTCTTAAAACCAGCTGGTTGTTTTAGCTGAAACTTTCTTAAAAATCCCTGAGCTTAAGTCAGATGTGTTAAGTAGAAAATTATCCTGACAGTTGGAGTCTGGGGAAGTTGCAAACAAGTAGAAACTAGATCTCACAAAAGGAAGTACCCAGGCAGCAAACGATGGAGATTATCAGCTCTTCCCATCACTCCTGATGACAGAAGGAGAATAGGTGCCCTTCTGCTTCCTAGGGAGGTTTCCAAATGTAAAGAAAAGGGCTTTGTTTGTGGTCTGGGGGGGATTTCAGCTGAGGAAAGTTAGCAGGGAAACAAACATAGGAAGCCTGCAGCAGCTGGGTGTTGTGTGTGAGAAAAGCTGCCCATTTGCTACTTACAGTGTGTTTCCAGGAGCTAGAAAGGGCAAAATGCTTTTAATTTTGGCTTAATTTGTAGCTGTTGTGATCTCTCAGTTTCCCTTCTTTTCAGCTTGTAGCCACAAGATTAATCCAGAATATAATGTAGAGCTTTCTGCCTTCTAGAAAATAAATCTCTCATGATCTCATGTGAGTCTTGTGAGGAGACAGGGAAGAAGAGGGAGAAAAAAGGATAGAGGAAAACTGCACCATCCAGCCAGATCTGCATTAGGCCTAACATCTTTATGCTGGGATCAGATTTCTGATGAGATTTTGCTTGAGGGCAGCTTGTCCGTCCTGCTGGAAGAGACTTTGCCACAGGATGAGCATGGCTGTGTTGGGAAAGTTGGGGGAAAAGCAATATGTAGGAAAGGGGATCCTGGATGGGCTCTGTTTCTCTGGGGGAGCCCATGTCCCAGCAGCATTTCCGCCTGAGAGCAACTCCATCTGTATGGATCCTAAACCTGAAAGCACTGATGTATCTCAATGGCCTAAACCAAGTGAGTTCACAACAAGGAGTGGGATTTCAGGTGGATGAGAAGTCAAACCTGTGTCACGAGCCTGTGTGCAGCAGGAGGTATGGAGGCAGGAGGCTGCAGAATTACAAGCTGCTTCTTGCCAACTGTGTGGCTGCAATAAGCATGCTGAAGCAAACTGGGATTCCCTTTTGCCCTTGTCTGGCCCCCTGTTAGGTTGGACTGCTGCAGGGTGTCTGGATGAAGTGCTAAAAACTGGAAATAATGAAAAATTTGAATAAAACATCTAGGCTCAAGATCTGTGTTTGTATGCTGCCTGAAGAATTAGAGGGCATTCATAATGAAAGCCAAGCAGTATCCACAGGGGGTGATGGTACTTCAATGTGAGGATTCCCACAGATGGGCAAGACCAGATATATGTTGCACAACTGGTGTCAGCTGGAAGAAGCCTGTTTTGGGGGTTTGTATCACCAAACCACATTGCTTTCTGGTCCACACATTTTCCAGTGTTTGCAGACATCTCAGATCTTTGCATAATCAAATTACTTTCGATAGTCTCTTCAAATACCAAACACTGAGCACATTGGTACCTGGTGATACCTCTTCTCATAAAAAGACCAAAGATAGGATAATGTAGACTAGTTCAGTAGGAAGAGACCTAGAGTGGTCATTAGTCTGAGTGCTGGACTGGTAGAAGTTCCTTGCAGTTGGGAGTTCACTATAAAGGCATGCCAGGGTCATGCTCCAGCCCATTTTGCTTTCCATTCACTCCTTTTGTGGGCCTGCAGAGCTTCAGAGGTGCCTGCATGAATGTCCCAGTTCACCACAGTATGTCTGTTTGCCAAGTGTTTACTTGACCTAAATTCTTTTGAAAACCATCATTTGTGACATGTAGTGCAGCCTTTACAGAACTAGGTAGCTGGTTCATAAATGCTGTGACCTGGACACGGAGGCTCTGCCATTTTGTTATCAACAGGATAGACAGTTATTTTTCAATTTCATTTATTTCATAGTGTTAGCTGCTCTCTTAGACTATATTTTTTTCTAACTAGAAAACTGAGCTATTGCATAAATGTCCTGGATTGGTAGTTTACGTTTTGGTCCTCAGCATAGCATCTCTTCAGAAAGGTATTTATTTCTAAAGGCAGTGGTGCTTCTCACTGAATAGTTACATCACACTTGGTAACTCACTGGATTCAGGTGTCTGCTTTTAACACCAATTGTTACTGTGACACAAAGGCAGAAAAAAAATTTTACCTGATGCAGCTGTTGGCTGCTGTTATTATGTTTGGCATTCCAAATAAATTCCAGTTCTATTTCCTTTAATAAGTAACTTTCACAGTTTGTCAGCTCCTCTTGCTTAAAGGAGAAATATCTGAAATTTTCTCATTCTTTTTCCTGAAGATCAGTATTGATTTTCCAACATGGTGTTTTATAACTTGAGGAAAAATATCACCGAAGTACAATTAACATGCATTATATGAACTAAATAAATAAATCAGTGGAGAATAGACTCAACATTCAGCTTGCATGGAATGACAAGTGTGGGATTGTATGTGTAATTGTAGATAAGACCTCATTTGACTACTCTAAGGGCATTAAAGTTCCCTTTCAGCTAAGGTGAAAGGAAGAAGGAAATTAGGAGTCTCATGAAAAAAAAAAAATGGAAAAAATTATAAGCTAGTCAAAATATTTTTCATTGTTGCCAGATTCATGCTAGCACCAGTGCTAGCTGCTTTAACCTCCCAATGCTAAAACATTCTCCAGGTCCATCAATCAGTACATGAAATGATGGGCCTTAAGGATGCTCTTGATGCAAGTTCTTGACATGCAGAGTGATTCTCCTCACTGCTGCGCTTGCAGTGGTGCAACCCTGCACCCGCCCAGCTTCCTGAACAAAGGTAGTGTCTCCTGCCCCTCGTGATGCTGAATGCAACCTGGCTCAGAATCTGCTGGAAGCTTGGGGTCTCTCATCAGCTGGAGTATAAAGATCATGAAATGGCATGAAATGAAGGTGTGGCTTAATACCTACCAAAATCCCCAGGCTGGGCTGATAGGCAGGGTGACCGGCCTCATGCCGGTATCTGCCTTTTCATTTCATGCCAAATCCAGCAGCGTGGCTGTCTGTTGGCAATGGGAAATAGAGCACACAGTCAAGTCGTGTTTAGCTACATCGTGATGTTGATTTGAAAAAATAAACACAGACCTGAATTCATGTTTCTGCTTGTTCTCTTCACAGTGGCTGGAGAAGCAAAATTTGCTATGAGAGGTTGCATCTGGTTGTACTGGACCAGCTGAAAACAGCAAAAACCTGGACAAATTGTTGGTGTTCAGAATCTCTCCACCAGCTGTGATGGCCAGCCCAGCAGTTGGGAGGGAAAGAAGGGAAAAACCCCATTCCAGCCACCAGAATATCTCTTCTTCTTATCTGCCAGAACCCATCACTTTGTTCTTCTGGCCAAAGAAGATGAGGGGTGTCAGCCCTTGAAAGTTGGCGTGAAATAAGAAACCATTAGACACAATGCAACCAGATATTACTGGCCACTCCTTGCAAGCCAAACTGAAGCAAATAGGATTAAATCAGAGTAATACTTCATGTGATTACAGCTCATTGTGTTCGAATAAAAGCTGACGTTATTGTCAGTGATTTGTTTGGGAATGGGGGTGGAGGGGAGAATTGATGCTACAGCTTTTGCTCCCAGTGATTGCTATTTATAGTGCTGTAAAACCACAGTGAATGTGTTAAATGCACATGCCACTCAAGTTTTGTATTATGGCTATAATAATTCATTGTAACTCTTAGATGTGCCTTTATATTAATCATATGTTAGTATTATTTTGTATCACTTATTTCAGACAAAAAGCCCAACTTTGTAGATGTGGTGCTTGTGATAATGTAACCATAATTTGTAACAGTATTTGCAGCTCTGCAATCAATATGGGAACATTTTATAGTCATATCTACCTGCTGCTTTTACAGCCCCCTTCTGAACAATTTGAATAGTAACTGAAGAGTAAGTGTGACCGGAGTCCTCAGCCAGCAGAACTGAGAAAAGAGAAGTATGTCAGTGCTAATTAATCCAGCACCCTGCCTAGCCTGGCTCTCAGCACCTCTGCAGGCTGCACTATGGTTGCTGCGGGTTCAGTACTATTCCCATTTAATTTGTTCAGAGGGGTTGAGTAACTACTCTTACAGCAGCAATCAAGTGCTGGTTAGATTATTATCCCCAAAGCCGGTCCTATTGCCTCTAGTACTCTTCGTACCCTGCTTGTTTTGCCTCGGCTTCTCTGTGCTCTGTAACTGCATCTCTTTGTCTCTAATGAGGCTCAGGAAGTCTGAATGGGGGAGGGAAGAAGTCCCGAACGCAGAAGAGGCTTCAGGAACTTGGCCTGCTTTGCTTTTATTATTATTTACTGTATTTTTCCTAGAGTAAATGTAAGTGGGTTTTGCACTATGAGCTTTATGAACTATTTAAACTGTGCTGATGCAAAATTTTTTCCATCCATTCTCTTTTTTTCTCTCCCCCACATTGTACTTTACTGTTAAGTTCTGATTCTTCTGAATGTTACTTCTTCCTCTGTAGCAGCACTAACCTCCTCCTCACTCACCCAAACCCATGTATATTCTTGCTTTAGGGCTTTTAATAAGAATCTCAACTTAGAACTTGGTGGTGTTTGCTTGAATTGCATTTTGACAAGCCAGAAAGCAATTATGTCTGAGCTGCGCCGAGGAGGGAGAGCTGCAGACTGACCTTGCTTGTGCTTTTTTCAAACAATAACTTCCATGAATACTCCTGAGATCCCCCCTGCCTTATCTGTAATTTACATTTCATTGTCTGGGTTCCTTAAAAGTCACATAAACCTAATTTGTTGTTCAGGATCACACAGATGATGGTATCTAGAAAGAGAAATGCAAGAGTGGTAGTGACTGAAGGATGGCTGTTTGTTCGATAGACTATAAGACAATATTTTTTAGGTCACCACCTGCCTCCTGAATTTCAACTATGATGTGACTGTATGTGGAACTGGTACCGTCAGTGTTGTTCCCAACAGAGAGCCCTGGAAGGACTGTCCGGTCCATCAGGGCAATCCCTTGCATGCAGCACATCCCTGCTGGCAATCCTGTGCAGGAGAGCTTCTCTAGCTCTATATGTGCTGTGAATTACTGGAGGTGCAACCTTTGCTTATATACACCTTAACACTGTTTAACAGGGACAACAGTGACTGCCACAAAACCTGATGTGGGTTGCCTGATTGCAGTGTGAATGGCTGAAAGAAATGGGAACTGTGGTATCACAGTGAGAGCAGACTTCATTTCTTCCCTGCCAAAGCAGAGTTGGTAGAAGTCTGACCTTGTCCCAAAGAAAGTGGCCTATCAGGAAAGAAGCACAAGGCTACTCTCTACACTCCTTCACTGCTCTCACAAAAGAGGTAGTGGCATTACTCTTTTTACAGATTTCATACAGCTCAAAGGCTTCTGGCATTGCTGGCAGAGGCTTAAACATAATATTGATTTGTCCCAAGGAACTAAAATTCAGCCAATCAATATATAAAAGTACTAAAGTACTGAAATATTTTTAGAAGTACTAAAAGGGGAGGAGGGGGAATAGAAATTGAAAGATGTAAACAAAGCTCAATAAGAAAATAAAGGCAAACCAGACCTATCAAATGGCAGTTTGGAGACAGGTAATCCCCTGCAGAACTGGGAGAGCATCAGACCTTATTTCCTTCTGCACATTAGCCACACTTTGGCTCACCAAGGAAATGTGTAAGGCAGCGGGACTGCTGCTGTCAGAGAGGACAATACTTCTACTCATGGGGGAGAGTTGCCCCAAGTAAGAGGAGTGTCTTGTACGTGTTAGTCTAAGCCCTGGCAATTTGCTGTCTTCCTCTGCTTGCTCACACCTACTGCTGCATGCCTGGTTATAGCTTCCAGTTACTCTATTGTATCTCAGTTCTTTTTTCCTGACCCTTTTCAAAGACTTCTACCAAAATTTGCCCCGACTTGAGATCAGTCTTCTGGCCACACAGAATACAGAGTTGGTCTCTTCTAGGATTAGGGAAGGGATTTTTATTGTTGCCATTTCTTAGTGCAGCAGAACAATATAGACTAGTAACTCATTACACAGACCATAGCTGAACAGGTTTACTTGCTCAGGATGATGCTTTTTACTGTGAGAATACTAGTTCCTCAACAAAGGCTGTTGCCTTTTGGCCTCCTTGCTGCCTATTTCCGTACCATAGCCTCAGGCTATATCTTCCTAAGGATTTTATCAGAGACTCTGTGACAGTAGCTGTTCATCTCACAGGAAAGGAAAAGGCTCTTCATCCTTATATCCAGTGTCAGTTTGTGAAGGCAGATCTTATTAATAAGTATTAAGCTCTCTTGCTGTCACTCTGTCCCCTGGATTCCCTGACACTCATGAGAAATATGCAAATAGTTTGCCTCATCCAATATTAAAGTTCACAGACTCATCCAATAGTCACTGTCACCTTCCTGTTACTGTCTAGACTTGTCACAGTGAGACATAGTCATGACACACGTGACAGCATCTGCAGAAGTGACACCTCATGCCAAACTTCGTGTCTGTGAGATGCAAGAAGGGCTCAAACTGTTTACAAGCCTCTGAGTCAGATTGGGATACTGGGATGTGAAACCCTCTCTGTGGGGAGGGTACGCTGGGCATTTCGCCCAAACAGCACAGAGGATGGTGGGACAGAGAGCACTACAAGCTGGCATGAAGTCCCTCCAAAGAGGCCACTGCCAGCGCTCCTGCCTAGTGTCAGACTCAGCTGTGGGACAATGTGGATGCTTCCAGCTGAGCAGAAGGTGCATAGGAAGTCCTGAAGTTCCACTCAAAAGCCTGTTCTTAAGAGCTGGAGTTCAGGAGTCAACCCATTCATCCTCTAAATGCAACTAAGCAAGTCACATTGTTCTTCAATTTCAAATGCTTTGGTGCCACCGCATCCCGAAGACATAGTTCCATATAGGACTGCATGTCCTATGTACACTGGGGGCAGTCAACCACAGCTCTCCTTTGTGCATGTGCCCTGCTGCGTGGCTCCCCTGAAGTCCCACTTCTCCAGAAGGTTCCCTAGGAATAAAGGCACCGAGGAGCTGCAATGGTCACTGAATTTAGGGAAGGCAATCTTGGTAGCAGATCTCTGTAGGTCTCTGCTGAGACCACTGTGTTCCCTGTGTCTGGTTCAAGACTTCTTGTGTCAGAGCTGCCATGAGAAGCTTGATTTTCTGAACCTATCCCTTCTGCTTGCCTTCAGAGAGAACCAGCAGCTGGAAGAAGTGTTGGCCACTGGCTAGGACCCTCTAAGAGTGATGGAGATGGTCCTCATCTCCACCTCTAGGGTCTGCAAGACACAGCCTCCTGGATCCCTGCCTTTGCCAGGCTCTGTGCCAGTGCTCAACACATTTGTTTGGTTTTCTCCTGTCTTGGAGTTACCTAATGTCCTGCCCTGGGGCAGGGAAGGCTGGTTCCTTTCAAGCACATGTGAATACATTTATGAATGCTCCATGGGTGCTGCAGGAGCTGAGGGAGTCTTTCCCTCAAAACATTGTAGATATCTAAAAAACCCTAACCTCCAAGCCCTGCCTTGGGTGATGATCTTCCCTTCCAGTGCAGGATGAAAATAGTCAATCACAGCTTTAATTTCGAATGTGCTAGAAACACATCCTATACTTGTAGTGGACGAAAATGAGATTGAAAACCCAGTCCTCTGAGGTAAAATGCTGACACTTCAGTCCAACACACATTTTAGTCATGATGTGGTCAGAAGTCAGATCATTTTCTGTGGCTTTTATAGAAAACCAGTTTGCTGGTTATCAGGTCAGCAATATTTACAGTTCCTTCCCCATGGGTTAGCAGATTTATTTGCATACTTTATTTAGACACGTTGGTTTTTTGAAATTACTGGATATATTGATTGAAGGAAGAAGCTATTGGTACCTACAAGAAGATGGCAACATTTTTAAAGTTTCTTGTTTTGAAGGTCAGCAAAGAGTAACAGCTCCTAAAATGTCCTTTTTAAAACCAAAAACCAGTCAGATCACTGCAATTCTCACACAAATTAAACACGTGTAGCTTGCAAGATTTATCAGCTGATTTAAGAAACAACAACAATAAATGAATTGAAAATGTATAAGATTAGGTGTTGTCAGTACCTTGCAAGGATTAAAGAACACAGATGACTACAATAATCTCTCCCTATTCCTGTATATGCAACCAGTCATAATTATGCAAGAAATTAGCAGTATTCGGAGAGCAGCTCTGATGCTCAGTGCCTGCTTTCAGAAGTATTTTATGTCACTGCGCGGATTACAAAATTGCTGTTATGCAACCAGAAGGACGAGCGCCTCCGAGACCGTGTTTTGTCGCCGAGGCTCCGCACGCTGCTCCGCTCACATTGGTACGAGGAGTAGGGCTCCTGGCGCCTGGAGCCGGCCGGCACAGGCGGAGAGGAGGCAGCCTGCCGGTGTGTTTACCTTCCCTCACCCTTCTGACCTTACAATCAGCCCTTTTGGAAGTGGATTTAGAAAAAACAATCAACAACTTATTCAGAAAGCCTTGAGGAGAGTGTATTGATTTTTTCGTATGCCACAGCAATGTAGCTTGAGATGAAAACACCATCCACGGCCATGGTACCTAGACAGCATTCCGTACATTTTATTACTTTACTTTCCAGCTGGAGTTGCGTTCCAGCAACTGAAGGGAAGGCGTTAGTGTAGCCTGCACACACTCCGGCTCGGTGAGATGTTTGCGAACATCTCAGGTAAGGAGCAGCAGTTCTAGAAGTTGGTAACGCTTCACGGCATCCCCAGTCATTTCACACCCTCTCACATCGCCTGGCCCAGAGCAGACCCCGCACCACCGCCCGCACCGACGGCAAACCCGGCCAAGGGAGAGCAGCAGGGAGCCCCCTGGCGCGGTGTGGCGGAGCGGAGCGCGCTGCCCTCGGGCGTGCCTGTGCCCCTCCAGCCTAGGCAAACCCCGTGCCGGAGCGCCTTTCTCCGTGGCACGAAGTTGCAGCGGCGCCCGGCCCGGCCCGAGGAGGCGCCGCTGTGGGCGCGGGTGACCGGCCGCCTCCCCACGCGCCCCGGGGCCGGGGCTGGGGCTGGGTCCGAGCCCGGGGCGGGGCGGCAGGGCCCGGCCCCGCTGATGTCAGCCGGGACGGGGGAGGAGGGGAGGGGAGAGAGGCACGACGGGGGAGCGGCTGCCGTGTTCCGGGTCAGGCGCGGGAAGGCGCGGCGGCCACCAGCAGCGCTGCGCCCGACGGCCCGCGATGCGGCTGCGGGGAGGGCAGCGGCCCGCCGAGGAGCAGTAGGGGGGCGCCCCCCGCCCCGCCGCGCTCCGGCTCCTGCCTATTGTTCTCCCGGGGCCGCCGCGCTCGCCCGGGGCCGCTTCCCGCCGCCGCCCGCGGCGCGCTGGATGCGGGTTGGCGCCGGCGGCTCCCCGGGACCCGCGCTGCGCGGCGGCGGAGCGGGCAGCGGCTCCTGCGGCCGGCGGGGAGGAGCGGGCGGCGGAGAGCGGCAGTGCCGCCCGCCCCGCGGCCCCCGGCGGCCCGGCCTGCCCCCCCTCCCTGGCGGGGCGATGTTCCACTGCATCCCGCTGTGGCGGTGCAACCGCCATGTGGAGTCCATCGACAAGCGGCACTGCTCGCTGGCCGCCGTGCCCGAGGAGATCTACCGCTACAGCCGCAGCCTGGAGGAGCTCCTGCTGGACGCCAACCAGCTCCGCGAGCTGCCCAAGGTGAGCGGGCAGCGGGCTCCGGCCCCAGCCCGGCGTCGCTGCCGCACGGGGCGGGGGGCGCAGGTGAGCCGCCCCGGCAGGTGCCCGCCGAGCTCCCCGGCCCGGCGCCGGTGGGACGAGGTGGCCCCGCGCCCGCCCCGCAGCTGCGGGGTGAGGGGCTCCGGGACGCGCGGCGCGGGGCGGCTGAGTGCGTCCGCCTGCGGTAGTAACCGCGGGAGTTAAAGCAAGGGCCGGAGTCTCGGGTTAGCGTTTGGCATTTCACCGTTGACTGGTGGTGAATGGGCTTTCACGGGCAAAACCAGGAGCTCCGCCTCTGGCCGGAGGAAAAGTGCTGTTCGGAGGGCGGAGGGCATAGGACCGGAGTCATAGGATGTGCATGTATGTTGTGATTAACATTCACGTCATTGGAATTGCAAGACCTTGGAGGGTATTAAACCCTCCCCTTTTTTCCCTTTTCGATAGATGCTATCTGCCCTGTATGGGAAAAACAAAAGCCTCTAGCAGGTAACAGCATTCCCGTTCCTGCCTTCCGTTCCTGGAGACTTTGTCATGCAGAACACGAGAGACGAATAAAGTTTTTCTTTCGCTCTGTGTACGTCCTGCGCAGTTGTCAGTGTTTCGCTTCTTGCATGAAACATGTAGCCGGGTTTTTGTGCGTAGTACTCTTTTGCTTGTACTGTCAAAGGAGAATTCACTTTCAGTTCAGCGTGGTTTTGAGACATGGAGGTGGTACTCGCCAGCATGTCTTACTGGCTGGCACTTGCTGGCTTTGCTAGAGGAACTCCATCCCAGCGATTCCACCGAGGCACTGCTCGCCTCCATGGATACGGCGGGAGTGGGAGGCGTGCTTGACTCCTGACTTGATGAAGCACGGGCATTTTCCAGTGTTTCCTCTTTAAACTTTGGTCACCTCAAAAGCCTTTGTGAGTTGTGGTTGGTAGAGTTTGACACTGGAGGGAAAGTGTTACCTGGAAGTTGCACCTTTAAAGAGTGTGAATTCTTCTCACTAACTTGGAATCCAGGAGTCTGAACTCAGTAGCCAGAAAGATTTTTCAAAAGCACCTTTGTTTCCACCTGAATCAAAGTTGGTCTGTTCATACCAAAACTTAAACAGTCTTACTAAGTTCACTCACATAAACTGTGCTTTCACTCTGCATGGTGAGACTAATCATGGTGGAGGAGTTTTCCTATAGACAGTAGTGAAGATGTTCAGTTGAACTGATGTATTAAATTTGGCTTTTTCGTCTGGAAAACCTTGAGTGCAGGTTTGCATCTTGTGACTGAGCTCTTTATCCTTCTGAAGTAGAGCAAAACTGGTTTACACAGCCTCCGTGTGGGTGCTGTTTTTACTTCCAGCAGTTTCTGCTGGCTTTGTGCACAGATCAGACTCAGGAGTTTCTTTGTACTAGACTTTTCTTCTTAGTGTTGGCTTTCAGGCTCATACAGTTCTTATTGCAGGGGTATTGAATGTGCTCATGCTTGAAATCCTGTTGAGACCTATGGCTTTCTGTTTGGGTTTGTTTTTTAATAATAAATCTGCTTAATACCATAAACTGTCTGCTGTTTGCAAAAGTAAAGATGTTGTCCCTTGTTCATGGTATTATATGGCGTCTATTTCTGTAAACAGAGTGCAACTATTCATCGTTTCTCCTCTTCCTTGAACTGTAATACATGAAATCACCTTGTGTTGTCCTGTGATGGCTAAAAAGACCGCTTCTTCCCATTGCTTGCATAATTAAGTCATGTACATGTAAAAAATATCTGAGGGGGTAATAAAAGAAAGGGCAGACCAGGCTCCTTGGCACTGCAGTGGAATCAAGCAAAAGTTGAACTTAGAAGATTTGTTCCCTTATGTGCATGGATCAAATTACAGGAGTGCCTAAATATACTGTAGGAAGATGTTTGTGGGATTTTAGCTGGACTAGGAGGAATCCAATGAAAGACAACCGCAGAAACATACTTGTAGTATCTGTTCTGAGTACTTTGTGCCTTGTCAGCAATGCAGGAAGGCATTTTTGTTGGGGCTTCCTGCAGAGACCTGTGAACTTTCCTTGTCAGTTCCTTATTAATGGTTTCTGATAAATGGAATATAGTGCCATTGTCTCAGATAAGTGTTGACTGTAGGGTTTTCTGGTACATATAGCTGCAGTCCTGGATGTGAAACTAATCTACTGAAGGTGGAAATGAATAGGAAGAGCCCTGTTTGATGTTTCTACCAGCAAATAGTTTTAAAAGTTCAACTATAGGAATCAGGCTCAGGAGCATAGCAGAAGATCTCTCTGTGGAAGGTAGTTACAGAGTGTGCTGTTCATTCCCCTTTATATTAAAAAGGTAATGCTGATGCAAAGTACAGAAAGCTGGGGTACAGCATACCTCTTGCAGAGAAAACACAAGGGAGATCATTAGGGCATATAATTAACAAACTGTTTAGGTCAGCATAGATCTTAGTGGTCGTTACGCCCTTAATCTAATGTAGTGTATTATGTTAGTCTTACCTCCATGAAGTTTATTCTCTATGTGCATAAAGGCAGTAACACAAAGTCAAACTATTTATTGGCTTGGTTCAGGCCTAAGCAAGTTGGGAGACTTGTTTAACTCTTGGTGTCTGGTTAGTTAGATGTTTTCCCATACTTGATGAAGTCCTCCATGCCGATTCCTGGTGAATCATCTGTGGGCTGCGCTGATGCCATGATATATCCCATAACAATGATAAGGTGTTCATGTCACTGGGATGACTGTGATCCTTCTTAGAAAATTTCTATTGTAAAAGTGAAGAATCACCCCAAAGACTGCATGAGATGCAGCAGAAGTTGCTGTAGTTGGATGGACAAGGAAAACCCCAACTCTACTGCCCTGCTTTGTTCTACGTGCTGATAGATGAGACCTTATCTTCCCAGTGTGGGCAGGTGCGGTCTGAAAGGGCTGTTACAGCAGGCTGAAGGTCTTGTAGTACTTTTCTGAGACCAAGCAGATACAGGTTAGTTCTTTTTCCAGCTTTGCCATGTGGCGACTCTGTGGCATGCCTTTATCTCCAGACGTCTGCTTTCCTTCCACTTGCACAATTTTTTTTCTTCCTTTCAAATCTGAAAGCCTTCTGAGGCAGATGCGTATCAGCAGGTGTCATGATGGAGTACACAGACTCGCTGTCTTTCTCTCAAGTTGAAACTTGGGGAAGTTTGTGTCGGATACACATGCTTACCCCCAATTCCCTGTTTCTCCCTGCCCCCATTTCTCTTAAGTAGCAATGTAAGGTGTTCTTTGGTAGTTTTGCTCCAATACACCAGTAGAAGAATGCATGTTAATACACCCTAAAACCTCCAGTTTGAGGTACAGAAGTAGTCTTAGGCATTGTTTAATCTGCAGTCTTTGCTAGCGTACTTAAAACCTCTGTTGTTCTGGAGGACAGCAGAGCATGGCGTATGTTAAGGTGTTACTGAACAAACATACACAGAAGTCCTCTCAAAAGATGGAAGACAACTTAAAGAATTGCTGTAGCACCTCAATGGGGAAGGACTGGCAAGAAAGACCCAGCAGCATTGCTGTGTTGAATGTTCTGAGAGTCATCTGAAGGACCCTGAGGAACAAGAAATGCACCTGAATTATTTTGAAATAATTACTTTGTTGGTTTTATTTTTGTGTTGGCTGATGCAAAGTATGGCAGAATTCTTCACCTTTTTTTTCCAAGGGAAGAGGGATAGGAAGGATTTATCTGGAAAACATCTGAAATGTCCAAGAAGCAGAGGGAGATATCTTTGCCCTGATTATTTCCACTCCTCCCCTTGTTTGCTGTCTTATGTATTAATGCCTATGTGCACCTGGAAAACAGTTCTGTTTCTCTGACCCCCCTTTCCCTACAAATACCTTTCCCTCCCCCCCAAGCTATACCTGTCAACCTGTCAGGTTAATAATTTATATCTGTACAGTATCTTAGAATCTTTGTTGTATCATTTTGCTACTGCACAGGGATCCTTTTGTTTTCCCATGTCGATACACCAGTTCTTTTGCCATGTCTCCTTAACTGCTCAGCTGGATTCCTTGATCCCTTCTTCTCTCCTTTCTCCAGTTATGTGATGGAGAGCTTATGCTGACAGTGACTTTTCGCTGTTGTCACCGCTGTTGTCTTGGACTCTTTGCCCTGTGTGTTCATACTTTCCCATCCTCCCCCGTCCTGACATCCCAGGATCTTGCTTACTTCCTCTGGCTTAAAGTGCTCTGTCTGTGCTTCTGATTCTTTGCTTCCTCTCTTGTTCTCTGTGCTGGATTCTTGACTGCCCTTGCAAACACTTTTTCCTTTTCTGTTCTTTGTGCTCTGCTCTTTCCCATTCCTTTCTGCTGCCTCCCAGGTTTCCTTTTCTGCTCTTGCCCTTCCTGTCTGATAAGCCGGCCTGGTGGGATGTGCTGGAGGAGCAGGCTCTGTACTACTAAGCTGCTAGTGGTTTTCCACAATATTGAGGTCTCTCTTAGCCGTTCTTGGCAGATGAGGCTGTTTTCCCACAGAACAGCAGTTTCTAGCTGTCAGCATGCTTCTCACCACTTCTGCTTTACAAGACAAATTAAAGAGCTGCACCCTTCAGTCTCAAAAGGAAGGGCTTTGTATAGGGCCAGTGGTGGAGTGTGGCTCTTAACTTGCGTAAATAATTGATTCTCCTGTGTTGGATCCTGAGTGCCTTCTGTTAAATATTTAGTGTATCTGATTTGATTGGAAAAAAACACAGTATGTGGTCACCAGTGTGCACAGAGTGGCTTAAAAATGTAGCTTGTGGGGTTTTTTTTCTAAACCTGGACCATTTTTATTTTCCTCAGGAGTGAAAACTTGAGCGCTTTTTCAATTCAAGCTGTAATGTGTAGTATGTCATTTGCTACATGTCAAAAACTCTACTCAACCAAAGAGTAGGCTTTCTGGCAAATTGCTTTGATAGAAGAAAATAACACATTCTGCACGATGCATTTCAATAGCTTCTCTAATGAAAAGCATCAGATAAAAATAAAATGCTTTCAATTCTATAGGTCGGTCTGTAGTTGCTGAAATGTTGTTTCCTACTCATGCACATTAGAATTTAAGGGCCAATACACCCTGTTAACTTAATTTCCCTGTACATGGAATTTGCAGTACAAAACTGGATCTTGGCATTTATTTTTTTTTTTTTCCACTGGTAAAAAAATAGAAATATCTTACGAACCTTTGAGTACAATGTTCTATTTTGGCTTTTATATTAAGTCCCTAGCATTCATTGCATTGGTGGATGGTGGAAGTAGTTCTAACTCTTGTTTTGCTGCTGTTTTTCTTGCTGCTGCTCAGTTGTTTTACTCAAAGGATAAAGACCACTTTCCCATGAGACTTATTGCAGATGTTGTTTATGTGCAAACTCCAGTGACAAAAAGAAAAACCCATATCAAATTTTGTGTCTGCACTTAGTTTAGTTTAAGAGACTGCTCAACTCTTCCTTCTTTTGGGAATGATTTTTATGCAGTGTTTGTAAACCTGATCTGATGCAATTCTGAATCATTTCACTTCTGTGTTTGAGTTTACAGATTGTACCTGTCATCTGAAATTTTTCTTCTTGGTGTTACATGCTAAAGCTTCTCTGTAGGGTTGATTGATGTGAGACCCCTTTCCCGACAGGCTTGGTGAACCCTGGCCTCCTCCTGTGCCCCACTTACTGTGCTGGGGAAGTGGATGGTGTGGTGATGCTGCTTGGCATTTGGCTTAAGCAGTGTCTATCTCTTTATTATGTGTGATGTTGAAATCCAGGGTGCTGTTATCATAACAAAATCTGGTGAAAGCTCCTTAAGAAACAGTCCTTTTGTTCTTCCCATGCCACACCTCTTTCTCAGGAAAAAAACCAAACCAAACATTCTAGACTAAATTTCACTGTTCTACCATAGTTTCTGCCATTATGCAATCATAAACCTGAAGGATTCTTGCTTGGTCAGTGGCCAGTAATCTGCTGTGGAAAGAGATTTTATCATGCTGTACCGCTCTTTAAATTTGTGCTTACAGGTTGTAACCATCCCTTCTTCGGATGTGAATATCTAGAAGCTTTATTTTGATTTTTAAAGTGTATAGATCTCATTGGGGTCATAGAGACATGGTGGGATATCTCATGTGACTGGAGTGCTGCCATGGATGAATACATGGCTCTTTACGAACAGGCCAGGAAGGTGAAGATGGGGGGTTTCCCCTCATGTGAGAGTGCAGCAGGGATGTGTGAAGCTTTGCCTTGGAATGGATGATGGGCCAGTTGAGAGCAGGTTGGGATTAGTGGTTGACATTGTTTTGGGTGTCTGCTGTAAACTGCCTGGTCAGGAAGAAGTAGTAGATGATGCCTTCTTTAGATAACTGGAAGAAGCTTCATGTTCCCAGGCCCAGGTTCTCATGTGGGTACTGAACCACCCTGACACTTGCTGGAAGGACAGCACAACAAGGCATAAGCAATCCAGGAGTTTTCTGTAGTGCATTGGTGACTTCCTAACACAGGTAATCAAGGAGGCAAGTTGATGCTCAAAACCTGATTGGATATGGTGCCAGGTGACCTGTTCTAAGTGACTTATGCTATGAGCAGGGAGTTTGGATGGACTAGATGATCTCCAGAGGTCCCTTCCAACCTCAATTGTTCTGTGATTCTGTAGGGGGAATATCAAGGATTTTACTTGTCTTTAGTTTTGATGTTTTTAATGGTGCAAATAGAATTGTCATGTTTTTCACTGTTTACTCACCCTCAAATGTTCAATTACATTTTATTTTTAACATTGATAGTGTCATGATGTTTTTGCACATCTTGCTGTAAATCCTTGAAGAAATACCGCTGTATGATTTGAACAAGCATGTACTTTCAGTTAATATCAGAGAGAACTATGCCACTGTGTGGAACTGAAGTAAACTGTAAGCACTCAGTGAAAGTAGTTTTACTGAAAGTTTAAGATTTTTTTTTCAGTATGACAAATGCTATGTGCAATAGTTTCTGATGCCTGCAGCTTTACAACGTCAGTGTCTTAAGACTACTTACCTTTTGTAAAAAGCTTTTGTGAGCATAGCAATTAGTACTAGTGTGCAACACAAGCTCGAATTATTAAAATAAATAATGGTTTGTAGAGAAGCAACCTTATATTAACGTTCCTTTAAACACAGAACGCTGTGTTGAAGGCTCCAAATAAGTTTGTTATTTATTAGTTTTTCTGCTAGCTTCCAGATTCTGTGTTGTATTGCTTAAGACTTGAAGAAAATAGCACACCTTTTGACATCAAATTTGAAAGACCACAATCTGATGGGAGCGCAGGGAGAACTTAGTGTGGTGTCCCCTGCAAAGTCTGACTTCCCTGTAAATGCCCCTGAGATTGTTCAAAAGGTTGTGCAGCCTGCTCGGTTTCAAGTATTTTCTAATGGCAGATTTTTCTGTAGTAACGGCTGAGTTTTACTGATTTTGACCTCAGCTGGAAGAAAGTAATTAGGTGGTTATGTTTCAATACTTTTAAGTTATCAAAGAGGTGTATTGTTGTAGTGAATTGGTAGCATCCCCATCTCTCTGTGTGATGTACACAGATGAGACAAGGTTTGAGTGCAGAGGTTATACATCTGTAGCTCTAAAATAAATTTTATGATTCTACATAGTTATTTTTCTAATTATATCAGTTGATCTAAAAAAAGATGTTACCTCCTGCCAACAATCTTGTATACTGGAAAAATGCATGCTAACAATTCATTAGTGAGATTAAATGTGGTTTTGTTTTTTTTTTGTGGATTTTTTTTGTTTGTTTCTCCAAATGGCAAATGCATTTAGCTGCAATGAATCCATATTTTGTTGTAGCAGATGTTTTCTGTTCTTTCGCCAAGGCAGAGCTAGTCTCTCCCAGCACTCTTAGTGGTTATGGCATCAAGTGCTCTTTAACCTTGGTTACCTCTGCTTAATCGACATAAAAGAGAAAGTAAATCCTGGCCTGCCAGGAAACCTATTCAGTGCATCACTCGGTAGAGCATTGTTTTGATTCAGTGCCGCAGTGTATTGGTTTTTGAGTGTGGATAGTTGCTTCTTTGTTTTTTAAAATGGATGATAATAACCAAGACTAGGACCTGCAACTGGCCCATCATTGACTATAGATCAGAAAATGGCAGGCACTTTGAAAACAGAGGCCATAAATGTAGCAGGTAGATATTGAATGCCAGCTTTGGTGAAGCATTGGTTGTCATTTTTGCTTTGTCTCCTGTAGACCCTTCCCTAGTTCTCCTGCCTGGCTGATCCTTCCTATTGGGCTTTAAAGCAGATAGCAGTTGCAACATCTGGGTCTGTTTAGGGTACTTGCCCCTGTGATCTTTCTCATGTGAAATCTAGTAATTAGTTGGGTTCAAACTTAAACAGGAGGGTTTTAGGTTAGATGTTAGGAAGAAGTTCTCGCTGTGAGGGTGGTGAGGCACGGGCACAGGTTGCCCAGAGAAGCTGTGGCTGCCCCATCCCTGGCAGTGTTCAAGGCCAGGCTGGATGGGGCTTTGAGCACCATGGTCTAGTGGAAGCTGTCCCTGACCATGGCAGGGGTTTTAAATTGAATGAGCTTTAAGGTCCCTTCCAACCCAAACCATTCTATGATTTTATTAATGTTATGTATGAATTCCTCTTGAATGTCTGCCCCTATGCTGTCAGCCATTAATATTCATGATGACAAAGTTGGAGCTAGGATGCTGCAAAACCAAAGTACATCTTCAGCATATTCTACAAACATTGTTTTGGGCATGTGAAACAATCTTTCACCATGCCAAAAATATGTAGCTGTTCTGGTTTTGCCATGAGACATGTTAGGATGAAACATGACAGAACTGGGTACGTCAGCTGTGTGGAGCTGTTTGCTGGCTTGTGACCTAGCAAGCGGGCAAGGGTCTGCATACTGTGGTCCATCATCGGCTGCTGCTCCATCTTCTTGTGGCTTGAGAGAAATCCATCAGCTGCTTCCAGTAACACATTGATACAGAGTCATCAACTGCAGGACTCTGCCGCACTGTGAGTTAGTCCCTGCCCTCAGCAATCATTTCAGTATCTCAGTACCTTATTTCAAAATTAAAGAATGTTTGGCCCGAAGAATGAAGTGGGATGTGTATTTGTGAAGCCCTCACTAGATGTCCCTGCTCACAGTTGAATCCAAGTGAAGTGACTGGATGGCTGTCAATAGCAGGCTTTGTGGGAGATGCCAGGCTGATAACGCCCATACTAGACTTCGCTGGAGTCTGCCGGGAGCTCATTACACACTTCATTAGCCTGCAGTAGGATCCACCTTCCTCAGCGTCACATTGTGCAACTACTTAGGATGGGCTTCTAGGGGAATGTGTGTGCTTTATGGGCTCGTGCTGGTTTTCCTCAGTGCTCCCACTAGTGCTAGTAGCAGGAGTGGATTTTAAGAAAAGCAATATACAGGACTGCACCCTAGAAAGAGTTTTTTGCTTACAAGTTGTGCCTTTTGACTGGGGTGCCTTGAGGGTTGAACGGAGGATGCATTGACTGTAAGCATGGCCGTGTTTCTTGTCAGCTTGAGGTTGGTATGTCCACTGGCTGACTTTGGAGTAGAAGCAATGTCTGAAATCCCACCAGTTGGTTAGTGTAGGTCATCAAGTCTCCTATCCTCTTGTAAAACTTAGCACTGAGTGTGCCCTGTGGGTGATCTTTCAAAGAGCTGACTATTGCTGACTTCTACAAATTCAGAGCTGCTTCTGCCTTACGCGATTTAATCCTTGTTGTCCTTGTAGTCTCCAGGCCACCAAGCAGCATGTTTGCCTAAAGAAAGGTTGGTCTTTCCCTGCTCTCTTGCTGAAGCCATGCAATGGTGCAGGCACAAAAAATAACTTCTGAGGGCCAAAAGCAAGTGATTGGGGACCTTGTTGGGGAGCTGGAGAGCATTTGTGTCAGCCATGCTGCAAGGTTATTCCACAGACTGATGCATTATCTTGTTCACTGCTTTGCTTACCACAATCAACTTGCAGCTTCTGCTTTGTTTGCCTGAAGAAAAGCCTTTATTTTTGAGGTCTTTCTGAGGCAGTATAAAAAGGGTGGGGGAAGGGTTGATGGCAATTTCCCTTATCTGGTGACTGAAGGAGGGCCCGTAGCTGGTGAATGGAAGGGAACAAGTAAATTAAAGGCTTCCCCACTGATTTTTGTTCATAACATAGGAGAAGAAAACGGAGCCTGAAGTAAGATTTGAAGCAGGGATGCAATTAGGAGTTAAACTGTTTAAATTGCCATGTGTCACTTTTTAATTCTAAAGCACTGATATCCTTTAGTTGGCAAGTTACAGGTTTGGAAAATGGTTGAAGTGAATATAGAAGGTGCTTGAAAAACAGGACCTAATATACTGTGTCTTGGTAGCTTACTTAATTCCTGTTGGAATATAATACTGTAATTTCCAGAAGAAATCTCAAAAGCTGAGGCAGCATGCATATGTTTGAAAATCTGTATTGGTGTCTAAGGGAAATTTGACATAAGAGCAAGTACTCAGATTTTTAAGCTTGTCAGCAACAGCTCCAGTGCCTGCACCAAAAACCCCCCAAATACATATACAGATATATAAAAATATCTCTGTCTTGTGTGAATATAACCCTGAAACTGGAGTTAATTTGCAATTTTCTTCCTCCTCTCCCTCTTGTTCTGATTTCTGCTGCTCACGCTGGCCCATCTTGAAAACTAGGCAGTGGATTTCTTAAAGGTTCTAATTTTAATTCTCTGTGCTGCTAGTAGTAGCCCTTTTATGGAAACATTTTGCTTAACACAGCAAGCATTTGGGTATACTACCTGTGCCAAATGGGCTTGGAGTGTGACATGTCTCTAGCACTGGAAAGGCTCTAGCAGTGAGAGGTGTCTCCTCCCCTTAAACAGCGTTAGCCACAAGTAGGTATTGGTGCCCTCCTGTGTTTTTTATGTCATTTGCCTATTGTTTTAATCTGTTTCCTTTTTTTCTTTTTTTTTTTTTTCCCCTCCGTCAGGGAAGATGTTGAAACATTCAGGCAAGATTCTCAGGCGTGAATGTTTTTTGTTGCAGGAGTGACCCATTGAAAGCAAGCCAGAGAAGAGTTGTTTTGGCCACTTTTGCAGGAGAAAATACTGAGTTTTATTTATCCTACAAGTTTGGCTTCATTCTGTTAACTTTTATTTTTAGAACTGAGTGCCAGTTGTAGTGGTATTCTTTAAATGACGAGAATGAGGCCGGTGGGATCGCACTGTCTGTTTATACTCTCCAGTGAGTCACGCACTTATCTCTGTTTTTTTCTTCCATTGTGTGACATCGACCCAATTTTGTCAGAATGAAGTTTTTTGTTAAAATATGTGGCTGGGTGGAGAAGAGAGGCTTGGTTAGCTTTCCAGTGCGACAAGGCCTCTATTCAATATGCCAGTTCTCTAGAAAATCCATAGAAGAGAAACCTCTGTAAATTCTTTGATAGGAGGAAAAGCTTCAATTGAAGGTTGGGAATTGCTGCTAAATAGAAAGTTGTAGGCTGCTTTAGTGCTGATGCTCATGGAATTATTTGTCTCATTGAAGCAGTATTAATTAGGCTGGCTAAAGTAAGCAGCATTAAAAGTGTTGCCAAGATACTTGTAGAGATGTCGGGTCTGCAATCAAAACCTGCTATTACAGCATGCTGGGTGGATGTGGTGCTCTGGCCAAGAGCTCCATTGCACTTTGATTCCTCTTAGAGCTTTTCAGATACAGGCTAAACTGTGTCTGATACATCGAATTAGGAACATGCTTCTGGTTGGGGTATATTTAATAAATTACAGATATTTATATATATACATATATATATATATTAAAATTTGTTGAACTCTGTTCATTAAGCTCTTAGTTCCCTTTCTTCTCTGTGGTCTTTTTGACAGGTAAAACAAATATGGCACAAAAAGGAGATGCTGGCCTCTCCAGTAGTGCTTTAGAGCACTAACAATGTGTGTTGGATAATGGAAGAATAGTTACTGAAATGGGAGTAGGATATATTAAATTTGCAAGAGTGATTGAGTTATGTAGTTTAAAGGGAAAAAAGCAAGAAGTTCAAAGAAATGCCATTCATGTAACTGCAGTTTCTGATTTTATCTAGGAAATGGTGTCATTCATTAGAAATCGTTATGCGAACTAGAAATAGAGCTCTCAGTTAATTTTCTTGTAAGTAGTCAGTTAAAGAAACAGGATTTTTTTTTTTAAACATTGTCTGATTTTGTTTGCTGCACACATGTGCTCTGCGCATTTAATAAATATATATATATAGTACTGACACGTGGTGGGGTGAGGGCACTCAAACCTTCCTAGGGATGTCCAGCTCTTGATAGCTTTTTGATGTTCCTTCTGCCTTTTAACTATGTTACTTCTGTCTTTTCTCACTTGTTGTAGAGCATCTCAGGCAAGGGCAACTGTTGCTTACGAGAAGATTTGTAGTAGAACATCAATGTTTATAACTGTCATAGTTTAGCAGCTACACGCTGGCTGAGGAACACTTTTTGGCGAGTATTTATTCTGAATAGTGTTAGGAAAGATTGGGATCTCTGTGTTTTCACAAAAGTGTCTTTAAGTGCGTTTCTAAGCTTCTGATGGATTCTTGGTTTAGTCATATTAATAAATATTTATTAAAAGGAATGCATTTGTTTTAGAAGATAAAAAATGTTAATGATAGGAAAATGCAGTTATAGATCTTGTGAGGACAAAGAAGGGTAAAAGCCACCTCCATTTACGGCCATTTTAATTGTAATAATGTGTTTTTAGGGAGTTAGAAATGTGGAATTGTAAAGGTTTTTTAATTTCCTCCTACAATTTAAACTGTGTTATCTAAGGTCTTTAATACTCGGGAGAGAGCCCCATTCTGACTCAAAAAATGCCTTGAAATGTTCACATTCAGATCTGGTGCATCTTCTGACTGCTGAGTGCATATAAATTTTTTTAAAGCTTTATCCTTTTTTATTTCCTAAAAGGAACCTGTGTTTTTGAGGGAAGACACATTAATTTCAGTTGTGTTTAATTTTTCTGTGACAAGGAACCACAATATATATTGAAAGATTGATGCTGAGGTTGCAAAACCTGCACTTAAAACCTGATTTATGATCTTGATATAAGACGTCAAACCAAGACTGAAAAGTTGTGTCATAATATAGATTCATAAGACTGTACTTTTACCCTGTGTTCTAGTAAGGTGCCTGTCATACTGCCCCTTTTTGCGGCAATCTAAGATAGAATTGAGTGACATTCAGAGCACACGCTCCAGCACCTAAATAAAGTAATAATAATTAAAAAAGGTGCTAATTTCCAGTAAAGGACTGCAGGTGATTACATGTAAGCAGATATCCCAAACTTGCTAGCATCTACCATTTACCATTAAGAGCAAAACCCATGAGAATGCAGGCACGCACGCGTGCTGTGGGTGGGTAAGATGCAGAGGTTCTGAGGTTTTGCTGGGCAAAAATGCACTCTGGGGGCACAAAACTTACTTGAAATGTTAAGAGTTCCGTCAGTTACGGCCAAGATGATATGTATATAAAGTTATTTAATATCACACAGATCCTCAGCACTTGCACTCACTCTCATTCAAAGGCCTGCCTGGAAGAGAGGAAAGCTAGGGTAAGAGCTCTCCACCTTTCCTATGGATGTCTACATCTCAGTCATTTTTTAATGACCATTTTGACTTTTGATCACCAGCTGCTGCCAGCATCTGGGGTTGGCCTGACTTGGCCTGTTTCCTTTGAACAGTGTTTTGTCTTGGGGGTTGCCAGATGCTCTGAACCTCTGTCTGCATTGCCTTTCCATGTCTTCACCATAGAGATAGGGCTGGGTTGGGTTCCTCCTCAAGCTGGGAAGACCTGGAATTGTGCATATCCCATCCAACTTTCATTAGTCCTTCTGAAACTGGGCCGTGAAGTGCAGGGTGTATGAAGCTAGAAAGAAAGTCTTCTCGAGGGAGGCTGGCTCTGTAACCTAGTTGTTTATGGCACTTGCCGATGAAGAAGACCTTGGCAGCCCCTTTCTGGATCGTCCTTTAGAAGTGCCCCTCTGTATTAACTTCCTAATGAGCCCCAGTGTGTAATTAGGATGCTTTTAATTACCCTCCTGGGTAACCTCACCCCATTAATGATTTTGAAGCAGGCATCCTGGATTTCAGTAGTGTGTGTCTGCTGTGATTGTTGATAGTGAGCTTTACAGTTTATTTATTTATTTTCAATAGATTTTTGTTTTAGGTAAAACACAGATTCTAGTCTGTCTGCGTGTAAAAGTTAACATGTTTGTTCTGATGCAGGTCTGAAAGAGATCTGCATAGCTGGTTTTAAGCCATAACTTTATCTCAGATTTTGAAACCAGCTTCCAATTATTGCTTATCATGTATCACACTTATAGGTGAGTTAGGTGAGTATTTTCTGACATGAATATTTTTTGTTTCTTTCTTTCAGCCTTTCTTCCAACTTGTGAAGTTACGGAAACTTGGACTTAGTGATAACGAAATCCAGCGGCTCCCTCCAGAAATAGCGAATTTCATGCAGCTGGTGGAACTTGATTTGTCTCGAAATGGTAAGCTCCAGTGTTAATTTGTTTAATTCTATTCTGTTCTATGGCATAGTCTATAAAACTAGGTTAGTAGGGTTTTCTGAGGTTGCTATCTATGTGCTGCAGATGCTTTTTCGTGTAATACATGGATTTGCCTGCATTTCTAGATGGGAAGGAGAGAAAGAGCAGAGGAGTGCTGCTGGTGGAAATGCAGTATTAAAATAATGCTTGACTGTAGTTCTGCCTTTCTGAGAGACTGCTTCATTTTCCAATTAAAAGAATGCTTTACATCCTGTTTGTATGTGTACCTGTCACGCTGTTGATTTCTTTCTCCAAGCTCTCTGAAATGCTGCCTATGGGTTAGAAGTCCAGTTCTTCTCTGCTCTCCTCTTTACCTGTGATTAGCAGGAGCAGAATGCTGGTATTCCTATTATACTTCTGAAAAAAGAATCACTCTGTCACCTATAGAGAAACTCGGAAGAACTGAGAAACTGTCTTTAAAATGCAATGCTGGAAACCTCATGGGTTTATTGTTCGGGTGTAATGCTTGCTGCTTATATTGTCCTTAGCTGTGATGGGGTGAAATTTCATTTATTTATTTATTTTCTTTTTATTTTTCCTGTCCTGGTGAACTTACCAGCCCTACCAGAAGTTCAGGGGCTGGTGGGTCACCTTTAAGCCACCTTATGACCCAGTGATCTAGAAACAGTGAATCCATGTTATCAAATTAGAGCAACTGTCAGCTATATTGGCCTCCTTATATGCAGTGGATATGCACAAAATGCTCTCTGAGGTGTGATGGATGGGGTGGGAGAGAGCATTTTGTGTAACCTTGTAAATAAACGAGGGTTGTAACTGAATATTCAAGAGAAGAAGAAATAGTGTAGCGGGGAGTCTTTTTTTCTTTATGGTTTAATTTCACATTGACCCTTTAGCACTGAAGAATATCCAGTGGTCACTACACCTTCCTGTAACTGCCTGAAAATTTGTATCTTTCTTTTATTTGTTTGGTGCTTTTAATGCCATCTCAATCTGATAATATAATTGTTGAAGCATAATTAGTCTCCAGGCAGTTGCTGAAAATTTGTGATCCGTATAATTCCATGCACATTTTCAAAATTCTCTTGTAAGATAAGAAAACTGGTAAAAAATTATCTGAGAGACAGAAGAAACACGTTAGTCAAAACGTTTATAAATACTGCGTCAGTTAATGCTCATGTAATTTGGCTGCTGAGTTTGGCTGAGTTGGGTGCTGTCTGTAACAGACCTTATACAAAAGGAAACACTGTTTGCTTAGTAATTCTCTTTGCAAATGAATAACTAGCTGTAAAAGAGCTGGTGGATCAGAGCCATGTGAACTCTCTCGTCAGTCTGACTTGGAAGTTGGCTTGAGAGCTCAACTGTAACGAGAACAGATGGTGTTGAACACTTATGGCTGGGTAGATGCGTGTGTGTCATTAGAAGTTACTGCACAGGGAAGTATTTTCTCAAGTGATGGGTTAGACTAATGCAGGTGGCCAGGAGCAGTTGCTTTCCTGTATCCAAGGTTCAGTGTTAATCACCCATTTTATTGCATTACTTTTTCTCTTCTGTGGTTCATTGCAGAAGGTGACTGATAGTGCTTCCCTCTGCTCAGTCATGTCACAGTTATTGCATGGCTTGACTCTCAAGTGAAAAACGCACCATGCGAGGTGATGTAGGAGGGCCACGATGGAGGATGACTGATGTTGCTTTCTGCTGTTTGGTCATGTTGTGGTTGTCTCACAGCTCTTCAAATTAAAAAGCAAAACACACACCATTTGGGATGCTGCAGGGGGAATTCTCACATAAGGTTTTGGAGATTTGCAGTATTTTCATTTCTTAGCTTTGTATTTTGAGCCCACCTTCTCTAATATGTCAGATTCTCAACCTGCCAAAGGTTTCTTCTTTTTAGTGGTTTGCACTCCAACAGTTTTTGTTGTTCTTAACTACCACAGTACTTAGCAAAAAAAAAAAAAAAAAGAACTCTTTGTATTCCTTTCAGGCAGAGAAAAACAGCTCAGCTTTTCAAAATGCAGTATGCTGCATGAATAGGAAAGTGTGATGGTGACATCTGAACTTGGGAAATAAGAGATCATTGTTCTGTGGTTTTTGTTGTTTTAGCTGTCTGCTTCAGTTCGCTAATTGCTCTCAGTTCTGGCCGTTCTGTTTCCTCAAGAGCTTAAAAACGCAGACATAAATTCATTTAATGTTCTGTGTACAGGAGTAGCCTTTTACGTTTTAACCTTCCATCACAGGGGGAGAAGGAAAGGGAAACAACGTACTTCCATTTCACTTACAATAAAATGGTACCATGTCTTCTTTCCTCATGCTTTGTAATCCTTTGGTCAGTGTCTGATCTTTGATACTCCATGAGGTGGTGAGTGTGTCGTATGGCAGAACATGGGTGCACTTTGAGGCTGCGGTGGCCAGCTGTTTTCTGTGCAGTGTTCCCTTCTGACTTTTTGGAGGTGGTCCAGAATGCCTTGAAATGTGGTTTTCCATGCTGCATAAGTAGCTCTGGTTCATAGGCACTCAGAAGAGGTGAACAGGGAAACTTATGTGTGGCTTTCTTAAATTCCCAACTGTTTTAAAATGCCTGAGACATGCTGGTATATGTTAAAAATGTGCTCCATGATTAATCCTGTAAGCAGTTCTTGGTTCGTGAATGAATCTAGAACTAAAAAAATCCTTCTCAGTAAAGCTCAGAAATTGTCAGCAGATGTAAAATGGATGCTTCTATGATCTCAAGTGTACGTGAGGGAAGTCTGGGGTGAGTAAGGTGCGAGGCTTAGTGGTGCAGAGGGAGAAAGACTTGGGGAAGGCTAGGAGCCATATAATCTTAATTTTTTCCTGGATTATTTGCATATTGATGCTATTGCTTACTCTTCTGCAAGGCCATGTGTTCATGTAAATTTCATGTAAAGCACATCCCCACTGTGCTTTTCTGGTCTGGCTGAGGCTGTTACTTGAACAGAGGTTGAATGGATAAACCAAGGATGGGAATATCAGAGGGCAGAGAAGCTCTGCTATGAAAACAGTATAGTGATGGTGAGCAGTTTGACAGTTATTTGGCAATGCAATTTATCTCTGCCCCTTGGTCTTAGGGTGTTAAAAAAGTTGATGTGCTGCTAGTTCTGAGGCTGAAGAAAACAGACTCGTAGGATTTCAACAGTGAATGGCTGAGCTTTTGGGCTGCTGAAAAGCCTATCTGAGACTCCAAGTATTCCCTGTAATATCTTCTGAGATAGATGCTCAACGGCTGTATGTCTGAAATTACTGTTCCCTCAGACTCCCCAGGCTTGGGTA
The DNA here is from genome assembly GCF_963264785.1 of Psittacula echo. Taxonomy (NCBI): domain Eukaryota; kingdom Metazoa; phylum Chordata; class Aves; order Psittaciformes; family Psittacidae; genus Psittacula; species Psittacula echo. Next base: position 83,465,071 of record NC_137738.1, on the reverse strand, counting down.
AATCTTTTCCTGGATTCTCACATCACTGATGAATTCTGCAAAGACACTGGGCTGCTGGAACATCCTTGCTTGGTGTCCTTGAAGTTTGGGTAGGGCTCCTGTGCTTTGCATTGAGTTTCAGCACAAGTCTTTGCTGTATATGGTAGAGGAGAGATTCTGCTCCAGGCACAGTCAGAAGAGCCTGTGTGCTCTACTTGTTTTCACACAGCACTTGAGCACTCTCTGGAGCAAGTCTCAAAAGACCCTGTGATTCAGGAAAGAAGTGCAACCTCCAAAGGAAGTAAGATATGCTCAAACGTTTGCAGATTTCCGCTTGCACCAGCTTCCCTCTCTCCCAGATTGTGTGCAGCTTGTTTGAGATCCCTGGGAATTGCAGCAGGCTGCTATCCATGCTGCTCATCCTGCAGAGGTTTCCTCCACTGACTCCCTCACCCCTTTTCTTCTGCGCAACCCCTGGAGGCTGAATTCTTAGAGTTTAGGGCCCTGCCATCCCAAATTCATTAAAATGTTAATGGCTTTTCTTGTTCTGTAGCTTCTTCCAGACAGGAGGGGTAATGCATAAAGTTTCTGTAGTTAATTTAATGCATGCTGATATTTGGGATTATGTATGCTGTGTATGTATGCTGTGTTCTTGCAGATGTGATGCATTCCTTTTTAGTAACCCTCTTCTGCAAGAGGGGTTTTTGTTTGCCTTTGACAAGTATTAAATCCTCCATGTTCCACTGATACGTTTTTGTCACAACATTGCATGCTTCTTAACATGCCCCGAAGGCGTCAATTGTAGTATTTTTATTAGAAAGAAGTTGCTACCCTACACATGCTTTCCCTTAACTGGTGTTGTGTGGAAGTCTGGATTCTATGATTCTATATTTTGTTTTTAAGTGTCCTACAGTTTTCCAGCCTTTGAGAGATTGTCAGCAGCTTGTTTTCATTCAGCTTTCTAAGGAGAAGAAGAAAATGACTGTGAGCTTTCACACTGGAGAGTGGCTGCTGGGTGTTAGGCACTAGAATGGCTTTCCTACCTTTCCCAGCTGAAGGAGTGCCATTTGTCCAACTGTCCAGCCCCTTCTCATATGAAGACTAACCCCCTTGGTTATGTAGGAGATGAGCCTCTTGCGCTCCTGGTCTGCCTGTGTGTTGCTGTCTCTCTGTGATAAAAGGCTGGCAGGCTTCTCTGCTGCTACCCTTGCTGCTACTCTTCTTGCTTCCATTGAACATGCCTACTGAGGACTTGGTCATGCAAGCACATGGCATCATAAAATCACAGAATGGGTTGGGTTGGAAGGGACCTTAAAGATCATCTGGCTCCATCCCGCCTGCCGTGGGCAGGGACACCTTCCACTAGACCAGGTTACTCAAAGCCCCGTCCAACCTGGCTTTGGACACTGCCAGGGATGGGGCAGCCACAGCTTCTCTGAGCAACCTGTGCCAGTGTCTCACTACCCTCATAGAAGAATTTCTTCCTACTGTCTAATCTGAATCTGTCTTCTTTCAGCTTAAAGCCATTCCCCTTGTCCTGTCACTACATGCCCTTGTAAAAAGTCCCTCTCCAGCATTGTAGGCATAGTGGCTGTGTGCCGGCTAATTTACACTGTCTGTAGGGGCTCTCTAGCTGGCAGCAGGTAAGGGGATTTCAAATCAGCTCTTCCTCCATGGAAGTGCTCTGCATCCTTGCGGTTTGCTCTTGTATCAAAGTCCTGAGTCTCAAAGCAGTGGAGAAGATGTATGTGTGTGTGTAATGAGAGAATTAAAGGGATTTTGATAATCTTCATAGATGGATTACGCGGCTCTGTTGCTGACTCTGCTCTCAGCAGAGCTGAGATCTATCACTTTGTGGGCTAAGGAGTGATAGGTTTTCTGGGGCATCTACTGAGGAAATCTGTATGTGGGCAGATCTTAGGTACTGAGGAAATCTGTATGTGGGCAGATCTTAGGCCATATTTGACTCTGCATGATGCTTGATACCAAAATCTCAACACGGTTCTTTATTTTGATATCAAATAAGAATTACCCTGTTTAATGTGTATGGTTTCACACCAACTGTAGAGATGGATTCTGGCTATATGATATAGTAGTTGCTATTCATTTCTGTAGGTTCTGGTTAAACTGAATTTATATCATCAGGATATTCTTATCCCAAAATCCTCTCTCAACATAGTTGCCATGTTATGGCAAATGCTATTGCTATATGTTGTTATTTATGTGAAAATAATTACAGATTTTACAAAAGATAAAATATGCCACTTCAGGATTACCCTGGCAGTAGAGATGTTTCCTCAGGAGCATCTCAATAGTCACAACATTGTAGTGTAAGGAGAGGGCTGCTGCTATGCAAGGCTGAAGGTCTCAGCAATGTCCAAGATTTTGGAGGTCAAACTTTGGCAGCTGGAGGCTGTTGTCCCAAAAGCTCTATGAAGTTAGTTTTACTTTTCCATTGCTTCCAAAACTGATTATTGTTGCAGATTTAGAAACCTTTATTTTGTTTTGTCTTCAATTATCAGGGTACTTACAGATATCAACAGCAAAAGTATTTAACTGTTCTACTTTCAGTTGCAGGTGGCTTGATATTAATGCTTTTTATTTGAAGTATTAATTCTTTTTAGCTGCTTTGCAACCTGATTTAAAGCCTCTTTTAGAGATCTTAGTCATTTTCAGGACACCACATTCATTGTGTGTTGTGTGATAGTCATGTTTTATTCAACAAGTCATTTAAAACTTCTTTAGAAGACTGCTTGAGCACAGGGCAGCTGACCTGCAGAGCATCAGTCTGTGCCACTGAAGAGTGGTGTGTAAACTTTGCTTTGCTCTCTGGGGCTTCAGCATATTTGTGGGTATCAGTGCATGCACACCAGTGCTTTCCCTTTTTTGTTCAGCTGTCTGATCTCAAAGACATACCTGCCATCCATACTGTAGGAGGATTACCTCCCTTTTGCCCATAAAGTGGATATGAGTTCCCGTTTTCTCTCCCTCACCCAAAGCAGGATAATCAGTGTTTTCAAACTAGAAATCCTGGCAGAGGAAAGGCTTGATCACTTGTTTCAGTTCAGCCTGGGCTGGTGACCCAGCTATTTTACAGTGAGGACATAAGCTAATCAGGCAGAAGCACTCTTAACTCTTCTGATCCTGTCCTGCAGTCCCACAGAGGCTCTGCTGCCTTTCGCCCTGAGCTCTCACCTTGTATCTGGCTGTCCACCTCTACTGCACTTTCACAGCATCCGGGCAGAGACCTTATCCATGAAATCCAGTTCTTCTCTGCCTGCCACCAGCTACCCTGACACAAATGTGCCCGTACAGGCCTGGTGGTAAATGACAAACCCCAGAATGCTGAGAAATAAATGTGAAGTGATGCTTTCTTGCTTGGTGGGTAAGAAAAATGCAAATGAAAAGCAGCCAGCAAGCTGTGCTGTGAGGCAGTTTAGTTGGCAAATGCATTTTTTTAGTAACGTATGGAACTTCTGGATGCTGCTTGTTTGCCTTCTGAACTGATTTGTGTCCAGGTGAGCACTTACGGACAAACAAGAATTGCCTTCCTACTTCTGCACGAGCACATTTTACCTGGTATAAGAAAGCAACCTGTGAATGTACTCACTGCAACCTTGATTGTGTACACGTCAAGGCCATGGGACATCCCACCAAAGAGCACCTACTGCAGATGATCCTCAGCTTTGGCTGATGACTGTTTGGGGTTTTTTTGGTGGGTTTTTTTTTGGCTAATGAGAGTTCCCTTGTTGGAGACATGGAGATAACAGAATTTTTCACTCTTTTAGATGGTTGCTTGCTGGCAGCTGTGTTGGGGTATATTTTCTTTGTATTATCTCCCATCCATCCTTTAAGGTTAGCTTAAAACCTGTGCTTAAAATACATTATCATCTTCATGTCTTACACATAAAGTTTAGGGATTGATGTGCAAAGCAGAGTACTGGGGAAGAAAGAAACATGCACTGTAAATTGCTTTTAGATTCTGGAGCACTGCAGAATCCCACAGATGTGTAGGAATTCTTGCTTGCTTTGAAAAAGTAATATAAAATTTGGAATTTGTGAATGTGTGTCACTGAAATGAGTTTGATGTTGGTAAATTGGAAGAGGAGGTGCAATAGGAGAAATAAGGTGAGATAGAAAAGACTGGACCTAGTCACTGAGCCCTTGCTCAGCAGGGAGGGGAAGGAAGAAGCAGCAAGTGCTGACCATGATTCGGAAAGAGAAGTGGAATCTCATGATGGAATAATCTAATCAGGGAAGTTGAGAAGATGCTATTTTTAAATGGATTACAGAAAAGTGGATTTTTTCCATCACGGTATATTCTGCCAGAGAATTGACTGTTTTTTTCTGAGGAATTTGCTAATGCACTTGCGTGCACATGTAGTAAGAATGTCTGGGTTCATCCAAATTCAGCGGAAGATTATGGATTTTGAAGGGATTTTTTTTGTTTGCTTGGTTGTTTGGGGTCTTTTTTGTTTGGTTGTTTGGTTTTTGGGGGTGATTTTTGTGGGTTTTTCTGGTATTTTTTTCCTGTTTTTGAATCAGCAGGACAAGTTGGAGACAGAAACCTTTGGCCTGTTGAAGTATCAGCTAAAGTGTTAAACATCAGACAGCCCATATGGGAGTGACATAAAATAAATATTTCATGTTCTGGATAATGTAGATTAGCGATCATAAAATGGCAATCTGCAAACAGGCGTTGTTAGTTCTTGTATCCACAGAGTTGCTTCGGTTTTGGAGTCTTTTTTGTGTTGAGAAGGTTAAATGCTATGCCTATGAAGTTGCTAAAGAATTAATCCAATGAATCTGTAACTTTGCTGTTAAAGCACTTTGTCATCCACAGCTTTATAGGTAGGATATTAGTTTTAACCTTTTTTTCCCGTGCTTCTCAGACTAAAAGTATTAAATTGCTGCTAGCCTTGAGGTCCAAGATGGAAATCCTCATAAAAATGTCTCCTGGCCTCATTTAACTCTCAATTAGCATGTATCAGTAAAAAGGTAGAAGACCTAAATGCCTTGCTGAACCTGGGCTCTTTCACTTAATTCACCTGGAGCTATTGTTTCCCTGTGATCTGATCTTTGATCTTACCCCTGCCCTTCTTATTTCCTCGTTTCCAATTTACAGCTCCTGGCCCTCTGTTACTGCTTCTTCGTGCATCTGAGGACAGGCTATTGATTTACTACATGCTGTCTGTTCAAAAAACAGCTTGTTTTTATGTCCCCACACAGTTTTCTTTCAAGTAACATGCCTTGTATCTGTGTATCCATGAAATGCAGTTTTGTGAGGGCTTTTTTCCCCCACTGCTCTTCTTCCTTGGAAAAGGGAAGCAGTGAGGAGGAAGAATGAGATGCTTTCCTCGCCTGAGTTTCTTGTTAATTATACAACAAGGGATTTAATTGAGAAAACCCTACCTGAACCTGTTTGAGAATTTTCCTTAAAGCTTTAAAGAGAAGTCTTAAAGGAACTGTATCTCTTGTATTTTGCATATCCTCAGCATTGGAGCATGAAGGGGAAAATGTTACAAGAGCTACTTAACCTCAATAGACTTGCAAGAACCTTGTGACTCCTGTCACATTGTGCCCCAGAAATTGTAGTGCTTTCTCTACCTAAAGAGGTTGATAACTTCAGCCTTCAGGGCTGGTAGCAAAACCTTCTGGATTTTAGGATGAAAGAAGCTTGTCAGGTCATTGTGTATGTCATGATCTTAATGTGGAAATAGAGGGAGAGGATGAGTAACCTTCCTCCATCTCTCCCCTCTGCATAGACAGGACCTCCGGGAGCTGCACTTGGCTGCTTTGTGGAAGGTAGAGAGATGCAGGGCTGTCTCTGAAAGACAACAGCCTGCTCATTTGGGCTTTCCAGCTGGCGAGCCCTTTGCAAAGACAAACAAGTATTTGCAGCACAAATTCTTTCTTGCAAGGTATTTGACTGAGTGGGCAGTCTCCTTCCTCTCAGGTTTGGAAGGTGAAGAGGATGGCTGGAGAGCTTTCTGAAGGGCAGGACCCCTCTGAGAAGGTGGGGGGCACAGAGGAATCTCTGTGGAAGAAGAGAACTTTAGGCTCCTAAATTACTCAAGCACTGCAGGGCTTCATGCTTCAATATGTGTGTGATACACTGATGCAGATATTGTATATTATACAAGTGAGAATAGGCAGGGGGAAAAAATCTGTGTATTGAATTGGATGAGATCTGGTTCGCTGCTTGTTATCTCTCTCCTGAGGGATAATGCTGCATGGATTCACAGTCTTTGGGTCTGGAATGGGCTTCTTGAGTATACTTTTAGTGTAAACTAATCAACTGCTTAATACATTTATGAATTATGAATCACTGAGTAGTTAAGGTGTTTTGCTTATGTTGTGTGTACCTGGTGGTGGGCTTTCCACCATCTAGATCAGGGCTATTCACTTGACTTTCACTGGGTGTATGCAGTGTGCCAGCTCCAGCCTTCCTAAAGAACACTGCTCCATGTTGCCTTCACAGCTGGAAAATATGACAGCATCCAGTAGTTGCAACCTGAAAGACTCTTCAACAATGTAAACTCTCCCTCAGCGAAGTTCTTGTAAAAATACTTTTCACTTTGAGCTAGAGTCCACTATCTGAGTAGCTCTGGACTGGTCACCCTGTCACATAGCCTAGGACTTTCTGGGCCATTGCTTTTGTCTTGATATTGATTGGAAATTGCATTCACTATTGCAGAATTCATAAAATATGCTGGCCTTGTAGCCTCTGGATAGACAAAAAAATACTGCCAGTTCTTGAAATTCTGTATAAAATGCTGCAAAAATGTGCCATATGAAAGGTTTTATCAGCTTAAAAATAAGATTTTTCTTTTCCCCTTGCCCTCCCAGTTATCAGAAGGAGGAAAGTAGAGGAATGGGGATTGACAGATGTAGCTGGCGTAAAAATCTTTTTTGTTTTGTTGTTGTTGTTTTTCTTTTCTTTTTTTTTTATTATTAAAGGCACCAAAAAAAAATTATTAGAAGTAATTTTCTTATTCAGATAGCACAAAATTCCCTGGTGTCGAACTTACCTTTTAAGTCACTTGCACAGGGCTTGTTACATCATTAGCAGATTCTTGTGCAAACTAGAACAATAAACATCTGAGAGGTATTCTGAATGGAGGGAGGAGGGAAATATTCCCTCTTATATACATGACTGCCAAGCTTTATTTTAATCCACTTCTGCTGGCATGACTTCTTTTTTGCTGCCAGCGTATTTGTATTGTCACACGTCACAGGGCTTATGCTTGGTTTGTGGCTTTATTATTAGCAATGCTGCACAATCTGTATGCCAGAACATCTGGGGCATTGTGTAAATGTAGAGCATTTTTCAGTGTGTAGCTTTAGAAGAGTCCTAGATATTTAAGTAGAATTTGAGAATTTGAGCTGGGTATCCAGCAGTGGCAAGAAAAGCATTTAACCTTACTGCTGCTGATATTGGCAGGGATGTATGTGTTAATGTAATGAAACTGAGTAGTCAACAGTAATGGTGAAAGCTGTTTAATTCATCACGAGACAGAAGGATTTATTTATATATTTTAATATCTTGTGTTGCATTTCAGTTGATTATGTCAATGCTTCTATTATGAATCATCACCTCTGCTGCAATTATCACTTCATTTTTGTTGTCATATGCTAAAATGCTCTTTGCTTTTTCTCTTCCGAGTTCATTTATACAGCACAATGTTACAGTAGTCTTCACATGTAGTGATAAAGTATCTGCTTTTAACTTGTTTGTGTTTTGCTTCAGAAATCTTTTTAAGATGCCTTGCAATTAGAACGAGTTACATTTCAGCGTTGTTGAACTCGCTAAACATGTAGTGATCCCCAGTTCAGACAGTGACGCTGAATTTTTGTCTGTTCTTTGTCTAGTTAGGTGCAAGAGGAAAAACCAATAGTGAAAGTATCGGGGGGGGGGGGTAATGCACTTTACGTGTAGAACACCCCTAGAAATGGAGTTTTCCTTCTTTTCCCTGTATCTGTTACCATTTCTTCTTGAAGATTTTTGCTCATATAGTGACTTCATAGTCTGGAATATCTATGAGCAGTGCTTATACTGCCTTATTTTACGTAATATTGGAGTAATTTTTACTTAGCTCAGATACTTGCTGATTTTACAGATAATACCCAGGACTTGTAAAAGAAAAAGCTTATCAAAATACTTCCGCTGAGAAGATCTATTTCTATTTTCTTGTTTTCATAGTCCGTCACACAGAAGTAGAAATTATTTGCAATATGGCAGTGAAACTACACATTGTTAGAGGAAATCAGTAACGTGATAGTTTCAGAAATGTCATAGAGGATTTAAGTTTATCTTCTGCTTTATATGGTGCATTTTTATGTGTATAAACTGCGTAGAACAGTTAGTTCTACTTGAGCTTTGATTCCTGTAAGTTTGTTTTTATCCAGGATAAAAATGATTCACACAGGAAAGTATGTATTTGTATATGAGAGGGTTGCATATCTACATGTATGTGTGTATATAAAAGTTGTGGACACTGTCTTGGTTTAAAAGAAACAAGTGATTTGGGGTCCTCAGGAGCTTTGAAGTAGTCATGTCCCTTTCAGGACTTTTCCAGCTAGTTATCCATGGAAGGATAGTATGAAGACTAAATGGTGGATGACACATTCTTTACTAGCTGAGCTCAGTATCAGCATTGTTGCTGTAATGCAAGGTAGAAGTAACAACATCTATTTGAGTGCATTTATGACCTCTGTTATCAATAATCCTGTATTACAAATTCAGTCTTCTACAGGTGGTGCTTAATTGTGGAATGGGTAAAAGCATCGGTTCTACTGTCTGTAAATGCAATTTTGATACTGTTTTGATTTTATGTGTATTTCTTCGTAGGGAAAGGGAAGGTTCCCATTTCTGTTTACTGTTTGAATTTCTTGGAACATGCTTTCAAAAGTGAATGCTTTAAAAAAAAAGAAAATGCCATCTGTTTTGCAAGAAGGAGCAATGTCTCTGCAATGGTATCAGTGCTTTTACTTTCTGGAGTGTTAGTGAAAGGCAAATGCTTTCAAGTACTTCGAGTGTTACAAGAATTTATCACTTCAAGGTCATCATTTAATCACTCAATCTTAATCAAACTTCTGTTTTCCATTTCAGTTACTTAAATGTGCTATTCAAACCTGTTTGTCCCTACCATGTGAAAGGAATAAAATGTGAGGTTTTGACTCCTGAAGTGGGGGTCAGGAGAGATGCTTGTGAATGTGGCGCTTTGAAACAGGCTGGTTGTTCAAATACCTCCCATTTAAATTTGGGAGCCCTGTGGTGGTTTCATGACTACATCTGAGGTTCTTTGTGGAGGATCCGCTGGGTGACTGCACAGTGGTGCGTGTTGTGCTGGACTCAGGCTTGAGGTGCGAACCACGAAGAGTCTGAAGAGGCTTGGCTGCTCTCTGGCCTGATTCCACCTGCACAGGGTCTGGAATTGTGGTACCCGCACCTCTCTGGCCCTTGCTCCAGGCTGCAGTCCCACTGGGTGGTGTGGTCCCTCTGTGAGGCAGGCTGCCGCAGGGGGGTGAGCTCTCTTAAGCCTGATTTGGGGGCTTGGTGTGACCTGTACCTTCTGACCTCAAAGGTCCCACCTGATGATCCATTTTGAATTTATCTCATTGCTGTTGGGTTTCTAGGAAAGATGTTTCCCCTCAAAAAAACCTGCTTCCCATCGAATACCAAAGCTGTTATGGAGGAGTGGGTGGGTAAGAACATACAAACATCATTGATGGGACTTAATCTTTAAAGTCACCTATTCCATTTTATGGGAAAACTGCTGTTGTTAGTGGGCCTTAGGGTATGTGTAGATTTAAAAGTTTCTCCTTCACCAAGCGTACTGAGGGAGCTATTCGTACCGCTCCAGGCAAACCTCACCCTAGGTGGCTTTGGTGTTGTGGGAGCGCAGCTTGGTTGTTTGATGTGTTGCAGTGTGGGTATTTGCTTCTTACTCATTATTTTGATATTTAGTAACAGTGAATGTATTTTCTGAATATGCAGTGTGTTTCTGGGGTTAGTGATTAGAGCACGCCAGAGCTATTCGTAATCATTAGGAACTGTTTCGCCACCTGCCCTACCTGTTTTCAAAGCTGTGCCTAGTGTACTGGGAGCACTGTGGCTCTTTAGGCAAGAGTGATTTGCTTCCATTCCAAGAGGAAGCATCTCTTGGATGGGGTGAAACCCATCTGGGTGGTGCCCATCTCCCTCCTTTCCTCCAGCCCTTCCCACTCGTGTGGGGAAGAGAAGGTTTCCAGGAGAGGCTCCTCTACTGCGCTTTCATTGGTTGTTCACAACTAGTGACCTGGTGTTCTTGCTGGCCCTGGGTTCAGTTCCGATCTGGGAATCATTCAGAATAGATGCATTTGCTCAGATTACCTGGCAGGAGGTGAACATGATGAGCAGGTACTTTTCCTCCCTCCGTCGCACAGCTTTTGAGGAGAAGAGCCGAATGAAATACATAAGCAGTCAATTCTGAGTTACCCAGCTAGGTAGGAAGAGACCCAATTGCCAAGTATTTTTTCAGTGTATTTAGATCACCGATAGCTGCTGAAGTCAGTGGTGCCACTTGCATGAGGAAAATCTATGAAGGCGTTTCCCACAGTATTCTTTGTGATGACAGCAGTAGGAAGAGGAGATGGAGAAGATGTAGTCATGCTCTGTAGAAAAAACGGGAATAGGAAAGTACTTGGAAATAAAGTCTGATTTTTACTTTAAGATTTACCTTTTTTCCTTTTGAATTCTTTTCAAAATGAGTCATAACAATCTAAGTTGTTAAACGAAGAAACCAAACATGTTTGTTTCAGTTTTCCTGGATATTAGTAACAGTAAACAAGGACCTACACAGAGGACCCACAGCTATTCATGAAAATACAGCTTGATGCAAGAGGACCAGAAAACAATTTTATGTCTAAGATAGCATATGCCAATCTGTAGTAGGTAAACATGTAATGTTAATGTTAATTGAAATAAAAAGAAATCTGTTTTCACATACAGATATCTCTGATTACTTTCCAGCAGTCTGAAAAAGTGTCCTAGAACTTACTTGGGACCCATCAATTTCAATAATATTTTAAAATTACCTGTTTTTAGTGTGAGGGAGGCTGGTTCTTCTCCCATGAATGTGTTACAGGTAGAGAGACTTGCACGTTCTCTTCTTCCTCCCCTTGTTTTCCCTCCCCACGTACTTTCTTCCTGCACAGATTTGTGGGCAGGTATTGATCGAATTACAAGAGGCTCAGATTTTAATTGGTTCTTTAGGACAGTTATGGCACATAGGGAGTTCGGGTTTTTTGATGAGCAGAGGCTGATAAAGATCAGTCCAAGGACAGGTGAGTAGACCAGGATCAGGAAGACAAGCATGGAGCAGAAGGGGGAAATGGGATGTGAAAAAGCACAAAATGGCTGTGCTGCAATAGCTGTGTACATGGACATGAAGCAGGCTTGCATGTTGAAATGTCTTGAAAGATACCAAGATTAACTTCTTGCAGTAGCAAGTTACTGAATGTAATGAGGCAATAATTTCAGTGTAGCTGCAGTACAGTTGTTGACAATTTTTTTTCCTTTATTTTTTCTTCTGCAGATATTCCTGAAATACCAGAAAGCATCTCATTCTGCAGAGCACTACAGGTAGCAGATTTCAGTGGGAATCCACTGACTAGGTAACTTCCACCTTCTTCTTAGTACCTGCTATACCAGAATTACAGTCTTGCTGTAATGATTACAATTTTAAATAAGCCTTAAAAATTGTGATCTAGGATCTCTATGAAATCTTGCCAACAGTGTCTGTCTCTGGCAGGGAATGCAGCAAAAGTTCAGATTTAAGAAGTGATGAGCATCTTTCTTGGGAGGGGATGAAATTTGTTAGCCAGCCAGGAAAAATGTAAATCTGATTGTCTCTTAAGTAATTTTCATTCCTCTTCTTAAATGCATAGGAAAACTATGCTCGTACTTGGTAAAGGTAAGGCAATGGTTAGCATGAATACATTGGCACACACCCAGGTGCCTGATGATTTGGAATAGGCTTTATATCAGCTGCTGCAGATAATGGCTTTTACTAATGATTAAAGCTTGGACTAGCGTTTCATCACTCTCCTATCAATTGGGACACGGTGACATCCAGTAACATGTGGCAGAAATGCACTGCATATGTCAGTGACTGCTACGGTTCCTGGTGGTCTGTATTCTGATGGGCTGGGGTTTGGGGATTATTCACACTTCTAGTACGGAAGAGGGGCTTTATTTACACTGTTCCATTTGCTGAAGAATTTGAAATTTATCTAGTAAAATAAGGCTGGAGATAGCAATGAAAAGATCATCTGCTAGTTAAGGCCTTTGACTAGTATTTGGAGAACTGTTTCTTAAACCAGCCCATGGCACAGTGCTCCTTTGTGATGCTGGTAAAGTCCCATAAGCCAGAATATTCACTGTGGGCACTTGCCGACCTGCTTTGCTTTGCCCTGTGACGGGCTAGGAATACTTGCATGATTAGCTGCTTGCTGAGGTGCCAGAGTGCTAACAAACAGGAGAGTGTCTGTAATATCTTAAGCCTCTCCAGTGGTTTTGCAAGACTGCTTCTCCCACGTGTGCAGCTGAGTTTCTTTAGAAGTGTGCTTTGAATATCACCCATAGTGTGGTCTAAGTTCTCTGGAAAGTCAGATCTTTAGCGTTAAAGGGACACTTGTGATCTTAATCCCTGTGCCTCTGTAGCCCATTTATATAGTGAGGATAATAATACCACAAAAATCTGGTAAAGCAAACTGCGGTTGAACTGATATTTAGATCGGCAAGGGGTGAGGATTACCGATCAGCTTTTTCCCAGGCATGAGTGTGCAGTACATAAAGCTCAGAACTGCATCTCTTGGTAGTGAAACCAGAATTGTCTGTATTAGTGTGCTAGTTACCCTTCTCCATTTTGTGTGCTGAATAAGGCCTGGGGCCCAAGTAATGTGTTTCCTTAAACAGCAGTTGTAATGCACAGCTACAACTGAGTAAAATTTACAAAACAGTTGAAAGGCTTTTTAATGGGGTTGAAGTAGATCTCATAGCTCTTAGTTGACAGTTAAAGGGAATTTTGCACTTGGCTGAGGAGCCACTGGCACGAGGCTACCATCTGCGGGCTTATGACTGAACGCCTCTAAGTCAGAATCCCGCCTAGACGTTTGATGTTGTGCTGTTGCGACATTGGTCGCTCGAGATTGAGACATTGAGATTGAGATGACAGTCTTGCTCAGAATGCGTGGGTAAAGCCCTTCCCAAATCTTTGTTAGCGAAGACAAGTCATCCTCATAGGAGAAGGAAAACTCCTATCTTCAAACCGGGGCTCGTCTAGCCTTGTGAGGTCTTCCATCTAAGAGAAGGACACTCTTACAAAATCTACGACCTGAGGACTTTGCTGTCACTGCTGTCTAGGCGGTGGCAGATAAACCTCAGGTGTAAAGGGTGGGGCCAGGTCTGCGCACGCTGCACCTCACCTGAAAAATCCCTTGCGCAGGCTGGAAGGGTTTACTCACACCTGCAAAGCCCTGCGGCGACAGGCGAGGGACGTAACGGCAGGTGACAAGGTGCGCTGGGAGCTGCAGGTCCAACCTTGCCTGCGGGCCGTTCAGGACACTGGTCACTCGAGATTGTCCCAGGAGATGACAGTCCTGTTTGGAAACACCCTGAATGCCTAAGCAGCCGTTTTTCAAACCAGATTTGCCTATCCCACGTTGCCCTTAGTCATCGTGCTTGTAGTAAGCGTGGGTAAACCCCTTCCCAAATCTTCGCTCACGAAGCCAAGCCGTCAACGGGAATTTAGACAATTCTTGATAAAGTGGCTCCAAAGTCTATATATGTCCTGGAAAACATCACTTGGAGCAGTTTACTAAGTTAGAAAACACAGATACCAAAAGCTGTTTACACATGGTTGCCAGTTATTTTCTGTGATAAGATCCAGAACGTCAGTTTTACCTGTATAACAGCATGTAGATTTTGGCATTAATTTGCACAGAGTGGGAAAGTCTAGTAGTGATTTCCTTTTCTGTGTGATATCGTGGAACTTTTTTATAGCCATTGATTCTTGTCCTTATTTCCTCTAAGCTTAAAAGCTGTCAGAGATCTTCCCAATCAGTGTTCTACCACTAATACAATATGTTGTCTCATTGTCAACCTTAGTAATTGATGAGCCTACAGCATTAAAAGTGGCTGGCAGACCATTTTCCCTGTTGTTTTCAGATGATTTCAGATTTGTATTAATAAAAAGCAGGCACATTTATTGTAGATTAGACTGGAATTCCACTATATGATATAGATAGAATAGTTCTAACTAGAAAGGACCTACAACCATCATCTAGTCTAACTGCCTGCCCACTTCAGGGCTGACCAAAAGATACTCAGACCATTTAACTCCAGTCTTAAATCTTTTATAGCCTAACCGGTGATGAGTAGTTACAGGAGAGCTCACATTTTGGAGACATCAAGCATGTTTTGTTAATAAGGTTCAGAAAATTACATATAGTGCAGTATGGAGTTGAGCACATTAAAAGCACCCTCTATCCTCCATTCTAATTTGGTTTTTTTCCCTTTTTCATCATACACAGTTGTATTTGCCTGTAGGTGTGTGTCTCCTTTTAGCTAGTTGCCTGAAGGTCACTTCATGTGCCTTCATGTGGTGCGGAGAGCAGGAACCAAACCAAATGCTACAGCTTAAGTTTAGGTTGTGTGCCCTGGAGGTTGAGCAGAAATTGGATGGCTGGGTCGGGGGCTTCTTCTCTACCTCATTACCCCTTTTAACCCACCCTGTCTCCTGTGCAACTGCAAACTGAGCCACTTGCTGCAGCCGAGTTGCCAGCGAGCAGTGAGTGGTACAGGAATCTGCCTGTATGAGGAGAGGGGAAGACAGGTCATGCAGAAGATGTTAGGTGATGGACCGAAAGGCTTTGGGAACTTCGGAAGTGTTTTGTGTATGGCTGGCATTTTATAGTGTAAGAAGGGAGTGATTACATGCTGTTGGGTTGTGAACCAGTAAATGTGAAATGCTGTAACACTGCAACTTTGTCTTCATAGGGAACAGACTGTTCCTTCAAAAAGCAGCCTAGTAGCTAATACAAAATGGCCATGCTGCAAGCATGTATGTAATGGAAGCCTGAGTGAAAATTATTTGTTTAGCTATTTCACTGTCTAAGTGATGCAGGAAAATAATAGTTAAAATGTTTGGGTTTTTTTTTTAATATGTTTGATTTTTTTAAAAATTTGTTAAAATGCCCCGAATGTTCTCAAGGCCTATAGCTTCTTAAAGTTACAGATTGTGGGCAGGGAAGAAAGGGGTTAGGAGACATGGGTATTACCTATTCTTTGACACAGGAAAGGCTTTAAAATCTCTTTAGTTATAGGGTTTTTCTGTACTATGATCCTTAGAATTTTCTGAGAGTTGTGCTGGAGTTTGGGCATGCTTCCCTCTGTGTTTATTTGCTAAATAGATTCTTGTTTTCCGCTACATGTTCTCTTTTCCAGTATGTATTACATGAATGTCAATACTTCTGATGGAAGTCCTTGATTTGAGTCAATATCTCCACAGGTTGCCCGAAAGCTTTCCTGAATTACAGAATCTAACATGTCTTTCAGTAAATGACATCTCTCTGCAAGCACTACCTGAAAACATTGGGAAGTAAGTTTCTATACTTTATTTCTATTTTATTTTATTTTTCTCTTTATTGTTACAACTATTGTATAAATGACTTGCATAATTGTATGTAATTTCTTGCAGTTTATAAAGTTTAAAGTTTATGCGCTTATTTTTTATGTTCTTTCTAGTCCGATGGATCTGTTTAGGAAAAATCCCTTTGCATTTTCAGTTGACATTTGCAGGCTAATGTAGAATCTGAAGCATGTGTATGTATGTTTTGTTTCTGTTCTCCAGGATTTGGATTAACTTGGAATTTTAGGTGCAAAATTTAAGATGGTGTTTTGTGATGAAGATCTGACCTTTTACTTCCCTTCGTTGTAGTAGGACATTGATCTGTTATTGCGAACGTGTCAGATGGCTTGCAGCTTAGCTCAAAACCAGACCATTTTTGGCACAAGAACAGATGGGTAAAAGCTGGCAGTGATCAGGATGGAAATTAAAAGGTTCCTAAGTATAGGAGCAGTCTAGTTCCAAAAAAAAGCTCCGGTGGGAGCTGTGGAGAGGATAACTCTTGGAACAGCTCCTAAGATGAAATCTCATAGGCTTTTAAGATGTGTTTGTTAACTCTGGGAAGTAGAGCAAGGTTGCAAGGGCAGACTTCTGAAGTAGAGACACAGGGAAAATAAAGTGAACATTGTTTATCTGTCTCTGACTGAAATGAACATTCATACTTGCAGGAGGGAAATCTCTCTCCTCTTAGTGGGGAGAAGGGTGTATCTTACAATTTGAAGAAAAGGTAATTCCATGTCTCCTCACTTGAATATGTAAGAGTGGCTGTGCGGCTTCAGATCAAAGGCTCTTCTAGCCCAGCTTCCTTCCGCAGTTGGAGTAAGTAGATGCCTAGTGAGGATTAAGAAGAAAAGAGTGTGTTTCAGTGCTCCTCTTGCCATCCCCTGACCGTTTCTGGTTTGAAGGTTTTCATGTGTTTTGGGTTTTGGTTTGTCTAATTGATAGCCCATAATGAATCCTTTTTGTCCCTGCCCATAGCAGGGGGGTTGGAACTAGATGATCTTAAGGTCCTTTCCAACCCTAACTATTCTATGATTCTATAGTTGTTTAGTTTCTCCTTGAGCTTAGGAGGATATCTTCCATATTCTCCCCTGGCGAATAGCTGCACAGGTCTGTTAGCCATTGCATTGGTTTGTTGTTAGGTTTTTTTGAGCCTGGGTTTACCTACATTTCCTTTGATCCCTAGTGTTTGAAGAGGCAGTGAGCAGCTGATCTTGATCACTTGATTTGCCATTGATGTGCGCTTGATTTGCCATTGATGCCTTTGTAGTTTTGTACAGTACCCTAGGAGATTTTTCCTGGCTGAAGAGTCTAGCTTGCTATTCCAGCTTCATGGAACTTAAGATACCTGTGCTTTAACTCAGAAAAGCAATTTGTTACTTTTGCTGGGAAACATAGCATTTTAGAGAATTTGAAATTTCTTGCAGCACCCGAGATTGTTCTTTATCTTCCCCTTTTGTATCTGCACCTGCCTTTATGTTTGGTTACCTTACCTATGTTGTTGTTTTAAGTTACTGTGTACTGAACCATTTCCACCTTTCTTTGGAAGGGTGCTGTAACTCAGACATTGAGTCATGAGTATCAGTAGAGGCTTGTTAACTTCAGACAGCCTTTCATAAAGTGGAATATTTCTAACATGGGTTCTTTCATGAGACAACATAGTAAACCCCAACTGTTTCTAAACAGAGGAGTCCAGAAAAGATCTTATTATTAGGAGCTCCTGCAATGTAGTCAAGTTCAGGCCGGCATTGCTTGAGCCACATCCCATGGGTATGAAAGCTGTCAGCTGGCATCAGTCCAGCAGCAACAGAAGTGGAAAATGTCTTTTGAAACCTCCCGCAAGCACTAACAGGTTCTGCTAATGTGTGCCCAGTGACTATGGCCAAGTCTTAACCTAAAAATTGCATGGGCCACGGCTTTTGTGACATTCTTCCTATTCTGTAAAAGTTCACGAAACTTTTCATGCAGCTTTTCTCAGCACTGGCAGCTAAGAACAAGCTTGTTCAGGCTTTGTGGCTGCTGAAAACCAGGGCCAAACATTTGGAATTCTGCCTGATGATGAAAATGAATACAAGAAACATGACAAGCTGAAACGACTCCCAGAGCATGAGCTGGGCTGCTCCTGTAGACAGTAGTTAGAGAAAGGTTGCTGGCTTCCCTGAGAGGTCACTGACTGCGGCGGCTCTGGCTTCTTTCTTGTCCTGCCTGTCATTGGGCAGTGTGAATGGCGATAGCCTCTGGTTTGGAGCAAATGACTAGAAAGCACTTCAGTTAAAATAAGAATACCAGACATTTGCGGGTATGTCAGTATGTGGAGCTGTGCAAGAACACAGGTAAAAATTTGCCTATTGATCCTAAGCAGTCCAGGGAAATGCTGTGGTATCATTTCAACCCTACAGAGCTGTTGCAGGGCACAGCAATGTAACCTGTCCTCTCTTGAAGTCTGTATGTGATTCCTGATATTGAAGCTAACATGAGACGGGATTCTCATTTGCTTCAGGAAGAGTTGTATGCTTGTTGTGGTAGTGTTGTTGAGTTCTCATGGAGGGCTAGTCTGACAGGCCTGCTTTAATCTGGGAGGTGCTCCCACGTTAGCTATCTAGAATATGAATTTGGTACTTTTATAAAAACACTTCAATCTCATTAGCAGAAATTTCTGCTATCAGATTTGTTCTTAAAGAAGCAAAGAAATGTGTGGGATTGTCGTCATTGGCTTATCAGGTGTTCACTCTAAGTGGGAATAAAGCAATTGAGAATTCAGTGGTAAGCCTTGGGCTAAAGATGCATGCTTTCCAACATTAACATTACACAAAAGAGTTTATAAGGTGTCCACCCACAATGTAACTGTTCCTGAAGTCTGTTGGAGAATGTCTTGTCGACAGAGAGAAAGGGATCCAGCTGAAAGTGCCTGGAAGGTCTTGTTTGTATCCAATGAGAACTGTAACCTGAAGTCATTATGGGTCATTTACCTGCATGAGTGAATTTTGTCAAATTTTTAGCATTAGATCTATAAATAATAGATTTATGTTTTCCAGTCTGGCTACCAACTAGTGCAGCTTTCCGTTTTCAGTTTACAAAGTTTTCATCATTTATTGCAAGTGAATTTCATAGTGCAGCTGACCATCTTGTGTTTGGTAAAAGCAGTGAAATGCCCTACGGCTTCTCCAGAGATTGCCTGCTTTTGCTCTTCTGTTCCTTTCTCTGTTCTTTTCCCTCTGCACTTGCTGGGACGCAAGAAATGCTAGAAAATAGAAAGAAAATAATGCTAACTGTGTCCTTCTGGCTGGAGAGACCAAGTAAGGCTCTTAAAGCTGTTTGGTTATGTTTGCAAATGTATTACTGAAGTTTCAGTGTGCATTGGATAATAATGGTATTACTTGATGGAATAGGCTGGACCTATGTGCTTTGTGTGAGATCTGTCAGATAGTGAGCAGATGCTGTTCGTGATTTATTCTCCTGCAGCTGGGCTTGTTTCGGGGAAGAACTTGAAGTCCCTGTGCTTGCTGCCAGTCTTCTGGCCACTACAGTATCTGATACTTAGGCAAATGCATCCTAAATTCTTACAGTCTTATACTCTTGTCTAGAAACTGTCTAATACAGACAGTGAAGTCTCTAATTCATCTTCATGTAATACAGTATGTACTTTTGTTTTTTTTAAGCTACCTATTTAAAATCTTGTGGCATTGCAAATTTGCCTTACTGTCTAAATGGGCAAAGTAAGAAAAATAATGGCAAGTATTTTTCCGAATGGGAATGCTTGGAAGGTTAGGTAGGAAGTTTTTCATAATGGCACATAATAGACTTGAATTGCCTTGCAGTGAACCATTAGTGGAAGTGTGTCTTCCTCATGAGTTCAGATATCTAATCTCTTATTTTCATGGTCTAATGTACAAGATGAATTCCAGTGTTCAGCTTCACTGTCTCAGGCCAGTGTCTGAGCTTGATCAAGCCGTTGATACGTAGAGTTGCTGTGAATACTTTTACTGTGCTGTTAAGAATTCTTCTGTATAGACTTTTTATACTTTTCCTTTTCATTGCCAAAAGGAGTATTTTTAAGGGTCCCAACTTGACATTTTAAGAACATAAGCAAGGCCTGCTTTGAACTTTTTGTCCTTTCTCTTGCTTATGCATAGCCATGCTCAGTGTATGCCAACTTCTCTTTCTTCTGTGTGACCACTTCAGTCTGCTTATCCAGTGCTGGTATATGTGCTGACAGTTTTCCCTGGTCAGATAAAGCATTCCTCTTTTAAGCTTATATACTGTTTTAGGGCATACTAGAATGATGTGTGACATACTGCTTTAGGACTTGATAACAGGCTGGGTGTCTTAATATTAAGAGGGCTAATTTTTGTGTTTCCCTGTGATTTGTGTTCTCTTAATTCCTGGTGTGGTTGCTATCTGGAGTAGAACAGTGAATGCTAATGCGTGCAAGATATTTTAGCTAATAATTAGGTGGGTGCAGCTTGGAGCAGGAATTGTCCTGTTGGCTGGGTGAACCATTCAGAGAAAAAAGTTACACAATTTAAGCTGAGAGTGGGAGTGCCTTTTACAATGTTTCCCAGTCTAATGAGAGCAAGTCTGATTTCCTTGCCTATTCTGCAGAACCATGTATGTCTATACAGCTGCCCAACAAGCAAGCATAACCTGTTCTTCCCAGCATGGGTAGCGTTTAGGAGTTTCCACTTGCTTCCCGGATTTTTCTTCAATACTTCCTTATTCGTGTTACATCCAAAACACAGGGCATGACTTTTACCTGCAATTAAAAAACCAGAGTATTTTTATGTAAGGATATTTGGGTAAATCAGGGTGTTTGTAAATTTTCCTAGCACATACTGTACAGTAGTATGAATAGTCTAATGTCTGTCTGTCCCCAGCACTTTCTTTGTCCATATGTGTTCATTCTTTAGTGTTGGCTTAAGGGTTAGTTCCCTACCACCACCAGCCCTCTGTGGTGTTGGCTTTTTATCAGCAAAGATTTGGGAACTTAAGAAATCTATACAGTGCTCTCACGGCTTGACGTCCAGAAAGGGAAGAGAGATTGTGTCAGTTTTGTATGTTTGCTTATTTATTTGTGGTTCATAGGCTTGAACGAAGCCCAGGTACCTTCTTTGGAGAGCGTTTTATTGTGTGTCTCTGATGTTTAATCTAGCGTTGGACTCTCAAATGGGTGATTCACAAGGCCAAAAAAACCAGTCCTTCCAGCATGAAATGTGTATTTGAAAAAGACAGTTACCTGTTAGGCTCTGTGGGGACAACAAAATCATCAAGTTTTGTTAATGGCTGAAGTGAGGTGCAGAACTTCACTATGGTGCTTTAAATTATGATTTAAGGCCTGCTGTCTGTCAGCATACCAAACATCTAATTCATATCCAATTTTTAGCTTTCACCTTTTTTTCAGCAGTCTCTTCTGTGCCTGGAAAAGATAAGGATCAACTCTTTTTCTTTGAATGCTAAGGGCTAAAGTAGGAGTGTGTTGGAAATTCCCTGCCTGATCTCTAGCATGGCAACTAGAAAAAGCTTTCCTCTGCCATATACAATCTTCATCTCCCCCCATTCTAAAATATACAGATGGTCACCTGCTTGGACATGATCTCCAAATCCTGAGGATTCAGCTGAAGATCATAGTAATTAATATCATGATCCATAGTATCCTCATCATTCACAGCCTCCGTTCTTGTTTTTCAGAGAACTGCATAGTCTGTGATGCAGTAGACTAGCTTTGTTTTAGCTTTAGAAACTTTTGATGTGGGGAGGGGTGAATTTATTTAGATGGGAAGGATATTCTTCTGATGCTGATGACTGATGAGTCTGGTTTACCCCCAAGCTGCAAGCAGGCTGAATGGATCTGTGGACCTTACTACTGAAAGGGAAGTACCAGGTAAGCAGAGAAATTTTCCTCTTAACATCTGCAGCTAGCAGGTAGAATGCTGAAATAGGCATTTCATTATGACAGTGAACATACTGAAAAGAATAGAACATATGTTACTGCACGTAAGAGCATTGTTTTGCAGAAAGATTTGTTATAGGCATGCTTTTCAGAAGCAGTGGAATGACAAATATCCAGAGTTCTTGTGCTGGAGAAACAAAGTCATGGAGTGTGGTTGCTTTTTGGTATATATATGTGTTTAATTCTAGAGGTTTGGAAGTTTGCAGCCACTTCTGAACTCAGAATCTTTGATGTTGATCTGAATAGGAGTAGCTGGAGAAAAGAGGCCTTCATAGGCAAGGGTGATGTGCGTGATGCAGGTGATCCAGAAGCAGATCAGAATGGCATGCTTATTCTGATGGTGAATTCCTGGTCCAGTCCTTGACTGTGTGTTTTTCTTAGTGCATGCTAGGATACCTCAAGTCTAGATTACGCATTTGGTAGCATCACACATAATGGAAAATACTTTTAAAATTGTGTGGAAAAAGACAATGTAATTCTGTTCTAAAGTTTAGCATAATAATGGCTGATTAAAATATGGTCTTATATGGTACAAAAAGAGTGATGGAGAGGCTTTTCTTGCAAATACGTAGAAGAAAGACTGTTTATAGGTGGTCTGGCTAGGCTGGTATAAGTAGTATGAGAAGCTCTCACTCTGGCTTATCTGAATTTAACATGACAAGTAGTATTTATGGAGTTTGAGTAGGTAGAGCATTCAGTGTTAATCACAGCTGTTTGTTAAATGGATAGAGCCTTGGGTGACACAGTTTAGTGTGAGGTATTCCTGCCCATGGCAGGGGGATTGGAACCAGATGATCTTAAGGTCCTTTCCAACCCTAACTATTCTATGATTCTATGAAACCTGAATGTTAAGGAACTCCAAAGTTTATTTCAGGAACACTGTTTAACAATATAATACTGAATGCAGTGCCATCCGGCCTTTAAATAAGAGATGTTGCATCTTGTGTGTTGCACAAGGAAGAACTATTTGGCGTATATTTAGCAATTTTTTTTTAAACTAAGTTGTTGAAGATTGATGTTGCATGAATGGAACGGAAGATATTTTAAAAATGAAATCTTGCAGTAATAATGAATTGGCTTAACATCCCCAACCTGTTCCAGTAATCTTGATAAGCAAATTGGAGAACGTTAAGTTAAAACATTCAAAAGGGAACAGGCTGAGCCATAATTATGAATTGCTGTCTTCTTTTTAATGATGCCTTTTGAAGGTCATAGGGAGTTCAGTGTTCCTGTCTCTTCTTTGGATCATGCTTGTTGCTGCATGTGAGTGGGACAGAAATAGTAGAACTGATCTCAGCGACTTGAAACCCAGGTTTATGTAAAAAACTAGTCTTAATTAGAAGCTTAGACTGCCTCTGTTACATATTTAAGAAATTCTTTGGCCATAACCTGTAGAACTTTCCTCTGGTTTTTAAAATTTGGACGTGACTTGTGCTACTGGCTGTGTGTTTAGTCTTTCCTCCAGTTAGTGGCTGATAAGATACTGAAGTTTTTTATCCTTCTGTTTTCACTTGTGAAAGATCTGTAGCTTTTTACAAGCCAATTAATGGTAGTGACAGTTCAATTCAAGTAACTTGCTGTGCATGTACTCTTCCTCTGGCATTCAGTGTCTTTGCTGTTTAAGGGTGCGATGACAAAATTAACTGACTTTACTTTCTTTTGTGCCTATTTAAAATCAGTCTTCCAGGGAAAGAGCATTTTCATAGAATCATAGAATGGTTTGGGTTGGAAAAGACTTTAAAGATCATCTAGTTTCAACTTCCCTGCCATGGGCAGGACACCTTCCACTAGACCAGGTTGCTGAGGCCCCAACAAACCTGGCCTTGAACACTTCCAGAGAAGGGGAATCTACAACTTCTCTGGGCTTTTTTCCTCCCATAATTTGTGTCCGCTTTTCTCAGCTCTATAGAAAATGGCAAGTTTTAGGAACATAATTCTTACTTTCAAATTTTATTCCTAGAATTGTTCTCACTAGAATACTTGTCCTGCTTGTTAAACTCCAGAAGCAGACTGCTAAGGAAGGACTCATGTGCCTTTTCCTTGCCCATTATACACCTAAACTTGAAAGAATAGTGTTTAATTAATAACAAATTACTTTAAGTTATTTTGCCTCTAAAAAGGAAGGGGAATGCTCTCAAAGATTACTTCTGTCTTTAACAATAGTGGTAAGACACAGTGACAATTTCATCAAAATTAAGCCTAGCTAACATTGATTTGCTGTATTTTTTTACAGCATTCTTTATATTCTGAGGTAGAACCGTAGGGCTTCACATGTATGAAGATAGTTTGTTTTGAAATGAATGAGTGCCTTTATGTAAGAAATTTATGCTTCCTGTAATTTCTGGCTCATGAAAGAATTTCTGGGATTCTGTAGCGAAGAATTTGTGAAAATTGCTCTCCCCTATTGCACAGTGTGGGGATAAGGTCTCTCTCTTTAAATTCTGTCAGATTAGTCTTGTAAAAAATTCATTAGTGCTCTTCTTTATCATTCACACTGTAAAACAGGCTTCCATAACCAAAGGGTACCCAAACAAAAAAGCAGGAGGCGTGAGGCGGGGAAGCTTTAAGCTGAAGTTAGGCTTTTTTGAGAAGTAGTCTTCCGGAGAAAAGAACATTTCTTCCTTATATCCAATCTAAACCTACCCTCTTTCAGTTTAAAACCATTGTCCCTTGTTCTAGCCCTGCTAAAAAGTTTGTCACCATCTTTCTTATAAGTTCCTTTTAATTACTGAAAGGCTGCAATGAGGTCTCCCTGGAGCCTTCTCTTCTTCTGGCTGAACAAGTCCAACTCTCTCAGCCTGTCTTCATAGGAGAGGAGCTCCAGTCCTCTGATCATCTTTGTGGCCCTCTTCTGGACTTGCTCTAACAGGTCCACATCCTTCTTACGGAGCCCCAGAGCTGGATGAAGTACTCCAGGTGGGATCTCACCAGCGTGGAGTAGAAGGGGAGTGTTGCATTCCATGATCCTGTCACTTTACTGGGGCGGAAAAAGAGTTGCTAAATATCAGGTTCTCAAGGAATTGTTGGTCTGCAGCTGGAAGCACTGGGGGATGGGAGTAGCTTAACTGCATCCTGTCATCCACTAATGCATGTGCCCTGGGGCAGGGTCATACGTGTTATTGGTATTAGTTGGGCAGTGGGGACAGGCTGTAATATATTTAAATACGGCTAGTTTCATGCATTTTGTATGCTCTTGTCAGAGTACCACAATTAACTTATCTCTTGGAAGACCTTTAATAGATAGAAAAACCTGAATGTTCCTTTTCTGCACTAAAAAGAAAATGAATTGCCTAGTTTAAACTCCCTTTCTTCCCAGTGTCACAATGAATGTGTATGTGCTGTGTGTAGACAGATGCAGGGAAGGCATTATCAAAGTAACAATAATCTTCAGATGCTGGCGTAGTGAACTAAACTCCTTTGGAACTGGTGGATATAGCCGGAATGTGGATTTTATATGCTTCATCCTTGGACTTGTTCTGTAGCCATTGCGACTGCTACATAAAAAAAAGCTAGTAGCAGACCAAGTTCAGAATCTGTACTGTGTTTTCACCTTAGCCATCTTTATTGTATAGCATCTTTCCTTGTTCTGTATAAATGTGCGGACCATGCCTGTTCTCCTGTATTTCCCTTCTTTTTGCAGTCCTACAAATGTCAGGGAAAACTACATTTGGGATTTGACATTCCCCTAACCAGCTGAAACTTGCTGGAAAGGGTTCAGATGGGGCCACGAATTTCTGTGGGTGCTTTAGATCTTCATCTCTTCCAAATTTGCTTCCTTGTTTCCCAAAGCCTGACTTCTTGTCTTGCATGCTCAGCTGTGTGGTGCTCTTGACATGAAGTTGAAGTGTGTGGCTTTTATTGCTCAAATAAGAGAAGGCTGTTGTCCAGCTTTTTTTGACTAAGCACCTTTAGCTTTTACATTAGTCCTTTTATTATGTGTTTTCATTTTCTCCTAGTTTTTTCCACATTTCTATTTTCACCTTTGTATTTTTAACTTTGTTTTTACAAGAAGATAGCATGGGTCTTACTTTATTTCTGGTACTTTCCTCAGAATCCTTTGCTGGTGTACCTCAAGGGCTTGGGTGCTCCCAGTTGTGTTTGCGGGACTGGGATATATAGTGTTGTCTATTGTTACTCCAAGACTGGTGTTTTGTCCCCTTGAATAGAGGATTGATGGAGCTGTTCCTGGTAAAGTTAAAGTACTAAGGTAACTCATCTCAGTTTTGTATTTTATAACTTTACAAGACAGAGTGTATTTAATGTGTATGTGGCACACTGAAAATGTAATTTCATCCAAGGTAACGAGGGAACATGTGTCTCTGTCTCTTCTCTTTTTATGTTTCTTTTAAATTTTTTTTCTAACTGCAGTAGATGTTGTTTTACCTATTGCAGTGCATTGCTTTTGTCCAGAGCCAGCTGCTTTTGAAATGGGTGGTTAGTAGAGCATGTTGACACTCATAATCTCTTTGTAATTCATCCAAAGGAAAACCGACTTGCTTTGAAGAAGATGACGATGATGGTGCTTTGGTTCTGATCCTAATGGCTGGTTCTAGTCTTACCTTTATTTTGGAGGAGACCACTGCAGTTGACACAAAGTATTATTTGCAATGTTTCCTATCTGTAGACCATGTTGGATTGCGAGTTTCTGTCTCAAAGCCTGGCAGGAATTATCAGAAAACGCACTTTCAGCATTTAGGGACTACTTTGTCTCTATTAGTTTTGTTCTCAGTTACTGATTTTGCATTCTTTTCATTTAAGATGAATACCAGTGCCTACCATGACTTGAGGTACAGCACTGAAGAAGTGTATCTGTTTTGTACTGAAAGTGACATTTTCAGCTGTATTGTACATTTACATTTGACTTGGTTACACCCTTGCATCAGAAATTATCTGGAATGCTGAGTTGGAAAACTTTGTAATTGTTTCAGCTGCTGCATCCTTCACCTAATTTGATTGCTGCCTTGTGTTCATCTCACACAATGCTCAGTGTTTGAGGTGTGTGTGGTAGGTTTTGCAGTGAGACTTGTTGCAATATTAAGGCTTTTTACAAGCTTTGGTGAAGTAGGTCCTTACAACAGTAGTCATGGAAAAGTACTTAGGGCTTTATTTTTTTTTCTTCTTTAGAGTATAAATGACATTTTGCTTGTACATTTTCTGTTGATTATGGGAGGGGAACGAGGACTGTTTGTGTTGGAGAGTAGCCTGCAATGCTCTATGGTGCATTTGTGTTTCTGAATGCACTAGGTGAACAGTCACTGATGGAACTGTGTCTCCTGTCTGAGTAGACTAGATTACTGTTGCCTTGATGTTTATGGATCGAAGCAAGTAACCCCCCATGGCTATTTTTCTGTCCTAGGTGAAGATCAGGATTAGGGAAAAGAATAAACTATTTCATTTAGTATATTATGAAAAATCTCTGTTTGTAGTTGAGAAGAGGAAGAATTACACTTTCTGGGGAAAAAGTGTTATTAAATCAAAAAACATTTGAAAAATAGCACGTAACATAGGATTTTTCCTGCAAATGAGTAGAAATCCTGTTTCTTGAAATACCTTGAAACCAGAAAAATGTTAGTGAACATAAAATGTGTTAAGAACCTTTTGGTAGATTTAGGGAAGACCTATACCTCTGGTCTGTAATGTATTGAAGATTAGTGTTTTAATACCACACATTGGCTTGCTGGAAGCTGCTCCTGGAACTAGTTGAAATTTAAGACTAATAATGAGTCAAAAATTTATTCTTATTTTGTAGCCTCTGTTTCAGATGGATCCGCCCTTGAACATAATCCTTCAGTCTGATGAGGCAACTTTGCTGGTATAGGCTTCATAGACTTGGTCGCTATTTTACATTACTTGGTGGGAAGCTCCATTTTGCCTCTTGGGGTCTGCTTACATTGGGTTTGGACTCAAGACCTTGGAAGAAGTAGAAAGGATAGACTAAGGGCAGTGTCTTTGTTTTGTTCAGGGTAGAGTTACAATAGCAAGCCTGCAGTGGGTGAGAATAGCATAGACTAAAACATTTCTCTTCCAGAAAGCTGTGTCATTAGACATGAAAGCATAATCTTGTAGGCAGCTGACTCCCATAAGAAGAGAACCTAGCCTGGGACTGCAGTTGGCCACCAAAATGCATGGTACATGGTTGGATGCAAAGAGAGCTGTTGGTGGGTATCCACATGGGCACAGCTACCCAGGGGATCCTTATCGCATTGTTGGCTTGGGCAGTATGGATGCCTGCCTTGCGCCTTCTGTTGTACTGGCCCAGGTGTTTAAGAAGATTTATTCCATGTTGGATTAGGGATCTGTGTTACTCTTGCTGGGTTATTTTTAAGCTGGATCAATTTCATGAGCTGATTCACTGGCTTGCCCCAGTTTAATGATACGATGGAGCTGGTTAAGATGGTGGTTCCCAAGTTCTTGCTGTTGAATGTGGTTTTGCTGACAAAGATTTCTGTTTAACCACAGCCAAAGTGGTGTCTGATGTAAGAAGAGAAATTAGAAGATTGCACCATTTTACTCATTGGCACTTCAACATGATGGGGAGGGAGATAAGTAGATGCAGGGTGATCTGTAAAACACAAGATTACAAGTCAGCTTGGCAGTTTGTGCGTCCTCTTTGTGTTCTCTTGATAAAAGTGAATCATCTAATATGAGCTTGAAGAGAAAGTGCAAAAGGCAAAGTAAGATTGGAATAGGGTTCTAGAATACCTGTAAACAAAAATGTAATGGCAGTCTGTGAGTCTGTGGGCGCCAATGTAAAAGCAGACCCGTGTTCCTCTTGGAGAGAAATTGTTTTCCGTCAACCTTTCCCACTCCCACTCCACTGGTTTGGTTTCTGTGAGGCTATTAGATACCATGTCTCACCTTGGCTTGTGTTTTATAGTGTTAAAATTTTTGTGAGAGAATTTTCTCTTGTGTGGTTGGCTTCATTATTCCCTTGTTTCTGTCAAATGATTTTTAGTGGCAGAAGCAGCATTATTCTCTCTTATTTTTAATTGAATTTGTAATAGACTTCTACTAAAATATCTTCACTTATATGGTATGTTTTAATTGTATTTCTTCTGGAGGAATACAGAATGCGCTGGGTAGAATGCGCTTATTTTAAAAGTGGGAGGGAAGTGCTGTAATAAAAGCTTCTGTGAGATTTTGTTCACGGTTTTCTGAATGCAGTATGAAATAGGTGCTTGAAATAAGGATGTATTTTTCAGACACTGTCCAAAGTCAATCTGTGAAAAATCGTCTTTCCACTTTAAAAACTAATTCTTCGGTTTTAGTCAGGTTATGAGCTGGTTGTTTTACTGAGGCTAGCTAATGATCCTGTAATTCTGTATGTTTGTATTGTCTGAAGTGAAAACAAATAGTTCAATTTTATGTGGTCTGAGTATGTGGTGGTTTTTTGTTTTGGTTTTTTTTTCCTAAGGTGTACAAACAAAAACTTTTTGGGTTTAGCCTTAACATGTGTTTCAAATTTAGTGGAATTTCTTTTTTAATCTAGATTTTATTTAAGCCCCAGCACACTGTTCCCCCTTCCCTGCAATGTTCTATTGTAGGAAACTATGTATTTGCAGTCACCATATCTGATTTTTATTTTTCCCTGGGTTGCTGGAGGATTAGAGCAGATTATAGTGTTGGGATAATGTCTGACTCCTTGTGTCCCATTTAGCCATAAATAAGCCCTTGAAAAATCTGAATGTTGCTATGGTGATGTGAGTAAAAGCCTGGGATATGGAGTAAGTGAGCCGCTTAGAAGTGTAATGTCACTTAGAGTAACGAGCACACCGTCATTAGAGCAGTGATGGCTTTACCTGAGGCTTTCTAACTTTGGTAGCCCATGCCAGATTCTGAAAGCGAGTAAGTAAATGCAATTCATATTGAATATGCTCTATTCAGTAACTTGCAGCTATGGACCTTCTAACAAATGGAAACTTGTGTTTTTTTCTGTTTACTTTCTAGCTTTAATGTGTTGAAGTAACACAAAGAAACAAACAAAATCTTCCAGTCTTTGTATACTGCCTTTCACATGATGGTCTGGTTGAACTAAAACAAGAAAATCGGTTCACAGCAATTTTGTTTTAAACTGTGTAAACACACACTTTTCTTCTGAAAGTGTGGAATGTAAAAAGTAGGATTGCATCAAAATGTGATTTGTTCTTTTTCTCTTTTTTAGTCTTTATAACCTGGCCTCACTGGAACTTAGAGAAAATTTGCTGACATATTTACCTGAGTAAGTGACATTTCATGTGTTTAATTATATTAACATAAAATGTTCTTAGTCTTAAAATCTGGTAACAGATGAAAGTGAATGGCAGCGAAAAAAATTGTGGGAATTAGCATGTAATGGATGTAACTACATGCCACTAAAACAAAGCTGTTTTCATACATGGAGTTGTATTTGGTTAGTAGCAGGACCCTGCAGTCTGTGTCAGTTGGTTTTGCTGTATAAAAATACTCTGTATAAAACACAGCAGCGCTAAATGTTTCTTCCTGCACACCTTGAATGAACGCGTCAGCAGTGGGAATGGTGGTTTGGGTTGTTTTCATGCTGAAATTTCGTAACTATGAAAGTAGGGTAATAGGATCTGAGAGATTTCCACTCTAGGCCTTCACAGCATTTAAATAAGCGTTTGTGTTAGGGGCTAAGTAACCAGAAGCTTCCAAAACCAAGAGATCAAAGCCTTGGTGACAAGCTAGGCCTACTGATGTCTGAAGTCTGACACCTCCCACCGTGATTTTTGGGGAAGAAAGATACCTAGATATTTCTGTGAAGTCTGTATTACGACGGAGGAATTGGTGGTCTTCTGTAAGGTTAATCAGATATCTTATATTTTGGAGATCCTTTTTGGCTGCCTGGAAGAAGCCTCTTCTTTATCTATTGCAGTATTTTTCTTCCTGTATGACCTGGCTGCTTCTTGCAATAGATTTGGTGACTCCTGTTGTGCTTGTTTGCATAATCTAGTAAATACTGTAATGGATTTAACCTATTTTAATCAGAATCTCTTCCCCAGTTTCTTAGGGGTCCTTTTTTTCTGTCAGTCTACCCAGTACCTCGGTTGCAGCTGTTATTATTTTAACACAGCACTTTAAATGTCAGTGGTCAGAAGATATGAATTGCTAGCTAGGTTTTGCGATGCAGTGTCAAAATGAAGCTATCATAAATCTTGACCATTTTATTGCTTCTGGAAAATTCTCGCTGTCAGTAATGTAGCTGGCGAGTCTTGCTGGCTTTTGTGCTGCTGTGGCTTTGGGGAAGGTAAGCAAGAGCTGTACAGCAGACTGCTTTTAAAGTAGAACAGTGGCCCTCTATGTATGCTCATGTTCAAAGAACTTGTTTTGCATCCTTATGGGCTTTCCTCTGTTTGCATCCTCAAATCCAACCTGAAATACTTCAGAAACGGATAGATCATGTTGAAGAAGTAAATGGTGGATTTATTGACTCTTGAATCACGCTGTTACATACGATCACTATAGGGAATTTTTATCTGGTTGCGCAACTGTAGATTTCCCTTAAAAATAAATCTAACCAACAATACTAAACTCTGTGGCATTGTCCACCCTGAGGGACTGATGGTTAAAATAGAGGATTATTATTTGATTGCCTATACTAAGTTTTATGTTTAAAGGGCATGCAGTTACACTGACAAACCAAATTATTTTTTTTCAGTAAAATATTACTGAAAATAGTCTATGCCCAGTAAAATAACTGTCTGTCTATAATACATTGTAATTTGAAATACAAGTCTCAGTAAAATGAGCTCATTCAAATATATGGGGTTTCTGTTGGTTTAGACTGATGTGGTTTTGTATTGACTTAATCTTATCTTTCAGATCACTTGCCCAGCTGCAGCGACTAGAAGAACTTGATTTAGGAAACAATGAACTTTATCACTTGGTAAGAGAGCATGCCATTGAAAGTGCACACTGCTCTTGTTTTATGCATCATTTAGATTAAATAGGCGAAAAATTTTCAAAATTGAAGAAGGAAAAATTTATGGAGGGAGCAGCTTTATACGTACAGATGAATTTTGGCAGTGAGATGGTACTTCCCATATCTGCTTAGTCTTGTTCAGTATAATATTTCTTTACCCTATACAGCTGCAGCTGATCTCTAGAAAATAAGAGCACTGCACAGACTTTTCCTGCAGAAAGAAAAAGGAGCGGAATGGCACAAACTCATGTCTGTATTTGCAGTTACAATGATAGCGTGGGCTTCTGTAGGGAGCTGGACAGGCTTAGCACGGATGAAAGCTCAGCTATTTTCACAGTGGGAGTAGGAATCTCTGAGAAGGGGCTGAGGCAAACTATTGAGGATCGCAGTGTCTCAATGTTGTGGCAGATAGCTCTACCGAAAGGTACCCATCATCTCCCTTAAGGGGACTCAATTAAATGTTGGATTTGCAGTAGATTAAGAGGGTGCATGTAATTTGTTAGTGCATGTCAGGAAAAGTGTGATACCTTGTTAAGCTATAGCAATTAATTTGTATGATGGAGTTCCCAAATGCTTACAGTCACCCTTGCTGCATTTAACCATGGTACCTCTAAGTAGTGCTTGGAGTAAGGATTGGTTTGCTCAAACTGTAATTACGGGGTGGTCATTTGGTTTTTACTGGAAGCTCTTATACTACTTAACATTATTACTTTCTATGTTATAGCCAGAAACAATTGGTGCACTTTTCAATCTTAAAGATCTCTGGTTGGATGGAAACCAATTAGCTGAAATACCTCAGGTAAAGATGAGTTCTACTGATGCTGTTTTGAAGATGCTTTTAAAACAAAACCTTTTTGTTCACTCCTACAGGGAGGTGATTTAAAATCAAATAGTTTTCTCAGTTCACTTTGCCTGGGTTTGGTTTTGGATGTGTAAGAGTTTTCTTTTTCTAAGTTCTTCTGCAAGGGATTGTACATGGTATTGTATGTTGTCAGACATTTTCTTTTAAACATTTTGACAAAGGAGCTGTTCAATTTAAAGGATGACACATCTGCCATTAATACTCTCAATTATCAGGGAGCCACTCGTTGGCTGAGCTAACCCTCGCTTTTGTATCTATCTGAATTGTAGTTTTGACAGTTTTGTGGATGAATCATTGGGGTTGTTTGTTTTTTGTTGTTTGTTTGTTTGTTTGTTGTTTCTCTTTTCAGTCACCTTCATCCATTCAAATACAGTGTTTTGGAGAAGTACAATAACAGAACTGTTGCCATAAATAGAAATTTTGATCTCTGCAAGCAAATCCCCCATCTGACATAAGTCATGGGATGAGGGGCCTTAGCATTTAAAGCTTACAGTGCTCTAAATTCTCTTTCTTAAGAACTGTGATAAAGTTTTTCTTTAGAGCCAAAACCTGTTTTCCTCCATTCCTTGTGCAGTTTGCTTTTATTTGCTGTGTTGATCTCATTGTCAACAGTGTTACCTGGAAATGAGCTACTGTTTAGTGCGTTTTGTTGGCTTTGTTGTTGTTGGCTTGGCCTAATAATTTTTTAAGTAGATGTAGTTAAACACTGATACTCACTCATAAAAGGTTGAGTGTGACTTCAGCAGCTGTTTTTCTTGAAACCGGCCATTATTGTGTATTTTGTTTAATGTCCAAAAGATGAACTTGTAGAATAAAGGGGGGTGTGCGTGTATGTTTAGTGGAAGATTCTCTTGAGAAGCAAACATTTCCAAAATAAAGGGACTGATCTTGTCAGTATCAAGGCTGTCACTGTATGAAAACTTTATATATGTAAAAGTAAAGGACACTTTTGCCCCAGCCATTCTGTTCTCTGGAATATGATTTGGATGACTAAAATGAGAACTATCCTGGAGCGTATATAGGGGTATCTGTATATATGAGGAATGGGAGTGTGCTCTGATGGCTAATGGGGACAAAAGCATTTCTCTGTCAGAATTTTAAGCTAATTGTTAGATTACCATTGTAAAGAAAAATTAAGTAATCATTAATAATTGCAGATGATGGCAGTGTAATTTGACAGTTCAAATATGCTTGCTAGAGCAACACTCCCTATTCCTATTTCTACATTTGTTGCAGTTGGGAGATCTGAAGATATGAAATCCCTAGATGTCATGGCATGTTGCTGTATCAGCCAGGAGAAACTAATCCTGATTTGCCTAGGGTTAATTGGGAGGGGCAGACTTAATTACATGGAGGTTGATAATCTCTAGTTCTGAAAAAACAACTTTGCAGTCTTTACTTGAGGAAAACTCCAGTTTTGGCTGGTGCTTGCCTGGGTGTGCTTAGCATACCTTGCCTGGCTACTGAAGCCAGTCTTAATAGTTAGAATAAGAAACTGTGTCTGGATCACTTGTTTTGTCATATGTAAAATGTAGTTATTTACTTTATTCTGCATTTTAAGGTCATACAAAGAATGGCCAATTTAGAGGTCATTCAGAGAATTGTTTTTCTTTCTGGAATTTCATTGCCATGGTACATTTTTCAAATTGCTTTGTTACATGTTTGGGCATGACTTAAATTTTTTTCCTTGTATGACAGGAAGTAGGAAACCTGAAAAACCTGCTTTGTCTGGATGTTTCTGAAAATAAATTGGAATGCCTTCCTGAAGAAATTAGTGGTCTGACTTCTTTAACAGACTTGCTTGTTTCTCAAAATTTACTTCAGGTCTTACCTGATGGCATTGGTAAGTACAAGGTGCATGCTATCACACAGAACCATTTAATCCACTCTAAATTGGAAGTAATTTGTTTCCAAGTCTTTTGAAGTCCTTTTGTGCAAAAGATGAGCTTGCCTCAGCATTTTGTCTTTCTTTCTTTTTCCTTTTTTTTTTTTTTTTTTTGCTTAGTATGAAATACGTAGCTCTATTAATTTCACATTTTAATTGTCTGCATAATGACTACCTTGTAATCCTTTTTTGGTCTTTACTTGATACCTACCTGAACAAAATGAAAGTTACTATGTCCTCTCTGTTCCCACCATGTCCGTGTCACCATCATAACATTGTAAAATTCTAGCTTGTAACTTGCTGTAGGTCTTGATAAGACTGACTGACGGTATCACTACAAAAAAAATATGTCCTTTTTAGTGGGGATGTGTAATTATCTTCAGTTGCACATGATTAATCCTATACTGAACCCAGTGGAAGGCTGTTCCAGCTTCAACCCATTACACCTCACCCTTGAGAGGGGATCCAAACTACAACCTTGCACTGTGTGACCACTTAAAACAGGTTTAATAACTGAAGAGTGTTTTCTGAAGCATTACCAGAGCCTTTTTTAAGGTAAATGTTAACCCTGCAGTAGCTGTGACAAGCAGTCAGCAAGAGATGGTTTCTCATCAACTTTTTCTGGAGAGTTTTATTTTGCAGGAGTCTGTCTTCTTCAAGGAGGACTTGTGAATGTGGTTTAACTGGGATTGTGGAAAAGAATAAACAAACATTTCCCTTCCTTCCATATGCTATATAAGCCTAAGGAAAGCAAAATATTTTTCTAGAAGTTAAACCTGGGGGAGTGGGGTGACTACTATGGGTCCTATAGTTGGCTAGCGTGTGTTTGGTAGAGAGTTGTAGCAGCCCTCTCTGATGATCTGAGCTGGCCAGTACAGTTGTACGTCAGAAATTGAGTTGTGTCTACCTCCTGAAAGGCTGCAGTATGATTTTACAGATGTGGCCTAATGGGTGCTGGATAGATGGGATATAGTAACTTCCATTGATTTGCTGCCCATAGTTCTCCTAACGTGGTCCAGCCAGCGTTTACTTATTTTTGGTGAGAGCTCACTACTAGTTCATGTTCAACCTGGTGCCCAGCATAGTCCCCAGACCCTTTCCAGCAGGGCTCTTGTGCAGCTTGTCCCTCCCCAGCCTGTACCCAGTGCACAGATCTCTTCTGTCCAGGTGCAGAGCTCTGTGCTTCTTGCTGAACCTCAGGTTTCTGTTTAGGTTGCTGTCTTTCTGTGTATCAGCTGTCTCTTCGTGATTTGGCATCAGCAAATTTGATGTGCCAGCCTATTAGGCTATTTTGTACCATGTAGGGATGGGCAGGGAGGTGTCAGCAGCTGGTGATGTCACTTGAATTCTCTGTTCGGGCTCTGCTTGGGGCAGCTCTGCTGTGCACTAAAGACCATTCTGGTACAAAGGAGCAGAACAATGCAAGCTTTCTGCTCTGAAACAGTATTTTGTCCTTCCTGAGGAGAAGGCCTTCAAAGAAGTTTGATTTCTAGTCCAAAAAATAAACTTGGGTTTCATGTCTGACTAACTGGGTTCTGTATTAGGACAGGGAGACTTTGGTCCTGTTTGGATTTGGGCTGTCACTTTGGTTCCATTTGGCTACTTTGGATAAGTAGATGTAGGTGCTCTCTGAATACTTCTTTATTAATAAACATTGTGTAATTGATAATGATAACTTTCTCCTCTTTATAGGTCTTTGGGTAGATACCTCCCTGAAATTTGCATGGGCTATCATTCAGATTGCAACGTTAATACAATTCAATATGCTTAAAAATTGGATAGGAATATTAATATTAAATATTAATTCAGTGATGCTAGAAACGTGCAGAAATAGTTCAAGCACCAAGTGAAGCAGAGCTTGAATATTTTTTTTTTTTACCTGAAAAAAAAAAAAGATAATTGTGTTAGAGGATTTCACAAAGCTTTGCAGCAGTAAAATTCTCTGCAATTCAAGCAGGTATCAGAGGTTACTAGACTAAACAAATGTATTCTTTCTCTCCAGGAAAATTGAGGAGGCTCTCCATTCTGAAGGTTGATCAGAACAAGCTTATTCAACTAACAGATTCAATTGGAGAATGCGAAAGCCTTACTGAACTGGTTCTAACAGAAAACCAGCTGCAGGTATGCGCGATCATGGCTGCTCAAATTGCTGGCAGTAATAAGACTTGCTGCTTAGTGCTGAATCACTTAGCTTGTAAGATTAGTTACCCTTGCTACTGCTAAGTAGCAAGTTTCCTATAAACGCCTCTTATTTCTTACCTGTTAAATGAATGCTGAAGATCAAGTTGTACGTAGTAACAATCCGTCCTTCCAAAGGCTTAAGCAATTACATATTCACTCTTGAATCTTTCATGGCCAGTAAGGGAATTGAAGCATGTGGAATGCAAGTATCACTTACTTTGTTGTGTTTTTAATGCTGAGTTCGTGCTGTATGGTGGTGGTGCCAGTTTTTGCTGTGCGTTACATGGATCAGACTTGCTGGAACTGTGTAGAAGCCCCAAGCACTGCACAGCTGCTGTTATACTGTTCTTTGCTCTGCTGATCTCCAACCAGGTATTCAATGTGATAAGTGGTCAACTAAAGTAAAATCTCAGACTTCCTTCCTTTAGGTGTTTCCTTCCATTATTTTGAAACTGCTTTCACATGACATTTACACTTGGAGAGTAGAACTGTTTATAAAGGTCTAGGTTAGAGCATTTCTTAGGTTAGGTTGATGCTTAGTTGAGTTAGGAGCTTAAGCCTGTTGGAAAGATGCCTCTCTGGAGGTCAATTCGTAGCACCCAAGTTAGAAGCTTGCCTATCAGTTAGCTATTTAGGGAGCCTAAAGTTAGATAGTGTGGGCATTCTGCATACGTACTTCTGTTCACAGCTATTACACGTCTGTCATCTCAGTGCAGAGATAACTAACTCATCAGTGAATTTGTATTAGAAACTGATGTTCCTTGGACATTTCTTCTGCAAGATAAACCCTTCCTTTGGAAGGCCTGGTAGTAACAAGGGTTAACTACATTCCAGTTTTGAAAATGGATTGGTCTGTTCATTTTAAATGAGAAAAGTTTGCTTCTGACCCTGAATTTGTAAATTCTGTTTGCATATTTTTTTTGTTTTCTTTGCACAGTCATTGCCGAAGAGCATTGGAAAACTAAAGAAGCTGAACAATTTGAATGCCGATAGAAACAAATTAACATCTTTACCCAAAGAGGTAAATTTTTTGTTCTGTTAACTCTCATAGGTGTGATTATACAAACAGAAAACTCATGATTTCAAATGCCTACTGGACGTAACAGGCAGCTTAGATCCACTGTATAATCCTTCCAGACCGATCACGACCACAAACTTGTCCATTAGATCTGAACAGCATAAATCTCAACAGCAGCTGTGGTGATTTGGTGGCTTGGAGGTGCAAGATGTCCTTGCTGTTGAACAAGAAGGCTTGGATCTAATTAGTTTGTAACTACGAATTCCCAGTGTGGGTGTCAGGTCCAGCACTATTTGAAGACTCTGGGAGTTGTGGTAGAGTGAATGCATTTAAACACCAATCTGCGTCTTCTGCATGTAGTATAAAAATATTGCTGGAGTCTTCCTCACTTCACTCTTGTGAGGAAATGAAAGGTTTCATGTTCTGAAAAATTATTCACAGACTGTTTTGACAGTCTCTTTGGGTTTGGAGATGTCTGGACTACTTTTGCTTTTAAATACGAGGACCTGACATGACCACTGATGCCTCAAATCTTACAGCTGTGATCGCTAGGACTTCTTGTCTATCTTAACAATATATGGAATGAAAGGAGGCTATAATTTCTGTTGTGAAACTAAATATAATGAAAACCTTACAAGTTTAATTCAGCAGTAAATCACAGAATGGTTTGGGTTGGAAGGAATGTTAAAGATCATAGGGGAAGCTGCATCCTGTGATTGGACTGCGAGATGGTTCTGATTGCACTACTATTTCTCTGTAATTTTTGTCCCAGTAGTTCTGCCTCTTAATTTTCCTGTCTGTTTCTAACATGTGGCTTTGAGGTCCACCTTTCTCAGTCACTTCAAGAGCAGGAATGTACATACTCAGATGGCAGCCAATGGATGGGAACTGAGAAGAGCATCAGCTCTGACTAGTGATTACAACACTTCTGCTCAGGCCCACTTACTGAGCTCAGACAGCTTGAGGAGGAGGTGTGAGGGGGAAGCAAAGTGTCTGGGAACCAGGTGTTAAGGGAGAGATGCTAGTCTAAACAGGAGGGTTTGAGCAGGGGCAGAGGGTGCTGCTGTGTCATGGGCAGCAACAATTCCAATGACCCAGCTCTGAGCTGTATCTGGTTGGTCACCTAATCAGGGCTCCATGATAGCCCATCTTGCTCCTTTTACAGATCGGCTTGTAAATATACATTTGATAAGATTGGGGGAGCGAAGAGAAGATGTAAGTACTGCAGCTCCTCTAGTAGAACAGCGTCTCCTCTGCAGAGTTGCTGCTGGTTCTGAGCAGAAAATTGCAGAGGGCGTTCCCAGATGGGTTGCATAAATGCTAACAAGAGGCAGGACCTTGGGGAAACCGTGTTTCTGGGTTGGGATGTGATGATAATTTTGATCTTGTGCTCATTCAGCAGAAAATTTTCCATGTCTTTACAAAGAGCTTAATTTAATACATTACATAGGTGTCCTAAACTATCTGTACTTGAGACTCATACAATTTTGCATCTAGTCCACTTCTAAGCAGAATCACTCTGAGCTTATTATAGCATGTAAGGTTTTACTGATACTCTTTGTTTCCAGATTGGCCATTAATAGCTTATGTAGTGTATAAGCACTTCTTCTAAGTTAATGATGTTCATGGTATTGGAGGCAGTGTGTGAAGGTGAGCAGTGTGGCTTAGAAGGAGCAGGGTTAGGAGCAGGTGAGAGGAGAAGGCTTGGCTTCAGAAGCAGGTAAAGCAGGGCGAATATGGAGTATATATGTTTTGGGGGGTTAACAGAGTCAAGGGCTTGGTGCAGAACAGTAAAGCAGTTCATGCTAACAAAAACCTGGAGACTTGGAACTGGAAATGGGTTTCAGAGATGGAAAGCATTCCACAGTTGGTGAAGGCGCTGGGGATATCCAAGGGGGAAGTGAAGAACAAGAACGGGTGTGGACAATATTTGTGCACATGAGAGAGAGAGAAAGAGGAGGGAACACCTGCACAAGGGGTGAGATAAAGTCAGGGATGAGTCTGTAGCTGGAGAAGGAAGATGATGAGGAAATGGAAGGGTGGGATCTGGAATGAGGTGAGCTGAGAGTTGCAGAGAGTCCAGGAAATAAAGATGGGAGAGGGCGGTGCCTGGGGAGTTTGGCAGAGAAACAGAGGAAGCAGATCTTGGCATCCACTTCTTTGGAATAGGTTGGTTTTTTTTTTCCTGTAAATGTCTCCACACCTGTGTATCTTTCTCATTAGAGCAAGCATTTGGATGATTTTTAACGTAAGATTTCCAGAATGATTCATTAAATTATGTTTTGCTCTGTGGATTTTTAAAATTCTTTTGGTTTTTAGTTTTCAAGGAAGTCAGCCCCCCTCTAACTGAAGGGTCATTTCCACCCTCTAGATCAATGGATTTGAATTCCAAGATGGTAATGGTAACAAATAGAAAGCATAAACAACTGATGGAATGGTTTGTCTCAAAAATACTGTTAATATGCACGTATTGCAAAAGCTACCATCTAGCTAAAGAGACTTTTCAGTTTCATTTTTTCAAGTTTCAGTTTTAATTCCGTGTGGTTAGGCTGTGCTATAAACCACTTTTCTCTTGAAGTCTTTAGATTGCCTTCTAACAGTGCTGAAATGCTAGTTTCAAAAACAGAAAGAAAACTATTGCTCTCTGCTCATCTTTCATCTGTTCCTTTGTGTAGTATTTTCTTAACCATTAGCTTTTTGAAGTGAACATAAACATTTCTGTAGTACAAGTTTTCTGGTTGAAATTCAGAGGAATTCAGTGAAGAGTCACATTTCATAGTTCTAGAAGACAAATATTCTGCGTAAACAGAGAGCACAGCTATAATGAGTACTGTTTGCTGTTACGCAAAGCATCCGCAGCAGCAGCTTTGGGGATGCTGATAATGGCGAAGATCCCAATTCTGAGTTTCCCTTTGGATGGCTGGGAGGCACAATTTGGTGTCTCGGCAAATTGTCATTTTCCTTCTCATCATTACTGACCTGGAGAAAATAATAATACAAAATGCATTGGTAGAGCACTGAAGGAAAACTGAAAAATGTGTCACTGTTTTTCTGTCTGGAGGATTCTGCTTGACAGTGAGAAAGCATCCATCTTTTCCATTTGTTTTCATCTCAAACTGACTAATTAGTATTTAAAGCCAGGCACAAGCTTCTGACAGCAGTCATTTTCAACACCCCTGTCTGCTGTGTGTTGCTTAAGATGTCTCCTGAGATAGTATGGCAGAGATAGGGGTCTCAAACCTACACAAATCAATTAGGACTTGCACACTGGTTCCCTCTTCACAGACAGAGGCAGATGCAGGAGTATGCAATGCAGATATTCTTGCTTGGTGTCTTCACTCTTTTTTTTCTGCTTTTTCTTTCCTCTTTGTTTCTTTGCCTTACAGAGTACTAGAATAGCTGTGCATTTGTGCTCTTCATCTTTACATGAGATGGGTGTGGGACAGGCCTTTGCTGGTTTCTGTTAGAGAAGAACAAAGTCTGGTAACGCGTATAGAAAAACTGGAACTCTCACTAGGAAGAAGAGTAGCTGTATCCAGCATATCTACCTGCTGGTGTCTCTCCTTCCCTCCAGAATTATTCCTGTAGCAAAGAGAGATTTATAGATAGGATAGCTGAAATGATGTGCCTGCTTTAATATAACCTGATGGATAATCTATGAGGTCTAGCTTTTTTGTGGTGGTGTGGGGTGGTTTTGGTGGCTTGGGTTTTTCTTTTTACTTGATTTTTTTTGTTGTTGTTGTGTTGTGGTGGTGGTGGGTGTGGGTTTTTTTCTTTTTTTGGTTTTGTTTGGTTTTTTTGTTTCGATTGTTTTCTTTTGTTAGCAGTTTACTAGTATTGGACTTTTGGTCAACCTGTCAAACCATTGCATTGCTGGGGTGTTTCAGGGCATACTTGCAAAAACAGTATCTACCTTCTCAGTGTAATTTCTTGACTTGGGATTATTGAGCAGTTTGTGTGCAAATACACCTTCAAAGTTTCTTGGTTCAAAGGTTCTTCTGTATCTGGTGTGATATATAAGGTAGAACATGGAACAGCAGAATGTATGACCAAGACCTGCATCACTTACAAATTTCATCTTCAGAATCTCACATCTCAATCCCTCTCACTGAACTGAGTGGTGAAACAGACTTCAGCAAGAATGGAGAATGTCTAAACCTGTTCATAGTCACAAATGTTTTTCCCTCTAAACTTGAAAGACCTGCCTGGTGACTCTTTGGTATTGAAATCCCACCCTGGCACTGGAATGCTGGTGAAACTGGTGTGTTGATTTTGGCTCTTGCATAAATAACCTCCTTGGAATGTTTTCCAGTTCATGTGCTTTTGTTAATGAGTCTCTACAACCTGCAGAGGTCTGGTAATGAGTCCTTCCTGGCTCTGAGGTATATTGTGAGAATTATACTATAATAGGTAAAATGGCAGGGATTTTTTTGGTAATAATTGTGGTTTTTACAATCTATCTATCTATCTATCTATCTATCTATCTATCTATCTATCTATCATCTATCTATCATCTATCTATCTATCTGCCTCTCTTTTTTTTTTTTTTAACAAGTTTGGGCTAATTTGTTGTTCCTAGTTTTAACTTCCGATGTCTTGTCCCTTCCCTCATTTGTGTAAAAGTGTGTGTGTGTCTTAAAGGGAAAAAAAAAGCACTAAGGAGGAATGCAGGAAAACTTGTCTTGAATCAGATGGCATAGAAATTTTCTTGCTCTGCTCCTCCCGTACTATTCACCAGTGTCACAGGGGGTGTTGAAGTGAGTTTGCCAAAGATTTTCCTAGGCAATTTAAAGTTAATGATAATAGTTACTAATAGTAAACTGGGCATTTTCTTCCACCTCTAAATGTATTCTATACTTCTAATTAAAGTGTTAGTGGGACCAAGGAAAATTCTGACTTTATTTACTTCGAATCCAAACAAAATTTAGGTTCTGACAGTCTGGAAAAGATTTTACAACACAATAGGAACTATGTTTAAATTCCCAGTATATTTATCAGTTGTGTAAACCCAGCGAGAGTTTGCTATGCTGACAGTTGTATTGAGAGCTGAATCAAAGAGATATCACTGCACTTTAAGTAGTCACATGGTAAAGAATAATCATTATAGTAGTTGTCATAATGTCTTTTTTTTTATTACTTTTTTGCATTGTGAAAGATGCCAACTGGTAAAGGACAGCAGAACTGATTCATAGCTCTTGAGCAGTTAACAGATGCAGAAATCAAAAGATGTTATTCAACTAACATTGGCTTTAGAGCAGTAAGAGTGTGAGGATGCGTAATCAGTAATATTTTGTCTGTGGTGATGAATGACTGTAACTGACAGCTGGGCTTGAGAGGAAGCAAATCGGAGTTTTTGGGAAGGATCTAAACAGGAAGAGAGGGTGAATCTGCACACTTGGGTTTACGTCCAAAAAGCTGCAAAGGTGTCATTAGCAGGAAAAATCAAATGGCAACCACAAGGTTATTGTAACAGAGAAGTGGAATAGAAGTCAGGAGATCAAAAATAGACAGCTGATGCAGGTGTCAAAACAATTATCTGTCTGCAGTAAGGGAGTCATCAGACACATCAGCAGTGATGTGATAAAAATTGCAGTTCTGGATGACTATGAAAGATGGACTGGCAGTGGGTATGTGGATGTCAAAAAAGCAAGAGGCTGAAGTGGTAAATGTTCGTGATCAGAATGTAGAGAGGAGTTTTGTCAGCCAAGCTGACATCCTCACTATGTATTCCCAAGTTCTTACTGCTTCTTCAGAACAGGAAGCTGTTAGAAAGATGTGCCTCAGACAGAGATAGAAGAAGAGAGTCAAAAAATCCTCCACAGGGGTGGAGTTTTGTGTAGAACTGAGAGGGGGCCTAATGTCACTCATGCTCTGAAGCAAGTCCATCTGAATCCAAATAAACAGTTTTGTTCAGACTTAACAGTGCTGTAAAATCAGTGATCTCAACACCAGCACTACATAGTAACGATTGTTTTGTGCCTGACTGATGAGTGGGTTTTGTTTTTGTCGTTTATCTAGCCTGACTGATCTTTGGAAGTGATGTGATGGGGCAAGTGAATAACCCTTACATTGACGTTGCTAGAATGAAATAAATCTCAGGAGTATGACTTAGATGTGCGCAACTCATTTGAGAACTTTTCCTGATGTCTAGCTTACTACAGAAGAACAGGAGGACTTCTTTAAGCCTCCAGTCTTTGGAGTGGTTACTCATGTGCCTGGAACTAAGCACATGCTTGTCCCTGTTAACTGAAGTCTGTGCTCAAGATGAACTCTGTGCTTAACTGTTAAATGGGCCTCTGGTCTTGACTGTGTACTTGATGCCTATGCAGTGGTTTGGCAAAGTCTGCTGTAAGCATGTGATCAGACCCTTGGAAAGCATGACTCTGTGTCAGTTAATGACCCTCAGCCAAACCAGTGATGCTCTGATACTGTATTACTTCATGGTGGTCACAATGATGTTTTCCTTGCAGCATGCCGTTCAATGTG
Organism: Psittacula echo; assembly: GCF_963264785.1. Lineage (NCBI taxonomy): Eukaryota > Metazoa > Chordata > Aves > Psittaciformes > Psittacidae > Psittacula > Psittacula echo. The sequence continues at coordinate 83,421,123 of NC_137738.1, read as the reverse complement.
TGCACTTTGCCTCAGTGGTACTGCTTCGTGTTTAGGTTTTCAGATGTTGGACCTGATGTCTTTCTGTACTGCTGAATGGGTACCATGTCTTTTCAAAGTGACAAAGATTGTATTTTTTATTTTAACTGTCAGCTTGTCTTTTTTCTCTGTGATATCTCACCCAATGCTGCTTTTTAGATGCTGCCTGCATTTCTAAAAAGTTTCACTAAAAATATTTCAGTATGCATCTGTTATCTCCCCCTGCCACCTTGTTTTTTTAAAAAAAGGTCTTCACTACCCCCGAATGATACAAAACCTTTGAACAATTGCCTATTGACTGATAAAGCAAAGTTAAAATAACTGAAGTGAAAATAACTTTGGAGTTCTAACCCTAACTTTGGAGTTCTAACCCTCTTTGGCAGTAGAAGAATGTATGTTTTGTCTCCATTTGTTGGCATGCTGTTGTCCAGTATGGAAAAAAAAATAAATTGAACATCTCTTATATTTTCTTAATTGTTAGCCGCTTGGAAAATTATGGGTCAGGTAAATTGATAACCCTGTAAGTATTATTCAGTCCATGGTTCTACTGTTACCTTTCATTAAACTGCTTTAAATGCATGACGACTCAGGCCGGCTGGTTCCACTGCTGCATTTTTCCATTGTCAAAAGTACAGAAGTTTGAGTCTCATCAGGGCTGCATGGCTTTACTTTGTTCTGCTAAACTGTTTGGATCTCCATGCTCCAAGACTGAATAGCGCAAACTTCATTCATGGAAAATTGAACACTTTGTGTGCAGTTAGGGCATCACTTGCTAGCTCATCAACATTCACTAATTTATCTCTTGCTTTTCACAGCTCCTCATGTTAGATACACCAATGAGACAGTGTGTGTGTGTGTGTGTGTGTGTATTATTATTTTCTATATGGCACTATGTTCTGTGAATGTGTCAAAGCACATAATCTAAGAATTGATACATGCTTTAAAGTGAAGAGTAGAATCGTTTGCTCACAATTTGAGTGCTGTTTTTTAGGGGCTTTGATTCATGAGCTAAAATGTCTGACAAGGTTGTAGCTCCTATCATATCCACAGGCCTGGGAAAGCTGATGCTCTTGTGGAAAAGCTGCGTCTTAAGGGTGCCGTGATTTAAGGGAAACCATCCCAGATTTTGTTTTGTCAAGAGCATGTTGTGCTGTAACTTTGTGCTGTAAATAGCTTGTGAATCAGAAGCCTTGATTGGGGGCTGATTGCTGCTTTCTGCCATTAAAATGTATTTATGATACAAGGGAAGGTGAGTTGGATATAAATGCTCCATTAGTTTTTGTTTGATTTTCTAAGTCATAGTTGCAGCCTTTAAAAAATGGCTGTTTCCTAGGTAAATAGTGCAGGTTAAATCAACTAGATTTTTACTTTGACTAGTAGAAAAGCTTTTGTGTTATTTGTCTGTAATTTCAAACTTGGGTTTGGACTGAACTGTGGATTCTGTAGACAGAAGTGACAGAACACATAAATAATTTCAGCTCAGATTTGAGAACTCCTGACCAAGATGTAGTTGGCTATATTGTGACAGAACCTGCTTACATGTGTTTGACTACAGAAGTCATCTAATGTTTGATCTAAGATCTTTCAGTAGATTTGCTGTCTATAGTTAGGTTTTAAGTCTGCTTAACTTGCAAGCTTCAAAAGGCATTGGGATGTTTTGCCTCTAATACTTGGAGTAAGAGAAGAAACATATTTTCGTTTTCCTTCTCATGGTGAGTTTTGGAACTGGCAAACAAACAGCAGTGCTTTTTGAAGTTGCATATGATAATCAAACAAAGGTAAGTTTCCTTCATGAATAGGAGCAAAGTTACTTGAAGCAGCTTTCAAGTTGCTAAAACTAATAATCTTGGTGTTTATAGGAGTAGTATTGCTATCTGGAGCAAAAAGTGGAATGTTGGTTGGTTTTAGTCAAATGTAGATGGTTTATTTTTCTGAAAACATATACTTCTGATGTAAAATATAGGTATTTCGAGGCTAAAAGTGAATACTCGCATCTTTTACACCAAAAACTAGCTTGGGAAGCAGATGCTTATCTTTGTATTAATTGGTAGAGACAGAGGATATTAGATTAAATTTGCTGGTTCGTATGGGAATCATCTTGAAATTAGATGCTTCTAATAAAACAGGGCATCAAAGATATTACTCATAAAGTCTACTTTTTGTGAACTCTTCATTACTTTGTATGGACTTTATGAATGTTGGGAGTTGATTGGTGTATTAAGCATTTTGCCCTAAAGCCCCATAGCACTTGCTTGTATCTGAAGTTATGACAAGGAACTAGAATTCGTATGTAAAGCATAAAGCTAGAAGAAGTTGAAAGTTAAAGCTAGTATTGTTTGTGAGAGTTGACTACAAAGTGGCACTTGTGTGGTCACTGATCTCTTCCTGGTGTGGAAGGCTCTAAAAGGTAGGCAGTACCTGAACTGTTTGTAAAGGTTTGTCACAGATGTTCAAGAAACTTCACCAATAGACTTGCTTCAGGTCAGACTTATTTTAAGCTAACGCTTGTTTGCAGTCTGTACCTCTGGGTAAAGTGTCTGGCAGGCATTGTCTCTTGAATGCGCTATGACATATTACGTGACCCGTACTGCATGCCTATGTTTATACTGTCGTGCTGCCACAAAACCAGACATTTCTTTCTTTTTTTTTTTTTTCCCTTGTCTTCTCTGATATAGATTGGGGGGTGCTGCAGTCTTAATGTCTTTTCTGTACGTGACAACAGATTATCTCGAATTCCCTCTGAAATTTCACAAGCCACTGAACTTCATGTCCTGGATGTTGCAGGAAATAGGTAAGAGATTTTTGTATTGTCATGCTCCTTTGCTGGATTTACTTAATTCTTTCTGGCCACAAAATAGATTACATCTAAGAATGCTGCAATAAAAAACCAGTTATAACTTTTGTGTTAGTGTTACTGTTGAAAATGTCAAAGTAGTCTTCCTCCTTGGCCCAAAGTAGTATAGTGTGTTGTCATGAGGGCATTTTCTGGATTGCTTTGACCCTGAGGAAAAAGGTAGGATTAAAACAACCTTTGGATTTGTGTGGTTTTGAATTAAAACTGAGAATCTAGGCCATTTGGTAGAGTTTCAGCTGAAACTACCAGCCTTAATGTTAAGGAACACTAATACTGAGTGTCTTGTCTTACAACTACAGTGCAAGTAACAAATAATGCCACTTTGACCTTGTGGCTTCTCATAAATCTTAGATGATATGCTTCACACATCAAAATGCAAAAAAGGAGTAGATTTAAGCATAAACCAGCAAATTAGTTCATTGCTTAGTAGGAAGTTAACAGGAGGGTGGGAAAAAGCAAATAGCATCTCATCTGTGCAATGTAATTGTCTCATAGGCATTTACATATTTCTATTCTGGCAATTGTTTATATATAAGGCTTCAGAGAAGAAGCAGCTGTCTGCCTTCCAGGGTATTTTACGCAGTAGTAAAACCTCAGCATTGTTTTATCTGTTATTCACAGCTACAGAGAAGTATGGTATAAAATTAAGTTGCAGATTCTTTTTGAAAGAAGAGAGTAATTGCAGTTTGGCTACTGCAATGTCTTCTATTAGAGTCATTGATCTCAATCCTGTTTATTCCAACTCAGGGTTATATACTTAGATGGTCACAAAGTTGACTTTTATTACATCTCCTAGAGATTTCTCTGACTCTTTTACTTTTCTTTTTTTGAACTAGGCTAACGTATCTTCCCATCTCACTGACTACCTTAAAGCTGAAGGCTTTGTGGTTGTCTGATAACCAGTCCCAACCTTTGCTGACGTTTCAGACTGACACAGACCCTGAAACAGGAGAGAAGATTTTAACTTGTGTATTACTTCCTCAAATGCCTTCTGAGCCTGGTTGCCAAGGTGAGTGCCTGCAGTCAGTTTTTCATTACATATAGAAGTACAACTTCTTTGTTTACTGAGTTATCTGTTCCATAAAGGTTTGCAAAACATGAGTAAGCTCACATGAGCAAAGTAACAAAGTTTTGATTGAAAGTGAAAATTCAAAGTTCTTTTTAAATGATCATACTAGTTTTCAGAAGGCTTGAAAAACATGTCTGTGAGTATTATTGAAAATACAGTGACACCAGCTACAATAAATAAAATACAGACCTGGAAGAAGAACACGTAATCATAGTATTCTGCGGCTTGCCAGTGGGCCAAATAGTGTTGTCCATGTTTATGTATATTGATTATACATCTTAAATACATAGATATGTAGTGAAAATTGATGGCTTTCCAACTACAGTCTCTTTACTAGCTATGCAATTATTTTTGTAGTAATAATCATAGTTTCATAAAATGATTTGGGTTGGAAGGGACTTTAAAGATCATTTAGTTCCAACCCCCCTGACATAGACAGGGACACCTTCCATTAGATCAGGTTGCTCAAAGCTGCATCTAGCCTGGCCTTGAACACACTAAGTAAGAGACATTTTACTTTTTAGAAAACCAGTTTTCTTTCAAGCAAAGATTTTTTACAGTAACTTTGTTATAGTCTTCAACAAGTGTAAAATAGCGGTATAAGTTGCTTTTACCTTTTGTGCTAAAACTTGCCTCTCTCAGATGGAACCATAGACTCTTTTTCACTGTTGGCTGGGTTGCTGCTTCAATAACTTGTAGATGTTTTTTGTCCTTAAGCTTTTATAGCTGTGTATGAACATTCAAGGGGATTCATGTGTGCTAATATTTAAACTTTGGCTGTAACCACTGGAGAGTAATTTATCCCATCCGAGAATAGCCTTAAAAGAAATCATGTGGATTCTTCTGCACTGAGTACAAAGGGAGCCTGAGGAGAAAAGCGCAGCTGTAGAGATCTGTATTATAGGTGCCCAAGCTTACCTAGATTAATTCTACTCTTCCAGTACTATGCATCTGGAGCAAATAGAAACCAGTAAAGCAGTAGAATTGTAGAAATGGCTGGTTTGTGTCCACTTCTGGATTTTAAGAATACAAATTGCATTAAAAAACAAATTAACCCCTTTAGATTTAGAGATTAATCTAGTTCAAGAAGAGTAACTGCGGTAGACTGACTTTCTCTAAAGGCCTCACTACTAGAAATTAGATTTCCTGCTCTCCAGATGAATCTCATGGCTTCAAGGGTAAAAGGCTTGGAATTAAGACTGTAGAATGTGTATGCCTCGCAATTCTAAAAGGATTAGATCAGTAAAAGCAATCATCCACTTGAAGAGTTGGCTAATGTCAGATGGCAGCCGTGATGCAGAAAAAGGCATATATAATGCCAAGTATATTAAATTATATAATCAGTACTCTAAAACTACTACAAACCTGGAACAGCCCAAGTACAGAAATTTCTCATTTATACAAAAACTATTTATTGTGTGTATTTGATAACAGAAAATCAATGCAAGTTCTGTTTTATGTGGAAAAAAAAAATACAAATAGGCAATTGTAAATCTCAGATGAGTGATTGGTTGGATATTGCAGTTATTAAAAATATAGCATGTTGATGTTTCGGACTTGCTGTGAATCTTTAGTTACATTTTACTGTTCTGACAGATAACCTACCACGATGTGGTGCACTGGAGAGTTTGGTAAATGAAATGTCAGATGAAACATGGAATGAGCGGGCAGTGAATAGAGTCAGTGCAATTCGCTTTTTAGAAGATGAAAAAGACGAAGAGGACAATGAAATGGTATGTTTTCCACATCTTTGGATACCTGCAGACATTGTGACTGTAATGCAAAGTTGTAAAAGTATCTGAGCTCTCATGCCATATTTCAGCTGTGACTGCATGGTTTTGCGGATGTTTGTAGCAGATGTTGACTACCAAACTTTTCGTATTGACTTAAAATGCTTTTTTTCTTGTTCTTTTTAAATTTTTTTTCCTGTCTGCTTTGAATATAACTTTTGTGTTCTGATGCAGGACAGTCTTTGTTTTGCTTTGTTTTCCTGTGTGTGCTCAGGATGTTTTCTTTCCAGAAACAAGATAGGATCTTTCTTTGCATCTGTGAAGCTTTACTGCCTGAAAGTATATAGGGTTTAATTTAGGATTCCAGCACTCTGGCATGTGTCTCCATTAATTTTTCCATTGTTTGTCTCTATAATTTCTATTTACAATCTCATACTTTCTCTTTATTTCTTCTTCTTTTTTTTATCTCCTCCATCATTTGCATTGAAACAACCATAGTGTCCATAAACAGCAAGAACACTGCTCATTAGTATCCCACTTAAACAAAGGATGTGGGAACATCTGTCACTGTACTTATAAGACCTCTCTGTTATATTGGGCTCTGCATGTCCTGAAGATCAAAATGCTTTACTAACTTTCAATAACAATTAAAACTCTTTATAAAGGTTAAAACTGCTTCTGTCAGATAGATTTTCAGTGAGCTTCTCTAATGCTCTAAAAACTTGCTTGTGATCCTTGCTAGAGCTCAGCTTGAGATACTTCATGCTACTATGTGGGTTGTAGCACACTAGAAGCATGGTCTTACATTAAAAAGTGACTATAAAAATTCTTAGTTTGTAGGGAAACAAACATTTAAGTTTTCAAGTAAGGTGGTTGCAGAAACTAAATGTTTGTGGCAAGCATTGTTCGTAGACTGTTAAGGGACTTCAGAATGAGGCTTCTTAACAACTATGACAATTTGAGAATGTGCACAGAGTAACGAGGGCTCAGGTGTTAATAATAACTGCTTTAAGTCATGGTGTTACAGCCTGATTTCAGGCAAGAACCTTTTTAGGGGAAAAAGAAGTCTATGATCCTACTGGGGAGGAGGAATGGCCGATTTCCAAAGTATTCTTGACCAATACATTCATGGGTCACCAGTTCTGCTGTAATATGCACAGTTTAGATTAATTAACTGAAAAGTTAATTGCATGTATATATGTATTATACTAATACATACTTGTGCAATTATTCTTGGTGTTCTGTTGGTCTCTAATCTGGATGCTAACTTGGGTTTTCATAAATTTTGTTTTCCTTGTAAAGGCTTCAGCACAATGATGTTAGATGTTCTTGTGTCTAAGATTGGAGAGAAATGCCCCATGTTCTTCCTTTCAAGATATTTGTTTTCAATTGACAAGAGAACCAAATTGTGTGGTGGGGCTGGAAGGCATACAGAGCTCCACACAAACGTGTATTTGACACTGTAAAGAGATCTTGTGGGATTCTTTGAAAACCAGCTGAATGGTTTTTGATTGAAATGTGATCTTACATCACTTGGATGGGTTTTGGGGGAAAAGATAAATAAAAATCCCAACTATATTTATGAAAGAATCTTCACTTCATAACTTGTAATTGTAGTTCACTCGAGTGGCTTTCAGATTAGTAGGTCAAGAGAGGAAAAAAATTGTTGTAGACAGTTCTGAAACCCTCTTTCGCTGTCTTCGTAAACAAGCAGCTACAAAAATAATGTTCAGCAGAGAGCATGGTAGTTTGAAAAAGAAAAGGGGGGAAAAAAGAGAAAAAAAATCGATACCTAGTATTTGCTACATGAATGCTAAAGCCTTGAAAGTGTATGTTGTTTTTCAAAGAGACGAAGGCAAAACCACTTATTGCGCTGTTTATTTTTAGAGAACACTTCTAAGGCGAGCCACTCCACACCCTGGAGAATTAAAGAACATGAAAAAGACAGTGGAAAATTTACGGAATGATATGAATGCTGCTAAAGGACTGGATTCAAACAAAAACGAGGTCAATAATGCCATTGACAGAGTGACCACTTCTGTGTAGAGTTTCATCTCCAGGTTTTACCTCCTGTGTCTTCCCCTGCTGTTGAAATGTTCCTGTCGCCTTCTGGGACCTCACTGAGCCCCTTTTTGTTTTTAACCAGAATCTGATTCATCGTCTCCATATACGTGAAAAGTGCTGCCCTCTGGAAGAAAGTGCCTTATTTCATCCAGGCAGTGAACCAATAATTTCCAAATCAATATTGTAATTTTAATAGTGCTAGGCTTTTTAAAGTATAATACACTATTGTATGCAGAATACAATATTTTTGTCTTAAACACAGGAGAAATAGTGCTTTTCTTTTCCAGAGTGCTGGGATATCTTTTTTCCAGTGGCTGGATGTGCTGGTGAGAAATATAGTTTTGTGGAAAATTTATACACTTTTTTATTTTTTTTGGCAGCTCAGATGGTGTAAATTTTAAATTTTTGTATAGGACTTTCATAACAAGATGATGTATTTCATTTTTAAGAGAAAATTTATCTTGAGCGGTACATATTTTAGTATTTGTGGAAGAGAAGTTTCACGGACAACTGTATTCATTCATGTGGACCACCCATTGTGCCTTATTGTGTCTGGTATGTCATATTAGTCTCAAATACAGCAATTCTCAAGGAAAGTGAGTAGATTTAAAGTTGGTCTTCTGTTTTAGATATGTTTTTCAGACTGTAATTTGTTGGGATTTTTGCAGCAGAGAACTTTTGTTTATATCATGGGATTTTAGGTTGTGAAGCACAAATGTTAGCTTTGTTGTAAGCAGAATTGAGATTAAAATGACCAAACTGCTATTGTTTATTACATAATGCACTCACACTTTAACTTAGTTGTAATAAAACATCATGTTTTGGATGCTGTGTTGCATTGCAGTCACTAGAAATTCATGCTTCCCTTGTTATTTTTTTTCAACGTGCCATCTGTAAAATAACTTGAAAAACAGCACAATAGACTTTCAGAAGCACAGTATGAAACTAGTTTTATGTATTACACAAGAAAGCATGATTCTTTAAAGTGCTTTGGTGGTTTTATATAGATATATAAAACCATAATAAAAAAAATCTTCAAAAGCTTCAATAGATTATTGTATCATTAAGTAGCAATTAAAGAATGTATGAATTAATACTGGAATTATGATCATTGTTACTGTGTTGCACTTCCAGTGGTCCAATTCTGATTTCAAGGTCTTATTAAAACTGTGGGTTCTGGTTTGTTTATAAAAGTAAGTATTAACTGAGTTGAATTTGGTAAATAACAATTTTGCAAAGGGCTGATAAAAATTGATTTTGATGTCTCTGTGTTCTGTATGTACCATGAGCTAACAAAGACCACTGACTTGTTCAGACTTGAGCAGCCTGGGGTCAGAGCAAAGATTTGACGTATTTGGTGTGAACTAATGCAATGAACCCAAATTTCAACCTGACACTTCATGTATGGCAAAGCACATCTCTTGTTCTGCTGACCATTTTTTCCAGTAAGCATTGGTTATATGACAGTTTCTGGGAGACGATAGGAAATGAGATCAGGGAAGTCATAGTAACTTCTGTGTTTAATAACTGAAATATTTGATAATTTTTATAATTTAACTTTATAAACTTTGATTTGAAGCTTTTACCAAAGGCACTTTCTTTATGATATTGAGCAAGTAGGTGTTGCAAGCCATCTGCAAATACTCAACTCTAAAATACTTTATCATTCTTCCTATCCCAAAGATTCAAGGCATTGTCTCTTTGCAGGAGGTGCTGCAGGTTGATAGATTAGTTGAAAGGTAGTGGAGTTTCATTCCTCCCAAGGCAGAGTTCTCACAGTCGTTCTTGGTAAGCTAGTGTTAAAATAGAAAGAAAATTATGTTTTGGTATGGCTGACTCCAACCTTGGGTAGATTTTATTTTTGAAGTACTTACTGGAATTGACAAAGCAAAAGTTTAAAAATGTAGGAAACTTTGTACCCAGAGTCCAAGTAAACATTGGCAAACCCATTTGAGATGAAAATGAGTTCCTAAAAAAGACAGACCAAAGCCAAAGGCAGCAAGGCTCTGTGATGCCAGGTTTTTATTTGGAGACTGTGGTTTGTTTTGCTTTTAGCATCTGCTGCAGATATAAATGGGACAGCTCCATCAGCACAATGAAATGAATGTGTAAAGCCTGGATTTGGGCCTTGCCTAGTATGCCACCAGATGAAAATAATTAACTGCGCATGTGCACCTAATCTTTCCTGGTAAGGTCAAAACACGAAGTAAATCTTGTTACAGCTCTGTGGTAGGTGCTTTGTCAGTAGGCAGTTATTTCTTCTATATTCCATCAGGCCTGTGGAGACTGCGCTGCAGCCCAAAAAGCCCCAAACCTAGCCAGAAGACAGGCACTACTTGCTGTATTGGCTTTGACATGAAGTCAGCAGTCTGTCTGTTTTTGTTTTCTTTTTTTTTTTTTTACTTTATACATTTCCCCCTCCCCTTTTTTTTCTTTTTCTCCTTTTTTTCCTTGTAAATAGTAGAAGGAATGCTTGGTTTTGCTTCTCTGGCTGCCGAGAAATGGGTGATCCAGGCTTATTGCCTTTGTCTGGGACAGTTTCACATTCCTCCTACCTAGGGTGGCTGGTATTGTCTCTGTGTTGTTATCAGCCAAAGGCAGGTGGTTTGAATTGCTTTTTGAAGGTGTTTGCCTCCATTCATTTGTAAAAGAAAATAAATTGAGCTCAGACAAGAAGCCAACAGTTGCTTGATGGGGGGTTAGAGAAGCTGAAGTCCATCATAGAATCACTTAGATTGGAAAAGATCTTTGAGACCATTAAGTGCAACTATTATCCCAGGACTGCCAAGACCACCACTAAACCATATCACTGAGGGCCTCATCTACATGGTTTTTGAACACTTCCAGGGTTGGTGGTCCCACCACTTTCCTAGGTAGCCTGTTCCTGGTGCAGCGTTCACAGCCTTATAGGCCTCAGCATTGCTAAGTTCTTCTGCATATTTGGATATAATACTACATCATCGGACCATCCTTGCTGCTATCCCAAAAGGAGTTATTGATGGCCCTTGCTTTTGACTACCATCTGTATTCACTTGCTGAATCTGTGTAATGAAAGCCTGGATTGTCGTCATGGGTTTTTTTTCAGTGAGTATCTGGGTGATCTGAAAAAGAAGGTGTGTTTTCCAGTTTTCTACAGGAGCACCGTGTGGTGCTGTATCTTGTTAATCTCTTCTGTTTATGCTTTTTGAGTGAGGCAATTTGAGATTCTGTTCTGCTGCAGGTAGCTCAGCAGTATATACAATCCAGTGTAGGGTGTTCTGGGTTTGACAATAAGTGCGTTTTTCCAGGCTGGTAAAAGCTTCAGGTATGACAACAACTGCTGGTAGTGTGGAATAATAGCACTTGAACTGTCATTTGTTTTCAGGGCTGAAAGTGACAAGTGGCTACCTTTTTTCTCCCCCAGATCCTAAATGGTTGATTCACAGCAGCTTTATCATGAAAGAGTGACTTTTATGTCATTCCACACAGTAGCCTGGACCCCATCAGTCTGTCTGATCTCTTGAATGCTCCATATGTGTGCCATTTTATAAAGTGGTTTTGGGTACACTTGTCCTCGAAACAGTGTCAGTAGAGTTACAGCCAGTTTAAACTGTATTCTATATCCAGAAAAAAAGCTGCTGATGTTTGTTATGCTGAAGCAGTGTTTGTCCTTGAAAGCTTGTATGATGAGCCCTCCCTTGCCAGGCTCTAACTTATTTCTCTTGCTGATGCTTTGAGGGGCCTGGGTAGTAAATATAATTTGTATGCATAACTTCTTCTTTCTCTCTCTACAAACATCTATTTTTTCAGTTGCTCTCTAAGTCCTTTGGGAGGTGAGTTTAATGCAAGGGAAGGAACACTACAAAATTTGCACGCTGCTTTATTAAACAGGTAACCAGGGAAAACCAATTAAATGCACTCCACCATAGTTGTGGAGTGGATTTAATATTAACCTGTCAGTTACTGCATGTGAATTCTCTTTATTGAAAGTCATGATTCCATAGTCTTACAAGAACAGAAAGAACTCTCAACCAAACAACGTTTTCTTGCTACCATTGTTAGTGTAGTTAGTGTAGCCACAGATTTTTCCATCCCCTCTGTGTCGCTCCAGGCTTTTCACACAGCTTCCATATAATTTATGTGTAAAGATTATTTTTCTGGCTTACATTCCATATTTTTGATAATCAGTGTATTGTGGGAAAGCACATACTGGAAACTTGCATACTGCTGTCCTTTCCAGCAAATTTGTGTCCAGGACAAGCTGATCAGCCTGCTTCTTGTCTAATATTGATGGCTTTACTAGTCCTGGGTAAACTGGTTTTAGCTGCTTAGCTACTTAACAGGTTTCACTACTTGCTGCTTTTGAATGAATGGATTCAGCTTTTGAGAGGAGAGCAGTGACACTGAGAATTTACTTCTTTTAAAGTGTATTCTCTAGTATATCAGTTGGTCCCATTCTGGTTCACTGTAATGTCTACCTCCCACTGAGACTCCAGCACGCTAGTTGTCAGAAATGTCTAGACCTTTTGTTAATGGAGAATTCATTGCTGTTCTTTACCTTGACTCCCAAAAATAAAACTACTTTAGGTATTCAATTGACTTAATAAGAGTGCTTCCCATCTTCAGTTTCCATCAAACACACGAATCTGTTTCTGTGCTTAGGTTGCTGTCAGAGAAGATGATAAAAGCTGACTGGTCTTGGCTGTCAATAAATGTTCTGGGTGTTCCCTTCCTCCTGAAACAATTGTGCCTTCCTCTTTCATTCTGAAGTCAGGAATGTAATCAGGATTCAACCGCCTTAATGAAAAATGTGTGATTTCTCGAAGTGGAAAAGCAGGTAGCTGGTTTAAGGAGAGCTCTGTGGGCTGTTTGGCAGGAGCTGTCTTGCCTCCTTTTCTGGTGGATGTTGAAGACACCATGTGTTTTATTGTCTCTTCTATGGTTCTTGTGGCAACAGGGTGGCCAGTCGTAGGTTCTGCCACAGCAGAGGGATTTGAGGAGTTCAGTGTGTGTGGCGGGACCGTGCGTTGTACTAACTTCAGTAACAAGGGTTTGTGGCTGTCTAGTTTTGAATTTGTAGCTTCTTCAGCGTGGGCCTCTTAACACTGATGTTGTTAGTCTGTGACATATTAGGAAGTAGTTTATAGAGAAGTCATCTCCCAGAAAGTACAGCATCGGTATTGTCTGTGGGGAAACTGTGGCTCCTCAGTGATGTTTCAAATCTTCCTGGTGTTAATACCAGGAAGCTGACGCCTGATGTCCAGTAGCCTTTGATGTTTTTTGACTGTGCTCAGCTGCTTCTGGAGAATGTTGTCTTGACTGAAATCTCTAGATGTGCATCTGGAGGCATTGTAACTGCCTCAAATGTTAGCAATGCTCACTTCAAGGGCCACACACAAAAAGCAACACTCACTGTGGTACGCAGATACAGACTGTGGTAGCTTTCCTCAAGATCCACAGGTGTGCACACACAGCTTGCAAATACCGCCAAAGCATCAGCAGCTTGAATTTCAGTTTGTAACTGTCTGCAGAATACTGCGGAGACAGGACTTGACTGGAAGAGTTAGGTTTATGTTGAACTGAAACTCTCTTCTTTTGGTCCTAAAGCAAACTTGAGCAAATTATGGGACTGTGCCATTGATACAAGCAGTTTAATTCTCTGACCTCTCCCAATAACTTGCTAGTTTTACCTAAATAGATGGGCTGCATTAAACCATTTTGAAGTAGCTGATAGGAAATACAATTGTCCTGTGTTTCTGGAAAACAGAGCATTACATGATTATAAACATGACTTGAATTTCTTTATAGTTTGTTGATGACATCATGGACTTCCAGTAAACAAAACCAAAACAAAATCTAAAATAACCAACAAAAAGAGTGACTTTGAATATTGCTGATGATTTCTTTCCGCTCAAAAGTGGAGAAAACTGCAAGTCTGAAGAGCATTTGTATAATGGATGCTTTTGGGATAACCTACAGCATGTTTTTTTAAATGTTATCTTCAGGATATTAAAAACTCTTATCTGGCTAGTTAATACTTGAACATCTAAATTTAAAATTGTCATGTATTTACTGCTAGCAAAGTTTCCTTGTGGAAGGTTTGTTTCAACAGTCTGTTCAGGCAATTTTTGTGTTGCTTCTCTACAACAAAAGCATATTCAAGGCTGCCTTTGTTGCAGCAGCATTTTGTTTAGCTTTCATTCTCATTTCATGTGAATCACACAAAGTTCTTTAAGGAACAGCCTTTTGTTCTTTAGGAAGGGAATGAGTCTGAAATAGTTTTCAATTAGTAGAATTGTGTTATGTATATTTTTACTTAAAAGAGTGTTTATGTTCTAGGAAATACATCTTTAATGATGTTTTCTTAACCATATTTACTAATGAAGCTATTTAAGCTTTTTTTTTTTTTTTTTTTTTTTTTTAACAAAAGTAGGTGAGAATGTGAATTTGGGGTTTTAAGTTGAATTACTAGTAGCAGGTGTATTACCATCAAAATATTCTAGGTAACTGAAAGCTCTGGTTTCTACTTGCTGATGGTGACTAGGTTGTTGCTGTAAGCACGGTGCTTCATTGTCATGGTATGATTTCAGTATGGTACTTCAGAAATGTGGGTGGCTTTCACGTCTTGGCTTTTATTGTCAGGGTGGTTTGGATTCTTTTTCATCTGGTAGAATGATTTAGGGTGATATACAGCATTTGTATGCCTTTATTGCCTGGGGAAATTCATTCTCTACAGGATTTATTAATGAGATCGGAATAGAGAAGAATTTGTCCTTTTAACATACAGGAGCATGATACAGAGGAGTATTTACATTCTGAAGAGATTGCCTTTGAAAACATGACAAACACATTGAAAGAAGGCAAAAAAGGAGTCCACCTGATTTGCTGCTGAAATATTGAAGAAAGATGATCTGCCCAACCTGTTGGTATCATTACTAATGAAGGGGGACGAAAAATGTATTTCCATGGAACATAACAACTGCTAAGCACAATAAATAGTTTTCCCCTTCAAGCACTTCTGCACTTACAAAATAGCAGTGTTACACAGTCCAAATACCCATGAAACTTAAAGTTCTAAATAATGAATTTGCCTTCTTCCTATGTTTTATTATAAATATTTTAAGATTGTAAATCTTCGTGCTTCACTCTGTGTTTGCTACTGATGACTTAGAACATTGACCTTTTTGATCTTTTTGGGTCTTAGCTTCCCCATGTGTAAAACACAAGGAGAAACTTCCTGTCTTACCTGGGTAATAAGAAAATCAATTATCTGTGGAATTCTGTAAAGAGAAATTATTTTTCTCTTTTAATATTAGGATATTTGCCTGTAGCCTATTTTGTCTCAAAGCATGGTCCTATGGTATGTAATGTAATGAGAACGAGCTAATAAATTACTTGAGTTTTGTTAGTTTTATTTTTGGAGTACAAATCTACTATCTGTTAGCTGAACTATAGCAATTTCCACCTTGAGTGGTGATGGCAGCTTATTGACCATCTAACACAATTTTCATTAGTACATCAGAGCAAGGAGTTATTTTTGGAAGGGAAAACAAAACCAGTTAAAAAAATCAGATTGAGTGGTTGCTTTACATTAAAGCAAAGCAAACAGAGCTGTACCTTCCATCTCTTTCTTACAGCAAACCCTGCATGTGACTGGCCTCACTAAGAACTTGCAGCATTGTGTAGCATTTCTTAGCTTTGTCCAAAAGGGTGAGAAGAGCCAGGTATGGTAACACCCTGTCAGTAGGTCTAGCAACAACATCCCTGGCATTCTCTGTTGCTCACCTTTTATTGTTACTGAAGTCTGGATTAAAAGTCCACTATCTTCTTATTTCCATCCACGCCCCCCTCCCCCTTTCATCAAAAAGGATCAAGAAATTATTGAAGATTGAGATTTGTTTTCAAAGTAATTAGTCTTTGCTCACAGCAGCAGTGTTCATTGGCTTTGTTTCTCCATTTTATTACTTGAAATCATAATCCATGGGGTGTTTTACTTAAAACAAGTATATGCAAATATAAAGGCATTTCTGGATGTTCCGCTCAATCTTTTGCCTTTGATCTAATCAAATGTCTTTCCAAAAATATAATGCCATCCATGGTACTGCATAGACCTAGTGAAAATGTGAACAGCTCTTCCCAGAATTGTCATTTTGTTCCTGTTTTACTTTAAAGTTCTGTACATCAAGAATATTGAAGACTAAAATCTCTTAGGTTAAAGAAGGTAGGACGTGTGAATCAAATGCTGAATTTCCCTTATAGCTGTTTGTCAGCATGAGGAAAAGCATCCTCTGCAGGAGAAGGCAGGCAGGCAGCAGGAGTGCCCTTCAGCTCTGTATTACCAGCTCAGCTGTGTGGGGCATAGGGAAGTAAAATCTACTGGACAGTCTGGACATTAAAATCTACAGACAGTAAAAACTGATGGACATCAGCTTGCCCCTTGTTTATACAGGAGGCTACCGCAGCAATTGAATGTATGCTTAAGATGGTGAAATGATTGTTGGCATAAGCTTATTTTGAAATCTGTACCTGTTACCTTGAGAAAACAGCCTTTTACAGGTCTTGCAGAATTTGGTAGGCTGAGTTTGAGAAGCTGTTGTTTAGGATTAGGGATTGGGGTCAAACAAGGATAAGACATTCCATCAGAAGTTGAATGCTCCACTGTACCTGTGGAGTACAGTGTTTACTTTTCGAGTGAAATTGCTTTATGACTTCCTAATGAGCTTAAAAGTTGACAAGGATTTAAACTGCCTCTGGAAGTACTCTGAATGCTAGGAGATGTCACATTAGCTATTCTGAAATAACACAGACCAAAACAATAACAAACAATTTCAACCAGTATGTTATTTACCTATCTGATTAGAATTACCATCCACCTAGTTAATATTCACAGGAAACAAAGCTTCTATTTAAGGATTCCTTATATTCAAGTCAAGCATAAAGAAATACCAGGAGGTATCCTGCCTTGTGTTCAAATTTATCAGGAGCAATGGGAGCTACTACCATGATCATTGATGTTCAATTGATGAACTAAGTTGACAGTCAGCTTGAGTGTCCTGAGCAATGTGGTTTAGAATAACCAGAAATACCAGCTATTTATCAGCAAACAGTGGTATCTCCAAATGTCAGTGCAGTTCAAAATGCTGTTTAACAGCAAATTTCCTATAGAGGCCAATCATGCCTTCTGTGTGCAATGCAAATAATCCTTTGTTGGGGCCATAATCTTTTCAGGACTCACAGAAAGATCTGTTATTTTTTCCAATGAGACTGAGATATTGTCCTTGACTATGTCCTAATCTTTTCAGCTATCCTAAAACCAAAAGCAAGTGAAAAATCCCAAGGAGAGCTCTTTCAGTGCTGAAGGTGAATCAGTATGTCCAGCTTTGACAGCCTTGTCATATCTCCTTTACACGGAATCACAGAGTGGTTGGGTTTGGGAGGGTGCGCTGGAGATCAACCACCTGCTAAAGCAGGGTCATGCATGGGATCATGTTCAGGCAGATTTTGAGTATCTAAAGAGAAGGAGACTCCATAACCTTTCTGGGCAGCCTGTTCCAACCCTCAAAGTAAAGAAGTTCCTCTTCGTATTCAGGTGGAACTTCCTGTGTTCCAGTTTGTGCATGTTGCCTCTCATCCTGTCATGGGGCACCACTGAAAAAAATCTGGCCCAATCTTCTTGACACCTGTCCTTAAGATACTTGTGTTCATTGATAAGATCCCCTCTCAGTCGCTTCTTCCCCAGGCTAAACAGACACAGCTCTCGCACCCTTTCCTCATAACAGACATGCTCTCCACCCCTAATCATGTTTGCAGCCCTCTGCTGGGCCCTCTCCAGTAGCTCCTTGTCTTTCTGGAGCCAAGAAACCCAGAACTGGATACACTGCTCCAGGTGCAGCCTCACCAGGGCAAAGTAGGGGGGAAGAAACACCTCCATTGTCCATACCCTTTCTCAGGCATCCCAGGATACCACTGGCTGCCTTGGCCACAAGGACACATTGCTGAATCATGGTTTACTTGTTCTCCACCAGGACCCCGAGGTCCTTCCCTGCAGAGCTTCTTTCCAGCAGATCAACCCCTAACTTGTACTGGTGCATGGGGTTATTCCTCTCCAGGGGCAGGACCCTGCACTTGCCTTTGTTGAACTTCATGAGATAACTCTCTGCCCAACTCTCTAGCCTGTCCAGGTATTGCTAAATGACATCACAGACTTCTGGTATATTAGCCAGCCCTCCCAGTTATGTACCATCAGCGAGCTTGCTGAGGATACACTCTGTCCCTTCATTCAGGTCATTGATGACTAGGTTGAACAAGACTGGACCTGAGGCTGACCCCTGAGGAGCACTGTTAGCTATAGGCCTCCAACTATAGCCTGTGCCTCTGACTGCAACCCTCTGAGCTCTGCCATTCAGCCAGTTCTCAATCCACCTCACTGTCCACTCCCCTAACCTGAGCTTACCTATGAGGATGTTATGTAAGACAGTGTCAAAAGCCTTGCTGAAGTCAAGCTAAACAACATCCACTGCTCTCCTCTCATCTACCCAGCTAGTTGTTCCATCGTAGAAGGCTATCAGGTTGGTTAAACATGATTTCCCCTTGGTGAATCCATGCTTCTCATAACTTTCTTTTCCATTTTGTTCCGTCACCTTTCCACGGGTGGAGGTGAAGGTGACTGGCCTGCAGTTTCCTGAGTTCTTCTTGCCCTTTATGAGGATTGCAGTGACACTCTTCAGTCTTTAGGCACGTCTTCTGTTCTCCATGACCTTTCAAAGATGACGGAAGGTGGCTTAGCATCTGCCTGCTCCCTCAGCACTAGTGGGTGCATCCCACTAGGGCCCATGGATCTGTGGGTGTCAGGTTTGCCTAAATGATCTCCAATCCTCCTTGACCAAGAGTGTCTTCCTCTCTGCAGACTTTCTCTCTTGCCTTCAGGTTCTGGGATGCTTGAGGGCTGGCTTTAGCAGTAGAGACTGAAGCAAAGAAGGCATAGTAACTCTACGTGCTCTGTATTCTCCATCACCAGGTCACCCTCATCATTCAGCAGTGGGCCCACATTTTCCCTTATCTTCCTTTTACTACTGATGTATTTGAAGAAGCCCTTCTTCTTGTCCTTGACATCCTTTGCCAGATTTAATTTCAAATGGACCTTACCCTTAACAGTGTTCCTATGTTTTCTTTCTCAACCTTAGATCTAATAGAGATGGTGACATCAAGGTGCTGATAACAGCAAGAAATCTCTGTGTGTGTGAACATAACTGTTCTGCATTAAGGGGGAAAATGGGAGCAAAACAAGTGTTAAATTTGAATTAAATATCTGTTTAAACGATGTGAAAGTCACTGTGTGCTGCTGATTGCCCCACCATAAGCTTGTTGATATTTTATTTTTCATTAGCTTATGTTCTCCATCATTCTGCCACATTGGAGCATATGCATTAATGTACCTATTTATATGGCATTAGGCTTTTGTCTGCCACTGGATTTGTATCAGCATGAGAAAATTTAAAGGCAAGATTAAAATAAAGCTTAGAAGAAATGTAAAAGCTACTTTAAAAAAATTATTTCTGAAGTTCGGCGAAATTGAGGTATATGGGCAGCCTTGACACAACTTGTCATGTATGAACTCTCTGTATGAAGAAGAGAGGTGGAGTTTTTTGGATGTAAGTAAGTAATGGACATTCTGGGAAAGCTTTGAAAAGCAGCAAACCTGAAAAGATCAATTTAGTATTGTACTTTCTATTGGGACTATTTAAAAAGTACTACAATTTATTTAATGAATAATGAAAACGGGGGTGACTTAATAGGGTTTTTTTGACTCAGGTTGTGAGATGAGATGATCGCAAAAGGTCTAAGTACTCTTGTTTCTTTTCTTAATAATAGAGAGTATGACATTATTGAAGATTGTTGTTGGTCATTAATTCTTTTTTATGATGCTGAAGGTGGGCTTGGTTCCACACTGGTGTAAGTCCCTGAAGGCTTCCACTGATTTAGCAGCCTTCACTTGCTCTTTGTATCACCAGTAATGCCAATTGTCAAAGTGTCTCTCCAGGACTGCAGGTACCTCTCAAGGCAAAAAGGGGAAACCCAGTGACTTACAAGACACTAAAATACCTTGCAGAACTTGGCAGACAATTTCTGCACATACTTCAACCACTTTCTTAAATCTATTCATTGCCCTTTCTTTTTTTGTTTGTTTCTTTTTTGTTATCTTCCTCTCAGGACTCTATTAAGTGGCTTCCAAAGTCTCCTAAACTGTATGGTGGCCACAACTGGAGCTCTCAGGGCTCTCGCTGGTCCTCGTTGAAAGGAAAGGAAAGTTTTCACGGTGGAAACCTGTACAAATTCAGCTCTGCTAATGGAAAATGGAGGGAAGGAAGGATCAGCCCTGAGCAAGAAGCGGAGGAACTGGAGGATCCTGATGATGTAGGTAGTCTCCTTGAAGTCAGGAGGGACAATGTTGTGTGCCAGTCCGGAAGCCACAATCTTCTTGTAGAGCTATGCTGCCGAGCACTTCGGGTTAGCAGGAGGCTGCACGGCCTGTGCTTTCACATCCTTTCTTGTGCAGAGGGTACAGAATCATGTTCAGTATTTTATTCCCTTACTTTGCTTGCAATTAAACAATCCATCCCATCCCCAAGTGCACAGTGCAGCTTACTCATTGAGTAACTTGAGCAATGATACAGTTTTTATTTAACTCCTACTTATATCCCCTGCTACCATCTTGTTCAGGTAAGCAGATTGATAGCAGTGTTTGAAGTTGTGTTTCCCAAGGACTGGATGGTAGAAAAGTGAGGTTGCAGTGTTACTCCACTGCATGATTAATTTTGAGTAGTGCTCTTCCAGGATGTTGACATCTCGGAAACCCTGGATGCTGTGGTTCCTCTAGCCAGTGCTCGTTTTCTGTCAGCTGGGTGTAAGCTTGGCTGTCTTCTTGGTCATAGCCTGAGAAAAGGAGGCTGTGATTGCACTCTTGCCACCTTTCCCTTCCAGGGCCTTGCTCACCAGATGTTTGCTAAGAGTTGAGGGAGAAACTTGGGCTCTTGCTCCTCTGCCAGGATCTCTTCTCCCTTCCTAGCCCCAGACTGCTGCTGGTGTGCCCACTCTCCAGCCTCCGCTCCCAGCTCTTTCTCCTGGCCTTCCCCCTTGGCACCCTAGCACTGCTGATGAGTCGGGGTTATTTATTCTGGTGACAGTAAAGAGGCATCTCTCTCAAGAGAAGAAAGATAATGAATGTTTTATGTGAGTTAAAGCTAAACAAATTCCCTTTTAAATGAAAATAGGAAGCAATCATGCCTTGGTTGCTCTCCATGGGGTTGGCGGTGCTTCTTTCATCCCAACAAAAAGAGATTGTGGGAAAGCTCTGGTATCAATTGAAAAATTAAGTGTGCCGTGGGGCTTCTGTTCCTGGTAATGCCACTGCTTTTTATTTCTGATGTTAAACTTCCAAGCATAGGAAGATATGTGGGTTTTTTTGAAAGGTATTGACCTTTGTTTGCTGCATCATTTTACTGCCAATAAAAGATATGATTATAGTTAACATGAAGATCTAATTTAACTTCACCCATCAAATTAAGCAGAAAAAATCAGCTAAATATAAATAAAGCATCCATAAAATCTGATCAGCATTTGGACTTCATGGCTTAATTTCACTTAGCCAAGATAACAGATAACTGGAAAATTATGTTTTGCAGTCAAGCTTGTCTGAAGTTTTGATTGTTTGGGGGATGTGTTTTAATCTTGTATTTCTCTTTTCAAGTGCTTGTGGTGATATTGTCAATTCCTCACTGCATCTCAGGTTAGGTCCAGCCTAGAGCCAGGGTTCAAAGAAGGCTTCAGGATGCCTTACCTTTGAGGCTCCACTTCCAGTGGATCCCTAAATCACTAAGTTTGCAGGTCTTCACTCAACTGCCATTTGCAGCTAAATAAAGTCAATCCAATTACTTAAACAAAATCTTTTCTTAGTGATGTAAATGCAAAGTAGGGTCTTCCCTTCCATCCCACACCTGTGATCCCAGAAATAGAATGTGAACCTTAAGAAACTGCAAAAAATGTTTTACTTTCTTCATGGAAAGCCCTTTCCTTTGCTTTAGGTGTGTGGTTCCTTGCCCTTGGACAGCAGATTCAGTGCTACTGAGCTGCCAGAAGCTGACCCAAATAGTCTCATTCTCATGTTCCATCCTTTTCATAGGGTATTGCAGGACTTAGTTGGGTGTGTGTCGTACGTGCTTGTGTGTGCCATGGGATACAATGAAAGTCTGTATGAATATCAATCCTCCCCTAGTTTCCGTAATATCTACCCCCATATTGAGGGAAAACCATGTCCAGAGAAATAATGGTAAAAGAAAGATACTTGCACATTTGCTTTAAAGTTACAGCTTTGTCTTCAGTGAAACAAATCCTAATGAAGAGCAATGTGATAGAGAGGAACAAATCCAATTTGCCATGGGTAGGGACTGGGTATCAGATAGGTATTCTCCTTGTTGTTGCTATGTTTACCTTTTTTATCTCTAACCCCCAGGAACCTATTTCCAAGTTTTCTGGCAGTCTGTTTGATACTGACGACAGCATGAGAGATCAAAGAAACACCAGAACAGTTCTTCAAGAAAAGCACAAGTTGGCGATGAAAGGGAAGACTCTTTCAGGGACTAACATTAAGGTGCAGCCACCCATCTCAGCAGCAGGCAGCTTCTCCAGTGAGAGCGGACGCATCTTGGAGGAATTGAGGGCAGTCGATGTGCCACAGCCCCCGCTGAAGGTATTAAACTGCTGCATGGGCTGGGCTTGCTGATGGGGAGGCTCAGTGTGTCTGTGGGGAAGCCCTCATATCCATGGGGAAGTCCACTTCCTGTGTGAGGCAATTTATAAAAGATGCAAAGAAGAGGGAATATTGCATGGTAGATGTCTGGGACTTCTCTTTCAGAGAGCTGAGGTTTGACCTTGCACCCACTGTCTTATATGAGAGCATTAAAAAAAAGAGTTTTACATTAAAAAAAACAGTAAATATTTTCTTTGTAGCCATTCAATACTGACTCATTTTATATATCCAGCTTTGGTACTGTAAGGTCACCCCAAGAGTGTGTGCATGTGGGCACTCAGCTAAGTCTTCATTTAGTCCATGGAACAGTGGCATGGCCTTACCCTCATGGCACGAGAAAGCCTCCATCCCATGAAAAGGGATAAAAATTTATCAGAGAGAACTGCAAGGCTTGGGCTGAAGTTTATGGAGAAAGTTGTACCCGGAACTTAATGTATATATCCCATCTTGGCACGCTTTGGAGCACATGAGGAGAAAATATACTTTGCGGGTTGGCTCACAGAGGTCTCCCAGTACAGATTGCGCCTCTGCTGACCACCCATGGGCAGGAGATGCAGAATCTTGCAGCAGCCCTAGGGTCACAGGATGCAGCACCAGGAAAGGCAGCTTACCGAGTGTTGCACCCGTGCTGGGACCTGTTGATGGCATGGGCCTGTGAAGTCTCCAGCATGACAGTATAGTAAGTCTAAGCACCCAGCTTGCAGGGTGGCTTTCAATTGACTGATAGGGTATTGAGAGCAAGCAAATCAGGTTGTAGACGAGGTTCTAAAACAAAGGTTTTTTCATAAACTCATGAAAAAGTATTTACTTTTAACTCCTCCTGTGTACTGGCATTGTTGCCATTGTGAATACTGAGTGAATCAGTGGGTTTTATGAAACAACTGGTCTGGTGAGCAGCCTTATAAGCAGCCTTACATGTTTTTTGCATGACTATCAAACCTGGAGAAATAATAATAATAATGCATTCTTTGTGTTACTAAAGAGTAAAGACTAGTCTTACATATGCCAGTGTTGAAACACAGCACTATTTTGATCTGGGTTGAGCTCTACAGGGGCAAAGCTGCTCGTGTTCAGAGTGGGAGGTAAGTTTTCATTGTTCATGTAATTAATAGGCATTGTTCATGTCATTAATCAGGCACTTACCCATTATAATTCTTTTCCAGGTTACCATTACTGTGTGCAGTCAAATGGGGAGTCTTGGTATTAGCATTGCTGGTGGAAAGGGCTCATCTCCATGTAAAGACAATGATGAGGTGCATTTCATAACTCAAAATTTATCTAGTAAACATGAGAAAGAAACTGATGAGCAGTTCTATGAAGCTATTGTGTTTCGCTGTTTTCTTTCTAAGGTTGTCCTCAATGTAACATCACTATCTTTGTAATAAAGCAAACAAGAGTAAAGGTTATATTTCCTGAAGTAGACACCAGCAGTAGATTTTGATGGGGAAGCTCCTGGAGGGATTATTTTGAAGAGAAAACTCAATGTAAACCATTGATTTTCCAAACACGACCTGTTGTCTGAAACACTGTTCTAGTTTCTGCTTTCTACCTCAGTTTGGGGTCACTCCCGTGGCAATCCACCTGTCTCTCCCGTCCCATTTGCTCCTTCCCAGGAGCTAACTACATTTGAGAGAAGTGTTTCTCACATCTTCTCCCTTAATTATCATTTAAATAAATCTTTGTTCCCAGTCTGTCCCCCTTGGCACAGAGTAAACAATGACTTTTTTTAATTGTCATATGTGTCAGCTATGGAGACTTTTTTGTCTTCCTAATTTGCTAAGACGTTTAGTTGTGCTTTAAGTAGAGGCAGCAGAACAACAAGTCCTGCAAATTAATTACTTCCTGTTTGCTTTTGACATCTAAGAACACTGCAAGAAACCCTGTCAGGTCTGAAACCTGTCTTTTGTGTTACCAGGGGATCGTGATTACACGGCTGCAGAAAGATGGTCCAACAGACTTGTCTGGGGTACAAGCAGGAGACAGAGTGGCAGAGGTAGATGGGTTGTTTGTCAGTGTGGAGTGTGTTCTCTTGTTATCTTCAAATCAAATCACTCAGAGTTGGGAAATTTGAGATCTAGATCTAGGCTTGCCTTAGCTTTGTAGATACTTCCCAAACTACATTATAAAGAAAGAATAATAACATTAAATTATTGTATTCCTTCTTATTATATTCAGGTTTTCAGATCTGTATGTTCAAAGCATTCACTTAAATGTCTGATTTTTAAAGCAAAATAATGGTCTTCGTAAGCTTATGTAAGCACAAATGCAGTTGTACTTGATCCAAGAAGCTTTATTATAACATTGTATTAGATTTACCAGGTGAGTTCATTTCAGTTGTTACAAAGAAATAGAAACTAGATGAGCTTGTTTCTCAGAGGTAATTTTTAGTTGAGAGAGAACATCTCAAAGTAACTCCCCTGATGGAGGCTTACAGTGCCAGGTGCCAAAGGATAAAAGTGTCTCTCAGGCTGCTCCATCTAAGCCTTGTCTTTCCTAGCAGAAGCCACTCTCTTGAGCTTCAGAGGTTCCCTAGATCACGTACAGTTTTGTGATATGTATTTTTAACTTACTGTTTGTTTTTCACCTGCTGAGAAAGGTGGAGTGGGAGGAGAGCATCTACAAAATTGCTTTGAGGTGAAACTGGTCTATAATTATTTTTTCACCTCTTGTTCTCTTAAACTGTCATTTATACTTGCTTAAATTAATAGTTTTTACTCCAGCATACTCCTTCTTGAATTTTAAGGTAGAACAGAGCTGGCAATATTTTATGTCTACTACATTGCCAGGAATAGGGATACAAACTGTATCAGCCGAAGTCAAATTAATGATAAAGTAACCTACTAATTTTGTAAAACTATACTATAGACTGATTAATAGAGGATTGTGTTACACAATGCAGATATGGAAGTTAATTTGACATTTCTAAAAGGATAATTACAGATAGAATTCGGTATAATTTTATCTTTTTTATTTTATGAAAAGATTATCCTTACCTAATTTTTATATTTTAGAAACATGAAAGGATTCAAATAATTCTTTATATATTTCACATTATCAGATGATCAAGGAGAAAAAAATCAACAGGCTTTTTAGTTGCTTTAACTTCTGAGCAAAGTTTCTGTTAGAGTCAGTTATCTTAAACATCAGCTGCTTTGCTTAGCTTCCTCCATGAGGCTATAACTCATTCTTATTTTGGACGCTATTTGAAATATACTAGCTAGTAATGCCTGTTCATTTAATGAATAATGAAACAAGTAAAAAAGAGAAGAAATTTCCAGTCCATGATGTTCTGTTCTGCTGTTGTTATCCTACTAATAGTTATGATTTCTGTCTCCCACAAGATGGCAGAATCTTTCATCTATTTAAAGAATGTGTGTGTGTGGGGGAAATAACCTCTTTTTTAATGTGTGGGAGATGAGAAGCAATTAATGCATTTAGGAGTCCTAATGTTTTGACCATAGGATTAATCTGTGTACAAATAACCAGCATTTTTCTCTTGATACTATGTGTTACAACTGCTTATTGTTTAACTGACTATTTCAACAGTTGAAATATACAGTGTTCATCAAAAAGGGCGTATAGGAAGAATTACAACATTATTTGCTTTCACTGTGCAATCATATATAATGATAGGACCAAGCATTTGCATACTAACCTGAGAGGGAGAGAATTCCCTTTTTAAACAGCAGTCACAATAAAAATATGCATTTCTGCTGCTTTTTCTTTAAAGGCATCCCTCATTTCAGAACCCAACACTCTTGATGCTGCTCCCATTGAAGCTTCATCCAAGGGCAGTCCCTTCCCAACAGTAAACCACATCATAACAGTAAGTAAGATGGCCCTGGTGAGTGACAAATCATTCTTAGCAAAGTACTTTGTGTTGTCTGTCATTAAGGCTAGTAAATATGGTAAAGCCTGGCACAATGCTTGTTAGCAGCTCTGTAAAAGGAGAACACCTACCAAAGATTAGTGATCCTATCAAGCATTTACTTGGCTGTCACTGCAGCTGGGATGTGGCTTTGAGTGGAGCTCATCTGGATAAGCACCAGACCAGAGCTTTTGAAGGACTCTGTTTTGGAGGTTTTAAGAGTAGTGTCCATTCCTTCCGGTTTGAGTGTTTATTCTGTTGTCTGGACTCTCTTTCTAGCTAATGGAAGGAGCAGCATCTCCAGGAGGCCTCTTTTAGGAGGGAGATGTTGACCTGCTACCTGGAGGTGACCATTTATATCTTTTGACTCAAGGGGGAACTTGCATGACAGGCTGAAACTGCATGCCCATATTTTAGGTGGCTACTTTCAGATGAGATTAAACATCTCACACGTGCCACAGGACACAGCTGAGCCTGCAGGATGGCTTTAAGAAATCTGATCCATTTTTGTGAACTCTCAAAATCTCAGCTCTTTGAAGACCAGTCTCTGATGGTCCAATCATGGCCATCTATGTGCGCACCTGAAATTACGGCTTATTAGGGAGATACAGTAAGATCAAGATGTCTGAATGATTAAAGTCAAAAAGCAATTTAATTGTATTAAGTCTGAAGTACCAGGAAGCAGCAACTGTTTCTCCTACAGCAAATGCCTGAGGAGTGCTTTGTTTGATTCCTCTTCCAGCCTTTTTTTATCCTTTTACAGGAAGGCCCTTCACAACCCAGCTAATGGCAAAGTGAAAATTTGCCTACTATACAAAAGACTATAATCAAAGACCACATTCAGTTTTTATTAACCATACATATTTTTTTTTTTAAATAATGTGATTTGATAGTTGACTGAAAAATAAGAAAATAGACCATACAAATTTGGTTTCCTCTGGTTTCCTTTGTGAATTGCTCTCTAAGGAGGGTTGAGCTTCAGCTTTTGTATATGAGATGAAACAACAAAGGTTTTCTTTTCTATTCAGTTGCTTAAAGAAACTTGTTTTGGGGGCTGTGGTCTCCAGCATCCTCTTGTGAAACATTTAGACCACTTTTATTTTCCAGATCAAAATGCTTCTATAATTTTTTTTGGTCCAGCTCTACTTGGTAGCTGTTTCTTACAGTCTTAACCCACACTGCAGAAGCACAAGGTTTCTTGCTAGAGGAACCACTGTTGAAATTGTTGATTCTCACATTGCTAGGGGCCTGGATCTGTTGTAGTGTATCTGAATTTTAGTGTTTTCAGTTGAAAAGAGGAAATGACTGGTTTTTATGTTGTACGCCTCTTGGAAAATAATGTCTCCCTTAAAGTTGTTCAGCTGTGAGAGAGGGGAGGAGGCAGATTACACCAATATACTTACCTTAGAGCATGGTGGACAGAGGGAGTCATTTGGCTGAATATGTTCCAAGTGTCTAAAGTAGCCAAAATATGTGTTCTTCTGTGGAGAAACACTTGTATTTTTGTCTTTCTTTCTTTCTTTCCTTCCTTCCTTCCTTCCTTCCTTCTTTCCTTCTTTCCTTCTTTCCTTCTTTCCTTCTTTCCTTCTTTCCTTCTTTCCTTCTTTCCTTCTTTCCTTCTTTCCTTCTTTCCTTCTTTCCTTCTTTCTTTCTTTCCTTCTTTCCTTCTTTCTTTCTTTCTTTCTTTCTTTCTTTCTTTCTTTCTTTCTTTCTTTCTTTCTTTCCTTCTTTCCTTCTTTCCTTCTTTCCTTCTTTCCTTCTTTCCTTCTTTCCTTCTTTCCTTCTTTCCTTCTTTCCTTCTTTCCTTCTTTCCTTCTTTCCTTCTTTCCTTCTTTCCTTCTTTCCTTCCTTCTTTCCTTCTTTCCTCCTTTCCTTCTTTCCTTCTTTCCTTCTTTCCTTCCTTCTTTCCTTCTTTCCTTCTTTCCTTCTTTCTTTCCTTCTTTCCTTCTTTCCTTCTTTCTTTCCTTCTTTCCTTCTTTCTTTCTTTCCTTCTTTCCTTCTTTCCTTCTTTCCTTCTTTCCTTCTTTCCTTCTTTCCTTCTTTCCTTCTTTCCCTTTCTTTCTTTCTTTCTTTCTTTCCCTTCCTTCCTTCCTTCCTTCCTTCCTTCCTTCCTTCCTTCCTTCCTTCCTTCCTTCCTTCCTTCCTTCCTTCCTTCCTTCCTTCCTTCCTTCCTTCCTTCCTTCCTTCCTTCCTTCCTTCCTTCCTTCCTTCCTTCCTTCCTTCCTTCCTTCCTTCCTTCCTTCCTTCCTTCCTTCCTTTCCTTTCCTTTCCTTTCCTTTCCCTTTCCTTTCCCTTCCCTTTCCTCTCCCTTTCCTCTCCCTTTCCTTTCCTTTCCTTTCCTTTCCTTTCCTTTCCTTTCCTTTCCTTTCCTTTCCTTTCCTTTCCTTTCCTTTCCTTTCCATCTTTATCAGAACCTATCAAATTGTGTAGTTATTGCCTTTAACCTAGAGCAGTTTTCATCAGTTTTAGGGATTATGGGCTTTTGAGGAGTGTCCTGCTGGCTTGGGAACTGGTCAGTATCTCATCTCCTCTCACTCTTGGCTTTCTCTGGTGAAGTTCCTCTTATTTCTCAGTAACTGTCTTATCTGAAAAATGTTTGCAGCCTGGCTTCTTATGGGGGACATACTTTGCATGTTCAGATAAGCAGATGGCAGTAGGACCTTAATGCAGAATCTTCTATGCTAGGAATCTAGGAAGGTTTGTTTCCTTCATATTTCTGACTAGGTTTCAAGAGAAGACGAGTGCATCTGCATCAAGGGAGGGAAGGAGAGAAGCATGTTGTCAAAGAAGCCAAATGCTCTTATTATTCTTCCTGTAAAAGCTGAATTATGTGCTGGATGTTGCCCATCTCCCTCTCTCCTATGTCATCACTGTTCCTTCCCTCCAGCATAGACTCTGTCTTAATCTATTTTTTTATTGAATTTGAATGAACATTCTCTTTGCATATGCTGTGATAATATTTGTCTCTTACTTGCTAGCCATAGCCCTCTATCTGTCTCTTTCCATTGCCTATCCCATCTCTGAGCCTGATGCTCTGACATTATAAAGGGCAATGCTGCTACCAGATTTAGGTTTCCTCTTTGTTCTCCTTGTGCCGGGTTGCTCTTATTCTTAAAGGCTCATTTGAATTGTTAACACATCCAGTCAAACTCAATTTTTTTCTTTGTTCCAGCTTTAAGATTCCATGACAATGTGAATGATCAGTGTTTTATTGGACAGAAAATGAAAAGTTCTTTCATGCCAAGTCATTGTTTTGCAAAGGAAAAATGGGAATTGCCCTTGGTTTTAATATGGTTATTTTATTGAAATGTAGAGGCCCCAGAACTTTAATTACAGTTACAGTACTTCTTTACATACTGTGTTTTATAGACTTTTCTCGGCTATGCTAATCACACCAAAAATATGGAATCCTTTATTTTTCTTTAATTAGTATATATAAAACCAAATTAAACACTCTTTGGAATTTAAAATTGTAATATTAATATAAGAGTATGTATGTAAGTATGGGCATCAAAAGATGACAGATTAGAAACAGAACTATCTACACGCAGACTGTGTGTAAAATGCTGAATGCCTAACTACAGCTGGGAGGAAAATATGCAGGATGCAAACGCTGCCAATAGTGCCCCCTGCTGACAGAAGGAACTTCAACTTGGAGTTCATATCCAGTTCTCTTTTTTTCTGTCTTCTGCTCCTTATTTCCTGCCCGTCCTCTCAAACACAGAACAAGCTCTGCACAGTCTTTCTCCAGAAAAAATATTTTTATTCAAGCTCTGGCTGAAGTTTCCAGTGGATATTGTCTGACTGAATGGAGAGTATTGACAGGTTTCAGCATCTCCTATCACTTTGTGACATGCATCATCATCTCTTGGATCCATTTTTTTGGGCTATTAACATCATAAGTGTATTAGAGACTTTCTAATTAATATAAAATCTCTCAAAGGATTGGACAAATCTGAAGAACTTCTTCAAGCTAAAAAAGCCAACTGTTTTAGTTTTTCTTTTGAAAGTTCTGACTCAGTCAGAACTGACTCACTTCAAAGTTTAAATTCTTCAGTTTTGCAGAGCTTGTAATTAACAATGCTAAACAGGAAAAACCTTTAAAAAATAAGTCATTAATTGATCTGTTCAAGATACCATATTGGAATACCTCAAAGTTACAGAAAAAAATCTACAAAGTAAACCCATCTTTTGGTAGACAATATAAGCACTTTAGACAACAAAAGCAAAAACGCATACAAGAAACAGGTAGACTCAAGCAAGGTACCATGCTGTAGGACATAACATAGTATTTGAGAATGAAAGAGGATAAATATTTGAACAATCACACAAACAATCAGCATCTCCCCTTGTGAAATGCATCCTCATGGACTCTGTAGGAATTCAGCAGAGGAGGTGGCTGTACTGAATTCTTGCAGGTGTTCAGGTATGACTGCTGCCTTTCACAGGGGTGACGAGCTTTCTCCGAAGTCAAAGGATTGGTAACTTGGGCCATGGGGACTTATGGGGGCAGTACCTTTTAAGTCTTCCAATGTGATCAAAATAATGCATTTTCTTCAATGTTTTTATAGCATCAGGCCATCAATGATTTCACAGAAAACACTTGAATGAAAATCTATGAAGTACCAATTTCCAGTTTCAGGGAAATCATTGTCCAGTGGTACATTAGAAGATGAAAGAAATGGAGGAAGGGCAATTTTCATAAGAAGTTGGGATTATATAAAAGGCTTTTATATCCAGCAGCATTGCAGATATGACAGGATGGACACTGATCTTTCATTTTTGTCTGCTATGAAATGCAATGTTGAGTTTTACTTAACTCCTTTGCCTTGTGCATTGCCCTTTGAAGGCACTGAACTGCCAGATAGGAAGAACAGAAAGGAACTTTGCTCTAAATGTGACATGCCCAAATGTTATATATACTATACTCTGGGAGACAATTAAAACACTAAAAGGGCTCACATGCTATCCCAATAAGAAGGGAGAAAATACCCAGTTTTAAACCTGGCCTTTAAAGGATATCAGTCTCTAGGAAATTCACACAGAAGAAATT
The DNA here is from genome assembly GCF_963264785.1 of Psittacula echo. Lineage (NCBI taxonomy): Eukaryota > Metazoa > Chordata > Aves > Psittaciformes > Psittacidae > Psittacula > Psittacula echo. The sequence goes on along the minus strand of NC_137738.1, from coordinate 83,389,682 downwards.
TTAGGGTAGAGCAAATGCAGTAGCATTTGTCTAGTGCATTGAACCACCAGAAAACCATGCTGAGCTGAAGTAGATTTCAGATCAAAACACCAGTATGGAAAGAGCAACGAGCTTAGGGAAGAGGGATGGGCTGCTCTGGGCTCTCGCTGGGATGCTGCATGCAAAACCGAGGCAGCATGTTTGAAAACACAGTGCCAAAGCTCAGGCATGAGTCTTTGACTATTCTTGAGATCAGTGTGGCTGCTCCAAGTCTAAGGAATTACGTGCTGCCTTCTTCCAACCCAGAGCAGGGGCTGTCATGAGCCAGTCGCCCCATGAACGCAGTAGCATGGGCCACTGCTTTCCTTGTGCAGAAGTCTTCTGCTGCATGGCATAATGAGGTACTTCTTCCATGCCTGGACCATAGATTTATCTTCTCCAGGGTGCAGGAGAGGTTTATACCTGTCTCTCCGTCTGACTTCACAATTCCTGGAGTTTGGCCACAAGCTTCGAAAGCAGTGAAATAACACTGTAATACACCAAGGGAAGGGATGCAATCAAGGATTTCCAAGACAAGGACTGTTAGAGATGCAGTATGAAACACATGCTAGTTAAAATGTTCCTGGTAATATGCTATTAAAGGGAAGCTGTGTTGAATGCCTGGGTGGGGTTCGCGAATACACATGGTTTCATACATGCTGCTGTGCATTAGGTGTTTCTTGTGGTTCTGCCTCAGCCCCTGCCCCAGCTTCCCTCCCTTGCGGCACCTTGGCTACCTTGCCTGCTTCTGCCTGGCAGTGAGATTGCTTGTGGGTAACAAATTCACGAGGAGTTAATTAGATCTCTTTCTCCCACTTTAAATTGTATTTCCTGTATGTTTTATTTTGGAGAGAAGGTTGCTTTTATCCTTTGTCTCTGTCTTTGGGAGCAACACATCATATCGCTTTAATGAAGTAGCCTACTAGATGCCAGTTTGGTCTGAACGGTGCAGCAGTTGATCAGCTTGTTCTCTGTTGTTCTAGTTGGATGCATTTTGGCATCTTTTTTAAAAAATATTATTTAAAAGTCCAGTTGTGTAATACTTCTTCAGGCATGACTCAATGCCCTCCTTCACTTAAAATTTGATTTAGACACTTTCTTCCATAAGTACAGTCATTACTAAATGCAGCCTTTCACATCTAGCAAAGGCATGTTTGAACTGTTTAGTGGGAAGTCTCAATTTCCTGTTGCTCAAGTCTAAGATAATGCTGCCATCAGCAGTGATGATAAAAAAGGTAAAATTAAGTGTGAAATCCTTGCATTATTCATGAGGCTTATGAAAACCCCTGCAAATGACCTCAGCTGGGTAGATGATTTTACTTCCCCCTGTTTACACCAGTGCTAAGGCTGGTACCCTTCAGTGAAGATCAGTTGTTAAGTCAAATATGTACTGTTCACATATATGGAGTTGAAGTAGGCAGGCTTCCCTATTAGAGGTATTTTCTTGCTGAGGAATATTTTCTTTAGAAACTGACCTGTTTGAACTAGGGTTAAAAATTTGTCTGTCTTTCTTCCAAAAGGCCAATCCAAATCCTTTCCCCATGCTCCTATTCTTTCAGACTTGGGCTTTTCATGTGTCTTATCACCTTCTGATTCATAGCCTCTGTTCCCGGCGGCTGGCCTTGCTTGCAGCTGTGCTTTGCCCTGTGGCTGCTGATTATGGCTTTCATGCAAAGCTCAGGCTTTCTGTGACTTGCCTTGAGAGCTTTATTCTGCTGCTAAGATGGGAGTATGGCCCTGTGAGGGGGGAGGTCAGGGAAAGGGGAAGACTTATAGAAGAAATAAAAGGTGGTGGGTTTTGTTCTGTTTGGATTTCTTTTGAAAATGTTATAAAAAGACATAATGAACTGTTCTTTATAGACTGTTCTGCAACCTTTTGGACAAACATTTTTATTACAAGTGGAAAAGGAAAGCACATGTGTGCACAACAGGAAGTTAAAAATTGTTGGTTGTTAACCTGTTGGGTGAACATCTCATTTATTATGCTTTAAGAAGATGCTTTCAGCTGAAGGATCATAGGTAGTTGTGGGTTTGTTCCTATTCTATTTCAATATGAAAGAATTTTTTGCAGCCAATATCACAGCTGAATTTTCCCAGGTTATTTAGGTGGGTTTATTTTAGGGCTTCTTGCAGTGGACTAGGAGTGCATAGGCAGCCCATGTCTGTGCTCAGCTAAAGGACCCCAACATTTGATGAAGGGTGGTAATTCCATTAAATGGTGTGTGAAATAACGTGATTTTTATTAATACCAGATCTAAACAAGAATGAAATTTTTTAGTGAATCTTTTCAGTGTCCAAAGTCTTAGTATTTATGTTGAAAAGTGTGAGAAAGATGCAAACAAGGTAGTGAATGAAATTCCTGTAGTGAACACACTGGTTTTGGTATACAACATATCCTTTGAGAAATTTACTTTTTAGGTACTGCAAATACAGTTTCGGGGGAAAAGGAAAACAGTAACCTGTTTCAAACGATTAATCATACATTTTTCTGGAAAAGTAGTCCGTATATTTTGATGGCTTGGGATTGACTTGTACTTCAGCTATTATTTTAATAATGAGTGAATGATGATGGGAAGCGAGTAGGAGGACTATGCAATTTCAACAGAAATATTTTAAACAAGTTCAGACACTATTCAATAAAAATTAGTGGAGTAAAACAATGGAACAACACAGGATCCTGGATAATCTGTTTTCCTACACCAGGATCAACTTCTGAAGAATTACTGGTAGAAAATGGGAATTCTACACTTTCCCACATGCCTTAGGGAAGCAACTTGAGCTCATTTGCCTGTGCGGGAAAGGTTTTCCTTCTTTTCATCCCAAACGTCTTGCTCTTCTTGTAATGGGCAGTAGAAATAGTTTGCTTCCACTTTCTGTGACATTTTTTTGCGCATGAAATCTGTTCTTCTCTCTTTCTTCAATCATGATGCCCCAGGAAATGTGCATTTAAATATGAATGTTAACGAAAAGCTCCAAAAGCAAAACTTGGCTATTTAACAAGGTGAAACTCTGGTTAATGAAGATAGCCTGGAAATCTGAAAATACTTCTGGGATTTCTCTTCTGGGAAGAGAAACAGTGGATTTGAGAAAAGGATGGAACAAAAGATCATGTTGAGTTTTGTTACTTTGTTTTGGCTTCGTATTTGATTTGTTTCTTTTTTTTTTTTTCCTAAAAACCAAAACTGGATAAGGAAAGGGATCTGATAAAACTTAGTGATTGCTTTATTTTCCTGAAGTGATTGTGGTTTTCCTGGAGCTAGGGTGAATGTGAAGGCAGTGATGGAAAGTGCTAGGTTCCTAGGGAATGGTTAGGTGAAGATGGAAAGTCCCCTGTGGATAGAACTGGGAAGTATGTTTCTTACATCTATTTTGTGTTGTGCTGTTTTTGTGGTTTTTTTTTTTTTTTTGTTTGATTGGTTTTGGTTTTTTGTTGTTATTGTTTGGTTTTGTTTTTGCAGGAGATTGATAACTTTGATGCTAGGAGAGAGAAAGTAGATGCCTGATCTTCTTTTCACTGTTGCAATTGCATAGGTGGCACAACCCACAATTAAGAGTTTTGTTTTGTCATTGGTACCTATGGTTCAACTGTGAGGAAATCAGGGCTCTTCCACATCCTGTCAAGGAGGCAGGCACAGAGCAGTACAATTGGCCACACAGCAAGGAGCAGTGGTGGGTTTGGGAACAGCAACGTGTTCATATGGGGTTTCAGTGAGAGAGTCGTCAGGAAGATGTGCAGAAAGCAGAGGGAGAGAGGATACAGCTGTGCTTGGACCAGAATATTTGATTTGTTAGAGAAACTCAGCGTTATGTCTCCAAATCAGCATGAGTGGGTGTATGTGCAAGCTTTCATCTGCGTGGAGAGGATACAGAGGGATAGCTGCAGATCAAAGCTGAGCCTGCTTTCCTCTTGGGAGCACAGATTTCCAGCCTTTGCAGCAATTCTGGGCTGAGACACTGTTCAACCTCCGCTGTAGAAAGTTGATCAGTCATTTGGTGCCAGTTCCTCTTTATCTGCAGCAGCATGGAAGATTACATGGAAGACTTCCTCCAGCACCACTTATGTCATGGAATAGGTTGATACAATTACCATAGAAGTGTTGCACAGGCATGAACCAGTGGACAGGAAGTTGTCTAACAGGGAGTCTAACCAGAGCCATTGGTTGCAGAGTCTTGCAGCTGGCAGCTCAAGCACTTAGAGGTGTTCAAGCTTTCAGACTGTGGGTACAGGAGAGAGTTTGTCATCAAGGAAATGAAATAAGTTTTTGGGAAAGCTGGGAAAGCCAAATTACGGCTTACAGTGTATTGAACATACGGAGAAATGTGAAGTATTCATGCCAGAACTGAGCATCCTGTGGGATTCATTCCTCTAGCAATATTGTTACAATCTCAGTTTTATGTTTCTTTCAGATAATTAATTACTTTTCAAAAAAGAATTTTTAGGTAATTAATTTTAAATAATTTTTAGATAATTCTTTTTTAAAATGTATATTTTTTTTGGTGATAAATAAAATGAATAATGGTCTCTAAAAGAAGGGTATTTCGGTGGTGGAGGGGAATAACACACAAGAACTTCATGTTATTAGTTTAATTTTTTAGGGTTATGCCTCACCAACAGCTAGATTTTTTTTTCTATTTTCCATTTCATCAATTAAATTCACTTTGTGACTGTAAGACTTAGTCCCATCATAGTATTTGAAAATAGTATCCAAGAATCAGACTCCAGAGATCATGAATTATTTTAAGAAAAGGTTTTATAGAGAATTGGATTTGATTCCTTGCAAGTGGGATCACTGAGCAGTAGAAACCATGCTGATAAAGAGAATTTCAGTAACTCACATTCAAAATGCCTAAGGGTTGTTCTTCAAAAGGAATAAGACATACTGGTGACTCTTCCTTCATACTTGCTAATTTAATGCAATCTGGTCGTGGAGAAATGTGAACACTATTAGTACCAGGGTACACAAAGAAAGGCCTTCCTTGAGCTTTGAACAGACAGTTCAATGAAATGCAAAGTCTGGTCCTGGGTATTTCTATGGATAACTTCAGATAGGGCATAGACCTCCACACTTGAGATGGCAGAATTTCTTGAAGTTCTTGAAGAAGTTCTTGAGATGGTAGAATTTCAATATATGACCCAGTATACCACCCTTATATATAGGATGTGCATTTGCTTTAGCACAAAGCTGCTGGCTATCGTTAAGTAAGAAATATCTTTCAGCAATGACCAGAGCCAAGAAAAGCATCCAATGTGTGGAAAGCTTATAAATGCTGTCAGGTGTGCATGACAGAAGAAAATCTTCCCAGGAGCTGTTAGCTTGGCCAGTACTTAGGATCTATATAGGTTATTTAAAGCTTCCAGAAATGTGTCCATCTTAGTCTATGTAAAATGAAGGGAAAAAAAAAAAAATAAAGGAGCTATATCTGAATGTTCAGTACTCCAGGGAATATAACTTTATCTATACCTGGTTTTAAAATTAGTTTATGCACATCATGGGGGAGATTCAACTCTGGACTCACACGTGCATTTCGATATCTATGCGTAGTGTGCATGCCCCCCCAGTAGTCAGTGGAGTTGGAGCTAATGCAGTTGATGGAACCTGGGGAATAATTCATTTTACTTCAATGCAGAAACCTACAGGCTGACTAGCTGAACAGCCATGAAGCATCTATGTGCTTGTGTCATTTCCTAAATCTAATAATGTACAGCAAGGAAATAGTATAGAAATGATTGAATTGTGTGGTGTCAACATAAATCATTCTTGTAAAGCATGAAGAAATGCAACTAAGTAGCTGATAAATAAAAAATGCTACCTTTCTTGACAATTTTCAGACCATGCCTAAGATGTGCATTTTATGTATTACCTGTTATTGAATTACCTGCTCATTAGATAGCTAGACTTACTGTTATATCTGTTTTTATTGCATGTTAAACTTTTTTAAAAATTAGTAAAAAAATCTGATTTGCACATCAGAGTTAAATTTGCAATAACACATTAATTGATACAAACCATTACTGATGCATAATTTGGCTATACGTAAAGAACCTGATATTCTTCTCTTTTCTCCTTACAGCACTTAAATGAATTATAGAACATTACTTATAGTTCTCAAAGAACACAAAGTTCTAGCACAAAAATTGATGTGAATCAAATCCATATATGCATATTTATTAATAAATTACAGATTGACATTTTGTCTTACTGTTTCCCTTAAACATATTTTGTCAGTAAAAAAGCTAAAATATGCAATTTTCCAAAGAACAATAATTGATATGCTTATAATTATATTTTAGATAATTTATAGTTACATAAATTATAATTTACATGTTTTATGATCCTTATTAATTTCAGGTGCATGAATTTAATAAATAATGAAGTTAAATAATAGTAGATTTATATTTTTCATATTTATTTGTCTTTATAAAGATCTTTTTATCTTTTTTTTTCTCCCTTCTTTTTTCCTATGGAAGGTTTTTTTCTAAAAAAAAAAGCTAGTCAGTGAGAGGCAAAGGTGATTTATCTTTATTTTGCTTTAATTATCAATGCAGTTCTTTGGCATAGAACACTTTCTCTTTGTCGTGGTTTAAGCCCAGGCTGTAAAGTAGAACCACGCAGTCTACTTCCCCCCCCCCACCTTTCTTCCCTCCGCTTCTGGAGGGATGGGGAGGAGAATCGAAAGAATGCAACTCCCACGGGTTGAGATAAGAACAGTTTAATAACTAAGGTATAACACAAACCACTACTGCTACCACCAATAATAATAATGATAAAGGAAATAACAAGGAAAAGAATACAACCGCTCACCAACCGGTACCTCGCCCCCACCCTGCAGTGATCCAGCCTTTCCCGGAACTCTCAGTTCTACATCCTGGGCATGACGTGCTGTGGTATGGAATACCTCTTTGGCTAGTTTGGGTCAGGTGTCCTGTCCCTGCTTCCTCCCAGCTTCTCCTCCTCCCTGGCAGAGCATGAGACTCACAAAGTCCTTGGTCAGTCTAAACATCGCTGTTATCAGCTCTGTTCCCAGGCCAAAAGTCAAAACACAGCACTGCACCAGTAGAAAAAATGACTGCTACTGCTAAACCAGGACACTCTTTCAGAAAGCTGAAAACAAAAGGAAACAAAAAAAGGACTAGGGAGAATCTCCACCCTTTATTGGATGTGGGGGGAAGCATAGTGACAAAGGATGATGAAAAGGCTGAGAGGTACTTAATGCCACTTGTTGCAGACTTTGACAGTAAGTTTAGTTGTTCTCTGCGTGCCAGCCCCCTGAGCTGGGAGATAGGGATGGGGAGCAGAATGAAGCCCCCCTAATCCAAAGGGAAATGGTTACAACCTGCTCAGACACACACATGTCTATGGAGTTGGATGGGATCCACCCAAGCATACAGGGGGAGCTAGTGGAAGTGCAACCAAGTAACAAGTAACAAGCAGTAAGAGGAGAGGAAATGGCCTCAAGTTATGCCAGGATAGGTTCAGATTAGATATTAAGAAAAATATCTGCACTGAAAGGGTTGTCAAGCAGTGGCACAGGCTGCCCAGGGAAGTGGTTGAGTCAGTATTCCTGGCACTATTTAAAAGAGATGTAGATGTGGCACTAGGGACATGGTTTAGTGGTGGGCTTGGCAGTGTTAGGTGAACAGTTGGACTTGATCTTAAAGGTCTTTTCCAAACTAAACTATTCTATGATTCTATGAAACCTTGCTATGTTACATCTCTCCCGTGTTTGTCTCATCACCTGCTTCACCTTTAAACCCTTTATACACTACTCTGCTCTTGACCTGACTCTTTTCTCTGAAATCTTTTTCATCCTGCTGAAGATACCTCGGATAATCCTCACACGCCCTTCCACTTCTGATGAAGATAACGACCAGTTGCCCCCAGACCCAGATGACTTTGAGCCTGAGGAACCTGACAGCACAGAAGGCCATGCCTATTCGGACTGTCTGAACAGTGCTTTTTACCCTCCCTAATAAAGTACTTCTCTGGAAGGAGTTCACGAATGTTTTTTTTTTTCCCATTGTTTGATTACATTTAATGTAGTAGTTGAACCACTATGCCTTATTTGTAGGGAAAACCATTACACAGAAAATGGATTTGAGCTGAGGGAGCAGATCCCATGTTTGTATTTCTTTGCCTTGAACTTTCCTTTGACCAGAACCTGCGCACTTGAACCAAAATGTGCTGGGTGAGGTTATGTGAATGTGAACACATGTTTCAATAGCCACCTGTAAGGGCATCCAGCAGAACCTAAATACAATGATGAAAGAGCATGTGATTTTTATTCAGAAGGTACTTTACGCATTTGGACCCACACTGAAAACAATTGTATAATTTTGGGGGTATTTTTTAAAACTTGTGTCCATGTTTTGTCTATACAGCTCACTCTTTTTTCTACCCCCAGGTTCCTTCGAATTGTTCCTTTTATGTCATTTTCTATGAGAATAAAAAATCCTTTTCTGTCTTTTACATAGTGCTGTTGGTTTGCTTTGGTTTTGGTTTTTTTTTCTTCCCTGCAGAGAAATGTTGTTTCCAAACGTTATTTCCATTGGAATTCTCTATCTTATTCTAGTGTAATAAAGAATAGTTTCTCTAGGTAAATGTGTATCAGATTTGGACAGGACCTGTAAATTGTGTTTTATGAGATCTAAATGCAGGAGGCATCTTACACAACTACACACCTGAAAGTGAATTGAAAATCAATTTCTTATACTTGAGGAACTGAGACTCTTTTATTTCTTTTCCTGATTTGCGTACAAGCAGAACACCTCAAATTTTACTTACTGTGATATGCCAGTATTTTGTGTATATATATATGTGTGTGTATACACAAGATAAGCTTTTAAGAGCAAATGTTCTTGTATAACAGTGTTCTCTCCTTCTATTCTCTTCACTGCTGTTCAGGTTTGTAGTGCATTTTGAGGTGCTTAAGAAGAGCCTTTTGGGACTGATCTTTATTTGAGGTTCTGTGGTGCTGCCTTAAATCAGAGGTGGGGTCTGGCTCTGCTAGACTGGGATGTCATGACTTTTTTTCATGTGCATAAAGTATGCATTTATGGGTTTTATGATGGGTATCAATTTATTTTCCTGTAAATATAATATAGGACAACTCAGTGCCTGATAAATCCTCATCTTTTAATCACATTCTGCAGCATTTCTCAGGTGATCATTCATATCTGACTAGAAAGAATGTTGGTAGCTGGCTTTTCTGGAACAAGTAAGTTCCCAGGAGAGTATGGCTGTCACAGAGTTAGAACAATATCTCTTACTGATAAAAGGGATATTTTATCTAGAAAAGATAGGTTTGCAATAACACTATGATATCAAGATTTCTCTTGACTCTCAACTGCATCCACAGTGGCTTTTTCATTATCTTGTACATCAGCATCTTAATTGAATATAGCAATAGGAATATTACACTAATTTTCATTCATTTGCAAAATGAACATTACTTTAGAATCTGCTATGGCTTTAATAATAAAGACTGTATTATGTGGATTCTAATTTGAATTAGCTTAAATGATGCTGATAAATGAAATTATATTAAAAAATATTTGCTTCCCATACCTTTTCTTCCTCCAAATAAACTGAGTTCTTCCATAATGACTTAATGTTTGATCAATGTATATTGCAAAAATATCAAGCTCAGAACCTATAAAATCTTTGGCAACCCAACTAATAACATACTGTTTATTATTGCTTTATTATGTCTTCCTAGTCTGCAGAAGAAGTAAACAAATTTTGCTGTTATAAACCAGCCATGGGCTGCAGGAAAAGTTGTAGTTGAGAGCTGCTGAGAGTTCTTAATTTCATTCCTTTTCCTCCTCATGTACTGATATTTATTTTAGATTCTTCATTAGGTCTTGGAAGTAAAAAGATTTTCTATCAAAGTTACGTGCTTTTAACCAAATGCTGTCAGCATTCGGATAACTTTTAAACACTTTATCCTTTTCAGCTGGTTTGATTTCAAAGCACATTTCATATTGCAGTGTTGAGGATTTCGTTGTGGGTATAAACTTACGGTGGTAGCACTTTCTGTGGAAAAAACCTGAACACAAGTTGACAAATGAATTCAAATGTTTTTGTGAATGACTGTGTGCATTTTGTAAACGGCCAAACACAAAATCCATCAGTCAAAGCCTCTGTTACACATGTATTCAGGCTTTGCTTAAGCAAAAAATATGCTAGGGCAGGTGATTATACTTCATTTTTCTTCTGCAAAAGAGGGGTAGAGGTGGAGGTCAGGTACCCATGTCCTTATCAGTGCTGAGTAATGTATCTTTTGAGGTTTGGTGTTTGATAAAAGTGGGCGAGACAAGGTAGAAAATGTATGATGGGAGTTGGCCTGTTAATGACAGCTCATATCCTGTGCTCTTGCTTGCTGCTCACCTGGGAGGTGCCTAGAAAAAGCCCACTGCCTGACTGTGGAGCAGTTGCTCATTTTCCATGGGCAACTGGCTTCTCCTTTTTGCCAGCTGCCACATCACTTGAGGGATAGTTAACAAGGTATTTAATGCTTTCCTAATGTATTTTGTTAGCCATGTCTCAACATTGCCACATCTATAATTGTGAAAGAAGGCAAGGCAAACAGTATCACTGAATATGGCAGGGAAGATTTCTTTTTTTGCAATGCACCTATTGAAATATATTTTACAGCCTGGGGTATAGCAGTAATGTTCAGGAACATCGTGTATATATCTGAAACAATGGGTGTGCAACAGAAAAGAGGTCAGTTGTTCCACTGCTGTCTGTACTCCTGGAGGGCAGCACATGTAGGACCTTGCCAGCAGCAGGACAGTCCACTTTAACACAGTTGACTTAAAAGCCCTACGAAGAGAAAAAAAGCACTTAAGCACTCACAACTTCCATTGACTGCCATGTCAGAGAATGCTCAGAGCTCTCAGAATCCATTTATGGTACTACTGAAATAACCTTCCTTGGTTTTATCCTCAAATGTATTCAAAGTTTCCCCTTTGGAGAAAATTTGCCAAGGAGCCTCCTGCTCCCTGTACATGACACGTAGGGCTCTGCTTCCTCATGTGCAAAGCAGAGACTTGTAGTTCCTGTGATGTTTCCCTCTTTTTCCACGCCTGCTACCTTCTGCTCTGTGAATGTTTGCAGAGCTGGCGGGGTGGACAAGGGAGCGACAGCAGCAGCTGCCGGGTGCCGCGGCAGGAATGCGGAGCCACCTCTCCTAAGGATCAGCTTCCAGCCCTTGGCTCCTGGCCGCCTGGAAGGTAAGCCTGCTCCGTGTACGGTCCCAGCCGCTCTGTAACGCTCTTCATTTCTGTAAGGAGCATGCCATGAAATACCAGCTAGAAACACTGCTGAGGTCCTGAAGTTTCCAGGCATGTGCGTGTGACCTTGGGTGGTCGTGCTGGAGTAACGTAAGAGATTCTTGCTGCCATGACATGCTGGGGCTGACAGAAGGGTGAGCACCAGAAATAACCTGGAAAGCTTTATTTGCAGCTTCTGCCAGACTAGTGGTTACAAGTAGTAAGGGAGCCTACTGGGTTTTCTTTTAGCTTTTATGTTTGTTTAAAGTGTGGGACAGAAATTCTCTCCATATCAGACCTCGAAATATTACTGCAGATATGAGTTCTGTATTAATCGTAGTTCTTATAACTGTGAATAAAGTAGGTGGCTTTTAACTGAGTATAATATGATTGAGCACATCAGGGTCAGAATTAAGACTTCTGACTGTTGAATGCTTATGGTGTGTTTGATGCTGAGCAAATAGAATGAAGTGGTGCAGATGTATGATGTGTGATACAGTCATTTGCTGGCAGCCCTGGGCTACAGCCAAGTCAGGCTGAATATGAAAATGAGCAAAGTAAAAGAATTGCTGTAACCACGAGTGAAAACACAGCTGAAAGTGACCCACAAACATCACAATAGTCACTTGCTTCCTTCTCCAAGAACAGCAGATCAAATGAGCACAGAAAATACATCTGCCTAAATGGTTTATTTACATAGTACTTCTATTTTGAATATTCAGCACTTACCTCTTGCAAAAAAAAACAAAACAAAACAAAACAAACAAACCACCCCTCCTATCCCCATTAACTTCATCTCTTGGCCTTTTGTTAGGTCCTGCTTTGAGAAGAAAAACAGGTGTCGAGAGACCAGTGACTGTAATACAAAGAAGTAATTGAAAACAGCACAGTAATTTAGGCGATGTGTAGAACATGCTCTTTACTTAGCACTTGTTTACTACGTTTTCCCTTGTGAAGTAAAGCAGGAAATATGCAGTTACTAATGGTGTCTTAGAAAGTCCTTGGAGTAGAATAGCCATTATTTCTATGAAGGAATAAGAAATGTACTCCCATAATTATATAAACCCAAATTCTCACATGGTTAGGATCATGGTCTTTCCTCCAGTTAGTCTTCAAATGTCATGCTAAACAAGGTGTGGTAGATAACAAGGAGATGTCAGCCTTTCTGTGCTACCTCCAGGGTCCTTATGGATTAGAATCCAGGCCATAGAAGAGCCTTGCATTCAGTATTTCTTGTGCTTCCTGATTTTAACATGATGGCATGAAGTTAGCTGTCGTACTCTGTTGCATTCCTTGTTTTTTACTCCCTTTCCCATCTCCAATGCAGTCTGCTCCAGCTCCCTAGCACTTGCAGTGTCAGCAGCATGATGCATACAGAGTATGAATTTCCATCCATGAGAAATTAGGTCTTTCCTTATCATAGTGTTTTAATTTTCACCCTTTTTTCCTTTTCCCCATGGAATCTCCTATTCAGGCTGTAGTAACCACAATTATTAACATTAGCATCTTACATGGAATTATTATGAGTGAAGTCACTTCATAGTCACTTCCCTGGTCTTTCCATAGTGATCACCTTTAACATTCATGTGGGTGAGCTGACACATGAAAACAGATCCTGAAAGTAGAGAGTATAAACATGACTGAAGATTATGTTTTAGTGTAGTTAGTATGAGTGCTAAGTTACACACAGCATGAACTCCAGATACAGCCTGCGGTTTTACCAACACGGGTAACCATTCCTCAGCACAAGGAGGGAGAGACTCCCTTGAGAGCCGCCGTTTGGGAGCCTGCTGACAGCTGGGGTATCCCAGCCACTGGTGGGATAGGGCTGTGGAGTACACTGGGCACATGTAGCTGAACGTGCCCACCTGAGATGCTCCAGTCCTTGTCTGTGATATATAACTGTTGCAAATGGACAGGTTGATGGGAGTGGAGTTTTTCACCCATGCCTCATGAATGACCAGTAATGTAAGCAGCAGTGTAATGTAATCTGCTGTTTGGATCCCACTGAAGGCCTCCTTTGAGGACATTAAGTGGTGCAAAGGCATTGTACAAGTCTCTCACCACAGGGATATGTTTCAGCCTCATAGAAAAGATTTCAGAGATATTAACTTCTTAATACTGTTTGCCTTCCTGCTGAAGAGTGGAGAACAGCTACAGCTTTCCTCTGGGTATTATGTCACTTACTCTTTTATCTCAGCATTTCTGGGAAACGCATTGGGATGTATTTTTACTCTTGTGACATCAAGTTCATATTTATTCCCTCAACTACAGCAGCCTTTGTAGGTTTGACTGGTTCTTTGTGTTTGCCTTGCCACATTTACTCTTGTAGCGGTTGCCATACACTTCTTAAAATGAAGGTAAAAGAGACTAAAGAAAAATAATTGTCATTGGAATAAATTTTCTTTGTTCTGAAGAATGTTTCAGAACAGGAAAACTCTAAGGTTGTTTTGTTTTGATCAACTTTTCATATGTAAACTATATACACTGTTGTGTGATGACTTCTCTGATTGCCTTTTCTTCCTACTCAAGGGTCTAAAGGTTACGTGAGTACAGCATCCATCTAGAAATGAGTAGAAAGGAGTGTGCCTAGTTTTGCTGTCATTTCCACAAAGACGAAAAAGGTTTTTATAGTTGTCTGTCCGTCTATCTGTCTATCATCTATCTATCTATCTATCTATCTATCTATCTATTTTAGAAGTCTCTTTCACCAACATGTTGAGAGGAAGAGAGGGAAAAGGATGTGTGTTTTCTTCACTAAGGATTTAGTGAGATGCTTAAAGTGCCAGCTTTACAAGGGGTTGTATTTCTTAATGAACCGGATTGACCAGAGAGAATGTTAAACATTCTTGTTTAACAGTAGCAAATATTTTCTATGTGATTTTGTGTCATCGTGCTTCCCCTTCTCTTGCTTGTACGTGCAGAGCTAGTCATGTGTGTGAATCACTCCCGAGACAACATGAGCTCAGTTGATGTGGCAACTGGAGGGTGTGTTATAAACCTTGGCATCCACAGCAGAGCTGCCAAGAGGTTCCCCTGGTGCTACAGTTTCTAATATTGGCCTCCTGACTTTATCATTGTGAACCAGAGCTAAGTTATTCTTCTGCAGTTAACTAACAGACTCCATAACCACCATTTGTGTGGATATTCACTTCATTTTTGATGCTTACTGGTCATTTCTTATATTTAGGGGTGCTCACAGTGCCTGCTGAAAGTTTTGCAATTCTTTCTGCATTTCAAAAATCTGAGATGTCATGTTCTAATATTAGAAAAGGACAGTACACTCTGCATGAATGTGTATGAGCATAGTTCAGTCCCAAATACCCAACAGAGAAAGATCAAGTCATGCTAAAGCACCAATTAAAAATCCTGTTCTCTATGCTTTCTGCCTCTACATAACATACTAACATAACATAACATGTAACATATGGTGCCAGCTAATCATATTTGATGTTTTACTTGCTTAATAATCTCCGTGAGTACAAGATGGTGCTACTGAGACAATAGCTACCTATTTTCATGGAGTTTTTCAGTATGAGCTTTTGGGGTTGAAGGGGGGAGTAAATGGGGCCAGTAACCAGAATCCCTCCTGAACAATTTTCTGTAATGCCAAACCAACATTTATTGTTATCAGAGGCAGCTGCCTGCCCTCTCCCCACGCTTCTATTTGTGGATTTTCAACAGCTATAAATGGAAACACGCGCTGACCAGAAATCACCACAGTGCTGTCTGATACGTCTCTCTCCCGACTCCAAAAGTACTGGGATATCTAACATGTAGTCAGGTTAAATCACTTCTCCTCAGTATATTAGGGTGTTTTTCCCACACCCTGGGAGATGGAGTTAGGAAAGCAGGTAAAAGTCTCAGGAAGAGATGCT
Organism: Psittacula echo; assembly: GCF_963264785.1. Taxonomy (NCBI): domain Eukaryota; kingdom Metazoa; phylum Chordata; class Aves; order Psittaciformes; family Psittacidae; genus Psittacula; species Psittacula echo. The sequence goes on along the minus strand of NC_137738.1, from coordinate 83,374,511 downwards.
TTAGAGGAAAAGCGAACGGTAAGATACGTGGAGAAATGTTGCTATTTATGTATGTATTTATTTAATGATAAGAAGGAGAGGCAAATCTTCTGTTGTACTTCATAGGAGTATTTCCAGGCTTCCTTTAACCACTGACCTTGAAGATTAAAACTTCATTCATGTATGTTAAGTTAATTGTGATGGTACATTTCTGTGGAAATAACATAAATTTGTGAATGTATTTTGTGTGCATGTGAAGTGCAAAAACTGAACTCTCAGTTCAATGTCAATTTGTTATTGTAACCCAAACCAACAGCTGAGAGTCTGTGGTTGTATTGGAATTTTCTCGGACTATTTCATGTCTTTGCACACTATTGTTCTTAACTCTAGATCAGCAAAACACAGAAGAAACTGTTTTCCTGTGTCTGGAGTGTGTCTGGAGCTTACTGAAAAGAGGTGTGATCAAAACGAATTATTAACAGAAAGCAAACATAGTCAAACCAGAGTTTATTTTTAATTAGCTTGGGCTTGAAATGCATTAACAAGGCTATAGTCTTGATATCACAAAAGGGCAGTTTATTCTTCGCTTTGCAAAGCTGTTAAGAAAGGTGACCATCACTTCTGTTAAGAAACAAATCAGCACTGAGTTTTTTAGCGCTTATCTGAAATAGTGGTGGTGTTGCATTAGTTTGATTTCATGGTGAGCCAGCATTTACTCTTGTTTAATCATGACATTTGCCTCTACTAGCCTTGATTAGGGGAGACTTGACAAGCTTGTGTTAGTTAACAGTTTTAAATACAGTTTCACCCAGGCAAGGGGAAGCGCCGAAACTGAAAGTAATGACTTGGCCTTAAAGTACCTTTTCTTTTTTTATGAAAAGAAGTATTTATATAAAGAGTAACATTCAAAGCAACATTGGTAAAGCTTTAGCATGATGTTTTGACTAATGTCTAATGTTTCACTTGTTCATTTTCTCATTAATGAATTAATATGTTAGATAGTGACTTCATTTTGAATTTGGAGTTGATATATAACATATAAGGAAAACTCTTAAAAATTAAAAGCAAATGTGAAATCCACAAAAGCTTCAGGAAAGCCTTCAAAGGAAATGTCTGAAATTTTGTTCTAGCAGATGTATGGGGAAAATACATAGCAATGTCAACAGACACTATTATTGTGTAATTATTGATTGCATCTTAGTGCACAAAATATTGAGCAGGCAACTTTAAGTCAGGCTTTTCCACAGTGCAGAGCTCTTCATTTGGAGCCTTAATGATCTTCTGATGACTTCCTCTGTGTGCATCATTTACTAATTTTAAGGAACAAACTGGAGCAAGCAGGGACCCCACTGAGGGGAGCCATGTTAGCTCTTGTGCCAGGTCACCCGCTGTTTGGTTGTTTCAAAACTGAATCCTTGTAACATGGTGAGGTGAGAGGGTCCCTGTCAGCAGCGGCAGGTCACATCCTGTGGGTGCTTGGCAAAAGGGTGCTCTTGGTGGGTTTCATGGAGCTCTGCTGGCAGTGGAGGAATGCCCTGGCCCCACGCCAGTCCTCCTGCCCCTTTCCCTGTCCTCTTCCAGACAACATCTAGCCTCCTCTCTGCCCCATCTCTTTATTTGCTTGTTTAGCCTTACTGCCTTCATTTTGGATTGCTACATGGATTTCACCATCACTTTTCCCTGGTTTGTACCTCCTGGGCTTTTATTGATTCTGTCCTTTTCTCTTTGTTACATGCAGGTCAGGTCAATATTCCAACGCTGCATGGGAGCAGTGTCAATGTGTGCTACAGATACTATTTGTACATGTTACATGTGCATTTGTTGATGTCTGTGCGCGTTTAACTTCAGTGTAGCAAATTCATGAACAATTTTGTATTATAGGTGCTCGGAGGTGTCAATTTTCGACATTATGTGCAATTAACTGGATTTTATTTTTTTCTTTATGTCTGTTTTGTAAAAGCATAGGATTACTCAGGTGCAAAGGGAGCTCAGAAGGTCTCTAGCCAAGAACAGTATAAAGCACTAACAATGAACATCTGAATGTTGATTGAACAAGTTCAGTTGTCCAGCCAGTGTTTTAGCCATCTGCTTGTCAATTACTAGGGCCCTCATATTCTGGGTAGGATGTGAGAATGTTGTGGGAGACAGTGTGGAGGCAAGTCAGGGTAAATGACATCCACTGCTCTCTCCTTAATCACAAATCCAGTAATTTCATTGTAGAAGGCAATCAGGTTGGTCAGGTATGATTTCCAAGTGCTGTTCCCAGCCACCTGTTTACCACAGGCAGGGGTCGGTTGAATTAACTCAAGTCCTCCCTGTCTTGGTCCTTATCCACTGCTGGTTGCTTTCCTCCTCCTTGACTCTGCTGCTGAGCACAGAGGTCTGGGAGACCTTGATGGTGAAGGCTGATGCAAAGACATTACGGAGTCACCCTAGCCTTATCTGTACCTGCTTCCACCTTCTGCGCTGCCTTTTTGCACTGCAGCTCTGTTACAAACTCCCTGTTTAGCTCTGCTGGCGTCCTGATAAGTCTGCTTGTCTTCCTGAATATCAGTATGGACAGTCTTGCATGCGTAAAAGGTGGTTTTCACATACATGATGGCTTTCCCAAGCTCCATCTGTTTCCAAGCTGCTTCCCACGGGATCCCACTTACCAGCTCCTGAATAAGCTGAAGCCAGCTTTTCTAAAGTCCAGGATCTGTTCTCTGGTACTGGTCTTCCTCAGTCCCCCAGAAGATCTTCAGCTTCATTATTTCTCAGTCACTACCACCAAGCCCGCCACTGAGTGTCACATCCCCAGCCACTTCTTTCTCATTTCTGTATAACAGATCCAGCTGTGCATGACTTTGGTTGGCCTGTCTGGTGCCTGTATCAGGAAGCTATATTTGGCACCATTCAGAAATCCTCCGGGTTGCTTGCATCCTGCTGTTTTGTTCTCCAGCAGGTGTCAGGGAAGATAAAGTCTTCCATAAAACCCAGGGTCTGTAATCCAGATACTTGCTTGTGTTATTTAAAGAAGTTGTTGTGAGGAGCATAATCTAGTTCCTCACCCCAGCCATGTGGTCCTTAACCCAGTCCCAATGTGATGTCACCTTCACTGACCTCTCCTCTGATCCTCACCTGCAAGTGCTCACCTACCCTGTTGTCCAACCTGTACAAGAGCTCCCCACAGTTAAGCTGCTGCTTCACATTGAGAGATCCTCTTCTTACCTTCCTCATCTTTATGAAGATCCTGTGTCCACCCAATACATCACTATAGCCATGTGAGCTATCCCACCACATCTCAGTCATTTCTACAATGTCACAGTCCTATGACATATATATATTTATGTGTGTAAGAAAAATCTTGGGCTTGTATACTTTGTTACAAATATTTCTACCCATTTTCAAAAGAACAAAATCTATATAATCCTGAAATTATTCTGATTGCAGTGTGCCAATTAAATAGAGACCAGTTCATGCTCAAAGTATAACATCCATAAATGGCAACTTCGCAGACAGTTTTATTAAATGGTGGTGTACCTTTACATTCGTTGTATACTGTGGATAAGATAAATAATATAAAATTCTCTACCACTTCAGGATATTTCATGTAATATTTGTGAAATTTGTTGTTAAAAAATTTTTGTCTTTGCTTCCTGGAGGAAAATTCCTTTGCAGACAGGATCCTGAAGAGAGTCTTTGTGTGAAACTGGCTGTGGAAATGGAGGGCGCATTTTGTGATTTGAAAATAGAATGACTCACTCTCAAATACATTGGATCAAGCAGATGGACTCAATTTTCCCTTTCATAAAGGATTTTAGCATAGCTCAGAAGGACTGAGTAATTCCAGGGTTCCCGTGTAGAAATGACGGCTCAGCTCAAAATAGTCTGTTTACATTCTGAAGTCCTCTTCCATTAAGGCATATTACCTCTATTATTTGAAATCATTGTAATTATATTTCACACTTGTCTGTTTCCTATTTGATCTCTTATCTCCCTGTGAAAATGCAGCACATGAAGTATAGCATTTAAAATAATGTTTATATTGGTATGTTTAACAGGGAATGTCTTTGTGCTTTAGTTTGCATGATAAGTGGTTTTTGCTTCTGTGTTTTTTTACCTTCTTGTTACGGTAAGTAGTGATAAAGAGAGAATAGAATAAACCAAATGAATATATGGATCAGAGAGAATACCATGTACTGCTTGAAATGGCATTAAGGTTATCTTTTGGATGAGAGGATGGACTCTGTAAGAAAGGGCTGCAGGACTTCATGCACAGAATTAGCATTTGCTTTACACAAACAGTATGTGGATACAGCTCATACAGAGTAGACAGTTCAGATCAAGCCTACACAAGAGAAACAAAGGTTAATCTTTGTTCGCCGGCAGCAACAGAAGGAGCCCTGTCAAGTTAGGACCTTTCTGTGGGAAGAAAAGACTCCTCAGAGAAGACAGTCCATTTCCTGAAGTTTGCCACCTAAGGGAGCCCAAACAGAATGGAGGATGGTGACTAATACAGTGATGACTGGCCCTGCTTGCAGGTGTAGTTGTTAACGACGTGTAAACCAGGTGAGAAGTATGGGACAGGAAGGGTTGTTTGAAGAGTAGAAGAGGAAGGAGGAGAGTTGGGTGGAGGCTGGTGGGAGTGAGCATGGCAGGAGGTGCCAGGTATAATAACCCTCCCCACGGGGACCTCTTTACCAGGTCACCCTCTCTCTTGTGCTGATGAGGGCTGCTACCAGATAGGCAGAGATGGCAGCACAGCCTCCAGGCTCAGGCTGTCACATCTTAGCTAGGAGCAGGACCCTATTGTCAGCGCTCTGTCATGCTACCTCTGGGTATGCACCAGGCTCCCATAGCAGGTACTGCTGGCTGCCTAATAGTTGCTGCAGTACTGAAGTGGATGAGTGGGCAGGGGTGGCTGTACTAGTGGTCAAACAGGCATGGTAAAAGGTCTTAGTGCAAAGCAGCAGGGAAGGAAGAGGAGCTGAGGGAAGAGCAAATGTTTTTTTTGGGCATATACAGGGAATCAAATGCTCAAACAACAGGATCATCTTTGGCATCAGGAAAAATCTCTACAGGTGAGTAACAAATAGAATAGCCACTTCTGCCTATGGCACTGGAGAGGAACTGTGCTTATGCCTGTATGGATACCAGCCTCTCCTGGTTTCCACAAGCAAATGCCCTTCCAGATTCACTGCAGTGGGTGGGGAAGGAAGCCTGGAAAGGTTGAGGTGGGAGGAAGAAGCTTGTGGCTCAAGCCAAGCAACTTGCATTGTAGTCTGTGAGAGGGGCAGGTCTGTAGGTTCCTCGTGCATCAGGTGTCTCGCATGCATGCATGGCTCAGGGTCTGCATGCTTATCTGTATCTAGCCAGGACAACAGTGTAAGGTCACAGAACAGCATTGCTGAGGTCAGCTAGGCTTCTTTTTCCTTTGTAGAGAGAATGTGATAATCGCTGTGGGTGAGGATTGCGGAGATTCAGGAAGTGAAGTACAGTGATACAGCCTGGAGTGCAGAATGTAGAGGTGCTTCAGCAGGTTGCACTCTGTGAGAAAGACAGTGGCATATATACAATGGACTGCCAGATACAGACACCTCATTCTTTTTTGCCTCTCCTCTTCCCTAACAGGGGACAGGCTGGTAGCTGCAAGGCTGCAGATCTATGTGGTTCAGATGAGAGGGTAAAGGTGAAAGATAAAATGAGGATTTTTTTGTTTGTTTAAATACTCTTTCTTAACTGGTTTACTTTATGCCTTGACTTTTTTATTTGTTTCCTGTAAGAACACACCTACTCAGTAAAGAAACTCCTTAAAATATGTTGCCCTGCCTGAATCCATTCCTCAGTTGATTAATTCGGTACTGATGTATGAGCATCGTGCTCATATCCAGCATAGCATATGAAACTAAATTAACACACATACTTACCGTAGAGTCAGAGAAGTTTTTATATATGTGTGTGTATATATTCTATGATTATATGATATTAACCTTTAAAGTTAGGCGAGCACTTTACGCATATAATACCACGCTTTCAAACATTGTTACATAAATGTGCAATCATGAATTACTTCTTCGTTGCTCAGGAGACTTCTAGTGTATTACAAGAGGAAACATGACTCTATGTCAGCTTTTTGAGATATGCAAGCTTTCTAGTGTGTAATTATAATAATATGTAAAAAAGGAGATTTTCTTAAGAAAAGATGTAAAGCTGCATTTTGACCTAATTGACCTATACAGTATACACAAATGAATATTTCAGATGAGATATAAGGAAGAAACCTTTAATGATAAGGTGGTGAGGCACTGTCACAGGTTACCCGGGGAAACTGTGGCTGCCCCATCCCTAAAAACATTCAAGGCCAGGTTGGATGGGGCTTTGAGCAATCTGGTCTAGTTGAAGATATCCCTGCTCATTGCAGGGGGATTTGGACTAGGTGACCTTCAAAGGTCCCTTCCAACTCAAACCATTCTATGATTCTATATTTAAATGATTCCTGTTTATCTAAGAAGAAAGCCTTATTTTTTCTGTTGGAGGTTGCTTGTGGCCTTCTCTGAGAGCTTCTGTCATGCAGCTGAGTTCAGGTGGGTGAGTCGTCACACTTAAGGAGTTTTGTGCTACTTTGTCCCAGATTAGAGTAGCCTCAGCTGAAAGGGTTGGTCACGGGAGGCACTTTCAAATATCCCTGAGCTCTGAAGTCCAGGACTGTGTGGAAGCATGGATTACTTCAGCAACTGATCACCAAGCAGGAAGGAATAAACTTGGAAGCTGCAAGTAGCAGAATATTTTTAGCACTGTTGATGTGACATTAAACAGGAACAAAGCAAGCAGGAAACACTGAATCTTGGTTTGTCCTCCTTTCTAATCCTGTCACTTAGCTTTCACCTTATTGAGCTTATGATATGTTTTCTTTAACCCAATGCCAGTTATACAGCACTGCTGAAATGCTTGAGGAAGGTTTTGGTTGCGTCAGTGGGAAAAAAGCTATCTTGGAGGGATGTCATCAGCTCATTTCTGGCTGAAGGTTATGTGGAACATTGCCATGCAATTTCATGCAGGGATTCAGAAGACGAGGGCAGCAGATTCCTGCAGGCACTTGAATGTGATAGTGTAAGAGGCTTTTTAGGAACAAGTAACAATTGCATATTTGAACTTTTTGCAGTGGGGAAAGATAAGACCTCCTGTCTTATCAGCTGGATCACCTGCTACAACAAAGTCATGCAGGGAAATTCAAATGATTGCATTTTGCGGAAAGTAGCAAAGAAAGAACTATTAACATGGAAAGACAGCCCCTGCTGATAATAGTTCTGGGAATACGTTTCTAGCACTGGAACTTTCTTGAAGTCAGTTGAATTGAAAGATTGGTCTGTGGTATGATATTGGTTTGGTACTTGCCTGAATGATACCTATGTGTAGCTTGAGAGATAGAATGGGTGAGAGACCATTTTCAGAAATAAGTTTGGAGATGGAGACCATTACTGAGAAAAAACACGTGTTTTCAAAAGATATTCCTCAGGAATGTGGGAGTGAGTTATGGGTGATACATGGAAAGATGTTCTCTGTTACTGCTGCTGACACTGAAATTCAGGACAGATAGTAGGAAAATCTCTTCATTAGAAGTGTGGGGTGGCACTGGAACAAGCAGGGAATTTGTGGAATATCCACCTGGGGAAATTTTCAGAACTCAACTATATGAAGACATGGCTGACTTGACCTTGCTTAGACAGTAGACTCACCTTGAGCTGGATGCTGGAGTGGATGACCTCCAGAGGTCCCTTCCAAACAACTTTTCTTTTGGTCTTTGATTTTGAAGCTGCCCTACTGCATTTGTCACAAAACATGCTAACAGCTTTTTCCATCTGCAAAACACCTTTAACACATGGATACACAATGAGACTCTGTTTATCATTAAGACCTCTTCATTCTTGCATTATAAACAAACTGCTTTCAATTCACTGTCCTTTGAGTTCTGAAAGCACTCGATAATACAGCAGTGACATTAAATCTGTTACTCCAATGTGAATTCTTGGAAATAGAGCTGCTTGACAATCAACAGAATAAAAGGAAAGAAGTGGTTAGTGAAAGGGAGGAAGAAGGTGGATGTGAAGCCTGCTAGCCTTTGAGGGCAACAGACAGACAAGCAATAAAAAGCTTCCATGTTTCCTTTGTATCAGCTATGAAATGCGTAACATTTCAGGTTTTTTTGCCCATATTGCCCTCCATGGATGCACCATTAGATTATATTTAAAGGCTGGTAATTAATGATTGCTTGTTAAAATAATTTTCCTAAATGCCTTTTAGGCATTGAGTCTAAGCATCTTAACCACTAACCTATCCAGAAAAATCAGTCTTTTGAAGAAAACGATTGAAATATCAAGGCATCTTTTTTTTTTTTTTTTGCTTGTCTTTGAAATAAGGCAGCAAATGCTGTTCTGGCAGCAATGATTCAATAGCTTCATTGATATTTCTAAAAAAAAGGAATGTCTTAACTTTATCAGGGCATTTAATAAAAAATCTCTCCCAAAGAAGGCAGTGGTTATTTTTTCTCTCTTTTTTTAAATAAAAAATATGTTCTTATAATGTACTGTTGATTAGTAAAAGAACTCTAAATAATGCTTCGAGTCTCTGTCAAGTGATGTCAAGTTTTTTTCATCTGTCCCTTAGGAGAAGATTCCACTGGATGAGGAGAAGTGGGAGTAGAGTGGCTGGCTGTGGCAGGAAATAAGAAGTGTGCTAGTTTATCAACCCACCACGTTGTATAGTAAATTCTATAGTAGAATTCCACAGCTTTCCCTGCCTTTCTAAGAGTCAAATGTTGTGCCAGTCTAAGTGAAGAGAGACCAGGGAGCACATTCTGGTGTGCCATGGCAGGGGGGTTACTGTAATGTAGCCCTGCAAATGCCATCACAGTGTATGTAATACTGCACAGCCAAATCTGCAGGCCAATGGCTGTCCTGAAGCAGAAGGTTTTCCAAGATGGTTCTGTGTTTTCACAAGAAATTTTTTTTCACATCTGATTTTTTAATGTTTATTATTAAATAGATGGCAGAACTATCAGTTATCTTGTTCAGCAGCAAAAACTGCACCTTACGTTTTGGCAGTGGTCATCCTGTCATCAGATCTATTTGATGATGTTGTTTTAAGACAAAATTGATCTTTATTGAATGTCATGGTCATACAGGAAACCTTTGTGCGTTAAGTACTTCAGTGTCGAGAGTTAACTGGTAGATTTTCCAAAGGATTGATAGTGACATGTAGTACATACTGCAAAATACTTTCTGATGGCACTTTTACTATATCCATCTGTATCTCGTAAGCTTAAAAGGATTAATTAAATACAGATTGAGCTAATGAAGATCCATTCTTGAGGAAAAGGGACAAAGGCAGATATACTGAATTTAGATGAAAACGTAAATTTGCTCAATAGCTTTTAGTTTGTTAAGGATTCTGAAAAGTGGAAAGCAGCAGGCCAGAGCTTTTCATATCTTGAATTGTACACAAATGGATGTATTCGTACTCCAGAACTGACAGATTTAAAGAAATTCAAAAGCCAATTTCACATTTGTCTCTATGAGCAGACATTGAACCATTGCCATTTTATCTTTGCTTTTTTATGTTTCTTGTCTTGATCACGAAGAAAATTTGGAAATCAAACATGGGAAAATTATAGGGATTTTTAAATGCTTTGTTTTTAAACACTGTAAAAAAATCAATTGGATTCACTTGAACCACTAAAATTGAAGGTTCTGGAAAGAGCCATCAGAATTTTTTCCCCTGTTGAATAGATTTTAAATTATTTTCATAGTGGTTCTGTACATCTCACAGAAGTTTACGGACAGCACATTTATCACCATTTTACTGCTTCTTACAACTATAGATGTTAGTGACAATTTTGTATAGCAAACATGCTAGAAAAAAAATCCTTAGATTTTTCAGCCTCAAGCAAGAGCTAAATAATTTAATATCCTTCTTTACTAAATGCACATTGAAATACATCCAGATCAAAAGCCAGACATCAACTGAACTGATAATCAAACAAAGAAATTATAATTCTTAGCAAAGCTCCTGAGTCAAAACTGTGCTTTTTCTTTCAGTCTGAGAAAATAGCAAAATGGGATGTATTTGTATTTGAAATCCCAGCAGAGAAATGGATGTGATTTTTCTCTTTCTCTGTTTTTCTTCAGCAGATAATGTTTTCACTTGTGATGAAACTGATCTCAGTTGAAAATACTGCAGCTTTCATTATAGTTACGTTGTTTACAATCTATTAGGTGAACTAACACTGATAATTGCATTTACAAAAAAAAATCCCAAGAAACCATCAGTATTTTTTGTGAGGAGTATCTAAATCTAACAAGATCCTAGTTTATAGTGTCTTTTTCTGTGAAAGAAGGTGTGTCTGCTGAAGGATTGCAGTGATAAATTATTTCTGTAATGAAGTCAACTTTCAGGTCCTCCCCAGTTTCGAAGGAGCAGAAATCGGGGCTGAGGGGCTCCAAAGTTGTGAACTGTGCCAACAATTTGTGGTGATGCAGGGCTGTATCATGGGACAGATTGCCTGGGGTTTTCAGGGGCTCCAGTATTTATGGCTTCTAAGACTCTACATCTGAAAATATACACTTTATATTCTGGAAAATTGGATTGTCTGAGTGAATTTAATTTTCCTTTGTTTTATTAGTGTGTTAATAGCATAAATGTCAATAGCTGAATTATGGGCTATTTATTTCTTCTCAAGTGGTGATTGTGCTTCGGGATCGCCACCACCAGCTAAATCAGGATATGATGTTATCAGAGCAGTTACTCTCTGTGGTCTTATAAGTAAAATATGGTAAAATTATACCTAATATTTCATCATTCTTTTTCCAATTGACAATTTTTGCATTTTTCAGAACATGTGCTTCCTGACACATGCAGAAAACATAACTCAAACGGTCAGGATGTCCAAAAAAAGGAAACCTGGCGTTTTCACCCTCCGCCACGTTGACAGTACAGAAGAGATGAGTTCAAAACACAGTTCAGCACACTGCAAAGTGCTCTCAGAAATTACCCACTGGCAGGAAGGGTGTAGGTGGCACTTATGAGGGGCAAGTTAAAGCAATTTCTTAAAAAGAGCAGAATTTGTGGATATTAGAGATTTTAGTGCTCCAGCTTCTTGAATGTAGAGTAAAATGAATCAGATGATATTCAGGATTCAAACTGGTTGTTTTGGAAACCAGTGGAGACTCTAAATCATTGCATAAGCGTTAATAAAGGTTGCATCATCTTTAGCATTACTAATACTGCAATTTTACACGATGTATGTTGCAATTTCCCCATCTACACCAGGGCCTCTGAGCTCAAGGTTAGGAACAAATACATAATCGATGTCTACTCTTGTCTCCTGAACACACTGCACATGCCATTGTACACTAAATTCTTCATATAAATTCTTTATAAATGTCTTTCAAGTCAAGTTCAGATGTTTATTTCAAGCTGCTATTGAATATATGGAAAAAGCGCTATTTCATGTGAACTTGATTCTCTTCAGAAGACAGTAAACAGCTCATTTTTTCCCTTCCCCTCATTTTTCATGACTAAACATCCCAACATTTGTTATATTCTTGATTTCAATAAATAGTTCTCTAACTAAACGTGTGTAATTTTAAATATTTATAATTTACATATTAAATATGCAAATTTCATAAACAGAAAGCTATTGCCATGAATTAGGATTTATGTGTGGATTTGTACTGGAAAATGAAGTACCTTTTAAATGGGTTTTAATGAAGTTATAAAACTGTAATTGCAAGTTTAAAATGTATTTTTTCTGTTGCTTTCATTTCAAAGGAATGAAGATATCTGACAGAAAAATTGTCAGAAAGCACATTTATGTCTGTTAGCTGTGTGTTTAAATCAGTTATTTAGAAAATGACGGAAATGACTAGCTAGGTATTATGTGGCATGATGAGTACTTTAGGGTATTTGGTACTATTAACCCACAAAGTAATTGAAAGCTACTTTTTAACATTTAAAAAAGAGACACGGAACAACCATTTATTTCTCCGTGAAGGTTATTTGAAACAGCCTGTTATTCCTTAAATTTCTTTCATTATATTCTCACCTGTTAAGTTTACATTTTTGGCCTTAAATTTCTTTCATTATATTCTCACCTGTTAAGTTTACATTTTTGGTCTATTAGTATGATGTTTCATCCTGCTCTGCCCTCCAACTGAACAGCAATTCTGCACCGTCAGAAACACCTCTGGCACCTGGATGTGCTCCAAAGTCCATGGTTTTGTTATGGCATCTCTGCTTTCCCTGAGCACTACATGTTGCCTATCAGGAGATGTGGGTCTATGATACCTTATTAATAATCATGGGCTGGCTTTGGGCATGAGACGAGCACCTCAATGTTGAGCTGAGTTAAGGCAGTAACACCTTCGGGCAAGCAGTAGTGATAGGACAAGGGAGAATGGCTTTAAACTGAAAGAAGGTAGATTTACATTAGATATAAGGAAGAAGTTCTTTCCTGTGAGAGTGGTGAGGCACTGGAACAGATTGCCCAGAGAAGTTGTGGATGTCTCATCCCTGGAAATGTTCAAGGGCAGGTTGGATGGGGCTTTGAGCAACCTGACATAGCAGAAGGTGTTCCTGCCCATGGCAGGAGGGTAGAACTAGATGATCTTTAAGGTTCCTTCCATCCCAAACCATTCTATGATTCTATGAATAAAGGTAGCATAAATACCTAAGGACATTTTAGTTCCTGAATTTATACACATGGGAATTTGCAAATGCTTAAAACGTCTGGATATTGAAAGGAGAAGAGGGGTTGAAAGGTTGAACTTAGAAGCACTTTCGAGGCATAAGTGCTATTTTGAACTGCTAAATTGCTTTTGGTGGGAGCTTCAGTACTTTGTTGTTTCCTGGAGCAATGGAACTTAGCTAAATCATTGTAATCCTTCCCTGCATAGGCCAGTGAAATCAGTGCTGTAGGGAAAACGGCTGGTGAAGCAAAAAATGGAGTCTGGAGGGTGAAGGGGGTGGCATGTCTTTGCAGTCAGCAATGCTGAGGCAAAATGTGAAAATTGCATTGTTAGTAGCTGAATTAATCTGCTTGAAGTCCTGAGCAATGTGGTGTACACCACAAACATTTCTATACTGCGCTGCAGGTTACAGACATAGTTGCAATGGATATGTCAGATAAAGCTTGGGAAGAAAGCTGACAGAAAGACTGGAGAGGTAGGGAGTCCTAAAAAACATTATGAGAAGGTGGAGAAAATGTAATGGAAGTCAGAAATGAGAGAAATGAAAGAAGAGGAAAAAAGGTAATTACTATTGAATAGTTAAGTAAAACCACTAAGAGGTGATGTTAGTGAGGTTTAAGAAACAAGTGTGAATCAAGGAAGATCAAGAAACATGGGAATCGATCTAATACTTCATCATTTGCACCTAATATTAAGTTTCCTTGACCTTTTGGTAAATAACAGTGTAGAATTCACAGATTACTTGGCAAAACACCTGTAAGTAGCTTGTAAGCATGGCTTAACAGGACAATATCCTTCTGCTAATGTGTTTATAACAACCTTTCACACTGTTGAAGGGATTCTCACGATGTCTGTTAATTCCCCAATAGACACTTAAAAGCCTCTTCCAAGAAAAGATTTAGTTGTGCTTTTTCACATATTGCAGGATAACGGATTTCAGTAAGGAGATCAAAGCCTTCCTACTCTTGCATTTGCTTGCTGGCTTCATTATCAGAGCTTTCCACATGATAGTGATACTAGGGACAACTCTTTTCTTTCTATACAAACAGGTTTTGCCATTGACTCCCATACCTGAGCCTAGCTGAACTATAAACAAGATTTCCCTCCTTTCCCTCCAGCACTTTTATATAAAAGCACTTGACTGCACTTGTTACTCAGTCTTGCTCAAATAATTATACGTTGATCTATATAAGTAGATATAAGTAGGTATAAAGGAGACTTTTACATCCCAGGATGACCTATTCTAGTATGCTAGAAGATACATTTCTACTCAGGAAACCAGGAATGCTACTTTCCATCATATCTTCAAGTGAGAATGCTCTAGATCTTTGCTTGATTTATTTTGCTATTATTATTTTCATGGTTAGTATCTCTTCAGGATGTGCAGACAATCCTCCTTTGCTGCCGTTCTTTCAGTGTAGGGGTTGCCTTCTCACTCATCAGCACTAGGCAATATGTCACATTTTTGACTGACCTCTTGTTCTCTCATGTCTTCTGAAGTGTTTACAGGATTTGTGTCACTTTGTCTCTCTGCACGCTAGGCATGTGAGGCAGCCACACTGCTCCAGCCTGACAAGAGCTTTGGGCATAATAACAAGACTTGTCCTTTCACTGCTTTACAGTGCTCTTCAGTCCCGTGGTTGGGTCTTTATTTGACTCTAGAGATAACCTCGCATTTTTTTTCAGCATTCAGAAGCTTGGAGTAATGTCAGATAACATAAATTAGATTGTGCAGTTGCCGTAGTTGTTTGTGGGAACTCACAAGGTTCTGTTTTGGTTCCTTTCTTTCCTTTCAGTTGTCTTCTGTCACTTACAGCAGCAACAGACTGACTGCTATTAATCTTTCATTTCTGACATATTATTAGTATTTTTTTGGCATCTGGTTACCAGCCTGTTTCTGTCTGATAAACCCCTGGGGCTATGACTTTGTGCGGATCTATGCACACACTTCATTAGAAGCACTCTGTTGATTTTGTTTGGATTGCTTCTGTGATTTAATCTCCGTAGGGATCTGAGTTTGCGGTTGAAAAATTTGATAACTCTGTGGCAATGATTGTTGTAAGTACTGTGTGATTGGCTGCTAATACAGAAAAGAATGTAAGCACTGAATGTATTTGCCATTACAAAATGCGCTCGCACTCTTACTTGCTAGTGCGCAGCTTCGTGTGTTTCCCTTCCTACGAATGCAGCCAGTTTTGATTATATACCGTCCTGTTTGATTTAAAAAAACCAAACCCCAAACCTAATAACAACAAAACCCAAAACACTGTCCTGAAGCTTACCACTACTAAACACAGGTTTATCCTAGCCAGTTGGCTTGCATATTGGAATAGTCTCTGCTCCTGGTGCCATCTGTTCTTATGGGCTCTCTATACAGGCTTGACTGCAGCAAATCCAGGAAAAATTTGGGAAAAATCCCCAACAAAGCAAACCAGAAAAAAACCCAGGAAACTTTGGGTGTGCTTTTTTTTTTTTTTTTTAGGATTTTCTTGTAAACTCCTGTAACTATTTTCTGCTTTTAGCAGCATTTGAACATTCTTGTTTTGTGGGTCTATTTCCACTGAGTTTTGAAATAATTAATTTACACTGATTGTACTGGAAGATAACAGTAATTCATAACTTTCTGGATTAGTATGAGATGAATGGAATAGTAGTTACTTAGTGCAAAATATTTTTAGGATTTTTGTGCTTATTTATATTTTTTTGTCTTTTTTTTTCCCTCTGTAAAGCTGATCTGAAGGGACTCAAAAGAGATTGTCTTAGCTTAATATGGAATATTTTCTTCCCTAACATACTTCTCTTAGTTATTTAGAAGTACTTAATGTGAACAATACATATCAATTTCAGTTTGTCATAAGAGTTCAGATTTGGTTATGCATAGCAACTCTCACTGCTGAAATACAATAGTTAAACTAATGGCTAATTTAAAAGAAAAGGAGGAGGAGAAGTTGGAAGGGGAGGAAAAAAGGATATGCCATACATGAAATATTTTTTAACATAAACAGGTCAGAACATATGTTCTGATTTGTGTTGCAATAATAGCTCACCACTGAGCTCCAGATTATTATTGGGAAATCCCCATATGTCTAATTCTTTAGAAAAATAGTTGCAGGACTTTTAGGAGAGGGTTTTGTGTAATGGTTTGGTATTTCACTGCCTTGAAATGAAGAGGCAGGAACAATGCAGTAGAAAGAAGCGTTATAAAAGCTAGCCTTATCTATTACTGTTTATGTTCTTCCTTAACAAGATGGAGGTAAAAATTCAATTAGCAGCATTAGTCACAGATTTGTCATGTCTAAGATTTGAGTTCCCCAGAAAAACACTCTGCAGTCAAGTTCTACTGCTATTCTTAGCAATTTTTCAACCTTGCCCAAAAAGATGGAAGATGAGACTACTGTTGATGAGTCATATTGATGACAAACAGAATGGATAATGTCAAGTAGGTGTTTGGCTCCTACATGAACTGTCCTTACCATTTAATATCTGTACTTAAATAATGCATCAGAAATAGAGAATTGGACCGAGCACAGATGTTGCGAAGTAGGATTGTAAAAGCTGGTAGGGTGATGGCTTGTATTTTCTGTTTGTGCTTTGGGTGTGTTTCTTGGTGTAAAACTGAGGCTTACGCTGCATTTGGTAACCCTAGGAAAAAATGGTATGTGTGAGGCAGGGTTATATTTCATGGTTGGCTTACTGCCATGAGGAAAGTGTTATCAATATTAGGTCAGTAAATATGAATGGACATACTGACCTCATGGGTGGTCCATCTAGCCCAGTTTCATGTCCCTGACTGTTGCTTGCAGGTCATGTTTAAGAAAAAAAGGTGTGGGGAAAAGAATCAATACTCCTGCTCCTTCCTGGTCCTCTTGGCCTTAGTGTAAAAGAGTGGATATATTCACTGTGGGTGTATTTTCTTGGGTTTCAGACTGTTTTTTTTTCTGGCATCTGGAACTTCCTGAGGCAGCGGGTTTCTTAATGTAGTTATGTGTTATATGAAACCCTACCAGTTTCAATTGTATGTGTGGTGCCTCATGGCAATTTTGATCTTCTACCAAACTGCCCTTTATACATATCTGCTTTTTGACACAATATTGTAGTAGGCATCGTCTTGCCCTAGGTGCCACTGGCTCATGTTTACAGTGAATCTTGTCTATGAATTGTTCAATTAATGTTGCTTAGACAGGATTCATATCTCATCCTTTAGCTGTCTATGATGTATATCTCAGCGAGAAAGTCATTGGAGTTTCTCATGAAAAAAAGCACAGAAATTGTAGAACATTATTAATCTGATCCATATTAAATATTTACCTTTGAGTAGGATGAACTACACCTCAGAAATGCTGATTTCTTTATATCGCGTTTAAGAGAGCACAACTCAGATATAGATTTCTATTCTGGACACTTTTACAGGCTCTTTAGAAAAGACAGGCCTGGCAGGCGGGGAGGGGGAGTTGCTATTTATGTTAGGGATGGGCTGGAGAGTATGGAACTCTGTCTGGGGACGGGTGAGCAGTCAACAGTTTGTGGGTCAGGGTTAAAGGGAGAGAAGCGATGGGGGACATTATTGTGGGGATCTGTTGCAGACCGCCTGATCAAGAGGAATCTGTGGATGAAGTGCTCTATAGGCAGATAGGAACAGCCTCAAGCTCACAGACCCTTGTTCTCATGGGAGACTTCAACCACCCTGACATCTGTTGGAGCGGCAGTACGGCCCGGCACAAGCAATCCAGGAGGTTCCTCGATTGTGTGGAAGACAAATTCCTTCTGCAAGTAATAGAGGAGCTGACAAGGAGAGGTGCCATGCTTGACCTCATGCTCACCAACAGGGAAGGGCTGGTTAGAAATGTGACACTCCAGGGCAGCCTTGGTTGCAGTGACCATGAGATGGTTGAATTCAAGATCCTCAGGACAGTGAGAAGAGCGTGCAGCAAGCTCACTGCCCTGAACTTCAAGAGAGCAGACTTTGGCCTCTTCAGGAACCTGCTTAGTAAGGTTCCATGGGATATAGCCCTAGAGGGCAGGGGGGCCCAAGACTCTTGGTTGTTATTCAAGGATCACCTGCTCCAAGCTCAGGAGTGTTGCATCTCAACTAGAAGGAAGTGCAGCAGGAGGGCCAGGAGACCTCCTTGGATGGATAAGGAGCTGCTCAGGAAAATATAAAGGAAAAAAGAGGCTTATAGAAGGTGGAAGCAGGGACAGGCGGCCTGGGAAGAATACAGGGATGTTGTCCGGGAAGCTAAGGACCAGGTGAGGAAGGCTAAGGCCCAGTTAGAATTAAACTTGGCTAGGGATGTTAAGGATAACAGGAAGGGATTCTATAGGTACGTAACGAGTAAAAGACAGACTAGGGACAACATAGGCCCCCTTCAGAAGATATCGGGAGAACTGGCTACCCTGGATTTGGAGAAGGCTGAGGTTCTTAATGACTTCTTTGCCTCGGTCTTCACTGGCAAAGTCTCTGACCGCACCACCCAAGTCTTGGAAGGTGAACACAGGAACTGTGAGAATGAAGACCCTAGGCCCACTGTAGGAGAGGATCTGGTTCGAGACCATCTTAAAAACCTAAATGTACACAAGTCCATGGGACCTGATGACATCCATCCGCAGGTCCTGAAGGAGCTGGCGAATGAAGTTGCTAAGCCACTGGCCATCATATTTGAAAAATCATGGCAGTCAGGTGAAATTCCCGACGACTGGAAAAAGGGAAATATAACCCCCATTTTCAAGAAGGGGAAAATGGATGACCCAGGGAATTACAGACCTGTCAGTCTCACCTCTTTGCCTGGCAAAATCTTGGAGCAGATTCTCCTGGAAGGCATGCTAAGGCACATGAAAAACAAGGAGGTGGTTGGTGACAGCCAGCATGGCTTCACTAAGGGGAAATCCTGCCCTGGCCAATTTGGTGGCCTTCTATGATGGGGCTACAGAACTGATGGACAGGGGCAGAGCAGTTGATGTCATCTACCTGGACTTGTGCAAAGCGTTCGACATTTTCCCACATGACATCTTTGTCTCTAAATTGGAGAGACATCAATTTGATGGGTGGACCACTCGGTGGATAAAGAACTGGCTGGATGGCCGCACGCAAAGAGTTGTGGTCAATGGCTCAATGTCCGGCTGGAGACCGGTAACGAGTGGTGTCCCTCAGGGATCGGTGTTGGGACCGGTCTTGTTCAACATCTTTGTTGGTGACATGGACAGTGGGATTGAGTGCGCCCTCAGCAAGTTTGCCGATGACACCAAGCTGCATGGTTCAGTTGATACGCTGGAGGGAAGGGATGCCATCCAGAGGGACCTCGACACGCTTGTGAGGTAGGCTGATGCCAACCTGATGACGTTTAACCATGCCAAGTGCAAAGTCCTACACCTGGGTCGGAGCAATCCCAGGCACGGCTACAGGTTGGGCAGAGAAGAGATTCAGAGCAGCCCTGCAGAGAAGGACTTGGGGGTGTTGGTCGATGAGAAAATGAACATGAGCCGGCTCCAGTGTGCGCTCGCAGCCCAGAAAGCCAACTGTATCTTGGGTTGCATCAAGAGGAGCGTGACCAGCAGGTCGAAGGAGGTGATCCTGCCTCTCTACTCTGCTCTCGTGAGACCTCACTTGGAGTATTGTGTGCAGTTCTGGTGTCCTCAACATAAAAAGGGCATGGAACTGTTGGAACAAGTGCAGAGGAGGGCCACGAGGATGATCAGGGGACTGGAGCACCTCCCGTATGAAGATAGGCTGAGAAAGTTGGGGCTGTTCATCCTGGAGAAGAGAAGGCTGCGTGGAGACCTCATAGCAGCCTTCCAGTATCTGAAGGGGGCCTACAAGGATGCTGGGGAGGGACTCTTCACTAGGAACTGTAGTGGTAGGACAAGGGGTAACGGGTTCAAACTTAAACAGGAGAAGTTTAGATTGGATATAAGGAAGACGTTCTTTACTGAGAGGGTGGTGAGGCACTGGAATGGGTTGCCCAGGGAGGTTGTGAATGTTCCATCCCTGGTGGTGTTCAAGGCCAGGTTGGACAGAGCTTTGGGTGGCATGGTTTAGTGTGAGGTGTCCCTGCCCATGGCAGGGGGGTTGGAACTAGATGATTCTAAGGTCCTTTCCAACCCTAACTATTCTATGATTCTATGATCAGATGAATATCAGTCTTAGTGAGGTCATTCACTAGGGAAGAAGGAATATGCATCATCTTGGGAAACAACTGTGTTTCAGGAAATAATTCATGAGGTAATAGTCTGGTAAAGTGTATTTTACTTGTTTTCCTTCCTCAGATACCCTATGGGCAGGTGCTAGCTAGGCTCTTTGGTCACAAGCTAAAGTGCCTCTGCAGTAGAGAAAGAAATGGCATGGAAATTTCATCTAATTAAATACTTTTAAAACAATTTTTTTTTCTTAATGTCATGGTGCAGGCTTTTTTTTTTTTTTTTTTTTTTTTGTTATATTGCCTATAATCTCAAAAGAGGCCATTCCTGGGATGATGAAAGTGTTTCATTTGGACTATAAAGAGAATTCCCAGCTCAGTGTCTCTTAAAAGGTTGCCCATAACATTTTGATTAATGCTATCTTTTTTATGTTTGACAGCTAGCAAAAAGGAGGAAAAGAGACCTTGAAAAAACAAGGCAAGCTGAAGAAAAACACTTTGCTCCTTTAACTAGAGCAAGATGTCAGGTAAATGTTATTCTCACAAGCACATGGTATGCAGTGGGCTGGAGAATAAGAGATGATCCTAGGGCCAGGGGAAGAGAAGAATTGGTCCCTGCACCCAGGAGATAGTGAGCCTCTGCTTGCAAATGCCTTGGTGGTGTGCCTTTAGCTGAGAGCTTGCCATCTCAAGACCATTCCAAAAATTTGATCTCCCTGACGGCTGAGGAATCTGTAGCTGCCATACCGCATGTTGGCATAAACATATTGCCATGCGATAGATGTTGCCCTTTTGATGTCAAGTCTTTCCTGATCCTGATGCCAAATCCACAGTGTTTGATTCCACAAAGCAAATGGAAGTGATATTTTGATTTTAACCATTTTCCAGTGAAAAGGTAGGAGAGGAAAGTTAATCCAAGGATGTAAACTGTCCTAGACTAAGCCAATAAGTCAGCATTCAAGAATCTCTAGCATTTGATTTATCCTGGTTTTGCAGTTTCTGTAACTAACAGCAAATGACATTTAGTTTCTAGTAATGCTTCCCAGCATTCTTGTGCTATGGTTTTTTTAAAACAAACAAAAAAGACATTCATGCCTATTTCTTGGTTGTTCTGGCATTTCAGCACTCCTTCCCACAGAAATTTCAGGTGCCAGCATGAGATTTTGGTACAGAAAGTGTAACTAGAAACTAAAGATAGGTACCATTTTAAGTTTATATAAGACCTATGCTATGAATTTTGGAAGTAAAAATCTAGGTGTTTGAGACATACAGGAGATTTTAATATTCTACTTGTTAGTCTTCTGAAATAATCAGAGAGATGAGAGTAGGTAGGCCCTGAGTTACGATCTTTTTTCTCCTACTAATTTAGAGTCTGTTCTTGCTTTAATTACCCAATCTTCATTCCCCAAAATTAGAAATTTAGAAGTTGTTATTTTAGTTAACATGGCTAGTCAATAGGCTATGATTCATCATCTCTCCTGAGCTTAGACAACTGCATTTACATCTCAACAGGTTGTATAGACTCTTGTTGTAGTCAGTGGATGGAAACAGGGGCTTCCTGGGCATTATTCTCTGCTGTAGTTTAGATTACAATCTTACAGTGAAATGAATAATTTTCCAAGAAGTGCCTATTCTCTCTCCTTTGACCATAATGGAGCCTTGAACAAGCTGAAATGTAGATATGATAAGTGCTTAAATTTCCTTAACTATCCGTATGGGAATCTGCAGTTTAAGTCTGCAGAAACTGGCTTTTCAGATTATTGCAATGCTATTTTATTGTCTTTCAAATTGTTGTATTCGTCTTTTAGAGTTATCTTTGGTGTGGAACAGAGGTATCAGCTGACACACCAAGTTTTAGATGGGAAGTTCAAGATATACAAGATTGAAAATGCAAAAAAAATGTAGACTGAAATCTGGGCAAAGTCCCAAGAAATAGCTGGTTACATTCCTACTCCTGTGAAAAGTGTTAGACTATTTTAAGAGCCACTCTTTTTGACTGATAGCACAAGGTATTTCAGCCTGAAAGAGGACTTTCAGCATGTTAAGTATGTCAGTGTTATTTATTATCTTACAGACTTTTGTCTTTTGTGTTTTCTAAAGTCATTCACACAGCCTGGTTAAATATTCTACTACATCCTGAATATTCTTTCAGGTACATTTGGCAATCTAATAAGGATCTGCTCATATTTCTCACTTGAAAAATAAAGCATAAAATGATTAGGAAAACCTTCAATTTGTACTGTCAATTATACAAATTTAAGTACTGCAGTTTTCAAGCTGTGACCCTTTCCTGTCATAGAATATTGCCATTTAAATGCCACTACCACAGTGTGATTGACCCACACAGTTTGTATATTTCTTTATTTTCTTATCAAAGAGAATAGTCTGAAGGTTACTCTCTTTGCTGTATTTGTAAATTCAGGATGATCTCTATGATTTAGTGGTTAAGAAAAGGAAAGAAAAAAATATGAAGGGACATGACATGGCCTAAGAGAGGGCAATCACAGGTTCAGAAAAAAAAAATGGCTGAGTGATAACAGACTCCTGAAAAGTCTGTTTCTCCCTGGAAAGTCTATTCTGTTTTGGGAAAATAGAATTAAGAAATATGGAGAAAAGGCCATTATACTAATGGGATGAATTACATATACTTAATAAATGCTTTCCTCCCAGTAGTAATTTGCCAGAAGGTGATTCAAAGTACTTAACTAGTATATATTCATAGATTGCACCAGTCAGTGCATCTTCCTTCAAGGAATCAAAGAAAGTTTCATTTGGGCTGCAGAGAGCTTCTCTACTCCTTCGTGAAAGTGAGGGACAGAAATATGTGAAAATGTCCCACTCTCATTGCTTGAATTTTGCTTCACTCCATAGTGTATATACACTGTTAAGTATGAATTGAAGCAGTAAAAATATGCAGGAACTCTGCATAATGTCTTGCAAGAACTTACTAGAATTACAGCAACAGAGGAGGCAGTTGATTGTTTTCATTTTTTCATTTTTCATTGTTTCATTTAATTTTCCATTTCTGTTAAAAAATCATAATGCAGACAATTTAGTTTAAGAAAAAAGTGCTTTACAATATAAAACACAGAAAGTGTAGCATTTGTCATTTAAATGAGAATAAATTCACAAAGGACACCTTTACTGATAAAGAAGTAAGGGCATTCTTTTGTAGAAAGGGAGAACGACTGGGTTATATCTCACCTGACAGACCTTATCAATGCACATAGCCATGCTGTGCTGCATCACTGAGAGTGATGTACTCTACATATCTGAAGCCTCCCCAATAAGAAAATACCAGACATGTTAGATGCAAGTATAAGATGAAGTGTGACTTGCCTAAGGTCACCTAGTGACAGAGACAGGAGTGAAATCTATAGGATGGCAACTGGTCATATGTCCTTGGTGGCTGTCTTTGAGAATTATTTCTTTAGACAGACACACAAACTAATGAAGTTGGCCTCTGTCTTCTGAGAGGAGATTTGCCTGTGTGCAAAATCTCCTGTCAATGCTTTCAGAGATAGATAAGATGAAAATGGCACCAAGAGTTATTGAATAGCCTAGGCTGGCTGAATAGCTTGTGTGCTTTTTGGTACCACCACCGTTCATCTGCACAGCACATAGAGAATAGTTGGGTTGTGGTAGAGACAGCGTTTATCTCAAGTTTTCTAATTGACAAGAGGTACTGAGCATCTCCAGGGCCCATTGTACACCAGTAGGAAGAAGCTGCTACTGTCATATCAGTACATCGTTTGTTTCTTGACTGGGCTTGCTGTTAGGGTCAGGTTGCTCTTCTCCCTCACCTCAAAAACCCTGTTCTGAAGATCCTACAGACCTTTGGATAATGTATCAGCAATGTAACAAAACAGTCCTTGTAATATTATGGCATGTAGATTATTTTTAGTCTGTTTAGTCTAAACCAAATTTTGTCTTTTCCTATTTGTTTTCCAGATATATATCATAATTCTTTAACTAGAGATGTCAAAAGACAAAAAAAGTAAACAGTTCTTATGGACCACAGTTGCAAGCTACCTTACTGCAGTGCAAGGCGAGGAAGTCTCCTAATCTGGGGCCTAAGCTGAAAAGCCTTTCACATCCTGAGTATGAATCAGACATAATTTTAATGTTTCAGTCAAAATTCTAGAAACCCTCAATTTTAGTTCCCTTCAAGTCACGGACATCCATCAACATTAGAACATTCAAGGCTTTTTATATTAAAATTTCCCAAGCACATCAATTTCAGCTTCAATGAGTTTGCTTTTACTCTGAGTATTTTGATGCCAGTCTGAAACTGCAGCCCCATCACGAATGCAGAGAGCAGGAGTTATTTTGACAAGTCCTCTGATCTTATGGGTTTAATCTAAGCCTGCCTCACAGAATGGACGTGCATGAGGTAGCCATTTCTGTTTTTCTGTTTTCCTTTCGTTTTGGAAAGGAAAAGTCATTGGCCCCTTTTAGAAGACATCCTGCAGGGATCGGGCTGTGAATGCCTTCAGCATCCTGAGCACCCAGTTATTGAAAAACTTCTTTAAACCAACCTTGAGGTGCTTCCCAAACCCTAAATCTCACCCTATATGAAGAATGTCTCCTAAGTGTCAGAGAACAAAAAGCAACCATAAATGTTGAATATTTTCTGAATATAAAGTAGCTGTAATAGACAAAGGAATGAGCATTACCTCTTGCAAGAACTGCCTCATGCCTGGTGGCTGGGGAATACTTACATGGGTCTAATTTTTTTCAGACATAATTTATTCAGAAAGTTTGTTTTAAAAGGAAACACAACTGCCTTTATTAGACATCAGCCTTAATGTTTAGTACTGTAACAATCTCTGTATTGCTAGGCTCATCCCTGGTGTAGCAGAAAGAATAACTTAGCATTGCAAATACTTTTTGAATTACAAAACTTATAAAGAGCTTATGGAGGATATTAATTGGATTTAGGAAGGTATTTAGAAATGGGGTATATGCTAAAGGAAAACATTGTAAGAAATAAATAGTAGTTCTTACTATAGACTCATGAATATTTGAGATAAGAAATACCTTTCTGCACCTTACCTACTTTCCTTTCTTAGTAAAAACCTGATCTCTGCAGCTTGGCAAAGAATTGGAATTCCTCTCATGGGGGATTATTTCACAGAGTGGTAGATGGCACTGGGAAAAATTTTGCTGCTCTATTTTTTTTTTCCCCCACTGGTTCTGTGGTGTGGACCATTGAAGTCACAGGGAGATGCAAGGAGTGGTGTCAGTTCACACCAGCTGAAGAAGCAACCCACAGTCCCTTCATCTTCCCTCAGATGAGTTTTACTTCCGTCATGAATTCCTTCTCAGATTTTTACGCCTTCCTGTAGCCACAGGAATCATTCTCATTTTCTCCTAGGAAAAGTGGTGTCAGATTTTGTTTATGGATGTATTTATTTTTGTTTACTGCTGACAATATATCTAGACAGTTTTAAAGAAATAAGAAGGGACTTGCAGTATCCTATACAATCTTAAACTGCTGTGGTTAGAAAATCATTTACTACTTTCTTCCTGTGTTGATGTATAGTTTAGGATTTACCTACAAATCATGGGGACTGTGTCAAAGAGTACAGTGTCATTAGCATTTCCTTTTCTCAAAATCTCCTTTTCTTTGTCAGGTTTGAGGCTATTTGGTTTATTTTAAAGTATTTTTCATTACAGTACTTACTGCATAGATCAAGTATGTTTTCTGGAAATGCTTTTAGAGAATTAAGGTTCAAGAAGGTGCATTAATATTTACACATATTTACATATATATAAACATGAAATTGATTCTGTTTGAAGATAATGGATAAACAGATCTCTGAGGCTATTGGCTTTATACTGTTGGTATTCTGTATCACTAAGAATGAACTTGGCTGGTTGTCATCAAAAAACTTGACTTCCATAACAGGCAGAGAAATATAATTAATTGCTTTTGCAGTATTGCATACCGTAAGCTCAAAGGCTCTCTGTGTATATTATTACAGTTGCAATTGACTGATGGAGATTAACCTTACGCTAATTACTGTAAATGTAAAATCTGCTCTTAGATGGAACTTAGTACAAAGACTATTGATGTAATTTATTCATGAATATGAAAAGCATTTTAATAAGTTTCTTTTTTTTTTACTTAAGCAGCCATTTTAGAAAATGACAAATTAATACACTACTTCTGACTATCTATAATATACATGGTGCACTTCCAGTCACCACAAGACATGCAAGTTGACTGCATCTAAACTTTTTAAATCATCAACTTCTTAAAGTAATAATATCGTGAACACCTCTATCAGTGATTCTTCAAATCTTTGAGTACCTGTCATGTGCCTTACTTAAGGATATTGATACTCATGCCAAAAATAATTATGCAAAAAATGTTGTTGTTCTGGAGGCTCATGTAAAGAGCAAGTTATAATGCATATTTTATATTCAATTCAGAATGTCTCACAGTAATAATGTTCAGCCTTGCTAACAGTGTAATCTGTCTCATGATTTGGGAGGATTTTGCCAATTATTTGACTAGGTTTCCATTAGTTGATCCCACTACAATAATTTCACAGTTAAAGGAAAATTAGCATGTAAGTGAAGAGAAATTATATGACAGAACACAAACCAAGTCCACCTTGTGCTTTGTTTTCTCATTAGAGAAAGCAAGAACAAGAGATCTTCATTTGACTTTCTATAAACATTTTAGTCAAAGTGCTTTGGATAAAATTTGAAGACATGTTCTTTCTTCACTGAAATCAATAGAAAAAGTCTCAGAGGCACCTCCGGTCCCAACATTTCCATCACACCTCTTCCCACCTCAAAACTCAGTCACTGATCTGGGCAGATACATTGCTACATCAGCACCCTTCAAACTGATAAGGACATATGGACATGCTGGTTAGTGACTGTGATGTGAGCTACCACACTGTAGGCAACATTCAATGGAGTTTTTTTAAATAGGGATGAGATACCAAGGACTACTTCCAAGTAGGAGATTTAGGCACTAGTCTTTCCTGAAGGTGCTACTTGGGCACAGAAAACCTGCTGTCATTCGTATGATTTTTTTAAGGGGTATTTTTATTTTGTGAAAGCTGTTACAGCTGGAAAACACTAGTTAGGCTGGAATGATGGTTTATTGGCAATGAAAAATGCAACATATCTCTTGCATATTTCTGCTGTGGTTATTTATGTCTTACAAAATCTTCACTGGGAGTAAGTCTGTAAAATGATTTCAAGGTCTTGTATGGATTATAAAATATAAAATGATTTTAAGGTCTTGTATAGATTATAAAATATATCTACTACACTGCCATTATTGTATTAATAGGTGCTATATGTACTACTATGAAGGTATTTTGCTAAGAGAAATATGATTTGATACATATGATGTTTTTGATAAATATGATGTCCAACTGCAATCACTGTCAGTCTTTAAAATATCTACAATTGGAGGAATCAGTTTGCTTGTAATGCTTGGAGGTTTATTATTTATTCATCAGCATCTTAAGTTAGATAGCCTTGGTATCTCAGTTTACTGTAGCAGAGCATGTTGATTAGGGTTTTCTAGAAAGATTTGACATGTCAGGTTGATCTTGTCAGAGAGAGGTGGGTAGCATATGTAGTGCATTATCACTATACATTTTAGCTGTTGGCAGTGGGAGAAGCAAGCTGACATTAATATATCTTGATAAGTGATACTGCTGTTACCAGTGTCACTTTTATCAGCAACTGCACAAAACATTGACTTAGGACTCTGATTTGATGTTATAGTAAATTTGGCATGTATTAATATACATATCACATCAACTTCTTCATGACACACTCCTTGACATGAATATGGTTATTATATATTGCTTCAGTTGTTAGCATTGCCCTCAATATCTCTCTCTGTCTATCCTATCTCCCCCTATCTCCCTCCCCCTATCCCTTAATGATAGAGATAGCGTTTATTGGTTTGGATATGTGAAATGCTTATAGGTAGCATTTTGTTATGAGAGGCTGTCATACAATTAATTTCATTGCCAACAATTCATGATGTTGTGAACTGATTCAATGTCATTCAAGGCTTTTTCCTCTTTCAAAGAGTACAAACCCATTTTGGATGTTTCATTCAAAATTAAATGTCTGTAAAAATATACATTTTCTGTTGAAAATGCAGTTGTGTGTGTGTGTGTGTATTACTTATATAACTGGCACAGACTTTGAATGGATGGTGGAAATCTGAGCTGTGAGGATTTAACTTGCACAATTTTATGATGACTCTAGATGTCACTGGAATTCATTTGTCCGTAGATTTTTATTTCATTTTCACCATATGGGTACTATGGAAGAATGAAGTAAGGGTGGGGTTTTCTTTATACCCGTGAGTCTGTTGGGGTGGAATCTCAATGGCTGTTAGTCCAGCATTGCCTATGCAGCATTAACCTTTGGGTGCTTTGAGGTCTTTTGCAACCTCCAGGCTGCGCTGCATGCATGCTCCCTCTTCAGCTTCTAGGGCCATGTTTAAAGGAAAGGATTAAAGTGCCTCCCACCATCTGGATGGGAACCCTTTCGTTGTGGAAAATGAGTACAGAGCTGTACTGTACTTATTAAATGAAGTGACATTCTACACAACTAGCTTGAGCTTTGCATGGCTGCTGACCTAGCCTGGCTCAGGTCTGAGCTCAGGAACTTAAGAAGGGGTCCCTGCTCTATCTGTAGTAATCACCCAAAGTTGTGATAGAGAGCTGCCTCAGCCAGCTGCCAGTGAAAGGCAGAAACAAGCCTAAACCTTGGCCATTGAAAGCGGTGAGTATCTGACGTTAGACCACAGGGAAGCAGCTTGCCTTTTTCAGCATTCTCAGCTGTGACTTTTTCCAAATTTAGTCTTCTAAACTAGATATCAGTTTCTTATGAGAATAAGACTATAAAAACATCCATGCTGGATCAACCAGAATCCTGTTTTGTACAACGTCTTGTCTCAGGCTGTGGCTGGTAGCTGATACCTAGAGAAATGTGTGAGAAAGGGGCAAGCTCAGGAACAGAACTCAGAAATCCTAATTTGCAGGAGAATTCCAATACCTTATCATTAGGCACAAGGCATGTGAGTGGGTTTCTCCGAATAAAATTCTTTCATGTTGTTTAACTAATTGAATACTCATTGAGCCAGAGTGGGGAAACTAAACTGTACTTTTGATTCCCATGTCCTGATGATCAGCTGGTGCTTAGATTTTAACGTTGTTTCTGTATGTTCTTGTTATGGCCTTTTTTTTCTTGAATGATTCAGTTTTATTCCAATAAGTTTAAGAACCTTTTAATGGCTTTTAAAATATTCTTCATTCTGAACAGGATTTCGTTGTATGTTTGAATATTTTTACATATGATGGCAAGAACTAGCAGAAAACTAACATTTGTTGGCTTGTTTGTACACCCGCTTTTGCTGCTATGTGAGTAAAATGCATTCTTTGCATATTCCTTAAAAATATTGTTCCTTTATTTTATCTTCATTTTTATATTTCATTTTTCAATAATCAGATTGCTATTTCATAAAGAAAAAGAAAGTCTGTGCATTGAGTCAACACTCATTAAGCTCGCAGGTGGTGTTTGATAACTTAGTAGACGTCGTGTGGGTGCTACAAAAGCATGAACTCAGTCTGAACAGAGAAGAAATATGAAGCCTTACTAGAAGGTTTATCTTGCCCATCAGTTGCTATGAGGGGTACAGTGTATAAACATTCTTACCCAGAATATGCTTTCTAAGTGTGTGTTTGCGTGCTGGTTGTTTTAATGTGGTGACAAACAATTAAAAAAGAGTTAAATATATGAGAAGTGAGGATAATTCAATGCTTCTGACTAAAAAAAATCTTGTCAAAGAGTTTTCCGTAAGGTTTCAGGCTTGTTTTATCAGACATGAGAGGTTACATGGTTGCAAGTGTTCAATTAACATGGTTTGAATTGCTTGATTCAAACAAGCTATCCCATGTTAGTGGAAACACATTCTCATGCTGCCCAGGGAAAAAAGTAATGGTAGGGTATTTAAATAAACATGTTTTCTTCATGGTCATTTATTTTATTTTGCAGTTGCAGATGTCCAACAGCCTATTGATGGTTGGTTCCCTATCTGTACCTTCACTGCCAGATAATAACCTTTTAAAATAGACTCACAATCATGTGCACATGCTCCAAGAGAGATAAGCTGAGTTGGGATGAGAAAAGCAGCTTCTGAAGTGTGCCACTTAGATAATTCTGGGTGCTGAAACAAGCTGATCATTTAGAATTTGGTCTTTTGATGTGATGCAGCACAATTGTTGTGGGACTGTGCTTTTAATTAGTCTTCATGGAATGAGGTATATTTTATAGTAGGCAGGTGCAAATGTATCACAGCATGGATTTTTTGTTGTTGATTTTATGTCATCTCTAAAACTTCATTAAAAATGGCTCAAAATCTGCATTTTTTCCCAGGTAACCATTAAAAGCTATAGAATTTTGTGTGAGTAAAGCCTGATTTATTTTAATAGGACAACTATATAGCCCGCTGACATAGGCAACAGACTGCAAAAGCAAATCCCAAATTCTTGACACTTCACCTTCACCCACTCAGCATTCTCCTGTCTTTCATTTTAAAACACACACACACAGACACACACTTTCTACAGAAAGCATGCCAAAAGCCTCAAAATCTTGAATGCTCTAATGAATATTTGAGGTTCCAGTAAACCAGAGGGACAGTTTAATGAAAAAGAAATAGTTTGTGCCCTGTGTAGCATACAAGGAGCTCTGACGCAGACCTGATTTTGGTTTTGTGGCAGAAATCCTCTGTGTAAGCCTTTTTTGCTGTTGAATTCTGCCAAAACCAGCTGTGGGTCAGTGAAGTCTTAAAGTTTGTGTTTATTTATTGATAGTAAGAAGCCAAACAAAAATGCTTGCTAATAACTTCAAATCTATCTGTGACCTCAAATGCACTCCTCAAATGCATTGTTTTGGAAGAACAATAAAGGCTGATGACAACCCCTCAATCCAGACCCTTTATCTGCAGCCTTCTGGCTTTTTTGTGAGCTTCAGGTGCTTCAGTGGGTCTTGGCTGCTCGATGGCCAAAGGCAGGTGCCTGAGAGTGATGCAGAACAAAAGGTGCCCCCTTGAAGTTGCCTAAAGCTCCTTTCTTGCCTCTTAAATCCTTCACCCAAGGCCTTATCTTCAGGACTTTTTTGCTGATTGCTTCCCTGACCATAGGTGCTATCACTGTTTTAATGTTCAGTGGCTGGGTTTGACATTCCTCGCTAGGAAAAGACTTTATCTGAAGGAAAATTTCAACCTTTGGCAATTTGTTTCTTGATGCTAATAGAGGAAGACGTCTTTTAAAGCTTATGCTGAAAAGCACGTCTGAGAAAGAGACATCTGAAAATAGCCTGGTAGCTGGGACATTCATCAGTGCTGTAGGAAACTTGGGGTAAGTTTCCATCTTGTCTTTCAAAGAGAGGCATATTCAAAAGCAGTTCTGTCTCTCCATCCTGGTGTTTCCACTAGTCACTCCATCCTGGATTCAAGGAACCTTCCAGATGAAAAGTGACTAAAAGCAAATATGTTCTGTTAAGAGATTTTGTTCAAGCAAATTGACTTTTTTTATGTGGAAGAAAATATTTAGAAGAAAAATTCCTTGTCCTTTTCAGAACTGCAAAGGAGATGAGATTTCCTATGTATACGGGCAATAGAGTCAGCTGAGGCAATACTACATGCAACAAACACAGCATTTGACTTCACAGAATCACAGAATATTAGGAATTGGAAGGGACCTCAAAAGATCATCTAGTCCAATCCCCCTGCCAGAGCCGGAACACCTAGATGAGGTTACATAGGAAGGCATCCAGGCAGGTTTTGAAAGTCTCCAGAGAAGGAGACTCCACAACCTCCCTGGGCAGCCTGTTCCAGTGTTCCGTCACCCTCACTGAGAAGAAGTTTCTTCTCAAGTTTAAGTGGAACCTCTTGTGTTCCAGTTTGAGCCCACTACCCCTTGTCTTACCATTGGTTGTCACTGAGAAGAGCCTGGCTCCATCCTCGTGACACTCCCCCTTTATATATTTATATACACTAATAAGGTCACCCCTCAGTCTCCTCTTTCCCAAACTAAAGAGACCCAGCTCCCTCAGCCTTTCCTCATAAGGGAGATGCTCCATTCCCTTAATCATCTTAGTTGCCCTGCGCTGGACTCTCTCCAGCAGGTCCCTGTCCTTCTTGAGCTGAGGGGCCCAGAACTGGACACAATATTCCAGATGTGGTCTCATCAGGGCAGAGTAGAGGGGAAGGAGAACCTCTCTCGACCTACTGACCACCCCCCTTCTAATACACCCCAGGATGCCATTGGCCTTTGGGGCCACAAGGGCACAGGGACTTCTACTGAAATTAAACACAACCTTTTAATTTAATTAAATTTTACCAGCTCCTAGTATATTTGGTAATGTCCTACAAGGATCTTTTCTGGGAAGCAGAGGAAAAAATAAGTACTTGGTACAAGAGGGCTTTTATGTCACTTCCAAAAATAAGTTGTTTTGTTTCCTTAACTTTCAAACTCTTTTATATGTGCCAGTTTCTGGCTGGTTAACAAACAAGACCTAATAGGCAGGACAGATGCAAAATCAGAGACTAGAACTGTAAGACGAACTGCATGAGGTAACTACTATTTTTGATAAAATGCACATCTTTTATTACAGTTTCTTTAAAAGGCAGAGAACGGGTGTTTCAGAGAAGAGGACTGATCCTGTGGGCACATCTGCCCTGTGCTTTTCTTGAGTGCCTGAGCTCTTCCGTTGACCTGCGGTCTCTGCTGTAATCAGAACCTCAGCTGGATAGTGCTGGCCAGATTGAGCTCCTAATCACTTTTTTTTTTCCTGAAGAAGCAGTCATAGACAGTAGGAATATAAAATCTAACACCATGAGAAAGACAGAATCGGACATAAATAATGCTGAAATACAAATTTAAAATAACCTGAAGCTTTAGTGAGGAGCATTCATAAATACAGTTAAATTGGATTTGCCAGTACATTGGTGTTCAGATATTCTTAATACATTGCTTACAGTTTTAGGGCTTTCAGGTTTTTTTTTTTTTTTATACTAGATATGCTTTTGTATTATGTAAACCTGTGAGGCTGTTCATAAGACATTGATTATGATGCTTTCAGATTGCATGATACCTTGTGCATACAGATGTGAGAGCTTTATTAAAAATGCTTGTGATTTCTTAATATTGTTCACAGGACTTAGATAATCTCTCGGATAAAGAATTCTAAGGAAAGTTATTTGCTGAAACATAAGAACGAGTTTTATTAAGTCCATTTCTGTTTATTATCTGTAAATCTTCAAACTTGTCAAAACATTGGGTTAAAAAATATTATGAATTATAGGGTCTTTCCTGTTGAGTTTAAATGAAAGATTCACATTTGATGTCTGGTCTAATGATTCCTGCTCTTGGAAATTAAAACTTTGACTAATATCTCAAAACAACAAAATAATCACTGAAACAAAGTTTTTTAAATTTTGTATTAACCTTGTAATTTATATAATGTGAATTGCAATATTAATTTCCATTGGAAACATGTTTTTCAGGAAATGGATGAAAAACACCAGTCTCTGTTGGTAGTAAATTGTACATATATAATATTATTTTCCAGAGTTTTGATGTTGACTCTAACTCAAAGTTGAGTCTCTTTTTGAAATAATGCACATTGTTATAATTGGGATGATGATGGTAAATTGTACTGCTCTGTTACTAGTAATGACAGAAATAATGTTTAATTGACATCCAAGATATATTTTTTCTCCATTTCAAAGCTAAGACCAAGTTCAAAAATCGCATCCATTTAAATTCAGTTCTCAGGTAAAATTTGAATTATTTCAAGTAACTCTCGACAAAAAATGGTCCAAAGTGATAAAAAAATCAGGATGTCTTCTAAGTCTCGCAGGATTGTCCTTCATCCAGACATTTTATAACATTGTAGCAAACAAGCAACATTCTCTGTGAATCTGGCAGTTCTGCTCTTAGAAAACTGCAAAGTCATCTGCTACAAAGGCAAAAGGAACAAAAGTCGCTTTGAAAGGCTACAGAATTTTGGAATCTAGCCTTATAGTTTGAAGAAGGGAGTACACAACACTTACCATAATCAAAATGCTAAACCACTGGAGAGGAGAAAAGAATATATCCCAATGTAGCATATGTTAGTTATCTAACTTAAGGAAGAGTTTAAGGGTAAGTGGTTCTCCCTGGCGATGAAGGTAGTTTCAGGATCTATATTATCTGAATTACTGTCACGGTCAACATTGATACTGAGTTTATTTTGAGGCATTACAGGAAATATGGACTTTGAAATATTATAAGCCAACAAATCTGGGCTTAAATATGGGTTTTGAAATAATATTTGAAATATTTTAAGGTGATAAAAATGTTTATAAAATCTCTGAAAATGAAGTTCTGACAATAAACCCTATTGCTTCTTTAGTCTAAAGTAAATGACTGCGCAGATCTTTGTTAAACTTAAGCCCTTTTTCTAATACTGTGATCCTTTTAGATCAGTGTCATAAATATAGTGTTATTTACACATTTTCAGCTGAAAGTCTAAAGTATTCTTTATAACATTGACAGAGGATTGCTTAAATTTGAAAGACTCTTCTTTAGAAGTCTGATATTAGTAGCACATTTTGTCATGAAGCCAAGCCTAAAACCAGTGTGTTTTCTCACTTATCTAGAAGTCAGATGTAAGCTCTACCATAACTCAAAGGTAGATTGCAAACTGGGAATGGAGAGAATAGCAAGAGAAACCTAGGTGGTGAGAAATTGCTAAGAACAACACAAAAACATGAAGGAAAGAATCACTGGTCTCTAGATGTGTTAAGTGACACTGAAATACAAGACCAAGAGCATAAGCCTAGAAAGAAGGAAAACCTGATTTTGAAAGGAAACAACATCATTCATATTTCTGTTCTGTCCTGTCAGGAATAAGACTTGCAGGGCAAAACCAGAACTTGACTTATGTAAAAACTGCCATCTGAATGGGATAGCCCTAGATATGAAGAGCTGTTTGGCTGGACTCATATGGGAGCTTGGATAGATACTGTATGTCACGTCTAGGTACAGAAACTGGTGAAGTGAGAGTTGTCCTAAATTAAGGCTGGCGCATGCTAACTATACATGCTAATTTCACCCGAACTAGTCAGATAATGTCATGTGGATGTAGGATATAGAGCTTTGATAGAAGTACCCATGGACTGTTAGAATATTTTAGTATAGACAAGGTTATAGGCATTTACTCAGTGCTGCACAGGAAGCCTGAGGCACAGCATAGATATCAGTTTTCAAGCTGCCCAGATTTGTTGGCTAAAGAAATTATGCTTGTTCTTGGTACAAAATGTACAGTTTACTGTTCTACAGTTCTCCTATTCTTTCTCCTACACTCTAAAATATCTGAGGAATGGTACATGACTATTTAGCTGAATGATTATGCCAGTGTGCAAAACTCAATATGTTTTTTTTGATGAGACAAAGTCAAGTTTGTAGAATGACAATTCTTCACACAAACACTTTTCTTGGAAAAAATAAATTTACTTAATTGGAACAAGTGTAGTTGTTTCTCCAAATAGATGAAATTGTAGGAAGATGAACCTGGTGCTGTTAAACATTCAGTATTCTTCACAACTGGGAAAGCTCAAGTTGAAAGTTTAAAGACAGCTGCTTTTTAACGATTAGCATAGAGAAGAAAGCTATATCCCAAGCTTATCATCCTGCCCTCTTGTGAATGTGTGGAAGAAGCCAACAGCCATTCAGCTTTACCTTTTTGTTTGTTAGTAGCTGAGCACCAGAATAATTACCCTTTGTAGCCAGCATTTTTCTGAGCCCACGCAGACCTACTCAGAAATAACCCATTAAAAGGACCTCTGAAAATCTTTGCTGAGAAGGGGAAAATATGACCTCTTCTTTGGTTTTATCACATACATTTCTTCAGTGCTTTTTTATGTTCATTTTTTATATATCTCGCGCTGTGCTCTGCATGCTACAGACAGCAGCCTGGGGAAAGAGGCATCTGAATTATCAGCCCACTGAGTTTTATTAGCAGAGGACAGGTAAGAATGCTTATAGATGGGCTCATATTGATTATTCATTAAATCCCTTGGCAGAAGACTGTAAAGGGTGGTGTGGCTTCTGATGAGAAGCTTACTGCTGATTATATTGGATGAAAGAATCCACTTTTTAATGATTAAAATACCAACAGCCTCCTCTTGTAATTAGTTAAAAAAGCTGAAAATTTAGCATCTGACATTTCCAAAATACTGTCTATCCTTAATGACACATCAATAAGAACTCTGTTCCTTATGGAAAGGAGCCGAGGAATCTGGGCTATCTGGTTTTATGAGATTTTCACTGCTATCTGTTGGAATGGCAGCAGAAAAAATGACAGCAGATAAACTAGAAGTCCTCAGTCTGGTCATATAAGAGTGGATAAAGACTAACATTTTAATTTCCTCTTCATGAAATCTATGAAAGCATCTTTTTTTTTTTTTTTTTTAAATACCTTTTTCCAACTGATAAAAAAAAATTGATAAATCCAGATGCTGGATCACTTTTTGGAACCTGAAGGTCATATTTGAGAGTATGTCAAGATCAACTGGTGAGATAAGCATGGAAGATGTGGTAGATATTATCTGTCATTGATATGTGGGTGCCAGATGCAGAGCCTTTGAAAATTTAGGCTGTGCATCTTGATTTGTTTCTTTATATCCTTTGGATACCTGCTCCAAAAATATAGCTCCTTAGCAAAAGAAATGCCCAGACAGAAGATGTAGCAGTTTGGGAATGGACGTATCTATTGAAAATGTCATATTTCAGAGATTTAAAAGAAATAAAACCAGAAGTTTTTATAATAATAATAATGGGAGAGTCCAAACACAGGAGGCAATTTAACACGAGCTGTGCTGCCAAGAGCACATCACATTAGTGCTTTCTTTGCCCTGCTAGATCAATTATTTTTAAATGAAAAGTTACTGTCCAATTAAACCAAACTCAGCCAAAAGGTTTTAACACTCAAAACCCCTTTACCTTTTAAAGTGTTCAAAAATGAAAATATTTTTAAAAACTTACCTGAAAAAAAAAAAAAGAAAAATGTACTTTTAACATTGTTTAGCTGAGAACAGACAAAAGAGGGAAATTAGAGGTTTTCTTTGCTTTCAACACTTTCTTTACTGAAAGTGTTGGAAGTGAGAATGAATTTGAGCCTGAAACTGTCGTCCTTCAGGTTTGAGGATGATTTTTTTTTGAGTACCTGCTACAATACTAGATGACCGTGGTATAAAGGATCATGGTTGTTCATTTCTTGCTGTCTGTCTTGGATAATAGGGGTGTTCACACTGTGTTGAAGTGTTTTGGATAGACTTATACCTGGGGAAACACAGAGAGACTGCCAGTGCTGCTGTATAGGCAAAATACTGCTAAAGTGCTCCTGGTAACAGCAGGTTTGCAGTGCAGCACTGACAGCCGTAAATCCAGCATATCCTCAGGAGAGTCCATGAGGGATTTCACACACAGCTGTTAACCTGGAGCCCTTTAAAGCATAACTCAGCGGCTAATATGAGGCTGTACCAGTCCTCCTTCAGTTCTGTGTAAACAAATCAGGAAGGAAGTTCTTCAAAAATGAGCAGAGAAGTTGCACAAGTGGGAAATGCTCAATCTTGGCTGCTGCATCCAAATCACTGACAAGCCTGAAGGGTGTGGTAAAAGACCGGATACCTTGTGCAGCTCATGCAATACTAAAAAGACACACAGAGAGAGGCAAAAATTTGTAGTTAATTTAATTAAAGTGTTAGCAGTCTAATAACAGTTATAATGTTTTTAATTCCCTTTTTGCTGACAAAGGGTTGAGTTGAATGAGTCAGTCATCACAACCAATATTTATCAGAACACTTTTTGTTAGCCAAGCTATTATTATTGATAGAATGAGGGTGGTTTTATTAACAGTGGATAACTATTCACACAGTGCCTTTAGTAACTCATGGAGGTCTCTTCTAAGCTCATGCACTAACTCATAGCTACCCAGCTGGAGCCACAGCTGGGAGAGCAACCCTTTGTACAGAAGCAGAAGGGCCTACTGCTGTGCCTTTGGCTTCTAGGTTGAGTTGTCATGAACTTAATTTAGGGGCCTCTTGTTACTTTGTTTGTGTGTACAATCCCGTATGGTCCATGTAGAGCAGCTACTGCATTCTTGGATGGGGTTCAACTTGTTCACTGATGATTCCAGTGTGTCCCGGTGGTCTTGCTCAGATTGGGCTGACTCCTGGTATTTTGAATTCATCATTTCTTGTGTGTTCAGCTGGACCACTGATCTCCTGAGTTTGTCAGTTTAGAAAAGACTTTCATGTGCTACCTCTCATACTTACCCTGCCTTCAATCTACTCTTTTCTCTTAGCATCTCCTCATTGTATTGTTCACACAAATGCACACAAATTCAAATATACAGATGGCTTATATGATGATGACTCACACTTTAAGTGTGAGGATTATTATTACAGCTCATTCTCAATAATTACAAAATTAAAACTGACCTAGACAAGCTTTCTTATTTTTACCACCTCTTTTTTCATATGCCTTGTTATGGAAGCTGCCAGCACCTCTAGTTGTTTGCAGGGAGGTGTATGAGGTTGATGGTGAGGCTTACTTCCCCTTCACTGCTAATCCACTTGAAGTTATTTTTCTGTGTTTGCCAACAGTTCACTTACATTTTTTTTATTGGCCAACAAATTCTATGTTGTATAGAAATTCTATCATGTTTGTTATGTTTTACACATCCTGGGTACTGGTTTTTTCCTTCCTCTATTATCCTTAATACCAGCACAAAAGGCTGTATTCATGTAGTGAATAACAACTGATTATTAATAATTTTTGCTTGTAAGTCCTAGGGTTCCTATCCTATACTTGCAGTTTCCAGGCTTCTGCTGTTATCTTGTGCTTCTACTTTTGAACGCATCTGTTAAAATACCCTGGTTTTCTTCAAAAGCCTTCAAGCTTCTTCAAGTTTCTTGATAACATGACATATACTCTATTAGAACATACATATCCTTTCTCTGGAGTCACTCACTAGCTATTTCACTGTACAAAAATAATGGTCTATTAGATGTCACATGCAGGGATATGTATAGACACAGATGTGATGCTGAGTACCATCTCCTGCAAAAATACGTTGCTTGCAGCAATATCACTGGTTTGTTATCAGACTTGATTTATGATGCATCTCTGAAAGGAGAACTGATGAGGTGCTCATCTGTGGTAGCAGCACCACCTGACCTTGATCCTCCTGTAGTGGTGAGGGCAGGACTGGCAGTGCTCAGTGGTGTGGTGGCAAAACCTCACTGCATGTCAGCCTACATGAGGAGGGAGCTGTTCTGTCTGAAATCCCTCGGGCCTTCAGCCACTCAGACATCTTGAGAAACCAAAGGGCAAATGGCTGATGCATGTTACTGTTAAACTGGAGTTCCTTGCTAGCATCATCCCACAAGACTGACCTCTCAGCTCTGACAGATGACAATAGGGATTTATTTCTATTCCCAGTGCTTGATTTGAAACTTCCACCTGCTTACTCATAGATGCAGCTTTCAGGAAAAGAAAATGAGGGGAGCTGTTATCCACATTAATGAGACTGTGTTCCAAGACTGCTGTGAGGATGACAGAAGCATTCTGGAAACTCTCAGCACTGAAATTGCAATAAACTTTCATAGGAAAAGAATAAATTCAAGTTAACTTTCAGTTTCTCATGAGTAATTGAGACGGAGTTGTTCAAAAAAGGACTGGCAAACTGGGATCTGTAGTGCCTTGCTGCTGTTATACTAATGGGACTAAGCAGTCTGCAGCCCTTTTGTTAGGCGGAAGTAACATGACATTGTATAAGCATATATTTTGTACATCATAGTGTGTGAATGTCTTTGTGTATACACTAGTATGTGTACTCTACATACGAACTCGTAAGTCCTATGACCCTGTAAGGATATAAGTTTAGGTGTAGAAATTTTTATGTATCTACAGGCACAGGACTTGGTTTGAAGTCTCCCATTTCCCAGGGAATCTTCTGACTGCTAATGTATAGGATAAGCAGTCTGTGTGCGCACAAGACAGCACCATTTAGTTATTTCTTTTAATTTTATTTTGCAATCAACCTTCAAACTTTTCAGTCTACTTCTGCGCTTCCTTGACTTCCTTCTGTGCAAGACCAGATGGCAAGCCTGGCCATATTACAAAAAATCCTGTGCAAAATCAACAGCAATATTTTTGAAAAATTTCTGGTAGATCCATGCAGTAAAATGAATGCAGGACAGACAGAAGGAAATGGTGAGTACCTGCTGAAGAAGTAGGTAGAGGCAGTCTGGTGTGGGTCACCCCAGTCATCCTTGGTGTCTAATGTTTTATGATAATTTAGTCAAAATGCATTTAATTAAATCAATTAAACATAACAGGCAAAGTATTTTACTCCCTCTTTGCAAAGGAGAAAATTAAAGGTTATCTTTACTTACTTTTCACCATGCTTAGCTGCATATATGTAGACAAGTATGAAAAAGCAATTACAGCTGTATAAAGTCTGCTGGGCTAAAGAGCTAATTAAAATTATTATTGAAAGGAAGCACTTCAGCTGAATGAGCTTTTGCATTTTAAATAGCAGATTACAATTTATACTATCATTCATTTGCTCCTTCTAGTGCTTTACACATTAAGTTTCAAAAAATACTTATGTGTGTGTGCATTTTAGTGTGTGCTGCTGTACTGAAAGAAGGAAAAATGATTTGCTGAAGGTGATACAATGGGCACATCACAGGGCTTGGGGAAGCTCCTGGACCACAGCTGCCAGTGGGAATTTTGGCACAAACTTCATCTGGGCTGTAATTTCATCCTTGACTTTTGGATTGGATTTAGCTTTTTCCCCTGAAGTTTCACAGATATAAAGTTAGTGTTCAGATCATCTGCTGCTGTTTGTAAAAGGTTTTAGATAAACCAGAGCTCATATTACACAATAATCAGCTAATCCGTATTAGGTTACTGTGATAGCTATAAATCAGGGTATGAAGACATGCCGAAGATTCTTACATTTCATTAACTGATAATTTCTTCTGTAGTAGACTAGCCCTTTTGTCTGTCTCAAGGAGGAG
This sequence comes from Psittacula echo, assembly GCF_963264785.1. NCBI lineage: Eukaryota > Metazoa > Chordata > Aves > Psittaciformes > Psittacidae > Psittacula > Psittacula echo. Next base: position 83,333,544 of record NC_137738.1, on the reverse strand, counting down.
ATAATGTCTCTGTGTGCTCTGACTTCAGTCTGAGCACAGAAAAGGAGTTTAAGGAGAGGTTGCACAACCCAAGCCATGTTTTCGGATGGCCCCTCTCCCTGACTGGGTGAGTGGTGTTAGCTGTTCTCACTTTGTGAGCTGTTAGCTCTCTCTGTGTGTTAGAGTTATTTTTAGCACACAGGAATTGTGGGCATGTGAATTTGTACTCTAACCAAAACAGCGCTTCAGTCGTCATGTTTCTATATCAAGATGCGCATGCTCACTATTTTGCTATTATTTATGCATATATTTTCTTTTTCTGTCCTTTAAACAAATATACAGCCTCAAAAGGAAGTACTTAGTATTTCAAGAGTGAGGTTTTCTCAGGGTGTCTTTTTATTAGTGAAATGACTTACATTAGCAAATCAGTGGAATAAGTGGCAATGTGGACCAACATATTAAATTTTGCTTTAGCAATCTGTATTCCAGAAGGAAATCCTGGAGAGCAATCACTGACAATGGAACCTCAATTTAAATTACAAAATAGGCAGTATGCTGAATGTATATAGAACATGCAAGAGATTAAATGAAAGGTTCATTTGTCTTCATAAGGTAACTAAGACAATAAAAATGTGCTCTACAAGTAAAGGCTGTAGAAGCTGTGGTAATGAAAGCAATAATTAATATAATTTAAGTTGCTATCCCTGGGGCAGTTGTAAACAGATGGAATTAATTATGCAACCAACCTGTTTGTAAATTGGTGGTACAGGAAGTCATGGAAGTTATCTAGAATAAATTTTTGAAGCTATTCAGCAATGTGTATGCAGCAGCTTATAGACCCCAATGGATATTCAAAGGTTATTTATATTAAACTCTGCAATTTATATTCTTCAAAGAACTAAGAAACATGAAAGGATACAATTTAAAACAATCAATTATTTCATTGTGCATAAAGTTGATTATATAATATAAATCAGAATTTATCAGTATCAACTTGAGTAGAAGTAGCATATGGCATTTTTCTGCCACTGTAACTCTATTGATTCAAGTAAATTACAGCAGCTGGGAATGTACGGCATTGAACTCCTTTTACTGTTCCTACTGGTCATGGGCAAAAGATGATAACCTGCAAGAAATTTTCATGTACATGTTTACATTTGTTTGAATTTGAAGGCTATGTATCCTATCATAGAACCACAGAATGGTTTGGGTTGGAAAGGACTTTAAAGATCTTCTAATTCCAACCCTCCTGCCATAGGTAGAGACACTTTCCACTAGACCAGGTTGCTTCAAGCCCCATCCGGCCTGGCCTTGAACACTGCCAGGGATGGCACAGCCACAGCTTCTTTGGGCAACCTGTGCTAGTGCCTCACCACCCTCACAGTAAAAAACTTCTTCCTAAAATCTAATCTAAATCTCCCCTCTGACAGCTTAAAGCCATTCCCCTTTGTCCTGTCCCTACATGTCCTTGTAAAAAGTCCGTCTCCAGCTTTCCTGTAGGTGCCTTTAAGTACTGAAACGCTGCTCTAAGGTCTTCCCAGATCCTTCTTTTCTCTGGGCTGAACAAACCCAACTCTCTCAGTCTGTCTCCACAGCAGAAGTGCTCCAGCCCTCACAGCATCTTTGTGGCCTCCTCTGGACTCACTACAACAGGTCCATGCCCTGGGGGCCCCAGAGCTAAAGGCAGTACTCCAGGTGCGGTCTCACTACATTCCCCCTGTCCTGTCACTGCATGTCCTTGTAAAAAGTCACTCTTCAGCTTTCTTGTAGGCCCCCTTTAGGTAGTGGAAGGCTGCCTTCCACCCTCTGTAGGCTTCCTTCTTGTGTTGGAGTTTGTCCAAGAGCTTTTTGTTCATCCTTTCAGGCCTCCTGGATTTTTGCCTGCCTTCGTCTTTGTTGGGAAGCATCACTCCTGAGCTTGGAGGAGGGGTTCTTTAAATATTAACCAGCTTTCTTTGGCCCCTCCCTCTCCAGGGCTTTATCCCATGTTATTCTACCAAGTAGGAACCTGAAGAGGCCAAAGTCCGCTCTCCTGAAATCCAGGGTAGCGAGCTTGCTACAAACCCTCCTTGGACTCTAAGGATCCCAAACTCCACCATTTCATGGTCACTGCAGCCACGATCGCCCTCAAGCTTCACATTCCTCATCAGCCTTTCCTCTATATATTCAGAGTGGCTATTAGTAGATGTAATTAAATGCTGAAAATCCAAACTGTTAATTTCTTTCAGTTCTTCAAGAACAGAAACATCAGCCAGAGATATATAGTAAATGACACTGGTTGAAAGGAAGAAGGCAGAGAGTTGTGGTCAATGGGGCAGAATCTAGCTGGAGGTCTGTGACTAGTGGAGTCCCTCAGGGGTCGGTGCTGGAACCAGTGCTGTTTAATATTTTCATCAACAACCTGGATGAGGGAACTGAATGTACCCTCAGCAAGTTTGCTAATGACACTAAACTGGGAGGAGTGGCTGACACACCAGAAGGCTGTGTTGCCATTCAGCGAGACCTGGACAGGCTGGAGAGTTGGGCGGGGAGAAACTTGATGAAATTCAACAAGGGCAAGTGTAGAGTCTTGCATCTGGGGAGGAACAACCCCATGTACCAGTACAGGTTGGGGGTTGACCTGCTGGAAAGTAGTGAAGGGGAAAGGGACCTGGGGGTCCTGGTGGATAGGAGGATGACCATGAGCCAGCAATGTGCCCTTGTGGCCAAGAAGGCCAATGGCATCCTGGGGTGCATTAGAAGGGGGGTGGTCAGTAGGTCAAGAGAGGTTCTCCTCCCCCTCTACTCTGCCTTGGTGAGGCCGCATCTGGAATATTGTGTCCAGTTCTGGGCCCCTCAGTTCAAGAAGGACAGGCTTGAAAGAGTCCAGTGCAGAGCCACAAAGATGATTAAGGGAGTGGAGCACCTCCCTTATGAGGAGAGGCTGAGGGAGCTGGGTCTCTTTAGCTTGGAGAAGAGGAGACTGAGGGGTGACCTCATCAATGTTTACAAATATGTAAAGGGTCAGTGTCAGGATGATGGAGCTAGGTTTTTCTCAGTGATGTCCAGTGATAGGACAAGGGGTAATGGGTGTAAACTGGAGCATCAGAGGTTCCATGTGAACATCAGGAAAAAATTCTTTACTGTGAGAGTGACAGAGCACTGGAACAGGTTGCCCAGGGGGGTTGTGGAGTCTCCTACATTGGAGATATTCAAGGCCCGGCTGGACAAGTTCCTGTGTGATGTACTCTAGGTTACCCTGCTCTTGCAGGGGGGTTGGACTAGATGATCTTTTGAGGTCCCTTCCAACCCTCGGGATTCTGTGATTCTGTAAGTATATTTAAAAAAGTGCAAAAATCCTTTCTTTAGCTTAAAAAAAAAAGAAAAGTATGTAATAGTTCTTTCTACTTAATATTTTCTAATTAATATTTAAGTTTTAAAATGTCAAAATATTTTTACCTATTTTTTGAACGTTTGCATTTTCTGAACGGGTGTTGTGATACTTGCTTGTTGCCTTGGTTTCTGTGATGCATGACCTAGACTGCATGACCAGTTTTATTTGCTAGAAGTTCCTGTTTCTCACTTGCTATGAGTGAGCCTAAGAGGAAGTCACTCTTGCACACTGCCTCATGCAGTATCTGGCAACTTAAAACTTTCTGAAATTCAGTAATTCTATTTGTTAGTTTTTACTTTCTAAACTCTAGGAAAAATAAAATATTCTAGGGGAATGTAAATAGTGCCATGCTTTAATGGCACTTCCCACCTGAAAAAATATTCTAGCTTGCACATGTTTATATGTGTTTTCAAATGTTATTTTTATCTTGCGAGCAATTTTGATGGTTATTTCCACAATGTGTTTGGGCCAAATACAGCAAAGTTTTCTTCATGTATTCTTTTTTTTTTTTTTCCACCAAAGCAATAAAATTGGAAGTGCAGGGTAAGACAGAGTACAGAATTAGCTGCTGGCAAGATCTTTCAATTACTCTGCAATGGACTGGAGCCTCATAACTTGGCTTTTGTTTGTAATTTACTCATTATAAATATGCAGATAAAGTGCGGTGAGTTTAGCAGTGCTACCACATTTGACTGAAATTTTCTATAAATCTGTGTGTGGTCTTGCTATTTACACACTTCTCTCTTCTTTCCCTGGCTGCATTATAGGGACTGGTGGCTGCCTTCTAGTAAGCATGTCCTTGAGTACTGAGGTTACTCTGCTGGCTTATATCAGGAGCAAGCAATAAGTGTTTAATGTGCTGGCTATTAATATTTAAAACCTGTGATGTTTCTTTATGAAAAGCAATGATCAGATTCAGGTACCTTGGGTGCTGAGAGAAGGACAGAGCTATGTTTTTTCTCACTCAGATAAAATAACATCCAGAGATCCTGCTGAGGTGAAGTGTTTAGCAGTCAATCTTTTGCTACTGATTCAGGCCGTGCATCATGTACTGCAGTGCTTGGCCACTTGTGTGAAGTGGAGGGTGAGGAAAGTAGGAGATCATCTTGCTCCTGCATCCTTTCAATGCTCATCTCTAGCTGGGTAGCAAGCCTGCAGTGTAATGTTACCTGCTCATGTAAGTTTGTGAATATAAAGGCACGATTTTGGAACTGAGATGGCTGTCACTTATTCATATTTTTCACTTTCAGACATCAAAACACCTCATTGTTTCAGAATTAGAGGAGGACACATGTAAATTTGTTCAGGGTGTGTTTGAGAGAGCAGAGTTCTAAATTGTAGAGGAGAGAGCAGAGTTCTAAATTGTAGAGAAAAGAGCAGTTGGTAGTGTTTGCAGAAATAACCTGTCCCTGTTTTGCCCAAGCCCTCACGGAGACAGCTGTCAGTGGAATTAATGAATATTTGTTTAGATATGTTTTTTTTTTTTTTTTTAAATTGGAAATCTATGTCCATAATTCTAATGTTCCAGCCACAAAGTGATATATAAGGAGAATAATGTGAATGTATTCTATAATTCCACTCTGTTCTGTAATTGCTACTTACTTATGGATGCAAATTACAAAGAAGCATAATGAGAGCCATAGTTCTCCAATTTGTTTTACTTTAAACAAGCAAGCAATAAACAGAGCCCAAGCAATAGTCCTGTTTATCTGTATGATTCATTTCAGTTCAAAGCTCTGCATATCGGAGTTATTGAAAACAAAATCAACTGCTGTAAGCTTTAAATCAGATGATTAAAAAAAAAAAAAGAGTGAAAAACTATGCATTCCACAGTTTTGAATCAGAAAGAAGGATTTTTTACATCAAGAAGTAGTGAGAAAGTCAGCGTGTCGGGTTTGGTGGTCTGGGATGTAGTTCCCTCTATTTACCTTTGTAGTTCTACTCTCTGATACCTGGCAAAACGACTGAGAGTTTTACCATGGTGTGGACTTTTTTTTCCTTTTCAGTATCTCCTGTGAAGGAGATGGAATAGATGGGAGAGCACTGTGGTAAAATTGAACATTTAGGTGAAATTGCCTTCTCTAAGCCTTTCCTTTGAGTGAATTCAGGCTCCACACACAGTCCTAGCAAGAATTCAAGGTGGAGAGAGAGAAATAAGCAGACAGACATGCAATTAGTTGATGCATGTGGCTGAACGACCTGAAAAAATCAGGATAAGATCCTTGAATCAGAATTCACCCAAGATGTTGTTCAGAATTAGTTGCATTTGCATTGGAAAATGTAAACAAGTTTTGCATTCTTTTTGCAGAGCAGAGATTTTTCCAATTAGTTTTAAGTTGTTAAGCAAATACTCTTGGGGCTGTAATATGTCCAGATACAGTGGTATAATTACATTGTTGTTCTATTAAAGTGGAGTTAAACAAAGATAAAAAAAGTCTTGAAATGAATTGAATATGGTTTTCTGATTCTGGTATGGAAAATGGAAAGAATAACAAATTATTGAACAAATTTTCTCCTGTCTGCTGTGCCATACCACTAATATATATAGCATGTTGTTTGGCAAAATAGAGACAATTTTGTCTGGTAAAAAAGGCTTTAATATCAAAGAATCATAGAATCATAGAACAATTAGGATTGGAAGGGACCTTAAGATCATCTAGTTCCAAACCTCCTACCATGGTCAGGGACACCTCACACTAAACCATGTCACCCAAGACTCCTTCCAACCTGGCCTTGAACACTGCCAGGGATGGAGCATTCACAACTTCCTTGGGCAACCCATTCCAGTGCCTTACTGCCCTCACAGTAAAGAACTTATATCTAACCTGAACTTCCCCTATTTAAGTTTGAACCTGTTACCCCTTGTCCTATTGCTACAGTCCCTAATGAAGAGTCCTTCTCTAGCATCCTTGTAGGCCCCCTTCAGACACCTGAAGGCTGTTATGAGGTCTCCAAGCAGCTTTCTCTTCTCCAGGCTGAACAGCCCCAACTTTCTCAGCCTGTTTTCGTACAGGAGGTGCTCAAGCCCTCATCACCAAGCACCTCGTTGTTTTTCATGTGCCTTAGCATGCCTTCCAGGAGAATCTGCTCCAAGATTTTGCCAGGCACAGAGGTGAGACTGACTGGTCTGTAATTCCCCGGGTCATCCATTTTCGCTTTCTTGAAAATGGGGGTTATATTTCCCTTTTTCCAGTTGTTGGGAGCTTCACCTGACTGCCATGATTTTTCAAATATGATGGCCAGTGGCTTAGCAACTTCATTCGCCAGCTCCTTCAGGACCAGCAGATGGATTTCGCTAGGTCCCATGGACTTACGCACACTCAGGTTTTTAAGATGATCTCAAACCTGATCCTCTCCTACAGTTGTCCCAAGGTCTCCATTCTCAGAGATATATATATGTATATATATACATAAAAAAAAATATACTGTGACCCAATAAAAAGCCCACAATGACTGGTATAGTTAATAATGCACTTGTAAGTTAAATAGGCAATTCATGTTATTTCAACTCTGACTAAAATTATCTTTATTTGAATAAAAAGTTGAACTAATTATGCTTTTTTTAGGTGACTTCTGAAGAATCTGGAACCAAACCACTGACCTTCACATTTGTACCATCCATTGGACGACTTCCAACTCATTGTGAGGTTGTGGATGTCTCTAAGTTCCTTGTGACAATTCCAGAGGAGCCAAAGAATCTGAGCAATCAAGAAATTATAAATAAGGTAGGTTTTTGTTTGCACTAGTTTTTCCACCTTTCAAAGAATACAGATAATTTTATCCTGAGCATCACTGAATTGCTGCTCTTTCCCTTAACTGTTCCTTGGCTTGTGCTTGATTTTAATCACCAAGCCTACCAGAGATGAAGAATTGTTGTGCTGGAGAAGGCTGATACCTGCTCAATAGCTTGTTTAGCCTTTGGCAGAGTTTGTATTGGAAGGAAATCCTTGCCCACCTTGATACTCCCCTCTGTCAGTCATGCAACGCTATATTCTCAGCAGACAAACTGGGATTCATTCCTGATCTTTATGGGAGCAAGGGTGGTGTGCAAGGAGTGTTATCACATAGGAATTGACCAAGAATTGGTCATGGAATCCTGGTCTCATCAAATTCCTGTGTTGTGGCTTCCAGCAAAGATGCCAATCCCTTTTATAGCTGCATAGTTATGTGTCAAAATGGAAGCTTGTTTTTTGCTTTTGGAAGCTTATCCCCATGATTACTTACGACAGTGAAGCCACCAGCCCAAGACTGCTGGTACTCCTTCTTTTGGTAAGCCCACAGTTACTACTTTCTGCCTCCCAGCACTTAACAGGCTCTTGTTTTATTCCATGCGGCTTGAAAAACAAATGCAGCCCGCCGGTTAATATTAATGCTTATGGTGATTCTGCTTTTGTAGAACAGCTCGTTCTCTAGGACATTGCTGGTGCTGCAGTTCTGGATGCTCTTCTGTGTCATAAACTTTTCACAGGAGTTCACAGACTTCTGACCTGAACATGCTCCAGCATTTTCAGTGTCCTGTCTGTCTAAAAACTGATTAGGTGTAGGCAGAGAATGGATGTGCTTGAAGAGACATGCATTACAATATTATCCTCAGGATGTTTAACTTATTAGTTACATTTCCAGCCACCCAATGTTGGTTTTGCTATAAGTAACACCCTGGGTAAAGCAGAATCAGGTTTCCCTCATATCTGTCTTCCTGTGTTTCTCTGTAGGCAGAGATAACTTTCCTGGCAAGTGAGCAGTAGTGAGGCCTTCATAACATAGCTTATTCCTTCTTCTAAAATGCCTAGAATCTCAACAATATTTTAAAAACCAAACCAAACCAACATCAGATAATGAAATTAGCACCTCCATAGTAATTCCCCCATTATAGTCCAATATCTTTTTCAAGAACTGAGCTCCAGGAACTCATGGAACTGCAAGTGAAGTTGAAATTTGTAATTAGTATATTCCTCTACCTGGATTAAAAAATGAGCCTCATTTACAGTCTTTCTCTTGCAGTCCACAATATTCCTATCCTTTCACATCCTTTCACCTGATTCCTGCTGCAAGAGAAATATAACTTACCTTAGCAGTTTCAATAGGGAATGATTTTGTGATGTGTCACATGCCCAGCTTGCACTACTCCCACTCTCATCCAAAGCATGCTTGAGAAGTTACACAATGGGAGTGGAAATTGCAGAAAATATGAAGAACAATTGTAGCCTGTGCTGACAAGCTTGAAGATACAGTAAAACTCTCTGACCTCAGATTCTTTGTCTGCTGTCCAGAGGATGACCTGGCATAAAGGCCTTTGTTTCTTCATTAATATGTATAAATTTTGTCCCAGATTATTCTGTCAGACTCCTCTGAGGAGTATTGTCTGCTCCCGTGGATCCCACAGTTGGGATGCCTTCCCATCATGTCTGGCATAGTCTGCTCTGACAGCTCATTTGGCTTGACGGCACCCTCCTTTTCAGTTCCTGCACCAGCCCCAGGCTTGGGCCACTGCTGTGTTCAGAGTCCTCTGTTGCTCTGTGAGACGCTGGGAAAGAAGCCCCTCAATGTCAGCTGGGGAGCTGGAAGTGGGGTGCTCCCTGGACAGATTGTTTCTGTTGGATGCTGATGCCCAAATTCCATTTGCCCTCTGCACCTTTGGTAGTGCACTGCCAGCCACCACCGCAGGTCAAAACCACTTTGCATTTTGGGAAGCACAAATAAGATGCAACTAATTGGGATTTTTTTCCTTGTACTTTTTGCAGTCTAATGCACTCTCTGATGAACTGGCCTTAAAGAGTGGAGCCAGACAAGACTGTGTGTCAGCCATCCATACAGACAGCATCCGAACGGTTTTCCAGTCCCCAGGGTGTAATTTGAGCAAAGGAGAAATGCAGGAGAATGACCTTTTTAAGGCTGAGTTTATCCTGATTACGGACTCCGGTGAAGAAGATGAAGTAGTTGCTGCCTCGAACAACGCTCTTCGGCCTTCCAATGGCTATGGTCCCATCAGCGCTCAGGTGCTGGCCACATCCCATGTTTCCCCTGGAACTGGGGCAGGGAAACCTCCTGGAAATGGGCACGTTCCAGGTGCTGCACTTTCCCACAGCACTGCTGATCCGCAAAAACATCAGGTAACCTGTTCTTTAAACTATAGAGCTAACCTTTGCTTACTAAAGCTTTCAGGACACGGACACTGACTCACTTTGTAAAGTAGCTTGGCCAATTTATTTTTTAATTAGCATTTTTGTTGGCCATTCCTGTCATGTTTGGACTCTAAGGTATTTTCCCAACCCTTCTGACTTGCTGCCTCTCTCCATGGCTTTGGTGTACACATGGAACAGGTGATGCAGACCATTGGTTCTTTCCGTTAAGAGCAGCTCATCTCACAGCAAGTTAATCAGAAGGTTTTAGATTCCTAGCTAGTCTAAATGGACTGAAATCAGTGGAGCCTGTACATTATTTAAATTAGCGGCATCAGACTTCCCAGGCCTAGCTTTTGTTCTCAGCACCTGCTGCAACCCTTTGTGGTAAAGAGGCTGCAAAAAAAAAAAATAAATCAGTTATTCTGATTGTTAGTTAGCACTGACTTTGCACAAGTGTAAAGAACTAACGAATATGAAAAGCCCTTTTTATGCTCATCTTTTTAGGATACATTTATTGATTTATTTAAATTTTAAGTTGTCACTGGGACAATTCAAAAAAGGTCTCTAAAATTTTTCATTTTCAAAATGCATCAATACAATTTACTGCATGAAAAGTTAATGTCTCCCATCTTGGAAAGAGCATGGATGATTTTCAAGGGTGTATATGCAGAAGAAATCTCTACCTTTAGCAAAATCGCAATGTCCTTCATACACGGAATAAATTCAGTCATTTTTTTATTTGACCTTGACAGGGTTTTCTTAATTTTAAAATGCAATTCTTCATTGATACTTTAAAAAAAAAAAAAAAGATTTAAGTGTGGCTACTTTGTCTCTGAAAATGAATAGGACTTCCTATCTTGTGTTGAAATATTTGTGGTACTCAATTTTTCATCAAATTCAGTGTGAATTTTTGATTGAGGAAATTGTGAATAATAAATCCAATCGGTTTTGGATTCATACCATTATGAAATATCCATTTCTTCCCAAAAACTCCCAGTGAAGTCAGTGGAATTTTACCTGAGGAAGATACTGATCAGGTTCCCTGATACCTTTGTCCTAAGGTAATATCAGCACCTATTTCAACTTTCTTCATACATTTTTAGGAAATGTATATCTGTGGTGAGCCTAGGAAGAGAAAAAAAGCTTGCAGTTGAATCGCAGACCAAAGAAATTCAAGTCTACTTCAGTCATTCACCCCCTCTGCACTACCCCAGTACAACTACAGAAGTGTTTTAAACCAGTAGAGAAACTGAACAGAAAAAAAAAAAAAAGCAAAACAAATTCCACTGATCAAGTCGTCATATCTCAGCTGTTGGCACTGGTGGGGCTGTACCTGTAAAACCATGTTCAGTTTGGTGGCCAGTTAGCCCCATATTCAAGAGATGTGAAGAAGGGAATGGGGATCCAGCACAAAGCCATAAGGGTAGCAGGGGCAATATGAGCTGGGACAGAGAGAGCTGGCTTTGTTGATTTCTACCAGGAGGCAGCCAAGGGGGCATCTTGAAACAGCTCACAACTACTTGTAGGGAAGTTACAGAGATGACAGAACCAAAATCCTCTCTGCAGTGACACATGAGACAGCAATAGCTATAACTTGAAGCATGGTAGGTCTGGTCCCAGCTGGACATGTGGAGAATCTTCCTCACTGGCAGGTAATGCAGCACTGACGCAGGCTGCCCGGGTGTGCTGGAGCCATCTCTCCGTTAGGGGTTTAGGTACTTAATGAGACAGCTGACCTGACCTGCTGGTGTTGGTGACAGCCCTGCTCTGAGTAGGAGGCTGGACTAGATGACCTCAAGAAGTCACTTCCAAATAACTTTGATTATGATTCTCTGATCCTGTAAATAAGAGGGTGATCGTCTATAGATGTAGTTAATACTGTAATGCAACAGCAGAATCTTTTCAGAAGACTTGAATAATGGCCTAATTATCTCAGGATGTAAATGTTCAGTGATGTTCAAACTGCTGCAAAATGCCTTTATCATACTCACAGGAGCAAATTTACCATCTGCTACCATGAATATTTTCCTAGCTGCTTATAAATCATTCTTACTAATTTTTAATTAATTAGAAGTCATTGCACATCCTGCTCTTTCATTATGGAGTTTCATATTAGTTCTTTATTTTCTTTTAATCCATTTTCTTTGTAAGTAAAATTTATATATTTTATTTTGGAATAAAGATTTCATTCCCCTGTTCTGCTTTGTTAGTTGATCAACTTCCAGAACTCATTATTAAATTCAGGAGGCTACTACAGTTTACCAATCAGATGTATTACCATGCTGCTTTTTAACTTGTTAAATAATTTTATGTTTTGTGGCATATTTAAGAATATTTTTTCAGAATGATTAAATGTTGGTAAATTATTCTCACTTTCCAATATTTTTCTTATTCTTAATTAGCAGCTTTTTCAAATAGAGTTATAATTTCTTAATCCAATAGAATTAATGAAACAATATCACTGATATTAATTTTCATATTCTGATATTTGTCCTGTATATATCTATTGGCTTTCCACTTCAAAATGGGACACTTTAATGCATGTATAAAATAAAGGGAAACCAGTATGGTTGTAAAGGCATTCTGATTGTTGGCTTTTATTTCTATAAATCAAGGCATAGCTTTGGCTTTTCTGATGTTTTCTTATACAGATAGTATCTTCAATTTATAATGTTTTCTATTTATAGAGTATCATTTAGCAGGGAGAACTCACTTATTTTAAGTTATAAGGCCTAATAGGGTTCTGATCTGAATATATAGGCCACATTTAGCCTTTTACATATAGGTTAGCCCTTAAAAGTCTCAAGTCTTGCCCTTCTGTTAGAGATTCTTCCAGCATCTGCCTCTCACTTTAAAACTATTATTTGATTTGTTCTATTTTTTGTTTTATGATGTATCAATACTATGTGACATAAAAATAATAACCATAATCATCATAATAATTCCTTTGTTTTACATGGAAGATATTTGTATTAAAAATATAATTCATAAGCTGAGCCACAGTATTGCACAAGTCATGTCTGTAGAAACTAAATGGTATAATTGTCTTTTATAGAATTGCATAATATTTTCAGAGTATCAAACAGTAAATAAATAGATGTGTTTATATTTATATGAAGTTTGTAGGGATTAGAGTAAATGTCCTTGCCTTCAAAATGCTCAGTCGAAAGTTAGGTGATAATTTCTAGCCTTTTGGTTTTACAGTTGACTAAGCTTACTATTTCATACTGATACGTTCTATTCATATTGTGTATACCCCAGTTTTTAATTTCAGCATTATAAGAACTTGGAAGATTTTGAGAGAATTTCTTTCTTTAGAAGCATAAAACTGTATAAAAGGTTGATAATATACTTGTACACTCTAATTAGTTTTGACAAATCCTAATTAGAATAGACCTAAGAAAAAAGGCGCCCATGAAAGAACTCATTAGTTTTATTAGTGTATTGTAAGACTGTGGAGAAGGGGATAAGGACTCTTATGTGCCTGCAAACTGTCAAATGCACTGCCCTGTGAATGACAAGAAAAGTGAAAAACAAAGTGGATGCCTGATTTAAGTAGTTCTGAGCAAATTTCTTGTTCAGATATCACAGTGCTTCAGCAGGTGTTGTTTACTGAATGAGAAAATGGGTACTTGACTTGAATCTCATTTAGAGAAAGGCTACTTTCCATTGAGCTGGTAAAGTGAGATGGGACAATATTGCATTTTTCTTACTTTCTGTTGTAATTGTACAATGTGAATGGTTATCACATGATTCTGGACACTGATGGCACAATTGTCTTGGGTTTTACCTGAAATGAAAAATACAGTAGCCTTGAACCTTTTTTATGTCAACAAAACTGTGGTCCAAATAAAATAACATACAACTTGTCTGTCACCTCCCCTGACAGCTTTATCCATCAGGCTGTATCCCTGAATTTAAGACAGACCTGTGCTTTTAACCCACAGAGCAGTACTAATGAAAACACTGTATGCATGACCACAGGACTGAAATGTGGGGTGCTTAACAGTTCCCTAGGTTTCACCTATTTTAACATTTCTGTTTTTTTTTTTTTTTCTCCAGTTAATTTCTACTCTTTCCATCTCTGATCATCTTTCCTCTAAACCACTTGCTGTCCACTTAATTTCTCCAATTAACCAGAAAATAGCGTGTGGTGCCAAGGCTAACCTGAATCAAGCCTCTTCGTTGGAAGACTCCCGTAACAACTGGCAGCCAGTGACCGGGTTTTCTAAGCAAGATTCATCTCTGTACTTTCAGTCTGCTTCTATTCCCCATAGCTCACCTCCTTCCATGTCTAAAACATCCTCTTCTGCATCAGGCAGTTGTTACTCCACTCCTCAATTGTATGATAACCTACAAACATCAAGTCTCTATACCTCTGGCTGTGTTTGCAAAATGGGAGGCTTCACCACATCCTCTGTTCCAGCAAAAAGTCCAAGTCTTTCCCCCAGTCCTTCATCTTCAGCTAAAATTCAAGGATCTTCAGCTCAGTCTTTATCCCCCAGCTCTTCCAAAAGATTGAATGCTTTATCTCCTGTCCCTGTACATATAATAACACATTCATTATGTCCTAGCCCTAAACCTTTGTCTCCACCCTCTCTTTGTGGCTCCTCTTCAACCATATGTAGCGTAAATGAGCTTTTCACACCAATGTCATCTAGAGGAAATTTAGCGAAGTCAGGAGCCAGATCCCCTCTGCCAACCAGACTGACCCTCTTAACTGCTATTTTAAGATCAGGCTCTTCCCAGCGGAGACCAGTTTCTCCTGCTTCTTGTCCCACATTTTCTCCTAGCCCCCTTAGTTCTTCAACATTCACAATAGATCAAAAGTCCAAAACAACTTCTCCAACCTCCAAGAAATCTGTTTCAAGCCCAGATTTTCCCAGTAGAGAAGAATATTGGCTTTCAGGGTGGGCTAAGCATCAGTCTTTACCCTCCAAGCCTCATCCCACCCCTCAGGCAAGGTCTCTTTCTCCTAAAAGCCATGTTCCAGGCAGAACACTTTCTCCGGATTCCCAAAGTCCTCTGTCATCTCCCATCTTCTCCCATAGAAAATCAGTTGCCTCTCCAGGTTTGCAATCTGCACTGCCTCCTCCTCATCCCCCAGCACCCTCTTCCCATGCACGCCCTACCTCTCCTTCCCCAGGAGGGATGCAGTGTGCTGCTTCTGGATCCCGGGCACCCCAGAAGTCTCAGAGGGTACACACTTACTCACCCATTTTTACCTGCCGGTCATATCCTTTGCTTTCTTCTACTAGTCTTAGTGGTATCTTCTCCCCCACCCAAGAAAAACGCACATCTCCTTCCCCAAGTCTTTTGCATCCATCTTCTAGACCTAAATCAGACTCGTCCCAAATGTCTGTTCGGGAGATAACTGTCTCCTCTCCTACCCCTTTAAGCACCTCAAAGCAGTGGTCTCTCTCACGACCTCATTCTACTCCACCGGTTCCACAAACTGGTAATATTAATTCCTATCCACTGCAATTTAATTCTTCACTGGTGAACATGAGTTATAGGTCTAATTCCTCCTCTCCAAGACCTGAGCAGTCTGCCACCTCACCTGTGTTAAAGTGCAGATCACCTGTCTCAGACAAGTCACGAGGCACACTACCATCAAGACCCAGAGAGCTGACTTCACCACAGTCTTTTTCCCTGCCTCCTGACCATGAAAACATCAAACCCAAGGTACTCTTAGTGCATGCTTATTTTCTAATAGTTCTTTGTCCCTGTAGGAAAAATCACATCCATGTTGCACAAGGCTAGTAAAGTAAATGAGCTGCGTAAGAAAAACATTTGAAAAGGAACTGATTTTGTATAGATAGTGAAGACAGCGAAGACCAAATCCTACCATATCAAATTGCTAGCAAAGTGTTCTGTATTACAGGGAAGATGCTGTAGGAATCCTTTAGCATAAAAATCAAATACTTTATTAATGAGGGAGAAAATAGTGCTGAAACTGGATTTGTGTCCAGTGGCCCTGATATACATTTGGTGCACTTATTTTTGAAGCTCACATGAAACACTGGTATGTCAAAAATAAACATAAACCACGTTCTATGCACCCATGCTAATGTAAATCCATACGCATTCCCACTGAAAGGAATAGAAATCTGGTGATTTTAGGTGCAGGGCTGAGCTAGAAGCAGTCTAATCTGATTGATATGAACTGGCTGTTCCAGTGACAGCTCGTTCCCAAGCACCTTGTCCCACCTGTCCTCCCCACACCCCAGGAGCCTGCACTCGCCAGTCCAAAGGTGCAGCACAGCACAGCCCAGCCCGAGCAGGGACTTTGGGGCCAAGAGGCAAAAAGGGAGGACAAGGACAGTCTCTTGCTTCTTCCCTTTCGTTTGTACTTTGATCTTGTTGTGCTAGACAGGACATGAGGGAAAAAACCCCAACCAAACAGCAATCTTCCTACAACATGAGCTACTGCAAATACGAAAGTCTCACACTCAATGGATCAGCCACACTCTCGCTGTTTGTCCTGCACCAGTGGAGTGAGAATAAGCAATGACAGTGATTTCTGCAGGAGGGCTTGGGAACCAGTCACACTTTAAACCTAAGGATAAGTCTCAAGAATGGGAAGGGAGAGGAAAGGAAAGCTGATCAAAAAACATGCAGCAGGTAGGTGAAAACAAAAGGAACTGCTATGCAAAATGAAGAGCTAGAAAACATCAGAGATGTAGAAGGCTTTCCAACCTCTTTTATCTTATCTCTGCACTGTGCTTCGTTTCTGCCTCATTTTGCTAATATCTGAGCTCTGCCCATCACTGAAGGGCTATCACAGTTTATTGATTTATTTGTTCACAGCACAAAATTACAGCCTGGTCTGCCAGATCAAGTTGTGTCAGATATGTTCCCAACAGCTTGGCCATGGCAGGGTGACTTGAACTGCTTGGAAAATGTTAATTGAAAATGAGAGGTTTAGATCAGCAAAAAGTAGCAATCATCATGAATAGTTCTTTTAAAAATTAAACAACCCAAGAGGAACTGTTGCGCCAAGCACAGCTGTACAGTGTCTCTACACCCTGTCAGTACTACTTAATGAATCAAAAAGACAAATGAAATTGTAGAAATTCCAAGGAAAAAGCCCCGGGACAAAACTGAAAGGCCTGACTGAGCCTGCAGATTACAAAGCAGTTGCGGTTTCTGCTAGTTAGTGCAATGAGCATTGTGAGAGTCTCTGGCATAAGGAAAGTCTCTGCTTGTGACACAGAGCTATTGCGCAGGTTTATATTTGAGGAGGTTATTTCTCACTTTCTGTTTTCCCTACTGTCCTTTTCCTGCTAATCCTGCTTTATAATGTGATATGGTGGCACTTTTGAAACTGTCCCAGAACCCCATGGAGACAGTGAGAGTGTCCAGCAGTTTAACAGTCTTGGACTGTTAGCTGGGTGCAATTTTTAATCATGCCAACAGAGCTGGCTCCACCAGGGATGTGGAAGATCTGAAATCTGTAAATCAAATGCAGCTGGGTGTTCAGTGCAGTAAAGATCTCTTGTGGCTTTAAAATGTGAGGCTGAGATTTCATTTACAGTTAATAATAGTGTGCATTCAACACTTGCCTTTCCTCCTGCTCTCATTTATTTTCATATGTAGTTTATGGCATAGCACAATGAGCTTTGCTGATTTGTTAACGGTACCAAGCTCTCTGAAAACTCTACAGCCTCAAATCCCAGTATATTTCCACTGAAAAAAAGAGAAAAGATTGAGGAGACATAGCATTTAAATCCTAAGCAGCCTTTAGGTCTCTTTAGTGCCAATCAACTCAACTTCAGAACTAGACAAAAAGCGAGTTGCTTCATCTGATGACCGTCAATGCATGACAAAAGTTTTGCATGTATGAATTTGCTAAGTGAATATCAAGGGAAAAGCGCAGCATCTACAAGTGCTTGACTTGCTTTGGCATGTGTAATTTATCTACCTTAATGTTGCTTCAACAGTGGTTGATGTTGAGACATGTATTAAACCAAAGCCTATTAAACCAGAATTTTGTCATTAGATGTACTTTGCAGTATTCACATCAAACTGTTTCATTAGCATGATATCAAAGCAATTATGAAATATGGAGAGCTTTTAAATGTCTATGTCTATGCATGCATTGATTCATGCAAATCAAAGAATAACTGATGAACTTTTTTAACTGTTTGCATTTTTATATGTAAACATGTGCTTTCCAATGCTTTATATATTTGTGATCACCAATGATTTAAAAATATGACTGCTTTGCAAAGTGAATATAAACATAATCCACAGATCAGTGTGAACTTTGAGTGACCAAAGGTAATAAAAACCCCTCTCCCTGGACTTTACAAACACATTAATAGTGTCCTCATGGACCTAATATAGAAAAATTAACAGTAGGATGGAGTGGAGACACATAAAATTGCTGATTCCACAGGAACAGATTAGAATAAAAATTTCTGGCTGTTGTTTGAAAGCTCTTTGCAGTGGTTTCATGAAGTATCATTTCTACATATTCTTTGATTTTTCCTGTTTGAATGTAGCACAGGAATGCATGTAGATCTACCCAAAACAGCTGGGGAACAAACTAACTGTAACAACATGGAGCTCAGCACAGCTGCAAAACCTACCACAAAGCAGGAAAGATTACTCCTGAGGAGCTCTGCACTACCATGGTTAGTTGCTGATTTTAAGGCTTTATAGGTACGTGTCTAGCACACTTTGCAATGCCCTGTGGGTGCCCTGGGTGATCATTTGAGCAAGAAAAGTAGGGCGCTTCTCTCAAAACTCCCCAGGCTGATATTTGTCTGAGCTTTGATATTGGGCTAGGTTTGCTTCTGACTGGACCATGGTACAAGCCAGCAGACCTAATTGTCCATGGCTGTTTAAAAATACTGCCAGATTCCTGTGAACCAGATTATTACATGTATTTAGGCATTAAATAAGAATTTTAAATAACATGAACTAATGTGTCAGTTAACATATTCATACAGACAAGAAAATGAATTAGAGACTTTCCACACATCTCAGACACTGTGACAATAGCACATTGCTCACAGGTTCTACAGTATCTGGAAGTGATGAAGCACCTTCCAGTGGTATAGAAAATTTTACATTTTAGCAACCTGATCTGTCTTTGTTTAGTTCATGTGACAGTACAACCACTTCAAAATGGTCACAGTATTCTCATCATATATGATGCCCATCTCATCATATGTAAAAGCCAGTAAAGATTTTACATTTAATTTACATGTGCTATTTTATAAATTTCTTGATTGAATTGCAATTATAAGCAAACAAGGATACATTTTGTGGATATGGCAGTTTTAATACTTGGAATTTAGGTCTTCCATCTTACTTCAGTGAGCAGTATTTTATATCTTATCTGCATATAGATTTTGTACATATATATATATGAATGTACACCTACTTATAGCAGAGTGTTGCTGTCTACACATTCAAAGGGTAGGATTCAACTCATGTGACTTTTGATATCTGAAAGTTAAATATCCAAGCAAAACTTGGGCAATTCTATTATAGTTAACAGAAAGAATATGGTGTATTTACAGGATGATTTTATTTTACCTTGATAGATGCCAATTTTGGGATGGATGAATTATCCTGTAAAGAATCCTAGCTCTTAAACTCATGTAATATAGAAGAAACTCATCAGTAATTTTAAAACTACTGAATTCATCCTCCATAATTAGAAAGGAAAAGTAGAAAGTATGGTTGCTAAAGAGTTAAAAAAACTGGTGACCTAAAACAGTCTAACATATAAATTGTTCTAAAATAATAATTCTTAAGGCTAATCTTAGAATTTTTATATGAAAACCCATACATTTTGTATGATTTAAATTGCCAGTCCTATATGCTTGTTTAGAATGTGAAAGTTCCTACAGTTACTTTGAAGTATTTGTTTGGGTGGTAGAGTTACTTGTGCAGGAGATGAAAAGCTGTGAAATGACTTAAATTATCTATCCACTCATACAAGTAATTCAGCGTTTAAGGATCCTAATCAGTCTCATTAAAGCAAATCACAGAAATCCCTCTGACTTGGTGGTCCAGGAGAAGACTGCACAGCAGCAGTTGTTGAAGTGCACGAACTTGCAGAAGTAGTTGTGCATCATCATATCAAACCACAAGCAAACTTGGAAAAACTTCACTGCCTCTCCAGATATTTATTTAAGCATAGTAGTCAGTAGAAAGTAGTCAAAATCACTTTGGAAGTTATAAGCTGGTACAGAGAATTTACTTTGCCCTACTTCATTCCTAAAAGCAAAAGATGTACATTACAGTCCTCTAAGATCTTAACAGAAGCACTAAATGTTCAGAAATAGCTTTCCTAGGTAATATGTAAGCATTGTATTGTTGCTACATGTCTGCAAGACAATTGGAAATGTCTTTCATTCTGTCGTACCTTTCCCCTCTCTTCCCACTCTCCCTCTCTGCCTCTTCTACCCTGTTTTACTTCTCTTCCTGCTTTCTGATTTACCCTTTTAGCAATACAAGATCAAGACAAGCTACAAGGCATTTGCAGCAATCCCTACAAACACATTACTTATGGAACAGAAGGTTAGTGTTTACTCGAAGACATGGGAATTGTGTTGTGTATTTGACACCAGTCAACTTTATGTACATATTCTGACATTTCTGTGGGGGATATTGCAGAGTAGAAACACTGAGAACTAACTGCTCAGGATTATAAATCCAACCATTTTTCAGGGTCGCTTTCCACTGAAGAACAAAGCCTTCACTAATGCAAATTTCTGCAAATAAATTTACTGTAAAAAAAAAAAAAAAAAAGTCCTGAAGGAATTGCTCTTTACAACAACATCTCAAAGTCTGTTTTATCATTGGAAAGTGTCTGGAGCACTGATTTTCTGGGACATACCAATCAGTAGGTCTCTGTCAGTTACTGATTATTAGAAGACTATGCTTATATTAGTAAATTTAACATCTCAAGATAGGCAAATTTGATCAACTGTATTGTTAGTGGGAACGGTCCTGGACATTGTATTGGACTATACCTTCCATTCTCCCAGACAACCTCCCTGAGCACTTCAACATTTACCATGGGCCAGAGGTCTGTCCCAAAGATGTAGTTTGGGGTAAAAATCCTTTTCTGTAAGGTATGATGATAGATAAAAAGAAGTCTTTAGTGCATTTATTTACAACCAGAGGCACATCCAACAAAGGCCGGGTTGTATAGTCTTTATTTAGATAATGCAACTTTGGAAGTAAATTGAAAATTTATGTTTTGCATGAAGAGTTCAAAGTACCTACCAATGCCTAGTTTTATTCCACCACCCCGCAATTAGTTTTGCACAAAAGAATAAAATCATAGAATGGTTTGTGTTGGAATAGCCCACTAAGTTGAACAAAATTTTTCTGTGATGAGCAATGAGCTAAATGTCTTACATGTTTAAACACATGCTTAATCACTTTGACATCCAGTTTATAGCTTTATCAGAAAAAAACAGATTTCTGTCCAGGGCCTAGTTCAGGAACCTAGCCTTTGATTATTTCTGAAAGATTAAGCATTCCTAACTACATCTTCAAATATGTATTCATTTGCACAGCTTAGCTAATTTAACTAGAAATTTTCAGAGCCTAAAAACATCGGAGAGAGTGAACTTAACTATAAGAATTTTGAAGATCGTAATTTTGTTGTTATATATTACTGATTGTTATCTAGTAGTTATCAGTTAACTGCTTTAAATATCTTTCTTTTTTTCCTAAAAAAGGGACATTCAATTATTTTCCCTTGTTCTTTTAATCTTAAATGATTTTTTAATCATTTGCGTAATACCTGATTCTTCTGTTACTTAAACCTGGAATGCACTCATGAATGTTATGTCTGCTTTAACATGCAACATGGTTCAATAGGAATGTCTCTGTATAGGAAAATAATTAATGCATGGGATCCTACATCCTTACAGAATGTGGTTTTGGCTGGTTTTGTTTGGACAGAGTGCCTGTTAGTGGCTGGAAGCATTTGATTAACTCACAGTTGATTTAATCTGAAAGGCATCCAGTTTGTGGACTCCACCACTCTGTACACTAAGCCGGGTAGATGAATTAGAGCAGGATATTCACTCTAAGAGCACACTCCTGACATAAACTGGCAAGTTAGAATCAGCCATCTGATTGTACTTTTTCAGAAGAAACGAGATTCCTTTTCATGGTCTCATTGATGATCTCTGGGGCATTGACTCACAATCCGCATGTTACTTATCCCCAGTATGTAAAACTGAATAGCACATCTAATGCCAGCGTCTGTGGAAAAAGTAATGACTCAAAAGGCATCTGTGTTTAGATAGATTTTTGGTTATTCACCTCTCTATTGAAAATGCTAGCCTTGGTGTAGCCCTAAGTAGCAAAAGCACAGTCATGTAAAACTAATAAGAAATCAATTTTCTGCACAGGATTTGCCTCCAGGAGAGGCTCTTGACTAATTTAATTTGTGAACTGTATGTTTCAGCATGGCCTGACTACATGCTTTCTGTCATCTTGGGAATTATGGATAATAATCTCCTATTGATCCAGCAGCAAATTACAGTGCTCCTAAGTTAGTCCTGCTGTGCTAGCTGACATGCATTTAGGGTACTGGTCTTAAAGGAAGCATGAAGGAGTCACACACAGATCACATTGCACCAATCTGTAATATCCAAGTTTTCCCCTCAAAAATACTGGGGAGTGAAATGGGAAGTAACTCATGCTACTTTTTAGCTCAATGACATAAATTATATTGCTCTCATTTTATGCAATGTATTTTATGAACTGGATAAAAAAAAAAAGGAGAGAGATTGTAACTCTTAGAGTAAGATTTTAACTACATAAGTGATATTTTATGAACATTAAAATCATGGTTATGGGGAGAAGTTTTCTAGTGGGGTTCTTTTGGGTTTTTTTAGCAAGTAAGGAAGAAACATTATATCTGCAAGGCACAGATATTACTGAGCTGAATGCATGATTAGAAGTACATCATCTGCCTAAAGTGCTAAAAAAGTGTTTTGCTATGCAATTAAATGAGAAATGCATATTGTCATAAGTCAACTTTTTTGACTTATGTGAATAATTATATTACTTGATTTGAGTGGTGAGAAAGAAGACACCTCAGATGTGGGTATCCTAGTGACAATTCATATGCAGTATTAATTAAATCTAATGATAGAAAACTGACATTGATATGTCATGTAAGTTACAATGCTTTGTCTGCCTCTAAATGGTCTCCTTGTGTCTTTTTTTTTCAAGTATTTCTTTTTTTTTGTATTTTATGAGTGTATAGTTGCTTTAATTTTAGCCAGCATTTTTCATCATCTTATGAAACCATTAGGCTATCATCATCTTAATGGTTTTTCTAGAGGTGTTCTTATCCTCCAGTACTTGTACTCCAAGAAAGTTTTCAAATCTGTGCTCATTAGCAGAAAAGAAAAGGCTTATTGGCTATATATATGTATACTTTGCCAACCCTAGAAGTGGCTTAGTTTCATCAAATCTTATAACTGGCATGCTTTCCAGCTGTTTGAGTTTGTATTAACCTGATGTTCCTCAGATCACCTGTGCTCTGCTCAGAAAAAGGCCAATCCAGGATATCCTTTAGAAGATCAGGCAGTAACTTCCTTTGAAGGCAAAAGAGGAAAAACTGGTGTTTTAAGGGAGGTGTCCTCAGGCTCTGTAAGGGATTAGCAAGAGCAGGCTGCTCCACAAGGAAGGTAAACTGGGAGCCAGAGTGACAGCAAGGCTGGCAGGACAGTTGTCCTCACCAGCAAGGGTATAGCTCCACAGTGCAAGGATAGCAGAGATGGTGATAATGAGGTGGTGGTAACCAGGGTCTCTCAGCAGTGCCATCATAGCCATACAGATTCATAGCAACGGAGCGGGTGCACAGACTGTGATAATGAACTCTTCAGCCCTGCAGATGATAGGATCCACTGGCTAGAAGACGAAGCTGGACAAGTTTAATGTAGGCATAAGACAAAAGTTTAAGTGAAAGAATAAACCATTAGAAAAATTTTCTGGAGATAAAAATAGGCTCTTTATCACAAAAACTGAAAAATCAAGACAAGATGCTCTTTTGGCACTTCATACAGTAATTCCAGACAGTTCTGTAGTTCAAAGAATAGATCAGACTAGGTGATCACTGTGGTTCTTTCTGGCCTTATTAATGTTGAGTCATTGAGTCACTCCTTTATTGACACTCACTTTTGTATAGCTACTAGTTATACAGATGTCATCACAGTCTAATTGAAAATTCCATTCCTATGCAGACAGTATTTAAAAAGTAATTAATCTGTTATTTAGAGATTGTCTTTATCAAATTTCTATAAAAATATCTTTCAGTCAAAATAAGTAGTGATGAAGAGTTTATTTCAGGGAGCTGCAGGAAGATTCTTAAGTAGACATCTCCTAAACCAGATCCTACTTGCATCACCTACACAGCAGACTGCCAGCAGTGTACTATATTCTTCTCATGGAGGGAAGAAAAGCAGAAGGAAAAAGAGAGTGTTTTTTTTTTCTGTTTATTTGTTTTCTTTTTTTTTTTTTTTTTCATGAAAAGAAGGCAATGCAATTGAGAAAATATGGCAGTGATCTGTTACATTGGAGATGCAGCTCTTTGTTCTTGCCTTGAGGGAAATCTTACCTACTGTATTATCAAATATGCACTGGTATAAGGACTGATCATGACAAATGCAAGTTTAAGTTGCTCCTTGAAATCATACAGCAGGAACTTGGAAGACATTTTTTTCTTACTTTCAGATGATAGACCTAACTGCTGGACAGTTGGCTATTATCAAGTATGTCAGGACTTTTCTGGACCTAGAAGGCGATTCTGAGAACAGTTTGAAGAGAATATTTTAATAAAACCTTCCTTAGTTTTCCCCAAGCACTTCTGGTGTGCACTTATTAGGTGAATTTCTTGCATCCAGGTCACTTACTCATGTCAAAATGCTTCTCAAGGCTAGAGATAAATACCTAGTGATAAGAAAGAAAGGAAACAATTTGTGCAGTTGTAGAGTGATAAAGGACCTAGTTTGCCTGTAATAATAACCAATTGTGTCAATGTAGGAGAAGGCTATGAGCCCCCTCTTTCTTTCAAACGCCTTGCAGCTTTTAGTATTAATTATTTTATATGAGGAAAAGTAGCCAGGTCTTTTCACTACCATCTCCTAGGATCTTCATGGAATAAGTTAAAGGAACTCCTGGTATGTGAAGTTCCATTATACAGATGGATTTTTTTGCATGTGCTGAGGGCTTAGGAAAAGATAACGGTGGGAAAAATACAAAAGAGAAATAAAAGAAGAGGAAACTTCTTGGCTTTTGCTCAGCCCAGGCTTTTCAAAATAAAGAAGGAGGCTGCGTCAGATCAAGGTTACAATATTAATTTTTTTTCTTCTACTATTGATTTGGTTCATTGATGGATGAAACAATGCTTAATATTCCTATATGTTGTCAAGAGTTTTTATTCTTCTAACAAAATGTTGGTGATCCTGCTTGCCTCATTTACCAGTGTCCTTTCAGCCCTCATACAGCTTTAGCACACTAATAGCTTGGGAGAAGGAGGAGGAAAGGATTGTAGTCATCATTGATGTCAATGGTGCATATGGATCACACCCCTGAAATTGCCCTTTGCAAGGGAAAAAATTAGTGTTTCAGCAACTGGTTGTTTCATCTGAACATTTAAATCCTGTCACAAACACATTTCGTTCTCTAAATTGCACTTTTCTTTTAAACTGTGGTCTCACTGTTGGTTTTCATATATAATAATAAAAAAATTCAAATACCTAAATGGGAATGTTCCACTTTTAACGTAATATTGTTAGACAGTCAGCACAGAAACTGAAGCTTCAATACTGTTGATAGCGCTAATCAACAGTACTGTAGATAGCACTAATGCTTTAAATTAATCATGACATTATTGCAAGCTAACTCCAGTAATGAGTTCAGAAACGCTGGTTATATTTTTTTAATCTCACATTTTTCTCTGTGCGGAAATGCAAAAAAAATCACTGCTGAAAAAAAAAAGTTTTAATTTTAAAAGCTAGCCACAGATTAAACAGAACCCTTTTTCTTTGCAGAAGTGTTAGGGATGCTTAGGGATGCCTAAAATCTAGAACTCTTTGTTCTTGTTCTTCAGAAGACTAGGGCTGTTCAAATAGAAAATAAATAAATAAATAAGGAGATAAAACAGTGATGAAATTAGTTTGATCACTTTAAAGATTAAACTTTTCCTTCCCCAAAGGTTCAAAAAGGAAGATCACTGCAGCTTTCTCTGACATGGGCCCTGCATGATGGCTGTGTATCAGGGGGACTGTGGAATACATAGACCTTATGCTAGGCTCAGTTGAGTTCTTTAGTCAATGAAGGCTCCAAAATGCAAAGAAATTTGGGTACCCAGTTTCTACTGAGACAGATGGGTGTTTGGTACTTAAATTATCCTAAGTCTTGGTTCCGACCAGAGGCTTGGTAGATGTGGCCGTAGTTCCTCTAGAAAGATTCCTCAGTATCTTCTGGGTAGCTGTTTCTTACCCTTGGCTGTGTTCACCCTCTCCCACTGCTCTGGTGAAGTAAATATGAAACAGAAACGTGTGGTTTTTTTGCAATTACTATATTATGTTCATTGCCCCTACTTGTTTCTTGGAGATTTTGAGAAGCTTAGCAATTTTTGCATCCTGATTCCATGACTGATTAAAATTTGTTGGTTTTCTTAACTCTCATTCAGACTCATCATCTGTCTAAAACAGGGTACTTTGGCAATCCTGGCCCTAATAGGTACTGGAATGACTCTTCTACTTCATTTTATCACTTCATTTTATGTTAATCGAGGATGTAATCTTGACTGAAGGTGAATGGGGACACAGTAGTTGAGTGTAATGCTGATGAGCCCTCTTTATCTGAGCCGTCCTTTTACAGGACTGCCTGTTGATCTGAGCACTTAGCTGGGTGACAGTGATGAGCCAGCAGAGTTGAGAAAGATGATCTTTTAATCTGTCTTGGGATAGGATTACAGTAATTTCTGTATGTCAAAAATCATTGTTCTTTTACATTTTTCCTTTTGAAATACAACTACTCTAAGGCAAACAGGTTTGTCTAGAGCTGGAGGGGAGGTAAGAAATCTATTTGGAAAGAAGCTACTCTTCATTTTTAATTATTGTGCTCTCTGATAGAAGACAGTGTTCTATAAATGTATTTCTGTTCAGGATCATTTGTCGATGATATAAAAATAATATTAAAATGAATTGTCATTAACTTTTCAGTTATGCATAAATAGATGTATGCTGCAAGTAGCTGGACAGGAAACTTGCCAGAGAAAATGTACTGAGCAAAATTAAACTCAGAAACAATTGTTTAAGTATATGCTTATTTATATTTTTTATGTAAAAATTCTGCCACTTTCCTGCGAGCTCTACATGTCTTCTGTGACAGGCAGGCCTCATAACTCCCCTCACTGGGATCAGTCCATTCCTACAGAATCCCACATGCATGAAAAAGTGCTTTACTGGAATGCTTTTTTGTTCTTTCATATTTTTTTTCCAATTAACTAGCAAAATGAAACTTCAGAAAAACATAATGTGTTAAACAAAAAACCCATAAACCCTGCAGGTCCCTCCCCTGTAGTCCAGCTTCACACATCAGCAGGCTTCCAGAGTAATTTTTGGTCTCGGCACGGAGCCTGTTTGAAAAACACTTCAAAGCAGTAATGGGTGATGGCAGTGAGAGTTTGTATCAGACTCTGGATGAAGATGAAAAGGGAACTGAGCCACTGGATTTTCTCTTTTGAGGGTGTTTTGTGAGTTTCCTGATAAAGGGGAAGGATCAGCAAACTGATTCATGCTGCTCCCAAGTGTGCTTGTGTAGAAAAACAGGAGGTATATACAAGCACAAGAATCTTGTGGAGAGATAGCACACCTATTTAGTGTGATATCGCATATGTATAGCACATATTCCGCTTTATACACCTCTAATTTCAGGCTAAAATCAAGAAACGTCAAGCATTGGTTTGTTGCAGTGTAGAATCACAATCCTCTTTAAGAAGGAGGCACTTTCTAAGGAAAATGTCTACTGGAGGAAAAGAAAGGACCTCCTGTGTGCTTAGACCTCTGACTTGTCCACATGCCTATAGCTGGTGGCTTTCCTCTCATGTGCACATCAGGCAGCCCCCTGACCCCTCTTTGGCACGTGGTATACATTCACAGTGTTATACTTACTCTGAAGGAGGGGGACATTGCCAGAGAAGACAATTTAGATTGATAGTTTCTGATCTCTAAAAGCAGGGAGAATTCACCCAAGTAACTTGAATATGCTCTCTCCTTCTGCAACCGTGCAGCCGCTCTCTAATTCAGAATCAGAAATTGGTAACCTGAAGAAGCTCCAAAGGCCTGTAATTTCTTCTTCTTCCATCTTTCCATGGTGAATCATAAAGTGTCACTTCTGGAAACACAGCATTGCAAAAATTATGTTTGCTTGGTTTTTAAAATTTTGAACTCAGTATCACACCAACATCTTTTTAATTGCAGGCATTAGAAGAGTCAACCAAGACTGCAAGTGTGACTGAAGACATTGCTTTGGACACTCATTCAGAGGTAGTGCTGTTATATGACTTTCAAATCTCTATTTGAAAACAAAAAAGCAAAGGTTAACTGAATGATCCATCGTCTTTTTTCAGATGTGCTCCCCTGCTGAGCTCAGACAACAAACAGAAGAGCTGTGTGCTGTCATTGATCAGGTTCTGCAGGACCCATTGACTATGGTAACCCATCAGTATGGAAGATTGACTTTTTCTTCATTTCCTGTTTTTTTTTTGTTTCTCGTCATTAATAAGTCTGTTCTGTGTTGAAAATAATTTTACAGCGCCGATCTGAGTCTTCTCCAAGTTTTCTGCAGATGGGCTCGGAGTCAGATGTTGGCAAGGTAGGTGAATAAGCCCACCCAGATACCAAGGACTCTTTCCAGGTAGATATCAAGGCAAGCAAAATCACAGTAGAGCCTATGACAACAGTAAAACCTATAGCAATGAAAGCTGCAGCTGAGACATCCAGCATCAGTAGAAGTATCCGGTGGTTTGAAAGACATGGAAGGATAGAAATGTAGCCCTAGAGTCAGAGCAGTTGTTGCTGCAGAATGCTTTCCTGAAGTCAGAAGGGGCTATCTTATGAATGAGAAACTGTTTGTTAAGCCTTCAAAAGCTAAGACCCACTAGGAAGAAATCCTTCATAACTTGCCTTCCATACTACAATATCTTTGGCCAGATTACCGATTTTTTCCCATCTATGTGTCCTTACTACAGAGGAGACAATGTTTCTAGCTTCAGTGACTGGAAATCTTTCAGAACCTTTTTTTTTTTTTCACTATCAATTTTCAAATAATGGGATAATTAAATGAATAAATAGACTTGCTCTTAAGGGCTGATTTCCTTTTAACTCTGGCCCCTCACAAAAGGTGGAGGCCCACTACATTTTCTACCACTATATTCACTACCCTGAATAACTCAGAAACATGTAGTGAGAGGCAGGGATAACTTTCTGTATTAGTGTTAAACTTCTGGTTTCATTAAGTTATAATGATGTGCCTTCTGTGTTAAGAACGATGACTAACCAAGGGAAGAGGATCCTACGCGGTTTGCCGCAGATAAATTTAAATTGGTCATGGTAGCTATAGGAAAGTGAAAATGGCAGAAATCCAGCTGGAAACAAAAGGAAAGGGATTTTTGGCAGAGGGACATATCAAGAAATTCATGCATTCAAAATAGCTTGCACAATGTTCAGTTCATCAGGCAAAAAATAGGGCATAGAACCAGCATTCCTGAGTCGCTATATTCAATATACACTTCAAATTTAATTTTCATTTATGAAATTATTTCTTCTGTCAACAAACATACCCTGGTGAATCAGGCTTCAGGCAGCAGAAAGACAGAAACATGATAGTAACATGAAGAAGCAGGCACAGACAGTTGCTGAGGGAATGTTTTCCAATGTCTGCTGAATCCAAAGTGGTTAAAATGCTGTAGCATCCAAAACCTACTTCCTTGGGCAATTGAGAATTGAGCCTTGACTGAGCTGGAGGCCTCTGTTAGCAGTCATGAAGCCAAATAAAGGGGACAAAAAGTGAGCTTAAGAGGATGCAGCATAGTGACCATAAGTGCCTTTATCAGCTAAAGTGCTTATAACAAAATGCTTTAAACTAAGGGTAAAAGAAGGTCATAGACAGGAAGGGAAAAAAAGTGTATAAGTAAATATCATAGAAATAGCATGGATTAGTCAGGTGAAGGCAAGTTCTTGCTAAAGAGAACATGCAAAGATGCCATTTAAGGTTATTTTGTGAGGAAATTTAACTTAAAATTCATGAGGAAACCACACCTACGGCTATGTAATAATAGCGTTTTGTTATGAGAGTTCTTGGAGGTAATTTAAATGCCTTCCTCAATAGAGTGGGATAGGTTTTTTTAAGCAGCAAAAATTAAATAGTATTTTCTACAATGAACGTATCAAGCAAAACCTTAAGATAACTTATTCTTATATATTGCATTAATCTTTCTGGAAAACCAAAGTTTTCTTGAATTTGAGCAATTAATAATTGTCACAATGATGAAAATCTCTTTGGGCTACTCCTCAGAGTAACTCTTTGTTCTTAATATATCTATTTATTTTGTACAAGGTGTCAACAACACTGCAAAGAGCAGCTGGGCGTGAAACCAGATATGTAAGTACTTTTATAATTACATTTTGCATGCAGAAATGTCTAATTTGTCTGCTTTTGCTATAATACTGGGTGAATCTGTACAGGCATCTATTCATGACAAATGGTGTTGACTGGCACAGAGAAGTGAGTGTGTTAGAACACTGGCAATTGAGTCTTGAGATGTTTTCCCACTGCTGTAAATCCATCATGGCTAGAATCTCTTCAAAGTGGTGTATATTGTTAATTTTATCTGTGTGATTATGATGTTAAAATTAATGTTTTCACACACTTTTTTTTTTCTTTAAATGTGGGGTAAGAGCTCAGCTATTTGGTAAACAGACTGTTATGGGTGCTGACAGGTGCAGTTCTTTGGATTTAGCCTAAACCCCTTTAGTTCTTGCCTATCCATTAGAATTTGGGGTTGACCCAAACTTTTCTTTCCAAGTTATAGAGCTGGCTGAAACCCCCTAGTTTAGCCTAAGATGATGAGAAGCTGCTTTGTCATGTACACACACATTTTAGCATGTAAAGAAAATCTCTACATGGAGTCATTTCTTCCATTATTGAAAGATTAAACCAAATTAACATTTTAATATTTACTCGCATACACAGTTACTGCAGGTTTCATATTTCACTTACAACTCATCTCGTCCTGTGGTGAGAAATCTCTGCTTGCTATTCATCATTCAGCATTTCTATTGAACTGCAAGTCAAAGCAGTGCTGGTAAAGCAATAGAGGCCTTCCAGTTTTATGCCAGCACAATGCTTGACTGATCAATTCAATTTCGCTTCTTGAATGTGGTGGTATGCATATCTTATTGCATACTGTGATTTTTACTTGACAGATTGTTCTGGCTCATACTAATTAGAAAGAATATTGGAAGAGACCTTTTTAACGAAATAAAAAGGTGGGTTTCAGATGTAGTCTGTGAGAACAGAATATATTTAATACCACTCCAGTGCAGATCTCCATCTCCCAAAACTGTGGCTGACATATGCCATCAATTCAGAAACGCTGTGTTATCCAGTGGAACTCCTGCCGTGCTTGAAGGAGTTGATGGGAGAGATCAATGCACCAGAAATTCTGAATATCACCACTGCATGGATAAGCATGTGGCACATGGCTATTACACATACATGCATAAATACTTCACATTCATCATAATTACCTAGATTGGGGTAAATACAGCTTCAGTATATACTCAGAAAAAAAAAAAAAAGTAATGCTTGAGTAGGATTGTTCTGGTTTTCATAACGTAAAGTCAGAAGGATGATAAGGTTGGAACAAAGTCCCAGTACAACTGGCAGTGTTAACAGCATCGATGCTGAAAACTAACAGACAATGGCAGGTAAGAAATGTCAGGATTTGTATTTTGAGATTAGATTGTGATGAAAAAGTAGAATTTTGTTTCACTTGAAGAAAAGTTTCGCTGAAATGTTAATGATTGGCATTTATATTTGGTTGTACCTAGAAATAAACTGGAAATAACACTATTTTAACTTCTCTTACCAATTGCATGTCATTGCATCAGTAGTAAAAGCTTCCATGCTGCTGTCCATGGATTTTTCTTCTGTCACAACTATAATCACTATGATATTGTATGTAATGCTGTATGTATTTATCTTTTTTGCAGGCCAGCCTTTACAAATCAGCACCTGTTGTAACAGAGAGTCAGCTGGTATGTATTGCACAGCTGTGGTACGCTGTTTTTTCAAAATTTGCCTAAGCACAAAATCAAAAGTATTATTACTTTCTTAGTACTTTGAAATAAGCTGCAGGAAATATCCTCCTACAAAGCTGCTTTGCTTCTATAGACTCATATTGCTTTCTTCTGTACTGAATACACACCTGTTTAAAGTAACTGTAAATCCTGACAGTACCTGTAAACCCATGGACTAATTGACAAACTAGAGAGTCTTGCTGAATCTTGAGGTCTATGACAACTCAGACAAGTTCTCAGACCCTTTTAAAATCCCACTTCTACAATTTTGTTTATATGCAACAATGTTCTGGCATCTATTTTCTTCTTACACGTCATCTTAAATCAGAGCTGGCTTAACTAGTGAAAAGCAAGTGTAAAAATCAAATAAAGAAAGGGAAATTATGCAAATTCATTTTAGCTCTGATCACAATTTAGTCCTGTTGGAGCCAAACTTTCGGAAGAAGAGTCAGAAGAGTGGTCATGGATCCTGTCCTAGTGGCAGTGACCACAAATGGGGAAAAACGAGATGTGAATGAGAAATTTTTCACATTGTATTCAGCTAATGGAATTTTAGGGAATTCCTGAATCAATTTCTTCTGTTTAGTAATCATTGACCATTTCTTTTATAATTTTTTCCAGTTACATTTTGAATCTTGTTATACTTCCATGTTTTGTGCAACAAGTCCCTACAATATTCTGCAGCAATGGGGTTTACTTTTCAATCATGCATTGTGTGAAATAGTACTTTATTTATTTTAATCCTACTACTTGACCTCTGTTCTTGTACTGAAACAGCAAATTGTTGTTTCTTCACTTTCTAAATAATAATTATATTCTAGATATTAACCGTAATACCCCACACTACCCTATCAAACAACTTTTACATACAGAAAAGTCAAAATGGATTAGTGGCTCTTTGAGAAGTGTGGATACTGTCCCATATCCTCGATGAACCTTATTGTCCTTTTCTGTATCTTTTTCAAGATTTTGTTTTTGAGATTGGGAGACTAAAACCATAAACTACTCTTGTCTAGCTCTGAACACAGTACTTCTTACTTACATGACAACATAATAAGAGTCTTTATTGTTATTTCTATTCCTTTCTTAGCAATTTCTAGTAGTTTATTTAGTTCTTCCTTGTATTGAGCAGTAAGTCAAGGTTCGCATAGTACTGTATACAATCAATCCAAGATATATTTCCTGAGTGGTGACACCTAGTTTTGGAGCTAACTGTATCTTCACTGCCTGTGTAAATTTACAATATAGCTTAGTTTTTCCCAGTGAAATATAGCAATGTTGAATTCAGTTAAATTTCACCCTTGCTATCATTCATTCACTCAGTTTCATAAGATCTCTCTGCAACTCTTTGCACTGATATTTTGTTTTTACTCTCATGAATGATCTGATACAGCTGTCAAACTTTGACACCTTAATGGCCACTCTTTTCTAGCTGATCTATTATCCATAACTCAAAGCAAGGATTCCAGAGCAAGTCTTCAAGGAACTCTATTTGTGACTTCCCTGCACTGAGAAATTTGAACATTTATTCCACCCTTTTCCTTCCTATCTTTTAATTTGTCCGCAGGAAATATTCTCTTTCATTCCGTAGCGTTTTCATTTCCTTAGTAGACCCCACTGAAAGACCTTCACCAAAGCCTTTGGAAATCCATGTGCAGAATGGCTGCACGTCCACTGAACTTCATAATCTGTGCTGCAGCTTCATTTTGTGATCCCTGGCCAGGCGTCTAGGACCTGGTGGGAAAAAAACCCCAAATATTGAGCCTCATGGAAGATGGTCTGTGGTTTCTCACTTGATTTCCTGTAATGTGTGTTTCTACATGTTGAAAGATTCTTCTATTGGTAGTTTAAATGCAACCTACATCTGCTGTTCCAGCCAGCTTTATTGCATTATTGACTCTTTAAAATAACTTTAAAATATTTATGAGGCACAACTGCCCTTTAAAAAGACATTCCCTATTTTTTGTTCAAAAATATAGTAATTCTGTTCTTTACTATAATTTGTTCCTACAAAGCACAGCTTTAAATGTCACATATAGAGACCGGTGATTCCTTGTTCCCTTCAGGTTCCTGTAGTAAAACCTGTCCCAGATTTGGCACTTCTCATTCTTCTGGAGCTGATTATGTCTGAAGGAGCAAGCTAAATACCACAATTCATAATGTGGAAATTTCACACTGGAATTGCTTTAGAGTTTTATTTATTCCTTGCACTTTATTTGCTCATTTTATTGATTTGTTCTCAGATCTGTCTTACTGACATGGTGCTTGACATATTCCCTCCAAATTACTTCTTTGCCAGTGTGAGAACTTAAGTCTTCCTGTGAAGAAAGCTGAAGTGAGGAATTGATTTTCAGCCTTGGACTTGTCTTCTTCAAGCATCTTTTTTGTCTTGATTTTATCTACTGGCCCTATAGACTGATAGTTGTAAGGAAATTTAGCCAGTTTTTCTTCTCTTTGTTGATGTAATTCATGACATTTTTATATTATGGGCTAGATTTCCACCCCCCCCTTTTTTTTTCCTTTTCTTTCTATAGGCGGTATTTGAGTACAACTTCCTGACTTTGGAGCCTTTTCCTCCTTATTCTTTTTTTCTTCACTTCTTTGCACTTCGTTGATGCTCTTTGAACATCAGTATTGATCTCTTAAAGTCTTATAATCTGACGCACAGCTTCTCCGAAGCGTTACTGTCTCAAGTAGCATTCAGGGCACTTATAACTATTTAATACTTTTGGCAGCTTCTTTGATTTCTGTCTTTTTTCTAAGCATTTTAATTATTTAACAATATATTTGAATTTACTTGTTTTAAACTGTGATCACTACAGTGGAATTCTTGTATGTTCAGACAGCAAACCTGTCTCTGAGCACATTGTGATCTTTATTCATGAATGATTCTTCTTCTGATTTAGAAATTTTGCAGAATTTATGATTTAGCTAATTACTTCTTCTCTCTTGGAGTCTCTGACTAGCTGTACCAGATACTGATTGTTATGGTGACCAGAAACGTATCTACCTCTGAGCTATGTGACTTTAATCCAAAGGACAGGTGAAGCATTAGGCTTGCCACTGTGACAATTATCAACAGATTTTCTACTCTTAAAAGATGACTATGAATGATTTATGACAACAAAGCGCAAAACCATACCCAGCACACCAACACAACACATATTATTGACATCATCAACTGAAGCTTCTTAAGCAAGTAAAGCAAAATTCATGTGGGACCAGTATTGCATACCTTAGTACCTAAATATTTTATGTTTATTCATTTTAATGCTGCAACAGTCATTTGTAGGTTTTGAGGGTGCAGTGGAAGGGTTTCTCACTGTTATCCCCCTCCTTGCCACCAGCCTGGGCAGTGAGCAGTGCCTGGGAAACCTGCTCCCTTTTCTGGTCCCAGACTTACAAATTTACTCCTCTGCTGGCTGCAGAATAGCAACAGAGGTGAATGCCTTGTTCACACTATTTTTATTGTGGATCTGTCCCTTTACTCCAGCTGTTGAGGAAAAAGCTCATCCCTGTACTGTGAATAGAATGGAAAGGGGCTAAATATGTTGATTTTAATTTTGGCTTAGTTTAGCACACAGTATAGTATCAGACATCTTGTTGAAAATTTGTGTTTCTTGAAATGCAAATATTTCAGTATGAACAAAAATAAAGACAACTTGAATTTCAAACAGGTGACTGTCCTTATTCTCTGTGCTCTGGTGTAAGAACTGATCCTGCTTCAGCATGGAGGTGAAGAAAATAATTATCTTTCCTTCCTAGGCTTTCAGTAATGTGAGTGTTTTACTATTTAGCTGGAGGAAGAGGAAATTCTTTTAACCATAGTTATATGCCTTCACACCTTCAAATGTACTGAAGGAGAAGTTTGTCATAGACTGATACACTGCCTGAAATGTTTTATTGCATTTTTGCAAGTGTAAGCCTCTACAAAGGAAAATAAAAAGAAGGTAGTATGTTCAATTACATATTTCATTTTGTGAAGACTAATTTGTGGCAGAAAAGAAATAGAAGGGGAATATTTTAAGGTGTTTCACAGTTCAACTAGACAAAGCCTCTGTGTTTGTATTGTTAGGGCAACCCCCCTCTTTTTGCTGACAGTGGAAACTGCAATGCCCCTTCATGACAAAGTAGCCAATTCCTCACTATCTGAAAGCGGGTGTTGTTAACAGTTTAAAGGCTCCTTTGGTAACTTTGGCTTCTCAGTGCTGACAAAAAGATAACCGCATCAGCTGAGGCTTGCTTCATTACATACTAGCCCCATCTGTCCCAGGGTCCCTTTCCCCAAAACTAAAGATTTTGTTGGAAAGAACTGGAAATGGTTCCTCTGGTTATCCCAGTTGAAGCAGAAGGCTTCAAAGACTACAATTTGTACAGAAAATAAAGACCATGCAGCCAAGCAGATAGACTCGGTGCTTACTATTTGTCAAGAGGGCTCTGATGGACTTAGAGCGGAAAGAAACAAAAGATGGCAGCCAACTTTTATCACAAGGCTAGCTCTCCTGTTTTGTTATGTATTTTTATCTATTCATGTCTTATCTATGTTAATTATTTGTCTGGTTATCTCAGAGGCAGGCTTGCTTCAAAACAGCACTGCATCGAAAATATATAAAAGAGCCAATCCCTTGTTAAACATTAAGAGGCAACTTCCTTGTTTACAGAAAAGCTGATCAGGTATCTAGAACACCTTAATGCCTATGTAGTGACCTAGAGCACCGCAAAGAGTGGCTGCAGTCATTGCTAGCTAACAGAGGAGGAGGGTCTGATCCTACACTGGTAATCTCTTAATACTCTGGATAAGTGGAACTGACAATGATTCAGACAGGAAAATGTGGGACTCAGAGAATTTTGGGCCTCTTCTGAGTGGAACAGGGTTGCAGCTGGGACCTTATCCACCGGTTTCAGCAAGATTTCAGGGACAATCAATGTCATGATAACAAAGGGAAAAAATAGAGTTGAACATACCCATACACCTGCAGACGAGTAATTCAGTCTTCTGACTTTTGAGGGAAATATCACACAGGGCTCTTTTTCATACAGCCAAAATCCCTTCTGTCCCTGAAGAAGGGTATCCATGTCCATACTGCCTATCAAGAGATTCCCTTGCCCAGCCTGTCCTGCTATTTCTGTGTTTGCCAGCCTGAGCCAAAACCATGCCAGGAAGCGCCCTGACACCAAATCAGTACAGCTGATTATGGGTCAGCTCTGGAGCTTGCGTCTTGGCTGTATAATTTGCTATTAGGGGAGTAGCCATATGATGGCAGTCCATTGCTATGGTAACAGCCTTTGTAATTTTTCAGCCCTGTTTTAGGAAGATCAACACTTCCTTGGCAAAATTAAGTTTCAGTTTGTTTCTCAGCAATGTCAGTTGCGCTACCTGATATTAAAGGAGGAGTTCAAGCTTTTAGGTTTGGATCAGAGATTTTATATGTTTTGTCAGGGTGCTAATAAAGTATTTCAATTTCTGGTTGCTGGCTGATATCTGTCACTTTGTTAGCAGAGTCAGATACAAACATATGACTCAGTCAACACTTGAGTGTGTGATGTTGTTTAGAAAATGCTCCCTTGAAAGTATTTCTACAGAGTGCTTTTGGAAGCGGTTTCTTACATAAGGAGAGTAGCTTATACTTGGTGATTTCAGGTACCTCAATGGGCTTTTAATTGCATGGTTACATGGTGTGGAGGAGTGCTAGAAGGCCACAGGTCCTTTGTCTGTGTGATGATGACTTGATAACAACTGTAGCTTTCTTTTTATTTTTATACTTACTTTTCTGTTGAGAGCCAGGAGTCTTTCCCTTTTGCAAACTCTTCTCAGAAACTTTAGAGAGGAAAATAAATATTTTATAGTGAATTCTACAAAGAAATTATCATGAACTATGGACTATAAATTTATTAAGTGAACACCATATTTTTCACTATGTTAACCTTTGCAATGAAAGAGTTTTTAATGCAACTAGGCAGTTATTACCCTTTTTAAAGAATGAATATCACCTTATGGCTGATTTTTTACATTCAGTTGAATATGCTTCTTGTTAGATGAGGCTGATGAAAAGGCCCCAACCTGTGGAAAGGAGGGAGGGGATAAACCACAAAGATAAAGGAAGATATTTTGCTGCCTGGCCCTTGCTCTTCCCAGGCATGTTGTGCTTTTGCTCTCCTCTGTCACCTTCATCTCAGCACCTGAGCACTGCTCTGTCCTTTCCCAGGGCAGAGGCAGATGCACAAGATATGGAGACATCTCTTGCTGCCTGCACCCTTCCCTCTGATAAGCACCCTTCTGATCCTGTCCTTGCTGGATGCCTGCAGGTCTTATTTGAAAGTTATCCATAATTCAGTTTACATGATACATCTGGCAATCCCAGATGCTGTCATAGTAAGCTTCTCTTTTACTCCAGATACACTGCTTAAGTGTATTGCTCTTGTAAATAGGCAGTATGGTGTCATTAAATGTACATAGGCTAAATCTCATAAATAAATCTAATAGCGAAAAAGGTTTCTTCTCTGCATTTTTATACTCTGCTGGGTACTGAGGATGTGGAGCTGTGACAGCACCTCTTTCTCAGTCTCAGCTGGGCAAGCTGTCCCTCTGGGCTGCAACCACAGAAGGAGCTGAGCAGCAGTCCTGTTGTTATCTGTATCAGTTGTGACAAAACCGCCCATTTTCTGTGGGATCGCTGTAACAGAGAAGAACAGAATTAACTTATTTAAAAGTTAAAATTCAGTCTCAAATCCCTCTAGGACTTCAATACTTCCCAAATTCCAGTGAGAATGCAAACTATCTTCTTGCTTTTCTTTGTTTACCGAACAGGTTGTGTATTTTAAAATTATCCCCTAGCATCCATTTAGAGTTTATGCCACAATCCATCGTGTCAGACTTTACTGTAAGAGTTCTGAAAATCACAGATGTACTGATTGACAAGTCAATAGCCATTTTTTTTTCGTTGGCTGGTAGCTATCTAAGACCTTTTCTTGACTAAATAATCCAATCTGTCTGAAATAAGGGGAATCACACATCCATGCTAATTAAAGCCTCTAAAACTGCACTTTTCTAAGTGAACTCTTCAAGATGCTGTCACTCAGTTGCTGAGGTGAGTGTCTCTGGTGCCAGTGTGTTCCGCAGCAGAGTGCTCTAGCATGGAGCACAGGAGGGTTCCCAAAACGGAGGAACCTCAGGGGATCTGAGAGAGCTGCCAGAAGCCTGCAGCTCGTGTGACAGTGGCTGACAGGACTTGGGGAGGGGAGCTAGGAGCAATGGCAGCCAAACCCCACCATGTATAAAAGAAGCCCTTAGGGAGCACCAGTGATCAGAAATGCTGCCAAAAGTGTGGGCAAACAGGGCATGGCATCTGGCAGTTCACCCAAAAGGGTGTGCAGAAAGGTGCTGAATCTCTGCCAGCTTGACCAGAGAGCAGCAATATCTACCCAGCAGAAAGCCCTGGCCTCTAAGCTCTGCATCCACCACAATGGACACAACTCTGGTGGGAACATGTTGCCACGCCGGTGCCAGCTACAACCTGTGCCTTGCTCTTACATTGGTGTTCCACAGCAGCAGTGACCAGACCTGTGGGACGTGTGCCCAGGTAAAGGAACTGCTCTTCTTAGTGACAGAGCTCAGGGAGGACGTGAGTAGGTTGAGGACTATCAGGGAGAGTGAAAGAGGCACAGGCTGCCTTCCCTGAGACAGGCCCAGCAGGCAGACAGGATGTATGATATGAAGGATTCCCTGTCCCCTCTCTGCCCAACTGGACACAGTGACTTAAGGGATTTGGGCAATGGTGATAAGTTACTGCTCAGTGCACTGGATGCATCCATCCTCTGGATGCCGTACCTGCCCAGGTGTTCCTGCATGAGGGGTGTGAGGCTCTGCAAGTGAAACACTGACAAGGATAATGGTTCATCTAGCATGGAGACATTGTTAAGGTTAAGTTGTCCTATGTCCTGTGTCCAAATTGCTTCCATAAAGTTAAAAAAGACAGGTCATTGTCATAGGACACTCCCTTCTGAAGGGAACAGAAGGCCCAATACACAGGCTGGACCCACTTCTTATGGACATCTGCTGCCTCCCTGGGGCCTGGGTTAAAGATGCAAAGAGAAAACTTCCTATGCTGGTACAGCCCTCAGATTACTATCCATTATCAGTTTTTCAGGTAGGCAGTGACAAAGTTACCATAAGAAGTCCAAGGGCAACCAAGAGAGACTTCATGGCCTTGGGAACACTGGTTAAGGGGTCAGGAGCACAAGAAGTGCTCTCCTCTGTCCTACCAGTTGCAGGGAATGAAGAGGGAAGAAACAGGCAGAGCCAGCAGATCAACACCTGGCTCCGAGCCTGGTGTCACCAGCAGAATCTGGGGTTCTTTGATCATGGGTTGGTCTATATAACACCAGGTCAGCTGGCAACAGATGGGGTTAAAAAAAGCCACCTTAAAAGGTGGTGGGATCAATAGCCCAACTGAAGTGCAAACAGCATGGGTAGCAAATCAGAGGAGCTGGAAGCCATTGTGCAGCATAAAAACTGCTATGAGTCTATGAAGTTCAGCATGTAGTCACTGATACTGTTCCCCAGGAAGACTTTGCCCTAATCTGTTCATGCATGGGTGTAAGTTAACAGCATTACATGTTGCCCTTCCTTGCTTCAAAGTTACTGTTTTGAGGAACCCAGAAAGGAATGTGCAGCCTGAAAGCAGATGTGCGGCTGTGCGTTAAGTGTGACTTGATGAACTTATCAAGATGCAGCTGAACAGCTAGCACAAACAGCCGGCAAACCCCACAAACCATAGTCTGACAGCCCAGCATCTATTTTTGTGTTGAAAGTAAACAGATGTCAGTGGTGAGGTTCTGGGCATAAAACGAGCTCTTGATGTTTTTGTCCACAATCTGTAGTAAAAGTAGGCCAGGCAGCATGACACCTGAATAATTTTGGTGGTGAAATAAATTACTGATAAAATTAAAAAAATCCTAGTCAGTACAGCTGCTCTGGAACTGACCCAACAAATACTGTGTGAACTGTAAAGTATTTTATTTTATTTTCTTCCATCTCTTTTCCCATGGCTGTGTTATGGGTCAAGACAAAACCTGGTGTCATTCGTCCGGTGATGGTGAAAGGAAAGAGTGTACAGCAAAAGGAGGAGCCCTATCAACCCAATCCTTTTAAAAAGTACCTTGAAGAAATCAGTGATCAAAATACTGAGCAGGTGAGTAACTCTCACTCCGAAGGATTCTGTAGCCTCATCTAGTTTTCTTAAAGATGATGGCATAATCTTAAATCCTTCTTTTGTCCTGGTCTCTTCTATTGTGAAGTTAAATGATTCCCTAATGGCCACTGGCTCCTGGAGGAGAGTCTCCAGGCTGGAGCTGGTCAGCTGGGCTTTCTAAAGGGTCATTTTTTAGAGTGATCTAAAAGCCTATATGCTGAGGAGAGGACCTTTTTATGATGTCTGTAGGAAACACTGTACAGAAGAAAGCAAAAATCCTGTGCTCCCTTGTCAAGCAGGTGTCTGGATCAGATCTACTGGAAAGTCCTTCATCCATTTGGGGTCCAGATCTGAATCCTCTCTAAGGAGAAATGAGGACAGCAAGGATTGGGCTAGGTTCATTCTTCCTATCACACATGATAGGCACTAAAATGTAGCCCATGGGCCAGCAAAAATGCTGTCTTCTCCCACAGACCTCTGCATAAAGCCACAGGGTCACTTTACAAAAACACATCTTGAAGTTTGCTGACCTGTATAAGGCATTGCCTCAGAGAAACCCCAGATAAATGGTTCTGTCAGCCTTTTTTTATTCATTTGCGTTTGTACATTTATGTGAATTAAACCTTAACTGCTGTACATAATCTGAATGTCCCTGTAAGAGCTCATTATTAACTTAACCAGCAGGTTTGGAATTTTCCATTTCCAGGGTAGTGAAATGAAGCCAATAGTCCTGTTGTCAGACACGAAGTGAATAAAATACCTTACCATTCAAATTTCTCTTCTATGCCTCTCACATTAGAGAGAGGCCTTAACAATGGCAGCCTTCTCTTCTCCATTTCAAAACTGATATTTTTTTTTTTTTTTTTTTAAGATATTCCTTTTGGTTCTTCCCATTTCTCACCATAGTTCTGACTTGCTTGATAGAAAAATCCTAGCATTTCTTAAGAGTACCGCAGCATTACAAAGAGAGGAAGATATATTTGTAGTATTAGTGGGTTCCAGCAACACATATGGGTAGCATCAGAAGCTTTCTCATTCTACAGATTTTTATAGAATGTAGAGTTTCCATAAAGTATAAGAAAATAATAATAAAAATGATGATTTGAAGTTTGTCTCTGAACTTCTGAGGCTGAGAGTGAATATTTGAGTTCCGAGACTCCACATGAGTTCATAGTGAGTTTTTCATGCTTTAACTTACTGAAAACCTTCTCATGCCAAGACACTGTCCTGCCATTCACCTGGGATGAAAGAGAAAGAGAGCTGCCCTGGAGCTGCTGCTAGACCACCTCAGTGGGGCCTCTGCAAAGGCAGGGGCAGCTCATGCCTTCCTTTCACCAGGGCTGGGCACTGATTCTGCTGGCTATAGTTTCACAGATGAAGGAAGGATGCAATCACCAAACTTGTATTTTTAGGCAAATACAAACCTGGGGTTATTGCCATAGTCTGAAGCTTTCTGACATGTGAAACTAATTGTAAAAATCAAGTATAAATTACTTATGGTCCATATTACTGAAGTTCTGAGGATGAAATAAGTCCAGGAATAAATGTTTTAGCGAAAGCCAAAGTTATTTTACATAAAAGCTATATATTAAAATGAGCTAAACATATTGTGCACTGAGTTCGATAGATGGAAAAGTTAATTTGACAATGAATATGTTAAGCTTGTGGTAAGAAATACTGCAGGTTGCTGTAAAATGCTTGTTACTTTGGAAGATATCCATAAAAAGTTCTGAAAAAAGAAGTACTTGGACGTATATACAGATGGATTCACTGGCTTAACAGAAACCTTTTTTTGTTTGTATGA
Source organism: Psittacula echo (assembly GCF_963264785.1). NCBI lineage: Eukaryota > Metazoa > Chordata > Aves > Psittaciformes > Psittacidae > Psittacula > Psittacula echo. Next base: position 83,290,708 of record NC_137738.1, on the reverse strand, counting down.
GAAATGGCTAAATGATTCTAATGGTGGTCTAATACAACAATTAGTAGTATGATAATAGCCGGATCTGGGGAAAATGCTGAAGTGCTGATCATGACAGCATGTTTATGATTTCAGCTTTTGCCTCTCAGAGTGGGTTTATGGTGCTGACATAAGGCTCTTGTGAGTGGAGAAGATTTGGGTACCCACATGAGGATGTTCATAATCTTACAGCATCTGTGAAACTCTCCTCAGGGGTTTTAGTGCCTGTAGAAGAGCAACAGCCGTGCCTGTGGAACTGGGCTCGGTGCCCAGACAACAGCTTGAAAATTGCAGTGCTCATCTCTAACCATGGGGTTGTTAGCCTGTAAGGACACTCATTTTCCCTCTTCACCTGCTTTCAGTAGTTACCATTTTTGGCTGCACAGTGGCTCGCTTCCGAAGAGTGGGAGCTGTTCTCACTAATATTACCCCGAAGTCAGGTAACTTGACTACATCCATGGGATGTGAGGGCTGTGGATTGAAACCAGGAAGCTAGCAGTTAGGCTTTCTGCTTTCTGCGGAAGAGATAGTACTAGTGCACTTCTCCTCAAATAAGAGTATCTACTTTGGCTGAGGGCAAAACTGCTCATACTGTTACTGATTTTCCCTGGTTTTATTTGGAGATTTTTCCAGTCCTGAAGGGAAAAAAACATTTCTGTTCTCTCCCTGTCTCTGTGTTTTCCTTTCTTGCTAATAGCATTGTTAATAAAACTCTCACTATGTGATGTTGCTGCCCCTTTTTCACCCAGCCCTTCTTGAAACGACAGACGTTTTCAGCCTGCATTGTCAAGGATGGTACAGACTAGATGAGACTCCAGATGGTATCATCTTTATTCTCTCTTTTGACTTTTCTTAGCCCTCTTCAGTATTTTCTCTCTGTGCCAATCTTCCCAATGTGACACTGAGCACTGGTGACTATGTGAGTGACATTCAGCTTGAGACATAATGAAGCAGCCAGCCGTAACCGCTGACCTTCAGCTTCATGTCCCTATGTCGAGCACACATTTTTTTGCACAACAGAGAGTAGCTTGTTTGCTTTTCATTTCATTAAGAAATTCCGCTGTGTGGAAAAGGCCATTTCCCTGATAAAAAAAAATAGTAATTTTGCTTTAACAGGCAGCTGTTCTCGTACAGATAATCCGAAGTAGTGAATGGAGACAAAAAGAGATTTCTGAATTAATAAAGATCATCTGGAAAGGATGTCTCTCAGCTCACAGAAAGCTCTTTTTATTTATGTTCTGGGTACACTGTGAGTAGACTGACACTCATGTGCCAATAAAATTTATAAACAAGGGAAAAATCCCATTTTATTTTGGCTTTCTCTCATATTAGCTTTTTCCTGAGGACATATACAATTTGTAACACTGGCTGTTCAGTGGATATCACCCCCTTAAGCACTTTCTGCAGACACTGGTACAAACTGAGGTTCCAGTATGACAGTATTAAGCTTCCCACATTTTCAGATACCGTTACTGGAGATGGTAATTTCCTCATTATGAGAAAGATTTTTTTTCTCTTCTTTAGTACATTTCATTAATGCTTCAGAAATTTTGCAAGTATGCTCCAATTTGTTCAAAAAACAACCATAAAAGATACTAGAAGTATATGTAACTCATGTCCAGTGAAGATGTGACTGATGGTTTCATGAAGATTTTAATTGAACTAGGGAAATAGAATATTTTTTGGGAAATAATAGGGTATTTTATTACACATTAATATGAAGACAACTCAATCAATGTTAGAGAATTCATCTTGCAAGTATTTATTGACAAGAATGTACATAGGCTCCTTTGTCATTAAAAAAAGTAAGCCACTTTGGACAATGGAAGAGTGAGAGAAAAATGAACTAAGGAGATATTAGTTACAAGTGGCATGAAGCTATGAAGCCAGTTTGCCAAGGCTTATCATTAATAAATAAGTAGGGTTGATGCCTCTGAGGAGGTGCAAGAGGCAGGAGGCAAGGCCTGTGTGAAGTGACTGCCGTCTGGTCCCTTTCCAGCCTCTTGCTGCTGCTGGGCTCTGATTCACTAGTTTGCTCACTCTGACTCTTTCGGCAGGCAATACATCAGCTTTTGCTGGAACTCATCACAGCTCTTGTCACAAATTTTCTGGGTATTTAGCTCAAAGACACAGCGTGCAAAGGAGTTTCTTGTCTATATTCAGCCTGCCAAGTGGGTTCATTGTGTCAGTGGCCTAGACAAAACACGAGCATGAGATTTGTGCCAAAACCTGTGTATGCTTCCTTCACTCTATCTCACATTTTTAAAAAAACATTTTTTTTTTTTAAAAAAAGATTTTATTCTTTAGGTTTCAAACCCCATATATGTATTGTTTGGGGTTTTTTTAACCAGAAACACTAATAATTGTTGAGAACTTGCAGTAGTGAAATATACTGTGCATGCACCTTCACTGGTTTAACTCTTAAATGGATGAAAAGTCTTGTTAAAAAGCCTGAAGTGATCCTGCTAGTGCATAGATAAGGCAGACTTTCTTTTGTACTCTCAAGCACTTTGATTTTGTTTTCAATTTTTCAAGTTTTCAGACTGATTTTGTTTCCAAGCTACCCTCCCAGAAAATGTCCCAAAACATGGTTATGCATGAGATGCACTGGTCATCAGCCAAAGTGTAGCTGGTTTAATGGGTCATCTACAACAGTTTTTTTTTTTTCATGTGTGCTTTCATGCCAATGAAAGTGTTTAGTGTAGAACAGTTGTATTAGCATGAAGGTAGAGTGTCTTTCCTAGTTAATTATCAAGCCCTGTGAAATGTAAAAAGGGTGCAAGGCAAGCACTTTGCTTTCTGTTCAAAGCTTTTTTCTTTCATTCATTAATCTTTTTTTGGTTTACTTTTCTTTTTTCGTAGGAGACCGCGCTCCTACACCCTCTGTATCCAACTAAACTGATCCCTCCAACTAAGTCCCCTATGTGTTTTCTATCTGTCTCCCTTGCTGACTGTCTAAACTTTGGACCTTTCAGCCACTTGTCTTTCATCATGTGTGTTGTTCAAGAGAATCCTTATCGCCCTTACAGTCACAACTCTTTGTACAATAAGGTGAGCGTCAAATGTGGTGTGATCCAAGAGCTTTGTCAGGCTTTTATCCTTTGAGTTCCAGGCAAAATTTAGGATCAGTCCTGGCAAGTGCTCTGGGAGATGCATCTCAGACAAGCCTGCGTCTTCAGCGTCCCTGGAGATATTGCTGCTTTTCCTTTCCTTGGCACAGCTTGTGTCAGGGCTTGCTTCCTCCAGGCATGCCAGGACAGGGCTACTCCTTATTCAAGCTATTTGTTCTTGAAAGGAGAAATAATCTAGTTCATCCCTCATGCTCTGATTACTTTTGACATTTACCCAAGCTAAAGTAGTGGGCTATTTCCTTTGTCTTGGGACTGAGGGAAAGGAGGCTAACTTGAGAGAAATACAAGCTTTTCCAGTGGCTTTATCTGTCTTCTTGACAAGCAGTTGTCTCTTACCCATACGTGGGGAACCACAGCTTTGCTGATATTGGTGTCTTCTTTGAAACAGCATGAAGTTAGACAAAAACCTCTGTAGTTCAAAGTGTGGGTGACAGGGCTGGCTAATGAGCTTTTCAAATTGAGTCAATTTTCAAATGAGTCTTTTCAAAATGCAGCTGGCGCAGGGTGTTTACAATATGTCAAGAGAGCTCCTGTCTGGTGTTAGAAAAGCATTGGTTGTGGAAGTATATAGAAGATGCTGTTTGGACCCCCCAGATGCATCCCTCCCATGTCCTCTTTTTGTAACAGGATCTGGAGGGAAATGCTCACACTTTGATTCCTGGAGGAATAACCTCATTATAAGATGTACAGTGTGCTTTATTTAGGATGCAAGAGGTTAAAACACCAGCATTAGGTGCTGTATCTTTAGGCTATGTCATGGTTTCCTCTTCAGGAGAAGCACAGGGTGAAATATAACTTACTAGTTTTAGGTAGATTGGGAGCTGAAACTGCTTTAGAGAGAAGTTATCACCTCTGCAGAGAATGTATGTTGGTCAGCCACTGGACTTTGAAGAAATGCCTGGAAAAACCTTCCCATGCCCATTGACTAGAAACATAATTTAGGTTAATAGGCAAAGTCAACAGTGTCTGAAGCTGGCCCCTCTGTCCTGTGAAGTATAAAATTTACCATTCTACCCACTTATTAAACTTATTAGACTAAAACTAAGACTCAAATCAACCTTCTGTCCTGTTTTTGAGTCATCCTGAACAAAAGAACCTTTTCACATCTAGACTGGGTTTTGTTTTCTTTCAACTTTTACTAAACCAGACTGACATATCTATTTAAGACAGCAAAGATTTCAACAAGTTTCCTGGTTCGTTACAGGACACTCACATGAACAAACAGTTGATATGACCATTGAAGCCAGCTTTTATGATGAAAATAGGTATTAGCTTTTGCTAATGAAAACTGCTAGAAACTCAGAAATCTGTACGGGAAGATGAATAAGTTCTCTTAAGATAGTAAGATAGTGTAATTTTTTGGTGTATCATGTCAGCTGTTTTCTCAAACAGGGATACCCTTGCTGAATAATTGCTCAAATAAGGAATTTTGAAGCTGCTCTGATTTTCCATAGCACTGTGTACTCAAAACTCTTCTCTTGAATGCAAAGGTCATAGGACAGCTGAACCTGTATATTTGCATTCCACCCATATGGTAATGATTACAAGGCCTCTTCGTCCACAATTTTTGATCTCCAGTGTTATGTAGGACAGTGTTAAATGGCTTGCACAAGTCCAGTTAGATGATGTCAATCACTCTTCCCTTATATATCAGTGCTGTAAATAACCCCATCATAGAAGGCCACTAAATATGTCATGCACAATTTGCCCCCTATGAAGCCATGCTGGCTGTCACCAATCATCCGCTATATGGTCCATATTCCTTAGCATAGTTTCTAGAAGGATCTGTTCCATAATCCTGTCAGGCACTGAGGTGAGACTGACTGGCCTGTAATTCCCTGAGTCTTCCTTTTTTCCCTTTTTTACAATGGAGGTAGGTGTGGCCCAATACCTTGGGAAACAGAATAACCAGATGTCAATACTGGGCTAATTTAATACAAGCAGAGGTTTATTTACACAAGAAGTAAATATTCACCACTTAAAATATATTTTTAATCTGTTTTGGTTTATAGTATTAACATTCTTTGGTAACCGAAGGATGATTAATTTAGACCTTATTCACATGATCAATATTTAATATTTGAATCAGTATATGTTGATAAAACCCCTAACAATATTTACCTCTTATTTCTGGCAATAGCCCTGTCTTGTGCATCACCCAATTATAGTCTGAGCTATTCATGTTTTTAAAAATAAATTATTTAATTTACTTTCATATATAATTGAAGTAACAGAAAACACAATATAGTAGACACAATATCAGGTGTTGAAATTTCAAACTGTTAGACCTGTTCCTTAAACAGCAGCCAGACATCATGGGAATTTCTTTCCATTCTCTACTAAACCTGGACTGTCACCTCTGTAAATTCCTGGTGTTCCTCCTCTTCAGTTCTCGTTCACTGGGATAAGGGATAATATGCAGTATGACTCACTTGTTGCCTCTCTAGCATCTAGTAAACACTTGGTAAGTGTTTACATGGTAAATCCATATATATTATATATATGCTACATTTTGAAGTATATGTTGTATTTTGCTTCATCTTCCACTAGAGGGCAAAACCCACTGCCATAAATTCTTAACAATCATTTAAAAATATGGTTTTAATATACCGTAGAGAATGGATACAATGTGCCAGTGAAAGGCATTGCTACCTTTTACCTGCACTTTCATTGAAAAAGCCTTCCCTTAGAAATGGGAAATGGGATATGGAAAAAAACCCCATAATGATCACCTGTGTCTTACATTAGAGATGTTAGATATGGTGAGCTCCTAAAACCAGAATAATTTCATTTGCTCTTTCAGTGTGTGAAAAAATAACAGCTGTCTCTATCTGAAATGCTTTATCAAAAGGACACTAAGGTCCAGGTTGTTCTTGTTTGAAGCTCCACGGAATGCCTGAACTGTCATAACTGATAAAATTACACAGATGAAGCTGAAAGATATACCTGGCAGGTTTTGTAGTTATAACTGTTCAGAGTGATGAAATCCATAAGCTGTGGCCCAAATAATTTCACAATGTGGTTTTAGCTTTGATGGGAGGAGGCAATGTGAACAAGGCTATTGTGTCTATCCTTCTGCTTGGAGAACAGGTAAGGCTCCTTTCTTCTGTGCACAGGCTCCTTCTGAAGTAATAATGTTGCCCATTCAACTGAACTGATTCTGTTTTCATTTGCCTTATTATATCTCTTGTCTTCTCCTTCCCTAGTCTGTCCCCAGACATCAGGTGCTGCTACTTTTGTTTACATTCCTTGGTCTTGAATAATTACATGAGTTGAACTTTTTATTATAAAAACTATACTTTTCCTTCTGTTTGGAATAAAAAAGCTCAGGAAAGTGGACACTAGTACAACTGTTGCAGCGATGGAGAGCTTGTGGTAACACTGAGCACTGTGGTTAATTCTAAAGAGTGCTTCTGCTGGGAATCCCTTCAGTTTTTAACAGAAGGCTCTGTAGGGCGGAAGAGTACAACTCTGCACCTGGAATACTATGTCCAGTTCTGGTCCCAGAAATTAAAAAACGGTGTGAACAGATTGAAGACCATCCAAAGGAGAGCCGCAAAGATGATCAAAGGGCTGTAGAATCTGCCCTATGAGGAAAGACTGAAGAAGTCAGATCTTTTCTTCCTGGAGAAGAGAAGGCTAAGGGGGGAACCTCATTACAGTATTCCTGTGCTTAAAGCATGACTACAAAGAAGATGGAGGCTTCCTCTTCACAGGGAGGCACTTGGAGAAGGCAAAGGACAATGGGTACATGTTGTACTGGGAGAGGTTTCCTCGTGTTGTATGAAGAATTTATTTACAGTGAGAACAATCAGTCACTGGAACAACCTCCCCAGGGATGTGGTGAAGTGCTCACCACTGGAGGTTTTCAAGATGTGTTTGGAAAGGGTGCTAGGTAACCTCACCTAGGCTCCCTTTCCCCAAAAAAGGTTGAAGTCTTCCAACCTGGGCTGTTCGGTGATTCTATGATTCATATGGGGTATGACTGAATTAAATACCTGCCAAGGCAGAGAGCATTAGATTTTGGGAAACCAGCTGTCATTTTGAAGGAGAAAGGAATGACCTGCCCAAGTGAGAGCCAGAGGATGAGCAGGTGTAGCTCCTTCACCTGGGGACTGCCTCCCAGTCCTTACTGACTTTCAAGCTGCCTCTTCTTTCTGTCTGCAAGGACTGTGAACACAATTCATGTACACCCCTGTAAAAATCTCTCTATCGGCTAATTCTTTAGCAGCATAGCCTTAAAAATGGATTGTCAGGAACTGGATTTTTGCAAGAGGTACAAGAATTTCTAAAAAATTACCATTTCTGTATCTGATCAGACATTATTTATAAGAGTAAAGGTCTAAGCTTGCACAGGGAAAGTTTTCTTTAATGTCCAAATTTGAACTCAAGCCAATTTATTTATTACTTTTTTTCCTGGACCTAAATGGATTTTTATTGAGATCACTAAATGTTGTTATGTCAGCCTTCCATAATCACTTGCAGATCTTCAGGCTTATAGTTAAGCAGAATACTTAAAAGGAATCTTTCTTATTTTTTAGATTAAATCAGTTGTGTTTACTTCATCATCCAAACTCCTACTCATTGGAGTTTGTGTTTGATTAATAGTAGCATAGTGGGGATTGACATTCTCTGAACATGGCAGCCTTTCAAGGTTGCCATGGAAAAGTACTTTTCTCCCTGACATCATCCCAGCTGCTTTTATTTCTAGAATAGAGTTTCTTTCTTTCGAATGTTGATATTTAAATGCTATTCTTGTGTAGGTGTATTGTGGTTGTTCAACCTTCTATTATCTGTGATCCTGAACAATTGCTTTAGCGTACAAAAAGAAATCAGAGGCAAACAAGTCATTTCATTAGCACTGTGCTACAAATTCAACCTCCTCGTTGGGAAAGTATTAATGCTTAATATTGTTGTGGCTCCTCTGTATATCCTCTGATGGCATTGCTTTGGCTCAGTGAACTATTTAAATCATATCATACTTAGATGACATTTCTATCACTTTGGGCTTGGTTTGATAATGCCTGCAGAAAACGCCTCTAGAGATCTTGCTCAGCTGCTCTAATAAGGAAGACATTTCTCCTAAAGAACTTTAGAAGGATCATAACCTGGTAATTGATTGCTTTCTTCAAAGCCATCATATTACCAAAAGAACATGAAGGTAGCTTAGGCTCAACAGGAGACACCGCAGCATGCACTTAACAGGAAAATGTCTTAAGTCTGGTACCGCCTGGAAAGAACTCTCCTACCCACTTCTCCAGAGAGAGCTTTTCCAAAGGAAAAGAAGGATTTGATTACCATTTCTCATTCCGTTTGGCCTGGGGAGTTCATAGAATCACAGAATCATAGAATAGTTAGAGCTGGAAAGGATCTTAAGATCATCTAGTTCCAATCCCCCTGCCATGGGCAGGGACACCTCACACTAAACCATGCCACCCAAAGCTCTGTCCAACCTGGCCTTGAACACCACCAGGGATGGAACATTCACAACCTCCCTGGGCAACCCATTCCAGTGCCTCACCACCCTCTCAGTAAAGAACGTCTTCCTTATATCCAATCTAAACTTCTCCTGTTTAAGTTTTAACCCGTTACCCCTTGTCCTACCACCACAGTCCCTAGTGAAGAGTCCCTCCCCAGCATCCTTGTAGGCCCCCTTCAGATACTGGAAGGCTGCTCTGAGGTCTCCACGCAGCCTTCTCTTCTCCAGGATGAACAGCCCCAACTTTCTCAGCCTATCTTCATACGGGAGGTGCTCCAGTCCCCTGATCATCCTCGTGGCCCTCCTCTGCACTTGTTCCAACAGCTCCGTGTCCTTTTTATGTTGAGGACACCAGAACTGCACACAATACTCCAAGTGAGGTCTCACGAGAACAGAGGGACAGGATCACCTCCTCTGACCTGCTGGTCATGCTCCTTTTGATGCAGCCCAGGATACGGTTGGCTTTCTGGGCTGCGAGCACACCCTGAAGCCAGCTCATGTTCATTTTCTCATCAAGCAACACCCCCAAGTCCTTCTCTGCAGGGCTGCTCTGAATCTCTTCTCTGCCCAACCTGTAGCTGTGCCTGGGATTGCTCTGACCCAGGTGTAGGACCTTGCACTTGGCATGGTTAAACTTCATCAGGTTGGCATCAGCCCACCTCACAAGCGTGTCGAGGTCCCTCTGGATGGCATCCCTTCCCTCCAGCGTATCAACTGAACTTGGTGTCATCGGCAAACTTGCTGGGGGCGCACTCAATCCCACTGTCCACGTCACCGACAAAGATGTTGAACAAGACCAGTTCCAGCACCGAAACCTGAGGGACACCACTCGTTATTGGTCTCCAGCCGGACACTGAGCCATTGACCACAGCTTTTTGTGTGTGGCCATCCAGGCAGTTCTTTATCCACCGAGTGTTCCATTCATCAAATTGATGTCTCTCCAATTTAGAGACAAGGATGTCGTGTGAGACAGTGTCGAACGCTTTTTTTTTTTTAGTTAGGCAATTTTAAGAGCCTTGCTGTCTTATTTCCACTAAGAGAAGCTGTTGATGGTATGACCCCTATATCTTTGGTGTACTTAATTTAGAAATCAATGAATTGTTTTTACAAAGAGTTGTTTTCACACAGAGTTGTTTTCTTGAGCATGGTAGGATCAGACCCAGCAGGCACTTTCATTAGAAATCAAAATGTGCTTTTCAGTGAACACTGTGCCCAGAAGTGTCCTGGTTTCTTTGGAATCTACTTAGAACCACTTCTGTTGTTTTCTGCCTTTTTATTTATGCAGCTTGTCTTAGCTGGAAAAGCTTAAACCAGTCTCAAGAACCAAAAAGTACTTTAAAATGTTTTGGTTTCATTCTTAGAAATCTCTATGTAATATAAAACTTGAATTCAGTCTTATCCATGGTTTCCTATGAAGATTAATTCTATTCTTCTGCTTAATGTATTTCAGGCAGACATTTTAAATGCGTAAACCAATATCAAATATAATAGAAATTCTGGCCCCAGCTAACAACTCCAAGATCGCTTTGTCTTAGCCTTCTGTGTTTTCAGGTTAATATGTGAGCACACATCTTAGGAGAACAACCAAAGGAAACACGACAGACCAAATACAACACTCCTGGTATCTGCTTCTAATGACTGTTTGTGAAGGGGATTCTATGACATGCCGATGGTGATGGGGGCAAGGTTGCCATAGGTTGGAGGATGCTTCTGATGTTGGGATCATGATCCATGACTGAATTTGAAGTGGATACAACTCCATTTCTAAGGGAATTTGAAAGCACGGAAAATGGGAATGTTAAGAAATAATCTCTATTAATAATTTGGCAAATGGGAACTGCAACCTAGAGACATGCCTTTGCCTGTAATACAGTAATAACAACAAAAGATAGAATTACAAAGAACAGAACACACTCAGAGGTAAAGATTGTTGGTTTTAACAACAAAAGCAGAAATATACCATTGAGTAAAAAATATAAAAAAGGTTTAGTGAGCATATAACCTCTGTGAGACACAGAAATAACAATTGTATGCTTTTTATTAAAGAGAGTGAGAAAAAAAGTCTCAAGGAAAAAAAAAATCATAGTTAATGGAAACTATCCCAAAACACACAGAGCTGCATAGAAATTCACATCTTAGATGTGACTGAACACATATGTTTCTAGACAATTTCCTGCTGGTTTTCAGATTGTAAAAACTCTTCTGAGGTATCAAGGAAAAGTAAACAGTGAGCTGACTTGGAAACTCTGCATTTTAAAGGACAAACTGTCACAATTAGAATTCAATTAACTGTTATGGCAGGTATTGATATAATGTGTACTCCGAAGTATGGCCTTAATTAACTCTTTTTCTAGTTATGTTAGAAAAATGTATGAAATATAATTAGTTCTTTGAAATTCCAAGTATGTACTTAGAGCTTTAATTAAAGAAGCCAGTATTTATGTATGTTACAAAGATGTTATGAAATTCAAGGCATTAGTGGTTGGGTTTTTTTTCTTTTTGGCTATGTGTTCTGAATTTTGATGAAGTGGTCATATATGATAATCTGTAAATTGCAGTAGTAGCTTTCTCCTTTTCTTAATTAAACAGTAGCTATATTTTTAGTAATTATATGATAGTAGAATACAATCTTAATACAAATTTTAATATAGGCAATGACGGTTATGCACATATACTCTAGAAAACTCAGTCAAAGTTTGTGGTTTGGATATACAGTAACTAAGGTCAAAGATTTCTGTTGCATGAAAAGCTTACTCAGAAAACAGGACTTATTCAGTTTTGCAGCTAATCTGGGAAGAAAATACGTGGGTGGAAGGTCAACTCTGAAAATTAAATCCATTTTATATCACACTCTCACCTGGAAAGCAGTTAAAGTTCTTTGGCTGTTATCAGTCAATGAGCAATGAGCCCCTTCCTGGGGCAGGGAAGTGTCGTCACTTTTGAGCAATGACTCAATTTCTGTGGAACCATAAATAGCTCACAGTCAGTATGCTGAGGGAAATTTCGAACACCTATACTGCTGGAAATTCTGAAATATTCTTTCCAATGCAGATAGGAATTTGAAAACATATAAATACTCCAGAAATCAATATGTATCATTTGGGTTATATGACTTAACTCAATGGAGATAGTTCTAATCCATATGATTAGAATATGTTTGTCTCTGCTGCCTTACCCTATAGGTGTGCAGGTTGTGGTTTTCTTCCCCCAGGTGTTTGTTACGGGCCTGGTACCCTTGCTGGCCACCAGCTCCTGTAATCACCTACAGTGAAATTAGCCCTGTGAGGAACTGCAGAGCTTGATTAGCCCACAGTAGAGAACAGAGGCTCTTATCATTATTGCCACAGAGTGAACTGATAGTGAAATACTTTTGAATGTTTTATGGAAGTAATGCAAAATGAAACATCTACATCAGAAAACACAATATGCCAGTTAGAGGTGGGATTTCTTAAAATTAAACACTTCATTTTAATTTTCTAAATGGCTAGTGGGAGTTTACAAGGGATCAAAATATTTTGCAGAAAGCTTCTTTTTTTCTGTTGCTAGTATTTTTTCATTGAAAAATCATTTTGGCAGAAAATCCCCACACAATTCCATTGATGGCTAGCCCAGCATGAGCTGTTCAACTTGGCTTAGAAAATGCAGCCCAAGGAAAAATTGAAGCACTGCTGTACTTGTGTGCATCTCCCTCTCTCCAACTCCACTTAAAGATAAGGAATCTCTACTGCAAAGCCCTGTAACTCCTCCAGCCTCTGGTATTCTCATACAAATCTTTCAGTCTCACCCCACTCTGGTGCCCTCCAGGCCTGTGTCCTGTGAAAACCTGTCCAGGAACCATGGCTGTGTGTGAGCTGTGTGTCTTGTGCACGTGCTTACCAATATCTGGGGAGAGGTTTGGAATCTTCAAGTTAAAAATGCACAAGTATGGTACTATATAATAATGATCTGCAAGTCTGTCAGGACATAGGTGGCTGAAGGGGTGTTATAAATCTTTATTGTGATCAGCATTTCTGCTTTACTTTTCCTTACAGAGAGGTGGAAATTGCAAAAAAAAAAAAAAAAAAAAAAAAAGGTATTTAACTGACTGAATCTTTAAAATGGATTTTATATCATGTAATTTCAGACAGACTGAATTGTCTTAATTATAAATTGTCTCTTCACATTATATATTTTCTCTCCCCTTTGTTGAAGGTAGTCTTTGCTGCTGTGGGTGTTTTACCATTTAGTAGTACCCTAGATTTCATGTTCTTGCTTTCAGAAAAAGTGGTTATCTATAAAATTGTTTTATAAAAAAAAGTTTGCTTGTTATATGTGTATAAACAAACTTTTTTAGTCATTTAGAAATTAGTAATTTTTCCTGTTGTGAAGAAATGACTCTGTGTTTCATACAAATCTATATTACCTATTTATTTTCAAAGTGGATTAACTTAGTGGTCTTAACAGGGTAGTTTGAAAGAATAGTGATACATGAATGTTCTCTGGTTACTATATTTGAAACATTTTTATTTTTTATGTACCTTATCTTTCACCAGTTCCACAGGGTTTTAAACCTGTGCCTCAGTTAGCAAAGATTGCAGAACCCTCTAGAGAGTCACTTAGATTTATGAAAAAGGTCTTACCTTGGGAACACCTCGGAAAGCTTTATATTATTCAGAGGCAGCTGTGATTCATAGCACAATAAAGATAAACTGACCTTTTAAAGGCAAATATGTCTTGCTGATTACCCTACAGAGCTAAATGAACAAAGGTCTAACTAAGTTGTTATATAATCACGTTTTTTCTAAGCCTTGGCTGAGTCTGCAAGAGGTTATTTTGGCCAAGCATATAATTTCCCTTTGATCTTGCATGCTTTAAATTCTTAAATGTTGTCAGGATATCCACCCTCCACGATACAATTTTTGCAGCCACAAAAGCAGATTTGCTTATTTTTCTCTGTCACTGTTCTCAGAAATAATAAGGAAAATGTCATAATATAAGAAAATAGAGCGATATCTGGAAAGTTAAATATTATTAATTAACCTTGTAAGAGTAATGCAGAATTTTGTAACTGACAAAGGCAATAAGAGTACAAATTATAAAAGCCATATTGTCATCTTTCAACATCAGCAGATGCAATTCCTTTACATTTGTGGGAGAAACTAAGGTTTCCTGCCACCTGCTTTGATCTGGAGTTGAGAGACTGCCAGTGACAGAGATTGATGAAGTCTCATTAAGGCAACACACTCGTAAAAAGTACATAGTCCAAGCTGAATTCATAATTCAGAACTTGTGGATATGAGCACGTTACTGTATGACTCTGAGGGAGGATAGTCACACAGAGTCTAGTAGGGGTATTAATCCCACTTCGTTCAGCCTACCTTGCATTCTGGTACTTTTAAGTTGACTGTTTGCTACTCTGATCTTGATAGCTCATCTTTGCAGAGATGATCATTCTCTGTGAGGATCTTTTCCGTGTGCTTAGTGCCATAAGTTGTACTATGATTCAGGTACAAGGTTTAGTTTAATCAGGTAGGCTGTCTTGTTAAGTGTCCTCCCAACAACTCCGGCTGACCGTCATGCAGACAAAACAACATGGAGATGCCAAAGCCCTCCTTTAATACTTGCCCAGACAGTGAGAGACCTGATTACAGTGCTTATCTCACCCTACAGAAATTCAAACTCATTGTCTCATTTCCTAAAGAGTCCACTCCTTACCTATGGAGCTGCAGAAAGCAAAAGCACTGGCACAGCAAATACCATCCTGTTTGTGGGATTGGCTTGGTGTGCATTCAAGAAAACAAGAATTATATTTGTACGGAAAAATCATGGAGGAAAGAATAAGACTCTGTAGCTTCTTGGTTAAACTCTGGGAGGACAAGCATGAGACTTCTTCCATAGCAAGGCTAACACATTTCAGATTACACTGACACTTGATAGAAATAACACAGAGAAAAAGCCTCCAGCTAATTAGGATGAAGTCACCCAGGCTGAGGTACTCAGCTCCTTTGCGGCTGGCAGAGGCATAGCTGTACAATTCCAGGAAAAAAATCTAACACCCTCCTTTTAGGGACCTGCAAGACTAAACATTATTTCAACAGAAAAGATGCAGCACTTGGCTTGTGTGCTGCATATTCACTAAAGTACTACTTAAAGTTTTTTATAAATGCAACCATATGTGACTTCCTTAAGATTAGACCCCATATCATGGCAAAATAAGGTCTCCAGACACCTGACTATAGAACGTATAGACTCTTCTAAGGTAACTTGTGTCAGAGAAGCCTGGTGCAAGCAGAGAGCTTTATATTGTTCAGTTTTCTCCAAGTGTTCAGCCTTTTTAACATTTTTTCCCCATTATTAATCAGTTAAATCCTTGTTTGCCTCTCACTTCTCTTCTTTCAATTAAGCCTCTCTAAATTAGTCAATGTTAAGTGTGTATGTCCAGAAAATAGACATAATTTCCCACTCTATGGAGACTGCTATAAATGTTGGGTCTTTAGATTGAAAAGAGGATGCTGTCAAAATAAAGGAAGCAAATATATTTCTTGGATAAAAAAAAAAAAAAAGAATCACTGGTTTTGTCAGAACTAAGGAGGGACTTCAAACCTCATACTCAAGGAACAAGGTAAGGAAGAATTATGACTCAGAGAGGCATTTCAGGTCACCACAACAGGCAATGAATACTACTAGCAAGAAAGGCCAGGATAACACAGTAAAAGTGCATTTTTCATTGATTGGTCTTTGTGCAATTTCAGAAAAAGAGCTGTTGCATTCTCAGATCACTACCTGACTAGGGAGCTTTTCTTTACTGCAACAAGCAGTAGACAGTTCTCAGAGAACTTAGGTGCACATCACAAAGTAAACAGAAAATGATCAATACTTTTCACTCTTCTCTTTGTGATTAACCCTTCTTTTACTAGAATAGAGAGATGTATATTCTGGTGAGGCAATAGGCAACTCCAAGGTTTATTTCAATGGAATAAGCTTCCCATGACACTGCAGGTGTTGTTAGAACTTTGTACCTGTGTATCACCAAGGTTTGCCCACCCTTGGTAGTTGCAGGGTGCTTGGATTAGAAACAGGACTTTGGTCTCCCACTTAAGCCGTTAAATTTTTCCTGTCTGTGCTGCAGTAGTGGCGTGGTGTAAAGTCTAGGGGCTGTGCTGGCTGAAATCAGGATCCAAGTATGCAGCAGAGGGAGAAATGTTGCTGCTGAAAGGATCTAGGCTTCTTACTCCTTCATTACTCTTTATTTGGCTAAAATTTTTCCCTTGTCTACATTTACTGAATGAATAAATAAACTTGGCACCTAAAGTTAATAATTTGCCTTTTCATTTCTGGGAAAAAAAAAAAGAAGCAAAATGGGTCAAAGCTTCTGTAACTGCTGCTCTTATTGCTAGAGCTGATTCCTGCTTCCTTGAAAGCAAATCAGGGCAAATTTAGAGAGAGAGAGCAATACATAGCAGATCCATTACATAATCGCAGAAAATTAGAGTATATTCCACTTCAGTATCCTTCTTTATGTATAGGGGCAGTTTAGCAGACCAGTTTTACTTCACAAAAAGCACAGTTTCAAAATTAATTTTCTTAGGACAAGAACAATATCTTTTTGAGCAACACATCATCTGTTAATTTACTATTTGATCTAAATACGAAAACAAAGTAATGCCTTTGATACACTGAAAATAGGCTTCTTCCAACCTTGTTTTCATAGAACTCTAAAATACCCAAACCCCAACACTTTCAGCAAGATTTTCTCTATAGAGAATGTCTCTGTGTCACTGCATAGGAAAACATCACAAGCTTGTGATCTTAACATTGCTTTTATAAGCTCTGGCTTATCTATTTTCCTAATTACTAGCCTATTAATTACCTAATTTACCTATTACTAATTAAAATCTTATTGAAATTGGTGTGGTTGTTCACTTGAGTCACATTCATCAAACTTCATTGCTCAGGTGAAAGTCATATAATACTCAAAACACTGGAAAATCACTGAGATCTAAAACTCCTTTCTGCACATACTAATTCCTGTTATACAGCATTTTTTAGTTAAGTGTTTGTATGATTTATGTTGATGAAATCTAAGATTAAGGAGAGCTCTTTTGGAAGTGATTTAAGAAGATGGATATTCAAAGTGACAGGAATACTGTTGCATTTTAAATAACTTTATATGCATTATCTCAGATTTATCATAAGGCAGGTGCCCTTGCTGTGATTTTTAGTTGAGATACCTCCTTCAGATTGGAAAGTGATCTATTTCTTCCCCAACCTTTTAATTATGAGAATATGATATAATAGAAAACAGGCCATACCTTGAAATGGATTTTCATACAGATTAAAGAGTAGTGAAAGAGGGCCTTTTCGGCAGGTAACACAAACAGGATTTAACTGAGGTTATTTGCTTTCATTATTAAACTGTAGTGATAGTTTATATAGAAATTAAACTGATAATTTATTTCTATTTCCTGTTTTTAACCTCATGCTCTCTCCAACCTGTGACATCTTGGCCCGGAAGCCAAGTCATGCCATAGTGCCTATTCCAGAAAATGAAACACTCAGCTCTAAGGAGGTAATCAGTTGACATTTAATTGGGCTAAGCATTTGCATGCTAGCTTTATCTTTTGTTTATGTAGTTTGTGACAACTTGGTGAGCAAAAATGTGCTGTGCTTTCAAGTCTGTTTTTGTCCATTACATGGACTAGATAAATATTAGTTATTCTTAATCATTAAGAATAAAAACCATCAGAGTTGTGTTGCAGACTGTGTTGCTTATGTGAATTTGGAGTAACCCCAAGATTTCCACTTCAGGTTCCTGATATGTGCTTTTTAGTTAGCCCCATTTAAATCACCCATTCCCTGATTTAGCCACTGTTATAACTTCTGTTCTAAATAACAGACACAACAACTACTAGAAGCACTTAGGAAAATTAGTTATTGAGAATTTCATAAACGACTGTCACGAAAACATAAAAACATACAGTGCAAGTTTGCCTTGTATCAAAATTCAGTACCAGTTCTACTTGCCTTTGAAGAAGGACACAAATCTTAAAATCTAAATTCAGTGGCCAATTCCCTACTGCTTTTACATATCTAAACTCTAGGACCAGAGTGTTTACCACCCTCGGTAATTCCTTCAGTAAGAGCAGAAGTGATTTGTTACATGTGATCAATTTTCTATTGAGTCAGTGCAGATAAAAATTAAAATGGTTCTGCTGGCTCAGGCAAGTCTTTTTTCCAAGAAGGTCATGAACATGAAGCTGAATTACAGTCTTGGTGTTGAAATAAACATATGTAAATTAATTAACTATCATATTCTTTACTGTAGGCTTTTGAATGTAATAGAATACCTTTGTTTAAAGGACATTTTCAGTATTATTTTACAAATTTGCATAGGAATGCATAACTTGCTGCCAATAATTGCAGCATGAGTATATTAATGCCACAAGAATGAATTTTTTACAACCAAGACAAGTGCATGCTCATAATTATTTAATGAGTTTTTTGATGAGTTTAACAGTATAGATAGGAATGATAATTACATTTTTGTAACACAGTTTATTTCCTGAATGAGTAACTGCCTTGTTGTTTTGAAAAGTATTGAGTGAGTTTTGAGGTCAAGTCCTTCACATGTTGGAAGCAGCGGGTTTGCCCAGGTTCTGAGTTTGTTGACAGCTTGTCAATATATTGTCACTTTCCAATGACAAAAAAAAGTTAAAAAAAAGTAAAGAAAAAAAAAAAAAGGACATCTTACTTGCTGGGTGGACCAACGAACTGCTGTTCTGTACCGGGAATATATGGGGCATGAACATAGACCCTTCATGTGCATCTCTGGTCCCTCTGTGCAGGGTGTCAGAGACTTAGAACTACTTCATATCTCTTTTTGTTTGAATCTGCATTTAAGCATTTCAGCCTCCTTCCTTTTTTCTCGCCTTTGAACTTTATGCTTGTTTCTACACCATCTATCCCCTTTCCTCTGCCTCCCAGGAGCCACTTCTTAGTTCTCTCTAAAGCAGTTTTTATGTTTTCTGCACTGGATCTACCCAAAGAAAGTCCCAGTATGATTTCACAAAGTGAAGCTATAAAAAAACCAACTTGTTGAGCTGAGATAGCTTGGTTTTTTTTTTTTTAGCATCTGTAAAATTTCTAAAACATTATTGAAGTAAAGGTACTTCATTAGAGGGTGGTGTGAGGCACTGAACAGTTTTGAACTGTTCCCTGATCATCCTCATGGCCCTCCTCTGGACTCATAAGAGCAGAGTAGAGGGGCAGGATCACCTCCTTCGACCTGCTGGTCACGCTCCTTTTTGATGCAGCCCAGGATACGGTTGGCTTTCTGGGCTGTGAGCACATACTGCTGGCTGATGTTCACTTTCTCATCGACCAACACCTCCAAGTCCTCCGCAGGGCTGCTCTGAACCTCTTCTCTGCCCAACCTGTAGCTGTGCCTGGGATTGCTCCAACCCAGGTGTAGGACCTTGCACTTGGCATGGTTAAACTTCATCAGGTTGGCATCAGCCCACCTCACAAGCTTGTCGAGGTCCCTCTGGATGGCATCCCTTCCCTCCAGCGTATCAACTGAACCACACAGCTTGGTGTCATTGGCAAACTTGCTGGGGGCGCACTCAATCCCACTGTCCACGTCACCGACAAAGATGTTGAACAAGACCAGCTGATGTTGAACCAACACCGAAACCTGAGGGACACCACTCGTTACTGATCTCCAGCCGGACACTGAGCCATTGACCACAGCTTTTTGTGTGTTGCCATCCAGGCAGTTCTTTATCCACCGAGTGGTCCACTCATCAAATTGATGTCTCTCCAGTTTAGAGACAAGGATGTCGTGTGGGACAGTGTCGAAGGCTTTGCACAAGTCCAGGTAGATGACATCAACTGCTCTGCCCCTGTCCATCAGTTCCATAGCCCCATCATAGAAGGCCACCAAATTGGCCAGGGCAGGATTTCCCCTTAGTGAAGCCATGCTGGCTGCCACCAAGCACCTCGTTGTTTTTCATGTTCTTTAGCATGCCTTCTAGGAGAATCTGCTCCAAGATTTTGCCAGGCACAGAGATGAGACTGACTGGTCTGTAATTCCCCAGGTCATCCATTTTCCCCTTCTTGAAAATGGGGGTTATATTTCCCTTTTTCCAGTTGTCGGGAACTTCACCTGACTGCCATGATCTTTCAAATATGATGGCCAGTGGCTTAGCAACTTCATTCGCCATCTCCTTTAGGACCCGCAGATGGATTTCATCAGGTCCCATGGACTTGTGCACATTCAAGTTCTTAAGATGGTCTCAAACCAGATCCTTTCCTACAGTGGACCTAGGGTCATCCTTCTCACAGTCCCTGTGTCTGCCTTCCAAGACTTGGGTGGTGTGGTCGGAGCCTTTGACATGAAGAAGGAGGCAAAGAAGTCATTAAGAACCTCAGCCTTCTCCAAATCCCGCGTAGCCAGTTCTCCTGATAGCTTCCAGAGGGGGCCTATGTTGTCCCTAGTCTGTCTTTTATTCGCTACGTACCTATAGAATCCTCTCCTGTTATCCTTAACATTCCTAGCCAAGTTTAATTCTAACTGGGCCTTAGCTTTCCTAACCTGGTCCCTAGCTTCCCAGACAGCATCCTTGTATTCTTCCCAGGCTGCCTGTCCTGGCTTCCACCTTTTATAAGCCTCTTTTTTCCTTTGAATTTTCCTGAGGAGCTCCTTATCCATCCAAGGAGTTCTCCTGGCCCTCCTGCTGCACTTCCTTCTATTTGGGATGCAACACTCCTGAGATCATTTAGTTCCAACCCCATGCCATGGGCAGGAACACTTTCCACTACAGCGGGTTGCTCAAGGCTCCATCCAAAGTGGCCTTGAATACTCCCAGGGATGGAGCAGCCATAGCTTCTCTGGGCAACCTGTTCCAGTGCCTCACCACACTCACAGTGAAGAACTTTTTCCTAATACCTAATCTAAATCTCCCCTCTTTCAGTTTAAAGCCATCCCCTCTTGTCCTATCTCTACATGCCCTTGTAAAAAATCCCTCTCCAGCTTTCTTTTAGGTCCCCTTTAGTTACTGGAAAGCTGCTCAAAGGTCTCTCCTGAGTCTTCCCTTCTCCAGGCTGAACAAGCCCAACCTTCTCAGCCTGTCTCTATAGGACAGATGTTCCAGCCCACTGACCCTCCCCAAAACGTTCATGTCCTTTCCATATATACGTGTGTGTGTGTGTGTATTTGTATGTGTATATGTAAGTATGCATGTGTTTATATGTATATATATGCAGCCTCTGATGAAGCAGCTGAATTTCCTGTATTTGAAAAAATTATAGAGGAAAGCAAGCAGCTCAACCCCACATCTCATCTTCTCATCCACATTGAGGGAGAGCTTTGTAGATCTAATGGAAAGTCAAATCTTTTTTAAAATATTTATTTTGAGAAAGAAGCCAAACAATTTAATTGATGAATTATAAGATCACTTCAGAAAGTGAAGCATCTCATGCTGACTTCATAAAGTTAGACTACTTTGACTCAGATATTCTTAAAAACATGAGATATTCTTAAAAATGGATTGACAATGGCAACAGAAGTTCAGAATTCCTTTGATTGGAGGCCAACTTGGTTGTTCCAAGGCAGATAAAATATATAGCACTGCCTTCAGAAAGTTGTCTTGATTTTGAAGAAACACTTTGAACAGAATTTTTAACAAGCAATTTATTAAAAAACTTTAACGTACTCCCACAGTTGGAACATTTGTACCATGACCTTTAGAATTCAATTGTGGCTGCATTTACAAAGACTAAAGACAATCAATTGGAAACAAAAGGATTTATCTGGGCTGTTATCAGTACTCTCCTTTTCCACTGATTATCATCTTATTGGGTGACAGTCATTCACCATATACAATAATGCTGGGTGGAGGCAAATAGCTTTAAAGTTGGAAAAAAGCATCAAATACCATTTGGTTCAGCTGAGCAAGCTATTTGTGCTGGTTCCCTGGAGCCTGTCACTAATTTGTATTTTGTAATTGAGTATGACTATACAGGTATAATCCAGTCCACATGTAGCAAGAAGAACTGTGTCAGGCTCACCACAAGCTGGTCAGGAATTAGCATCAAGAGATGACACATTTTCTGTTTTCCCTATTACAAATCAAGGAAAGTCTTCTCCAGTGAACTTTTCAAAGTACTTGCACAGGGAATGCTATCTAATTTCCCTCTTCCCCCCCTCCCCTCCCCAATTATATCCCCTTTTTAGCAGGAGGAGATGAGCAGAGTACACCATGTTGGCCATGTTGAGACTGAGCAATGTCTTACCATATTTAGGAAGGGGCAAAGAAGATACAGATACAGCTAATCTTCAGTCAAGAAGGACTGAAAAAAGACATCTGTTTCCCTGGAGATCTATTGCTGGAGAGGGAAATATATAGCACTGATATCCAGAAGGAGATCAACATTTATGCAGTCCTGGAGACAGACAAGAGAGCAACATAGAAGCAGCTCAAGAGCTTCAAGGCACATTTTGTAGCTGCTCTGAAAGTGGTAGTCCTTGGTTGATGATTTCTAATATCACAATATCTTTCATGTATCTGTATTGTTCCTTTTTATTTAGGAACCTATCTAGGAACTGTTTATACTGAATTTACACTTTATGAGTTTATATAACTCACAGGTGTCCAGCTAATTTAATGTTTCCCTTTTATCAGTGAAGTCCTGTTTGTATAAACTGATTAGGAAAAATTCTGTCAAGTT
Organism: Psittacula echo; assembly: GCF_963264785.1. Lineage (NCBI taxonomy): Eukaryota > Metazoa > Chordata > Aves > Psittaciformes > Psittacidae > Psittacula > Psittacula echo. The sequence continues at coordinate 83,268,373 of NC_137738.1, read as the reverse complement.
ATAAGTCCAGCATTACTTCTACTGCTGTAATAAGAACTTTAGATCCCTGTCTTGTAGTCTCTGCCTTCACCAAAATGCAATTTTTTATCTAAAATTACATATAGGCTCATGCTGAGTCTCCCACAATGGTCCTCCCTCAGAGCTAAAAACACACAGAGAAAACATCAATGTGATTTATGCAATTCCAAAGAAGATTGGGCAGATGCTCTGTGAAATGCAAGCACATCCTTGACCTTTAGGAAGGAGTGAGAGAAGGAAAGAAAGGAAGGTGCTCCTAGTTTCTACTTAGTAATTTGTATTGCTTTTCTCAGGGGAAAGTATTCAGGGGCAGGAGGGATGAGGAAGGAGTTACCTTTGTATTCAGAAGAACAGCATTCTTGTCTTCATGCATGAAGCAAATTAGATCTGTCACTGAGAAATCAGGAAAACAAATAAGGGACATTCTCCTCCTAGAAAAATCCTTCTCCACAGCCAGTGTTTCTAATAGGAAGAGATCTGAAGGATGCAGCCTTTAAAACCTAGCCAAGACATATGCCAGTAATTTCCAATACTGTCTTCTTTTCAAGTAAACCTAGTGTTTGCCCAGGTTATGATGTTATAATCATTCTCAGAATTGTACTGTGTCAGAATCTTTAGAAAGAACAAGGGGCATAAGTTCCCATATAGTCACAAAAAGACATTGTATGCAGGTCAACATTCATAAAAAGACACTATGAGAAAAAGTTTATTTCATTGACTTCAACGGTGACAGGATTTCACTGACTGTCTTTTGTGCAAGAAGCTCTTTTTTGTTTGGTTTTGGGTTTTTTCTAGGAGGGAAAAAGGGTTGGGTTTGTTTTGCTTTTTGTTTGGGTTTTTTTTTACAAGAGGGAGCAATTAATCTGTCCTGCTCCATTTTAAAATGCTTCAATGGCAAAAGTCCTTGAAATCTGTAATTCTATGAAAATGAAATATCAGTAAGGTCCAAAGTTCGATTATACATTGTTCTTAATCTTTATTTTCTTAAGGAGTGTTCTTGGTCAGAGGTCAGCATTAGTATTAATTATTGATAGACTCTACATATAGAGAAAAAAATTCACCCATTCTATGAAATAGTCCTTGTCCTAAAGAATTTATGTAAGGGTTTTAACGTTAGACCAAAGCTCCAACACAAGCGGCACTATCAGAGCACAGTGATGTTCTTCCAGTTAAAAAGACCCTGGTCATTGTACCCTGGATTTACACAGAAAATCCCAGGGCTTATGAGTTTCCCTCATGAAGTTGCTTGGCAGCATAATAACTATGGAGCAGGGATGGATGAGCATGGGCTGTGCCCATAGCAGAGGCTTGCACTCCCCTGCCTCTGGTGCAAAGATGCGAGGGCAGGGTACAGTCTGCCTTCTCCTCCAGGTTATCCTGACAGCCTGAGAGAGGTTGCTGGTAGTGCTTAAGTATTCTGGAATGATTCAGCTCTCATGTACTGTTCAATACCTTTTCAACTTGTAAAGAAGACCCCCGTCAAAGCAAGAATCAGGATATGGTAGATACCTAATAAAACTAGAGGGAAGTGTGTCAGAAGCTGCTCTTACTCACATGTTCAACTCCTTTGTTCAATCACTTTCTTCCATTTGGTGCAGGTTCTACCCTGACATACTGGGGCAAAAGACTGTGTTGTTCCTAGTGCTTTCCTTGGAGACATAAACACAGAGTCTCTACCTGTCACATCACAGACACACTATTCACTTTATACTTTCAGTTTTGCATAAAATTAGAGCCCTGTCCTCCAGACAGTGAAGAGCTGGAATAGATTAGTGTGGCAGAGTACTGTTGCCAGCTCCATAGCTAGCCAGGCCACAGGGTATGCCTGTGTTACACTGTGACACAATCAGCATCAATTCTGTTCCCACACCTGGGATGTAGGGTCAGAGTGATCTTTACAGCACCACTGGTTTGCAGATTTTATGAATTATCTAACTAACTAGGGGACATTAGGCAATTCGTAAAGAGTGCTGCACATACTGAGTCTAAGCACAGAGATTAAAGCAGCAAATAATCAGGCATAGGGCAACAGCAATGCATATTAAAACAACTCTTGGATAATTCAAATTAGAAAATCCTTTGATGCTTTGATGTCATGTCCAAAATGAGAACTGTTCTGACTTAACCTGTGATCTTCCAAAATATTTTGGAAAGAAATGAACAGTATGTCTCTGAAGTGATAGTCTCACCAACCACTAGTTTATTTTGAACAAACCAAACAATGCAGCCCTAGGCTGTCTCCATGTCATCATAACGGTTCATTTAACTGAAAATTTGATGACCCACCAAATAAGCATTAAAATTAGAAATAATTACTTCTTTTATTATAGAATAAGAATTTCAGCTGTTAGCTGTAACAAATTCTTTAACCTCCTAAATGGATGAGTGATTAAATAGGAACAGTAAACTGCAGTCTTCTGATATATATAAGTAGAAAGGTAGGTCCAAACAATGCACATTTGTAAATTCTCTAACAAAAAACTTTGAATATCAGCAGACATACTTTATACTTTAGTAATGCTTTAAATTTTTTACTTTTTAATACTTTTTATGTACAACATGAAATTCATGCTTGCAACAGGTATTTGGGCAATACTTTTAGCAAACTTCAATAATACTTCCTTGTTTTAAGTAAAATATTTCTGACATGACAGGGCAGTGTAAATCACCATGCATTAACAGGGAAAAACATTTAATGCATTACTGGGATTTTATTTCTAATGTGATAGCTATAAGAAGTATTACTGTATACATATTACTTATACAGTAGATTTACATTTAAAAGCCTGAAAGTGTATAGAATATAAATAAATAATAAAAACATAATACAGAGAAAGTATGAAATGTCAGTATGCAATTTAAACTGCAATTTTAATCTAACTATATTTGACTTTAAGAAGCGACTGTTGTATTTGGTCTGCTTTAGACAATGGCATATTACTGCATAACTTTAGAAGAAAAGAGCTTGCCCTGAATAAGTAGTCAGAACACAGCTGTAGTTTGAAGAAGCTTTTTTATTATTCAATACTTAAGTAATGCATAAGTAATTAGAATGACAGAATCATAGAATCAGAGAATCACAGAATGATTAGAGTTGGAAAGGACCTTAAGATCATCTAGTTCCAATGCCCCTGCCACGGGCAGGGAAACCTTACACTAAACCGTGTTGCTCAAGGCTCTGTCCAGCCTGCCTTTGAACACTGCCAGGGATGGAGCATTCCAGTGTCTCACCACCCTCACAATAAAGAACTTCTTCCTTATATCTAACCTGAACTTCCTCTGTTTAAGTTTAAACCCATCACCCCTTGTCCTACCGCTCCAGTCCCTGATGAAGAGTCCCTCCCCAGCATCCTTGCAAGCCACCTTCAGATACTGGATGGCTGCTATGAAGTCTCCATGCAGCCTTCTCTTCTCCAGGTTGAACTGCCCCAACTTTCTCAGCCTGTCTTCATACAATTGTTTGTAGTGTTTGACCACTCATGATAACAAATATTTTTCATTATGGCTAGTTATAATTTCCCCACTTGTTGCCTCCTTTCCTTTCACCATGCAAATCTGAGCTGTCTATAAACCCTTATTAAGTATCTGGAGAGGGAAAACAGATACCTGTTAACCTACTTTTCAGGTTAAACAAACCATATAGCCTCCCCTCATGTATCATATGCCTTTCCCAGGAATCAGGGAACACTCTCCACAATCCTGATGATCCCCTACTGTGTTTTTCTGTCTGGTTGACTTAAAATCTTTTCTATTGGGAGGGCTCAAAAATGGAAACTGTGCTCCGGACGCAGCCTCACTAGTGCCTAGCAAAACGGAATAATAACTCCCGGCTATGCTCTAGTTAATGCAATTGTAGATGAGGTTATCCTTTACTACAGGAAGGGTGGACTAACGCAATGTTCAGTTTGATGCCAATCAAACCTCAGGTCCTTCTTTGCAGACTTGCCAGTAAGCCGGTCAGTCATTGGCCTGTACTGTTGCACAAGGTTGTTCACTTCCTCCATTCACCTTGTCCCCTACCAGATGCAGGATTTTGTATTTGTTCACGAAGCTCCTGCCAGCACATTCATCCAACCTGGAAAAGTCCTATATATGGGAGCCATACCGTCATATATCAGTCTCCCCCTTCTCTCCAAGTTAGCAACATCCAGAATTCCTGACTCTCCTACCACCCATGTGCACCCATGCCACCCTAGCATCCTCTGAAATTCCACCTAGAACAGAGACTTTGAACAGTTGACTACTATATTTTTAGCCAAGTAGTCCTGCCAGTTATTCATTCACACTGTAGTCCACCCTACTTCTTGGTTTGGATACCAAGTTGCAACAGGAGACTGTGTCAAAAACCTTGTTAAGGTGGATGAAAACAGTATCCATGCTATGTGAATGCATGGTTGGCCACAAGGTCTGTCCTTCCAGGGTGTGGTCTGAAAGAGAAGTGAGCCTGAAATGTCCCCTAATGTGCATTTAGCCAAGGTGATGCTTTGTTGAAATTTGCTATGTGCAGTACGCTTCCTCAGACATGTCAATGTCTTAAAAATCATCCCCTGTTCAGTAGGCAGAGTTACAAATTAACAGTGCAGGAAACCAATGTTTTTAAAAGGCACTATGCTGTCTGAAGTTGTCCACCAATTTGTAGAACTGTGCCTGTTTAACATACTGCAGTTTTTGTTCTCCTCTCCATTTTGTTTTCACCTTTTAATTCCCTTTTTTACAGGTTGCCAATGAAAGAGGTTCTGTTTAGCTATAATGGTGAGTATTGCTATTTTTCTGAGTTTATTATAGCACCACTTTGAATATGTAACTATATCTTTACTCTCACTTTAACAAATTCTTATGGTTTTGTTTGAAAAGATGATAGGATGCTTTAGCTAGAAAATTAATATTTGGATAATAAGCTGGCTATATTTGGTGAATGATTTTCCATTAGTAATTATCAATGCAGAACAACTCAACTTCTTAACATCACAGAATAAAGTCACAACTGAATTAATTCCAAGTGGGATGCAATCAAACAGTTGGAAGAAATTGAGGTATAGTCTGGAATTAGATTGTGAAGTAATGTGATTGAAATAAGATTAATAAGATTAATATTATTTTATATTTGAGCACATAACTACATAGTGCTATTAAAATGAATGGTTTGCTAGAGTTAAATAATATTATATTGGAAATCATGGAGTCATTGAATAATAGAATGGGTTGGAAGGGACCTTAAAGTTCATGTAGTTCCAACCACCCTGCCATGGGAAGGGACACCTTCTACTAGACCAGGTTGCTCAAAACTACGCTTGAAAGCAAATATAATGTAGTTCTTGATGGAGAAGGTCAGTAAATAGGTGAGAGAGAAGAGGCTGAAATATTCCATACCTTTTCCTTTGTTCCAGTTTTCAGAAAATAGGTTAATTGTGAGTAAAAGTTTATTTCAGTTAGTATTAAGAATTTGGGAGTAGGATCATGAAAAGAAAAGGAAAGAAATGCCTGAAGGAATACTGACATAAACTAACACAATCTAATGAAACCTACCCTTAAAATACTTAACCAAAGCAATTTCTCAAATATTAGTGATTAGCAGGATGAATAAGTTCTCAGAAAACTGGAGAAAGGCAAACATAATATCATATCTAACAAAAGAGGAAATGAAAATCTAAAGAATTACAGAAAAGTCAGCCCTAGTAACATTTCCAAGACACTGGAACAGTCTTAAACAATGCATTTGTAAGCAGCTACTAATAATAAGGAGATAAGATGACTTGCACAGTGACATGTCAGAAATAAATCCTATCAAGTTGACCTCATTTCCTACTTTAACAGCAAAACAGATATAGAGGATGTGTTTGATACCGCACATCCTTGAACACAGGCCCACATGACATTCATAAGCAAGCAAAGCAGATACAGACTAAATTAAATTCACATAAGGTAGATAGAATCATAGAATCATAGAATAGTTAGGGTTGGAAAGGACCTTAAGATCATCAAGTTCCAACCCCCCTGCCATGGGCAGGGACACCTCACACTAAACCATGTCACCCAAGGCTCTGTCCAAGATGTGCAACTGGTTGCAAAGCTGGACTGTGAGAGCAGTCATTTATTACTACAGTGAGTGAACATCTCACACAGGCTTCCACAGTGCTGTCTTCTGGCTCTAGCACTATAAAACGTTGCCATTAATTACTTGCTCAATCACATAGACAGTAAGCATACCAAATTTACACATAATGCCTGTTTGGAAGGACTTGCAAGAAGCTTAGAAGGCAGGGTTAGAATTCAAAAGATGTCACCTTAGAGAAGTGGCTTGAAATCAGTATGATAAAATTCATTGAAGACAAAACAAACAAAAAAATGCAGCATAGACTGAGAAAGCATTGCAGTAATGCTGCTGGAAAAAAACTGAAGATTACAGAGGACCACAAACTGAATCTAAGTTGAAGAGGTAATGTTCTTAAGAAAAATTATATTCCAGGGAGATGTTGAAGGGAGTGGTTATATGATGGAGGTAATTACTTGTCTTTGTTCAGTATTAGTGAAGAATCTGTTGCATGGGATGTGGGAAACAAATGGGACATTTAGAAAAGTTCTAAAGGTTTCAGTGTCTTCACATAGAAGACAAGAAACAAGGACAGAGTAGAGACAAAGCAGTTTATATCTCTTCCTAATGGACTGTTATAAAGGAATATTAGAAACATAGAATGATTTGGGTTGGCAGGGGCCTTAAAGATCGTGTAGTTTCAACCCCTCGCCATGGGCAAGGACACCTTTAGGACTTTTTTTCTGTTAAACTATGAGTTACATTTGTCAGCTAGATCCTCAGGTTGTATAAATTAGGAGAACTAAATGACCTCAGTGCATGTTATAGAGTTTATTAATCTGCATTTTTGATGACTTTTGTTCATGTAAAAACTCTTCTTTTGCAGCTCTGGATTAGGATCAAGAGCTAAAACTGCAGAGTATTTTGATGCCTGTTTCTGTACTGAGAAGGAATCCACAGCACAAATGTTATTTAAAACACAATTAAAAAACAAACAAAAAACCAAACAAAAACAAAAAAACCCCCTCACAACAAAAATGCTTCCAGTATGCCAATTGCATAGCAGTAATAACAATCAAACTCTTTCAAGAGATTATGTACTAACAGAATTAACCCCAGAGATGCACACATGAACATGACATATTGTAATATCATTTTTTGAGTGCTTGCTGATTTAAGAGACGCCCAATATAACACAGCATATTTTCTTTAGAAATAATAATGAATGTTGAAATTAAATAAAGCTGTATTTTTGTTGCAAAGTGTTTGTTGCGATTCTTATTTTCAGTCCTGCAAATCTAGCTCCACATATTTCAAGCAGCTGAGAATGAATGTCAACATTGCTGGAAAAGAAAACACCCCCATGCTCTTAACCTTGGTCACATTTTGTCACCACACACTTATGTTTTGTGAAATAATCAGGGAATTGTTCACATCTGTGTCAGCACTCACAGCTATCAGCATGCACAGCGATTGCTCCCTGCCATGCAATATTCATAGCCATTTTGGCCAGGCAGTGTCTGTGCGAGCTGGAGAGTGCAGGCAGATTTGTCAGCTGCGCTCCTGGCCCACATGGAAGAATCACCACCTTCTTCTCCAGTTTATACTCTTTTTTTATTTTTACCCTGTGCTGCTCCCTCACAATGCTGCCTGAGCCTGGATCCAGTTGGAAGCAGTTTGCTTCCAAAATGTTTTATAAGTTGAAGGAAGCAGACTGTTGATGCTTGCATGATTTAATTGCCTTTTCCCTGACCCTCTGATCCTTTAAACCACAAATCACCTCACAGGTATGTGTATGTTCAAGACCTTTGCATCGCAGCCCTGTCTTGGTGTAGAAGGCATTTTGCCTTCTGACACATTGCTATGTATTGTGGTTAAGATTAATACTTTAATGAGAATTGCTGCTGCTTTCATTAAAATGAATGTGATGAACTAATTTATAAAATATTATCATCAGTTAAAACATTAAAACCAGTTTAAATGGAATAGTCTTCAGGCTACTCAGCCTCTTGCACTATTGGACCTGGTGCAATTTCAATCCAGCCAGCATTTAAACTTTTGAGTTGTGGAACTGTGAAAACAGAAGTTCAGCAGTCAGTGGGTGTCTATCTACAGGTAAACTACGCATTTTTCTCTTGATACAGGGGCACACATGTCCTTCAGAATGTCATGAACAGATTGATAGAAATATAAAGTTTGGTTTTGTATTAGTTTATTTTCTCAATGGAAAAATAACAGAAGTTAAGTGTGTTCATATTGTGGAGGGCATACTCATTAACCTGACAGCAGAAAAAAAAATAGAGAAAACCATTTCAGTGAGTTCAAGAGAGAGTTCCTGGGGACAGAAATGAATACATATAAGTAAATATAACAAAAAAAGTACTGAAAAATTTTAAAAATAAATATGCACTTTTACATCTAAGCACATTTATAAGTGTGTTATAAATACTGTGTAAGATGTAATAGCTCTACCCACCAAGGACCTAATAGTATTTCTTTTTTCAGTAAAGCACTGAAATGGGAAAAATTAACGTTTAGAATCGGTGTGATCTACGTGATTCTCAAAAGTCCTAGTAAGCTTTTCTGCCCATTTTTTCAAAAAATTTGCTTTGTTCTGAATTTGGTCCAAACCCAACTTTATTTTCCTCTTGAATTCCATTTTTGTGAAACACAAATGCCATCTAGCATGTCTAGTCAAGAGAATTATTCACATGATATGAATTAGGTTCAAACTAGCCCAGTGATAAGCTGAATCCCACAGGTGGAAGGAATACAAAGAAGAGAAAGAAATCCTAGGATTATAGGAAGGGGAAAAGAAAAATTTTTTTATTGACCTCTGGGTTTGTAAATTTGTTCAGCTATGCATATTTAAAAAAACAGTTGCCCAATCTGCCCAAACAGCTTCTGTCTATATATGAAAAATGGGAGTATATTGGCAATTACAGTCTACAAAGTATCTAAGAAACCAACAGAAAGAGTATTAAAAGAAAAGAATCCTTTAAGGAGAGATTATAAAGAGCAATACTCAACATGGAAAATTGAAAGCTTTTCTAGTAGTACTATAAAATTAATGGATGTTTCAATAGTACGGTATATTTAGACCAAATCCTGCTGCCTTTACCCTGTTTTTTTCATTATTTTTCTGGTAAAATGCACATTTCTGTCAGGATGACAATGTCTGCTTATGTTTAGGGCTTATGGTCCGCTTTTTTACTCATCCTCTCCTGCAGTCAGATACAGTATGTTCACTGTATCCTGTGAGTGCTTGGGGTGTTTCTGTTGCTATGTGCTACAAGTCAAGCTGGCAAAAAAAAATTATTAAAGTTGGCCCAAGCGGTCAAAAGGAAGATTTGCCTAGCACAAAGCATGTATGTGAGCAGTGACATAGGCCATGGGAAGGAGGCTCAGAATTCATTACTTAAGAAAATTTGGTTGTTAGAAAAGACTAAGGGCAGCCCTTTGCCCAAGGGTTCAGTTGTCTGGATCCAAAGTCTAGTTTGATGTGGCACATCTCTGTGATCTTGGCTCAGTTTTAATGAAAAAATTGCTTAAATAGCAGGAAGTGAAGAAGCTGAAGCTAAAGCTATGCAAAGGGAGAGAAGTAAAAGCACAGAGAGAAACATTTCATTAAAAAGATAACAGTAACAGCTCAAGGATACAAAAGGAAAAAATCTATACCTTAAGGTATAAAAAAATCCTTAAAAGCAGAGATCAGAAAATGGCAACTCAGTAACACTGAGAATCATCCTGTTATGAGGATTAAGAAGCCAAGTCTTCCCCCACCTGACTGATGTTTACACTGCACACGCTCACTATCTGCCTTACTGCGGCTGGTGAGTATGTTAATAGTGGCTATCTAGTGTGTGCATTAGCAAAGGCATAGTTGTTTCACATGAATAAGTTGTATATATCATCTTTGCAGCATCTCTTCGTACATTATAAAAGAGGTCTGAATAAAAATGAGCTGATGATTTCTGTGCAGGACTGCTCTCACTTATTCAAGGAGTAGTATCTAGTTATACACAGGACGATGCTAGGTTATTTCTACACTAGTCAAGTCATACACCTCAAAACAAATGGCATGGTGTAGCTTACAAGTTTAGGGAAGAGCCTACTGCAAGCTAGCTTCTTTACAAGTGGACTGGATAAAATTGCATTGCAATAATGCCAAACTTAATATGTATCCAAAAATGCCTCTAAGCCTACCTTATGTTATGACTAATAGTAAGCATATGGACAGCCTGTTCAGGTTTCTAATACTGGTATGGGAGGCTACTTCTGCCTCTGCCCTTGTCAGTCTACTCATGATCAAGAGAAGAGTTTGGACTTGGAGTTCCAGCACTCACTGCTGGGATCAGATAGGGACACACATTTGAGATGAACACCAGTAGGTACAGATCTGCCATGAAACACCTGCATGACACCTGAGAGCTCATACTGACAGTGAAATACAGTATGCTCCCCTCCTCACCTCTAACTGGTTGGTGAGGTTTGGGATTGACAAGCTTACTGCAAGCATCACCTCTCTGAAGCTGTGTGCAGCCATGCACAGGCTAAACCGTCCACAGTAATCTACACTGACAGCATAACAAAGGTGACGTGCGGTCCATGATATATTGGGACCACCGCCAAGATTTCCATGCCTGATTGTGTCTCCTGTGAGGTTCCTATCTAGATATAAGCCACAATGACTGCTCTTCCCTGTTCTGCAAGCCGTAGTGAAACACTGTTTAGGAGAATGCTTGCAGACGTGTGGGTGCATGCTGTGCTGGTTCATGCACAGTTTTCCCCATTCTTTGTATGTATTTACCTGACTAAGCCCAGAGAGGGCTGACTTCAGGGCAATGCTGAAGTATGGCTGACAATAAAAAGGACATGGCATCTGCTGCCTTGAGATTGACCGAGTGATGCCCCTGGAGTGGGAAATATGCGTGGTGAATTACTGTGGTGAGAAGAGTGTAAAGGCTATGAAGCTGTAGGGACCACTTAGTACAATGTTGTGCCTATAAAGTCACCTTTTACCGGTGGTCATTGATTGAGTACTTTGAGCACTTGTGCATATGAATCTGCGTGTGTGAGGAATGGGATTTCTTTGTCATGGGCAATGGGGGTCAGCTTCTTTTCCTCTACCTCTTGCTTTGACCCTAAATCTGTTGATTTAAATATCTCAGGAACTGAGCATGCTGGTCACAGAGGCAAATCATACTGTGGCAGGACTCTAGTTAGACATCTGATGATCTTTATCACTTAAACCACCATTATTCTAAGTTACATGTAAATCTGGATTAGCATGGTAATAATTGAGATAAGCAGCCTGAAATGTGTGAATTAAAAGTGGCACTGCTTGATACCATGCCAACAACCCACAGCAGTGAGCTGTCAGGCTGTTGTCAAACAGGGTGGAATCACACCCCACTCCTGCTCCAAACACATGGAGACCAAAGTGACAGTGAGAAAATCGCTTTAACACACTGCTTTTCTCTGCATAAACACATCTAGGAGCTAGTCACTTGCGGTTTGGGAATCTCATTCTGCCATTAGTACATAGGAGAGAGAAGACATTGTGGGATAATACTTTAGGTGAAGTATTTTTTACTGTATTACTTAGATTGCACTACAGCCATTAATAAGAAAGAGTAATAAGTGCAAGCTATGGCAGCCATAACAAATTAGCGATGTATTTTGTGCAAGGAGTCACCAGTTAAATTTCTGTTTGAGTTCAAAGAAAAGGATGGCCTGTACCATTGCAGAGTTTAACTTGGAGATAAGAAATTACAGGGATTCCCTTATGCATTGTGTTTTGCCTACTGGCGAATGACTGAATTGGCGTTGGGTGTCCTGGTTTCTTCCTAAATGTGCTGAGGGTCACTCCATTTTCCTGGCACAATTTAGCAGTACTGCAATTCTCCTTCTCAATCTGGGCATAAAGCTTGATACCAGTCTGCTTCCTGCAGCCAGAACAGAAGCTGCTGTGGTCTTCTTATGGGGTTGTCCATCCTGAAGGTGACCTTCAGCACTCAAAGCCTCAGTGACCACTGCTATCTCCGGTGTCCTGAAGGTGGTTAGAAATGAGATTTTTATAATACTCAATAGGCTTATTCAGACAAATCAGGAGACTTAAAAGAAAGGCTGTGTAATAATGACCAATTTGGTGGCCTTCTATGATGAGGCTACGGAACTGATGGACAGGGGCAGAGCAGTTGATGTCATCTACCTGGACTTGTGCAAAGCCTTCGACACTGTCCCACACGACATCCTTGTCTCTAAATTGGAGAGACATCAATTTGATGGGTGGACCACTCGGTGGATAAAGAACTTCCTGGATGGCCACACACAAAAAGCTGTGGTCAATGGCTCAGTGTCCGGCTGGAGACCAGTAACGAGTGGTGTCCCTCAGAGGTCAGTGTTGGGACCGGTCTTGTTCAACATCTTTGTCGGTGACATGGACAGTGGGATTGAGGGCGCCCTCAGCAAGTTTACCGATGACACCAAGCTGTGTGGTTCGGTTGATATGCTGGAGGGAAGGGATGCCATCCAGAGGGACCTTGACACGCTTGTGAGGTGGGCTGATGCCAACCTGATGAAGTTTAACCATGCCAAGTGCAAGGTCCTGCACCTGGGTCAGAGCAATCCCAGGCACGGCTACAGGTTGGGCAGAGAAGAGATTCAGAGCAGCCCTGCAGAGAAGGACTTGGGGGTGTTGGTCGATGAGAAAATGAACATGAGCTGGCTTCAGTGTGCGCTCGCAGCCCAGAAAGCCAACTGTATCCTGGGCTGCATCAAAAAGGAGCGTGACCAGCAGGTCGAAGGAGGTGATCCTGCCTCTCTACTCTGCCCTCGTGAGACCTCACTTGGAGTTCTGTGTGCAGTTCTGGTGTCCTCAACATAAAAAGGACATGGAACTGTTGGAACAAGTGCCGAGGAGGGCCACGAGGATGATCAGGGGACTGGAGCACCTCCCGTATGAAGATAGGCTGAGAAAGTTGGGGCTGTTCAGCCTGGAGAAGAGAAGGCTGCGTTGAGACCTCATAGCAGCCTTCCAGTATCTGAAGGGGGCCTACAAGGATGCTGGGGAGGGACTCTTCACTAGGGACTGTAGTGACAGAACAAAGGGTAACGGGTTCAAACTTAAACACGGGAAGTTCAGATTGGATATAAGGAAGAAATTCTTTACTGTGGGGGTGGTGAGGCACTGGAATGGTTTGCCCAAGGAGGTTGTGAATGCTCCATCCTTGGCGGTGTTCTAGGCCAGGTTGGATGAGGCCTTGGGTGACATGGTTTAGTGTGAGGTGTCCCTGCCCATGGCAGGGGGGTTGGAACTTGATGATCTTAGGTCCTTTCCAACCCTAACTATTCTATGATGCTATGATAATCCTGCTCCAGCTTCAAAGAAATTCCTGGATATGTAAATCTGTTTCCTATCTGTTACTCCACCAAATGTTCAATGATATTAATATTTGAATTTCTGTCCAATGTGTGGTGTTTTTTGAAGCGCTAGGGTAGACATCAGGTAATGCTGAAACAGGTACAAGTCAGATAATTCTATACTTAACTGTAGAGACTAGAAGTAGGACCAGGACAATAACTCAAAAGCTTAGCAGAGCTGCTATGCTTAGAATAGGTTAATCTTCAATAGAGAAAAAGGATCATGTTTAAGTATTTTTAAATAGTTACAGGTAAGTCAACGTATGCTTTTTTACAGTGAGCAGAGTTACTTTGCTTACAAAGGAAAATACTGAAATAAAAATATTTGCTGAATCACAGTAGAATAGATGAATGGTTTTGGGTTTTGGTTTGGTTTTTGATTGTTTTTGGTTTTTGTTTTTAATGTTTGAACACATGCCAAAAACTGGGAAAAGGTAAATTTTATCAAGTTTCAGCACAGTTTCTTGTGTCAAAAAACAAAGCTGTTTAGAAATGCACGTTACATTTTCACTCTCCTTTAAAAGAAACCTCATTCTTGTGTAAATTGTCTCATTTTCAAGCAAATCCCTTGCCTTTGGTTTACCATCAGCAAGTCTTTAAAGTTAAAAATTAAAATCAAAATACCAAACAAACCAAAATGAAACCAGAGGTCTATAAGTGAAAACACAGATAAGCCTGTTCACTTAATCTGACTGGCTCGTAACATTTATCACATATAGTAGCTTTCTTTTCTTTCTTATGCTTCCAGAGCAAGGAGATGACTTTGTAAAAATATTTCTATACCTTTGTGCTAACAAAGAAGATGTGCGTTTTGATAATGTCAGGGCAAATCAGGAGTCATTTTCTTGGAACTGATGGAGCTGCATACACATAAAGAAAAGAACTAGATTATAATTTCTAGTGAGTACATCACTTGAGTTTCCATGAAACTTTTCCAATGTTCCTTATGCTATATTTGATATAATATAGCACAGTAACAGACTTAAATGTTGTCCAGATTTTTGTCTTATAAATAAAACTTTATATAAAAAAAACCCACAGAGCAAATTTTAAGGATAAGATTTATGTCCTATTACGTACAGTGATTGCATGTTGCTGACCTTGGCCTTTCTATTAACTTCCACACAGAAGACTGCTTGCAACAGAGCACAGTAAAAATCATGTGGTCTGATGCAATTTCCCCTCATTCACAGTTCTTTAGCTCTAGTGGGGACAGTGTGGGAAGCAGGTCCAATATAAAGCACTGCTGGCAAGAAATGGTATTAAAAACTCAAACATTTTGACAACAAGCGCATATATATAAACATACACACACATATACACACATTACCACTTAATGTCTCTGTTATTCATGGCAATGCATCCAAGCCAGCTGTGTTTGCTGGTTTGGCAATGCATCCAAAACAGCTGCCAGCTGTGCTTTCAAAAGTAGCCATCCTTTGGTGCTCTGACTTCCTGCAGCACTGAAAAGCCCAGCTGAAGTCACAAAGGGGAAGACCTCCTTCATTCCCTAGAAAACAGTCTGCCATCTCCTTCTCCAGGTCCCTCTCATTTGCTACAAAATGGAAACAAAACTATGACTAGATTTTTCCTCTGCTTATTCAGCTTTGGAGCTTTAAATTATCTTGCAGTGGTTCAGATTTTAACCTATGATATTTTTTGCAATTTAGCCTTATATTCTATCTCTGCTAGGAATGTCAAAGTTCTTTGCTGGTTTTATTTTTTATTCTTTTAAGATTTGGCAAAGCACCATGCATATTTCTTTCTGTCTGATACTCAAAAACCTGGAGAGCAGAGATCAAGTAATAAAGGCTGTTAGATTTATCTTTTGATATCTGCTCTGGTTTTCTTTGTGGCTTTATAAATACAGCCATTTCCTTTTTAAATAAGAATGAGCACTCATCAGTGGGTATTAAATACGCTTTTAACAATGACTACCAAGTTCATTTTGTCTAAAGAAATGCAAACCTGTAAGGAATATCTTTGGGTAATAGATTATACTGAATCTCATGTTTTTCTGAATTCACACACAGTAAACCAGTTCAAAATGAAGCATATAAAGCTAACCTAGATCACTGGAAGCAAGATTGAAATAGGGGTTGCAGGATACATTTAATGCAGTGATACAGCTTTGCGTATCAGAAAGGTGAATGTAGATGAAATGCAGTCTGTTATATAGTTTCCCATCGTACTGGGAATATAGTAGTTACAGGTAAATGAAGCCAGAAGGAAAGCAAGCTTCCTTCGACTTACTCCTCATATTGTTTTAATTTCAGAAAAGTATAGAACTAAAATACCAGACCATGTATATTCTTTATATTTTGAAACCTTTACTATAAATTTTCCCACTTGCAAAAAATGCACCCAATGTTTCATAAAGATTAATACATAGTTATGGCTCTGTTTCCAGTGTCTCTGTATCCTGGGAAAATAAATCAGTTTACAACATGACTGACTAATAATTAACACATACAGAGTCTTCCTAGAAAACCTTAGTCTGTAGATTCCTGCTCAGACTTCTTTCTGAATACTAACTGAAGGAATTGCATGTGCAGTAGATGGATATTTACTGCTCAAGTGAAGCAGAAAGCCTGAAATAAGGTTGCTAGAGGTAAAAGAATGTGTCTCAAAAGTCAGATACTGATCTTATATTGCATTGCATGTGAAGTTCGGATGGCAGAGCAGCTTGGCTCTAGAAGAAACTTCTCCCGAGGACTTTACCCTGTTGAAGATGATGGTTCTGCAAAGTGGAACAGGCTAAAAAGGAGTCTGTATCAGGGAAGATCCTGCAGAGTAAGAGGCTGTTGCACGGGAAGAGATGATGACTGCAGCTTTAATATTGTCTCCAGAGCAGCTATATGTTACTGTGACCAGTTCTGTGCCTCAGGTTCTCCTGGCCCTGTAGACTGTTGTGCTGACTACTGGGATGTCTGCGACCACCGTGTTGAGCCCACCAGGTCAGATGAACCTTGGCCACCTCTGACATCAGGTAGGCATAGAGAAGATATTCAGTTGGCATTAGTGCATTATGATAAAAATATACTTGGAAGCAAACTTACTGATCAGAGTGCATACATCCTAAAAATGTGACTAAAGACATAGTGGAGAAAGATAGTATGAAACTGGAGTACAATTATACTTGCTCTTATTTCTCTGTTTCTAGCAACATATTTTTAGCATTGGTTAAATAGGTTAAATTGGTTAAATAGGTTAAATTGGTTAAATTATATTTTTGTTGGACAGAATCTCTGTTTTACTCGCAACTTCTCAGAGATAACCTCACTGAATTAAAATTAGTGTAATCTCAACAATTTCAATAGAGCTTCACAAATCAACAATAAGTGAACAGCAAGGTCTAAATTATTATATCCATCAATGCATACAAATAATCAAGAAAACTGAGGGTTATTCTGAATTATACTGCTCTAAATTATTGTGCAATGGTTTTGATCCAGCATAGCTTTCATGTGAGACAGCACAGGAGCAGGAGTAGTAAAGGGAAGTAGTTAGATCAAGGATTTCTGGCATATTTTAGTTTCTTACTAGTTAGTTTGTAGTGAAAATTCCTTCAGGGCTACTCTAAACTTAGCATATTTTTTTTAGAACTAGAGATTGCAAAAAAATGGTCTACAGGCAGCTGGTGCTGCCTTGGTTCCCTTTTATGCCAAATCTCTGCAGGTGAGAGAAGTTTAGAATTGTGGATTCTACGACTATGTAGTTTCTTCCTTCTGGTACACCAAAACTGGCTGAAAATGTAGAGACTGTACCAAACTTTCAAAAGCCTAAAATCAACAAAAATGATACCATGACTCCTTAAAATTAACTAACTATTTGCAGTAACCCTACTGCTTGCATTCAGCACCCAAACCACAAGCTCTTCAGAAGGCTGTGCTTGTAAGCCAGGCATGCAGCCAAAATATGAAAAGTGGGAGTGACAGAAATGCTGTAAAACAACTTTGATTTTCCAAAGTGTTTCTAATAATCTAAAAGAGTGTCCTTTATTTGCGTAAATAAAGACATTTCTTTCATATTTATTTGGTGCAGTAGTGTATATTATTTCCAGCAGATCATGGGTTGTTGTTGTAAGCTCTACATAAACATTTAGCAGCGTTTCTGCTACTCAGCTGACAGCCTGCGGCTCTAGTTTGATGTTTCATGGAAATGAATCACTACAAAACCTACAGCATTTTTCTATGCGGGCCCTGCATGAAGGTGTACCTCTAAAAGGTAAAAGTATAACAGAGGTTTTAGATAAGGGACTAAGTGAGGCATAACATGTTTACTGCCTTTCTTAATCCAATTTTTTTGTGTGTATTCAGTGTTTTGTAACACCTGGGCTGTACATACCTGCAAGAGGTAGCAATTATATTTACTCTGTTTACGTACCTCAAAGCAAGAGCCTGTTTTTCTGATCCTTAAAGTGCTTCCCTGATGGAAAATCTGCAGCTTTATTAAAATCTCTTTGTTGGATATATGTTATGTAAGTAACTTAGAGGGTAAAAGGGGTACAATAAAGCAGCCAAAATATGGAAGGAAAAAAAAAATCCACAACTCTAAAGGAACTTTCTAGAACTGGAATGCCTGAGGAACAGGGAAGAAAGAATCTAATTGGAAGGAAAAAAATAGGAAAAAAGGACTGAATGCCTGAAGATTAAGCAAACTATGAAACATTTTTAGAAATGGCATAAATGTATTAGCTGTATTTTAGCTACTGAGATTACACTTCTGCCTTTGGCTAAGAATTATTTAAGCACTAGAAGACCACATATGCCAAAATTCTTTTCACCTGGAAGATTCTGATCTTTTGGTTGCCTGTGGTTTTGCCCTCAGGGCTTCCTAAGTCATATTTCTTTAAATAAACCAATAAACTGAAGTGCTTACATGAGCTGGAATGAGCAGCAATAAAACCGCTTGGTGCTTTATTTCTGCATTGCCATCTATTCACTGACTTGGTGCATGGCAGCAGCGAGTTACTTGACTTCTTCCATGGGTGTGCAGCATGTGGAGGGCCAGTTTTGGTTTAACAGTATGGAATTGCTTTGACTTTGCCTTTGTGAACCCAGAATTCAGTGTTTTCTGATGGCTTTCCTTGTACTTTCTTAAAAAACTGTGCACATGCCTGCCTTAGATACCAAATAGAAGTTCTGGATTTTTAAAATAATTTCTATTTTAATTTTTGTTATTAGAAGAACTGCTATAGTTTTATTTATTGAGTATATTTATTGTTTATCTTTTTCTTTCCGTTACTCTGATGGTATGAAAGAGTCCTGTCAGATTCAACACAATGGGTCTCATCCCGGTCGTGGTACAGAAGTGACATCCAGAGAGTTCGTTAATTGCTTTTGCACCACACAGTCAGGTCTGACCTACAACTGAATAAACCTGGAGACATTTCACTGACAGAAGTATTTACATCAGTACTGTGGGCAAATAGATTAAGACCTGTAAGAATGCTGGACTGTAAGGAAAGTCTTTGTTTATCAAATACTCTTCCTTCCAACCATGATTTTCACATCCTATAATCCCATTCATAAAGTCATCAAGCTGCATCTTCAAATTAATTAATTTGACACTTAATATATTAATATTCCAACTGAATATGTTCACAGCCAGACTATCGTGCTGTGTTCTCATGCAAACAGCGTCTTTCAGCTTCGATATCTCTGCCCTCTGTCACTGATGCCTCAGGCAGCATTCCTGGCCCTCTTAGTCTTAATTTGGCTGGACTAAACAAATTGTGTGGTTTTAATCTTCAGTCCCCTAAGCATTCTTAAACATTCTCAAAGATTCTTCTGTACTTGTCCAGGTTTGCATTTTTTCCCAGGCATGGTTATGCCTGCCAGCAAAGCTCCGATGAGGTTCTGTCCCTCAGGTGCTGCATCAGTACTTCCTTCCCTTGATGCATTTGAAGTACCTATCTTGCTGGATGCCTCCTTCCAGCTCCTTGCTGATGCTGATTTTGTGGCAGACTGTGACAGACTGTGACATCTGAGTAAATTGCATCATGTATTCTCTGAAAAACGCCTCATCTCTCAGCAGAAGCTGAATTAGAACAGACACTTTGGATGTCAGACTGTGTGGCTGGGACGTCTCTCGTATCTGCGTTAACATAGCCTGCTGTATGACTAACAGGGAAAGGCACGCACATATAATTAGTTCATCAGCAATAGTTTACTTCGGCATGAAATTTGCTATGGCTAATGCCAACGAGGGACGTTTAGGCAGCTGAGGCGCACACGGCAGACAGCCCTCACCGTGAGAGGAGGATGGCCTTCCTCACATCTGTGGTAGGGAAAAAGCATGATATACTACTGCAAATGCAAGTCAACACTATAGTAATATGATATATGGTTTAAGCTTCTTGAAAATGGAGGAGAAAGCAGAACTTGAGGGTTCTGACTTTAAACCTTTTCAGTGAGGGAGGAACTATGATCTCTACCTGGCTGGAAAGCAAAGACCCATGTGATAAATGTACGATGTTTGTTATAAGCTTGATCCAAAGTCCTGTGCAGACATTCTTCCAGGGCAGCCTGGATGGAGCTTTAAGCAACCTGATTCACTGAAAAGTATCCCAGCCTACGGCGGGGGGGTTGGAACTAGATGATCTTTACGGTCCCTTCCAACCCAAACCATCCTGTGATTCTGTGATTCTGGATCTTTCTTTTATTGAAGTTTTGACAATCAAGCACACCAAAGAAAGTTGTGTGGAAGATTTTAGAACACATATAAAGTCTTTTCTCACAGAAGTATTATCCAAGAAAAAAATTAAGAAGCATTTATTTTTTTTGGAAAAGTCAATTTAGGTTTTATATTGGGTTTGGAGAAATATGAAACACACGTTTCCTTGAAACATAATTGATCTACCTGCTTTTCAAAAAGAAATTAAACTGGGAAGGAAAAAGATTATATTACAATATTACAATGGGTTTGGAGTAGTTATTAGTTTTTTTTTAAAATCCTATAACTGGAAAATCTTATTTCTATTTTAATTGACAAATGGAAAATGATTTTTGTTAGAAAAGTATTCTATTGATTTTTATTACTGAAAAATAACTTTATTTGAAGAATTCTATTTTTTACATGTAAGATAATTTTTCAGTGGGTGTTTTGAATCTGTTGTTGGTTTTATTTACTATGAATGATAATGTACCTGGTAAAAAATTAAAATACATCAAACTACCTTCATTACTTGGAAGAAACTGGGAATAAATGTTGCTGACTTTCAACTGAATAATTTCTGCACATTTCGTACAACTAATTAATTCAATAGTTGCAAGAGTTTTGAGTTAATTCACTTAAAATATGATAAATTTTTTCACACATCGATATGTTATGTTGACAGGTTGCTATAGAGCTGGACGATATTACGAAGAAGGAGCAATAATTAAAGACAACTGCAATTCCTGGTAATGTTTTAGAGAACAGAAAATTGGATTTTATTTAGCATATGTCATGAAAGAGGAATTAAGGTAGTCAGCATTCTTAAATTCATACTAAACATGTAATCAAATCAAAATAGCTGGAAGAGTAGTGCTGTATTAAGCTATCATAGAACTAGATTACAGCCAACTTAGAAGAATGGCAAAAGTTACCCCATGGGCTTTCTAATCAAGATATAAAAATTAAAGCATTAAAATCTCCACCTCCCTGGCCTAATTCTGTTCCTGCTCAGTCAGTCTGCTGGCTCTGACTTAACTCAAAATGGTTTCAGCCTAGAGTTGGACACTGACCTGAATGCAGACAAAACAAATAGCATTAAAGTTTAGGGGATTATTTTAGAATGTTTTCCTCTGTTTCTTTGGCATGAGTGATGAAACCTGACATTATTTCATAAAGGAAGAATATATATGTATATTTACGTAGGAAAGGGATCAACTGTTTGAGCATCCCTTTCTCTGCTTTGGAACAGGAGCAGGTGGTGCAGGCAGGGGAGCTCTGCTGCCAGTCCCAGCAGCTCGCTGCCTCAGCTGCCCCTCTGCTTTGCTGCTCCAAAAAATATCCTTGCACCTCCAGCCCCAGGGAAGCCCAGGGGACTCCAGCAGCATGCAAAAAGAGCTGGGGCTCCCGCTGTCCTGACTATAGCCCAGGGTCTTTGGAGCAATGTGTCTACCGACACATGGCTTCTTTCTGGGTTTCCAGAGTGAAGCTTTCTCAAAAGGTCTCATTTACAGGACATTTTCTTTCATGCTTGGATGGAAGCAAAATTTTTCAAATACAGTCTTTCTCTTAAGCAGTAAGCCTTCCCACCCTGTTCCAGTTAGGATTCATTGGTAGTGAAACAGCAAGAAGTAGCATCGTGTTTTCATAAATACTGTGTGACATTTATACCGTTAACACTTTTGGGTTTTTTCTCCAACCTCCTTCTGCTGTTAAAGTACATATTTTTCCTTTGACAATTTATTTTCTGCTCAGTGATATTCTTGCCCTTTCAGCAAATGCTTGCAAAGTCTCTGGAAGTGTTCGAAAGAAATATGCCTTGTTCGCCAAGACTTAATTCAGCACATCAATTCTGGAGATTATGGGTGAGAACACTCTTCATTTAAGGTTTTGTTGTAAACCACTGTACTGCTTATTGTACGTATGTGTAAATTACAAGTTATGCAGTCCTTGTCACTCCTCCTTTCCCTACTTACGTTACAGCAATTTGACTGTAAGTGTACATCTGTGACAATTTCCTAAATCTCTGGCAGATTATAGAGTTTTAAATGAAAAAAAAACACAACAGTCTCATGCTGGTAAGAATCAACATTGTAAATATCTATCTAAAACTTTCTACAAATTTAGTATAATTTCTTTTCCTCACAATATGTTATTTAGATAATATTCCCTTATTCTTTAAAGTAATTTTTCTCCCCCCTCAAGAGCACAGTTCCACATAATGGGACTCTAGGTAATGTTGGAAGAGAAAAAGATAGGCCAAATGGGGACCAGGATATCAGAACTTCGTGAAGCTCGGTGTTTCTCTTGTTACCATTTCTTGCTTTCCCCATGTTGTGCAGAGGGATTACAGACACCTCAATGCAGGAAGTGTGCTGTGGTATCCTGCTGACTATTTCCAGACAGATATAGGGATTGCCTTCCTAGAAGATGAGATGCTAAATTTACCACTGAGATTGCCCAGATTTCAAATAGTTATTCAATGCTAAAACGTTTTGTACTTCATGGGAGACATTCAAACCAACTGACTTAGGATAGACAATTAAGTTAGGCACCCAGAGCCCTTCACCTGCCTCTTGTCAGTGGTAAGGTTTGCCACAGGGTGGTTAAGCCCAGCTGAGATATGACTCAACTTCTGCAGGTACTTGCACTCTTCACTGACTACACACAGACCAAGAGTAATGAGGCTTCTCTTTTGGGCAGCAAGAATTCTGCCTCCCTGCTCCTCATACATAAGCAAGAAAGAACTGGGCAAAAATAATGTTCTCCCCTGTGGCCCAGTTCTTTTCTAGTAATAACAAATTTCAGTGTGTTCTAGATGATTATGACTTCAAGGTAATTTTTTTCTGTTGTGCACACGGTTTGCAGTTAACACTGCAATCTCAGTCTAGTCTACTTGACAGTAGGGAGGGAATAATTAAACAGCCATAGAGAGCTCTCTCTTTCAACCTGGCTATTGGTGTAAAACTCAGGCAGAATGTGTCAGGTAGGTTTTCTACTGGGTTCAACAGTGTCTCACTGCTAGTTCACCAAAGCTTGAAGGCAATGTAGCTCACTACATGAAGATGTTAGTTCTCTGTGGGCATCTGACCTGAAGCATAATTTGAGCATAACTTCAAGACAACACTGTTACGTGTTTCCTTGAAGTATTGCTTGCTTGTCTCCTGCAGGCTGACATGATGCTGACCTCAAATCACCACTTTCCATACACTGTTGCATTGCTCTATCCTACACTTATTCACAGTAGAAGAGCCTGTACTAAATCATAGAGTCATAGAATAGTCTGGGTTGGAAAAGACCTTAAGATCACCAAGTTCCATCTCCTCTGCCATGGGCAAGAATGCCTCACACTAGACCATGTTCCCAAGGCTCTATCCAACTTGGCTTTGAAAACTGCCAAGGATGGAGCATTTACCACTTCTTTGGGCAACCCATTCCAGGGCCTCACCACCCTCACAGTAAAGACCTTCTTCTTTATATATAATCTAAACCAGAAATGAGTGGTGTCCCTCAGGGATTGGTGTTGAGACTGGTCTTGTCACTATCTTTGTCGGTGACATGGACAGTGGGATTGAGTGCCCCCTCAGCAAGTTTGCAGATGACACCAAGCTGTGTGGTTCGGTTGATGCGCTGGAGGAAAAGAATGCCATCCAGAGGGACCTTGACACGCTTGTGAGGTGGGCTGATGCCAACCTTATGAAGTTTAACCATGCCAAGTGCCAGGTCCTACATCTGGGTCAGAGAAATCCCAGGCACAGCTACAGGTTGGGCAGAGAAGAGATTCAGAGCAGAGAAGGACTTGGGGGTGCTGGTCGATGAGAAAATGAACATAAGCCAGCTTCAGTGTGTGCTCTTGAAGCCCAGAAAGCCAACCATATCCTGGGCTGCATCAAAAAGGAATGTGACCAGCAGGCCGAAGGAGGTGATCCTGCCTCTCTACTCTGCCCTCGTGAGATCTCACTTGGAGTATTGTGTGCAGTTCTGGTGTCCTCAACATAAAAAGGACATGGAACTGTTGGAACAAGTGCAAAGAAGGGCCACGAGGATGATCAGGGGACTGGAGCACCTCCCGTATGAAGAGAGGCTGAGAAAGTTGGGGCTGTTCAGCCTGGAGAAGAGAAGGCTGCGTGGAGACCTCAGAGCAGCCTTCCAGTATCTGAAGGGGGCCTACAAGGGTGCTGGGGAGGAACTCTTCACTAGGGACTGTAGTGACAGGACAAGGGGTAACGGGTTCAGACTTAAACAGGGGAAGTTTAGATTGGATATAAGGAAGAAATTCTTTACTGTGAGGGTGGTGAGGCACTGGAATGGATCGCCCAAGGAAGTTGTGAATGCTCCATCCTTGGCGGTGTTCAAGGCCAGTTTGGACAGAGCCTTGGGTGGCATGGTTTAGTGTGTGGTGTCCCTGCCCATGGTGGGGGGATTGGAACTTGATGATCTTAAGATCCTTTCCAACCCTAACTATTCTATGATTCTATGATCTTTAAGGACCCTTCCAACCCAAACCATTCTATGACCATTCTAGACCTCATAGCAGCCTTCCAGTATCTGAAGGTGGCCTACAAGGATGTTGGGGATGGACTATTCATCAGGGACTGTAGTGACAGGACAAGGAGTAAGCGGTTAAAAATTAAACAGTTGAAGTTTAGATTGGATATAAGGAAGAAATTCTTTACTGTTATGGTGGTGGGTGGTGAGGCACTGGAATGGGTTGCCCAGGGAGGTTGTGAATGCTCCATCCCTGGTGGTGTTCAAGGCCAGGTTGGATGAGGCCTTGGGTGGCATGGTTTAGTGTGGGGTGTCCCTGCCCATGGCAGGGGGGTTGGAACTAGATGATCTTAACGTCCTTTCCAACCCTAACTATTCTATGATTCTGAACTTCCCCTGTTTAAGTTTGAACCCGTTACCCCTTGTCCTATCACTACAGTCCCTAATGAAGAGTCCCTCCCCAGCATCCTTACAGGCTCCCTTCATATACTGCAAGGCTTCTATGAAATCTCCATGCAGCTTCTCTTCTCTAGGCTGTTTTCTTTTTTGTATCAAATACAAGGTTTTGAAATGTAATTGGAAAGATTATTTCTGGATGTTAGTGGTGCTCTTAAAAAGAAGCAAGTTATTAATGTGAATGGTGTCTCTAACCTGGGTTTTGCCTGTTTGTTTTCTGTCTGTGAGGAAGATGGAAAGCTGCCAACTACACTCAGTTCTGGGGAATGACAGTGGAAGAAGGTTTCAAAAAGCGCCTGGGCACCTTCCCTCCATCTCATTCTTTGCTGAATATGAAAGAACCTCCAGTAAGTGTACAGTTGTTAATTTTTAAAATAACTTTATCACATGGGAAAGTAAATGTGGGCAATTATAAGATTATGATTCAGGGATTTAATACTAAATGCTTCCATGTTAAATATGCTAAATGCTTCCGTGCTGAATATGAATAGTTCTCCAAGTCACAGAGTGTGTGGTCCTGTTGATGGAAATCAAACAAGGAGGAGCAAAAGCAAATATTATCCCTTGGGAAGCTATGCATCAGTATTGCCTTAGCATTGTAGATCATCGGTGTTTGAAATCTTTGCTTCTTTAGGATGCTTCCATACTATTGCCTCCGTTTGTTAATCATTGCACACATAGCTGTAGCCATAAAAAAAAGATTAAATTAGTCATAATTCATTAACACTACCAGCTGAGACTAAACACCAGTCTTTGAAAGAAGCTCTGAAAAGATAAAACAATGTAAAGATGCAGTGTAAGACTGGAGGTTTATCCAAATGGAAAGAAAAATGGTGGGAAAAATGGGAAAATGAGATAATTCTCTACTACCAGCTTTCTAAGTGTCTTTGCCACGGCCATTTTCATGGCAGCTAAATTAAATTTTCTATCATATATTTATGCTCTTATATTTAGTTCTGCAACAAAGCAAATGTGATTTAAGTTGTGTAAATAAGATAAGCAATTAAAGAAGAAATGCATAGTTATTGAATCCAAAGCAGATTTTTCAATTCTTTGGATCAGTTTCTTGGCTTCTTTCTTAGAAGAAACAAAATTACAGTGCAAAGCTACCACTTGACAGGGAATTCGGGAAAGAGGGGGAGAACCATGTACCTCTGTGTCCTGGGTTCAGCAGTAGCAGTCAGTTTTTCTCCTTCTTAGTAGCTGTTGCAGCACTGTGTTTTTTACTTTTGGCCTAGGAACAAAGCTGATAACACTGATGTTTAGACTGACCAAGGACTTTGTGAGTCTTATGCTCTGCCAGGGAGGAGAGGGGGCCGGGAGGAAGCGGGGACAGGACACCTGACCCAGGCTAGCCAAAGCAACAATTTTAACAATACTAGCCATTTAGTTGATGCAGATTGGTTCTTTGTCCCACACAGTTAGCTTCCTGCATCAGCATGGTGAGGCATTGGGTTGTGGCCCACACTGGCTATCTTGCTCAAAATTACACTATGGAGGGTTACCAGAGCAAGCAGTTGACAGATACTAAGCTTTGGAGTTTTGCCTTTTATGGTTTGCTAGACTGCTCCTTGCAGCCACAGAAGGATCTACTTCAGTTCAAGATGGCAAGTCAAAATAAGACAATGATACAAAAGGGTTTAGTGCAAGATTTAGTAGGTATCTGCTACAAATTACCAGTTAACTACATTGAGGCTAAAGATAGTTGGGGTTGACTTGCTGTTGTTTTTTCCTTCAGGAATACAGCGTGATACTTATATAGGAGAATCAAAAAATGGATATCGCGTGCCTAGTTCAGAGGTTGACATCTACATTACTAGATATCTAGCTAGATGAGAGAAATCCCACCTAGGAAAACAAGACAGGGAACATTACAGAAATTCTATGTGATATTTCTTCTTTTCCATTTAGTTTGGGGTTGCTGGTCACTCAGTGGTCCTGCGTTATGTCTAGTGTATTTAATCATTATTATTAAGTTTCCCATAGCTTTAGCAGACACACTACTTGAAGTCTTTGTTCCACTGATAAGTTTTCTCTACCTGTTACATTTTTAAAAAATCTGTGAGCCACAACCCAACTACCCTTGGCCCCGCCAGACACCTGAGGAGCTTCAGTGCATTATTCTCCAGAAATCCAGCTTTGTGCACTCATACATTTGGCCTTCAGGAAGTCCTACATACTGCTGGACACACAAGATTTGCACAGGATTCAAGGAAATATTTTACTTTACTTACAAAAGCTAAAACTACAAAATAACAATCTCTGTCTAACTTTGTCAGCCTCTGGAGAATTCTCTAAGTTTGCAGAAAATTTCTTTGAATTGTAATTGTACATAAGCCTGCTTCATTCCTATGGTTTCTCTTCAGAATTATTAAAACTTTCTTGCTCTTACCCCAGTAGTTTCTGTCTTACCTAGTCTTGATGTAAAAATATTTTTCTCTGAAGCTTCCTGAAAAGCTCCAAATCTCCCTGATTCTGTCCCATTCTCTAGTTTTCTAGAAGAACATAATCTCTTTAGTGTCCTTGTTCTGCCTGAGGAAATTCTCTATTATCTGCCATGTTTTAATACTTCATAAAAATATTAAAAAAAAAAAAAAGAAAGAAAGGTTTTATTCACTCATAGCCAGCTCCATACCTATTGTCACTGCATGATCTGGCAAATTCATAGCACAGGTTTGGCTCAGCAATGGCATTAACTTCCAGGTGCTTTATAAGTATCTTACCAGATTTTCAGAGACTCTGCTTCACCTTCCATGAATAATTTTCTGTCACTGCTATTTGGTGAAGCATGTTAACACTTTTACAAAGTCCTAAGTGATAAAAAAAGAGTGAGTTTTCATGACAGTGTTTCATTAAGCTTCACCTGTAACTAGGTGACAACTCAGAAGAGAGTAAAAGGATATGAATGACGAAATTCAGAAATAATGACTTTTATATATTTTTCAGATATTCTCCAAACCTTAATGGCTTGACCTTTAAGTGACTTTGCTGAGTACTAATTTACCTGTAGGCCAATGTACTAGTTACTTATTGTGGATAAATTGGCAGTAATTAAATATTCATGTATTCTCTGCGATTATTACTGCCTTTCCCATTTTGCAAGTGAGAAAACTGCAAGTCATTTGCCCAAAGTCATACACTTAGTTGATAAAAATGCTATAATTAGTGTTCAGAAATTTTGAGCTTCGTCTTGTACTGACCTGATTAAAACCTAGTAGGTTTGCTGATGTAGAAAGAGAACCATAGCTACTCATTCATTAAAAATAACTCTTTTTTTTTTTTTTTTTTTTTACTTTAAATGGAACTAATTTCTTCAGCATGCTGCTGGTCTACTATTCTACTATTTAGATAATAAATAATAGAATAATAGTTTCTGGCTGTTCTGATTATTTTCTACTGTCTTTGGGGGATGCTTGAGAAAAGCTTTTTTGTATAGAAGGGGCTGCTTACTCAATTGCATGGAAAAAAGGACTAAAGAATGTAAAGCCTTTCTGTGTTAACCCATTACATCTGTGGCAGAGTCCTAGTTATCTGCAGTCCTGAAAGGTTTAGTTGTAGAGTAGAAGCTTTTCCAACTACAAATACAGCTTCTTTAACATTATTTCAAATTAAATGGTGTGACAGAGCTACATTTCATCTTAGGGAAAACACAAACTTCTTGAAATTGCTTATGGAGTTTTCAAAAGCTCTGCTATTAATAAAAGACTATACCTGCTCAATAAGGTGAATGTATATATCTGGAAGGGTAATTTAAAATGATGTCACAATAGAATTCCTAAAAATCAATGATTTGGAACAAGAACTAAATCTGAACTGAGTACTCTCTGCTGCAGATTATGCCTAGACCTGAACATAGACACACAGCTAAATACACCGCAAAAACTGTTGTGACTCCTGACAGAACTGGAGCCCCCAATAGTGTCAAGTGTGTTATATGAGAAGGCATTTTGAAAGTGTTACTACAGGGGATAGTGTAATGGTTCTTGAAGGTCTGTGAAGCACAAAAATACCTGCTATGCCTTTAAAACACATTGTGATACACTTCTGGTGGTATTCTGTCAGTATGTGTTCAGGCAATAGCGGGGTCTGAACCCATCAGCAACAAGGTACTCACCTAAGTGCCATCTTACAAGAAAATGGAATACATAGTTTAGTAATAAGGCACCATTTTCTATGAAGTAAATATATGTAAATAAAATGTGAAGGTGCAGAAAGTGCACCAGCTGTTCCACAGATATATGGCTTTCATAGTAAAAAAGCTCAGCAGTTGTAGATCTCTCTTTTGTAAACTGAAAGTCATGCATACCCCTTTCGTTTTCACAAAGCAAATGATGTCCAAAACTTTTTTCCTACTTAAAAAAAAAAAATATTGCTTTTTCTCAGAAAAACTATATCCACATTTGCAAATCCAGTCATCACCTTCAGTCCTTTTTTCTCTGAAGGGCCATCTAACTCTTCTGAAGTCATAGGCGAAGTATGAGTGTTCTTTTACATTCACTTACCTTCCTGTTTTGGCCTAGCTTGGCTGCAGAGAATACATATAAAGGTTTAAAAATAGTTTGCCACTCATTCATTTTTGCTGATTGCATTGTGCTATCTGATGCTGGTTCATGGATCATACGTTGCAAAACAATTGTCTAGACTAAATATTTGACACAGCAGTGCTTCTCAATATCAGGATAGGAACTTCTCCCATAAAAAGCTAATGCTTCTGGCTGCAGGTCAATCATGCATTTCTAAATGGCAAGGCTGAAGATTAATGAGGATTTTGCTGTGGGATTTACAATATAAGGCTATTATATACATTGCCAGCAGTTTAGGAATACATAAAGTGACACATTTTTTCAGACCAAAGATCTATCTAGAATTTTATTTTCTCAACTGCTTCATTTGTAAAATTCTAAGCAGTCACTGCCCTCTTAAGTGTGCTAAACAACCTTTGCCAAATTTTACTTGTTTACTGGTTGATAATGAGCAGTTTTATCATGTAAAAGAAACACTATTTGTCTAGGATTTCACCTGTATGATTTGTCTCATCTTCAAAGTAAATCTTGTGCTTGTGCTTGCTCATTAATAATGAACATAATAATTTAACAAGATATTGTTGAAATTAGCTGTTGCCTTCTGTGTGCCACTTGAGGTTGCAAGTCCCATGCATCTAACAAGCTTTTGAAAAATCAGACTTCTCAGAGTGATTAATCAAAATATTGAGATTAATATTTTAGCAAGATATAAAAGATTACTGGCTTTTTATGGTTGCAGGCAAAACTTTCAGAAGCACTTAAGTGACTTAACAGTTTGCAGTATACTTTAATAGTATTTAGAACTCACAGTCTGCATCTAACATAGTGAACCTAGAAGCGCTTGAGTTTTACCGGGTCTAGGCATATCCACAGACTGTATTAATCTCTCTGTTGGGTCTGTATCCCAATTTAGTGTCAGATACACACACATTGCCACGTGAACAGCCAGCTAATGCACCTGTAAGTAGGATCACTACTGGTGCCTCCAGGAAAAAGCGGCGGGTCATAGTACTAGGGGGCTCTACTTTGAAAGACACAGAGGCACCCATCTGTCAGCCTGACTCAGTTTCAAGGGAGGTGTGCTGCCTGCCAGGGACTCGGATCAGGGATGTTGCAGAGAGGCTGCCTGGTCTAGTAAGTCCCTTGCTTGTGCTCAGAGTAATGCAGAGATATTTCAGCTGCCCCAGCCAATGAGCCAGCTTCATTTGGAGCTTGGCCCAGATGCCTCCATACAAACGCCATAGTATGGGGAACAAATAAGAGGAATTAGAATGTGTGCATGTCTATGGGAATGACATAATAGGCATCAAAGAAACATGATGGGATTGCTCCTGTGACTGCAGTGTTGGAATGGAAGGTTATAGGCTCTTTAGAAAAGACAGGCTCAGCAGACGGGGAGAGGGAGTTGCTATCTATGTCAGTGATACGCCGGAGAGTATGGAACTCTGTCTGGAGACAGGTGATCAGTCAGCAGAGAGTTTGTGGGTCAAGGTTAAAGGGAGAGCAGCGATGGGGGACATTATTGTGGGGATCTGTTACAGACCGCCTGATCAAGAGGACTCTGTGGATGAAGTGCTCTATAGACAGATAGGAACAGCCTCACACTCGCAGGCCCTTGTTCTCATGGGGGACTTCAATCACCCTGACATCTGTTGGAGTGAAGGTACAGCCCGGCACAAGCAATCCAGGAGGTCCCTCGATTGTGTGGAAGACAACTTCCTTCTGCAAGTAATAGAGGAGCCAACAAGGAGAGGTGCCATGCTTGACCTCGTGCTCACCAACAGGGAAGGGCTGGTTAGAAATGTGATGCTCCAGGGCAGGCTTGGCTGTAGCAATCATGAGATGGTCAAGTTCAAGATCCTCAAGACAGTGAGAAGAGCGTGCAGCAAGCTCACTGCCCTGGATTTCAAGAAAGCAGACTTTGGCTTCTTCAGGAACCTGCTTAATAAGGTTCAAGAAAGCAGACTTTGGCTTCTTCGGGAACCTGCTTAATAAGGTTCCATGGGATATACTCCTAGAGGGCAGGGGGACCCAAGACTGTTGGTTGATATTCAAGGATCACCTACTACAATCTCAGGAGTGTTGTATCCCGACTATAAGGAAGTGTAGCAGGATGGCCAGGAGACCTCCATGAATGGACAAGGAGCTGCTGAGGAAGCTTCAAGGGAAAAAAGAGGCTTATAAAGGTGGGAGTGGGGACAGATGGCCTGGGAAGAATATAGGGATGATGTCTGGGAAGCTAGGGACCAGGTTAGGAAAGCTAAGGCCCAGTTAGAATTAAACTTGGTTAGGGATGTGAAAGATAACAGGAAGAGATTCTGTAGGTACATTACAAATAAAAGACAGACTAGGGACAGTGTGGGCCTTCTCTGGAAGCTATCAGAACTGGCTACCCAGGATTTGGAGAAGACTGAGGTTTTTAATGACTTCTTTGCCTCAGTTTTCACTGGCAAATGCTCTGACCACACCACCCAAGTCTTGGAAGGCGGATGCAGGGACTGTGAGAATGATGGCCCTAGGCCCACTGTAGAAGAGCATCTGGTTTGAGACCATCTTAAGAACCTGAATGTACACAAGTCCATGGGACCTGATGAAATCCATCTGCGGGTCCTAAAGGAGATGGCGAATGAAGTTGCTAAGCCACTGGCCATCATATTTGAAAGACCATGGCAGTCAGGTGAAGTTCCCGATGACTGGAAAAAGGGAAATATAACCCCCATTTTCCAGAAGAGGAAAATGGATGACCCAAAGAACTACAGACCCGTCAGTCTCACCTCTGTGCCTGGCAAAATCTTGGAGCAGATTCTCCTAGAAGGCATGCTAAGGCACATGAAAAACAAGGAGGTGGTTGGTGACAGCCAGCATGGCTTCACTAAGGGGAAATCCTGCCTGACCAATTTGGTGGCCTTCTATGATGGGGCTACGAAACTGATGGACAGGGGCAGAGCAGTTGACGTCATCTACCTGGACTTGTGCAAAGCGTTCGATGCTGTCCCACACGACATCCTTGTTTCTAAATTGGAGAGACATCAATTTGATGAATGGACCACTCGGTGGAGAAAGAACTGACTGGATGGCCTCACGCAAAGAGCTGTGGTCAATGGCTCGTGTTCAGTGTTGGGACCAGCCTGTTCAACATCTTTGTCAATGACATGGACAGTGGGATTGAGAGCACCCTCAGCAAGTTTCGTGATGACACCAAGCTGTGTGGTTCGGTTGATATGCTGGAGGGAAGGAATGTCATCCAGAGAGACCTCGACACGCTTGTGAGGTGGGCTGATGCCAACCTGATGAAGTTTAACCATGCCAAGCGCAAGGTCCTACACCTGGATTGGAGCAATCCCAGGCACAGCTACAGGTTGGGCAGAGAAGAGATTCAGAGCAGCCCTGCAGAGAAGGACTTGGGGGCGTTGGTCGATTAGAAACTGAACATGAGCTGGCTTCAGTGTGCGCACGCAGCCCAGAAAGCCAACCGTATCCTGGGCTGCATCAAAAAGGAGCGTGACCAGCAGGTCGAAGGAGGTGATCCTGCCCTCTACTCTGCTCTCGTGAGACCTCACTTGGAGTATTGTGTACAGTTCTGGTGTCCTCAACATAAAAAGGACATGGAACTGTTGGAACAAGTGCCGAGGAGGGCCATGAGGATGATCAGGGGACTGGAGCACCTCCCGTATGAGGACAGGCTGAGAAAGTTGGGGCTGTTGAGCCTGGAGAAGAGAAGGCTGCGTGGAGACCTCATAGCAACCTTCCAGTATCTGAAGGGGGGCTATAGGAATGCTGGGGAGGGTCTATTCATTAGGAACTGTAGTGATAGGACAAGGGGTAATAGGTTAAAACTTAAATAGGGGAAGTTTGATTGGATATAAGGAGGAAGTTCTTTACTGTAAGGGTGGTGAGGCTCTGGAATGGTTTGCCCAAGGAGGTTGTGAATGCTCCATCCCTGGTGGTTTTCAAGGCCAGGTTGGACAGAGCCTTGGGTGGCATGGTTTAGTGTGAGATGTCCCTGCCCATGGTGGGGGGGTTGGAACTAGAGGAATTTAAGGTCCTTTCCAACCCTAACTATTCTATGATTCTGTGATTTTATGATACAGAGCTAAGGTGCAAGCTGCTTTTATCTCTAATCACTTCTCAGTCATGGGTTTCAACGGGAAACACAGGTGTACAAGGTAGATGGAGGCAATGCTGTTTCCCAGCATACACAACAAAGTGTTCTGGATACAACCAAAGTCGTAAAGTTTGGTTTCCCAGAGTGTCTTTAAATAGTTTGAAAAAACTGAGCTCAAAAGTTTGAATCATTTTAGGAATAGGTATGTAATCTTATAAGTCATACAAGTAATTTAGAAAAGCGGTTCAGCAAGGACAAAATTAGAAGACTAAGTAAATCAAAGTAAAATAAAGAAATTTGGACAGGATTGAAGCTATCGTGCTTCAGGATATGAGGCTGTTTTTAAGAAAGCATCAGGAAATGTTTTGCTTAGGAACAGATTATTGTGGTTTGTATATTGTATTTTCCTCTAAAACAGATGTTGTCAACAATTGTTTGAGACAAACTGATGGACTGGATGGACTAATATTGTCATTCTAAGTGGCTATTCCTATTTCCCTGAACAGCAGAAGCAATCATTCCATAAAGTTCAACAGCAAAAAAAAAAAAAGCACAAACATGGATCAATGGTTTTGGTATGTTGAACACAAAACAAATTAATAGCAGTTGTACCAGATGGTTCTCTCATATGCAGATATGCAAAGTTTGGAGGATATAAATCAAGGCTAAGAGATGAAGATGCCAAAATTGGCTGTCTAAATGGCTTTAGTAAACGGACCATGAATTTTCATCTACACAACATTGGAGAGCAGTGCAAAAGGAAAATCACTGGGTTTTGTTCTGGAATAGGTGCTGGAGATTGAAAAACCTCTGTGTAAAACACAAATCAATGATACACAATGATCAATGGTACACTGATGCCTCCCTGTGACTAAAATTTCCTACCTACAGCCGTGTGTCAAGGAGAATAAGGTAACAGGTAACTAATTTCTTTGCTGTTTGTAGTAGAAGGCTTTTCTTTCCAAAAATGCCATAATTAATTATATGGTCATAATTAACG
Organism: Psittacula echo; assembly: GCF_963264785.1. Classification (NCBI taxonomy): domain Eukaryota; kingdom Metazoa; phylum Chordata; class Aves; order Psittaciformes; family Psittacidae; genus Psittacula; species Psittacula echo. The sequence goes on along the minus strand of NC_137738.1, from coordinate 83,233,670 downwards.
TGTTTCATAGGGAATTGTTGTTTGAAATAAAAATCAGAGAGAAACTAGAAGGCTATTCAGGTTGACAGTGGTGGAGCTCAGCTTTCCAGCTCAGCTAGTGAAGTGCCAGAACCCTGCTGCTCTCAGGAGGTCCACAGTTCTCAGCCACAGTGTAACCATCACATTGGTGCTGAGGAAGCCACAGATGCCAATGCTTTGGGTTTCCTCATTTTGAAAATTAAGAACTTTAAAAATAAATTTAGGGTAAAATATAAGATAAAATTAAGTATTGAAGCATATACATTTTGTTTTAGGGAAAATCACTTCCAGAAGAAAACTTTCCTGCATTTTTTGCAGCCACTTATGCATGGCCTGAGTGGATTCATGATCCTCTGGATCAACGAAACTGTGGCGCATCCTGGGCTTTTTCAACCGCAAGTAATATTATTTTTTTTCTCCTTAAAAAAATGTCTTCGATGTTAGGTGTGCGGTGAAAACTTGTAGTGATTATTAATGGAGTAACTTCAGCCCACTGTTCACTTTTTATCACCAAATAAGAACATTTAAATTTCTACAGCTTTCCCTTTAAGTTGTCCTGAAGTCTTAAGAGTCAATCGAAGCTGTAGAGCTTTGTTTACTTTTCACAAGTTCATGTAACACAGTGAGGTGTTTTGGTGACAGAAAGTAGAAAATAAATTTACTAACACAATTTTTTGTAATTGATAGAGTAACTTTTTAAAAACCTGCACCCCTTGCTTGCACAATTGCATTCTTGACTTCAAAGTTTAAAACAAGGGGGCTTTATTTTTGTCTTTAATGTATGTTTACATTTGTGCATTTACCATTGTCCAACCGTTGCTATTCCAGCAAATTAAGTATAACCTTATCAATAATTTCATGAGAAAAAAACCCTGAAACTGCTCAGATATTTGTGGAAGTAACTGTTTTCAGATTCGGCAAGCAAGGAAATGTCAGTAAGGTAATTCAAACTGCATGTGCTGCAACCTCTGGTTTTATAAGAAAAGGACACAAGTGTTTGTGCCACTTTCTCAAAAGAAGGTACAGCAATCATTTATGTTCATTTTTCTTATGTTGCAGTAAATCTCAGTATATATTGGTACATATAAAGATAGAGAAGAAAAATTTTGCAATCAGTCTTTATGACTTAATCTGGCCAGTGGGTCCTCATGGGTGTAGGTTTCTGCAACCACTTCCTTAAATCACAGCAGTAAGAGAAGGAAAGGAACATTTAGTTCAGTTAATTCCAGCTCCCTGACAAAGACAGACTGAAGGCACTCTGTTACCAATATGTCTTGTTCAGTGTAGCTATAAAAGAGGAAACCAAGAAAGCTCTAGCAGCTCTCTGGACAAATTATTGCAAAGATGAACAGAGTTTACAGAGGGAAAGACTTTCCAGATATTCAGCCTAAATTTTCCCTTTCGTAATTGAAACCTTTGATCTTAATTCATATAGTTCTTTTCAATGCTAAATACTATGAGATGCCTTCCCATGTTGTTTAGGTGCCCCTAGCATTTTCAATCCAAATTTTCAAGCCTTCTAGGTAAGATTAATTGTTGCTCAACAAATAGACAGTCACTACTGCATCCTTTTTCTTATAATGAGTAACTCATGTAAGTATTCCAGAGCTCTTCAGTAAAAAGTTTTTACATCTATGAAAATAAATTCACCTTCATGTGACACCTTACCAAAGCAAAGAACACAGTTGCTATCAGTTGTCATCAGCAGATTGACTCTTCTGAAGTCATGTCCAAAGTTCACTGAAGTTAGTGCTGATTTTCATAGGGCTTTAGATTTCAAGGCGGGTGCTTTTTATTCTTTTCAGGTGGAAAAATAAAGGGTAACAATAATAAAAATATAATTTAAGAATAGGTAATGACTGGGATTAGGGCCTAATAGTTGTTTCATTGTCACTCATTAAAGAAAGGAGGAGTAGCTTAATTTCACACACAACTTAGCCTAGTTTGCCTTCAAATCAGTGCATAAATATATTAGTATTTAGAATTATGACTATCTGATTGAGTTCAGACATCTAAGGTATCTATCTCAGAAGAGAAATTTTGTGTGATAAGGAAGGTTGGTCCATTGAATCCCACTTACTACACATTAGTATGAACAATTCCAAATATTCTTTCCACTAAAACCAATATGTACTTTCAGTCTTGAATTTTTTCTTCATATGACTGTTCATTTTCGCCTTTCTTCTTTTTCTCAACCAAAGAAAGGGAAGATAGAAAAGAAAGAAGAGAGATTTGGAGATTCAGCTGCAGAGAGGTGGGGGAGTATTTGCATCTTCTGCCGAAGTCAAACAGAAATTAATATGCATTTACAAACATGTTAGAAACTATCAGACTAAATTACGTAAATGCTTCATTTGGTGTTTAAATATATGGGACTTTATGATAACCAGTAAATCTGTTGATTTACAGCAAAGTTGCTCATGATGATTTGCAGTTTCACCATCCTCTCTCGAAAGTCTGTACAGATTAAATCTGTATTGCTTTGTGAAGATATCTGCACAGACAGAAAATATTGAAGTTGTATTTCAGTCCCTATTTCACAATAACCAATGTGAAGCTGTAATTATTTGGTTTTGATAATGGAATATTTGTTTCAAAACAGGTGTTGCAGCAGATAGAATAGCAATTCATTCTGATGGTCAGATCACAGACAACCTTTCCGTTCAGAATTTGATCTCTTGTGATACCAGGAATCAACACGGATGTAATGGTGGAAGTATTGACGGTGCTTGGAGATATCTGAAAACACATGGGTAAATATTTAATCCATCTGTCTAGGTTATTTTAAATTGATCCAGTTGCTTAAGATACAGTTTGCTTGTGTTATAATGATGATTTCTGACCTTTCAAAAAGAAATATTTGGCTTTGCCCCAGTTAACCGTATTACTTCATCAAGAGTACCACTTTCTCTCATTTATACCTTCTTTAAATCACTTTTATGAAGAACTACAAGCACTCCTGAAGAAGTGAGTGAAGATTATTTTGAATGAGGGCTCTCAGAGAGAAAACTGTTCAACCATCCTGCTCCCGTTTAAGCGTTATTGCATCTAGATGTTGTTATTAGCTGTAACACAACTGAGGAAAATGGTATCCTCTCTAAAAGCAAGAAAAACAAGAAAGGTTTTTATGTCAAAGACAATACTGTAAGGGAATTCAAAACTTCTACGGTTCTTGGGTTACAGGCTCTTCACATTAAACAACCTTGAATAAGCAGCCAGTTGCATGAGACAACAATTTGAATATTCAAAAAGATCAAACATTATCTTTCTATAAAGCAAATAGTAATCATCCCATCCCAAGATTGTGCCAGAATGCGACACTGTAGCAAAGAATTTATCAAGACCCTTTTTCCTTCAGGTGGGACTAAGCAAAATTCACAGCTCTCAAGCTCCACACAAAAAGCTAGAAGCTTTTTAAAATTCCATATAATAATTTTTAGAATCACAGAATGATTTAGCTTGGAATGAAGTTTTTCTTCAACTTTCTGCTCAAAGCATGACTAACTCTGAAATTAGATCAGGCTGCTCAAGCCATATCCCCTGTCATATTCTGAGTATCTCCAAGAATGGAGGTTCCACAGCCTTTCCTTCAGGACTACTTTTGTGGTCAAACATATGCTTTTTTGTATATCTAATCATCATATTCCTTGGTACAGCCTGTGATGGTACCTTTCCGCTTTTCGCTGTGTATCTCCAAGAAGAGTCTTGTTCTGTCTCCTCTATAACCTCTTGTTACATAGTGAAAGACAGTAGCTAGATTCCTTTTTAGCTTTCACTTCTCTGGGCTAAACAAATCTAGCTGTCTCACCCCCTCTTTGCATGTCATATGCTTCAGACCTCTAAGTGCCTGCCATTGGATTTGCTTAGTTTGTCATTGTCTTTACTGGGGATCCCATACAGTACCACAGATGTAACCACAAAAGTGACAATTTGAAGGGAATAATAACTTCTAACAATGTCTTGGCTATATTCTTGCTAAGATTGTCAGTGTTTGCTGACAGGGCCCACTGCTGACTCATATTCAACTTTCAGCTCATCAGTACCACAGGTCATTCTCTGTGAAACTGCCTTCTGCACAGGCAATGCCCTGCCAATGCTTCTGCATGGGCAGCTCTGGCTCAGAAGCAGGATTTTTTTCTGCCTTTTTTGAACTTCATGAGGTTTCTGTCAGCTCATTTCTCTAGCCTGTAGTGTTGCTCTGAATGAAAGGCCTGCATGCTGACCACTCCCCACCAATTTGGCATCCTCCACAAATTTACTAAGGGTGCCTTACTGCCCTATGTCCCACTGTCCAAATCTCTATTGAGATGCAAAACAGTGTTGTAGCTGTGTTGACTCCTGAAGAATGCCACTAGCAAACAGGCACCAGTTACTTTGATCTTTAGGCCTGTCGGCATGCCAGTTCAGTTCAGTTACTGACCTTGTAAGCAGTTTATCTAGTCCAATAAACTAGAACAGCACCACAGAAGACCATGCTGAAAACACCATAAAGTCAAGGAAAATGATGTCCACTGCTTTTCTTATTCTCTGTAGAGGCAGTCATTTCATCACGGCCAGGTCATCTCATCATCTCATCATGGTGAGGCATAACTTACCATGGTAAATCTGTGTTGCGTGTTCTTAGTCAACCTCTTGAATTTCATGTACCTGGAAATGGCTCCCAGGAGAATTTGCAACAACCAGATTTTATATACTGTGTTACATTCTGCTGTTTCTCAGCAGAAATTATAGAAAATATTTTATCTTTCCTGCTCACTACCAAAATCTATTTCCTCTCTCACTTTCATACATTTACCACTTACTCTGGCTTTGATATACCTGATACTGACAGACAGAAGTATCTTGGGTCTGCTGTCTGTCAACTTTAAATTTTAGTTTAAAAACAAACAAAGAAACAAACCATGGAAAGAGCAAAAGAATGTCTGACATGATGCATCAGACGTCACATTTGACATGGCAGCCTGGAATCTAAGTGAAGACCAAAGCACTGTCATTCACACAGACACAGTATAAAAAGTGATCATTCTGATTTCTTCTAGCGTACCAAGCTATTTCTGATCTGACATGGATTTTGCATTGCTATGTGGAGAATTTACATGTGTAAATATGTGTTCCTCTGTCTTTCTGTCTCAGGGTTTAAAGGTTTTAAGTGTGAGACCCTTTAGTTGGACGATTACTGTAGGCACTAATGGATTCTATCCAAAAACCCATCAACAACTAATGAGGGTTTTACTTCATGGCCAGAGGCTTCATTCATGAACAAATGAAAATTATAACGTAACATTTTAACAAACACTTTTCTGTAAGCCCCAAAACAGGCTCCTTTAGTCAGTAACTCATGTTCCTAAGAGAGTAAATACTCTTTCTCACTGGATTGTTTGCTTGATTACAATGTTGAGGACAGGAGAACAAGAATTGCCGGCATAGGTAAGATAAGAGATCCATTTTAATAAGTATTATCTCCACAACAGTTGGAGCAATCTAGTTTCAGAGGAAAAGCCATAAAGAATGCAACAACAGGAAAACTGCCTAGTTTTCTGTTCCCTCTGACTGTTATCTCTGCGTGGGCATAACCACCATGAGCTCATAGTAGTAAGATTCTTCCTGTATTAGAAAGCTAAATTTCTTTCACCTGAAGCAGTGTGGTTAGTGACACTGCCTGCTCTGCAGAGGCAGATTAAGTATAGTTAGCTTATTTCTATAAGGAAAATGTGGCAGACTGAGACTGTATGAGGCACTTGGTTATCAACCAAGCTGTACTCACGCAAGAGCTCGTGCTGGTGTAAATGAAGTAGTGAGAAGATTGCTCCCTGGCTGACCGCAGAGCACCAGTGTGAAAGTACTGTGCACAGCAGGCTTTCTGACTCCTGTAAGGCTGGAAGCATACAGGCAGGGCACCTGAGTTCACCAGAGCACACCTGGGAACTGTCTTTTCACTTCCCAAGTCACAGTATCACAGTATCACAGTATGTTAGAGATTGGAAGGGACCTCAAAAGATCATCTAGTCCAATCCCCCTGCCGGAGCAGGAACACCTAAATAAGGTTACACAGGAAGGTGTCCAGGCGGCTTTTGAATGTCTCCAGAGAAGGAGACTCCACAACCCCCCTGGGCAGCCTGTTCCAGTGTTCTGTCACCCTCACTGAGAAGTTTCTTCTCAAGTTTAAGTGGAACCTCTTGTGTTCCAGTTTGTACCCATTACCCCTTGTCCTGTCATTGTTTGCCACTGAGAAGAGCCTGGCTCCATCCTCGTGACACTCCCCCTTTATATATTTAGATACACTAATGAGGTCACCCCGCAGTCTCCTCTTCTCCAAACTATAGAGACCCAGCTCCCTCAGCCTTCCCTCATAAGGGAGGTGCTCCACTCCCTTAATCATCTTAGTTGCCCTGCACTGGACTCTCTCCAGCAGGTCCCTGTCCTTCTTGAACTGAGGGGCCCAGAACTGGACACAATATTCCAGATGCGGTCTCACCAGGGCAGAGTAGAGGGGAAGGAGGACCTCTCTCGACCTACTAACCACCCCCGTTCTAATACACCCCAGGATGCCATTGGCCTTCTTGGCCACAAGGGCACAGTGTTGGCTCATGGTCATCCTGCCATCCACTAGGACCCCCAGGTCCCTCTCCCCTACACTGCTCTCTAACAGGTCGTTGCCCAACCTATATTGGAACCTGGGGTAAGTCCCCAGTACTTGTATTATTGCTCAGTCGCCAGATATGCCCTGTAGTATTCACCAGCTTCTTGTAGCTTAATGGTGATCAGTGGTGAGTGATTAAAGAACCTGCCAGGCAGTTGTGAGAACAACCACAGATTTTCGGAGACTATCTAGATCTCGAATACATCTTCACAGTCTGAGACTATTTTCTTAGTCATTCATCCAGCTTTCTTGTCCCTGTAGAGTCAGCTGCAATGTGTACAACATCACTGAGCTCTTACAGACCTTTGCTTGCTACCCATTCTTGTCCCTGATCACTGATTCATTGTCAGTGTACATGAAAATGTCTACTCAACTATTTTTATAAACAATATTCCTTAATCCTGATTTTGTTTCCTGAAGTTTAAATGATATTTCAAGTCCTCTTCCAAGAGTTCCAGACACAAATAAACACCTTAGGGAAAATATCCAAATATTTGTGAGAACAGATACTGGAAGACCACAACAATGGCTATGCTGTATCTGAGAAAGGGTCCATCTAGCCCAATATTTTGTCTTTGACAGTGGCCAAGAGTAAATAGTATAGACAACAACAAAAAACAGAATAAATATTTTTGGTTCACTGGACTGATAATTAAATAATTTTTGTAGCTGAAACCCTATAATCCATAACCATTTACTTTTGACAATGAAAAAAGATGTAAATTCATAATATAAGTCTGAAGTGTCTTTTGAATGAGCCCTGTTAAATAGTGCTTGCTTCCTTGCACTTTCAGGTGACTTTTATTTATGAACCAATATATTGCAATCAATTTTTTTCATTATCCCCATTCCTTGCAATAGGGAGAAAGTGCATTGATTTTCTTTGTGGGCTTGTAAATTTTCACAGCAGGTGTTCAATACTGTTTTAAATCTTCTGTTTTCCTGATTTCTGAAGTATGCTTATCTCATGATTTTTATAGATTTTGAGGAAAATCAAGTGCTGACTTTGACTATCCTCACTGAAGTCAATGAAAGACCTTCGTAAAGCTCAATGAGGTTAGGCCAGTTCTGAGACCTGACTTGACAGAATCACTGAGCACCCAATTAATAGTGAAGTCTCTCCAGGGGGAGCAGAATTACTGTCAAACTCTCTCTCTCTCTCTTTCTCCATCAATTAAAGAATAAAACCATATTCTATCTCTATTTATTATTCATTTTAGGCATTTCAGTTGCAAGCCACAATTTAGGAGGAATCAGTGTGGTTTGAAAACACCTATTTTATCTAATAAGGGAAATTAAAAGGTTATAGACTTTAAGATGAGGAAGAAACATTTTATTTTCAGATAGTAAAAGGTTACACATTTGAACACAAATACTGCTTCTAATCAAAGCTTGATCTGATTTGTACCTTGGGCTCTTAGCAATTTCCAGGTATGATAAGGATGTTATTGCTATTAGTTTTGGTCAACTTGCTAATAACATAGTCTAATATTTGAGATTATATTCTCACCTCACAATTCAAATATGATAAAATTCAACACAATTCAAATATGATAAAACCACAAAAATTTTCATTAGATTGAACATATAAACATGACTTCAGATAAATTCTGTCAAGAATACAGGAACATACTGCAGACTTTTGCTGCTTCTCTCTGAATGCTGCTTGCTCCTGGTAGTATTTTTCTATATGTGTATGTGTATGTGCATATAAATGCACTTATTTATGTCTCTATTTTATTTTTCCTCTATGACTCTTCTGGTAAGGTCTTCCTGAAATGCATTTAATGTTTACTGTTCTGATGCTTCAGCATGTACAAACTCATGTTTCAGAGCTGTTGAATTCTGTTAATCATTACTACAGAATATGGTTAGTGAAAGGATTCAAAAGTGACTGTTAGTCCAGAATGAATTGTCAAGTTTGGATTACCACACAGCTCCAGTGTGCCGGTGTCACTCGGTGCTTCACTTCTATTGCCACAGAATTAAGACCCATCCATGCAGAACCAGTGACAACTCCAGAGGGACAATCCAACTGAAAGGAGGGGAAAAAATCCCTACTCCAGGAATGAATTTTTACTTTGTTGTCTCCCTCTGAGATGTTTCTAAGTACAACTGAGGAATAGTGTCATACCATTTCTTACACAGGGTTGCAATCACCTGCTCCTGCCCTGCCTATATCAGATCATGCTCTGAGGAGATTATCTGTTCACCTTACTTGCCTTAAAGGCCTGACTACAGTCAGCAGCAGTATATTTCTTTTGGAAATTGGTGATCAGTGGTGACTAGAATGATTATGTATGTAGAGATAGATACATTTTATAAATACATATATGATATGTCTACATATATAAAACAAAGGTTTCTTTTTATTTAACAATAGAAGCAAAACATAAGAAATGTTTAAATTATTATTAACAGCTCATGTATATTTGGCCTAAAAGCTTACCATTGCCCATTGGAAATCTGGGAATCAAGAATAACTTTAGATATTCAGAAGGGAATAAAAGAGGTTGCCAGTGAGTACCTAAGTAATGACACCCTAACAACCTAACAACTTTGGACGGAAGATCTTTTTTCAAGCAGGCAGAATTAATGCTTTTTCGAGCTTCTGTGTGTGTTGGTCTAGCTCAGGCAGAAAGAATTTTGTAAGCAAAAAGACATTCTCTTCGGGTCAATTTTTATACCACCAAATGTTAATAGGAAAATCCGATGATTTATTCAAAGTAGCTGAAGCATATATGTGCTCATCTTGTAAAATTCCTGGCAACTAAGTATACATAGGCAAACATAAATGAAAAAAACTAAAACATTAAATGAAATACAGTTTTCATTTCTTCAGGTTCAGAAAGTTCAGTACAATTGGCGAGCTACCTAAGTGCATATCCTTTTAATAAGACTGCCTATTTTAAAATATTCTGCTTTAATGAACTATTTAATTAGACTCTTTAAAAAGAACCTTCTCATAAGCCTCCTTGGCATTGTATAGAAATGCATATATTGTTTTGGAAACATCTAGCAATGCAAAGTAGAAAACTAGACGGTTGCAATATCTCATAAAAAGCATAAAATAATAAGAGGAAGATTCAGTGCACCTTTGAGATTTTTAGTAGGTGCATTTTAAATACACCCTTTTTCCTTCATTTTTTTGAAGTAAAAAGGATGTTCAGCTAAGCCAAGCAGTCAAAATGGCTGAACAATTCATGATAAGCTACTTGAAATAAACTTACTGCAGAAGCAGCAATTCATTTGACGTATTGCCAAGGTAAAGAATTAAAACACTTCTTTACCTTTCCTTGAAACCACCTCATTTTTATTGCCCTTCTTCATTCTTGAATGCAATGAAGGCTTCTAACCTGTGCTTCAAAGCTCATTTGATTTTAGCACTTTGAAGATTTTCAAATCCAAAATTAACAAGAGTATAAGTCACACGTGAGTTATCACAACTCCTCCACAGTCACTTATCTGTCAACATCTGTTAAATGTCTTTAAGTCTTTGAAGCCTGCAACTAGAAATAGAATCACAGAATCATGGAATAGTTAGGGTTGGAAAGGACCTTAAGATCATCTACTTTCAATCCCTCTGGCATGGGCAGGGACACCTCACACTAAACCATGTCACCCAAAGCTCTGTCCAACCTGGCATGAACACCACCAGGGATGGAGCATTCACAACTTCCTTGGGCAACCCATTCCAGAGCCTCACCACCCTCACAGTAAAGAACGTCTTCCTTATATCCAATCTAAACTTCTCCTGTTTGTTTTAACCCATTACCCTTTGTCCTATCACTACAATCCCTGATGAAGGGTCCCTCCCCAGCATCCTTGTAGGCCCCCTTCAGATACTGGAAGGCTGCTATGAGGTCTCCATGCAGCTTTCTCTTCTCCAGGCTGAACAGCCCCAACTTTCTCAGCCTATCTTCATACGGGAGGTGCTTCAGTCCCCTGATCATCCTCGTGGCCCTCCTCTGGACTTGCTCTAACATTTCCATATCATTTTCATGTTGTGGACACCAGAATTGTACACAATACTCCAAGTGAGGTCTCACAAATGTGTTGGAAAAATAAAATCTTCTTTGTTATTAGAAGATTTTTTTTGTTTGTTTCTTTTAAAAAAAAGTAAAAATAATAAAATACATAGAGTCACAGAATGGTTAGGGTTGGAAGGGACCTTAACATCATCTGGTTCCAACCTCCTGCCATGGGTAGTGTCACCTTACACTAGACCAGGTTGCTCAAAGCCTTATCCAACCTGGCCTTGAACATTTCCAGGGATGGGGCAGGCACAGCTTCTCTGGGCAATATGTGCCAGTGTCTCACCACCTTCATAATGAAGAATTTCTTCCTAACATCTGATCTAAATCTATCCCCTTTCAGTTTAAAGCCATTACCTCTTGTTCTATCACTATATGCCCTTATAAAAAGTCTGTTTTCAGCTTTCTTGTAGGCCTCTTTAGGTACTGGAAGGCTGCTATAAGGTCTCCCCTGAGCCTTCTCCAGGATGAAGAACACCAACTCAGCCTGTTTTCATAGGAAACATGTATTTGCTATTACACATTTCCCCCATTATTCTTTTCATAAATCAATTTTTGTGCTTTTGAAACCTTTGATAGAACGAACTGCCCAGTAATTACTTGAATTAATATTTTTAAATTAATCTTTGTGGAATATAGAATTTAATTTAAAAGAGTTAAAAATTACTTATATTTTCTTTACATAAACTCTAAAACTTTGAAATTGAAAATTTTAATGCAGATGTGTAATAAGTGGTAGGAAAAATTAAATTTCTCAATGTGCGAGCAAAAACTTCCTAAGCATTCAGAAAATATTTTGAGATAGATGTTTTTCTAAGAAATAGCCAGCATATTTTCAGGAAATGCAGATACCCCTGTGATATCATGACACAATCTGTCATTTATTTTCCTTGAGAGACTCATTGCTGTCAATAATCAGGAACTGACAGGAAGAGCCTTGTGGCCTGAGCCCCGTGGGATAGTCCCCAGGCTTTTGTGCACACTGAATGTCACATGTTTATAAGTCACAAAGTTTGTCTCTGTTTGTTCTTTGGTCCATATTCACTTCCAAACATAAACCTGTCTTTCCATTACGGAACAATCTGAATGTTACTGCAAAATAACCAAGCTGTAAAACTGCAGTAAGTCCCACCTCTCTGATACCTATGCAGTCTCACCCGTTTTCTCATATTTGTCAGTGTTCCAGCTTGAAATAAAACTATAAAAATGTTTAAAGGAGTTTCTTACCAACTTTTTTTTTTTTTTAAATATCTGAACAGCGTTGTGTCCTATGCTTGTTATCCATCATTTTGGAAGAGTCACCTGGAGCCATCAGGTGAAAATCACTGTTATGTGTCAAGCGAATATGGAAAAAACCATACAAACGGGCCATGTCCTAATGCTTTGGTAGAATCCAATCGGTTATACCGGTGTGCCGCCCACTACAGGGTCTCCTCAAAAGTAAGTTCATGTTGTTCACCATTGTCTCACTCAGTTTTCTCCACTGGGTTTGAAAATTATCCGGCATATGGAAATATGTTCGCTTTACTTGAATACTGGAGCTGTGACCTTTTCCTGTGTATTACCCTTGTATTTTCAGAAGAGTTCAAATTCTTTATAACTTCTCAGTTTTACATCATCTTTTTAAAGCTGCTGCTTGTGATATTTATTAGAGATAGAAAAGAAAGTATGCAGTCATAACTGAGTGTTAGTGCTTCTTAAACATGCTTCTGAAAGTTTTGTTCATTTGGCAAACCAAATATTGTCTAGCAGAAATACAAGTACAATCGTACATTCATATCATCCATACATATATTTTATGTACACAATGATAAATTAGTATGAGTTTTAATTTTATGTAATAGAATATGTTATCTTCCCTTGCTCTCTCTGCTGCCGCTCTTACCTTCCTTCAGGAAACTGATATAATGAAAGAAATCATGGACAAAGGACCAGTGCAAGGTATGGTAAGTTTGGAAGATGATAATATTATTATTGAAATAATTGAAGTGTGCAATGTCCTTGTATCAAAATATTAGAAAACACAAATTACATTCCACAGTGAATAGGACAGACATATGCACTGTAGCTCATCCAGGGACATTTGATGGGCAAGTAGTGCCCCTAAAGGTGGATATGCCTGCAACATAGACCATGATGAGTAAAATGGCCTTGAGCTGGATTTGTTGAAAATCTGTGCAAAATCTGTGTGCTTGAAATGTGCCTTTTTCCCATGACAGTTTCTTGCTTATTGATCAAATAGTAATTTGGGGATGTGCAGGACGAGGTAAATGTTAGCAAAGCTCTCCTCTTTAGGGCTGATATTAATTCTCCATTGGCTGAGGCTAACCCACCAAGTCTGTTCTTGTCTGAAGGCAATGCTGCAGTATATGGGCCCTCCAGCAAATCATTAAGTTCTGGAATACTCCCGGAATTCCCCCTTTCAGAACCCAAATATTCTTGTTGGTTGTAAAGGGCTGCTAGTTTTGAATTTTTGTGCTGAACCCTGCAATGGAGATCCCTGACCTCTTAGAGAAAAAGACTTCAGCAGGGAATGAGGAACTGCAGAAATGTTGTTTAGCCTGAACACAGTCTGTTTGGAGTCATGGGTGGTGCTGGCAGCACTTGAAAATGCAGGTTCCTGCTCACCCCTCAGGCCAGTGTAACTGGAGAGGTTGAGGGCTGTGGGGTTTGGGGTGATGGTGAAATGTCATAGCGCAGGCTGCCCACCTCTTTTGAAGAAAACCCAAAGCCTTTTACTTAAGGTGACTTCTGTGTTTCTATTGCCCTCAACTACATGGCAAATTATCGTGACCTCCAACTTCTCATCGAAATGGTCTTGATTCTTAGATTTAATTCATTTCAGTATATCATGCAGTTGAAACTACTTATTAAAGCTCTTTATGTGGGCAGTTGCAATTAATCTGAAGCTCAAATTTAACAAGATCAAAATCATCAGTCCTTTTTGTTCTACCCAATTTTGTTTGCTCAAGTAAAATATTCTTTCCCATGCTGCATTTGATCTAGAAGTGAATGCAGTAATTTCTGCTGGCTTTGAGAAAATGAAAAGATTAGTATCCTCAAGAAAAAATTTTGGGGCTTCTCTCTAATATTGCATTCATAGTCCATGTATATACAGTTTGCTGGATTAATCTGCCAGTACTAAATCTTCCACATAAAATAATCTATATTCAGCCATTTGTTAGGTTTTAACCACACAATAATTCATACATTTTTTTTTAAATGTCAATGCTTTTTCAGAGAAAATGTCTATGTCAGGTTAAGGTAATGCTGTATATAGAAAAATCTGAAGAAGAGTTTATGACTGAGAGTGTGTATGACTGAGTAAAATCACATTCCATTTTTTCTTTTTGTTATAATGAGATTTTTAAGAGTCCAAATTATGACTCAGTAATTTGTCACTGATTCTCTCTTCTATCTTCCTGTACTACAAATGCAATCAGTGCATACTTCTAATTTTCAAATCATACCATACTTTTATTTTCCCCTGAAATATCCTGCAAATGGTCTGCTACCGAAAGAGATTTTTCTATTATTTATTCACTTGTCATTCCTCAAGAAGTTACAAAGTGCTTATAGCCAGTCTTATCTAGTGTACTAAGTAATGTTTAACAGCTGGAAAATATTCAAGATCCTTTCAAGACCATGAGGTAGAAAGCCATCCTGTTTGATCATGAATGTACATGGATTTGGGGCATATTGAATGTTAAGGAAAATGCATATTTTTTTAACAATTGTGAAACAGTATGCGTAGGAATGTAGTTGAAAATTTTCTGCTATACAGCTTTCAAATTTGAATGACAATTTGTCTCTGACATACCTCATTGTTTTAATGGGTCAGGAACTGAGCAATTAGCACTTTGAGATGCAAATAATGAAACACCAGTTTTTTAAAAAAATCTGGTTTCAAATAAACACAGTGAAGTTTCATCAATGCTTTAAAAGCATTCAAATGGACAATCTAATGTTGCCCATTTGTCTTTGTTTTTAAATAGACTTTAGATAATGTTCTGATAGTTATAATGCTGATGAAGGAAAACAATCCTTTCTGTCACAGTAGTCAGTCCCAATCAAAAGAAAAGGCAACACATTCATGGTAATATATCAAAGTTTTGACCCTGCAAAGGTTATAATTTCAGCTATTATGATATTGGAAAGAAAAAGGTATATTTAATTTGCTAACACAAGAAAAAGATCCGGAGAAAACGCTAGGCTACATTAATGTACAGCGTTACGCTCTAGTTCTTTTTGTAGCAACCACTTTTAGTTCTTTATATCTTCATACGTCTATGAGGCACAAATTCTTACTTAAGAATTTTATCCAGAGGAATCCATAGTAGAATGAATTTTATAATCTGCTTCTTTTATATATCTGACAGCTCAGCATGACTGTGGTAGCTGATACATGAGTTACTGTCAACCTTAGGAAAATCACTACCTCCACTGATTCATTAATAATTAATCCATTGATTTTGGAAGATACAAAGTCTCTTCTACATGGGAGGCAACAAAGTTGGCTGGTGGACTGTGATCATCCCAACCTATCCAAGTCACAATCCATATCAGGACAGAGTCACAAAATAAAATATATCAGTACTTGATTTTGAATTATCATTTCTCTGTCTACCTTACACTTCACATACCCAACCCACTTTATTCCAAAGACTGTACCATTACTTAGCTCCTGATTGCAGGGATATATATACACCTAGATAAATAGATAGATATGCAAATACACAGGTATATGTATTTACATATATAGAGAAATATATATTCATATACACACACACAAAATGGAGACATGTAATCGTGGATAAAATTCCCTCACATAGACTAGAGTTATTCTGGAAATAAACTTCAAAATTTTCTATTTCATTTTAGTGGAAATAATTTAGATATTTCTTCACACAGCCAAGTACATGTTTTTTACTTAAAGTTCCTGATAAAGAATAAATTGTTTTCTGAAACTGAATATATGGAACTTGATTTCAAATAACAATGTGATTTAGAAATAAAACTACCTTATCCTGTCTCAGCCTGATGATAGATGTGATCTTCTAACCTCAGACCTACTGTGGGAGAAGTGAATTCTGCAGTCCTTGCACTCACCCCTATTTCTTTGCCTCCTTTTGGCCAAGATATCAAAATAAGATCCAGGGAAGCCTCTATAGTATTTTTTTAAAAGACTGATGACCTTCACTTCTCCTCTGACATCCTCACCTGGACTAGGGCCAGTGGGAGTATTTTTTCCCCTTTCAGTTCCTTTGTACTGTTTTAAGGCTCTCCCTCCTCAAGCTTCTTGGAAGCTCAGAAACCTCAACAGCTGTAATTTTACATAGCAGTACAGGGACATCAGCAGGAGTTAAACTCCTAACTCTATACAGTAGTGAGCCTAGGGGAAAGGAGGGAACAAACCTTTGCAGAGAGGTCTAGCAGAGTCCTGAGCTTGCAGCTAGAAACCAAGAATAAAGTTTCCGTTATTTTCCAGTCTGTGCCTGTCAGTATGCGTGAACTCTGGTTCTTCAGGCAGCTTGGCAGAAGCTGTAACATTATTCATTAAAAGCATTTAACTTTTTTTCTGATTTAAACGATATCTCTCTCCCCCAGACTTGCCACCTAGGTAGCATTGTGGCTGCTTATTCTGCATGCATTGTTCTTGGCATACATTTTTTATGTGAGAGACCTCATTAGCAAAGAATATTTTTAGCCAGGTTTCCTGGGCATATGGGCTCATTTGACCATTTATTTAGCTGTTTTCTTTCATCCGCTAAAATTTGTCAGTGTTTTCTGTGTTCAGCCAAGTATGATAGAGGCCAAGAGGTTGTAAGGATAGTTAATTTCCTTTGAGTTTATGCAGGTAGGAAACAGAAATTTGAAAATGTGCCAGACAGAAAAAACTGCAGCATGAGCTCACCTTAACAGATACTGCAGATCTATACCAGGCACATATGGCATAAATGGTCCAATCACATAAAAACGGTCAGCACAATACAAATTGTACTTTATGGGACTCCCAAGGTGCAAGACTTTAGGAAACTGGATTTTACTAATTCTTATGTTCCAAGCTGTGTGGCAGTCTAAGACTGTTAAAATCATAAGCTAAAACTAAGTTGAAGTTAAGCTCTTATGTAATGCTTCTGATTCACTGGAATCTAAAGGTAATGCAAACCTGGAAATATTTTCATTTCTGTGGATCTGGTAGCTCAGATATAACAAGGCAAATGATACTAAGGTGGAAGGCCAAATGTGGAAAATAAACCAAACAATTTTTTCTTAAAAGAGAAGTGAATGATATTCATAGGAAATAATGAATAGAAATAAAATGCAAATTGCAATCTTCATTCTTTGGCATAAAATGTCAAGTCCATCAGCTCTTCGGTCCTACACTTTTATGGATACAAAGGAGGTGTTTTCCCACACTTTTAGCTAAAAGGCATAATGAACATATATACAATTTAGTTCTCCATAAGGAGATTGTTGTGTACTTATTGCACTGTATCTCAGTTTCCTAAAAAGGCATACTGGTTACTCCACTGTATTTCACAGGATATACATTGTCTGTTAAATACTTCTCCTGAGTATGCAGCTGCCTGTCAGAACAGAGGATTTTGTACATGTACCTTGATATTTGTTTTATTGAACTGGATTTCAATGGAACTAAGAAAACACAAGTAAACCTACAGGAAGCAATATTTCTTCTCATTGTACTGGAAAAAGTCTATGATAGGGAATTTTCATGACATAGAAACTCAATTAATTTGACAAGAGACCTTCGAGGGAACTCTGTTAGAATATTTCCCTCGGATCACTCACAGCAGTGAACTTCTGAAATAAGTGAATTTAGTGTAATTGCAAAGTAAACTTACACAGTCCAACACACAACAAAAAACTAAGTAGTAAAATGCAAGGAGAAAAGAAGAATCTAAGAAATATTTGCTGACTTTAGATTTTTCCTGGTTTTTGTTCTTTGGTTTTTTTTAGCTATAATGAAAGTGTATGAAGATTTTTTCCTTTACAAAGGGGGAATCTATAGACACTCCCAAAAAGCAGGATCTAGATGGAAAACTCATTCAGTCAAACTCCTTGGGTGAGTAAAGTATATTCTTTCCCCTTTTCCTCTGTCAGTTATGAACGCTATAAAATGTCAATAGCCAGTTTGGAACTCAAACGTTTCACTTCCATAGGTGGAGCACTGTTAGCTCCTAACATAAAAAGTGAATCTTCACCATTAAGTGTAAAACCACTCTTTTGTATAGATTTTAATGTCTTCAAGATTAAACTATCAGTTTTTCATGTCATTAATTTGTTTGAATGTAAAACATGTGTCTCTGGTATAAAAAACCTTCACCCAAGCTATATGTGCCGTATGTAATTTTTTTGAGCAAAGAATAATGCAAACTCCTTGACCTACATGAAATAGTCACTAGAATCTCATTAAAGTTGGACTTTAAATAAAATTATTGAGGATTATTGCATTCTGCTTACCTGAGATGGTTCCTAGAGGAAGGAAAAGAAGACATGATGACACATAGGGTAAAAAATGTTGGGGTTTTGTATGGGTTAATGTTTATTTTAGGTGGATTTTTTAGTTATAACTGCTTTTGTAAAAGAGATTAAATATTTGTAAAAGGCAGACATAATAGTGAATGACTATATTGAATTGGTATTTCTAATCTCTCAGAAGCATTTCTGAGGTCTTAAACTGCCCATGAATTGTGCAATATATAAGGTGCAGAGTTAATAGAATGAGAATAAATTTTGGTGAAGCTTACAAGAGCTATTTGTACAAACCCTAAAATGCACACACAAACTGTCTAAGTGATCATTTGATCATAAGGATTATGAATTCATTGACTGGTTTCCCTTCTTTTGCAACTTGAAATTGCTAGTTATTTTCTATCATTTGAAGTCTCCTTATTTATAAAATCAGCTCTGATGGGACTACATGGCTATCTCTAGTAAGGTACTATGTGACATCAGGCTCAGGGAGAGAGTGGGAAAAGACAGAACAGCATGGAAGCAGGATAGAAAAATATGGAACAGCCAGCTGCAAGCTGTGGTTACAGATAGCAGACAATTTAGGTTTGATCACAGTCTACATGGAGAGTGAAATAGGGCTTTCAGCAATTCGAAGGCAGGATGGACTGACCACACCAACATTTAGAGAAAGTAGGATCTCTCAAGCAGTTTCTGTGTCTGTATTCCAAAGACAGGCAGGTAAATAATAAAAACGAGTAATGGAGATTAGGTTTCATAACAGCTAACTTTTGATGTGCAATAGTTAGATTCCTATCTCACTGCTAGGCACCCATGGTTCCCATTACCTTCCATGGCTATTCTAGGTTTCATAACAGCTAACTTTTGATGTGCAATAGTTAGATTCCTATCTCACTGCTAGGCACCCATGGTTCCCATTACCTTCCATGGCTATTCTTCTGTTCTGTCCTGGTATTTATCTAAACCTGAGCTGAATTGCTTTGTTGGATCTTATTTCTTTCTGCTGACTATAAAAGAACCTGTGGAGTAACATCATACTTACATAGATAACATTAAAATGTCTAGGTCAGACTAGAGGAACCTCACTTGTAATAGAATCATAAAGTAGCTTAAAATCAAAATGACCATCTGAATGATACATAACATTCATAGTAAGTGTCTTCAGAATGTCTTGCATATTTATGTTTGTGTATATGCACATACACACACATTCATGGACCTATGTGTATATACACATACATATTACAACTCTTAATGGCACCAGAATTAAAACAAGATGAAAAAAGCACAATGAAAATGCAAATAACAAGTGGGACTAAGGCAGACAAATTGGTCAAACTTTGGTAATTTTAACTTCTTCTGCTTTGCTTTGTTATTTTAAGAAGACTAATGACTGACGTGAAACTGTCATCTTTATCTCAAGGTCTCTTAATAATCAAAGTAGAGTGAATTCATATCAAAGATGAACTTGGTAGCAGATTCATCTTTTAGACCTATACATTTCACCTAAAGTTGCTGAACAAACCTGTCAAGCTTATTCTATAGCAGAGCCTCTGTAAAATTTATGCTTATTTATTTATTTATTTTTTTCTTCTTGTCCTTCTGCTCCTCTGGCTTTCTTGGTTCCACCTAGAAAAAGACGAGAGAAGAGAAATGTAGTATCCTCAGGGAAAGAAAACATAAGGCAGATTTATTAATGGTGTAAAGATGCCAAAGTCTGTTCAGCATAGAGGAATTACATTTGCTTGTATAGCTACAGTTCTAGTTTGAATATATTCTTTTCAAAGTTGGGCATAGTGAAGTAAAGTATCCATCATTAATGTCTGCAGCCTGTTCAGACAAATCTTCTCTCAGACTTTCTCCTCTGCATTACTTCAGTATCGGTGCCAAGCTGTGATATCTGATCCATACCTTCACTCAAAAAGCTGTATCTGCTGATACCCTGACACTGAAAAATTCAGAAAGGCCCCAAACTCCCAAGACTTTGGCTACAATCAGATCTATGGATTGCCACCTCAAGGCTTGAAGGAGACAAGAAAAAATTTATTAAAAACCTTAGATACTGTTTCACAAATAAGATAGATTTTCAGATGTTTGGAAGGTTATCAGAACGACAAAGGACTTTCATAAAAGGACATTGAGGGGTTTATATTAAGTGGAAACATTTTTCCCCCTCTATTTTTGTCAGTGATTCACTGGAAGCTTTAAATTCAATAGTGCAGCAGATTAAACGGCATTGAAATATCTATGCCCTGAAAAACTTTAGTTGAATTTTACTTAACACGAAAAACCATCCTAATTGAGATAAAATTGACACGTGAAGCAAAACCTTGTGTTTTAGTGTTGAGGAAATAGCCAGACAGAGCAACAGCACTCCAAGATTTAATAAACAATTGACTCACCTGTGCAAAGTCCAAAGGCTTGAAAAAGATACCAGTGACTCCTATTAGTGACATCGCATGTTTTGGCTTTGAACACACTGTTTTTCTCTTCATTTTCCTCTTCACTTGTCCTCACTGAGCTTAGATTCAGAATAACAACAAATAAGTAACTTCTTAAAAGAACAAAAGTTATGACCCAAATTATTTCTACCTGACTAAAGAAATCTTGGGTTGAGTTTTCTTTTTTTTAAGAGGAGGGTGGAAATCTTACTTTGTTGACTGTACTTTTATCAAACAATCAAAATCAGATATTATAGTTTAAAAATTGAACAGTAACACTTCAAAATGTTTTACAAAAAAAGAAATAAATTAAAAGACGATAGGGAAAAATACACAGTCTCTGATGATTCATGGAGTTAAATCTTTGAGACTGTCTCTAATATAATTCATTACAGTAGATTTGTGGGAATGATTTAACTATTGACTCACTGATGATTTGACTCATCTCTCATGCTGGAAAGTCCAGGCAAAACTATAGTTTCAATTTCCAGCAACCATTTTCTAGGAATTTTTATCTCATGGAGAACACTAGTCAGTGACCCCAACCACCTTCTTATTAATAAAAGATTGAAAACAAAACTTTTGTGTTATTGAGTAGATGAAAATCTTAGTTTTTGAAAAGTGCTAGTATTTTGTGTTACAGCATGAAGAATAGGACATAACCTGCAATAGCTATACCTTTCTTTTGTCTGGTGGTATTATATCAGTTATATGACCAAGTCTGTTCTCCTGCAAAACACCTCAGTTTTGAAGCCACTGCTGATAAGTTAGTTGTGTTAGGTTATACTCCTATCTTTTCTACTATTTTATTTGAAGATATTTAATAATCAACTACTATGTTTTTTTTCTGAAAATATTCCTTATACTTGTGAATTATACTTCCATTGTACTAATATAGTTCCTTGAAAAAGAAACTAGGAAAAGTTCAAGCAAAACCAGTTTCCATTCTGTAGAAGAATACTTAAAAAGTCTCCATATTCTGGTTATTTAACTGTCAGGCAGTTAAAATAAATAAACTGTGCATTCAGGGCCTACTCCTACAGAGTTAACATCAAGGAAAAGTTATTTCTGAGAGGGACAGCTAAGATGCCTCCACTGCATGAAACTGGACACAAAATTATGAAAATCCTTTTATATAAACATGCAAGTCCTTATTCTTTTATCTGAAAGAGCACCAAAATTCTCTTTACAGAGTCAGTTGGAGCTAGTTTCCTTTGAGTAAGTGGAAATACCTTGCTTACTTTTTCTCCTGAAGGGGAAGGAATGTAATTCAATGAAATTGCTTCTTTTTATTCTAGGTTATTTTTGATTGAAGATCATGATGGCTTCTTTTGGAAAAGCTGAGTCATGTATTTCTTGCAGAATATTTTGTCAGACAGAAGAAAGCTCTCTCTTTAAAATACCTTTTGGTAATTGATAGGCAGACCTTCTTCCCCGTTTTCTATCTATAGATGCTTATATATGGCAGTTTTCTGTTTCTGCTTGGTGACTGAGCCCCACATTCATCTAGGTTGTTAGTGTCTATATATTTTGACTTATTTTCTCAATTTGTCACACAAATACCTATTGCTATTGGTTTTTTATCAGTGACATATCAAATTTAGTGTACTGCTCCAGTCATATACTGTATAACTCTACTCAAAAGAGGCATGATCTTGCCTACATTTAATCCCAGCTTCTTATGCCTTCTTTCTAATATTGTTAACATACCTAAGGCAGACTCCATGACTATTTTGCTACTCACTATCACATCTATTAGCTTTCAAGGCCTTAGCTTCCCTGGAGACACTAGAAATCTCAGATTACTTTTAACAACGTGGAATGTCATGAGTTAAAAGCACGTAGTTTGTATATATCTACTTTAGGAAAAATTGGTAATGACTACATTGATTACACGAACTACGGGATTTCAGGAACAAGAACAGTCAGAGAAAGAAAATTAACTGTAGGAGGAGATACTGTATTGACTATTATAGAAATTATATCAGCTAGCAACTCTGAAAGTGTCAGTTGTTTATGAAGTAGTGACAATCATTTATTAATTCCCATTGATTTTAACTTATAGTCAAAATATTGATACCTCTCAGATTCACTTTTCTTTCAAGATTGCTTTCTGAAAGCAGATAATGGCAACAGGATTTTTTTTTCTACTAAATCATTTTCACTTACAATGCTCAACACAAAGGTTTTCTGTTCCATGATTGAGACTCCAAGGCACAGCTTTTTAACAGGAAAGATTAACTAAAGTGTCATTATCTGTTCCAGTTTGTTGGTCCTTAAACCAGCTCTTGCTCCAAGCCATGAGGGAACATAAAATGCATCCCAGATTAGTTTAGTGACCTTTTTCAGACACTGCATTCCTAGTTTAATTTTGTCCAACCGAACTGTGACATCTATGATTTTGTGTTATATTGTGAAAAACCGATAAATATCAGACCAGAAATTTCCATATTGTTTATCATGATAGTTTCACCACCTTGTCTAAATTCTTTGATTTTATACCTGATTGTTTAAGATGGACAGAATCCAAGTCTTTCAGTCTGCAATGTCTTAATTCTCCCAGTCATTTATTCTGTGTTACAGTTCTGTAGTTCTGAAAGCTGATGCATTCTATTGTCTGCTGGTTCCCATTCTAATGCTTTATTCACCGTATATTTCCTAGTAACTTCCAGTCTTCTGCTTTGCTCTTCTCAGAATTAGGCAATTAATTATGCCAGGATTCAATGGGATATTCAGGCAGGTATGTGCTAGATATCCAAATTCTCATCAGAGATGGTGATCTAGTCCACAAAGTCAGTGGAGACTGGAGGGCAACTCAGCTACAACTGCTCATGGATCAGTTAGTTTCCCCTATGCAAATATTTGATGTTACCAGAAGTGGGAAGAGCCTCCCACTTAGCTGTGTCTTCAAAAGGATGTGGACGTCTCATAGGTCCTTTGTCATGTTTCCCAGAAACACGTGGATGTCTCAAGTGCCCTTGAGGCATCTCAAATAGCCCTAGACACCTGCATTTAAGAAAGTGAATGACTGACATTGTATTCTGTTTACTACTGTGGGACACATACGTTTAGATATCTTAATCTTGAACTAAATCCCACAGTGTTTTACCACCAGGAAAAAGACAAATTCTGATTTCAGTACTGACATTAACATTTACAGGAAGGATAACAATGCCAATGTACAGCTTAAATCTCAAAAGAAACCAGTAAAACAGTAGTACATGGTATTAACTATGTTTGTGAAAATATTGTAAAGGAACTATTATATATTCTGTTTCTCCACAGTATAACCAAAGCAAAAATTTACATTGATTAATAGTATCTTTGTCCTACATTATGCCTGCCATAATGTGTACTAATGTTTCACTTTTCTGGGACAGAATTGGGTGGTATAGGTTTCACTTTTAAACCCTAATGGCTTACTTAGCTCCTTCAGGATTATACTTCTAGTTACTTGATTTTTTAAAAATTTTGGTTTTGAAGACTTTGAGGGACCAACCAACACTTCCTCTGAGCTGCTGCTATGCAGGGAAAATTATCTGGAATGCTATCACTTTCCACAGTTGCTGTCAATGATATAGCAAGTTCCTTTTTACTCCTATAGTGTCTTCCATGAAGGCTCCTTTTTAATTTATTAATAAATAAAATTTTGCAGCTAATGTTTATCTTAAAATATGAAATAAAGAAGTCAAATTGCCAAGATTACCCAGATTCAGGCAAATGTATTTGTACAGAGTCCCATCTATGTAGGAAAACATACAGGACATGAACTCCATAGAAAAAAGATTGTTTTCTGAGTTGCAGAAGGAAGATGTCATACAGTTTCCAGTCAGCTTAATGGATGGCTAAGAGTTTTAGAAGGTTAACATTTCCTCTGAATTTATTTTCAATTACTAAATATTATCTGTTAATTTTGACAAATTCCTCTCAGTTAGTCATTGTTCATATTTCAAGGAGTAGCACTTACAGCAGCAAGTAAACCAGCACTAAAAATTCAAGCTGAATTTAATATTATTAATTTATATCACATATTTCTTTATAACTCAGAAAATTCACCTTCATATGCCTGGCTTAACAACAGAAAAGATGTTTAGAGATTTGTTTTCTCTGAGGAATCTAAACTTAAATTAAGTTTAAAGTGGAAGCTGTGCTTGAATGCCATAATGTTTGACAGGTACAGCTAAGGGATACAATGAAGAATAAAATTATTCCACTAATAAGGCTGAAATCATGAAAACTACTAAAGTAGTTTTCTTTATAGGCAGGAAAAGGGAAAAAGAGAAATTGAAAAGATAAAATGCAATACTTAAGCTGAGAAATCTATTTTAGAAAATTGAGAAATCCATTTTCAAAAATATGTCCTCCATTCCTAAAGATACTACTGCAGAAATACTTTCCACTAAGGAGCTTTTTGAAAGAATTCCTTCCTCTTTAGAAAATATATTAGTATGAATGAGCCTAGAAATATCCAGAAATGCTTTTGATGGAGCTGGCATTCATTCCCCAAGGCAAGATATCCAATCAAACTAGAATGTGGCTACAAAAAACACATCATTGAACAATAAATATAGACTGCAATTCACAAAACAACGGCTGTTTCCATTACAGGCAATGCCTTATCAGACTGGGAGAAGCACATCAGCCTGGGAAAAATGAGAATTGGTAAATCTCAGCCAGTCTTTGGAACAAGTGCCAAGTTCTGGAGAGGCTTGGTAAAAAACAGGCCTAGGAGCTCATGCCACAGTTGCTGCCAGTAAAGGACTTAATTGAAAGAGATGACACACTGTTCCACCTTTTCTGCTAAGTCCTGCTCCCAATTCATGCCCTAACGCCAGGACTGTTTTTGATCAGTAAGCTGCAAATCAGCCTTTTTTTCTATCTTTAGACTGCAGCTATTAAAAAAATTGGCAAAATAACTTGCCCCACCACCATCTGTTGGTATACTTAGTTATCTGTTACACAAAATCTATACATTTAATACAAAATTTAGTAATTTGTAGAACTGTAGACTGAGGCTGGAAGTTGTTTGGTCCAACTCTCTGCACCCTAAATTGGCAAGGCCATCTTAGATCAAGTTGCTTACACCACTGAACACTTCACATTAGAAGGGATCTCTGAAAGTCATTTGGTTTAATTCACTACCTCAAAGCAGAGCAGCCTTCATAGTTAAGGTTCATGGGGCTTCTCAAGTTGAGTTTTGGATACCTCTGAGGACAGATATTCCACAAGCTCTCACTTCAGTAATGTCTAGACACTCCTGCTGTAAAATACTTTTTTTCCTTATGTTCAATTGAAATTCTCCCTGCTAAAAACTGTGACTCATCTTCTTACCATCTGCTGTGCTTTTATCAGGAGAGTCTACTCTATCTTCTCTGTACCAGACTTTTGAAAAACAGAAGACAACTAATAGATCTCCCTGGAGCCACCACTCCTGAGGGCTGAACAAAGCCAGCTACATCAGCCTTTTCTCATATATCATATGCCCAGACCCCAAACATCTCAGTGGACTCATGCTGGTCTTATTCTAGCCTGTTAATGTCATTCCTGTATGAGGAAGCCCAAAACTGGACACGGTGCTCCAGATTCAGCATGGCAGGTCCTGAATAAAGGGGATTAGTCACTTCTCTTGACCTGCTGGCTGTACTCTAGTAAACTGTAATTCAATGTATTTTAGTTTGGAGTGTTTGGGTGAATGTCCATGGGCACAGGTTACTGAGAAAACAGCTTTTTTTTCTAAACTGTAAGATAAAATGAATGTTTAGTACCTCTGTATCTGACTATGATGGAACAAAACCTAGGAAATTAAATTCATGGATATGTTACTGTCAAGGATAAAAAAGGATCCTTTTCCATTTTGGTTTCTAAATTTTATTCCATTTAGAAACACTTCTGAGAATTGGTAAATTCCTATCAGTGTCTGAAACTAGAAGCTGACTTTTTTTTTTTTTAAGGATATAACAAATGTTAGAAAAAATATTTAATCACAGAAAAGTGAGTCTGCAGGAGCTGATCATCATTCTGCTCAAACAAGTGGGGAGATATTGTGTAATACTGAATGCAGAAATACATGAATATAAACTCAAGGCAATTTTCCTCTGTCTTTAAGGCTGGTGTAAATATTGGACTTTCACACTACAGCTGATGTAATTTTTTTTTTAGTAAAATGGTCAGTAGGAGATAAGTCTGAATCTGATATGAAATCAGACAGCCTATTTATTATTTCAAATTTATAATCATGACTGACTGTATCTGAAACATATTTTGCCAAAAAATGGCAAATAATATTAATTTTATTAGTGAGTAATAAATATTAACAATCCCTTAACTTTTATGTGCTGTTATGAGGCCTTTTTAAAAAACAGAAATTATTGTCAATTGTCATTATGATCAACATTATTTTTATGACTTTTTGCATATAATGAGCAGTAGCTACAATTTGTGCTTGCAATTGTTATATAGACTTCACCTCCCTGCTAGTCACCAATTTGTTTCGATCTTTTTCCTTCGGCAGGAAATGCAAATACTCCACATACATTAGGGTTTACTGCCAATTAAGGAAAATGGATGCCATCTTGGCTGTTAAAATTTGTTTTACAAAGACAAAAATCCTGATTTCCCATTCACAGCGTAGGATTTCTCATCATACTTTTGCTGCTTGCCTTTCAAATGGAGCACTGCAAACACAGCCCAAATATGTGACATTATAAATCAATAATAAACCCCTTGTTTATGGGTAATGGTAATGGCCCAAATAAACCCCTTGTCAGTGGCATTCAGGATATTCTAAGATTAACTTTATACTATGGAAAAATCTGTAAAAGTTCACGTCCTTGGTTTTCTGTTTATTTGTGCCTTTTTATAGGCACCCAAGCATCATGACCTACAAATAGTAACTTGACAAACACTCATATAGAACAAGAAAGAACTCTTTGAACAGTCAGTAGACATACCATATATACCTAGCTACCTAAGAAGTGCAGTGCAGCTTTTGCTCATTGAACTACATACAGACAATTGGTTTGGAACTTCTGTCCTGTATATATACAAAGTGATTTTAACAACTCAGAGCACTGTGCAGTTCAGCTACAACTGCACAATTGTGAAAGTCCTATCACCTAGCAGGCAGGGGTAATTTCTTGTGTTTTTTCATGGATGGTGCTACAACATTAAATGTGTCCTCAAAGGTGTCAAAAGAAATATTAGGTAAGTTTACAAGTCATCCCCCACACTGTGCCATAAAGCAGATTAGGTTGTCAGCAGCTTAATTTGAGCTGAGAAAAACTGTGAGCATTTTCAGTCCCAAATCACCAGCTATTTTTGTAAAGGTGCTGGGTGAAATCTTTAACAAAAATGTTCTGAGGGATCTTCAGTTGAAGAAATGGGTTCCCATTAGTTTCAGTAGTCTTACACAGTTCAGTTCAGATAGCAAGCTCTTCAGAGGAGAGATCCTGTCACTAAATCAAGGTTTTTGCAATGACGAACTTAAACTACACTTGCATTAAGTTTTTGTAGTCCCTAATGGTGATTTGGCTTGTGGCTAACAGGATACTTACCTTCATTTTCATCATCAGAGTTTGTTATTTAAACATGGAGATGCCTATCGGTCAGGCCTTGTTCTGATACTAAGACAAGCTTTTATTTTCTGGTTGCTTGTTTAAAGCTTCAAAATGTGAACATATCCATGAAAGGCTTCACTCAGACCATCTCTTGTAACAGGTGGGGAGCATTAACTGACAAAAAAGGACAGAAACAGAAGTTCTGGGTAAGTAAATCCTTAGTACTGGGTTTTGAAGAGAAAGAAACAATCTCTACAACACAGATTATTGAAAAACAACTTTTTTCTTCTCATTCACTCTCTGCATCTATTTTTTTTCCTTCACCCTCAAGTCTCCTTCATAATTCTATTCCCTTTCTGTCAGCTTTTATAATATTGACCTTTGAACTATAGCATCATCTACCTCAATTTTAAAGCCTGTTTTATCCGACGTCCTACCTGTATCCGTGTTTTTTTCCTACACTGTCTTTTCTCTTTTAAATCCTATTCAAACTCTCAGATTTTATTCAGATTTCCCTTGAAGACTCAGTTATTTCTGATGCCTGTAAATGAGACTTAGTAAAAGCAATGTATTACTTGTTAAAAAGTTTGGAAAAGACAAGCTATCTAAACAGCATTGGCAAATGTGATACATATATCAGAAAAAAAATAATTGTCGTTTTCAGACATTTAGAGCAAGTCAGATTTTATCGCTATACTTGCAATTAACAGCTCATCTCATTATTCCTGTGTTCAATAAAGGTAATTTGGAGCTGATGGCAGAAGGCTTTTGGTAGGTAGTTTCACTGACATCTAGGGCAAAACTTTTGCAGACTTCATTAGAAACTAAATTGCTCAGTATGCCAATAGCTACCTGAACGGAACCTGATTTATTAAAAGTCAGATTTTTCATATCTTGGGTCTCTCTTTAACAGATTAGTTGTAATTGGAATTTTGACCACTGTTGTTTCAATGACCGCTTTCTCCAGCCAACAGTTATGTTACCAAATGATTTTTGCTTCGACTTATGTAGCTGCCTTGTAGAAGTAGTATCCCATTTTTGTTAACCTTGGTTTCAGAATTGAAATTTTGGTCAAAACAAAAAGGAACAAATTATTTGAAATCAGAAAAACATGCATTCTGATTCTCAGCACACCAAATCTGAGAAACTCTGTTTTTTTAAAAGGAAACTAACAAGGGATTCATTCTGCATTTTACACCTGCATTTTAAAATATGACTTTAAAACTAAATTATTTTTTTCCGCTTTGTTTTTCTTTAGATTGCTGCAAATTCCTGGGGAAAAACTTGGGGAGAAAATGGTTATTTTAGGATTCTACGTGGACGAAATGAGTGTGATATTGAGAAGCTGATTTTAGCTACTTTGGGATAGCCCATAGTCTTCCACCCTAGTTGTATTGTACCATACTCTGCTTTATGTATCCATTATTTCCATTGTTTCATATTGAGTCTTTCTAGAGAAATAAAAATGTCTTCTCTGTAAGTTACCTTTCTTGTTGTTAGGGCTCACTAAGTCTTTCTGACTGAAACGGACTACAGCTATTGCAACACTCTCAGATCTTTCCTGGTACAAACACCCCTTTATGCTAATAGCAAGTTTTATCCAAAACTACTGAAAACCTTGGTGTCTTTCAGGAAGTTCCCTCCTTTGTTATTTACTTCTCACCAATATTTTGTTATATTGCTAATGGTTGATTGAACAGTGTCTAAAATACATGAAGTTACAATGTTAATATTAAACTCCTTACAATACATATTCTGGACAGAAATTGATTTAGAAATATTATGTGCTCTTTCACACAATTGGCTCAGACAACTCATGGTCACCCTGGATAAAAAAATACCAAAGAAATCTGAGTTTTAATTGTTGCAAACCAATTATTTACTATCCTAGCTTAGATAAGTTGTATCTGTGTATCATTGTCTTTTCCTGGAAATTAATGTTTTTAGTAGTAGATTCTACAAAGTTGATGCATTTAGAGTAATAAAAAAATTACTTGCAATGAAACAGCATATTTCCTTTTCCACAGCCATGATTTAATATGTACAATTCTAATGATTTGCTTAATTAAAGTAAAATAAAGAAGAAAATGCAATTTCTCCTCAATTAAGTCTAGACTAGATTAATTTCTGAACTGCTTGCCTTCCACTCACTGTTTAACCTGGGAACAGACATGTGTTCCCGTTCTCAAAAGCCTGTTTCCAGTGGATAAAGACTGAAAAGACATTCTGTTCTTTGCCTCCACTGACATATCTATAGTCCAGGTATAGTTCCTGGTGTTGGCCAGCAGGACCATTAGAGCAGGCAGGACACTCAGAGCCTCTTCTGCTCCTAATGCTCCTATAACTGTTTCTGTCTGAAGAAAAAGCCTACTTTCATGTACCCACTCCTATCAGCATTTCTACAAGTCTTGACAGATGTAAGGACTGTTTTACTTATTTGTTCATTAAAATATGTATATATTGCAACTACCGATATAGGAAGAAATTAACTACTTTCTACCCCTTTTAGTTTCAATTAACCCAGAAACCAAATGCCCACAGGAATCATCAGTCATAAAATTGTCTATGAAACAACCTGAGAATGTTGAATAGGTGGGGGGAAAAAAGCTGCCATGAATTTCCCACGACACCTTCAGGGTTTTTGATGGTCTATGCTTCATTCTTTCTAGAAAATTAAGAACTTGACTTCTAATGTCATTAACAAAGGAGCAATAGCTTTTTTTCAAGAACTTTTCATGGTAGTGGTATACATCCACTGTCTTTCCTCCTGAAATAACGACTCTTAAATTATACTTAGATCACAATTTCTGTTGCATCACTACTGAAAAAGCTATCATTAAAATGTTAGTATACTGTTGAACAGCGAGCTCTTCTGTGGCTTCTAGTGTCATACAATAAGTTGAATTGGAATGCAAAAAACCTTCATCACTTGAGATTTATAACAAATTGTAACACAAGCAATCTTAGCAGATCTAAGAGCAGAAGAAACTTTTCTAGGTTTAGTGTGCTAAACCAGTACTTTAGAGGAAAATATACTGAGCCATCTACACAGCTGCTTCCCAATGTTGTCATGCATTGATTCCATAAACATCAAGATTTCAATAGAGTAGGATATAGCTCTGATATGAATGACACTGTAAAAACATATTCAGTCAACTCTAAGGTTTTTTGTTCAATTCAACTTGAAGCTGATTCACACAGCTGTAGCTCTTTTGTCAGTGGTTGTGGCTACTCCAGATTTGCTTGTGAGATCTTTCTAGGATCTGGGCTGTTACATTAATTTTATTCAGTGATGAGAAACTCAAAACTAATCTGCTAAATCTTTACCTGATCAAAGGGTCATCTTGGCTTGAACGAAGCACCATATGCAAGTGAAACAAATTCAATTGTGCCAAAGCAATCTGATGGCTTGCAATGCAATATTTCTTTACCCACCTTATGGAGTAGGCTTTTGGTGATCTGAGTGGTGTATGTGTGCAGCACACTCTCAGTATTTCCTTGGTTTCATAAGGCTGCTGTCTGTAGAAATGTGACAGTGCTCAGAATTTAATAGGCAGGCAAAATTCTCTGTACCTGGAAATCAATTTGCTCTTTGGAAACAACCTTGTTGAGGCACCTATTCTGCTGCTACTCAGAGCCCAAGTAAAAGGTCTCCTGCTACTGCAAGTCTTCTCGCTTAGAGTGATCAAGAAACAATAAAGTCTGGGAGCCACCAGTAGCTCTGTCTCATGCAGACCACGTGGAGACAGATTATAAATATCAGAAGGGCTTTAAGATTTTCTAGTCCACTGTTTGGTGAGAGTGTGAGGAAACTTGTTCTTCATTAAGATGTCACCTCTCTTATTTCTCTTCTTTTTTGGTCTCTCCATCACTAATGCTGAATTATACCTGCTAGATTGGACTACAAGTATCATCTAGCCTGCAGCTTTCTTCTGTATAAATAGGAAGGAACAATATGCAGCTGAAGTTAATTCAATAGGGAGCTCATCACCTTTTAATCATTGGTATGTGTAATAGTCTGTGAGAACTGCAGAAAGGAGTGGTAACAGGAAGGGAAGGCAATGCAGGAATGGCTTTCAGGTTTGTGACACTGTGTAAATTTTCTTTACCATAAAAACAGGAAGGTAACATTTTTATGGCAAGCAAAAAAATAAATCCCCACACAGATTGCACATTACTGTATACCTTGTTAACAGCATGCTATATGGAGTTTTGATTAGTTGTCAATTTAACCATGAAAGTTTAAAACTGGGTATTAAAATAGCTAGAAGAGTGTATGTATTGGGACTTAGTACCTGACAGTATTCATATCTAATGGAAAAGTCCTTGTCTAAATTCCTGTATATTTAGAAACATTTTCAGATAGAAATACAAACAGAAATACCTGTGAACTTTGGGAGTTTATATCTTCCCAATATTAACTGAGCAGAAGAGGCTCCTTTTGTAATTTATATTGGTCATCTTTCAGTGCTTTCCCACAATCAGATCCTAAACTTTATTGACAGTATCTAATAGATGAACACTGTTAGTGCCCTTTGAGATGGCTTTAAGTGGAATTAATTTTAAAATTAAACCAGCTAAGAAGCCAATAAAGGAACTCTGCTTTTTTCACACTATTGTTACCACTTTTTCCCATCCTATTTCTACAGGAAAATAGCCCATCTGTTAAATGATAGAGAATCACACCCTGAAGATTGGCTTCCTATTTAATGGAAAAATGTTATCAAGCTTGTTAATATTCTACAGCTGAATCATTTTGTTTGCATAGGGGTGCAAGCACTGAATTCCTGAAGGCAATTGCTCTGCTGAGGGGTCTGGGTCAGGAGCGGACAAATGAGTCACAGGGAGTTGCCTCTACACCTGGGTCCAGCCAGAGATTTTGGAGGCCTGAGAGGCATAGAAAGGTCTTTCCCTATCTCACTAGCAATCGGTGCACACAATTTGGCAAGACCAGGTTTCTAAAAAACTGATGACACTTGCCATAGTAGGGATTTTCATTTCATGTTACTGTTTCATAATCATGCATGATGAAAATGCTTTCACACAGCAGCAATACATTAGCATGAAAGCCCAGTATGTGCATACTGCTGCTAAAATTGAGAAGAGAGAAGTGTTTGAACATCTGTCGTGGTTTAAGCCCAGGCCGTAAGTTAGAACCACGCAGTCTACTTCCCCCCCCACCTTTCTTCCCTCTGCTCCTGGAGGGATGGGGAGGAGAATCGAAAGAATGCAAATCCCACAGGTTGAGATAAGAACAGTTTAATAACTAAGGTATAACACAAATCACTACTGCTACCGCTAATAATAATAATAATAATGATAAGAGAAATAACAAGGGAAGAGATACAACTGCTCACCGACCAGTACCTCACCCCCACCCCTCTGTGATCCAGCCCTTCCGGGCAACTCTCAGTTCTACATCCCGGGCATGACGTGCTGTGGTATGGAATACCTCTTTGGCTAGTTTGGGTCAGGTGTCCTGTCTCTGCTTCCTCCCGGCTTCCCCTCCTCCCTGGCAGAGCATGAGACTCACAAAGTCCTTGGTCAGGGTAAACATTCTGACCAGCAACTGAAAACATCGGCTTTATCAGTATTATTCCCAGGCCGAAAGTCAAAACACAGCACTGCACCAGCTACTAAGAAGGAGAAAAACTGACTGCTGCTGCTGAACTCAGGACAACATCTCACTTAATAAGCACAATTGTTTGAGAACAAAAAGCTGAAGGCAGCCAGGCTGCAAAATGAGGTTGAAGCAGAGGAAAAGGTTTTGCTAGTGTGATATTTAAATGTTTCGAATTATGGGAGAAGTAGGGCATATGAACATCCCCTTGAATGCCATCTTTGGAGAACTGAGGAGCCCTTGTGCCAGCACTGAGTCATTTCTATCCTGCCTTTAATTAGCAGATGTAATCTGTGGCTTGAATTTTGCCTGTCTGCTGGTTACTGCCTGTTCCTTTTTCTTAGGAAGCTGTGGTTAGGTAAAAAAAGGAGGGTTTTTTTTTGGGTGGCTGCTTTGTCTGAATGTACAGAGTGAAGTCCTTCTAGGAGAGATTCCCTTGGGCATGCTGAGCTTAGGGAGGCTTCTGGGCTTTAACCTGGTAGGCAGTGCTGGGACTCAAAACTGTACAGCTCTAGATGTAGCTTAGTACAACAAATGACATGTTTTAAGGGAATATAAGCAGAAAGGGGAATCCAAGGGAAATAAGGAACTTGCATCTGGAGCAGGAACTAGACAAGCTGTGAGAGGAATAACAAGGGGACTACTCTTCCTCAGTTCCAAGGATCAAGGAAAGTTGCTAGACTGAGAGAAAGCAAGAAAAGGAGCTACACTTCTATGAACCAGGTATGGAGGGAGATTGCTTGTAAATCTTTTCATCTTAATGCTTTACTAGAGACATGGCAGGAGTTGCAGCTGGGCACTAATTCGGTATCTACCTTTTGGTAGCTATTTCCTGTACGAACAACATCTTTGCACCCACTGCAAGGATTAAGCCTTTAACAGGATGGAGACTGTGTCTTTGCCTGAGTTATGTTTAGGCATAATCTGCCTAAACAGCAGATTATGAGCAACACTGCTTTATTCTAAAGCACTCTCATGTTTCTTCAGCCAAGATATACCTATATCCAGTTATTATGTTTATTTCCAGACACATTCAATGTGGGGACTCCCTGCTGCTGAGATTTTCTTGGTCTTTAACTCCTGGTCCCTTGTGTTGCTCAGCAGTCACTCAGAGCCAAGGAGGCTGGTGGAGCTCAGTGAGAGCGGGCTGCCTAGCAAGAACCTCTACTTCATATAACAGCAACTTGGTTTTAGGGAATATTAAAAGCAGAAGGAATGTAATGAAAGGAATCAATTTTTGGTTTTATTTATAACAGTGTAGCTGTCAAACACACATACTGTGTTACTTATCATCAGTGATTGTTATTACTTCATCTATAACACTTTATTGCTGTGCCTGGAAAGCACATCAGCATCACTCAAAGCCATACTCAGAGAAGGCAGGTGAGAAGCCTGAGTCAGTTGGTCAGATTCTCCTTGCCACTGAAATCCTCAGTGCTTTAAAGTTTTGGGGGGCATTTGAAGCCATGGGCCACCTCAAGCTGTGTATGAAACATTTTAGAGTTATCTGGAGGTTTCACTCAGCTGTGCCAACAGTGACAGTCACATAAACACATAGATAGGAACTCAGGAATTTAAGCTACGGATTTGGTCTAAGCACAACCATGTTTCCATTGCAAAAATTTGAGTACTATCTTCTTTTCTTTTCCTCTGCAGCAAAACCAGAATAGGAGCACCCATTTAGAGCATTACATCTATCAAATCATGACACAGGGCACAATGTTTTATCAAAGAAAAATTTCTAGAAAACTTAGGTGTTAAAAGCAAATATTTAGCCCTCGTGTGCGGTACTGTCATAGTGTGAAGAACTCAGGTGATGGTCCAAATTCACTGGCAATATTGCTTTTGTATGTAACAGTAACACTGTTCACTGAGATAGCATAAATCCCCCAACAGGGCTTCTGCTCATCAAGAAGCTTGCAAGCAGGGAAACTGGACAACCAAGGATTTAGAACCAGCATGTATCTTCTTTTTTCACTCTGTACTCTTAGCTGGCATGATCCACAGCCTGCAGAAAATTGTATTAAAAGCATGTGACCTCAATAGAAGTCAAATTGCTGAAGCTTGTGAAAGCCTTGACATTAAGAGAAAGCCAAAAGAGTAGAAGGGGAGAACAGGGGAAAAGTGGTTTAATGATTCTTCCTATTTTCCACCAGGTCTGGAAGCAAAAACTAATTGTATTTTTGTCTTGGAAACAAAACTCAGCAAGTTTTGCTGGGTTTCAGCTCACTTGAAACCAAAAATTATAACTTATTATTAGAAACACTTACAAATATTTTAGCAAGTCTAGGCCAAGCTCTGAGAAAGCCAAAAGAGAGTATGTCTCTACTGGAAGTTATATTATGCGTCATCTTGTAATGGTTCTACTCTACCCAGCCTGGCTTGGAACTCACCCTGCATCACTCTGTTTGCCTTGTTGTCCAAACCCCAAATGAACTGAAGATTAACATCATGATTAACAAATGACAGAAGATTAACACAGCTGCACTAAAGGAAGGCACCAATTTATTATTATTTTTGTTTAAATAAAGCTCATTTGACATCCAGTGAATGCATCCAGCTAAGTTTCATGTAACACTTCTACAGAGAAAAATACTACAGTAACATGGGGGAGGCTGACCTGGTGTCATTTTCAAGGTAAATAATTGCATAATGATTCATCACAGAAAAAAGGCTTCATAGAGGGAAAAAAATACAGCTGATCACTAATTTTTCCAAACCCTGACTTATTAATTATTCAAGTAAACAGGAAAACTTCCTGCTTTTGAATGAAGTTTGGATGAACAGATGGCATTTCATTAATTGACTAGTTTTAATGCAGATTTTCATTCACTGTTCTGATGCTTCTCTGCCTCCACACGGTGTGTTCCCTCTTAATGTGTTTGCTATTGTTACTATTGACATGCTTGTGTTTGGGACAGTGAGGTTGGTATTTAAATAAGGTTGCAGACAAGCCATCTGTGAAATATTGTGCTCCCATAAACTTCCATGAGGTCTCAAAAAGGCCACTGAAATTTACTTCAGGAGAGCATAAGTACAAGAAATCTAATATAATTCCTGGGTACTGAATTTTCTCAATGGACAGACCACCTAACTGGAAAAAATATAAATGGGCATAACAGCAGGTTTCATATCACCTATCAGTCTGATTTTGTTCAATCTTCTTTCAGCCTGAGTCTCTGTCAGCTTCCTTTCTATACATAGCAATGCATGCTCAGTCCTCACTGGGATACTATATGGCTCCAACCGCAGAGGCTTTTTTTCCAACAGAGACTCACTTTAAAAAAGGTAAAATATTAGTCAAGATAAAATCTTGAGGAAAAACTGGTCACACTTGGATACAGATGCTAAGAAAAGCCTTTGGATTAAACCTGAAAGTCCAGCTGATGCTAGGAAAGCAAGATGCTTGAATAGTTAAGATGGATGGCACAGGATAAAGTTGTGCTTGTGTGGCTTTTAAGGCTATTTACAATTCCCTCTGCATGAGATGCCCTGAGTTTTCAAATAAGTAAGTTCAGCTTCAGGGAGAGTTAGAGGCTGTTTGGAATGTGTGTGCTGGGATCACACTAATTGTCATGGCAATAGCTACAGTACATGTGTGCATTTGTGGGTGCATGGACCTGTGTGTCTGGATAAACACACTGAGATGTTTTCTCCGAAGCACTTGGGTATTGGGCTGTTCTGAAGGAATGCTAAATCCCAATGACAGGCAATTCAGGAGGTCAGGGTGAGCAGGACTGGGTAAATCTCAGGGAAGAAAATAAAATTTTCATTCTAAAGGCGTGTTGCTCAGTCTAAAGACCATGATGGTATCTGTAGAAAGCAGGTGAATTTGCTTTGCTGAGAACACTAACTATACAAGATGGGGCTGTATAATAACTTCTTCCTGTAATATCTTTTATTTAAAAAAACCCAAACAAACTCATTATACATGAATTAATGTTTATCCAGAGGCCAAGAACTTTATATTTTCTTATCACAGGGACTGCTCTGCAAAAGCATCACTCTCTTCGGTGTCAGTGGTGATGCTGTCACACAGGAGGAGCACTGGAGGGAAAGGGAAAACAAATAATTCTTTGTCCATGTGTGTTCTTGAATATAAAGATCTGACTCCTGTGGTGGTGTAATGAGAGATGTGCACTGGTTTATTTTATTCACCAGGTTCTTTCCCTCTCTGCAAATGCATGCAAAAACCCAGAGAAGCAACGTTGGCATCCTTAGTGAGCAAAAAGATTGTTCTCTACCTAGGTTTTAATGAGACTGATGGTCTGAATTCACACTTAGCTGAACTGGGAAAAAACCAGCTTTTTCTTTTTATTTAGTTTGAAAGCCTCCCTCTTTCTTTGAGTCCAACTTTCATTCAGTTCTCCCCAGTGTTCACATTTTTCTGAAAGGATTCAGTTGTATTGCCCATGGGATTGATATCAAGGTATGGCCTTAAAGCAGTGCTGGTCTGGGTGACAGTACTTGTCTTTATTCAAGGGGTCATACTCTGTATCAGAACCAGATGTAACAATCTCTGTAAGCCTGTGTACGTCTACACATGAAAGCTATCTCCAGGAGAATGCTGTAAAGATGTGTGTGTTTATATGATCAAATAAGTTAATTCCTTTGTTTATGCCTTTTTTCCAGGGAGGGGGGAGGAATAATCTTTTTTCTGCCTTAGTATTTGCGTTCCAGTAGAGGAAAATGTAGCAAATTTACATATGTATGTAGTATTTATTTATCACTTATGACATAATTCCTAAGAAAGCATAGTACCACTATAACTGCATGGCACAAGTAATGTCAAATTGTAATTGCTGAAAAATCAAACTTTTCCTGACCCTTCACTGAACTTTAGTTTGCTTAACCTTTCATTTTGCTAATCAGTGGTTATTTGTATGTAGGAAATCTATGACCTCTGTATAAGGTCATTATCAAGCGTGTTGCTTACTGATAGCAGGTAAAAAATATTGTAAAGATGGCACTTTTGCCCATGGAAAAAACCTGAAGATCCTGAAAATCCTTGTATGTTGTCTGTTAAATTACTTCCAAATAAATCTTTCCTTCTGAAATAAATTCTTTCTCAGTGCAGTCCCTGTGGGTTTTTCCCCTTCTTTAGGTGAAATAGGCTTCTCTGGGTATTGGTCTTTCTCCCTTGGGTGGACCTGCCCATCTGTAATCCACTCCCACCCTCCCAGGATTAGATAACTGGATGGAATTTCCAGAGACCAGTAAAACTTTGGACGATTCAAAGAGTGAGGCACGCCAGGAATCAGCAGTTTCTTTCTGTTGATTTGATTTCCAGGGCTGATGTTCACCCAGAGTAGAGTGAAGAACTGCTTTTGCTCAGGGCTGGAGTGAGGATGACCTGGCAGTGGCTGGACTGCCCCTTTGAGGTCTAAGTGCTGACCCTCCATTTCATATTTTTTAGCGGCAATCCAGGCTCAAGGTCTGTTGTGTTAAAGCACTTTCTGGAGCTTGAGGGTTGCTGCATCTGGCAGTGTAAACAGGCCTAATGGTGCCAGAGGCACTTCAAACCATGTACTGCATTGGTCAGAAGTTCGTTCTTTATTCAAACATATTTTCGAAACGTCTGCTTTCAACACACAGAGAAATGCTCTGTGAGTTATCGATTGTCTCTTTCTTCACAATGCTGTTTCTATTGCTGCTGTATTCAGAATCAAAAGGGGTGTCTATGGTATAACAGTCATGATTGATATATTCAAT
This sequence comes from Psittacula echo, assembly GCF_963264785.1. Lineage (NCBI taxonomy): Eukaryota > Metazoa > Chordata > Aves > Psittaciformes > Psittacidae > Psittacula > Psittacula echo. The sequence goes on along the minus strand of NC_137738.1, from coordinate 83,194,152 downwards.
ACCAGAAATTCAGGTAAGGTTTTTCTGAAAGTGCTTAAGAAAGCTGCAAGGCAAGTTCTACTGATGCACAGGGAAGTTGAGTGAATTATGTCTGAGTGAAAAGCCCACTTTTGGGTATCAGAAAACTGATTTATGGTCATAAAACTCCACTCTCTGCAGACACAATGTGACTTACAAGAGCATCTTCATGGAGTCTATCTAGAACCTAAAAATCAATATTTCATTTATCTTAAAGAGAGCCTTTGCATTCTAAAAGCTGCAAAATGGTGCCTAGAATAAGGAAGTCAGAAGTTCTGCCTGATACAGTCATGCAGTCCTTCATCCCACTAGAATTACCACGTGATACCACTCATTTTCTTTATTTTGCCCTTTACACTGTGCTTTCTTTTGATACAAGCAAATTGGTACACGATTTCCAGCTCATATTTAAGCACTTGATTTAAACTAAGAGGTACACAATTTTGTGTATGAATGTACATACAAGTTCTTGTATTAGTGGTGGAAACTAACATAGGGTTGCTCCAAGGTTAGTAGGTGAGTTTACCTCTCAAATCTCCTGTGATACACCAGAACAAGGATCTTCTGAAGAAGGTGGCAGATAACTATCTGTTTCATATTCACATGTGGATGCATGTGTAATTAAAATGAGGGATGGTAAAGGAAATATGACTAATACTTTGAACGTTTTTTTGTATTGAAATACATGGAGGCATTTATACAACCTCTTGTGGATTATGTGTCATCCCTGTCTAAACGCTTTCTCTTTATTCCTACTTTGACTTTGTTAGGCATAGTAAATGGGTAGGTCTTAGATTCTTCCACCTCTTTATTAGTGAATTTACTTGCTAGATACATACTTCTTGAAATTATGATCATGTCTGCTTTTAGAAATTCTTGTCCTCAGAAGTACTCAGACTGATTTCAACACACATGTAGTGTACATTCATCTAAACTGTGTGAGGCTGGGAGAGAGGATGAACATATGTGCAGCATTCATAACAATTCATAAGGTCCTGATTGAGATCAAAGAGGTTGGAATCATTCACTATATGACCTGAAGCAAAAATACATTGTTTAAGATTATAACAATTCAGAAAAAATCTTTTCATGCAGGATTTCTTTTACAGGTGAAATGAAATGTCCCACAAAATGAGTTGTATGAAAGAAGTTAAAAAGCAAACAAGCAAAACCAAACAGTGATGTTTTTTGAGCCTAGTGTTGCACTTTATTCCCTTTGCAGTTTCTTATGTTAAATCCCACACATGCAATTCCCACAATGGTAACAGGACACAGGGATTTAACTTCCTTTTTCTTTTTTTTTCAACTGATAAAGCTGCTTATCATAGAGAGGTATAGAGAGTTCTTCAAAAGGGCTAATATAAGCTTATCGAATATCAGCAAATATTGTAATGCAATGATGTCTTTCCAAAAATTACTTATAGCTACATTTCCATTCTCTTTAGACTCCACAGAAGCACAAGCATTAGATTTCAAGCTGAGGTCTCTATTCTTAGAACAGCAGTAAGTTTCATTAGCATTTTCTCCAGGTTGGCTGTAATCCTGTCTGAGCTGGATGCAACTGAAAGAACAAAGTCATTCATTGGTTTCTTTAGATGTGAATAATTTAAAATGGCACTGGTTTGCTCAGATTTATTTAGCTTGCCTGTAGTTTGCACTCAATCTAACTGTAATAGGAAACAATAATCAGTGTCATGCCGCAACATAAACACAGCATTTGCCCATTGCTCTCTTTAGCAGAAGTGTCTTGCTAAATCCTATGGCTAAATCCTTGTCAGACCTCGAATAATCAAGAGATTTATGTAAATCATAAATACATTAAAAAAGGTGGGGTTTTATTCAGTCAGTTTCAAGGACTTTTTTTTTACATATGGTCAGCATTTCAAACCCTTTCTCTGTAGTTATGTAAGCTTTGCAATCCGACATTAAAATTGGTAAAATTAATCTGAATCTCTCCCATCTTCACTTGATATTAGGAACATAAAATATTTGCTAAGTCTCCAGGATGTGAAATTTAAAATAATGACAAAAAAATATGTATCACTCTGTATTTAATAATGTTGTGTGCATTTATTATATGTATATTCATTCCTCAGCAAAGATAATATTATGAATGTTAGTGAATTTGGCATGTTTGTTAGGAAACATTGTGGTATGCTGTGGCAATTTTAAATTTACTTAAACTTAAGCAAACTTAAGTTTACTTAATGCCGATAGTTACTGGCATTTCCACTTGTTTCAGTGTTAAAAGATTGAATAAACAGGAATTTATTTTTTATGTACTTTGCTATATTGTGTGGTGTCAAACCACCCTTTTCCAAGGCTAATTAAAGCTGTTACACTGCTATTAAGAGTTCTTAGATCCTTGTGCTTAGGGGATGGCTTCTTATTGGAGTAGAAAAGGTCTTTCTTAATAACCATATTCATATCTGATTCACAAAAATATAACAGTGACTTCAAGTGGGTAACTTCGTTCTTATGTCATTATAATAAAATTTTCCTGGGACAGCTGGCTTTTAGATGGCAAGCTGAGTTATATTTCAATTTAGAATCTAAAAATGTAGCTGTAATCAACCTGAAAATCGTGGAGTTCATCTCTGTGCTGTTTGTGTCACTGTGAGGAAAGTTTCTGCATTTTTCTGCACTTTTCTGCACATTGGTTTCTCATGTATAGAAAAAAAATGTTATTCTTCTACCTCACAGTGCACAAACACATCCCACGTATAATCCTTGCTCATAGTGACACTTGAGGTTTATCTGATAGCAGTAATATAGGTCTGAATATTTCTGCTTCCATCCAACTAAGCATAAATTTTCTTACTATTCTCACTTTAAGGAAATTAGAAAAAAGATACAATAACTTGTGGAAAAAAATGCAGTAACTTGTATAAATCCAACAGCTCTGACATCTACTAAAGAGAGGGGTTTCTTGTTTAATATATACCTTAGTATTAAACATTTGAAACTTGATTTTTATCTTACATAAAGCTCTTATAATTCATACTTATGCAGTATTCAACAGAATTAATGAAACAGATCACTAAAAGCCACTGACTCATTGAACTTTCAAAATTCTTAGTTAAGAACATAAATTGAAAGTCCTTAAACATGAGAACACATTTTATTAAAACAGCTGTATTGGGTCAGAAGGCCTTTGTCTCTGCTCATGGCACTATTTTGTGCCTGGGAGGGATATATAGTGATATAGTGAATCTTTTTTGGTATATACATGTTTGATAATTTAATGACTGATACTTTGAATGTAGGGTTGACTATCTAAGAATTCAATAACCCCAAGGAGATTTCTTCATTCTGACCAATTAAATGTACCAAATTACCAAACGCCAATCATAACTTTTATAATATCTTATTTAAAAGTAAATTAATATTCATAAGGTATAGAAACATGATGTCATTTTAAAATGGAGGAAAAAGTGAAAAATAATGACTCATTCTGTGTTGCAGAAGTTTGGTGGAAAATAGATGATTCTGTTGTAATGATATAGGAGACCACACTGTCAGTAAAATATCCCTGGAATTGATCCAGCAATTAGAAGAAAAATAGGCAGACCTTATCATGTATTTTTGAGATTTACTATTATTAGTGTTGTGTTCTCTTAAGTAGTTCTTACTTCACTAAAATGCAGTTCTCCTGTTGCTGACTTTTATCCTGGTTTCCTAGCGAGTGAATTACACTGTTTCCTTAAAAACTTACTGCCATATGAACCCTAATTCAATGGTAGAAGATTCACAGATACTTTCATTAAATGTATTTCATTAAACATAGGAACTTAATCCAGAGATGCAGGTGGAAGCAGACCTTATTTCTCACCTTGATAGGGTTGAAGCACCCCTTATTGCACAATGGATAAGAAATACTGGGAGGAAACTATTGAAAATGCCTCCAGATCTTTCACTGAGGATTTGTTGGACTTCACACACACTTTAAGAACAAGGAAATTAAGAAAAAAAAAATCCAATGACATTAAATATCCTTAATTCTGCTGTTCACACCCACTCCACCTGCACAGATATTCTTGTGAGTTTCTGAAGAAAGAGCATGTGGCTAAGACACGGCTCACTGAAGGAGCCACCTGGCATGGTAGCATTTGCATTTAAATAATAAATCACAGTGTAGTAATTCTATGGACAGAAGCCTGTGGCTGGGTTAAGCCCAATCAGCTGCAATGTTCCTTCTCACTCTACTGTTTCAATCACTTCTCATCCTCCTAGTCAGGCATTTGCAGAAAAATCCAAGAGCCATTTTAGTAGCCTGAGCAAAGTTATGTTCAGTAGACTTCTTGCAGATGCCATTTGCTTTTTCAAGCCATGCACAGCTCAGTCATAGTGTCCCTTTTGAAAGCTCTGTTAATCCATTTCCATACAGTTATTTTTCTTGCTGAGTTTTTTTCCCCAGCCTTCCTTAGCTCGTAATTCATGATGTAGCTGCCCATTGCTCTCTGCAAAGTCCTGTTGCACTGTAAAAAAATGCACCACTAAATTGAACTGATGATTGCACTGTGAGAAATAGTATTTATTAGAGCTAATTCCTATGTCACAATCATTAAGCTAGTGAGGCAGTTTCTAGATGAGTAACACTCATGGTAAGAGGTGTTTACCCGCCTGTTTTCCAAGAAGGAGTGTTAATATAGATGCTTCAGGTGTATAGCTGTGAGGTTTCCAAATTGTGTAAGGCAGATGTGCGTTTCTATGTGGTCACCGGCCAAAGAGGCTTGGTGCACTTACTAGTGTGCATCAACAGTGCTGCTGCTGCTTCTAAACAGTTGGCTCAAGTCTGTGAAAATTATTTGCATTTAGTTCTTTGCAGTTTTTCTGTCATCTGAACAGTAGTTAGAGCTGTACCACATGAGTGCAAAAGTACAGGCGTCTCTCTTCAGTTTGTATCTGGAAGAAGTTTTGAGGATGTTTTAGAAGTGTTTGTTTTTTCTCACAGATCCGAGCAAGTGACATTTCTAGTAACTGTATTTCCTTATTTTTAGCTCTGTGAAGTCTGACTTGTGCTGTTACACCTATTGCCAGTTCCTTAGGGATCCCAAAATTCAAGTGTCCATCCCTCTTTTACTCTGTGGCAAGGGGTTCTCCAAGCTAGTGACAGTGAACAGAAGACTCTTCTTGCAAAGAACTTGTAAGCTAACCTGAGCATCCTGGCATACCATGGCTGCCCTGAAGAGTACTACTGGGTAAAGTGAGAACCTTTCCTTTTAGATTATCTCAAAATTAGTGTCCTGCAGGCTAGTTTATGGCTAGGATAAAAGATGTAGTTGCAAAATTAAAAATACAGACAGCTGCTAAAAATGCATGGGAGATGGCAGCTCTTCTTTCCTCTGCTTAGCTGGTGGCTTCTGTTCCTGGGGCACGGAGAAGGTAGGATGCTGCATGCCCTGCAGGCATGCTCTGCATGTCCTGTCAGGCTGGGCAGCCTTGCCCTTCCCTGCCAGCCTCCAGAAAGAGCAAAATGCTGTCCTCTGAGAGTTGCCCAGCAAGCTAGCAAGACTATTACTTACGTGGTGTCCTCCTTGGGATTTGACCAGAGGGATGTATGCTGAACACCCTTAATTGAATTAAAGGCAGTACAAAAAGAAAATTTTGTTCTTTTTCTTACACTGGGCAATATGGCTTTGATACAGATAATATTCCTTCCCTTTCTAGTAATGAGTAATGTAAAAGATAAATGTTTTCATGGGGGCCTCTTCCCACCCCACTGCTGTATAATAACAGTTACAATATTTCTTTAGAAAGGATGTATTAGACAACCAGTTTTTAAAATAGGAATTTCTAAATATAATTTATAAAATTAATAAGAGAAGAAAGTACACTAAGGAGGGATTATTCTGTATATATTCTGTATATTCCATATATATGTATTATATAATATGTGTATATATATTCTTTATATATGTTTCTTATGCTTTTTCCTAATCCACCTGTATTAATTTCTGCCATAGACAAGATGCTCACTAGGCAATCTGCCAGGCCCATTAAGAGCATAAAAAAATAGCATATGGGGTAGTTAAATGATCTTCCATTATACATTTCCTTTGGCTAAGAGAAACACAAATATTCACCCTAAGCACTGCGGGTTTTTTATATCTATAAAAGCTGTGCTATTCTTTTGAATAAAATGTGAGTGAGAAAACTTCATTGGCTTGGACTATATGATTTTCTGCAGAATGAAACACAAGTCAAATTATGTCAGTGAATAATAGTCTTAAGGTTTTGAACAAATGTGGAATATTATTCTTGTAATCTAAAAAAATGCATGAAGCTTTTTGTTTCTGTAATGAAATTGCCAGCAGGACAAACACACTAGAGGTACAGAAACAGAATTCACGTTCAAAAAGCAGAAGCTGCTTGCATGCTATTAAGGTAAGGAAACAATATGTTTCCAACTGAGTGACCATACTTCTTTGCAATCCATTAGGTAAGCAGAACTTCCAACTCATTCCAGCCCACATGTAATTCCCATAAAAAACCGAGCAAACAAAACAAAACATGATGTCAAAACTGAGGAATCACAGATGGTCTTAGTCCAGCACAGGAATAAACTTGAATGGGTCTGAAAGTAATAGATAATATTGCTCTAGAAGTCAAGGATGTTTAATTCAGGTAAAAGTCTTTTTGAGGATATTTGGAATAGCAGTATGATTCTTTCATTACATTGTACAAGCACTATGCCGTACTGCATGAGAAATGTTTTTAAGCTCTCAGAACTACAAACTGGTCTGAGCTAAAAAGACAGAGCTGAGCAGCTGGGAACATGTGCTGGACACCCTCGCATAAATGCTGGATTTGGAACTGCACATAAGATACCTGTAAAGTGCACAAATCTTAGTGGAAAAGCAATGCAGAAAATGAGTATTTCCTGTAATGACACTAGTTATCCAACGTAGCCTACTGGTATTAACCTGTGTGTTCTTTTCTCTTTTTTTATGATAGAATTTTGCTCAGAATCACAGAAAATAAGCTGGGAATGAGAAAGCCCATCTCACTTTTCCTCTCCCATTTGCGGCAAGACTGTCTGACAGATCCCTGGTCAGTTCCTAAAACCTGCAGAGGAAGATGCTGCACATTACCACTAAGCGATCTACTCCTCTGTCTCCCATTAAAGGCTTTTCCACCTGCCTCATGTACACCTCCATTGCTCCAATTCTAGTCCATACTACTGGTCTTATTCACAGTAGACATTAAAAAAGTTTATTCCCTTCTTTTTTTTTTTTTTTTTTAGAATCATTTTAAACTGTCATCATATTTCCCCCAAGTTTTCTTTTCTCTTGACAAACCAGACCACATTTTCATGTTTCTTCATTTACCGTCTCTCTAACAATTTTAATGGCCTTATATTTTTGACGCACAGCATTCACAATTCCAAGCAGTAGTTCTGGGGAGGCCATATTAGTGCTGAATAGAGCAGAATGATTACTTCCTGTGTTTCACTTTAAAAAATTCAGTTTATCTTTCAGTATTTCAAGTAATAGTATTTAATTATTATTAGTTTGTAAAAAATCATTACCTAAATTTTTATTTGCACTGATTCTTTGTGCTGCTGATTGCTGTGTAACTGGTTTTTGATTGTCCCTATTTCCTGTCTAGGACTGGTTTTATGGTTTTTTTGGTTTTGTTTTGTTGTTCTTCTTTCTTTGGGTTTGGTTTTTAGTGTTGTTTTATTTTTTCTTCTGACAACTTCTGCAGTTTGTCAAGATCAAAGAATCATAGAATAGTTAGGGTTGGAAAGGACCTTAAGATCGTCTAGTTCCAATCCCGCTGCCATGGGCAGGGACGAGGATGATCAGGGGACTGGAGCACCTCCCATATGAAGACAGGCTGAGAAAGTCGGGGCTGTTCAGCCTGGAGAAGAGAAGGCTGCGTGGAGACCTCATAGCAGCCTTCCAGTATCTGAAGGGGGCCTACAAGGATGCTGGGGATGGAATCTTCATTAGGGACTGTAGTGATAGAACAAGGGGTAACGGGTTCAAACTTAAACAGGGGAAGTTTAGATTGGATATAAGGAAGAAATTCTTTCCTGAGAGGGTGGTGAGGCACTGGAATGGGTTGCCCAGGGAGGTTGTGAATGCTCCATCCCTGGCGGTGTTCAAGGCCAGGTTGGACAGAGCCTTGGGTGACATGGTTTAGTGTGAGATGTCCCTGCCCATGGCAGGGGGGTTGGAAGTGGATGTTTCATTCTCTTCTTCCTCTTACAGTAAGCTTACAGCCCCTCACCACTTCTTGCACCTTTAATGCAGTCTTTTGCTCAGGTCTGTAATGGAAATTATAGATTATAGAACCCATGAAGTCCTCATATAGTACTTAATTCACCTTTTAACTTTCAACCTCTTGAAAAATTTTTCTCCATTTGCTTATCCATTTTGTTGTAAGCCAATCATGAGTGTACTTTTGGAGGGAGTCAAGTGAATATCCTGTGGGACAGGATCAAAATTCAATTCAAACTATTTGCTTTCACCTAACTACCAGGTCTGTTGCCATGTTAGAGAAATTGAACTGGTTTAACAGGATTTCTTTTTTGTCAAGCTCATACTGCTTATCATTTGGGTATCTTCTAGATGATAAGTAGACTTTTTCTGTGGTTTTGCTCTAATATTTCTTTGAGAATTGAAGTTACATTTATTTCAGTAGTTTTTTGGCCTGTCTGCTTGCTTAGTCTCTTTGTTTCTCTAGGAATGAAACACTTCACAACAACTAAAACATTAGTGTATTATCAGCATTATTCTCAGACTAAAGCCTAAACATAACACTGTACCAGCTGGGCTAGAGGGATAGAAGAACATTGTCACTCCCAGATCCTTGATTCTCTTTACCTCAGGTTCAGAGTCCATCGTCACCTCTGCTCAGGAGTCATCCATGCCACAACATGGCAGTCAGATTTAGGTTTGCTGAGCCTTGGTAGTTCTTCATTCTGTCATGGGTATGAGCTCCTGGCAGGAAGCACCTTGATGTATCCATTCATTTTAAGGGAGACTAGCCAACAATTACCATTATTTTATTTCCAATTTGAGCAGTAGTCAAAAATCTCTTTAGGGGCAAACAGCTTTTCCTCCTTGCCCTTCATTATAAGTAATCCTTCTTTGATGGCGCAGTGTGGGGATTGGATGGAAAAGAAGTGACCTGTTGAATAGCAGATTAATTTTCTGATGTTGCAGCACCTTGTCCTGCCTAACCATTTCCCCCTCCGCAATGCCTGACCATGCTTCCCTTCCTCCCCTTCTCTCTCTTCCCTGGGGATTTTGTATGTGCATTATGTTGATAAGCTTCTGGTCTTCCTTGAAACTTATTAACCTAATCCAATCATCCAAGCTTTCCCACTTGATTAATCTGACAGGAGACATCTCTCACACCAAGTGATCTTCCTGGCATTTTTTCTTGGCAAGTAAGTGGAAGACACATTGTGTGGAAACCTGGATGAGGATGCAGTCTGAAGAATTTTGCCTTTCAGACAGAAGGCATTTTAACAATACAGCAGTACCTAAACAATCTGGTTCTTCCTCTGAAGCCTTTGCAGACTTGAAAGATTTCTTCAAAAGTTATTGCTGTGGGACTCTACAGGACATGGGTCTGGGGAGAGGAATCCTTTTTCTCACAGGAAAATATTAATCCAGATCCGTTGACATTGTTAAATTATGGTTTTTTTTAGACCAGGTAGTTTGGGAAAACTGATCTATAAAAGTTCATAGCCCAAAGCATAAGGATTTATTTCTGGAAAAATGTACTATTCAAATAATGAGAATTGCCAACAGACATTTAATAACTGCAAGAGATAGTCATTAGCTGTGACTGACAATCAGCTGGAAAACTGATCTTCCTTATCTGTTATAACTTTGTGGCATAAGAAAGAGAACATCTCTTTACAGAGAACATCATTACTCAAATGTTTTCAGATTGTAAAAAGCCCCACTGGGTTAATTTGTATTAAAACTTCCCCAAGAATAATACATATAAACAAATATATTTTATTTTAATTTTGTTTTCTGAAGGGTGTTTTAGTCTCTATACTTATGGAAAATACCTTTAGGACTTCTCAGAAACTTTAAATAATACAAGCAATAAAATTTCATATTGGAGGCCGATAAATGCTTCTTTATCACAACAATACAGATTACTGTCTTAAAATAAGCAAAGTAAATTTTGGTTCTGAGAAGCAAAACAATGAAGAGAAAATGTATCAGAACCTGGGGTCTTGGCATATTCATCACCTCGTTGTAAAATAAGAGTATAAATACAGAGCAGGTCTGGTTATAATCGTTTATGTAGTAACTGATTTAACACAGAATATAGCCAAGGGAAATGCATAGCAGAATTAACAAGAGCTAGCTGTAACTGATGAATAATGCAATGTAAAAAATTCAATGATACTATAGCATGCAGAAAATATGCTTCTTTATGGGAAATAGAGGTCACTGCAGTAATTTCGAACTTGCTAACCTATGCCTGAAACCCTCTGGGATCTGTCATGTTTTCACTGATGACAAGGTCAAAGATAAGGGCTATGCCCTGCAGGTATACATCAAAAGTAGGAATTACTGACCAACTTATTGTAGTGGTTTCTGAATAACTACTACCAGCACTGGGATATAGGTCAAAACGATTATCATTTTGAGCCTCTTGGATAGCTGTTATGTTACTAAGTATGTCTTAGATATCTAAGAGACAGACTCAAACGCGTACTTAGGTCTTAGAGGAAAAACAAGCAAGGAATATGAATCAGTGAATTAGTAGTTAGAGCTCTTAGATGGCAAGGCTGAGTCTTGCACACAGGTCAAGCTCCCATAGCTATTATTATTTCTTGTTTCTTATTGTGTTAATGTGAAATGTATGCCAGGGAGAGGATCAAGGTTTCTTCCTTCCTGCTCCCTCACCCTGGTATCACTGTCACCTACTTTTAACTCATAGCTCTCCAGGACAGGATCTGCAGTTGGGAGCAGAGGTGTCTGACTGCAGTAACTTCTTGAGGCTCACTGTAGGCCATGGAGCATTCTCATCCTTCTTCATCCAGGGACCCCCCTGGCAAGAGAGATGAAATATGCACACCTTCTTATAAAAAGCCTGCATGCTTCCACTCGGGGAGTGCCAGGTAGCTGGAAGTTAAGTATCGCAAAGTGTTTGTGACTGAATCCTGAGTTTAACAGGGAGGAAAACATGTAAATGCAGAAGCTATTCAAGCACTGCAGAAATTGAAAAGCATTGGTTTGTTACATGCTCTGTAACAAACATATATACGCTCTAAACATAACATCTTAGTTTTACAACTAACATTAATTAGGAAACCATTATGTGAAAGGGCTGAATTGTTAAAAAAATCACTGAAGGATAAGCAATTGAATTTGGTTTACTGAAATCAATAAAAAAAACCTCTAATTAACTTTAGGGCTTTGACACAAGCCCTTACAATGGTTATAAGTTGTGGCAAATACTTTTTGTCTTCCAAAAATGCAGAGGCAGAGGTAGGACTTTTCTCAGATATCACAAATTAAAAAGGAAGCAAGCAGTGACATACACAAGAGACCTAGACCAATACAGGGTTTCTGTTGAATGTGGAGTTAGGCTCCAAAACTGATCCTGAAAATGTCTTAAGCTGCCACTGGATGCTTAAAGTACCTAGATAAGATACACTCTCGGACTTCAATGGTGAAACCAAACTGACGAATTCTTTAGCCACACACTGGAAGGACTGTTTTAGTCACTTATGGTATCCATCCTGAGGGATTGGGTGCCCAGATCCCACACCTCATCCTGCTCTGGAGCTTTAGAGAAGGGTCTCTTCACCATGACCCACACACCAGGTCACCAGTCTCTGAGCTGCTGCCAGAGGGTACCCTGCTGTGCGCATGCACAGGACTGGCAGTTACATGCAATTGAGTAGTATCTCCACCTGGGAAGGGAAAGTTGGTCTGGCTTTAAGAGAAAGGTATGACTTCTGTCCTAACAGTTTGGACAGCCAGTCAAGGAACAAGAAGCCTCCTATTCAGTCCCCATTCCCACAGTTTAGTATGTCTTATATGGTAACATGGTGATTTTTTCAGTCGCTGGCCAGTAGGATAGTTTTAAGAGGAGCAGAGGAGTATAACATCCATCTTCTTTACAGCCAGATGACAAAAGAGATGGAAAACAGGCATTTTCAAGAGTTATTCTTTCCATGATGTCCTCTGTTGAAGGCAGAGCAAAGGGTCTTGCTGAATCTTCTCTGGCAGCAGGTTTGAGAGGAGGAGCAACCTTGCTGCCTCTTCAGAGTTTACTGGGTTCTACAAGGCCCAAGGAGAGGATGCTTTGTTAAGCCTATTATTGTACTTGCTGTCAAAAGAGGCTAGCATGGTATCTGTGAACTTCCATTCCTTTCTGTAATATAAGGAAAACCTTTGTATTTTAAAGGCATAGTATGTAGCTAAGTTTAATAAAGTTGGTGCTGTGTTTGTTTATGTATGTCTGTGGTTTCAGAGACTGTAATTGTCAAAAGGAATGTGAGTGGAATGGAATAGAGTGGGGTGAAAGCACGGGATGACTGACAGAGCCACAGAGAAATGTAATTTAGCAAAATAGATAGAGGAATACAGACCAACCTGCTCAAATTGGGGAGCTGCTGGTGGGTTATCTCATGCTGAATGCTGCTCATTGTTTAATCAGTCAAGATATAACTTCACAGACTGTGTTTGGGGAATTGAGGGAAGAAATATGGAAAAAATATTTCTCTGCATTCATTCCAAGGCTTAGTTTTAACACCTTTTTACTACTGTCATATGTGACTTTTAGGTGTAAGCTCAACAATAGAGCACTGATATTCAGTTCAGTGTATTCCTCGACAGGCTTACAGACTGAAAAGAGAAATTACAAAAGAGTGTGGAAATAGGGAATCAGCCAAGCAGCAATTTTCCACCAGCAAACAGGCAATGAAGCAGTAATGGTGCCCCTGTTAGCACATTCCAACAAAGTGTTTTAACGCGTGATCCCAGTGACATCAATTTTAGGAGTATGGATGCACTAGCCAAGTCTCATGTGCTGAGCATGCAGCTGACACTACTGGCTTCTGTTAGGCTTGCTCTTCCTACATTTGAAGTATAAAGTAATATGTTTTTTCCATCTCTGGAACCTTATATACATTTCACTGTCTCTGCAGCAGAGTCCAGCTCACAAAGGATACTGGAAGGGATATTAGAAAGGTCTCTAACAGCAACTTAGCTTGAAAAAGGCTCCCACTCCTTGTGTTTGCACTCACCAGAAGGGAAGAAAGTGCTCTGTGGGACATAAAGGAATGAATGGAAAATGGAAATTACATGTATTTCAAGCTAAATTTTAACCTCTGGATAATTTTGTTTCACCTCTGATTCACTTAAAACTTTGATTAACCAGGCCTGACTTGTCTTTAATAGAGATCAGAATTCCACTTTCTTTGTAACTTATTTATGCTTACCATTGGCAGTCCAAATGAGTCAACATGGTCTCTTATGTCCAGGTTTTTACACATACTGACAAAAGAAATGCTTATGCAGATTTCAGCCAACCTATTCCCATGCTGGAAAAGTCTGCCTACTTCACCTTTATATCCTTTCTGATCCTACTCACTGCTGTATCTTACAAATGGAAGAGATAGATACATGTAGTGAAATTACCATCAGTCTGTGTCTTAGTGCTTTTCCTCCCCCTCCTAAACAAGAAGACCAAAGGCTCTTTCATTTAAAGGCTACAAAGATTTTAAGTGAAAACCCAGTGTTGTTGAAGGCAATGTCAAAACTCTCTTGAGTTCAATCAGGTCAGGATTTCACTGCCTGGTTTTGTAAAATTGATGGATAAGAGGACATGGGATAAGGATATATGAAGCAATCACAAATCACAGAATGTGAATCATGCATGGTACGAGCTGGGCTTTTATAATTCAAGAAATAGGGTTGTCCTGGGAAACTGAGACTTGCAAATCTAAGGGAACTGTTTTTACCCCATTTATAGTTACTTCTGGAACAATCTTCACATGTTTGAGTGGAAGGCTTAGAGTCACCATTAGCTGCTGAATAAAATTGGGCTTGAATTACAAGCAATGAGAATGGAGATATGTGGTAAGAAATAAGCATTATAAGTGTCTATATATTGATAAAAGAAGATTAAACCAAAAGTAGATGAGCTTTGGCAAAATGCCAAATATAATCACACACTTCTGAAAGCCAGGAAACTGACAATTATTGCAATACTTTCTCATAAAGTATTCCTATTTGCCATCTTAGCTGGAGGAAGAGAGTTATACTACACGGAAGAAATTCCACTGGTTCTGTTGAAAACAAATGTGAACAAAGAGATGACGCTGTGAAATTAGTGTGTGCGTTATATGCCCCAGCAATAGACACAAGGGTATAATACTGAGTAACTTGATGTTTCCAGATGCGAACAGGAACTGTTTCCTGCCACTTACTGTCCCATCTTTGCAGTGTGGCAGAAGCTTGAAGAGAAAGCAAATTTACTTGGAGCAAGCAAAAAATTAAGCTCTTAATTACAAGCTTTGAAAGAAAGCTAGAAATAAAGAACAAGACAGGAGCAGGGGATTGGAGTAGGTAACCAGAGGTCCCTTCTGACCTGAATTATCTTTTGATCCTATGACAAGAGAAGCTGCAAACTCAAACTGCATCAGATCTCAGCCTCCTGTTCTCATTGTGGTAAGGAATTTCTCTGATGCCTTTTCCTGGCTGCTAGGACCCAATCATACTGTTCCTTCATCACATTTGTAGAACATCCTTATTAACCTGCTATCAAGGGATATCTGTACTGTTGTTTTCATTTAGGCATCTGGCACTTGTGAAAATTTTAATAGATTACTTGCCAACATGTCTGAAAATTAGTGACATTCTCCCCTCCATAATGCTGATTCCTCTACCCGTATAATCCATTTTCTCCCAGGCAATAAACTGAGCTGAAGTTATGAATCCACAGTTGCGATATTTTGTAAATTATGTATATGAAGGTATGTTTTTTAATTCAGAGTGTTCTTCATCTCTGCGGGCTTTTATGCTTTTACAGAGACAGTTAATGGTGCATGAATTCATATCTTTTACTTTAAAGGGCACTCTGTCACAATGTTATTGGCCTCTGGATCAGTAATAGGCTAATAAATTCATCCCATTAATAGCTAGAGCAAGCTGGACAAAAAATAGAGAAAAATAATAATTAAAAAAAAATAAAAGCTTTTCAGTAAAAATCTCTCATTTTTTACAAATCCCATCAATTTTCCAGCACTTTAATTCAAAAAAGATTGCTGAGGCCACACAATAATGTGTCAGTCACCTTAATCAGTGATGGCAGCTACTGAATAGCGGCTTACAAACAATTTTCTCTTTCCATTCTTGCTGGATTTGTCTCATTCTGTCAGAATAAATAAAAAAAAAAAATTATCTTAGGTTTACTTGCACTTAGCAGCCGAGATGTTTGTCCAAATTAGATGCTCTAATGTTTGTTCCTGCCATGCGTCATTCTACAAAGAAAGCATCAGCGCTGGGATTTTACCCAAAGACCTTGAACTGGATCCTGGAGCCCTCTGAGTCTATAATAGCAGGTTTATTATATAACTGATTCAGCTTAGATTTAGTTCAGAGTGTCTGATTTTCAATTGTACAAAAATCCATAAGCCAAGAGAGGGAGGACTCATCTGAAGACTTAGCAGAGTACTTGTTTTGGATCTTTTCTGCATGAGATTAACCTTGTAAATGTGAATTGATGTAATCCTCTTGCTGACGGACGACCTTCTCCTTTAACCCTGGAAGCACTTTATCAAATTGTAGAGAACACCTCCACTGCAGATAAATCAGTAATTGAAGTTACTTATCATGGTTAATTTACTGTTTAAGAAAGAAAATGCTAATGAAGAGGCAAACCCAAAGGAGTGGGAAATAAAAAGGGCTCATTGGGCTACAGTCTTGTTTTGGTACTTCTGCTTTAAGAACTTTGATGGAGAATACACCTTTCAGATGTCTGCCTTCTGAAATAGGATTAAAATTCCTTATTTCATAAATTAATGGCAAGTGTTATCTTACTGTATTACAGATAATGAAATTTGGGATGTATAATTTCATGTAAGGATTGAGAAATTCTGCTTAGAATATTCATGGATGGATGAAGAGAATTTATAAAGGAGAGAAGTATACTGACCTTACCTGAAATTACCAAAATAAGTAGCAAAAAGCCATTATTTACAAAAAACTCCATTATTGAGATTATTCAAGAATAGGCAAGCCATTCATATCAAGAAACTAAAATCTGATTAAATTCTTCTCTTTCAGAAGAAATCAGTTAAGGCATTCTTTTCTAAAATAAGTTGCTCAAAGGAAGCATGATTTAGCACCATAAGTAAAAATTGATATGGCTATTTTTATTCCAAAATATTCTGGAGCTACAAAGTAATGTCAGAAGAGCCATGTTTCTTATAAATCTTACTTGTTATCATTACAGATATGACCAAAATTTATTATTTTGGCATCTCTTACCCTCACAAAAAAACACCCAAACAAACAGAAAAAAACAAACCACAAACCAAAACAACCCCAAAGTCCTCACAAAGTATTAACATTTTGGACGGACCCTCAATATAGAAATAAATAAGAATCTAAGTGGAATGTTGGCTGTACTCTATTTTACTAAGTATCCATTTTTTAAAATTTAATGAATTTTTCAGCTACATAGACCAGAATTATCTTATAGGATTTTACTCACATAGAGTTGTCTTTCTAAATTGTCTTTTTCTACCAGTGCTTTCAAACTTTGATAACAATTATTGCTTCACTTCACAAGGCAGAGTCAGGTTGTGTGTGTTCCTCTCAAATTTAATATGCTCTGCTTCCTTTTTTATGATTTTATTTGCTTTTAATAATTTTTCTGTTTATTAGTTCCACTGAAACCTGGCCACTTCTAACTTATTTTGATGGCATTTTATAGCTCTTCATTCATTTCCTTTTTAATTTTCTAGCACTAAACAAGGTGAGATACCGTTATCAGCTAGAACTATAGCCATTGAGCATATTTTTGATGCAAGTGCATTAATTCAGCATATGCTTTTAAACAAAATTATAGTGATATTTATTAATTAAATAAGCATAAGGATCAAATTTCCATAAAATTAGATGATATCATTGCAGGGCTTAAAATTAATAAAAAACTGTGTAGACTTAATGGAGCTCTGAAAGAAACCTTAATCATAAATTCATCTAATCACTTAACCCTTTCTTTCTCTTTTTTTCTTTTTTTTTTTTTTTGGTTTGTTTTAGTGACCTATTCTTTAATCCTCTTCCGCAAAGAGTGAAACTTTGCCCTCTAAGTGACTGTGCGGTCTGAGCAGATACAAAGCCTTTTTTTGATGTTGTTCTGGGTGTTTTGGTGTTTTTTTGTTATTTTAGCCATTTTCACAGGAAAAAGTGACCCACTATTCAGGCAATATTAAGGGCTCGTTATATTTCACACAAATGTAATATCTAAATGTGGAGACAGTTCTCACTCAGAGGGCTCAAATATCCTTGAAACTTGGGCAAAATATTTGTTACCTTTTTTGTTTTTTTCAGGTTAAAATGTTAGCACAGTCTTTTTTTAATGTTTATGATATGCTGGTAAATGTACTGTAACTGATGACATTAAATATATAGCACTGCCAGCTTCACTTTTATTTTGTTGATATTATCATTGGATGTATTTTTCATGGAAGTCACTGTTTCTGCATTTGAGGTGAAAAGTTATTAACATCAAAGCCTTCATAGGATGGCTGAATGTGTCTAAAATTATAAATACTGTCTTCAGCTTTTATCCATGTTGAACAGCTCAGGCTCTGGAAATACCTGGAAGCTTCATTTTCAGACTCCTGTTTTCCTGTATCTTTCTGCCAGGTAAGATCTTGAGGTAGAATGTTGCTCTTTTAACACTTAAGCTGCAGTTTGTGAAAGAATTGAATCTTGCTCTCTAAATAACCTAAGTCAGATATTTTTTAACTATATGCTACACAAAATCTGAGCGTGATGTTCTTCAGACTTCACAGGTCTATCCAAAGTGTCCAAGGTTTGAATAAGCACCCAAAATATAAACGTTTGCCTTATTAAAAACCTGAATTTTGAGGTAGGCTACTCCTAATCCAACTTTACTGGTTTCTTTTTCTCTTTTATATTCCCTCTTTTCAAGACTGTCTTATTGCATCTCTTCTATTTAATTATATGAGGAAAGCAAGTCCAGTTCTATAAAAATCCCTTCTTTCTCAGCTGTGCTTCCAAAGCTTCTCATCCTTGTCAGTCAGTATGTTCAAGTATATTCTGGTAGAGATTTAAGCAACAAAGAGAACATAGGCAAATTACTGATTTCTAAGGAGCTGCCAGCCATTGCTGCCTTAACAAAATGAATCTGCTCTCTCTTTCGAGTACAGTTGCCCTTTTCCTCATATGTCCTGGGTTCAGCAGCAGCAGTCAGTTTTTCTCCTTCTTAGTAGCTGGTGCAGCGCTGTGGTTTTGACTTTTGGCCTGGGAATAATACTGATAAAGCCGACGTTTTCAGTTGCTGGTCAGAATGTTTACCCTGACCAAGGACTTTGTGAGTCTCATGCTCTGCCAAGGAGGAGGAGAAGCTGGGAGGAAGCAGGGACAGGACACCTGACCCAAACTAGCCAAAGAGGTATTCCATACCACAGCACATCATGCCCGGGGATGTAACTGGGAGTTACCTGGAAGGGCACGTCCTCTTCTCTGTTGGGCTCATTTCCGGTGGGTGGTATTGTATTCTCTTCCCTTGTTACTTCTCTTATCATTATTATTATTGGTCGCAGCAGTAGTGATTTGTGTTATACCTTAGTTACTGGACTGTTCTTATCTCAACCCGTAGGAGTTACATTCTTTCGATTCTCCTCCCCATCCCTCTAGAGGCGGGGGGGGGGGGGGGAGTAGAAACTGCGTGGCTGACTTGCCGACTGGCTTAAATCACGACAACATTGCACTTCAGATGTTTATACATTTAAAGGCCAAACTGTGCCTTGACATACAGCTCATACAACCTTGGGCCATGAGATCATACAGTATGACACATTTACAACTGTTTGCCCAGCTCACTAAAGAATGTTGACAAAAGGGCCAGTATTCTAAGATGAAATCTTGCATTTAAAAAAAAAAAATCATCACATGGTGCATAGGATTTGCTACTAGTATTTGGCTCACCCATCAGGAACAGTAGCTAAAAGACAGCAGTGCTGACTGACACTGTGTCGAAACAGCACAAACACAGTGCCAAAGAGCACAGATAGCAGGAAGCAGAGGCAACCTATCCTGAAAGAAGGTTATACTACAGTGTAAAAATCCACCTTTCCAGCTGCAGAAGCAGAAGAGCAGTCAAAGTAATCTATGTTTTTAACTTCTGTTTGTTTTTAGGGGTGTGATGGCCACAAGATAAGATATTTTTTGACATTCCCATGGGAGGCTGGTAAGCATAATGAAAAATCAAAACACCAAATAGGGAACTGAGTTAAAAAAAAAGGACTATCAGTGATGGCTTTCCATCTGGAACAAAGCTGGGCACAGTCAAACAGCTAGTGGGAATTATTTGTGCCTGCCATACCCATTCAATAGGTGTGCAAAACATATGAAGGAGAGAGAGAAATGGATGCATGTGGGACCATGAAAACGCTCCTGAAGAGTACACTGGGCAGTGATTGTAAGTTGCTTTGATTGCAAGTGCTCTAGAGACAAATGCCTGTACTTTGCAAACAGGACATATTTTCACCTATGAGAATTTTAAGATTGAAACGTCTTTGTGTTCTTATGCCTAACAGCAAGGAATATCAAAATAATATATGATTAGGAAATTTTTATGGTTTTCTCTGAAATAACTTACTCATTTTTGAAAGCATTTCTTACAACTTCCAGACAAAATGAAGCAGCCAGCACGTGCTGAAACTCATTCTTACATGTTTTTTTGCTCCTTAACCAAGTGTGGTATCTCATAAAGAGGTGCTGTTTTAACATTTCAGTGTTAATGTGCAACCAAAGGTGTAATGACCACTTTTTGAACTTTCTTCACTGTTCTCAACAGTATCCTCTTTCTATATTTTTGCAAATCGAAGATTTTCCAGTTGACTAAAATTGATTAAAATTAAAGCTAATTAGTCTACATTTTGGTACTGTATATCTATAAGGCATATTTTGAGCATTATATTATGATGACAAACCTCTAGCACCTCTGATTTCCACCGAACTTATCCTCCATCAAGTATCTTGATATTAGAACCACCAACTTTGTACCTTTTTTTAACCTTACAGAGGAGGTATATCTCACTGGGAAAGCTAATAATGAATATATGGCAAACGATATATGAGAAACAAAGATATTTCATTTTTTCAGGGCAACAGATGCCATCTTGTAAGTCTGATTTCATAACTGTATGCTTTTCTTAGAAAGAATAACATTCTGTGGTTTTATAAAATGTGATTGGTAAGTACTTGTGTAGTATCTATGAACATGACTTACAGTCTAAATGTGCGACGGTTTACTAATTATTTGGGTGCAAATGTTTGGGATTTCTATCTTTCTTTATATATTAGCAAAAGACAGGAAAGAAATAGGATAAAGAAATAGAAGCAGAAGCAGGGAAGAAAAGAAAAAAAAAAAAACAAAAAGAAAAAAGAAAAAAGATGCTGTAGTTTCTGGAGCAATCAAAAAATAATAAGCGTTCTAAGGAAAGTTAGATGATGATGATGATGATGATCATGACGATGATGATGAGGACAATCTGTTTCACATGCTTTTTAAAAAAATTAAGAAACAACGTGGAGGTGAAAAAAAGAAAAGTATTAAAGACATAACAAAAGCCAGGAAGGGTTATAGAATGCTGTCATGCTATAAGCACAATCTATTGGAGATAGATAACAGCAAATGAATGAGATTACAAGCAGAAAAAACAGTAATATCAGATTCTTAAATAACCCAGGACCTATTGAATATTCTTTGATGATTGTTGACCTGGAAATCCTACAGCTTATTTTATCTGCATTGGCTCAGTTGCACAGTACGGGAAAGCCAATATCTGTGTCCTAATGCAGCTTTTGTATATAGCTCCTCTTTGTGCTCCTGGGTCTACAATAAACCACTGAATTTTACAGCAATGTATAAAGGAAAACCCAGATCCTTAAGTGTATCTGGCTGTTATATAGAAAGACATATGTCAAATCAGCTGGCATGTGACTTGACTTTTCCTTCTAGTTAGTTTATTTGTAAAACCTGACAAGCATGCAACAGTGATTTTCGTAGAGGATGAAATGGTATGGAAAACCAAATTTGCATAGAATTTACACTCTGATAATCAAGAAATTAAAAGAAAAATAAATTGAACACAAACATAAAAAGTATATCATACTTTTAATGTCATGATACTAGAAATAAACTGTAGGTCATTTTGAAGACCGGGATCTCATATTCTTAAAAATAACTGGATTATTTATTTAAGATGTCAACCTAAGCGATGATCTGTACACAACCTTGCAGTGAAATTTGCATTAAATCTTTTATCATCAATTCAATCATTCTTCAGAAAACTAAATAGATTTCATTCTTCTTTTGTAAATTAAATTGTTCTTAGAGGAATGCTTTGAGATGAAAATATTTATTGCTTTATTTTAAATAATGTCCTTGTTAAGTGGGATTGTCCTTTCAAAAATCACTTAATTTTTTTCTGTTTGGTTATTTTATTTTTCTGTTTTCTCATGATGGTACAGAATAATGCATCAGTCAGCAGTAATTCACAATAATATAAAAATATTGATGGTCTTTATTACATGCCTCAAGCTTTAAAGGGCAGCTGTTACTACTGATTGAAATCACTGATTTTCTCAAAGTGAACATCTCTTGTGTTTACTGTAATAAAACAGTTTGGCTCTTCTGTCCTGGGTTCAGCAGCAGCAGTCAGATTTTCTCCTTCTTAGTAGCTGGTGCAGTGCTGTGGTTTTGACTTTCGGCCTGGGAATAATACTGATGAAGCCGATGTTTTCAGTTGCTGGTCAGAATGTTTACCCTGACCAAGGACTTTGTGAGTCTCATGCTCTGCCGGGGAGGAGGGGAGGCCGGGGGGAAACAGGGACAGGACACCTGACCCAAACTAGCCAAAGAGGTATTCCATACCACAGCACATCATGCCCGGGGATGTAACTGGGAGTTACCTGGAAGGGCACGTCCTCTTCTCTGTCGGGCTCATTTCCGGTGGGTAGTATCGTATTCTCTTCCCTTGTTATTTCTCTTGTCATTGGTGGTGGTGGTGGTGGCAGTGGTGGTTTGTGTTGTGCCTTGGTTGCTGGACTGTTTTTGTCTTGGCCCATAGGAGTTATATTCTTTCGATTCTCCTCCCCATCTCTCTGGGGGGTGGGGGGAGTAGAAACTGCATGGCTGACTTGCCGACTGGCTTAAACCACGACACTCTTCAAACAAAAAAAAAAGAAGATGAGCTCAAAATATAATACTTATGTGAACAGCAACTTTCAGTTCCTTTTGTTGGGAGGAATTTTTTTATTTTTATAGTGAAAGCAATTCAACATCTATCTTGCTTACTTTAGGATAACTGGCATGCTCATGCCATGTAGTATTATACCCCTGAGTTATAAGTCTAGTCGCTCTTTCTGTCAATATAGTTTATGGACAGAGACACATAACTTTAGAGAGTCAGTAAAAGCAGAAGCTTAAAATTCTGTAAAGTTCTCCTAGCTCACATTTCACTGAAAAGAGATCTTAGTACAAACAGGCTGCTAATTTAGTGAGCTAAACTGAAATGCATATTGTAGGCAGTGTAAATACTCACTGTCTTCAGGTAGTATTTACAAATGCCTAACCAAAATAAGTTTAAAAATTAGAAAAAAATATTAATAATTATATCATGCTGTAGTATAATATTGCATATATAATGATATATGGAGTTATATGGTTGCTGGTATAATGTGTCACAATGTGATGAAATTTAATATGACAGGAGACGTCACCTTACACATCAATAATGATGATATGTCATGAAATATTGCAATAGCAATTAATATAAATACAAAAAATATATTTCAAAAATTGAATGTTCTTCTGATGCAGTATTACTGTTTTCTCCTGAAGTGCAATAGCTACAAAACCTCTTCTTTTTGAAAGCTTTTTTGGTGAGATTGCCTTAGCTGGAACCAGCTGTTTCCAGCATGGGGCAGCCTTGGCTTCTCCTCACAGAGCCCACCCTGCAGCCCCCACTGCCCAGCATTCGGGTAACTGCACTCCGTACACCTTTGTGGGGATAAAACCCGATTTTGTGCAATTAATAATGTCAGAAAAATTGAGCACAATTTCATCAGTTTCCATATATAGCAATGATATTAAAAAGGACATGATGTTCAGTCATGTCAGCTGTAGATTGATAGCCTCAGCAGAACTCAGACTAAAATATTCTTCTTCAGCATAACGTCAGTTAAAAGCCAGGAGGTATTTTATAAGGCCCATGCAAAGGAGTCCTGGAGCAGACTAACTTTCTGTTGCTGTTTAAGAACAGCACTGTTAAAAAACTGGTATTCCTGGTCAGAAAATATATTCTCCAGATTTGAATTGGCTGGCTGGCACAGAGCACGACAAGTCTCTGATTTCAGGATGGTTTATAGCTTTTGATGATTCACAGGCACAATACAGATGCACTGCTAGACATAGTAGACCATTGACAGTGCTTTGCCCATCAAAGATCACCCATCCTTTCTGAGAGTAGAAGTAGTCACTAATTTATCTGTTTCAATAAGCATTAATTTAATGTTTAATATTTCCATGTTCTTTTGAGTGGGTGGTTCTGCTCCAGATCTTGTTTTAGACTATGGATTATATGCTAACATAAACATTAGCATGAATTGTCAGAGAGAGGCTGTCAAACCAGCTCTCACCTTGGTTATTGTGCTGTAGCGCCATAGACACAATCTTTACACTGCGTTTTCATTTTTGCTCGTACCCAGTTGTCCTGGGTTCAGCAGTAGCAGTCATTTTTTCTTCTTCTTGGTAGCTGTTGCAGCACTGTGTTTTTGACTTTCGGCCTGGGAACAGAGCTGATAACACCGATGTTTAGACTGACCAAGGACTTTGTGAGTCTCATGCTCTGCCAGGGAGGAGGAGAAGCCAGGAGGAAGCAGGGACAGGACACCTGACCCAAACTAGCCAAAGAGGTATTCCATACCACAGCACGTCATGCCCAGGATGTAGAACAGAGTGCCCGGAAGGGCTGGATCACTGCGGGGTGGGGGGCGACGTACCGGTTGGTGAGCAGTTGTATTCTCTTCCTTGTTATTTCCTTTATCATTATTACTATTAGTGGTAGCAGTAGTGATTTGTGTTATACCTTAGTTATTAAACTGTTCTTATCTCAACCCGTGGGAGTTGTATTCTTTTGATTCTCCTCCCCGTCCCTCCAGGAGTGGGGGGAAGAAAGGTGTGGGGGGGAAGTAGACTGCGTGGTTCTAATTTACAGCCGGGGCTTAAACCATGACACCAGTGAATTTCTCTGATAGCTGTTAGTAAATGTGCTCTTGAATCATGGTGGTTTATGCAAAAAGATGGGAGTACTGGAGAAAAGAGATAGAAGCATTTATTTGTTCTTAATGTAGCACAATGTTGAGAGACTTTTTGCTGGCATCTGTATTGTTTTGCCAGGAAACAAAAAAATCTTTCAAGTTATTTAGCATAGCTATTAATGGATCCACAGGTGTCTGTTTTTCACATTTTCTGAATAACCAAAATTGGTTTATTACCTTGGCTACACACTGTTCTTTATATCACAAGTCTGATCTGTATTGGCTTGTAATTTAGGAAAAGAAAAATCATTACCTGTCAAGCATCTCAAATACATGCTTTGTAATGTGTAATATGGGAAGGTATCTCTTTTTAACATGTTTGAAAGGTAGAAACCTTACATTACAGTATTATTACATTAAATGGTAGCTGTTTCATGGGAAAGCAATAACTAGCAGGATTAGATGTTTTCAAACACGTCTTATGCCATCATAGCCTCTCAGGCCAAATCTTTCAATTCTTCTATGTCCTCAACTTGTCCATTTGTAAAGCGTTACTTTTTGTAAGCCTTCATAGTTCTGAAAACGATCCCAGATAAATTCTGAATGCTTCTACAGGTACACTGCCAAGTCCATTAGCATAAATGTTTCTCGAGAGTCATACTCACTAATATTTTCTTCCATATCTAATATCCTACTGAGAATACAATGATTGCTGGTTAATGTACATTTTCTGCAATCATTGGTGGTTATGTATATTTTCAATCATACTTGTAGCTTTTCTGAGCAGGAAAAGTGATGGCTAAGTCAGGCTGTGAATAATATCTCTCAATCATACTTCAAGCAGGTGGTAGTGGTTTATAGGAGAGGTGTAATATCAGTTCAGGAAATACAAAGGAAGTAATTACTTTACAAAATCAAGACAGTGGAAAAAGGCTGTAGATATAGCTGACAGATTGCAGTAGGAAGGAAAATTAGGATAAGGTGTTTTATATCAGTTCAGAAATAAACACAATACTGAGACCAATACTTTTTTAATGTCTTCACTAATGGCCTAGATGAATGGAATGGTTGCCCTAGTGGCAAGTTTGTGAACAAATCTTAAATAAGAGGGAATGGACAATATGTGGAAGCTGGAGAAATGGGCCAACAGGAACCCAATGAACATCCTGCAGCTGGGTAGGAATAGCTTCCCCACACACCACAGTCAGCTGAGAAGTAGCTCTGTGGGGAAGGGGCAGAGGACATGGTGAGCAGCAAGGTGAGCCTGAGCCAGTAGTGAGCCTGAGCCAGCATTGAGCCCTTGAAGCAGAACTGGCCAACAGCATCAGGGGTTGCACCAGCAAGAGTGGCCAGCAGATTCAGAGAATGATCCTTCCCCACTGCTCAGCACTCTAGGACTAACACCCTATTATGATTCTCATCATGATTTTGCAGTAAGTTTCAGCACTCTTGATCCGTACAACAAAGAAGTCACTATATTAGACTTTTCTCTATTTAGTTAAATGTTCAAATTTTTGTTTCTTCATAAATCCTTGCCCAGAATTCTGATACATCAGCTGAGTTTTGATTAAGTTTGGGTTTTTTTTCCCCTGAGTATCATTGCAAAACCAATCTTGTCACTCTGTTTAGTTCTGAATTGGCTTATCCCACCTTATATTTAATCTCCTCTCTTCTGCAGTCTGACAGCTATGCCAAGAGCTCTTTTTTCAGTGTTTTGACTATTTGCAGCAATTACTTGCTTTGTGTTACCTGAATTTACCTCATGCCACCTTTCTTATAAATCACCATCATCTTCTCAGATTGGAAATGACCTCTCATGAACCTCTAAGTTTGGGTTCAATCTGGCTGTAGCTCAAGCAACAGGCTCAGGATCAAGTCTGACCTGTGAAATTATATATAGGTGAACTTCCCTAGCCTATATTCATTGAAAAAGTAACAGATGTTACTGATAGTTGAAATGAAAACAAAAAGCTAGGAATTAAGCTGAGGTTTAAATACCCTCATGTCTCCTTTCAGTTATTAACTGTCTGAGAAGGCTTAGCTGAAGCCCTCTTGCACTGCACTTCACTCCTCTAAAGCACAAAGCAAATAATGCGCCATCCTTGGTAGAAAAAGGGAAGAAGAAGTTGGCAGCTGTCCAGCAGTTTTGAGTCCTTGATGACTGTTTAGAAATATATCTCTTCCAACAGAGTTCATTTTAATATCATTCAGGTTAGGTTTCCATAATTTTGACTGAAAATCACTTCCATCAATGATTCTTAGCATTAAAGGATGCAATATAAATGCATTGCTATGCCTAAAGGCACAATCTAGTCCTAAATACATTTGGAAGATTAGATTTTTTTCTTGTTCTGAAAGGCATGTGCCCAGTAGAAACTAAATACAATAGTGGAACAAGTACTGTACAGCAACAGCTACTAGAATTATGGGAATATGTATTAAAAACCCCTTGAACTTCTGAGATTTCCATCTTCGAGGATACACAAACACTTATTCTCCATAAAGTCATCCAGAGTACTAACATCTTTCATGCTCAAATCTTGCTTGATACTGGCTCTCTAGTTCAGTGGAGGCTGCACATCAACCCCCTTTTTGTGATTAATTTTACAGGGCAGTGATTTGCTCTGCTGTTGCTGATCATGTGGAAAGTTTACTAGCTAAGCCTCATTTTTAATATTCAATAATTGATATGCATTTGCTGTGGTTTAAGCCAAAAGTACTAGAGATACTTTTCAAATACACGAATCAATTATATACTCAGAGCACAGTAATATTAGTTCTACCTTTGAAAGGCTGCCTCAAGGCAGAGTATTTTGGATACACCAGACTGTTCCTGGGCAGTCCCAAGACAAGAGACAGGTGAATTCCCCAAAGTAGATAAATACAGAAGAATATAGATAGTGATAGACAGATGTAAAAAATTTTTAATTAATCCTGACAGAAAAGTCCAGCAGTGAAAGATGCTATGTATCACACAGTGGCTTAATACATATCTTCATATTACTCTATACATACAAGTAGTATTACTTGTTGAGGTCGTTTGCAGATGTTATTCAGCTGTTCATTAACTTTGAAGTTCTGTCGTGGTTTAAGCCCAGGCCGTAAATCAGAGCCACGAAGTCCACTTCCCCCCAATCTTTCTTCCCTCCGCTCCTGGAGAGACGGGGAGGAGAATCAAAAGAATGCAGCTCCCACGGGTTGAGATAAGAACAGTTTAATAACTAAGGTATAACATAAACCACTACTGCTACCACTAATAGTAATAATGATAAAGGAAATAACAAGGAAAGAGAATACAACCGCTCACCAACCGGTACCTCACCCCCCACCCCGCAGTGATCCAGCCCTTCCGGGCACTCTGTTCTACATCCTGGGCATGACGTGCTGTGGTATGGAATACCTCTTTGGCTAGTTTGGGTCAGGTGTCCTGTCCCTGCTACCTCCTGGCTTCTCCTCCTCCCTGGCAGAGCATGAGACTCACAAAGTCCTTGGTCAGTCTAAACATCGGTGTTATCAGCTCTGTTCCCAGGCCGAAAGTCAAAAACACAGTGCTGCAGCAGCTACTAAGAAGGAGAAAAAACTGACTGCCACTGCTGAACCCAGGACAAGTTCGAAAGAAACCTTGAGAGAAACAGCTGCAGTCACTCCTATGACAGCTGAAGTACTGCAGAGACCGTGGGCCAGGAGGAACCACCGAGATCAGCTGTGCTGAGCCCTGAGACTCTCAGCACATGGCAGGGGTGCCCATGAGGCAGCCCCAGAACTCAGTGTACCTGCAAGGCAGCCCAGAGAAACAACAGGCCTGCCCTTGCTCATCAACATTGGGTTTGGGACTAGATAAGGCCCTGCTGCTGAGCTTAATTTGAGGTTAATTTCCTGATCCAGCAACTGTAATAGAACTGTATCTTCAACCTATAAGCTATGTAGAGAAACACTCCAGAACTAAACCTGGAACAACCACATGCTATTTTGAATACCAAAGGCTACTGCAAAAAGCCAGTCTCCAAAATAAAAATTAGTGGTGTGGATAGAAGCTTAATAATTCAATAGTTATCATCACAATTTCCAAGTTACTTCTTGTTACTATTTGCACCACATTTTATTCTTCACAGCTCTGTCCCACTACATTTACTTGTCTCATCTGCCTGCCAGATCACCTCTTAGATACTTTACACATTCTTTGAGCAAAAGAAAGGAAATATTTCTTACTGCCACACCACACAACACATTAGCTCACCAGAACTTAAGTGTGATAGGAGTCTCTAAACATTAGTAGAATATTAATAATTAGGTATACTGTCTACTTTTTATGCCTGTGGTTCAAAAATCATTGATATAATTTTTATCTTCCAAGTCCGCCTTCATTTTCAAGTGTTCGGGACTACATTTTTCCACAGAACTTACTAAAACTCAAGTAGCTGTCTTATCTATCAAACATACACATCTTTATGTCTGCAGATGCTCCATTTGTAAAAGCAGTACAAAGCAGAGGTGTGAAGTGACTCAGCTTGTCCTTGTGCTATTTTTTTCTGAGGTAGAACTAGTTTTCTTCATAACAGCTAGTAGTGGGCTATGGTTTGGATTTGTGCTGAAAACAGCATTGATAATACAGGGATTGCTGAGTGGTGCTTACAAACAGCCAAGGCCTTTCTTGTTCCTCATCCCTTTCCAACAGTGAGTAGGCTAGGGGTGCACAAGAAATGCACAACGGAGGATACACAGCTGGGACAGCTGACCCCAACTGACCAAAAGGATATTCCATATACCATGTCATCATGCTCAGCATGGAACACTGGTGAAAGAAGAAGTAAGGGGGTATCTTTTATCTTCTCAAGTAATGGTTATACGTGATGGAGCTCTGCTTTGCTGGGGACGGCTTAACAACTGCTGCTGGTGGGAATTGGTGAATGAATTCCTTGTTTTGCTTTGTTTGTATGTGCAGCCTTTGTTTTACCCGTTAAACTGTCTTTATCTCTCTCTGCGAGTTTTCTCACTTTTACCCTTCCGATTCTTTCTCCCATCCCACCACGGGGTGGTGAGCGAGTGGCTGAGTAGTGCTTAGTTGCAGGTTAGGTATAAACCACAATATTCTTGGGGTTTTTCCCCTTCACTTCTGTCCAGTTTGCCTTTCTGTGCTTATCTCACATTTTGGATGACTCCTCAACTCCTCCAAACAGGCAAGCCCTCTTGAAGGACTGAAGCCTGTAATGCAAAACCCTCAGGAAAACCACTCCTTTCAGACTGTGAGACAGACGGAGCACAGCAAAGACTTTGAAGATGATAAGAGGCATTAGTAGTAATATAAGTTTTTGGTGGGACCAACAAGTGTATGCATTAAAGTGGGATTTTTATAGGAGTTCATAGAGAAAGCTAAGAAGACAACAATTAGGCTTTTCCCTCTACACAGAAGTATGTGACTAACAGCCATCATATGCAGCAGAGTGAAATATAATGTAGTTATAATAGCTCCATTTTTCTTCCATGCTCAGTATTATGAGCAGAGTGTAAAGAATTGTATTGAACATTAGTGTGGCTTTTGCAGTATGGCATATTGCAAAAAGGAAATCCACAGAATATTATATTACCATATAAATTGTGTTTAAAATGTCAGATCTTAAGGATGAAAATTAAGGCAATTGTAGAAATACTGCTTTTCAAAAGATGCCAGATTTAAACAGAGGTTTTACAATTTTAGCTTTAACCAAAGTCCATTCTACAAAGCTCAGACTAGACTCCTATATGTCTATGGATAAGCTCTAATGCCTAGATATTTTATGTTTAACTTCTATTAGCACAGTTTAAGGCTTCTTTCATTTATAACATTAAGAAATGTTAATGGATGAAACAAACACATCTAAGGTCACAATTACACATGACCTTAATTTCAATAGCAGAATCAAGCAATCTCTTCTTGAGACACAGGGATCAGCAAGTGATCAGAGCAACATACATCCCTTTATGGTGCTTCTTAATCACTGCTTTCTGCTAAAAAGTTTTCTTCTAAAAGTCCATATTTTTAGAGATCATAAGGGTTCTAAAAATGAGAATATCAGAAAAATGTGGTTGTTGGTTGTTTATTTTTTGTCAGTCTCCATAAGCCTTAAATGTTTTTGGTATTGCAACATCTTCTGCAGGAATTACTATGTTTACCCAGACTACATTTTATCTGCAGAACCTTATGCATCAAAGAATTTATACATTTGTATAAATTTCAATGATATCCCAAAACTGGGATTAAATAATGAAGAGCACCATACTCAAATTGACATGTCTGTCCTAGACATCATATGAACTCCAATGACCAATATTGGTGCTGGCTACTGGTATCTGATCTTAAACCATTTCCTGCTTCTGTTCCATAGACCTTATTTCCATTTGTCTTCTATGAGCATCTTTCTACTCACCTCCTTGTCATGCATATTAAAATAACATGAAGGGAAAGGGAAAATTACGGAAGCATCAGAAACAATTTCAGGAATGCAGTTAAAGATGGGCTTTGTTCAGTAAAATATGACGGAGTGTTTCTGAGTGTGAATAGTTAGGTTTTCCAATTTGCAAGTGTTAAATAATCACATTGTTATAACAGAATTGTCAGGAGGAGGAAAGAAGGAGGCAGAGCTCTTCTAGAAAGCTGCAGAAGTTGGGCTGTACTGAGCATAAGGAAGAGCAATAGGACAGAAGCAACAGAGAGAGGGAAGGCTTGGCTTTATTTTTGAAGTGTCTGTGTTCAGCAGTGTCTAGAGCCTGCAGTGAGAGGGACTGGAGAAGCCATAGCACAGATATAGACTCTTCCTCAGCCAGGGTGCCACCAAGTCTGCTCATCACTCTCTGCAGACCTGATCTTTCAGCCAAGAGAGTGAGGTTTATAAAGGAATGGCTTTACACCTTGTGGAAAAGGACAGTACATCATACTCCATACACTGCTTCTTCTGCCATCTATTTGGAAAATGACAGCTGCTTACATTGTAAAACGCCCATTCAAAAAGACACCAAACTGCTATCAATTACAGTAGGCAATTTCCTTTATTCTTCAAGTAGACAATGTACATACAAACACTGTAGAGACAGTTCAAATATAACTGAAGGCTTATCCAGTTTAGTTTCATATATTATCCATGCAATCACTTTTTAATGCTCTTCCAAAGCTACAAATCTCTATACATGATAAAAGACCAGTTGAATATTGCTTTTTTTTTCTGCAAGATGTTTTGCTGTCCTATTTTTAGCACAAACATAAAGCAACAGCTAATTTTTCTTTGCCCTGTACCTCATTTTTGTACAATAACTTCACGGTTACGTATCAAGATGCATGCAAAATATATTGTCTCATCTATAACATCCCAGTCATCTAGAAAACTTAGAAGCTAGACTTAAAAATTAATGGTAAATTTTGGGTTGGGTATACATATAATATTTAAAAGACAGTGTCCCACTGAACCAAGTTCCTGAGGTAAGCCAATTTCTTATGTAGATTTAATGTCTCTGTTTATTCATTTAAATGCCATAGAAAAAAAGTGCTATATTTATAATTTCTTTTTTTTGACAGTAAACTTAATATATAAAAAGTCAGCAATTAAAAAAATTTAGAATATAGAAGTTATAAATGTCCAAATTTCACCTGTTTTGGGGGAATACAAGGGAGATCACTTTGATCTGAGGATATGAAACATCACATATGCAAAACTACTTTCAAAATCTCCAATTTATCAGAATATTTTCTGCCTCCTGTCTTCAAAACAATCAATTAACCACCAGACTACATTATGAATAATTGATACATATTAAACATGATGGTCAGAATACAGGTCAGAATATTTTAGCAAAACTTATTTGTGATGTGGCATTGAAAACAGACCTCTTCTTGTGTTAAAGCATTTCAGTCAGTATTTGGATATATAAGCATAGAAGTCTTGAATGCTGATGATCAGAGTATTGATTAAAATTTTTTTGCGAAGTTCATTTCTTAGTGAGACGTTACCTTAATACGTCACAAATCCTTACTGGAAACATAATGGACTTTGATAATTTTATTTGAAATATCTTTCAGGAAAGTATGTCTAGCCATTACAAAGCTTCTTATGGCCTCACTGCAGCTGATCTTCTCATCATGGTTATATCTCTATACCTACCACATTTCTTTGAGGTAGAGAAACGACCTGCTCTTTTACCAACAAAGTTGAGTACTTTAAAATCCCAAAGGGCTAAATCCAAGGAAAGATCTTCAGTTATTAAAATAAAACTTAAAAATAGTATAGGAATCTCTGTCTAAAATTGTGCTTCAGGATAATAATTCATCAGCCTCTTAACTTTGAAGCCAACTTTTTTACACCAAAGTCTATGAAATTCTGCATTCTCTATAGTTGTATTTATGCCCAGACCAAGTCTTCCTTAAAAAATCAGTCTCATTAGACTCCATAAGCTCAATGGTAATGTGCCTAAATTCCCAAGGGACCAAATTCATCTAGGGCACTCACAGAATCACCACTGTTTACTCCCAGTACAACTAGACTTGCTCCACCCAGCATAGTTGTGCAACTTTGGCAAGAGAAGAGTGAGATGCCCAGCCAGGGAGTGACTGCCTCTTTCACTTCAGGCCAATCTGAAAATGGAGTACCTCTGACCAGTTATTTCAAAGAATTGTTGCTGATATTTATATTTTTGACTGGTTTAGGGATTCTAGAGCTCAAATTCATGTAAGTTTTATGCAGAGAACACTTTAGTTCTTGACCAAGCTCCAGAACTGGGCAACAGCTCAGGTATACCTCCAACAAGCATCTCCTAGGGCTAGACAGAGTAACATCAGTATGGTCAAGGAAGGGATTTAGACATGATCTTCCATACTACCAACAAATGATCTCACAGCTGGGTATGTCTGAACAAGGTTGAAGCTTTTTCAAGCAAAATGCCAGTGCAGTACTTCCAAAACCTAAAATAATTTCTCAGAACTTGACTAGAACTGGAAAAATGACTGTGAACCAGTGGGCTCCCAAACAGAATATTTCAAACCATAGCAGTGGTATGGCATCTTTTTTCCCTCTTTTGTCCCAGAGACATGAGGTCTTACGGTCATAGAGTCAAGTTGGGGTGAATTTCATCCTTATTATTTTTTGCATGGACTTTCAGTCATATAATTTAAAGAGCTATAAATTGACTTTGACTTTAAATTTGGGTAAGTAAACTAAATAATACATTGTGATATATATATATGTATACTGCAGCCGGAATATACTGGACAATCACGATGAAGGTAATGATGAACCTCCAAATCCATCTCATTAATGATGAAAATTGAAATGTACCTTTCATTTTTTATCCCTGTAGCTGATGTAGCATTTAGTTTTGCATGATTTAACTTAATAATTTAACATAACATAATGGTTTTAAATGCAGCTGGCTGGAACAGACCCCCTTAGTAAGAACAGCACAACCTCATGAATTACAGATCCCGTCTCTCAGGTTGAGAAGCAGCTGGTTTATTACCAAGTCCCCATCATTAAATCACAACTACAATACTTCAGACTAATCAAACAAGCAAACAAAAAGCAAAACCAAGAAAAAAGAAATTTTAGCAGGATTTATTGTGGTAATGACTCCTGAACGTTTCATTATTTAGACACAAAATATGAAGCTTGTGTCATTTAACATGAAATGTCATGGATTTTCCTTATTTTGCAATATGGAAAAAAAATGTTCTCTAGATTTTTCACCTCTCTCATTCCTCTCAGCACTGCTTAATACTGCCTTGATGTGGTGGTGTGGTGTATCCCCCTCACCTGATGACCTTTGTTTCCCGTAACTCTACTTAAGTGATAACCATCAGTGGGGATGGTAGTTGATACATCTGGGTCCTGATAATCTCCAGATAGGGGAGACAGATAACAATGCAATAGTCAAGGGCTAATCTGAACAATGTGCCCTACTACTCCCACACCCTAACCATAATCCTGGTCAAGGTCGGACTCAAGCCAAGTTTCTGCACTCTGTATGCAAACATGACTATGAGTTAATTATCTTACTCCATACAGAGTGAACAGCCAGGGCCTGTTAAGCTCTTCTGCGTGTCAGGATCTCCTGTGGAGCAGGCACAGGTGTGTCCTGGGTTCAGCAGTAGCAGTTATTTTTTCTCCTTCTTAGTAGCTGGTGCAGTGCTGTGTTTTTACTTTCGGCCTGGGAACAGCGCTGATAACACCGATGTTTTTAGTTGCTGGTCAGAATATTTAGTCTGATCAAGGACTTTCTGAGTCTTATGCTCTTCCAGGGAGGAGGGGAAGCTGGGAGGAAGCAGAGACAGGACACCTGGCCCAAACTAGCCAAAGAGGTATTCCATACCGCAGCATGTGATGCCCAGAAGGTAACTGGGAGTTACCCAGAAGGGTTAGATTGCTGCTGGGTCAGGCTGGGTGGTGAGCGGTTGTATTCTCTTCCCTTGTTATTTCCCTTATCATTATTATTATTGGTGGTAGCAGTATTGGTTTATGTTATACCTTAGTTACTGGACTGTTCTTATCTCAACCCATGGGAGTTACATTCTTTCAATTCTCCTTCCCATCCCTCTGGGAGTGGGTGGAAGAAAGGGGAGGGGGAAAGTAGACTGCAGGGTTCAGATTAACGGCCTGGGCTTAAACCACGACACAAGGTTAGTCCTCAAGGTTGAGAATTTCCTTGCTGCAAAAGATTCTCAGAAGGTAATTAGCAGCATGCTAAATTTTGAAATCTTAGCTAAGTGATATAAAGGACTGATTGTGCATATATAATCCTTTAGACATATTGTTGACTACATCTGAGGCTAAGTCTGGATCCAGCTGCACATAGGATCCTCTCAGAAGGAGTTTAGAAAGCAAGGGGGTCCTTTCTAAACCTTAACACAGGAGGGGCTCCCTATTAATTTTGTATGACCTTGTCCTCTATGCAGTAAATAATCAAGTGCATCTCATCATCAAATCTTGTTAAACCACTGTCACATTTACCACTGAAATTTCTTGAATCACTGTTTTATATCAATAAAGATATTATTAATTCTCTTTTATGAGTGAAGCACATCACTCCGTCCACAACACTTGTACAAAATTATCTTAAAAGTGACCGTACAAGAACATTAAATCACAAGCTAAAATTCACCTGACAAAATCTGCAAGATTTTTTTGAAGACAGAGCAGCTTTCTCTTGTTTCTCCTGTCAAAACAAGGTAGAAGCTGACCTTGGCAATTGCAACCTACAGAAAACACTTCTGAAATTGAGAGCAGTTGGAAACAATGCAGTACAAAGATATTAAATGTAGAAAGACATACCTTTCTTCACATGAAGTGTTTCTTGCACCATACCTTTCTTCAGTTTATTTAATCACTCAGGACCTGCAATACAGCAAGTGGATAGAATCACTGATTCCCAGTCTCTTTTCCTTGTACCAATGCCTGTGAAATGGAAAGCAGGTTGCACGGGCAGGTTTGTGAAGTCTTTTCAGGTGAAAACTGAGTAGTCATGGCTGACTAGTTAACCTTTTAAAAAGGGATTTGAGGAATTAAAAGAAAAACTTTCATGAAAGATGAAAGTATTCTATTCCATTTCTGTATTTAGATTTTGAAATTGTCCTGTCCTTTTAATTTGACAGACATTTGTGCTTCTTAAGGCAGCAAAGAGTTTTAAAATTTTTATCTCTACCAAAAAAAAAAAAATGTATGTAGAACAATTATTCTGTTCACACTCATTTATGATTATAAGCTGAAAAATTGTTATATTTGTACTGCAAGAAACATGATCTTTCTGTGAAATGCACTAAGCACTAGGAGCTTCTACTGACTCACTAATTCTCACTGCATTACCATAGGAAATTACTTGAATAAAGATTTGATGCAGGTTATGATTCAAAAAGAATGCATCCAGATTTTCTCAGGTACAGAATGACTTCAAAAAACATTCAGGGAATTTTTTTTTTTTTTTTTTTCCTGCTTTTACCTGCTAATGGTGAATAATCCTTTGAGTGAAGTAGGTGAATGTGGCTAGAACAAAATATTCATTCAAAGAGGTACAGCAGAAATGATCCTGTCACATCTACCTCATTATCATCTTTACCTCTTGAAGCATCTGATGTCTGATTTATGTTTGATGTGGAGCATCTCAGTGCTAAATGAAATGGGTTTTTAGTAAACATCATAACAGAAGAAACATCTGTATCTGTTCTCATATTCAGACCAATCATCTCATAAGCAACTGTCAACATTTTTTGTGTTAGCTGAGTGCCTGTCACAGTCTTGCGTTCAAATGAAAGTAATTAGCTTTTTGCATGCATTCAGTTTGCAAGCTGTCATATAATGATTCATACTATTGATCTTAATGAAATCTGCCTTGTAAAACCAATTTTGATGGCAGACTCCCAGCTGTCACCCCATCCTTCCCATAAGGGTCATGCAGTTCATGTTATGTCATGAACAGGATGACGACCTCAAATATCGTGAAGTTAACTGAATTATAAAAAGAACCATAGAAATAGATTATAATCTAGTCATCCAGTTATTAGCTAGCAGAGATTTTACAACCTTATTGTTTTACTTCCATATTCCTTAATCAAGTGAGATTCTCATGAGCCCAGCTGCAGAACTCAGGCACTGAATATAAAAGGTAAAAATGCTTTGCTATTAGCAACCATGTGAAATATCTCAATCTCCATCCACTTGTTCCTGTTTCATTGACTTCTATCACTTTTCTTTACTAATAAAACTAGAGGTAGTTATTTCTTAACGTATGTTTCATGATATTACTTTTGTGCTCAGGTAAGTCCAGAGCTGAAAGGAAAAAGGAGTGTAAACATAGTCATCCGTTTTACTACCAAAACTACAGTTCAGAATGTCTTCTCTGAGTGACAACTTAAGCTTGTGGATGCTTCATCCTTTGCAGATGTCCTACACTTGTTTCATTCTGAGCTGTAGCGAGCAAACACAGACTAGCTATTTCTTTAAAACATGAGAATAAACTGACAGTGTATTGAATACAAGCGGTCTTGTTAGCCCACAGATAATCTTAGATCTTAGTGAATGAGTGAACCCATCATATTAAACCGAAGAAAATTCATGCTTATTCTTCTGTGGAATATAAATGAACAATGCCATTGTTAAATTTCATTCCTCTTTAGTAAGATCTTTTTTCCACATCATTTTGCCAACCCTATTTTGTTTTACCAGCTTTTCTCACCTGTATGTTTCCTTTTTCAAGGACCGTTACTCTTGACTACAGCAGCCCAGAAGCTTAGCTTGATAGGCATTTTAGAACTGTGAATTAATTGTAATGTGGGTCTGCAAAACCTCTTTCTTTTTCTTTTTTTCTCCCTCTCTTTCTTTCCTTTCAGCTCATTTCCTGTGTTTCTCTTTTCTTTTTAGTGCTTGTAGAAGAATCTTGAAACTACAACTAAAGTGTCAGTTTCTTGCTTTCAAAGGTATTAAAAGTTTATGTTTTAAACACAAAAGTAAGCTGAAGCCAATTGGTGTGTACGAAGATCACCAATCTCAATAGGATCAATTTTTTTTTTTAAATTCAGTCTATGAAAATAACATAGTCTCACAGAATGAATGCTTATTCATTAACATAATGTGATCCTTAATAATGAACGTATTTTTCTTTGTTCCAAAGTGTAGAAATCAAAATGTAAAAATAGTTGTATATGGACTTGGAATCTGCATTCTTGAGTTCTATGTGAAGCAACTTTGTTAGTTCTGCTGGAATACAGACGAGAACTACTCTTTCACCAGTTGAATGCATTGAATGACTCAGACTAATAGTGCATCTACAATTATTACATGAACAAGAATAGTGATGTAGATGATGAATAGAAGGCTTAGCTTTCCTGATCGGAAAATATGCAAAGCACTGATTGGTTTGGTTTGGGTTGTTTGGGTTTTTTTTATGTGCCTGATGGTACTATGTAGTTTTGCTTTAGCTATTGATTACTGGACAGGGATGTAGGACAAGACACTCTCTAGAAAGTTCATGTTGGAAGCAGACTTAAAATTAACTGTCCAGGTATAGATTTAATATCTTAGTAAAATTTATTGTATTACTTATGCCAAGTATGCCTATGAGATAAGTGAGTAGCTCAGATTGGGTAGGGAATACTGGCAGGTAGAGTTCATCAGAAGCATATGGAAAACTCCTTAAGAATCTGAAATTCCTCTTTCCAGGAAGGACTATTCAATAGCATTTATCGAATTCATATGCTCGTCAGTTTTGAGAAAATGCACTTAAGCATCTGTATAACCTGCTTCCAGTCAAGAAAGCTCTATTGGTGTCCAAAATCTAACCCTAGAGCAAGTAAGCAGAAATAGGGAACTGTTGGGGAAGCATGATGTATCCAGGAGTCCTATACCTCCAGCAGATGTTTATAGACATCAAAGAATATCTAGGAGAGAGGTACTAAAGCATCTGGGAATGATTCCTGTGGGTTAAAATTGTATCTTACATTTCTTAATTTTAATATGTTCCTTGCACATATTGCTGTTAAGAGTTACCTCAAGTAAACAGTTCTCTGCTTTACTATTAAATGCCAAGAGAGACAAGAAATAACTGTCAAAAATCATCTGTGCGTGAATGCTGGTGCTGTCAGATCCCAGCTTTCTTATGGGTACAAACTAACAACCGTCAGCAGAAGCTAAGGGGTCCAGTAGGAATTACAATACACAGTAATTAAGAGGTTAGAAACATTTTAATATTTAGTTTGATCATATTCACAGGCAATTTATATTCATCTGTTCTTATTCCAGCATTGTTGGAACTTTGGCTTAAATTGTCCTCATTACAATTACTCACTCTTCAGTGCTCTTTCTGCCTTCCTTATTTAGAAGGCTACTTCTACCATCTAAATAAATGGGCTCTGTTATTGTGTATGTGATGATGTAAACTATTAGGAAAGAACAGTATTTAAAAATAATGACTTTAATAATGTTTTAAATTTATTCAGTGACCATAAGATTTGTCCGTCTGCTCAAATAGAAAATAATTGTCAATAGGACAGGAAAATACAAACTAAAAAAAAAAATAAATAATTATGGAGTCTCCCAAAATCTATGAAGCAGCAGAGTTATACTGCAGTTAGAGACCTGTGAAAAATCTAAGTAAATTATGCTTACGATGAACAAGAAAACTCCAGGTGTAGTTACTTATAAACAATGTGCCTTGGAAATCTCATGTAATTTTTGAGAAAAACACTGGTTTTACCACTCAGTTACTTAATTTCCGTTATGTGGATGTATAAAGAGGAAAAAAGTGTGAGGTCATTCAAGAACAGTTGGTTAGAAGCTGACATAAATATGGTAAGCTCAATAAATCTCATTAAAAAATATACATCTTAAAAGCTTTTAACCACTGTGCGTCACCATCTAATACCATCTACCAGCAGCAACCTAAGTATAACAATATTGTACAAACTCATCAGGTGGCATATAACAAGGGAATCATAGAATCATAGAATAGTTAGGGTTAGAAAGGACCTTAAGATCATCAAGTTCCAACTCCCCCTGCCATGGGCAGGGACACCTCACACTAAACCATGTCACCCAAGGCCTCATCCAACCTGGCCTTGAACACCGCCAAGGATGGAGCATTCATAACCTCCCTGGGCAACCCATTCCAGTGCCTCACCACCCTCTCAGTAAAGAATTTCTTCCTTATTTCCAATCTAAACTTCCCCAGTTTAAGTTTCAGCCCGTTACCCCTTCTCCAAAAAAACTGGCTCTGTGAATAATTTCACACTATCAAATAGTATCAACTGACCGCAACCCTGAGAACAGGTCTGTGATTATTACTTTTCACAAAACAGGATCTAAGGGGAGGCATTTTATAAGCCTGTGCAGTTACAAATAGCTGTTCAAGCATTCATGTCAGGGTTCAAACAGAAGCTAGTAAGTGAGAAACTTCTGAGCTTCAGGAGTGTCTGGTGTAGACTCTATTTTATGCCATGAAAGACAACTGTGATGGGAAAAAACAGAGCATCAACACAAAGAATTCACATTATTAGGCCACCCTTTATGCTCAGGTTCACAGCTCCAGTGCAGCAGTGAAAACACTTTTTTGAGCTTCCCAGGACACCTGCCTGGCCTGAGATTTATATAGGTAGCTACTATTTCTTAGACAGTATCTCCTTGCTGTATGATATATATTTATGCAAATATGTATAAAATAATTTGTTTATAATATGGTTCTGCCTTTATTGGTACAGATGGAAAGCAGGTAATACCCTAGGAAAACAGTATCAGACTTTGCTTGTGTTTGACTGAAGTCTATTATCAATACTGTGATTAGA
Source organism: Psittacula echo (assembly GCF_963264785.1). Taxonomy (NCBI): domain Eukaryota; kingdom Metazoa; phylum Chordata; class Aves; order Psittaciformes; family Psittacidae; genus Psittacula; species Psittacula echo. The sequence goes on along the minus strand of NC_137738.1, from coordinate 83,153,328 downwards.
TAAACGAATCAGTTGGCAGGAGAATATGTGAACTGAACTCAGTAGCTATTTATACTCTATGAGATGTGGCCATAAGATATCTTGACAAACCTTGCTTTAAGCTTCTTGAGAAACTTTGGTTTAAGCTTTTGGAGAGAGACTATTGAAACCATGATTTTATACTGGCATTGATACTGGCTTTTGCCCCTGAAAAGAAAGTACTTTGCTGAAATTTTTTCCTAGCTACTGTTGGAAGAAAACATAATCACAGGCTCTGAGGATTTGAACGAAATTATATATTAATAAAGCTTCTCCTTGTTTATTTTCAGTTCATTAAACAAGGTATAGTTGTTTTTCTTTTCCCATGTGCATTACCATTTTGCATTCCTCTAACATGATGAATAACAATCCCTTCAGCATATATTATAGAGTAAATGGAAGAATTGATGTTGACAAGGAGATTAAGTTGTAACAGTAGTATGAAGATTTGTACCACATCTATCTCATTAATACAGTGAAAAGAAATGCAGTTTGTGGAACCTAACTCACTTGGACTCCCCCTCCCACCACCTTTTAATAGAAATAGAAAAAATAAGTAAGCAAACATACTTGAAAAGATAGTATTTTGGTTGGAACTGCTGGTTAAAGCACAACTTCTTTTGGGGGGCCTGATAATCATAGCAATATGATTACTGATCAGTAGCGACCCCTTCAGGGACAAGGCTCAAGATCCATGCTCCATCTTCAAAGTCTTTGTGTATATCTGCTGTATTTCGGGAAGTGATGAAAGCTGGGGGAACCTCCATGGACTTTGTTCATGATTAATGCAGCAGACCTTGGTTGAACAAGCTCTGCATGGGTTTTGGAAAAGCAAGTTCCTTGTCAAACACAGGTCTCACAGCTCTGCATGACATACAGAAAGGATCTGAAAAAAAAAGGATAAAATGAGATGGGACTGTGTGGATATTGTTAGGGTTTCAGTGCAACTCATTCACAGGCACACAGCCCAGTAGCATCCCTTAGGTAGATTTTGGGTCTGCCTCTCTGTTTGTCTTGCTCTTTCTCATCATGTCACTGGGTAGCTGAGACTCTGCCAGGACACTGTGGCCAGACCCAACATGTCTGCAGCACCTCTTTCCCCTACAATCCTCTTTGGTAACATGCTCAGCCTTGTGCTGCACTGCTCCCACAGCTGGGTGGCAAATTGCTGCCACACCACTCTCATATGGCCTCTCTCCCGGACATGGTGCTCCTCCTCCTGGTGCTCTACCACAGTCTGCATAGTGGTCTGTCCTTCAGAATAGAATAGAATGTGCGTATATATATATATATGTATATATATATAACTGATTGTGATTAAAAGGCTTTCAGGCAGTGGCAGTGGGAAAAACTACTCCTTTGAAAAAGAATATGAAGCTGACTGGTCCCATGTTGTGCCTATGGGTCCATGCTATGTTTTCCTGTAAGAGTAAAATTGGGATATGAAGCCACCTAGTAATACACAGAACACAAATGAGGAAGCCAGAGGAGAGACAGTGCTGAACTCTCTAGCTTTGCTTTTAATGAGGATAGAAAGCAGCACAAAGCAAAATTCCCTTCTTTGTTTCAAAGTTGTTCATGTGGGAAGTCATGGGCAATAAATACATCTGTGCTTAGTCTGCAAAGAAACCCAAGAGTACCTTGTGCTTTGCCAAAAACAAGCGTGGCAGTTTCTTTACTGAACTCCCAGTTTTCACATTTCGCTTTCCAAACTGTCCTCACACCTGTGATTGAAACACAATACATACGTGTACCTGGTTTTCAGCATCAGTCTTTCTTGGGTGACATTTAAAAAGGGTTTGAAATAGAGTTGCACTGGCTCAGCTCATTTCTGCTTTGTTCCAGCGGCACTTGTGTGTATATAAATAACAGTTTGTATTCCCTGACAGCTCCCTGAATTAGAACGGCACTTGTGGTCAATCACAGCAGAAGGAGCAGAAGGGAAATACTTTGGTCCCACGGGTGCAATCATGCAATTTGTTGACTAATAAAGTGGGTACTTGTGTTGCAAATGATTGGTTTCAGTGATGTCCTTTTGCTTGCTATAATCACTATCAGCTTTTCTGTTGTGCTTCAGAAAGATGGTCCATCTGTTGTATTATCTCTTGATAGCTCTAATCTCTCAAAGGGAAAAAATGCAGGTAAGTAAAACAGAGTTAGGCCAGAAAGGCTGTCTAGCATTGGAACAGGACGCCCAGGGCAGTGGTTGAGTTGCGATCCTTGGAGGTATTTAAAAGCCTTGTGGATGTGGCTCTTAGGGACATGGTTAGTGGTGGACTTGGCAGTGCTAGGCTAACAGTTGGACTTGATGATCTTAAGAGTCTTTTCCAACCCAAATGATTCTACAATTCTATGACTCTCTGATTAAATTTCTTCTGAGCTGAGATTCAGGTAAGCCTTTTAAAAGATGGGTTCTCCTTTTCTAACCTTGACTTGTGCCTTCAGGAAGAAGACAGATCGGTAGCTCCTGCTGCTTTTCTCTAAGTGGCCAGTTCTCCACTAATAGTACCTGGTAACTTCTCGGTTTAGTCCTTCAGGGATTAATAAGGAGATCCTTCTGCAATACGGCAGTCAATGAGCCCAAAATTCCTATTCTTTTGTTGGTATATAGAACTAATAATACTTGGATATGTTATTCAGCTAGAAAGAATTCAGAGCTTCCATATTTTGCATGTGTCTGTCTCTTCTGCTCTAGCACTGATCACATTTGTCAAAAAAATATGGTCTTAAGACCAATGTTAGAATAGACACAAAAAAACCCCAAATTAATCAGAAAGATTTTAAAAATTATTCTAATTATGGGTAACTGTAGTAAATTAGCAACTAAAAGTCTAACTTCCAGGTTTGAAACTTAATTGTCATTGCTATCTTTCATTGTTTTTTCCAGCAAGTGCATACAGAAACTTAGAAGTCCTCGTTTTTCCAAGTTTTTCTGTTTGAAGGGAATAAGATTGGTGAAGGGGGGTTGTATGGACTTCCACGAGATGTACAGAATTTGGAAGTTCCACTACAATGCTGTGTTTTAAAAATGAGAAAGCTCTTAATATTTTAGCAGGCTAACTCCCTCATATGTAGTTAGAATGATTAACATTTGCATATTATTAGCTTTGCTGACCAGCAGTATGATAAAATTCCTTTTTTCCTGTGATTCTATTTTATTTAACAAAACTACTCTCAATTTTCCTTTCCTATGTGTTGACTTCAATGCGGGAATCAGGCATGTGTTGTGTTTTGACTGCTGTGTATGAACTCAGAAAGGGAATGGGGTAATACAATTTGCTTCTCTTCATTGCTTTGATCCATTCATGTAGAGACTCACTGGAAGATGATGTCTGTATTCACAATCCTATTGTCCCATAAAATTAAGAAAATCAAATTGAGGATTAAATACTTTGTATAAATTCCCCAATCAATGTAGAAGACTTCAAGGAGTACCTGATTTTATATTGTATTATGGAATAGAAATAAAATAGGACAAGCTGAGCTTATGTAATTATGCAATACAAAAATTGCTTGCAGAATTGTTTCCTGTTGGTGATCTCTTGTAGCAATTTGCCACAAACCCAGATCTTTCTTTATAATAGTTGTTACCTTAGAGCAATAAATAAATAGGTAACATATGACCATGGGTTATATACATGAAGATTCATTAATATAATGTCCATTAAGAAATTTTATATTTATTTATAAATTGCCTTTCAGGAAATTGATGTTTATTTCTTTTATCCTCTTTTACAGAAAGCTTGCCACAATAGAGCACTGTGTTCTACATAGTAAATACATTCCAAGCCTGCACGGGAAGAATTTTAAGTTAGAGTACCATTTTCCTTTAAGTTTTATTTTATACGGGATTTCTTTTCTGAACTAAATAGACTGAATGAATTCAATCTGGGTGAACACTACGAAGTTGTTTGTTCAAACAGTACTAAGCATGATAAAACACAATTTAGTATCCGCCACACACACATAGTTCAGTTCCTTTGTTTCTTAAATGTTAGTCATTTGATAAATAAAAATAGATTAGCCGTTTTGTTGTTTGTTTTTCTGGAAATGTCACTGTCTATTTTGACAGAAAATAGAATACGTTGTATCAGCAATATCTGCTTTCAAGGCAATTGAGAAATTGAGATTCAAAGAACCTCATTCCTAACACTTGATACGGTCAATAGTGAGAAACCAGTTAGATTCTGTTTTGAAGAAAATGTCATTTAGATTTACATATGTTTTAACAAATCTTATTAAAAAGATAATGCTACAAAAACTGAAAAGATTTATAATAACTGAGCAGGAAAAACAAAACCATAACCCCCTTAGTCACATACATAGCCATTTTAATAGGTTGAATTAATATATTGAATCGTGATAGCTTTTAGTTACTAACCTCAGATGGGCAGGCACATCTCTGCTGTTGCAAATGGTTGAGAATCTAGACAGTATAGTTCATATCTATTCAATAAAGATTTGATAGGGATCTAGAAAGGAGCATAAATAAATTAAATGGAGAAGCAGAATAGGAAGAAAAAGAGAGAGAAAGAGGGGTGAAAAAACCCACAATAAGCAGAATAAAGACAGAACATTCCCTCATGTCTGGCTCACTCTTTGTTTTTCTATTTCAAACCCAGAGTACATTCCTTTTGCGAGAATGCCCTTCTACAGTCACTCAGAAAAACATCACTAGCTGGGCTGAAAGATAAGTATTGACAGAAATTCAGTGTAGTGAATAAAAAGTACAGGTTACAGCAATAACAGAAGTCATGATCTTAATAAAAAACATGAAATTGCTGTCTGTATTCCAGCTTTTGTACTATTTAAATGTCACAAAAATATGTAAGGATAACACCAGTGTGATGCTTAAGTTCTCCAGTATTTCTGTGTTTCCACTGACCACTGGTTCTGATACTGTAACTACTCCTTCTCAGCCTTGTTTTGGGGTGGAAGACTTTAAGCACATTCATGCATAGCTGTATAGGAAGGGAAAATAATGCATTTTCTTTCAGATAGAATATTTTTTCTTTAATAAACAGGTGTCTAATTTTAATACCTCACAGTATCTGCTTTCTGATGAAAATGTTTGCCATAATTTCTTTCTGCTCTTGAATCTTAGTCATTTTTTAAAGGTTTTTGCTTTTTTGAAAGCTGCAAACATTCAAGCTAACAATTCAAGTTAGGTGGTTAATTTTATTTCAATATTGTTAGAATAGGAATTACAGTATGTAGATATAAACAAGCAGCAAAAGAAGTGCAAAATTATCCATCTATCTCCACTGTGTTTCAGACTTGAAAGGGACCCTTGCTTAGTCTTAAGGATGATGGCTGTAAAAAAATGAGCACCACAAAACATAATTTTAGATTCTCATAGAAGTGAAGTTTGCAAAGAATTTAGAGGCCACCTATGTACAAGGCATTCTGTAATAATGCTCATATGAGTTGCTTAACACTTTCCGTTTGTAAAGTCCAAGCAATCCTACAAATGTTAACTACTGTCACCTCTGCCTATATAGATTTGCTCACATTCACTGTGACTGTACAACACAGCAAGAATCAGGCTGTAAGATATGGTCATACTGTGCTGCTGTAAAGTTTCCAGCAGAGTGTTAAAATAGTTTCTGAGCTATTTACCAGGATGGCAACAGTAAATATACTGTGTGAAATTCTGCTGCTGTCTGTGTTTATGATAAAACTCCCACTGACTTAAATAAGGCTAGATTTCACTTCTCCTACACTTCATTTTCAATTAGGGTCTGTACGAAGAGTTTTAATGTGACTAGCAATTAAGACCTTAAGGGGGTGTCCCGGGTTCAGCTGTAACAGTCATTTTTCTCCTTCTTAGTAGCCAGTGCACACATGGAGACATTCAAAGCAAGATTTTCTGTTGGCCTCTTTTAAGTTTTATAGAGGTATGCTGCATCATTATAAACTCTTCTGAATCTTTCCTGGGAAGAGTGGAAGAAAGGCAGAGGGGTGGGGGAAGAGAGAGCAAGACACTAGGCTTGGGTTTGTTTCTTTGCTTTTTTCTTTAAACATCTTCTCTTCAAGTACTTAGGTGGTGGTGAGTCACAGTTCTGTACACAGCTTTTTTGAAAAAGCTGTTTTTAAAAAGATTACATTCCTGAAGTTTTTCATTCCTGTGCAGGAAAATATGATTTTCTGTGGTATCCTTAGAGCATGTACAACATCAGTAATCATAGAATCATAGAACAGTTAGGGTTGGAAAAGAGCTTAAGATCATCAAGTTCCAACCCCCCCGCCATGGGCAGGGACACCTCACACTAAACCATGTCACCCAAGGCTCTGTCCAAACTGGCCTTGAACACTGCCAGGGATGGACCATTCACAACTTCCTTGGGCAACCCATTCCAGTGCCTCACCACCCTTACAGTAAAGAAATTTCTCCTTATATCCAATCTAAGCTTTCTCTGTTTAAGTTTGAACCCGTTACTCCTTGTCCTATCACTACAGTCCCTAATGAAGAGTCCCTCCCCAGCATCTTTATAGGCCCCCTTCAGATACTGGAAGGCTGCTATGAGGTCTCAACACAGACTTCTCTTCTCCAGGCTGAACAGCCCCAACTTTCTCAGCCTGTCTCCATACGGGAGGTGCTCCAGTCCCCTGATCATCCTCGTGGCCCTCCTCTGGACTTGTTCCAACAGTTCCATGTCCTTTTTATGTTGAGGACACCAGAACTGCACACAATACTCCAAGTGAGGTCTCACGAGAGCAGAGTAGAGGGGCAGGATCACCTTCTTTGACCTTCTGGTCACGCTCTTCTTGATGCAGCCCAGGATACGGTTGGCTTTCTGGGCTGTGAGCGCACACTGAAGCTGGCTCATATTCATTTTCTCATCGACCAACACTCCCAAGTCCTTCTCTGCAGGGCTGCTCTGAATCTCTTCTCTGCCCAACCTGTAGCTGTGCCTGGGATTGCTCCAACCCAGATGTAGGACCTTGCACTTGGCATGGTTAAACTTCATAAGGTTGGCATCAGCCCACCTCACAAGTGTGTCAAGGTCCCTACAACCCTTCTGAAGCATTTAAGACTGTCTTTTGTTATTATCTAAAAATGGCAGCATCTTCAATTGACCATTTTTTCTTGAACTACTGTTTAGTTGCTTAGTTTTATTCTCTGTTTTTCTCTAAACAGCAGGACAATCCACAGTCTAGTGCCAGTCAATGTGACCTGTCCTCAGGAAGCAGCAGCAGCAGAAGAGGAGACTGCAGTTTTGCATTTGTTCACTGGGCCTTCCATGTCTCTGCAATTTCGTCCTCCTCCCCTTATTTTTAACACAATTTTTCTTGTCCCTCTGGAAATCTCAGGAAGTAGCTGTACACAAGCTTTCTCCTGGTGCAGAGAGAAGCTGGTAATGGGAGAAAAGTTTGTCTTCACTGAGAGTGGAGTCTTTTGCTGGGTAAGCTCGGGAGAACTCTTGTGAATGAGCAAGAAAAAGCTCATTTGTGGTGACCCGAAACCTGGGCAGGAAAGAGGGTTTAGATGTCTTGCCTCAGTAGATAAATAAATTATAATAATTTTAGTCAGCTTTTGGTTAGTCCTTAGTCTGCATTTAGCATATTTAATAGAACCGGAATGGTTTCATAAACCCAACCACAACTAAATTCTAGATAGATATTTACAGTAACTGTAAACAGTCATTTCAAAGAGTGTGTAACCAGCAAATTTGTCATTCTTTATTAAATTCCATGAAATCTCTCTACCATAATGCCCAGCACCAAGTAAATGAAATGCTGACCTTCCAAGCCAGGACATTCTTTAACCAGTTCCCATCTTGCATTTTTCATTAAATTCTTCCCACTTTTAAAAATGTCATGGTATAAGGTGAAGAGATCTTTCTTCATCTTAATATCAATCTATACTATTAGTTTATGATGAACAGGATTTTTGTGGTTTTGTTTTTGGTCTGTTTTTTCCTAGAGGAAGAATCACAAAGTTGTATTGTTGGTATTCTCAAACTCGTTTTGCTGATAAATATTAAATTATTCCTCCCTTTTGCATTTAGCAAACCTGTCAGAGATTACACATATATACAGGAGGTGGCAGAAGCAGCACACAAAATTTGGATGGTGTGCTTGGCACCTTTTAAAACACTTGGTGGAGCAGATGACAGTTTAAAGCAAGCACCCTAATTAGTATTAGTCAGGTACAGATGTGGAAGAACTTTGACAACTGGAAACAGAGGAAATACTTTAAAAAACTGTGTTAAAGAAATGGAATTCTCTCAGCTGGGCAAAATTCTTCACAGAAGCCAAAATCCACATTGTATTATGTGCAAAGCTTTCATGTTAATGTGTAAAAACTCTCACATGTCATCTATCTCCCCGAACTTCAGTGTACCAACCATTTTTAGAACAATAAGGCTTTGAATCAAACAGCAGTGGAAACACAAATATCTGCTTCTTTTGAAGAAATCAAGCTGGCATTGCAGTTGCACCTTTGAGACTACCTTATCTTGATACTGTGTTCCAATGCTACTTATTCCTGAAATTGAGACTCTCATTTTCACTTAGAAACTGCACAGAATACCTCCGGGAATGCAGTGGTCAGCTGGAAATTTGCTAATATTAAGCATTATGGGTATTGTTTCTGTCATGGTTTAAGCCCCGGCTGTAAATTAGAACCACGCAGTCTACTTCCCCCCCCATCCCCCCAGAGGGATGGGGAAGAGAATCGAAAGAATGTAACTCCCACGGGTTGAGATAAGAACAGTCCAGTAACTAAGGTATAACACAAATCACTACTGCTGCCACCAATAATAATAATGATAAGAGAAATAACAAGGGAAGAGAATACGATGCCACCCGCCGGAAAAGAGAGCCTGACAGAAAAAAGGATGTGCCCTTGCGGGTAGCTCCCAGTTACATCCCTGGGCATGACGTGCTGTGGTATGGAATACCTCTTTGGCTAGTTTGGGTCAGGTGTCCTGTCCCTGTTTCCTCCCACCTTCTCCTCCTCCCTGGCAGAGCATGAGACTCACAAAGTCCTTGGTCAGTCTAAACATCAGTGTTATCAGCTCTGTTCCCAGGCCCAAAGTCAAAAACACAGTGCTGCACCAGCTACGAAGAAGGAGAAAAACTGACTGCTGCTGCTGTAGTAGTAAGGGTGTTATTTTAAAAGCTCTGACAGAATACCTCATAGCAGAAGAGACAGTCTGGGACGAAGAAATCCATGGGGTTTTGACACATAGTGAACAAAAACCCCATGTATAGAGAAAGAAAGAATCAAAGGATACATAGGAGATGGTAAGAAGCTCATACAAAAAGGGAAGGAGGAAGTTCAGGTAAAGTCCATGATGATGTTCTGAGTAGATAGTAGATCACAATTTTATTTAGAAACAACATTTGCTTCCTTTCTTTTGTTATAATGGAAAGTAGGAAAATTCTCTGATTTTTCTATTATTTCTCAGATATTTATTTTCTTGTTTCATAAGGAAACTTAATTGTCTGCTGATGGGTCTGGTGTGTGCTCCACTTCTTTGTCATAAGTGAGTGAGTCAGTAACCAGTAAATGCATTTTGACTGAAAAGTCCTAGTTTCCTTCAAGAATAATTCAACTAACAGCTCCTGCAAAACTAACCAGGTGGCTACATTAGTATTTCACAGGACACTGGGTCATAATTGAAAACACCTTTTGAAGCTCTTGGTGAATTCTATTGACTCAAATTGTTTTCAGAGACCACACTGTTGTGCAAAACTTATTCTCCCACTCAAGTTTGTTTTTTCCCTGCAGATCTTCCAAAGTGCCTTTGCTTCCAATATGAAACCTACGCTATCTTCTGACTCCCGCTGTTTTTGGGGTTTTTTGTGTTTTGTTGTTGTTGTTGTTATTGTCTTCTCTTCCCTTTTGTGCTATCAGTTGCTTTGGAAGTAAAAGGAAAAAAAATAAAAGAAAAAATTAAAAGGATAAAAAGAAACTGATCTCTTGATAGAGAGTTTACTGGACTGTTAATGGAAAGAAATTACTTGATTTTGTCAGAAGCTATATGTCTTGTGCTAACAGGCTTAACTGCTTAACTTGGTGTGTTTGGTTTCTTGAATTGAAAGCTGCCTAAAAGGTAATTATGGTGTTCTTATAAAAAACTTATGAGACTGGGATTCCTTGATGCCAAATATTTTAACAGGATACTTTGTGATGCCTGATAGTTTTTATAAGGAATACAGAATTCTTACTGTTGTTTCAAATATATAACAAATTTACAAGCAATGAATGAAGTTTAACCAGAAAAATAAAGTGCCTCAAATGTATTGGGGATATACACACAGGAACGTAAAATACACATAAAATAAAATAAAAGTATGCCTAAGGGGCACTTTCATGTTTATTCATGCAGTATATTTCCCTCTCTAGCCATCTTTTTAGGTACGGTAGAACAATTCGTTAGAACAAAGGTTGTTGTGCTTTAGAATACTGATTTTGGCATAAAACCCATTTGTACCATCTTGACTGTGGCTGAAGTTTGTGGCTTTATGTGACTCATTGTGATTGTAGCAAAGGAGAAATAACATGAATTAATTCTTTAATCTGACAGTCAACAGCTCCCTTTGTTTGCTCCATCAGCCACCACAGTCCTTGGCCTTGCTCATAAATCTTTTGTTCTTGAACACATATCTGTTTTCTATGCATTGTTTTTCAGCAGGTATCTGCAAGGGCTCAATTGTCCCTGAAACTTCATCTCTTCTCTGCTATTCTTCGAATACCCATTCTTCTTCTGCTCTATCCCTATTTTTTTCAGAACACATGGAAATTGAAGACGTATCAGGTGATATTTTTTTTTGTATGACTAGCTTACATCTACTCAAGAATAACCCACATGTTTACATTTTTTGGCTGCTTCCACTGTTACCTCAGTTTGCATCATAGACTTCCTTGTATTTCGTGTCACAGCTCCCTTTCCTGTCCATTGCTCTGTTCTTGGGCTCCTCCATTTGCTCTACTCAGCAGACTAATTTCAAATAATGCCACTTATGAAGTATCATTCTTTATTTGATTAAGCACTGTGTAATCAAAACCACAGGCTTTGGATAAACATTTAATGATCGACTGAAGGTTTTTGGTAGAAAGAATTTCATATGAAATAATTAATTATCATAAAGTGAATCACAGAAACCAGGAAATTAGTGCATATTGAATAGCTAGTGAGAAAGCAGCACCTACAAGTGAGCTAACAAAATAATAGAGAATTTGTTACATATGAAAATGACTCAGTTCTAAAGGAGAGGAGGGCTCTGAATGCCATTTGCACACAGGTGAGTCTGAAGCTGCTGCCAGGGAAATGTGGTCCTACAGAATAAAGTGCCTCACTTTCTGTTAGAAATGTCTCAAATCTGATTAAGAACATCAGAAGAAAAATAATCTATTGATTAATCCTTATCATGTTTCTTCTGTTAATGCATTTCTGACATCTCAAACTTTCTTTGATATGTGTATGATGTTCTGTGTTCTCTCTTGAAACTTACTCTGTGAACTTTTCGTACAAATCCCTTTGTTACTATGGGAGCTGAAGACTGTAGAAACCCATTCTTCTTCACACTCTTTTTTCCTTTCTTTTCTCATGCCATTTCAGCTGTCTTGACCACAGAAAGGTTTGGTTTTACACATAAAATTACCAGTAGACTAACACCAACTAGGTTTTATTAGTTAGGAAAATATAAGGTACAGGAAACAAAAGACACTGCTATTTACATATATCAACTTCCATTTGCATGGCAAATTCTGGAATCAATCCTAAAGAATGCAATTAATCAGTGAATTAGTATATAAATAATTCTTAAAAAAATTCTTTTGCCTCTGCTAGCTGCTAGCATCCTGAACTCTTATGCCTGAAATGTTGCACCACAGAAAAGACTATGAGGGGGAGACTGGGTATATCCTGTTGACTATGGACTGCTAATAACCAGTGCTCTTTCTGACTGCTTAGGCAAATGGGAGTACTTTCGTTCAGGATGAAATCTAGGCCTTTAGGGGCTGGCGTTACTCTGCTTCCCAAAACTTCCCCCACAAAATACTACAAAAATAAGTTAAATCTCCCATATTATTTGAGCCCTCTGAGCAGGTTTTTGGGAATTCAGGTGTGGTATATCTGGATTTAGCAGGACAGAAGTCAACCTCTGGTGATAAGCACACTTAAATCATAACCACCAAACACTCACGCCACATCAGCATGGAGTGAAATCTGGAGAAAGAAGAGATACCCCAAGCCATATATCAGCTGAATTGAAGGAGATACCAGTAACAAAAACAAAAAACACAACAAGGTGTAAACCTTTTGCTTTCATATTCCCCAGACAATGGCACTTGACTCTGCATTTTGCTAGCCTGCAGCCCTAATGTCCTTGAGCTCTCCTTGGTAATACATTACACCCTTGCAACCCCAAAACACACATCTGATAGCATAAATATAGCCAGAGAGATTAATGTATGTGTTAGATCAAGCTGGGCTACACCAATACTTCTGATACTTTGACAGAGCAATACAGTCTCTGCTCCACTTGTTAGAAAAAAGCCACAGCTCACCGACCTTGGCAAAGCACTGTTTGACTTGACAAAACAGATGTGGTTGTTAGCACTACTTTCATTTCTCCTGAATGCAGTTCAGAGTCAAACATGCGCCAGAAACTGGCCCTGGCTGCCTGTGAAACTCCACTGCTGGTCATCACCTACTCACAAGAGTTTGAACATTCTGTTTTCTCTGATTTAAATCACTTCAGGAAATACTTTAAAGATATAAATAGCTGCTAGGTATCAAGTTTATTAAGAAACAGTGGGAATTGTGATTCTTCTTTCTTTCTGCACATTTTGAATCGTTCCTTTTTTTGTGTGTCCATAACAGTATGTTAAAATTTTACTCTGAAGAGCAGCATAAGGACAGAAGACATGGTAGAAAAATTGGAATTTAAGTACCTCTGGAAATCTGAACTAACACCAAATTTCAGTTGCATGACATATGCAATATTTATTGAATAAATTTAATGTACTAATAACCTTCTTACACTGTATCATTATTAAGAATTACAAAATAAATTACTAAGTGAAACTCTGATAAGTAACTTTTAATTACTTTATAAAACCATTGTCTAATAGAAAACTTTCTGAGCTAATTTGTGTGTGTGCTTAGCTATTCAAGGGAAATCAACAGCTAATTCAATGCATTTAAATTTTAGTTTGTAGCTTAAACGCTTTCATGAAAAATCCTTTCCCTATGGGGAAAATTAATGACTCGTATTTTTTGATTAACTAACATAAACACAATGGAATCGTAGAATAGAAAGGATAATGCAAGTCTCTTGAGCTTGAAAGAATAAAATTATCATCAACATAAAGCTACATCCTTCCCACTCACTGTACTCTCTCATGTGGTTTTACCTGCTGCTTTCGTATGCTCTTTTTGAAAATTGTGTTTTAAAATAGTCTGCTTCTAGCCAGCTGTAATATTCAAAACCAGCACCAATAAGACACTATAAGTTTCCATATATGAAGGTGCTTTTTTTAGTATTGAGGTTATGACAGCATATTACTTGTCCTATTAATGACCACCGGTAACAAAGCAACCAACCCTTTCCATACAGAACCTAATTTATCCGCAAAGCACAATAAATTAGAAGAAACTAAAGTGTAAGATCAAATAGCCTTAGCATTAGTCTTTTCCTTTATTACTTGATTATAGCCTAAGTGAGGCACCTCAGCTCCTTCTGTGATCAACAGAAAACATCAGAGAGATGTTCATAGTACGTGAAATGAATAATCTTCTGGAAGTGTCTTTGAGGTGATGTAGCTTAGATTGGCAGTTTAACTTTTACATGGCAGCAATGAGCTGAAATGAATGCCACACTAACTAAACAAGCTTTGTAAAGGAAATCCTAAGGGGTTTCAGCGATAAGACTTTGTCTTAGTTTTAGTCTGCTCAAATATAGGCTTAGTCTACTCAAATACAGACTAAACTTCACGTAGCTGTTTTATCATAATTAGCATCAAAAGTCGTTCTAAGGCTTCACTGAGGCCTCAGAGACATTTGGGCACAGGGCTGCCTCACCTGAATGCCAAATAGGCTTGGGAAGAGTAAGCCTCTACCTATGGCAAAGTTCAGCCAGAAATGGGACCTGAGCACATCGTTCGAGAGGAACGTAGGCACCTGTGACTGCTGTGGCAATGAAGCAGCTTTTCTCCAGCCCACTAAAGGAAGGCTAACACCTAAATCCTGTGAATGCATAACAAACGCTTAACCTTAGCCTTAGATCCATGGGGCAAAAGCTAGCCCCTGGGACTAGTATTTCCCTCCTAAACCAGGGCTGGGCTTGCTGCTGCAGGCTGTTGAAAACCTGTACTACTGACTGGAAATGCACTGATTTCTCCTGATGCAGCATGTCTGCTTCAAGCTGGCTTTTGTCTTTAGGTCTACAGATATTTTAGTAGTTAATTCTGGTAAAACTTTGTCCCTTGTGTTTGCAGATAAAGCAGACTTAACAAGAAGTGTACAAAAACATATTTTAAAGTAAAAAGAAAAATACTGTCCATCTTGACCTTAAACTAAATTGTCTGAATGTGTAAGAATCAGGAAATAATGCACCACTTCAATTTGGATATTAAACATATTAGTCCTTGGCAACTCAGTTACCATGAGGTCTGTAATTAACACTGCCTCTCCTTCAATAAAATGGGACTCTGCTGGCTTATTTCGTCAGCAGGTTTGTACGCTTGTTATTTGGCACTTGCTATTTTGTGTCACCATAGAATAAAAAGTACTCAGAAGATGGCTTCTCCCACACCTATTGGTAGAAATGAATGTAGAACCATTGGATTATAGAATGGTTAGGGTTGGAAAGGACTTAAGATCATCTAGTTTCAAACCCCCTGCCATTGTCAGGGACACCTCACACTAAACCATGTCACCCAAGGCTCTGTCCAACCTGGCCTTGAACACTGCTAGGCATGGAACGTTTACCACTCCTTTGGGCAACCCATTCCAGTGCCTCACCACCCTCACAGTAAAGAACTTCTTCATATCTAACCTAAACTTCCCCTGTTTAAGTTTGAACTGTTACCCCTTGTCCTATTGCTATAGTTCCTGATGAAGAGTCCCTCTCCAGCATCCCTGTATGACCCCTTCAGATACTGGAAGGCTGCTATGAGGTCTCCACGCAGCCTTCTCTTCTCCAGGCTGAACAGCCTCACCTTTCTCAGCCTCTCTTCGTACTGGAGTTGCTCCAGTCCCCTGATCATCCTCGTGGCCCCCCCTTTGGACTAGCTCCAACATCTCCATATCCTTTTTACGTTGGGGACACCAGAACTGCACACAGTGCTCCAAGTAACATACTTTTCTATTTTCTTCTTCCTTTTCTTAGCTGTTCAAAGCTGCCAAAATGATGTAATATGAAATAGTTTAGGCAGTTATTTTTCAGGATGTTACGTTGTTTTTCACTGAGAAAATTTAGTGAAATTTGTGGGCTTATGAGAAAGAGTTCTTCCAGCTCTGGGGTGCACAATCTGACTGTATGTCTGTAACATCCCTAATAAATTCAATAAAACCCCATCAATATTCATCCACTTCAACAACAGGTAATTGAAAATGCAACTTTCTTTCCCCCTTTATACAGTTATTGGAACTAAGAAAGCCAAATGAGTAGGTCAAAAGAGCTCTTCATATGTTTAGATTACTCTCTCTAACAATATTGCAAGGTCATGATCAGGTTAGCTGTTTAAATTATTACTGTCTATTTCTACTGCTATGTCCACAAGGAGGGCAATAAATATCTAGTTAAAAAATCCTCTCGGTTACTTACATAAATGGCACCTTTTCCATTGTGCTCATCTCTGCTGGAAATGGCTGGTTGATGCCTTCTGGCCATATGTGTAGCTGTGACTCTGCTGTTTGATTTTCCACATCCTCAGCTTTAATTATGCTTTATTCAGCTGTAGCCATTCTGATGACAACAGAATGTTGTTAACTGAGCATGGGGAGGCAGAGACAGCTCTGACGTGCACACTGTGAAACAGCTCTGGATGCTTCACATCAACCCATACCTGTCAGTTAGTAGTGTTGATTACTTAAAAGTTGACGGCTGTTAACCATTTTTGTCCTTTGAACTGGGGCATGTTACGATTGACATAGGCTACTTAGTGAGCTTATCCTGATGTCAAAAATAGAATATGCTTGGGAGACACCGTTGCTTTTCCTCTTCAAAAAGAAATGAAATGAAAAGCATATCCCATAAGCCCAGTAGAACCTTTTTGCAGTGGTCTGATTGTCAAGTTCATAGTTTTGGACCAAATTGTAAAGAGGGCAAGCACAAACCTGGGTGGTTGACAGGCTGCACAGAAATATTTCATCCTTTACACCAAGATCCATGTTAAAGTTGTTACACCACTGTTACACATTATTATAAACAGGATTTTCTCCTGTTGATCTGTATAAGGTGACCAATTTGTGGGTGGAGGCTCAAAGGGAGGCTTGCGTTTCCATTTTTCGTGGCTGTGGATTTTAAATAGTAACATTGATGCAGAAATGACTGTTAATATGAATCTTTTTCATACATCATGTTGGCTCCACCCTGAATTTAAGAAATACTTACAGATTTTATGGCTGGAGATAGGGCAACTCCCTGATATTCAACCAGCATAAAGACAATGCTGAGATAAATGAAGCACATGTTCTCTACATTTTATAGTAAGAAATATGTCTTTGCATGGTCTTGAAGAGAAGAGGAAAAAGTGTGGATGTGGTCTAGGCCTTTTAATTCCTCTACTAGGGGGATGTTTAGGACACCTGTGGGACCCAGTGCAGCCTAAGAGCAAAAAAACCCCAGACCCCACGACCTTGTTTTTGAAAGAGACAGAATAACCCACTTGCCAGTTACTATCAGACATGAAAATATTTTTTCCATTCATGCCCATCCTCCATGCTGCTTCCCCACAAAACCAAAAAGCTCAATGGGAATCCTGTCATCACATATATCCATCTCTGAAAATGGGACCTACTATGTGGCCTTGAGGTCAAGTGGTATAGCAAAGCTTGCCATAGCTAACTCCCTTCCCTGATCCAGACAGCCCAGTTCTGTCCAGATTACATACTGGAAATAATTTCTGGCTCATGTTATTCCTCAGACCTTTCCTGGGCATTGCCTAATGGTTGCTACAGCTCTAAAACTAGCCCTGCCATGCCTGTAAGTCTGCTTGGAATGAAAACGTATGGATGATATGGACCATGCTGAGCTGGTGTCCTGGCCCTGTTACTTTATCAATTTGCACTTGCCCTTGTGCCTCCTTCATGTCTTTTCCTCTGTTTTGCCTCCAGGCTGGCCCATAATATTAGCTGCTTCAATGTCTTTATGAAAGGATATGTGCAGAGCAGATGATATGACTATTTTAAACCTCTACTTTTCTTTTTCTTATTTGTTGTCTCATGAACAACTTAGTTTAGCCCTGTTGTTCCTCACAAACTAAGAGATTTATTTCTTATTTCTTATTGGTCTTCAATCCATTGGTCAAAGGTTCATGATTAGAGTGTTGATGTACTGTGCATGGATAAAAAAAGATTTTTTTCTTTTAGAAAATTCTTCCAACTTCTAGTTATTCAAGTGCATTTTATGTTGCAAATAGCAATGATTTTAATGTTCAGCAATGAACCTATCTTCCATTTATTTCCTTGCTTGAATTTCATTATAATCTGTACTCTCTAATATGTCCCATCAATGAGTTCTATGTTTTATTATATGTTGTGCAGGAAAAAAGTAATTCTTTTTAGATATAAATCTTCTAGATCATTATCTCTCTAGTTGTCCTCAGGATATTGTGACAAATAGTGAACTATCTGCCCCTACTCACTTCCACCGAATCTCTGCTGTCTGTATTTTCTGGATCTTTATCATATCTTCTTGTCACTTTTAGGCAATGAGTTTTAATTTTTTAGTAACTCTTCAAGCTCTCTCACATCTTCAGGCATTATTCTTATCCTTTTGATTTATTTTGTTGATATAGATTTTCAGGGTTGTACTGAATCTTTCAGATGTGTGTGAACCATTACAAATTGGCAGAAAATAATGAATCAGTTTTGTCTGCAGTTCTTAAAAGTTCTAAAAAATAGCTTACCTGTTTTTTATATTCATTGAGGATTTGACTTTCCTCCACTTGACCTCTAGAATACAATCACTGATTATTTCTATTCTGTATTTTCACAGACAAGTTATGAAACAATGTCCTACTACTTTTTCTTTTTCACATGAGGGTGATATTTTTTAAGTGCTTCAGGATGAGGTTGTGTTTATTGCAGTACTTTGAGAAATGGTCACATCATGTCCTGAAAGACTCTATTTAGGTAACAACAAAACTCAGATTTTGCTCCTTAGATTTCACGGTTCTGGGAAGTAACATTTGAACATTGTTTGAAATGGTTTAATTATTTGGTTTCTTTTCTATCTTTCTGAGTCCTCAAGTGGACCATTCAAATGATTTTCAAAGTGAACTGCATCTATTTTCTTGTAACACCAGTCCTTCACATACTACAAATCAAAATTTAGTATGTGAATTTCCTTTTTTTTTTTTTTTAATTGCTCTCATTTTTCCTTTCGTATTTTAATGTATAAAATTGTAACTATTTTCTTTGGCTTTGCATGTAAATCAGACTTCCTGCCAAGAGCTGAAATGATTTCACAATGGATGCAGAATCAAAAAATGAAGCAATTCTTTTGGGTGGCTTTCTTTTCCTCTCACATGGCTACAAAGAACTATACAATATCCAATGGAGAAAAATACCCCTTGCATTGTATTTAGTAGGATATATTTTAGTTACAATTATTCTTAAACCTACCTGCATATTTTCTTCATTTTAATAAAATCTGTTGAGGTGGATATGGTATATGGCACAGTTGATAATTATGAATTTGGAGTGAATATTAATGGTTGCAGTTCAGTTCCTTAACTTTCAGCACTCCCATGAGCAGAATGCTGTACTCAGTCTCTTGTAGGTACAGCATGCCAGTTATAGCTTGACTTACATACTGTAATGATTCAGACAGATAAGAGCAAGCTTGAAACAACTACATTGTGAAGACAGATACTGCAGGTAAACCCAAACAGGCTGATGCTCAATCACACCTGATCTGCCTATATCAAAACTATGTTTTTAAATTATAAGGTGTGCATCCTATATGGTTTGAAAGATAGAGTTTGCTTTGGGGAAACTAAAAGGATATAGTCCAGGTGATGTCAAAGTTGTCAGAAATATTTGTGGTCATACCATAATAAAGGTGATGATTTCCTTATTCTAGGTGATAAATCATCAACTCATATACTGAGCCAGGCAGGTGGAGAGCTTTTGAAGGGTCTTCCTGGGGCCTTCTCTGCAATCCCCTTGAGATATGAAAAGGCTTTCCTAATGCCAGTCATTTCAAAATTCAGATGAAGTAGATTCATTTGAGTCGTGAGTTAATACAGGTCACTTACCTTTCTCAGTATAAACAGGTCCTGCTGCACAAAGGGATAATGAGCAAAACCACTGTGGTCCTGCCCATGCTTTTTAAGAAAGAAGATGATCACAGAGGGAATGAGGAACTGTGAGTAGCAGTAGCTCTAAGAGGCATAGTTAAGTGGAGCCTTTTCTGTCAAACCATCTCTTCAAATCAAAAGTGCTCCCATTTAATGTTCCTCAGCAATAGCTGTCTGCTGGAGATTTGGCTTAGCTTGCTTAGAAACATTTGTGACTGTGAAATTGGAGTAACTGGGGATTCATAGGGGCAGACGGACATTGCTATGCTGAGTACCTATTACTCTTTCTCTTCTTTGCTAAATGCTGTTCACATTGACAACTGCTTCCAGTGGATGAACTTCACAGCTTGAAGTTGATTCCTCAGTATGTCAGTGATACAGAGACCAGCACACTGTATTTCTTTTCAAATTTCATTTTCAAAGACAGTGAAAATATCTACGTAAAATTAAGTGCCTTGCTTGTTTCTGGTCCAGTTCAGAGTCCTTGTCTACAATAGCTGCAATCTGACCAGAATTCCTTATTTCAGGAATCACTTTTCTAAAAACCCTTAAGATATGTCCTAATGGAAAGACTAAATTAAACAGATTTCCATTTTGCCTCAGCCCAGGTTCCCCAAAGGAACTAATTTATCTGGTTGCTGTAGCAGGATCAAAAGCCACCCCTGTGAGCCTCCAGGAACAGAGTTCAGAAACCAGTATGCTGAGACGACTGGAATTAGACAAGCCAGGAAATTTCAAGAACAGTCTGTCTGGGACACTTATTGAGCAGCCACCTGCTGATAGAAGGTACCTTCTACATTTTGGATTTATAGTGCAAAAAAATGTCTTATCTTTCCTAAAAATCTAAAACATGTTGGTTTTGTTGTATTTTGGCTTTTTTAATTTTTTAAAGACTTACTCTCTTCCACAGTAATAGATAAATGGCCTAGTATCTAAAACCATCATCCAGAAGTGAGAAGATTTCCCTCTGTGGCCTGAAAGTATCCAAGCTCATGTTTTCAAATTTCCATTTACAGCTGTTGCTGTGGGGTGAGCATTTGGTTGTAGGGCACAGGGCTTGTTGCTGAAGCTCTGTTGTTTCTCTCTGCAAGGACCCAGGATATGTGGGGAAAGATTAGAAATACAGAAATACTGAGGAAGCCAGGGCATGACTCTATAGGCAGTAGATTTGCATTCCAGCTATTTTACTGGAGAACAGGCTTGGCATGTCCCCGAGGAGAGGTGAGGGCAGCAGTGGCTCAGGGTGCAGAGAAGGGATCCTGCTGCAGCCCTGCCTGAGAATAAGCCCTGCAGCCTTCCTGCACAGGTCCCAGAACAGCCCAGCTCCTCTGGCCCCACTGGGCCACTTACCCTGACACACTCAGTGGCAGCATCCTGTTGCTTTACTCTTAAAGGAAACAGAGCTGCCCTTGCCAAGACATCCCAAAGAACCAAGAAGATAGTTTGAGTTTGTTCCTAGTAAGAACTGCTAGGAGAAGAGGAAAAGGGAGCAAGAGCACAAAAGGAGGAAGGTGATGAGTAAAGGAGGGAAGATAGAGCATCCGCTGCCTTTGCCTCTCCGCCAAACATATCCATAGTCTGCTACAGAAGCCTCTCTCTGAAACTATCCAGACTACTCTCTCCCACCCAGATCTCTGGAGATGCCTGGACCCTTCTGACTCCTGCTTCTTGCTCTGCATCCCACGCACATCTCCTCTGCCATCCTGCTTTTAAGAGAGCAAACTCTACACTGCTCAAGACATCCTCTACCTCTCTCAGCCCTCTTTTTGCCCATCCACACACAATTATGCTCCTTCCTGTGCCCCTCTTTTATCCAGGCCTGTTGCCTTCTCAACATAAATTAAAACAGTTGTACATTTAGGCATTTTCAAACTAGGAAGTAACTTGGTAGGATATATATGCAACGCTTTAACCATCTTTCATATGATTTACAAGCAATGTTTAAATGGCATTAAAGATTTTATTTTGCTTTATAAATTCTGGTATAGGCTTCTTGTTTTGTACTCCATTCAGAAAAAAAAACCATAAAAAATGTAAAGTGACTAAAAAATAAGACAAAATATGGTCTTAATTGAGAAATTCATGCAAAGAAACACTCTTACTGCTGAAAACCTTTGTGATATATAATTTTTTGTGTTGAATCAGTAATGAACCTCAAAGTCAGTTTAAAATAATTCTAATTGAATTTCCTATCAGATGTATTTGTCAATAGAATAATAGCATGCATCAGTGGTCTGTAGCCATTTTTTTCTTTCTTCTCTATTCCCTACTATTTGGCATTTTATGAACCATGCTTTTTTTTTCCTAAAAGAGTCAGAACCCATTGATTTTTAAAGTAACCCATGGAATTCTGTTTTGCGAGGTGCAAAATGAACATGGAAAATCACAAAATGTGGTAAAAAAACTGTGGAGTCCTCTCTAATTATCTGTGTTCCTGAAGGATCCCCAGAAAAGAAAGACACTTGTTAGACAAGGCAACAGTTTCTATGGAAATGTAAAATAACCTCTCTCTAAAACTTCCCACATAAAACCAGTTAGGCTGGTTGTATGAACTATGTTATATATGGTACCTCTTTCCAAATGGAAAACTTCTCAACTTTGAACTCTAATAATGATATGGAATGCTGTTAGTCAAATTAATAGAATCTATATGTGCAGCTTTAGTAGCTCAAGTTGCAAAAGACAGGTGGATCATGCTAGCCTGTTCATGGATGTGACCATGTTTGGCTAATATTTTTTAGATCTTACTGTCTTTTTGCATACAGTGCTGTTTAGTTGACATTTGCGTTGTTTTCGCGTTTACTTGTCTATTGATCAATAAAATCTGACTTTTTAGCACTGGACCGCTGTGAAAACTGCAGTTATACAACCTATTTGTAATGCAGTTGTGAAAGCACTTTTGAGCTACCTGGCCAATGAGTTTTGCTTCAGAGGCTGCAGTGTCCTGTCTCACAGTCCTGAGTCCTTTGAAAAATTCAGGTCACTGAACACTTAAATGCAAGCCCCAAATGCAAAACAATCCAAAACCACTGTATGGATTTTTTAACTTTTTTGCAATAGCAGCAGCAAAGTATATTTGAAGGTCTGCAAGTTATGTTAGGATGAATGCAAACCAATGAATAGCTAAGCAACAAAACCAGAGTAAATATAAATAGAACATATTGCATATTCAATTCAAAATCTTTCTGAAAGTTATCTAACTTTCTTGGCCCCTGAAAAAAGTGACTACGCATAAAGGCTTGAACTATGGTCTCACTGTGGTGGTGTTCTTGCAGTTTACGATACACCTCTAGCTTCAACGAAGTTGGTGACATGATTCCTGATCCCTTCAGTGCCTGGGACTGTGAGAGATGCTGGTGAGAACTGCAATATAAAACCCTCTGGTTCTGTCAGACAAGTAAAGCACTGTGTCTTTTATAAAAGCAGGCAATAAGTTAGCATCCTTGAGAGCAGTAGCCTAGTTGCAGAAATGACACAAAAAATAGCAGGCAGTCTGAATTCACCATAACTTTCAGAGTATAGTTCTCTGAAATGAGTCTTTCCATGAGTTCTGGCCACATGGATATAAACAATTGATACAAACAACAAAACCAAACCTTAAACTTCATTTGCTGTTGTACTTTTCTTTACTAGGTGATTTTCTCATATTTGAGCAGTTCAGGCTCTTTCTGTATGCATACTTTCAAAATACACAGCAGAACTCATATTTCTGCAGCATTTATTTTAATCAGAACTTGCGGGATGAAGCCTCACCTAAGCTACCTCTTGTTCATATACCTTTTGCTGAAAAAATAACCTCTGTACAAATGGAGTCTGATTTGCCGCTAACCTCTTATACACTGTTCAGAGAAAAATAAACCAAGGAAATCTCATTAGCAAATCTCCACTAATAATTCTCATAGCTGGCTTGATAGCAAAAATGTTACATTTTTATCACAGTTATTGTATTGGGTTTGTGTGGCAAGATTTTAGTAATCATACAAGTAAAAATAGATATTTATTGAATAGCTATTTAGATGATGAAGCTTTTATTTTGCATCATAATATTCAGTAGGAGAGAATCAGTATGGAAGCAAGCGATTTTATTGCCTGCTTTTCTATATGAAACTAAAAACAATGCTCTACAGTATTTGAAAGGCTCATTTATGTCACCAGAGAATGACAGGCCCGAAAATTAGTTTTTAATTGTGAGTAAAATTATATAAAAGCTGATCTGAAGCTTTATTAATAGAAAGCTAGAAAATGATAATATAATTAATACAAATCAACTAATACTAAAGACCTACTATTGAGAATATGCTCGTCAAAACAACTGACTGTTACTGCAATATTACTGGTTTGATTTGCTTGGAGATACACAAAAAACTTAATTTCATAGCATGACTTTTTGATGAACAGTCTAAAACAATTTGAAGCTGACAAGTGTTAATTAGGTACTTTACATGTTTAAATTGTAATTTGAGGGAATTATGCTTCTGCAGGGTATTCCAAGAATCATTTCTCAGCTAAAGATTAGTGAATATTTTTACTGGCAAACTGAGTGCAAACATTGTCAGTCCCTGTCTGTATAACCAGACATGTCCAGTGTCTTTTATTCAATATACCATTATCAGATGTAGTTTCTTAGTATTGTTTGACTATTAAACTATGATAATTACCATGTATCCTAATTTTTAGTAAGTAATAAAGAGAACATGTCACTTGTGAACCAGGATGACTGTGTGGGAAAGAAGAGCCTGAATTCCCCCATCTGCAACTGCAAACTACAAGGAGATCAGAGGCAGAGCTCAGTCCTGGCCATGGGGTCTTCCCTGGTACCCACTATGTTGATACTCAACCTCCTTATTAGCTCCTCTCTCTCTCGCCTCCTCTAGCACTGGCACCATTCTGTGCACAAAAAATCAATTAAACAATTTTAATGTTAAGGGAATAGGCTATAGATGTTGGAACTGAACTGCTGCAAACCAAACTACATTGGTTAGAATTAGCTGTTGTCTTTAGTGTCTTGTGTTAGTGATCAGTTAAACTTAATGGCAGAAGGAAGCAGATCATTCTCAGACTCTTGGACTATGTATGTGCTGCTAAATATTATATGCAAGAAGCTGTGCTCTGGTGCTGTGAGCAAATGGCATATCACAGCTCATGTCCTTATGGTTCAGCATTCTTCCTCAAGCACAGCCAGTTTGTGAATGTGTCAGGGAATCCAGCAGCAGTTGAGCAGTATGGGCACTCATACACCAGTGTTTGAGCTCATGTTCAGATCTATCTATCTAATGATCTTGGCTTTTCTAAGCTGACTAAGCAAATCACATTAATGTCATAAATCAACTAAAAATTACCTTTATTGGACCAGTTAAAAGCATCATTGACACTCTCTGGAAAAATGTATGACTGATGGACACTTAAAGAATAATTCAGGTCATGATTGTAAATGATGAGTGGTAGATAGTCAGAAGATAGTCTTATTTCTGCCAACAGAAGGTCTTGCTTTTAATAAGGCATAGTCAGTTGCCTATGCCTGAGTTAACAATGAAACTGGAAATAAGAAATGTTCAGTGGATACAACATTTCGTGTAAAATAAAGACATTTTTCTGAAAAATATGACACCCCAAAAAACATACACATAAAGCAGTTAATCCCTACTCTAAGGCAGTAGATCCAGTCTCACAAGTTTCTGAACTTAATGGAGTCTGTGATAACAGGATAAATCATGACTGGATTACAGGCCAAAGCTCATAGATATGTTGAGGAAATCCAGAGTTAGCACTTAGACAAGGAGTTAGAATGTGCTGAGAAAGAAAATCTCCCAGTCTTGACTGAAGTTTGCCCTATGACACAACACCATCACTGAGAGCTGAAATTACTGAAGTCAGAAGCAGGTCGAAAGTCACAAATAATTAAAAATCTGAGTTCCCTAGGAAGAGCACCATGTTCTGTCCAAAACAACATCCAAATGTGACCCCTACAACCATGTGCATTAGGTAGGGAGATATCTGAAGCACCCTGGGAGCGTGAGCATGGTCAAAGAGGTTGACAGCTTTGTTGGCTCTCATTGTCCTCATTCATGGGTAACGTAATTGCAAGCAATGAAGAAAACGGTTGCCTTGAAATCAAGTGATGTGTATTTGTTTTAAATTGGGCATATGTACATGCATGTTATATCAGAAATAGCAGGACCAGTACTGAAGGAAGAGATACACTGACCAGAGGTTTAGGGTAACTTAATTCTTTTAAGTCGATTTTTTAAATTGTATATTAACCATATTTTCCCCCATTTCTTTCTCCTCCATGCATATGCCACATACAGAACTGTCCATGAAATGCATAATAAAGACGGCTTGATACTAACAGGTTGAACTGTGCCTGTTGCTACGTAAAAGTATCCCTCTCATGAGTGAAAACTGGATAAACAGAACTTTTGAGAAGAGAATGTACTAAACGAACTCTCACAGGGTAGTTCATGTGCTTGCTATTATCTGCATTTTTGCTTTATCTAGTTTTTCTCAATTCTCCATCACCCTGATAAGTGAATGATGACTGTGTACGCTTCAAACTCATTGCTTAATGGGATAAGCTCTTTTCACAGAATGTGTAAAGACCTAAATGCATGCCTTTGTGAAAATGGGAAAGCTGTAATTATGATACCATTGGAAAAAAAAAGACCAATAATGGATAAAATGGGTATGAAGATATTGTCAATTCAGAGCTCTCACGAAGAAGGAGTTAATCAAAATGAGAAAAAAAACTGGAGAACTTGCAAGGGAATACAGAGTCTGTCAATGGAGAGTAGTGGGAACTGCAGGAGTTTTATATAAAGGAACATAGTCACATAATTTTGTATATTGATTCTGTATTTTTGTTTGTAGGTGTTGGACCTAGAGCAGAAAAGGAACCATGGAAGATCAATGGTTGCATTACACAACCAGATGTATTTCATGGCAGTGATCCCTTCTGGTTTTCATCTCCGTATCATAGCGGAACTGCAGGAAGCTACAGTAAATTACTTTTTTCCTTTCAGCATTCCTAGACAGCACAAGCATTGTGAACTTTTGAAACTTAATCCAGCTCTGTTGACTGACTTGAGAATTTAAGACCATGGTTAACTTCAGATTTGGGCTCAGATTGTCACTCGTGCATTTGTGTACTACAATGCTGTTGTGTTGGCCAGAACATGGAAAAGAGTAGAGAATAGAATCATAACTTTCCTGTGGTATCAATGAGTCACAATTTTCACTGAGAAGTTACTAATTTGCAGTGTCCAGGCTTTCTATTTCTGTAAAGGTTTAGAAGGCTGTTATGTCACATTTTGATTGTGAAATGAAAGCTGACGTTCTTATACTATATATAGTGAAATACATGTATATTATTATAAAAAAAGCATGTAGAGAAGTTGTGACTGTCAACTTTGAGGATTACCAATGTCATATGTTGGCTTCCACTTTGATAAAATATGTATCTATACCTACACTCATGCTTGTTTATTTGCAGAGATAGTGAGAACTGGTTGAACGCCCTGTAGCATATCAGTGAAAACTCTCTCTTTCTGCAAGCTAGAACAAGCAAGACACACCTTGAACAGCATGAGAGACTAGTAGGCGAGCAACATGCCTTTCACACATTAATATGCATGGCGTAAGTTTACAGTATGTTGAGGACAGTAGATAAATGTCTTGGAGGTCATGGTGCTACTCAAGAGGAAAATGTTAATTTGGAAAATACAGGTTTGGGTAAGACACTGTAATGCAGCCCACTCTTCATCTGACTGTTCTGAATGTGCTGGTTGATCATATGTGGGATGAACTTTCAAGTAATTTGAACAATATCATTAAGGAAATGTAGATAGAACAAGGCAGCCTGTGCCAACATTGCTAGAGCTGGCTCTTAAACACCGCCTGTATACTTGATGCTGGGAGAGACATTACAGTTTGCACATTCCACTTTTACTGGTGAGCTTCATCTCAGATTAACAGTCATTGAAAGAAAGCTATATAATTTCTGAAGGGAGTGAATTATCTCTCACTTAGCAATTCTGCACAAACCTTTAGCAAGCAATACAACTTAATCCATATTTTCATAAAAATTGTACCAGTTTTTCATCTCTTTCTGGGGTCTATCATAATATCATTTCTGGGTTTCTAAAAATGGAATAATGGAAAAATGATTAATGCAAGAAGGAAAGGAAAGAACATTCCTTATTTAAATCCCATCCTTATCCTCTAGTTATGACCTTGTTATCTTTCTAAAATAAAGAACTCAGTTAATCAAAAAAGACAACTGTTCTATAAAACCTCATAATTAAAACTATTTCACTACATTTAAGAGATAACCTAAAACAAAAATTAAGATGACAAAAGTTTTTAAAATTCTATAACATTTTTGAAATAATATGGATATGATATTTCTTTTTTGCCTTTGTTAATGGTTTATGTAGCAGGATTTATTATTATATGCTACAGTTTCTAGGATTTCTGACAGGCCAGTCTTTAAATGGGATGACTTTCAAATCTAAAATGTAATCAACTTTCATATCAATCTTTTAATATATTTTATTTGCTTGGATTTTCCCCACACGCACTTCCAAACCCTTAGGCCATTTTCTTAAACAATTGAATTACATTATTTAAATAAGTTTTACAAATGTGGGATGATATTTTCTGACAGTTTTGAAAGTAAGTGAACCTAAATGGGAATTTTTAAGAAAAGATTAGGCATGAACTTGTCAGGTATAGTCTAGGCATCAGTCTTAGTCTCAGAACAAAGGTATGAATCATATAACATGCTGAGGGCCCATACAATTCTACCTTTTCATTATTTTTTCTTTTTTTTTAAGTATAAGCAACCTTGGGCTAATGGTATCAGAAACGTACCTTGAACTAAAGTTGTAGCATATTATGTGAGGAATGTAAATTAAAATTAGGCTGTTCATTCTCAAAAGGTCCAAGAACTATTTTGCTGAAGTAGTTCTTTTTTCATTTGATTGATTGTGCTGTTTTTAAGAAGACATTTGAAACTTGAAAAATCTACGAAGTTTCCTTCTAGGAATTCAAATCACACAAAACATTATCTTAAAATTCGTTATAACTTTGACGTAAAAATATAATTCATTCTAAAATACATTGTACAATCAATTACAACGTCAAATGAAAATTGGCATCTCTCAAGTGCTTGCTATGTGCAAACCTTCTGGGAAATTTTGGTTCTTTATAAGCACTAATTTATTATTTTTAGAACATTGTCTCGTAGCAAGTATTAGCTGTAAATATGGGGAAATTGGCGTACATAAAAACTAGAATGTGAAAAATATGGACAAATTTGGGGTTGAGTTGTTAATAGAATCCTTGTGTCCCTGAAGCAGAAGAAATTTTCCCCATCCTATTGAGGGAGCAAGAGAGTCTCAAAGGAAAAAAGAAAAAAAGAGGTTTTATATTTCTCTTCCTACAACATTTAGTGTAAAGGTGGATTGTTGACTGCAAAATTAATGAATGTATAAAGGCAAATGGATTCTAATTGGAACATGAGGCTTTTATTGAGGGGGCCCTATATACCCAGAGACACAGTCTGAAGCAACCTGGAGATGAAGAGTAGACAATCACGAGGTTAAACTAAAGGTTATGTATATGGACTCTGATGTGCCCTTTCCATTTCAACCTAGAATTACATCCTCCACCTTATTCACTGGAAATGTGACACTCCAGGGCAGCCTTGGATGCAGCGATCACAAGATGGTCAAATTCAAGATCCTCAGGACAGTGAGAAGAGCGTGCAGCAAGCTCACTGCCCTGGACTTCAAGAGAGCAGACTTTGGCCTCTTCAGGAACCTGCTTAGTAAGGTTCCATGGGATACAGCCCTAGAGGGCAGGGGGGCCCAAGACTATTGGCTGTTACTCAAGGATCTCCTGCTACAAGCTCGGGAGTGTTGCATCCCAACTAGAAAGAAGTGCAGCAGGAGGGCCAGGAGACCTCCTGGGATGGATAAGGAGCTGCTGAGGAAAATTCAAAGGAAAAAAGAGGCTTATAGAATGTGGAATCAGGGACAGGCGGCCCTGGAAGAATACAGGGATGTTGTCCGGGAAGCTAGAGATCAGGTTAGGAAAGATAAGGCCCAGTTAGAATTAAACTTGGCTGGGGATGTTAAGGATAACAGAAAGGGATTCTATAGGTACGTAGAGAATAAAAGACAGACTAGGGACAATGTAGGCCCCCTCCGGAAGATAACAGGAGAACTGGCTACCCTGGATTTGGAGAAGACTGAGGTTCTTCATGACTTCATTGCCTCAGTCTTCACTGAGAAAGGCTTGGAAGGCGGATGCAGTGACTGTGAGAATGAGGACCCTAGGTCCACTGTAGGAGAGGATCTGGTTTGAGACCATCTTAAGAACTTGAACGTGCACAAGTCCATGGGACCTGATGAAATCCATCTGCGGGTCCTGAAGGAGCTGGCAAATGAAGTTGCTAAGCCACTGGCCATCATATTTGAAAAATCATGGCAGTCAGGTGAAGTTCCCGACAACTGGAAAAAGGGAAGTATAACCCCCATTTTCAAGAACGGGAAAATGGATGACCCGGGGAATAACACACCAGTCAGCCTCATTTCTGTGCCTGGCAAAATCTTGGAGCAGATTCTCCTAGAAGGCATGCTAAGGCACATGAAAAACAAGGAGGTGGTTGGTGACAGCCAGCATGGCTGCACTAAGGGGAAATCCTGCCTGGCCAATCTGGTGGCCTTCTATGGTGGGGCTACGAAACTGATGGACGGGGCAGAGCAGTTGATGTCATCTACCTGGACTTGTGCAAAGCGTTCAACACTGTCCCACACGACATCCTTGTCTCTAAATTGGAGAGACATCAATTTGATGGGTGGACCACTCGGTGGATAAAGAAATGGCTGGATGGCCGCACGCAAAGAGTTGTGGTCAATGGCTCGATGTCTGGCTGGAGACCGGTAACGAGCAGTGTCCCTCAGGGATCGGTGTTGGGACCGGCCTTGTTCAACATCTTTGTTGGTGACATGGACAGTGGGATTGAGAGCACCCTCAGCAAGTTTCTCGATGACACCAAGCTGTGTGGTTCAGTTGATACGCTGGAGGGAAGGGATGCCATCCAGAGGGACCTCAACACGCTTGTGAGGTGGGCTGATGCCAACCTTATGAAGTTTAACCATGCCAAGTGCAAGGTCCTACATCTGGGTCAGAGCAATCCCAGGCACGGCTACAGGTTGGGCAGAGAAGAGATTCAGAGCAGCCCTGCAGAGAAGGACTTGGGGGTGTTGCTCGATGAGAAAATGAACATGAGCCGGCTTCAGTGTGCGCTCACAGCCAAGAAAGCCAACTGTATCCTGGGCTGCATCAAGAGGAGCGTGACCAGCAGGTCAAAGGAGGTGATCCTGCCCCTCTACTCCACTCTTGTGAGACCTCACTTGGAGTATTGCGTACAGTTTTGGTGTCCTCAACATAAAAAGGACATGGAACTGTTGGAACAAGTTGAGAGGAGAGCCACGAGGATGATCAGGGGACTGGAGCACCTCCTGTATGAAGATAGGCTGAGAAAGTTGGGGCTGTTCAGCCTGGAGAAGAGAAGGCTGCGTGGAGACCTCATAGCAGCCTTCCAGTATCTGAAGGGGGCCTACAAGGATGCTGGGGATGGGCTATTCATCACTGGGGACTGTAGTGATAGGACAAGGGGTAACGGGTTAAAACTTAAACAGGAGAAGTTTAGACTGGATATAAGGAAGAAGTTCTTTACTGTAAGGGTGGTGAGGCACTGGAATGGGTTGCCCAGGGAGGTTATGAATGCTCCATCCCTGGTGGTGTTCAAGGCCAGGTTGGATGAGGCCTTGGGTGACATGGTTTAGTGTGAGGTGTCCCTGCCCATGGCAGGGGGGTTGGAACTGGATGATCTTAAGGTCCTTTCCATCCCTAACTATTCTATGATTCTATGATTCTGTTTCATAAGATCTTCATTTCAAAATATAATTTAAAGGGTAGCATCACTTTGCGTGAGCACTTCTAACCTGGAGAAACCACGGATGGCACAGATGCTATTTTCAGGAAAGGGACATTGCAGTTATCTTTTCTTTTTCCAGCTGGCTCTTGGATGCTGGTTACATTCAGATTGGATGGTCACCTGGCTGTTTTCATCCAGGCAGTTCAAAAAGTGAAAAAGAGCTGGTTAACATAAAAGCATATGATCAAACACCAGAAAAGTGAGAGTTACATAAAGGAAAGGGCTGAAATGCTTGCCAGTTCACACAGGGATTCTGTCCTGCCTTGTTAAGCCTTTTCATACTCTGCATGTCCACCGTGAATGACTGTATGAAGCAAAACCAGCAGGAATCTACAGCTGTAGCAGGGATTGTCTTCCACAATATTACAGAGTTTGTGATCAACATTTTTGCCTGATGCACCTTCTGTTCATGAACAGAACCCTAATAAAATGGCATAACCAATTAATTTTACATCAGGAAAGCTTTAGGCAAATTACAGGACATGGACACTAGTTAGAACTTGAATATTTTGCTCTCATTTTACCCCATTCCATATTTTGAGTATTTTTCCCTATTTTGTCTTTAGAGCTGTTTTTTTTTTTTGTATGGCTATGGGAAACACATGCAAAATAACTAGCTTATATGAATTAAACACTGAATAAGGCCTTTAAAATTGTAACAGAAATATTTAGAATAGGAAAATATAGACTAAGAATGGAATAGAAAATCCCATAAAAACATTGCATGGTTTATCTTACAACAAGCTGGAGTCAAGAAGGGTTTGTAAATATAAAATAGATCAGGAAATTGCTCTCATATAATGAGGAATGGAGGTGGATGCTTAGATTATCTAGCACTTACTGAAGTTAATCAGAAGGCATATTTTCCCCTGTACACAGTGAATAGTTTAATCTCTATACAGCTTCAGTATGCAAATATTACTTTAAAATTACTCTGTTTACTTTATTTCTCTTTTTAGATATTTATTTATATTTATTTTAAACTTCTTCACTGGCCTTTTCTCTTTTAAACTGGGCACAAGAAGTTTTGCCTTTGTTTCACAAATGCATACATATTAAACAAAGTTAGGCAATCCCAATTACACTCTGGTGGAATAGTTTGACTTATGTATGGTTGCCTTTCCCTCTGAAAAACAAGAAATAATAATCATTGTAGCAGGGATTAAAATCTTGAACCAAATGACTAAGTGAATAGATATTAGCTAGTTGTCAGGATTCTTTCCCAGATGTGGGAGGGGAACCTCAGATCAGCCTTTTCACTGAATTCTCTTTGGCAATTGTTCATTCATACAGTCTGAGTAAAAAACACATTTATTAAAAGCTTCTCTGTCTTTGTAATCATCAATAACAGAAGTTAGGGGGGAAGGGAAGTGTTCCCTTAAGTACAACATGAGTTTTTGGCATCTCTGATGTAACTGCAATGAAACTTGAGCAAAGCAAGCCTAGTATTACCCATATGTACCTCAGGGATATTGAAACAGCAGCAAAACCTGCTTAACCTGTTTGCTTTCCCATACTCCTAGGCTTTACCTAGCTGCCTTATGCCAACCTCCTGCTTAATTGTTTGATTTAATTGTTTCTCATAGAATAATTGTTTTTTCTAACCACATCAACAGCTGTTATACAGTCTTGTTGTTTTTCTTGCTTTCATTTATAGTTGCTAAATTTTGTTTGCTTGCTTTTGACATTGAAGAGTTTTTAACTCATCTAGTACTTAATTTAGCACCCTGATGTTTCTCCATTCACTATGTCACAGAAAGAGATTAGCAAAGCCAGAAAATTTCATGAGATTAAATGGATGAGATTCTTTCAATTATGTCATCCCATTGTGCAGGGTCAGCAACCTATAAGTACTACTTGTCCTTGGGATCCTAAAACAAGAAAAGTGCCAGACATAATGGGACAGGATAAATTGCTTTTTTAAAGAATGTGTGCTGCAACAGCAATGCAGTTGCTGGAAAGCATTGCAGGCAAATACTCAGCCCTCCCTCTGTTTTGACAAGTGTGAAATGAATAAGCCTGAGAAACAGAACATTTGTGTAACTTCTGTAATTCAGTCTTTCATGAACATTATCTATAATAATGATTAAATTTAAACAGTGAAAAGCAATGCTGTGCTTACAAAAGACTGCTTTTTAGGTGTCACGATAAAAAATTCCTTCAGTTGAGTGACATTTTCTCTCATGCCACATCCTATTACACTGATCCAGTTCCATCGGCCTTTGGTCAACAACAGGAACAGACAACATGCTGCTATCATGCATCCCAATGAGTACTGTATGGCAGTGCCTTTCTGAAGGGCATCTCTTAACTTGTTAGAACTTGACTGTGCAAAGGCGCATAGTATTGCATGTACTTGCCTCTTGACTGCCAAATAAAAGTCTTAATTGCTGTATTTTCAGCCTTTTCTCTCACTTCCCAGGAGTCACTGCCTATATTTCAGCTGCTCAGCAGCGAGTTGTTATTCTGACCACATTTTATCCTGTCAGGACTTTCTTCCCTTCCCCATCAGTTTGTAAACTGTTCAATTGCTGACAGCAACATTTGCCAGGTTTTACTAATACTCAGTGGAAATCCCGTTATTTTTGCTCTGCCTGGCTCGCACAGCATGACCGCGAAAGCCTGTGTCACTAATACCTGGTGTAGTATGGGGAGGTATGTGCGGAAGAGCTGGGCAGTGTCCAAGCCTGTGGTACATTCCTTCCAGCTGGAATCACAGCTTGGTGTTCAGCTCTCTGCTCAAAGCTTCTGCCAATGTCAGCACAAAAAAACTTTTAAATATTAACTCTTGTCCATCTCTACTGGCAGTTTAAGCTAGAAAGCCAGGCTGCAAATTTGACAAGAGTGAGGTAGGCATACATACTGCAGTGCTAGCCTAGGTCTAGCTTGGCAAGTCTTGATTTCTGGGTGTTTTCCAGACATCTTGATTGCAATATCGTCAAGCTTATTAAAAGCCTGCATATGCTCAGTTTTGGGTGGTTTCAGTGTGGCTCATGTGGGACTGACACCACTTTGCACTAGGCTGGCTACGTTGAGCTGGCTCTCTGGCTACCTCCAGCCCACAGCCAGAAGATAATGGCGAAGGGACACATCCCAGACACAGCTCTGACAGTGCCAACCTTTGCACACTGACACAGGGTAAACAGAGGTTTGGGACTGGTACGTGTTGTCTAACTAATGGTGGAATGATCCCTGAACATGGCTAGAGAGAGAATGGCTCTGGGACACCAGCATTCTCAAGGCTCATAACCAGAAAAACATGACAGTCTATAGCAGTCTTTCAGTAATTAAAAAGGTCTTACAACAAAGATGAGGACAAACTTTTTGGTAGGGCCAGTTGTGACAGGACAAGGTGTGATATTTTTAAACTGAAAGAGGGTAGATTTGTACTAGATATAAGGAAGAATTTTCTTACAATGAGGGTGTTAAAACATTGGGACAGGTTGCCCAGAGAGCTGGTAGATGCCCCATCCCTGGAAATATTCAGGGTCAGGTTGATGGGGCTCTGAGTAACTTGATCCAGTTGCAGATGTCTCTGTTCATTGCACTGGGGTTGGACAAGACAACCCTCAAAAATATCTTCCAATCTAAAGTATTCTATGATTCTAAATCTGGAATCAGGTCTCTCCTCTGCATGAAGGACTCTGAATGCACACTTACTGTCTCCTACTTCCATCCAGCAGAACTTGGGCAGAGTTTGGACAGAAATAAAAGTACACTAAAGCTGTGGCATGAAGGCCTAGAGCTCCTGCAAGAGCGCCTGGAGTTCCTGAGGAAGGCTCGCTAGCTAGCTAAGATGATCCTTGTAGGACACATGAGAATGAAGTGGGGTGCAGTCTTTCTGGGGAGATGATCCATGCTGAAAGGAACTGAGTACAAGGTATGTTCATGCTGTTATTGTTTTCTCTTCTATTAAGGTGAAACTTAAAAAGCCCTGCTTTTTCGTCACTCGAATTAATATGATCATACGGTTATTCTATACACAGATGTGAATGAAATAGCAAGACTACTTTAAATCCAGGACTGTTTACTACTTTCAAGGCATTTAAGAAAAACAACTCAGAAAGCAAAACAGTGACTACATATAAATCGGCATTTTGCCTCTATGACTTCAACATCTATGCTGTATCATGCCAGTCATTTGTGAATATAATTTCTCTTTGAAAGGCCTTTTCCAATATGTTCCAGTAATTATGGTCTCACACTTCAAGTTTTCTTTTCTTTACGGAAATAAATTTTTTATTTTGTATATTCATTGAATACCCTGCTCACTATTAAATCACAGATATATTCTTCTGGAGCTCTGCAATATGACTGTAATGGGGTCAATTTATGAAATTCGAATGTTTTCATTCTGATGTACTACCTAGCTCAGTGATTCTCTTCTGCTGCTACATGTGTCAGCCATCTCAAATACAGGTAATTAGGTTCTTTGTGTCTACTTTTAATTGGCTGTTGTATCCTGTATTGTGCTTTTTTACACAGTTGCAATGAGTTGCTGTGCTCTTAAATGAGGCAACGAAGAAGAAATATGTTTTATTAAACCAACTGAGATATATCTGAGTCATGGTAAAGGTAACTACAAATTAGCGTGGTGTGAACTCCTCCCTGAATAGATCTCACCTACCTGAGCAATGCATTGTGAAATTTCCTATTTCATGCTATTTAGAGTTTTCAGATTTAAAGGTGGGGGGAAAATATTATCATGATAATAATGGTAATAGCTTTTACCACAAATATTTTATGAATACAATGTTGATTATTATACTGTTTATGGAGCAATGTGATCCAGAATTGTGTCACCAGGTCCAAAGATGCAATTAGGAAGGACCTTACTCATATTCTGGGAAAATTTCAGTCAAGTTATTAAGAGTCATCTGAGTAATCTGCTTGAGAATTTGGGGCCTGGAGGTGACCCTTATGAAAGTCATGATACCTTCTTTCATTTTGGTGCTGTTGGTTCTGATCTGGGCTTCACTTACCTGTCAACTATGAACTGTTTACATTAGGATCATTGGAACCTGTTTTGTTCTGTCCTTCAGTCAAACATATGTTTTACTTAACTTGTGTTACCACACTGTACCTATTCCCAACCTCTAACACAGTGCTCCGTATATTTTGGTCAGTTTGTTCTGCTTCTCTGCAAACAGCGACATTGAATATTGTATCACCGTAGCTCAACCTTTGCCAGAACATTTTAGGATGCACTCAAAGAGATACATAGAGGACATAACTCTTCACTTCAGGTTCTTGCTTAGGATATGATCCATTCTGCAACTGGATGTTTTAAGAGAGAAAGATGGAGAGATCTGATTTGCCTACCCATAATCCTACAACCATGAAAACAAATATAAAATATGATTGTTAATCAAGAAAAGAATTGCAACTACTGAGGCTACAAATTCAACAAATTAGAAGAGTGTGGATGAATATGTTAAAATTCTATTCGGAATAAATTTCATCAAAGATTAAAAGTTATTTTTTAAGCACATCCAGTGACATTAGCATAGGCTTTTCATCAAAAAACTTCAAAGTGATCTATTTTCCCCTCTCTGCATAATGAAACAAAGTGAATAATTGAATGAATGAGATCTCTGTGTCAATGTAAACTAGAATTATTTTTTTAACAAAAATAATGTAATTTTTTTTTAATATGAAGTGAGAAAATAAAATTTTCCATTTATTTTCAGAAGAAAGGTATTCTCCCTTTGAACCAAAATTCACAGACTTGATGCATAAACTGGATGAATTTCTAAAATTTTACTTCTTCCTATGGCAATAGGACTTCTGCTATCAAAATGTATCATCTTTAAACCATAGAATATGAGTTATGTCTCCAGTGGCTGATTATTAGCAAAGGTAGGAACTGGACCTGCATTCAGTGGTTTCCAGACCAGTGTTCAATCTGCTGGGCCATGCAGAGGAGAACACTTTGAAGTTTATTACATATTTTATATATGTTAGAAATGTGTTTGTTCTCATGTCCTAAACTGGACAGCTGTTTCTGTCACTGCCTCAGTTAGTCTTCATTACATGAATTTTAGAATGTTGCATATCAGAGAAGTAGTATTTATAACATATATTAAAAAATAGAAACCACTTTTTTCACTGCTAGAGATAATGGTGTGTCATCTGTTTTTGGAAAACTCAGTTTTGACTAAATGTAAGTAACCTTTTGTCAGTCTTGAAAACAGCTAGATTGGTTTGCTTTCATGTTTGCTCCAGGGCTAAGTCAAATGATCATTCTACACAGCATACATATTAGTTCATTCCCAATGTCCAGTTTGTAGCAATCTGACAAGTTCCCTTGATGAAGATATTTTTAGTCAAAAAAAGAAAAGTTTGCTGAAAGACAAGTAATTTTTTTTTTAATTATCATTAAGCACCACATCCCAATTTACCTATGACATAGCTTTACATGTGTAACAAAAATACCCAAGCGTAGCTGGTTGTGAAACAGCCATTCCATTATTCACCTCTTTCTTTGTCTCTTTTCGCAGCACCTTCTGTTGAGGACAGAGCATGAGCTA
The DNA here is from genome assembly GCF_963264785.1 of Psittacula echo. NCBI lineage: Eukaryota > Metazoa > Chordata > Aves > Psittaciformes > Psittacidae > Psittacula > Psittacula echo. The sequence continues at coordinate 83,115,290 of NC_137738.1, read as the reverse complement.
CTCACAGCCTTTTTTCCACTGCAGAGAATTTGTTAGGTTATTTGTGAGAAAATTGGCAAGCCTGCTGTGTGTACTGAGGCATCCTGGGAATTTCACTACTCAGAATTGAAAAGAGCCAAAGCTGTCAATCAGTATATATTTACCAGTTTCTCTTCTTTGTCCGAGATTGATGTTGTTGGAGGAGGTGAAAGACTTTGTGATGAGACAAAAACCCAGCAAGCCTAATGCCCAATTTATTCAAGAGGTATCTTTTTCTCCAAATTTTATGGCAAATTGTGTACTCTGTCTTGAAGTTGCCATAGTACCTGATCTATACTTTATAAAATGAATTTATGCATAACACACAACATAAAGAACACGTATAATCCATTATCCTTACTATTTCTGGAAAATAGTTCTTACCAAATTTCCCCTTCTTCACACAAATTTTCCAAGATATGTTTGAGAGCATTAATATTTAAATATATTACCCACCTACCAAATGGAAATTTCCACTTAAGAGACTACCACTTCACCCTGTACTTACGGCACTCTTATTGAGAGATTCTACTTACTCTTCAAGTCTGAACTTTGTCTTCTTGATAGAGGTGATAAGTCTTTCATTAAACTATACAGTTAGCCGTATCCGAAATCTTACTCCAGTCATTTATTTCTCTCTTTTTACTCAGCCATATTGCTATCTGCCCATTTATTATCCCATCTCCAGTTGCCAGCGTAACTATGAAGAGTGTGTATTTCTTTTTCCAGCCATAACACAAAATGATTGCTTGTCCTTATATTCCTGCCCTTTCATTTTTTTCAGCTACACTTACTAGAAATAAATCTCAGCTTTACCCTCTTAGAAGAAGAAAAATATATTCAGGAAGTAGTGTTTGCACCTGACATTGGGTTTTATGGGAATGGATAATACTGTTTCTTCCTTGTTTTTAAAAAAAATGTCAAAGGACAAAAAATATCATTTTAGCCATCTATTCCTATCCTTGCTGCCAACCTAGCACATTTATGGCAATTTAAGGTATATTTCAGGTTTTAGCATTTCTTCCAGTTACAGAAATTTTTTTATTACATATTAGGCGTTCTTACTGTTTAAAAACTATGCATTCAATCAGTTTTCAGCTTCGAAGTGAAAAATCTTACTGCACCAACCCCTATCTTACTTTAGTTAAAAGACAAAAAATCTGGGGCATCTACTTCTCAGATGTAAAATGACTTTGAAAGGGTACCTTAGTCAAAGAAACCAATTTTCTGCTGTAGTTGCATACCTTTTCATGTAGAAAATGCACTCAGAATTATCTTTACTAAGGCAAAGCACCTTTTCTACTTCATCTAATTCCCTCAAAATATTTCAGTTGAAATAAAAGAAAAAAACTGAAAGATGATTTCGATATGTGTTTTTCATCAGAATAACACTTTAACCTATAGTAATATGGTGTCTGCTATGGACTGTTGATATAACATGTTATAGTTTTACTCAGTTGGAAGGAGACCAAAGGGAAGGAATTAACAAAATGACAAAGAATTAAAAAGTTTAGCCCCTTTGCTTCATGACTTTTTTAAGGCTCTTAAGTCTTAACACTCTTTTCTCTGTAGGCCTTAACAGGACAGGACTGGACATCTTTTCCCGTAACTTCGGTAAAATTTCAATTTGGAAATGACCACTACAACTCTTGTGTCAAATAGACTGCCTGACAAACCATTGCGTCAGTAATTCTTATGCTTCTTTCATAGTGCTTAAAGCAACACATAACCAATGCTAATTGAATATTTTAGACACCATAGAATTAATTATAATCAAAAGGTTGGACTAGATGTCATCTAGAAGTCACTTTCAAGCAACAATTCCATCTAATGGTTCTGTGCGATTTTTTTCCCACAAAGAGGATCTCTGCATTGCCATTAGCATTGGCAGATATCTGATGCGAAAAATCACAGCCATCTCCGTCTGCCATACTAACTCCTCTGAAGATGTTACACATTTAATGTGAAACTCTGGAGAGGAGAAATGTGTCAGTTGTTCCTCTTATACTGCTTTTTTGTAGGTACAATGCTTTCTTTGTCTCCTCAAACCATACTTTTGAAGTTGTGTCTATTTTGAAAATGACTGTCTCTCCCAAAATTCCACTACATCTACCACAAAATCAAACCCTAGTGAATTTATTCACACTGATTGACAATATAGGTCTTCAGTAGATCTAATTCTCTTGACTTCATAAGCACCTTTAAAGTACATTTTGGCAGCCTATTTGAGGGGATGGAGTGTCATAAGCAATCATAAGACTGACTTACATTTATGTATTCAAATACATGTAAGTCAACTGGCTAGAAAGAAGTTCAAAGGCATTGAAAAATTCACTGTGCATTTTTTTGCTTTCCCTTTTTTGTTTTCTTTTTTATCAATAAATCCTTGTGCTAAACATTAAAGACTGACGTAAGCTAAACACAGAATGATGGCACTAAAGAACCCTATTCTTCAAAGCACAATCAAGTATCTACTATCTTAGGCTATCTTTCAGCCTATCTTAGGCTGAAAACATCTGCCTTAGAAATGACTAAGTTCAAGCTAATTTTTCGCAGCTCATTTTAGAGCTGACAGTTGTGTGGACTTCTTAGATGGTGCTGTTGTCCTTTTTGCAGTTATATTTTATCAAGTTCGAGATGTGTCAAGGGTCAAGGCCTGGTGGGTTTTATTTGTTCTGTTCTGTTCTTAAATCATAAATCTATAAATCCAAGCCAATCTAGAGCCTGAGACAAAGGAGATGGACTTTAAGAGATTTGATATCAATTTGATAGATGGACCACTCGGTGGATAAAGTATTGCCTGGATGGCCGCACACAAAGAGTTGTGGTCAATGGCTCAATGTCTGGCTGGAGACCAGTAATGAGTGGTGTCCCTCAGGGATGGGTGTTGGGACCGGCCTTGTTCAACATCTTTGTCGGTGACATGGACAGTGGGATTGAGAGCACCCTCAGCAAGTTTGCTGATGACACCAAGCTGTGTGGTTCGGTTGATACGCTGGAGGGAAGGGATGCCATCCAGAGGGACCTCGACACGCTTGTGAGGTGGGCTGATGTCAACCTTATGAAGTTTAACCATGCCAAGTGCAAGGTCCTACACCTGGGTCGGAGCAATCCCAGGCACAGCTACAGGTTGGGCAGAGAAGAGATTCAGAGCAACCCTGCGGAGAAGACTTGGGGGTGTTGGTTGATGGGAAACTGAACATGAGCCGGCAGTGTGCGCTCACAGCCCAGAAAGCCAACTGTATCCTGGGCTGCATCAAGGTAAGGATGATCTTAAGGTCCTTTCCAACCCTAGCTATTCTATGATTCTATGATTTAAATTCATATTATATAAGCTCTTCTGAGCACCAGATTGTGAGGACAAGTTGTCTGATGGTATCTATAATAAGAAAATAAATTTGGTATTGTACAGCATGGGATTTATTTGAAAGTGTATTTTGACAAAATGCATTATCCATGATAAAAATGAGAAGAGTATTTAAGCAAGAGAGCTTGAGAGCCCAAAATGTAACTGGAGGATATAAAACTAGAAAAAATAAACACTGGCAAGCTATTAAAAAATAACTTGTAAAGAACTGGATCATAGAGATTACAAATATGGGGGGGGGAGGGGGAAGGGAGAGAGCAGCAGAGGGGAGAATGAGGAGGAAGGACAAAACCTGAATATGAAAAAGGAAATAATATCCAGCACCTTTTAAAAGAAGTGATATAAAATTATGGTCAATTACGTCAAAAGAAACATACAATCAAGACAGAATGTAAGAATGAACCTCTGTTACACTAAGCAATTAAATATTTCATTTTATATTAAAATTATTTTTATGCAGAGATGGAAGCAAGTGGTATTAAGAAAAATATATTTCTTGAGCATGATAATATTCTTTGGAATTGCATATCAGATGTGTAAATCTCCATTTCAATTTTCCTTTCAGACTTCTCTAGCTAGGGCCTTGACTAACATTTCATTTCATTGCTTTTGTTAAATACAGTACAAGGACAATTAAATATTTTCACAGTAAATATATTTGATGTAGCCCTGGAGAATACAGCAGTGGATAGTCCTACCAACTGCAATATTTTACTCTGAAGCCGGAGGCTGAATATATTTATTCTGCAATCATGTATTAATTCATTATTTTTCATTGAGTACCTCTTCCCACCTCCTCTCTCTCTCCCTCCTAACACATTAACATTACCAAAGTGGTATTAAATTTGTAGCTAGTTCAGGAGAACAGGGAACAAGTGTCTTTAAGTGATATTCACAGCTTCCCAGTTCTGAGTGAATCCAAGTACTGACAATGTAATTGGAGTAATTCACACCTCCTGTTTGGCTAAGTAATCTCTCTCAGTTGACCCAAAGAAACTCCCTGCAAAGTTAACAAAGACACAGCCTTGATCTTAGGTGCAGATTACAATAACTGGATTTAAAGAACAGATAAATGTTTGTCTTTAGCAGACAACCTGTAAGTGTTGTTCTAGGATCTTCTTAAGCTGCTCTAGGTCTCTTATCTGATGAACAGAAATAATAGCAAATATGAAGAGATGTTGCTATTTGAGGATCATCAGGCTCATAAGGAATTTTGACCGCCCTCTTGATTCCCATTATGGGAGTACAGCTCCAGACAAAAAGATTTCACAGCAAATAAATATAGACCTCATAGCAGCCTTCCAGTATCTGAAGGGGGCCTACAAGGATGCTGGAGATGGACTATTCGTCAGGACTGTAGTGACAGGACAAGGGGTAATGGGTTCAAACTTAAACAGGGGAAGTTTAGATTGGATATAAGGAAGAAATTCTTTACTGAGAGGGTGGTGAGGCACTGGAATAGGTTGCCCAGGGAGGTTGTGATTGCTCCATCCTTGGTGGTGTTCAAGGCCAGGTTGGATGAGGCTTTGGGAGGCATGGTTTAGTGTGTGGTGTTCCTGCCCATGGCAGGGGAGTTGGAACTAGATGATCTTAAGGTCCTTTCCAACCCTAACTATTCTATGATTCTATGATTCTATCTCCTGCTGATTAGTTTAATACCCCAGCGGCTACATCATCACAGAAGTGACCAGGGGGTTTCTGCTAGTGGAAATAGAAACATGATGGTTTTGTTGTATGAATTATTTGTTGGCCACTGTTCTGCAGCTTCTAAGTAGGCAGAATCTCCTCCAAGTACAAAATAGTTGTCACTGACTTGGATTCACAGTGCTCGGTCCTGGAACTAATCCGAGTTGTAGAAATAAGAAAACATTTTCCACTTTAAAAACTGGCTGTTAAAGAAGCATAAACCAAAAAGGACATACCAAGCAATGGGTAGTTAGGTGAAGGTTATATCAGATAAAGCATAATTACATGAATTGCCTAAAAAATGTTGCAGGAAATGAACTCTGAATGATACAATACATCTAAATTGAATAAAATGAGATCTGGAAGTTGTGAAAAAGATGTTGTAGGAACTGGTTAAAAAATAAATTAAAAATCATTAGAGTAGTATTTCAGAAAGCTAAGTAATAGTCACAAAGGTGATGGTATTAGCGAGTTTTGAATCTAGCCACATATACCTAAATAAGTGTAATTAGATTCATGTGTTCATAACTGAGAAAAAAAACAAACAGGAGAAAGTTTTCATTCATAAGCAGCAAATAAAGCTGTGTCCTAGCTTATACGTCATTGGTAGATTTATTAATCAAGTGCCTGGTCCAACTTCCATTAAAATAAAATATTAATTCAAATTAGGTCCCTATATTTCACTTAATAATTTTTTTTAAATCAACTTTACCAATATGCAGACTGGAAAGAGCTAAGATTTACTTTCATATTCTCATATGACTCTGAGGACTGTAGTTTCATTTTCTTTCCTTGTTAAGAATCAAATTCATCCTGGAGATACGTCCACACAGCTATTTCAATAAGTCATTCATCACAGAAAAAACCCAAACCAGTTTCAACATAGAATAAGTAGAGTCCTTTCTCAACTGTCCAGCTCTCAGTTTAGTGTCTGATCCAAATATAAAACTTTGTTATTAGTAAGAGTACTTCAGAGCTCTTTGTTGCAAAATATCTTTGTCTTTACAATAGCCCTGTCGCAATTATGGTTAGGCTGTTGTAGTGCTCAGCAAGCAAGCATCTAAAGCCCTTTCACAATGTGCAGTTGTGACCTGTGCAGTTGTGTAAAGGTGGCTTTGCACTCCTCTATTGTTTTTTTGGATTTTTTGTAACATGGACACAGATATGCTGGAATATATGATGGAAAAAACAGAGACAAAAACACCCAAAATATAAGATTATCAGGAGAACAGCCAATTAAACATTAGAGTGGGTTTTGTAAGTGCCAAGAAACTCCTCTCATTCTAAAATTTAGAGCCAAACTTCATTTGTAATATAGGTGACTTCATGTAATAAAGCACATTATGCTCTATCAGTGTAAATGGGGATACAATCTTCTTTAAATACAGTTAGCATAAGAATACATTTTTCCACAGAAATAATTCCATTGCTGTACATGTATTTAATGAACATTTAATTTAAATGAAAGTTCAGAAAAGGTAAAACACACTTCATTTGGATAATGAAAAATGTCATGGTGAAGTTATTCAGCAAGAGGAAAAAAACTATTATTTTTAAGGAATTTTAAAGTATTATAATGTCTTCTGGTAGGGAAGCCCTTTTTCCAGATTTCTTTCATGTCTTGTATTTAATAAATGTGTAACTATCAGTATCGTCTCCTTACAACAACTTGAGGAACATGTATTTTTGTCAAGCTGGCTAGCAAGTAAAGGAAAACATTTTACCTTAATTTATAAAAATAAATGAATAAACAGATAACCACAATTAAACTCAGTATCCAAAAATAGCTTCTTACGATCCACTTCTTCAGAATATTACATTATAGACAGTCCTTGAGGCATTTTGAAGGCAAAACTGACGATGTCAGTTTGAAGTCTCCAATGACAAAGGCACATGATGAGCTCTCACCCAGAAAATGAGCTAAAAATATCTTTTAGAACACAACAGACCAGATATACATTATTTCAATGTCAAAAATTAGGTCCATGATATTTATGTGTATGTGCAAAAATGTATGTATTTCAAGACACATTTTGACTATATATAAAATAAGTAAAAGTTGCAGTTACGGTCAACAGATAGTGCTCCTGAACATGTAGTTAAAAGTACCATGAAAGCTTCCTGTTTAGATCACCCAGATTGACACCCTAGGCTGCTGGTTTGACCGTAAGCAACTTCTGCACTGGTTTCTTACTGAAAAAAAAAAAAATCAGCTAATTTGAGTTTTGTGAGACTGAATGGATTAATGTTTGTAAAACACTCCAGCACCCTAGAGGAAATTAATAATTCTGCTTTACAGCAGTGTTTGAATAATGTGAGGCAAATAAGGCCATGGGGTATACAGTGAACAGCAAGAGGCAAATATAATATACAACTGCTCACTGCTGGAATACTGCCTATTCTTTGTGCTTAATGAAGCAGGGGTCCTATGTAATTACAGTGTCAGTAGCATATTCAGCAAAAGAGGGCTGAATTAAAGTTTCCTGGGCAATCTTAATACTGGCATTTACTATCTTTAGAGTACTTGACTCTGAAACCTTAATAATGTTTTTTTGTGTGTAAGATTATTTGTTTTTTAAAGACATAAATCATTACAGTATCTAAGCAACATAGCATGAAGTACAAACAGCCAATTCTTCATTACAGAGGAACTTGCTTGGTTTCATCTCTTCCTCAAGAGGTGATAATCCACAGCACAGTGTATCCCACAGCATGCTCCCAGGAGCAACTCTGTCATTAGTAAGGCACCCACAGAAAGTGGTCTGGTTTTAAATGCTCCTTTAGATTTGAGGACAAGCTTATCTCTGGCAGCACCATATTCCATACGGAGAAACCCTTCACTGAAAATACTCTGCCTTCACCAGAGCTGAAGCTTTCGTAAACTCCAGTGTCATCATCAAACGTAACAGCTGCAGGAGGAGACCGATGTAAGGGAACAAGCTGGAGAAGCTGAACCATACGGCTATAAAGGCAAGCAAGTATTTTAGGGTATTGCATTGAATCCGGTATTGCATTGAATCCAGTATTGCATAAGTAGCCACTTTACAGCAAATTATGGTACAGCCTGTTCTCTTCCATCCATGGTGGGTGCTGGATCACCAAACAACCATAAGAAGCTGTAGCTTCTGCAGAGCTTTAACTGGAATAAATTATAAGCCATTTCTGTGGTAGCAGGTGGCATGACTTGCTTCAGCTGAGACCTCTAGCAAAAATTTTACTGATAAGAACCAGCTGAAGTAGGACTTCTGAAGAAAAGAAATACACAGCTTCTTATGCTTTGGGAAGAAGCCCTTTAGGCCACAGTATACTGCAAAATATGTCTTTATAAATGTGAATCAGAATACATTGTAAGAAAGATATCTGCCCAGTCTTCTTCCAGAAAAGGCACTGTGCCATGGAGATCTCCTTGTTACTTACTGTTCCAGCTCCACCAGAATCTGAACAGTATGAAGTCCCCCATCCTCTCTTTTTGAAATAGTGTTTTCTCCCTGGATGAAATGATTACCTACCTCCGACACTATCTTTTTCTTATCAGTCATCGATATAACACTTTCAGGATGTATAGAATTTAAGTTTTCAGAAAGGTATTTTAGACATGTAAAGAAATATCCTTTTACCATTTGGTGTTTACTCTTCAATTTCTATGACAAATAGTGAACATTTCTATTTCTATGGGGAGCAACAGTCAGTCACTCCCTATGTCTAATAACCAAGGCTATTTGGAAGGATTTTCTGCAAAGCAAAACCATTTTTTTTTAACCTACTGTTTAATACTTCATAGTGAGTGATAAAAAATAACTAAAAACTTTAATAAAACTTTCTGTCCTTTTTCCTACTTTTTTCTTTACACTTGAGATACCAGAATTGCAGCATAAGGATTAATATTATTTCACCTTCATCTTCCCTTACACCCGTCTCTTTGGGGGATGACAATTGCAACATGATAGCTCAGATGAATTCTATAATGATCTGACTATAATGCTTTATCAAAAAGAGACTGATGTTTCTAGTGAAAAGCAAACAGAAAGATATGAGGATTTTTTCCCTTATTAAAGGTTGAAGGAGCAATGGAACAGTCTTTTTAATACTGGAAGCCTTACAGTGTAAGACCAGTTTATTTTTTTGTGCTACAGTTCAGTTTCTTGTTCCAAGTCGTAAATGCTTAAACAGAAATGCAAGAAATATAAGCTGTATTTTGTTTTTTTGCTTTGATTTCTCCAGAAAACCAAACAAAGCAGTCATACTGTTGCTGAAGTACTTAATTCTATTGGCAACTTATTAAATTTTTCTCCTGGTAGCACAAAAGATTTAAATTAGATCCCAGTAAAAATGACATGGAGATAACACAAATGCTCCTTGGGACTTTAGTGAGAAGCAATGATTCAGAATCTTCATTGCCATATAGATTGAAGGTGAAATAAAGTTGATGATGAAAGTAAGGAGAGGGCTGCATGATACCATGACCTTCCACACCTTTATATTGGAAGTTCCCCGTATCAGGTGGTACTAATGGGAGAAAAGAGCAATTCTCTCTTCTGCCTCTACCCTCAGCGTCAAAATGTGCTGGATCTGCACCAGCCAGACAGCTGAGTTACTCCTGGAACAATTTCACAGCTGCCTTGTCATGCATTTCCAGGAAGACATTAACTTTATACACTGAGATTCTTAGATGGTACCACAAAATGCAGAGAGAATAAAAAAGATGCCATGCCTTCTTGTAAAAAAAACCCCAACCAAACCATTACACAAATAAGTCTAGCTACTCCAACAGGATTTCCCAACAATGTTGATAAGGTTGGTTACTGCAAAGATGCCTTCTGAGAACACTGGCATGAATAGCCTATATAGGATGACTGTGAAATAATTTTTTACCATTTCTTGTAATACTATGCAATATAATACAGTACAATACATTTAAGAGTTACTTATCTACGTACAGCCATCCTTGTCTCTCCTTTTGGTCAGTGGGAGCTCATACAAAGAAGTCCATTTAACCTGTCCTAAACAAATTTAGATAAGTTGTATAGCCTGTGGGGAGTGCAAATTGTCTTCCATTAACTCTATAAAAGAAAATTCATGATTGTCTTAGACAATTTTTAGTCTGAAAGAAGTCTATCCTTGGTTCCACTATGAAGAGCACATAAAATCTGAGGTTATCAGGGTCCTAATAAGAATCAATGTGATTTATGTTAGGTGTTGTGTCTACCACATTAAGACTAATCCATATGTAACTTGAAAATAACGAAAGCATTAAACTTTGTTGAACATTCAGGGTACTACGACTCTGAATAAAAATGCTCAGATCTAAGGCGAAATCTCATTCTTGCGCAAACTAAGATGTCAATATCATTTGCAACATCAAATGCAAAATATTGATTCCCATTTTGCTGGCACAAAAATATTGAATAAATAATAATAAAAAAAACCTACAAAGGGAAACCCTATTTTTCTTGGGTTCTACTATATACTATTTTCACCATAACAAAAAAAATCTCCATTATGATTATACTACTAAGCTAGGAACTGCACAAATTTGAGAAAACATATTTCCCCATCTGCAAAAGCATAACTCTACAGGAAAATAATTACAACTGACTTTTGTCCTCAGAGCCTCATAACAAGAACTTTTCTTTTTTAAACTCAATCAGATGGATGTGGAGGATTACATATAATAAATATTGCACGGTCAGTGTCCTTGTCCTTTTAAGTAACATTTTTTAAGGTCCTGAGCACTTTCAAATTTTATATTCTGTAGTTGACTTTGAAGAAGTCTTTCTTTCTCATCACATTAAGGCAAATCCCAGGAGGTGGGATGTCTCTCACTTTTGTTTTTCCCTACCCCACTGGAAACAGAAAGTGGAGGGGAGAAAACATGACTTTCAGAGATTAGTTTTTCAAGATTTCTCTCTTTTCTTTTTCTTTTTTTTTTTTTGTCACTGAACTGCAGGATTACACTTGAATTTGGTGATAGGATTTACTAGCCTGCTGGTGAAGCTCTTGGGGCTTTCATGGTATATAAGTTGAAAAGAAAATGAACAAGGAGCAAACAAGGACATCTATCTAATTCAGAAAAGTACTGCAGAAACCTGCACAACTTCCAAGCCCTCACCCTAGATCTGGAACAGACACAAGACTTTGTATAACAAGCAGTTCTCACTCCTTTTGTATTTGTTTATTGAAACAAAAAGGATCAGAAGAATGATAACCAAAAAGCAGCCATGTATTCAAGGTTGATGTGATACAGACTGATATTTAACAAAAATTACAGAAATTATAAATATCCTATTCTATTACTGGTATTTGTACATTAAAATAATATCAAAATCATATCCTAAACTCATATTTAGGCTTTCCCTTTGGTCAGTGGGACCAAAAGGCTGGAGCACCTCCTGTATGATGACAGGCTTAGAAAGCTGGGGTTGTTCAGCCTGGAGAAGAGAAGGCTGCGTGGAAACATCCATAGCAGCCTTCCAGTATCCGAAAGGGGCCTATAAGGATGCTGGGGAGGGACTCTTCATCAGGGACTGTACTGATAGGACAAGGAGTAACGGGTTAAAACTTAAACAGAGAAAGCTTAGATTGGATATAAGGAGAAATTTCTTTACTGTAAGGGTGGTGAGGCACTGGAATGGACTGCCCAAGGAAGTTGTGAACGCTCCCTGCCTGGCAGTGTTCAAGGCCAGTTTGGACAGAGCCTTGGGTGACATGGTCTAGAGTGAGGTGTCCCTGCCCATGGCAGGCGGAATGGAACTAGGTGATCTTCAGGTCCCTTCCAACCCAAGCCGTTCTATGATTCAATGATTCAATTTTTTCTAATAATTTGGAAATTAATTTTGCTGTGTACCTTAAAAAATTCCTAAATAAAAAAAGAAGTATGTGAGAGAGAGGAATAAAACCCAAGAGAGACAAGTGATGTACAACACAATTTCTCACCACCCACTGACTGATAACCAGCCCAACTCAAACATCAATCTGCCCTTCTGGGTAACTCCCTGAGTTTACATACTGGGCATGACATGCTGTGGTATGGAATACCCCTTCAGCTAGTTTAAGTCAGGTGTCCTGTTTCTGCTCCCTCATGGCTTCCTGTGTCCCTCCTCACTGGCAGAGCATGAGACTGAGAAGTCCTTGATCAGGGTAAATACTACTGAGCAACAACTAAAACATCTGCTTGTTATCAGCATTGTTCTCAGACTAAAGCCAACACAGCATTGCACCAGCTACTGGGAAGAAAATTAACTCTATCCCAGTCGAAACCAGGATACCAGCTTTCAAAAAATGTTGATTAATAGTCAAGACTGAAGGTAGAGCTGTATCTTAAACACAAGTATTTAATGTAGATTTATTCCTCACAGTTTCTGGGTGAATAGCCATTGTGGCTTGTTGCATTTTCATTACTGATTGAATTCCTGAGACTTTCCATGTGTATCAACTTTCAAATCTATATTCCTAGAACTAAGCTCAACACTGCATGATGCAGCATGTCTAGTTGAAGAAAAAAAGGCAATCAGAAGAGCACACTAATCTTTAACAGAGCAAGGCACATTAAAAAGAGTGAAACCAACTTCATCTCTGTTAGCCATACAATTACACTTCAATAACGACTAGATGTTTCGCTCGGTCAGACCTAACAGCTATAGTATCATACAGACACCACTAAGATTAGGTACCCAAATACTTCTTTCTCTCAACTGAAACACAAAAATGCATAATTTGTCATCTTTTATTTTGGCAATTTTCTGTCTTCTATCTTCTTGTTCCAAGCTTGCAAACTGTGACAATGGAGAAGGGTAGGTTGTCTTGTTAGCTTTGATTCTGCAGCCCCACACACTTCTTTACACCTGCCTTCCTTAACTGTAGTACTGTGGGAAGCTTTTTTTTTTAATGCTTGGCACTCTGTCAAAAAGTTAAATGTAATTTTCCTGAAAAATGCCAAAACACAGCTTTAGCTGTGTAGATAGCCAAGACATTTCTTTTCAAGATCCTTAAATATAAGGATGAACATCAAGTATGAGAAAATATAATTGGAAAAGTACCAATGTTACAGAAATATTTTTTCCATGTTGTAACATGATTTTGAAGATTCTTTACCTAAGTACTGAGTTACGCACAAGTACATTGTGAGGCAGCTCCCCTGGAGGCATAGTACAGCTGAAGGTGCAGAGGATTGAACTCCCCAGAGAGTCATAATTTACTGCTGACCACACCTACATCATTTATAAAATGTCAGTACAGCACATCTTGGTGTGGGAGAGAAAAATATAGCCAAACAATGTTTCCTTTAAGAGCTCTTCTTTTCCAGGCTTGATGTCTGCTCTATGTTTTCACTGGCTTTGAATACTCCTTTTTTTATTTCCAGATCAGAATTACCATGCTAATGACATTTCAAACCTGCTGCTGTGTACGACTCCTCCAGAGGAATTTTGTGGAAGGATTCCAAGTCTTTCTTCCTTTACGTATTTCTATATATGAAAGAAGTTACAGTGCTTGTGGATAAGACAAAATTAGATTGCTTCCATCTAGATGGATTTTATTGTCCACAGGGAAAATTTGTGGGTATTTAGGCCTCACTACTCCATTTGACTCCTCTTTCTCAGACACTAGCATTGACAAGCTTTCAGGAGGGAATGTGATCTTGGTATGAGATCCCAGTGATGTCAAAAGCGGGTATCACATAAAGAAGACACATTGTGTGTTCCAAGTCTACAGTTTTAAAGTTCTTGTAGAGCTACTTGTGCATGGTCCATTTTGTGGTATGAATAACAGACTGCCAAGAGTTCAGGTAGAACTGCAATGTCACTTCAGATAACCTTCAAAACAATTTCTGGGGGATAGCAGCTTCTTACTACTGACTGTCTGACAGATGAAACGGTGAAAGGAATCAATTCTTTCTGGTGTATTTCTCTTAAAAAGAACACTTGGTCTTCAGTGAACACCTCCAAAGTATTGTCTGCAGATGCCTGCGAGTGCTGGACTTTCTGAAACAAAAAACTTAGCATGAGAACTGATAGCTGAGGAGCATTTTTACTTACTGAGCAAGTTCTTTCCTCTGTCAGAAGTAAGCGTTGTGTTTTAAAGGTATCCAGTAAGGATCTGTAAGAACATGTTCACAAGCAGAGTCACACCCTGCTGCATGGGGTTTGCAGCATGAATCAGAGACGGAAGCACAGTTTGAAAGTTTGGTCTGTTTTTTTTTTTTCAGAGTGCATGTATCCCACAGCAGTTGAAGAAATTACATGGAAACTGCTTGAGAACAACCCAAGGAGGACATTTCCTCGCTTTTGTAATGTTCACCTTATCAGGAAACACTGCCTTTGGGATGTTATTCTTACAATTAGTAAATCCCAAGACAAAGTTTCAAACATCACAAAGTGCCTAGCAAGCACTCTATCAAGGGAAAGGTGTCAACAGATGGCTGACCTAAAATATTAAACATAAAAAAAATGACATAGGTAAAATTAATTATAAATCACACAGAATCCTACTTTAGCCACTCTAGAGTTAGCCTGTAAGCTCTACACTTAGAGATCTGCTCGGATGCTTGTCATTAAAATTAAGCTTGTGTTATTGTTCAAATTTAGATATTTTGAGAAATAAGTTTAAAGCAAATTATATTTTAATTTGATATGCTGTGGGACATTTATATATTTATATCTTGAGTTTACCTATTTGTGGATCAGCTGTTCATAAACACGTGCGTATGAAAACCTGGGTTCAATCCCTGACTGCCCTCATCGCCCTGGTTTGAAGGGAAAGAAATCAAATACTGATGATAAACTTGACCAGGAGTGCTCTGAAAAAGGAAATACACATACCAATAAATGTCTTTGCAAATGACAAAATCAAAACAGAGGTGACATGATTTTCATAGTGGAGATAAAAGGCCAAAAGACAGAGAAATAGTTCCTGGTCTCCTGTTTCAGATGGGTCTGATTCACAGCTGTGTGCATGGGTTGGAATGCTACTGCAGAGGGCAACTCCTTTAACTTACACCTTAAGGTCAAATTATGAAATTCAGCAAGGACAGATGAAGGCAAATAATCCGTCAGCAAACCAGGCTGGGACCGCTGCCTGAGGGGAGGTCTGCTCAAGAGGCCTGGGAGCTCCTAGAGTGCAGTGCCTGAGCCCTGGCAGTAGGGATGACCAACAGGGGCTGTGTTAACAGCATAGCCAGTGGATCGGGGAAAGGTTTAGTGCCTTTGTTTAGCACATATTAGTCCACATTGACAACATGGCATCCAGTATTGTGCGCACCCCACCTCCCAGAGACAAACATTGGTAAATAGGAGTTATTTTAGGAGAGGCCACCAAGATGGTCAGGACTGGAGCACTTGTCCTGTGAAGAGAGACTGGGCAAGCCGGGTTTGTTTCAACCTGGCAAAGACACAGCTCCTGGGAGACCTATGGGGAGGTTTTTGAGGACATAGTCAGGATCTTCACAGTGTTGTATCATAGGATAAGAAAAAGTTGTAAGCTAAATAGGAAGTTTGGAGTGGATATAAGATTTTTTTTCATCATAAGGATAGCCCAGCAGTAGAGCAGGTTGCCCAGAGAGAGGTTATGCAGTCTCCTTCCTTAGGGGCTTTCAAACTCATTTGAGTAAAGCCCTGAACAACCAGTTCTGACCCCACAGCTGACCCTTATTTGAGCAGGAGGCCTGACTAGAGACATTCTGAGGTCCCTTCATACCTCAACTATCCTGTGATCCTATTACATTGACTGTGACTGTTTATACCTATGTAAACATTTTTGCACTGGCAACAACACTAGAAAGCTCACTCATAGAATACATCTATGTTTTGTACAGTATTCTTCAGTGGATTTTCACACTTTCAGTCTAACTGAAATGAAAACATGAGCTTAAAAATGCGAATTAGTATCTGTAAATATTGTTCAAGAAAATTAATGTTTTCCAATAGTTAGCATTAGAAATATGCATAATTAACATTAACCTAATGTTCCTAATAAACAATAAGTTAAATAATAGAATCATAAAATAGTTAGGGTTGGAAAGGACCTTAAGATCATCCAGTTCCAACTCCCTGCCATGGGCAGGGACACCTCGCACTAAACCATGTCACCCAAGGCTCTGTCCAAACTGGCCTTGAACACTGCCAGGGATGGAGCATTCACAACTTCCTTGGGCAACCCATTCCAGTGCCTCACCACTCGCACAGTAAAGAAATTTCTCCTTATATCCAATCTAAGCTTTCTCTGTTTAAGTTTGAACCCGTTACCCCTTGTCCTGTCACTACAGTCGCTGATGAAGAGTCCCTCCCCAGCATCCTTGTAGGCCCCCTTCAGATACTGGAAGGCTGCTCTGAGGTCTCCACGCAGCCTTCTCTTCTCCAGGTTGAACAGCCCCAACTTTCTCAGCCTGTCTTCATATGGGAGGTGCTCCAGTCCCCTGATCATCCTCGTGGCCCTCCTCTGCACTTGTTCCAACAGTTCCATGTCCTTTTTATGTTGAGAACACCAGAACTGCACACAATACTCCAAGTGAGGTCTCACAAGAGCGGAGTAGAGGGGCAGGATCACCTCCTTTGACCTGCTGGTCACGCTCCTCTTGATGCAGCCCAGGATACAGTTGGCTTTCTGGGCTGCAAGCACACACTGCCGGCTCATGTTCATTTTGTCATTGACCAACACCAAGTCCTTCTCCACAGGGCAAATCATCCATTAACTCATCCGTTATTGACATTTTAGGGGTATGTCTCATGTCACTTAGTACAGCTGTTGGGTCTCTGCTTTAGGAAAACAACACCTTTTGTTGAAACCACAGTAAAAAACAAGCTTACTGACTGTGTCAGCAGACCTCAGTAACATTCAGTTACAAAATACACTAGGGATTGCTCCACATAATTATGGGTGTAGTATTGGTAATATATGTTTCTATAAAAGCTCAACTGTGTTGTAGGACACATAATTTCTAATAATTTTGCTGTCACCATTTTCTTTTTAATTGAAGTAACACGATTAATACATAGAAAGGTATGGCAACATCCTCATGGGTAGGCTGAACTGATGCTTCAAGGATAGCATGGATTTTTTTTCTGACAGAAGTTAATTTCATTCTCACTCGGTACAAAGCTGTTTCTAACAGTGAAGTCCATTACCAGGGAGAATCCCCCCAAAGTCTGTAGCTGGTAGAAAAGGGCTTGAACCTGTGCGTTCCTGTTAATATTAATTTCATATTGCTCAGGCTTCAGGTTCCAAAAACCAGCTGTTAGAGTCCTCTTCAATGATACAGCTCATGATGCCACACATAAGCAAAAGTGAACTCTACTAGCTCAAATCTGACATCTAATGATTCAGACACAGCTGATCCACAAACCATAAACTGCCAGATATTTTTGTGACACAATGAAACCTTTTGCTACAAGCCGTGATGAAGAGTGGCTCACTACTAAATCTAGGATTTAGCAGTTATGTTCTCACATGTCTGCTCAGTGTAACTGTGTGACTTTCCACATAATCATATCACAGCGTAATCCTGTGCAGTTCCAGTAACCACTGACAGTACGCTGTTGGTTCCGAATGTATTTATATGTAAGATAAGACACAACAACTTAAATGCAAAACTAAACATCTTTATGCGTTTATCTTGTTTTTTCTTTTGTCTTTTTGTGGCTGTTCCAGAAAGTGATTAATACTGATATAAAGTGGTATTAATTGACAATAGTAGTGACCGAAATACAAGGTTGCAGGCAAGCTAAGGCTTCTGGTTTTTCTCTTGTTGCTCCTGTGTATTTCTTGTATGAGAAAATCGCATGCTCTACTGCTTAAACCTCTATCACTTATCCTGAGCTGACTCTGCTGCTAACATCTATTTGCTTTTGATGTCATTAGGTCAGCTAAACCAAGAAAATCAGTGGTGAATGTAATTTACTGAGATAATTTTTTGGCTAAGGGTAGCTTCAACACTAACCTTGTTCCAAACCCCTTTAATTAGTTATAGGGAATTGCAAACTTGGGGAACCTAAAAATGAAAAGGCTGAGTTTTAAAATGGTTATTATTTCAAGTGATTCACCTCAGAATCAATCTGACATTTGCATAACAATCCATTCTTCTTCTCTCCCCTTTCCAAAAATTCCACTGTCAATCCCTGGAAATAAATTCGTAAATTAGTATGTTTGTTCCTTTTCCACTCACAAGAAGACAGCAACTTTAAATATGTCTAGATTTAACTCTTTTCCTTATGTGTAAACTAGCATAATGACAGAATCATCTTAAATGTGAGCAAAGCTTTATGATCAGGGGGATTATCTGAATCTCAAAGCAAGGACATGGCACATTCTTTGTAGTACCTGAAGGCAAATATATCGCCCCTGCAATCCTACTCTGGAACTCTCTGAAGCTGTTGAGGAAGCACTGGAAGAAATGCAGACCATGGCCTCTTGTTTCCCAGAAGGCTCAGATAAACAGCCGGCAGCCACAGTTCATAGAGGAACCCCACGATAACAAGCCTCCATATACTGCCCTTGATAGCGATGACAGTCAGTGTGTCATAGCATACGTCTTCTTGCAGACAGATCCAGCTCTTATTCCTGCACCCAGGGGGCCAAACGCTGCACCTGAAAGCTAAAATACAGTTTTAGCAGTTTAAAACAGTTTTTATCTGCTTCCCACCTTGACCACTGACAAGAACAGGATGCTCTAATGTAGGGATTTCTCCTGAGCAGTTAAAAAGTAGAAAAAAGACGAAAGATATTTTGCATAAAACTGTGTGACACAAGTATAGTTTTATGTTTTTATGCTACTATAAGAAAGACCTGCCTCACATTTGACACCTTTGTTGGCTCTGTTTGTGAAAGTATATGTGCTTGCTTTAAGTTGCTGTCCTTAGTATTGTTCCTATTCTTTGTTATCCCTCTTATCTGTGGCTCCTTCAAACAAGCACTGTGTTTATCCAGGGAGTGATGGGATGCTGATAAAAAGGCATGTGTGATAATCAAAACCCTTTTCAGTTTCTCTGTGGTGTGATGAACTAGTGTTCTACCTCTGCCTGCCTTTCGGCCAGTGCTGCCTGGACACAACAGTGTTAAACTTCGGAATGTGTCAGGAGTCCTGGTAGCCTAATCGCACACATCGAACTTTGCATTTGGCAGTAAAGCCAGCTGCAATTGTGTTGCTTACCATTTTTCCTCCTGGTAACCAAATATTCTACAATTGAAGGTAAAACAGATCCTACATACATGTTGGATAATTAATAATGGATAGATTTTTTTTAGGTATCTATAGTTCAAACCACCAAAGAAGATTAGTATTGAATGGCCAAATCTGTGCCTAGGCTGTGTGACCATGTTTCTTTACACATGTTTTTTCAAATGCCTGACACAGTTTGCTGTGTATCAGAAGGCACACAGGGGGAACAGTGTGATTTTAACCTGTGGGAGACAAGCCCTCTATATGGTCCCTATATAGTAGGGAACAGAGTACACATTGGTAGATACCAAACCCCTGTAAGTTAGAATAGAAGAAAGTTTCATTTTCACTCTTCTTGGGGAGATTTCGGTTCCAGCTCATGTTGCAGAAGGAACATCTATAACTTACAGCTCTTTATTTGTGTTCACTGATGTAATCTCAGAAGGGTTGCCAAGGTACCTATGAACACAAGACTCTGCGCAGAAGGATTCTCAGAAGCCATTGCAAAGCACTGTAAGCCATTATTTTGATCAGCATACACAAAGTAGAATCATAGAGTCATAGAATAGTTAGGGTTGGAAAGGACCTTGAGATCATCTAGTCTTAAGGTCTTATGTTTTTTAATTACTGAAACCAAATTTTGGCCATGGATGCATTGGGATACAAAGTATTTGTGTCTGTTCATATACATTTTTGGAGAGTTGAGTGTCAAGGTGGTTTTTATTAAGTATTAGTAATAGCTGTATGCATATTTCATTAAAGGTCTTCATCAAAGCCATGAGGTGTGTATCAAAGTAAACTCCCTTGTGTCACACACATCACACAACCTTCACCAGAGACATTGCTAGAATGGGAAATCCCCTTGGGAAATGAGTCTGGAGAGATAAAACAAAGGTGAATGATGAAAGAAGGGCAAAGAAAAAAAAAAAGGAAAAAAAGAATATTCCTTTTGCTATTTAGGTACCTGCTGTGATTTTGTTCAAAGCAGCAGTCTGCCGGTGGTTCCTTAGATTTCCAAAAAGTAATTTTTTTCCCCAAGAAAAACATAAACACCTTTCAATGAACCATACTCACATAGGAACTTTTTTTACAGGCCCTTGAAGCATCATCAACATTCGGTGTAAACTGTCAGCTATGCTGCAGGTGACATGTAAAATTTGTACATATAAATCAGCTGAAGCCTGAACAAATATGCATGCATTAGTCCTGTGAATAGTCCTGTTAGCATCAGCTGAGCTTCTTAGGGACTGGAAGTGTCAGAGAATAATGCCTGGACCAGTGATTCTATTTGCAATGGAAGTGACAATGGTAATGTTATGTCAACCTGAAGTTCACTTCCTCTTGAAAAAGAGATTTCTTAGCAAGAAATAGTTCAGAGAAATGCAAAGGACTTATTTTTACTGAGAAAAAACAAGTTATAGAGAAAGAATAAAGGACATAAGAGCCTGAAAATACTCAGAAGTTATAGAGAACATATTTATCTGTATGGTGTTAGATGTCCCAAGAGACCAAGTCTGCTAAGTTTTTGCTTCCTATTTCTCTGCTGACATGCTGGCAGCACTGAGGGCAAAGAGAAGCTGCACCTTTAGGCAAGCAACTGTGTCCTTACACAGCTACTGTGTGAAAATGTCTCTCTGCCCTTCCCTACGCAGTGCTGTTCTTCAGTTTCAGTCTGCATGAGCCACTTGGGAGATGTAGGCCAGGTGCATGTAAGGAAGATGGTATTAGCCTCACGATCCACAGATGAACTTCATTCACATTCCAAAGTCAAAAGGAGAAAAACATTCAGCTCTTTCTTGAAAAGAGATGGGGGTAAATGGTGGAAAAGCAAATTTAGACATTCTGCCAGAAAAATACAGACAAAAGTAAATACGGGAAAATATTATGGTACAGCAGAAAAATGACACTGTTTGGCATGTTTAAAATCAGCCATGCTGGTTTAACTGGTAAAACCTCTTTTAAGGAGCAGTCCTACACTGCTGGAAGGTGACAAGATGTCCCAGTAATTTCTTTCCACTTGCACATTCTTTGGCACTAATTTGTGCTACTTCACATCGATTTTAGACATCAAGAAAATCTGTTGCTCATTCTGAGAGTGCAAGTGAGAGTGGAATTGAACAACCTGACCCTCTGATAAGCATTTGCTAATATGGAGTTAAATGTGTGATTTTCCAATTGCTTGTTTTCTGGACAGATGGTGTTTCTTTTTAAAAGCTACAATGGCTGCTAAGAGTGAGCAGCTCTTATCACTACATCAAAACCTGACATTTATCACAAAAAAAAAAAAAAAGAAAATGTTAATGTTGTTGGTAAATGTCTAGGAAACTCAGCTGCACATGCATTTTCATGCCCTGTATGAACCAGGTCCATAAGGGACTTCAAAAGTCAGGTTAAAATGTGGTAAAGGGAAAGAAAGTAATAACTTTTACTGTCCTCATATTCCACTTTCTTTAGGCAACTTCTTACCCCAAGGATACTGTGCTACAGTATCCTTATATCACCAATATAGATCACCAATATAGATCACCAATACAGGTGATATCTGCCCTAACAAAGCTCAGTCTGCCGTTTGAAGGGGCAGTGTAGGAGTGTATGAATCAGACAACCTCAGATGAATGGCAAGCGGGAGTCAGCACTAGTGGACCACTTTTCAGTTCTCGATTTTAGGAGGAGACTGCTCTCTCAGCAGCAGCCAATGGGTAGTGGCAAATAAATATGTTTATGTCATGCAGATTCTTCCCGATTGTTTTTCTATCTCTGAAATAGAGATAATTTCATGTTCTACCTACGTATGCTAAGAAAATACCAGTATTTGCATTAAATTGTCTTAAATTAACATAATAATACTGCATATACAGCACAAATGAAAAATGGGTTCTCATTAAAGTATTAGATCCTACCCAAAGTTTTGTGACATCCTAACATTATAACACATGGCAAGTTGAAGTTTTTTTCCCTCATGCTTGGTTTCTTCTGCATTTGCATTCCTACCACAAATACATAAATTGCCTAGGGCTTCCCTCAGGCGATGAGGATTCTTCAGCCATTTTAAGGATTTCTGTGGTCTCTGGAAACTTCCTACTTGAGGCCAGAAGTGAGAAAGAAGATATGAATTCCACATTCAGATCTGGGGATTGAGATGTTGCTGACCTATGATGCAATTTCCTCCTGTGTGAATAAGAAAAGTAGTGCAGAGTATGCAAAATCAGCACGTGGCTACTGCCTGAAAAGGGCTCTTTTGTAGTCTAAAAGCACATAAAGATTTAGTGCCACTGCAGTCTTCCCCAGAAAAGGACACATTATCTGTCAACTAGATCATATATTAGAACACAGGAGAATTCAGTTTTATTTTCATATTGGCACAAGGGGTAAGGAAGCTTCATTTAACAGTTGAGTCTGATCTCAGAGATACTAGGGAAATCTGTTCGGGAAAAAAACTTCAAGATCAGATTGAGCTGACAGCAATTATATCCACAACTATGTCACTTGCCTGTATTGTAACGTGATTTTCCTGACATTCTCTGTTTTCTTTGCTTCTGTTCATGACAGCTGAGCAGAAATAAAATTTAAAAAAATGTTTAAAAATGCAGACAAAAATTGGAAGAACACTTTTGTTTGAAATTTGCTGCAAGAATTGGCTCCTGCTGAAAGATTAAAGCCCTAAGTTGGAAGGGAGGGAAGGGAGGGAAGTCGGATTTCAGCTGAATATTTTCATGTTCTGAGTAAAACACTGAAACAGTGACCTTAGGGCAGATAATATTGCTTTTTTGAAGGAAAAAAAAAAAGTTCAAATTCAACTGAGGTCTCTCAAGGAGGTGTCCAGTAAATGTCAGGATTTGATTTTCTTTTCTTGAAGGATAATGAGTTATTACTGATAACAACTTACAATATCTTCATGTATAATCAATTTCATATGTACTGCCATATAACTAAACATTTAGGCCATTGGAGGAGTTCTGTAACTTCCTATTTCTTTTCTATTTTCAAGATGAGCTGGATATAAAGAATCTATGTTAAGACAGTAAAGCATACATGTCCAGACAAATGATCCTATCTTTCAGAACTAGTCAGAAAATTAGTTGAAGTAATATTTGGCTAATATTCAAGTTGATAGGTGTAACCTATCTGAAATGTTGCTAAAATATGCTAACTGGTCTACATGTTAAGTACCTGAGCATATTAAAAAGGATTGAAAGAGTTAAAAGTAACTATAAATATTCATTATTATTACATTTTGAAGATTACTGTAGTCCAGAGGCTGCCAAATTAACATGAAGAAAAGGTTATTGTTTTTCAACCATTTGTTTTGAGCCATTTTCACTATCCAAGGCACGACCTAACCACAAGTCAGGGTAAACTGTCCCTAATTACTTCCCACATGTGGGACTGATACCCTCTGTTTATGATGAGTACACTCATTTTTTCCCTGCAAACATCATTAGGTGATGATTTCGGGAAGAAGCAAGTTCATAATTATTTTTAACAGCAATACAGTATTTTTGTCAGATGTTAAGGAGAGGTGTCTTCCTCACCAGCTAACATCGGAGTAGTTTCTTGAGTAACAGTCAGTTCTAAAAATTATTACCTGAGTTCAGGGTATATGATGTTATAAAACAGAACAGACAAGGACCAGATTAAAACCAAAAAAAAGTGCAAGATCAATGTACACTTTATTGTATTGTTTACAAAGTAGTAAATTGTGTACAATACTGCACTAACAGGTAAGGTGTTTTCCTTGTCTCAGAGAACCTACAGCCTTAACATAGCACATCAAAACATAGACTTAAAGGCAAAAATAAGGAAGGGTGTGAGATTACTACTGTGAATTGTAAAGAAGAGAGTTATCTTGGCGATACATGTTCAAGGAAGGACTGCAGAGTAAGAGAGAAGAGAGTCTGAAATGCAGATGAAAGCAGAAAAGGTGTTCTAGCAGGGTAGAAGGAAGGAAGCAAAACAGATAAAAGCAGCAGGAAAATTAAAGGATTGGGAAGAACAAAAAGAACAAGAGAAGGAAGATAAAAGCAGGGTGAGGTAATGAGATATGCAAAATTCTACACAGACACTTACAAAACTAAAAACACACCCTGCTGTGTACAAAACTTACCCACACCTTCTTTTCACACACAGATCACTGTAATGCTACCTGATAGTCTCATAGATATGTACTCCATTTCACAAATATAAAGGCATATAAAATCCACAGCAAACTAACTTCCAGTCTAAATCAGATACAACCCTCAACTGAGCAGTGATTTATATAGACATAGAAGTTATTATCATGAGACATTACATTGATTATTACTAGGGCTATACACTGTCCTGAAGCTTGCTATGTAAATAGCTACAGGTTGAGACCTCTACGTGTATGCTTCCTACTTTATTTCCAGTCTAATCCTATGCCTATTACTAAGAACGTAGCTACCTTTAAAAACCGTAAAAGTGCACTGGTGGTACCCAGTAGTACACAGCACAAGAAAGTGTCATCATGTGAGACCTTTGGGAGGTGAAAGAAGTGCAATGATAAAATCAGGGAGCGGGTGTTTGGGAGGTGCTGCTTTCTTGTATACTTAAGGATGTAAATATTAATGTTTGAGTAAGAGTTGTCTTTTTGTTTCATTTGGTTTGGTGGTCAAACCCATCATGTTTCAAGGGCCAACTGGTGGCAGGATATCAATAGGAAAGAAATTACAACAATGGGCTTTGAGATCATATTTGGGAGCCAACATAGTAAATAGTTTCAGAGATTGAGTGTGGGGAAAGTCAACTACTAGGAGAAGATACCTTGAGCGAGAATCCATCATTCTGACTGTCTGGATGTGCAGTAAAATCTGAGAAGGGATTTGAAAGCTTATATAAATTAGTGTGGTGAATGTTAACACACACATGTTCATGTGGGTGTATACAGTCTTCTAAGCAGAGAGACAAACACACTTATAGATGTAATAGTTAAAAGGGGGAGTTATAGCCATGACCAAGCATCTACACATTCTAATCCTAGGATCATTTAATTGGATGCTTATAGCTCTGAGACCTCCATTTTTATTGTTAGTGCATGTATTGTTTGCAGCAGGATGGTCTTGCAGTGGAAAAGTTTATCCTGATCTACTGTATCCATGCATCTGTTTAATACAGAATGTAATTGTATGAAGAAGAAATATCCCTCCCAAAAGATTCCTGCCTCATTTAGAATATCTATTTTCTGTCTCCTGAATAAGAAAAAATGAACTATGGACATGGCAAACTTCTCAGGGCCAGTCATATTCCATTAATCTAACAAATCCTGTCAAACTTGACCTGGATTTGCACTTCTCTCCTAGCCATACAAATGCAGCAGGATTCTCAGTGTAACTGGGCTGCTGACTCACTACCAAATAAAATTGTCTTGCTGGATAAACCTGACCCTTAGGCCACCAGTGGGCCAGCTCTGTAGTGGATAAGGAAGACAAGAAGAACACTTATGGTGAAGCGCAATGGGGATAACACAGGGGTGGTCTTTCTCGCTTTCAGTATGGCAACTCCTGCCTTTTGGCTGAAGCCCTGAATAAATTATGAACATTTATTGAAGCCTTTGCTACAGCCTGGTTAGGATGGCTGGCTGCACTGCTTTCCTGTGCTGTGAGGAAGGGAGGAAAGAGAAAAAGCAGTGTTGGGAAAAGTACATTGAGAAACTTTGGAGGAAGGTGGTCGTGGAGGCTTCAGTCTTCCTCTGCACAGATCAGGTGAGGGTAGATGGTTAGTTCTTTCCAGCTTTACTGACACTTGGTTTCTTTCCAGTCTTTTTGCCACAGAGATGACTTTAAATGTCATCAGTCTACTCTGTGTCTTTCATGTGCTGAAAACAAGTATGTTGCAGGTATCAATGTTATGTACTGCTCTTATGTCTTTCCCAATTTTAGGGCTTTTCTACCCATTATAGAGAACTGCTTATCACATTGATTACAGGCACTGTCAAGTTTGCCACTTCCATTCATTATGTGTGTCTGCTCTTAACCCAACACCAGTGGCAAAGGAGATAATATCACATACTTGTTCTTTCCCCTATCACCCCATCCCAGATATTTACAAGCAGTTTGGCATCCTTAGAAGTGATGGCGGGGTAAATTCTGTTTAACAGGTCTGAGTAAGAACTGCAGCAGTAGACATTAGGAGGTAGAACTGCAGGAGCAAAAGGGCTCTTACTTGAATCTGTGACAGATATTGGCTCCATGGATAGCCTCACTGCTTGTTTGGACGTTTTGAATATATCCAGGAGATCAAGAAGAAATATGTGGCAGACAACCTTATCCCCAAGCAAGTAAAAAATGCAGAACCATGAAATGTCTAATGACCGACCATAGTGAAGAGCTTGGTAGTAGACTGTAGGAAGGCAGTGCTTCTATCATAACATCCCTAAAAATTTCCTTATTATAAGTTCAAAAGTGAGTCTGGACAATTTAAGAGTCAGGCAGCTGCTCCTCTTTGAGGAAATAATTTCTTGAAGGCTTTGTGGTATCTTTTTAGTGGTAATGGTTACACCACTAAAAATGACAAATACAACTGAAAACCATTGGCATTGCAACTTGCACTGTTATCCTGCATGTCCAACAGGTTTCACGTAAATGCTTGAGGAGGGAAGTTTATAGGTTTCTTTAAGTAGTACTTTGTCTATTACGCGTAGCTTCTCTGTGCTGTCAGAAGATTTGGCTAATATTGCATCATATTGCTCAAGTACTATCATCTTGCAGGGAATATCTGGGAGAGCATGTGGATTAAAAGATGCAGAAAATTCTAATAAACAAAATTGCATTGTCCACAGCAAAACAATGTTCACTTTTACATGCTGTTAAAATATTCTTGTTTGTATGCCAACATTGTGAGATCCATGATGCTCAGACTAAGTTCTCAATTGGCCTCTGCTAGTATTCCAAGTCAGTTATTGTCCTAGTTTGATCAGTGGATTAAATTACACAATTCATAACAAAAATATTCCATTTACATTGTTAGCTTTTTGCCATCAAGGTTTTTAGCGACCTTATTACATGCAACCATCTATCTCTGTGACTTTGATCAACATAGATCCTCCTCCTTGACCTTTAATATTAAAAATTATGGTTTCTGGTGAATTACATTTTTTGGCTAAAAAATATTTCATAGAGATTTTTTTTCTAGTTTATTTCATACTACTGAAAGCACCAAACTTGAGAAGCATGAATGGTCATTTCAGAGCACAAGGAAAATGGCAGGTAATTGCTTTCTAATTTCAGAGGAAAGCTATGCTAACAGTTGTTTCTGCCAAGTTTACATAGTTCATATATATACCAGCAGAGTAAACTGGGAAAAACTTTGTCTGCCAGAGGTATTGTTTCCCTGCCCTTTACTTCACACAAATTTCACTTGCAGAATACACTTATTTCTTAATGGATTATCAATACCCAAACAACTATTTCAGCCTAATACAACAGAGTGAAAACTGTGTAAACTACTGCTAATTTAAAACTGAAACACGTCTTTTAGCTTCGCACTGTCATTGGACATGTCACCTATTTGACTTTGATATGATCTGAAAAGTAAGAATGTTTTAGATAGAATTGATATACAAAGAGTGAGCAAATTGCACTTTTTATCACTTTGATTACCACTTATAAAAATGGTTCTAAACTCTCCCAAAAATCTAGCAAACTTTGTACAATTTGCCCTCCAAATACTTTAAAGCTTTGATTAATATCCTTGAGCTTAGACATGCTGCTACTTTCAAAATGTTTCTTCCAGTTTAAAATTAAGCTTGTTTCTTAGTCTGCAATATTAGGTAAAGGAAAATTTAAGCCTACTCAGTATTTACACAAGAGACCACAACCCAGGGAACAAGTGAGGTTGTGATTTCACCATTCTTAATACCAGACATACATTTCCACATCTCTGAACAAGACAGACTTGTCCCGGGCCACACAGGGGTACACAATCACACCACAGAGGATAAACGGGCAGGCAGCCACAAGACACGATGCACTGATTTGGTCAGATTTGAAGTTTGTCTTAATGTCAGCTACAGGAAGACAGATGATGACATATGGTGAATATCTACATTAAATTCCATACAGAATTTGATCTATTTATCAAATACTAGTGTCTGTTCATTACTATGTCATCATAGTTAGTAAGAACAAAGTTTCACAAATCTGTGCTCTTAAGAACAGCCCTTATTTGTGTTGACTTCATTTGAAGGTAATAAGAATGTTCATCTTGCTTGGCCGGGTAATAATGTTTTTCTTTCCTTATGACCTTGTAAGAACTGAGAAAACAAAAAGGTCACAGCAATCACTTGATCTCAAAATTTTAGATTTTCAAAATTAGTTGTTAACTAATCATCATCTCAACACTATTAAATCATCACAAAAAGATCTTTGACTAAATGTAAAATATTTCTATGATATTTGAAGTTTTTTTTAATAGCAGTCCTATTTTAGCTTTTGCCAGTTTTGGTGTAAATCAAAGTACCTGCCTGAAGTGGGATAAAAGGTCACTCTCCTTCTTGTGTGCACTGAGAATTTGAATAATTTTCCAAAACTCCTGAATTTCCGAAGAGTTCACTTGACAATAGGAAAAAGGCTACACAGATACTGGGCAAAGTCTGTGACTGAACATAGTACCCTGTTACTTGCTGACACTTACATACAGGCTTAGAGTTGTTTACTCATTGATGGAGATCATCATTTACTATTGATGAATTATGTTACTTGAAGCAGAAAGCTGGAACACAGGGCAGAATGACACAACTTGTTGGCAACATCAAATGCTTCTACAAGCCTGTGCTTGGCAGTTGGAGGCAAAATAGCCTTCTGGTACCACATTAAGAATGCAAAGGAATTGTACATCTACGAATCTGTGCAGTTTTATTTTAATTACATAAACCCATGACACAGTATATCTCAGAAATGAGACACAAGTACAGGGAGTTAAAGTAGCTGACATGGAAAAGGACTCATTCACATGGAAATTAAATTCTCATCATTTTACTAGCCCTGTCAAAAGGCTTGGATTGCAATAATCATCCCAGATCTCCAGCAGTGGTTCCAGTGGCTCTAAATATTTTCCCAATCCCAATTTGTTTACAAATTAAAGTTCTTTGGCAAAATGATTAAGAACAGACCATTGCTAAGCTCCAACAATCTGGTATTCCAGACATGAACTCCAAGTTCCAGCATGTCCTATCTATGAAGATCCTGGACACAAGTACTGTTTCCGACCCTGGCAAAGCATCAAGGTAGCTCCAATTGCTGTAAAAGATTAAGTGGACAGCAGTCACTAAACACACAAAATTCTGCAGGTATTATAAACAAGATACAAGAAATAAGTCTATAGTATGTAGTATGACATTTCCTTTTATTAACCCTTCCTGCACTGGACACTGAACTAGAGCTGAGATCAAGCTTGGCCAAATCCTTAACAGTGGCAGAGAAAAATACCCACCCCCCCTACTGTGCAACAGCTCACATATGAGCATGCTAATAATATCACTCTTTCTTACCAGTTCTAAGAGTGGGTTTACCTTCATGCTGAATAGTAGTAATGACTTAAGTGATCCCATAAGACTCTATGGAGGAGTGCACTGAAACTGATTGCATATCATCACATAGGTTTAGTAACTCATTATTTGGAAACATATAAAAGGACAGATACCACAGGATATTTGGGGGCAAATTGCCACTCCCATCTTCCTTGTGGATTTTCCTCCCTTCCCTTCTGCACATCTGCATACAGGAGGACAGGGAGCTGGGGACAGGAACCAATATTACGTGGCCTACACTAGGGCAAACAAACACAGCAGTTAACTTTAAGATACCCTGGAACTACTCTATTATTGATCCAATTTAGGAACACAGATCTTAAATTGAGATGTGGAAAGAGGTGAAGAAAAGTTTGGTTTAATCTTTCCCAACCATCATGCAGTATTGACAGCTTTTCACACAAGGAAAACCAACCTACACTTCAAAAAAGGATGTAGGGATGGGCTCAGAGAAGAGCAGTCTTTGAAAGAGGGCAACCAAGTTCCTCCTACTTCTTTTCCTGAGGCAGTATGCTTCAGTATAGCCCCTGTCCTGGAAAGCAGTCAATAGGACCATGTAGTCAATGGTATTATGGAGAAGGAACAAATAAAAGGAGGATTCTTTTGTGTAGGAACATAATGCTGTCATTCAAGGATAGAAAGAACGAGAAATTTTAAGAAAAATTTAAGCCAATGGCATTGATACCAAATTAAACAAAGATTTTATTGTGTATAGAGCCATAGTCATAGACAAGGCTACAAGGATTCTCAAGATAAAGAAGGCATGGAACAAAAGGACCAGATGTCATCTTTCAAATTGATGTGGGCCTTCCTTCTGTAGATAAGGCCTAAGACACAGGTAAACAGTTGCAAAGAAAACAGCTAAAGGAGCCTCTCAGGGTCATAAATTAGCCCAAGCAAGAACATGTAGTTAATTGGCAAGACTAAAGAGCACCTGGGCCACAGCCTTATCTTCCCAAGTTATCATATGCAATGAGTAACGAGAATTGGGTGGGCATTTTGTGAAATTGTTATGAATATATATATAATAAAGGTATATAAGCTGTAAACTGTCTCTTCTTGGTGTGCATGATAGGCAGAGCAATACCCCATGCACCCAGTACTGCAATAATGTTGGCTTTCTAACTTTGTCATTCTGGTTGGAGAGTTTATTTCACAGATTTCAGTGACAGTCGACATGCTAAATATTTACAAAATATCATGGAAAATGCATGTAAGTGAATAAAAATAGCAAAGAAAGATACAAAGTCCACGTTTACCCATCTAAAATACCTTTGAAGGTGGACATAAATATATCGAATGGTAAGACATAAGAATGGCAGACACAGATTAATATGGTTACTAGTGCAGGAAAGTACAGAATTCTAGAAAAAGAAATGCAAGGAAAATAAAGGCAAAACTGGCAACACCTGAAGGCTATACAATTATTTTTTTTTTTAAAGCACCATAGTAAGAAGGCACAAAGCTTTATACAGGAAGTCTATCTCTTGAGAGGAAATAAGCCTGCAACTGAGTGAAAAATACTTTAACTCAAGCCTGCATTCATTACTTTATTTAAGAGACAAAAAGTTTTTCCTTAGTAGTGTTTTCAGTTACAAGAATATATTTCTATCACTTTTCCCTGTAGTGACATCTTTTCTGTGAACAAATCTGACAGAGAGGACTGCTTCCAGGCAAATCATAAAAGCTGCAAAGGTATGACTGTCTTTCATAGCAGTAAGGTGTTCACATCTCAAAATAATTGAAACTGGATGTCTGTCTCAATTTCAGATTAGGCTAGATGCAAGTCAGGACAATAGTTATCAGCTGATCTTCTTTCAGATCAGTTACTTTGATTTCCATTAAAGGCTGCAAAGGCATTGCTATTAAGCTCCATGCTAACTTATTCTTCATTCATCTGTGTCTTTCCTTAGCGGGAATTTCCTGATACATTCTTCAAGTTAAAAAAAGGATTGAGACACCTTCTTGGCTTTTTTCTCCTTTCATTAGCAAATTTCCCACTCCTTTGTGTGACTACACTTTAATACTGTAAACACAGGTGCCACCAAGCATCTTCTACAAGCCCAGACTCTGGGCATTATTTACTCAAAAAAACCTGATTTCATTAAAAGCTTCTGTTTATTTTCTTTAATGATCCAGTTTTAATCCCAAGTTTCTATTGAGCCTGTTTTACTTCAGGACTGGTCTATCTGTGATTCTTCTGTCAGTCCGCCTGCTGTCGTTATCCCTCCCCCACATTTACAGTACTGTTAGTCCACTGGCCAACTGGACATAAACATGCAGGTCACACCTTATTAAATTGTTGTGAATTTCATGAAAATTGGTTTCTAGGGAGGGAAAAGGAACCCAAATCAATGTTATTCCTGAGAAAAGGCCTCCTACATGCTCTGTTTCTGTTATTTTCCTATGAATAACAACTATTATTTTTTAGTGAGTGAGCATCCCATGTAAGGCTCCTTACATATGTCCTACGTGGGACTCCATCTTATACAATAACCTCAACTTCTTTCTCAAGGACTCATGCTTTAAGTTTTTCTACCACAAAGGGCACATTGTCAGGACAAGGTCAGCACATGCATCTGACTGACTGTCCAGGCTGCTCAGGCAAGGAAACAGAGCTGGCCAGCTGGAAGGTCAAATGGAAGTTGTGAGTAAAAGCACATGGGTTCTTTCAGAACACCAATGCGAAGGAACTGGTTTACAGCCAGAAGAAATGGGCTGGAAAGGATGAAAGAGGGAGAAGGTGGAGAGGACACAGGGGCTGGACTTGGTTGCTTCACATGAGTGGATCAAGAAGTTCCACTGAGCACTAGAGGAAAACTGAGACCAGAAACAGAATAAGTAACACTGAGAGAAAATAAAGTTGATGAGACTCTGATCACCTGTCATGGTAGAGATGGGCATCAGTTCTGGGACTGATGGAAAACTAGGAGGCAGGACTACAGACACACTGCTCGGATAAAACAGGAGCAAGAGTGGCATCAGTCACCGCTAGGGAAAGCAGGCACAGATACTTCTATGTCCAGCCTACCCTGTTAGTGGAGTGAGACAAATGAGCTGGCTCCAAAACAAGGCAACCATCGCAATTAAGTTACTGTGTGGGAGCTAATCCATCCATCTGAAAATTGGGGGTTTTATGAGAGGTGTGTCATCATGCTGATGAAAACATACCACTTATCTGATACTATGGGAACTGTACTTGCATTTCCTAATACATATAGCATCATGTAGACATTTCAGCTCAAGTGACATTAGTTTAGCATCTCTATAATCCACTTCAGACAAACAAATGCGTGCTCTAAACTATCACATATTCCTTTCCAAAGGCCAGAATAGAACTGAAGCACCATTTTCCTCTTCTGGCAAGGTGTATTTACGACACTCAGTGTACCTCATCTCTCACATACAGAGCCATAAATCCATTTGCTAAAGATCCAATCTTGGTCTCTCCAGACTGAGACCACATACAATACTGTTCCTAAAGTTTATCAACTTCAAGTTGATTAAAGCTGTGCTTTGAAGATAAAAAAGTGTGATAAAGTATTACGTGCTTTGAAAACGAAGCATGAGACATCTTGTGTTTGGCATCCAAAATTAGGGAATGCTTTTGACAATTCTGACATTCATCTTTGCATGTCGCAATTTCTCAATTGTAAAATAAGAATAATAGTGGCATTTAATTTTGTAGGGAACCATAGATTAGCTAATTTTTTGTAGAGTACGGCACAGTGTTCCACAAAGATATTTGATAATTTTACATTTGATGCAGGATCTGCCTGTTGTAAATTGAGTATGATCTGATATCAAATACTGAAGGAAGAAATACGGAGTAACTACCCTTTTATTGAAAGATTTCCCAAAAAGGGAAAAAACCCATATCTATACAATCATGTAATTAAAAACTGTCTGATAATGTGTATACACAAAAAGGGCAGAATGAAATTCACACAGGAAGCCTTTATTTTTACATTCCTCACATTTTAAGGACCTGACTTTGCAATTCTTATCACCCTTTTTGTATGGTTTCTCCCTGTAGGCAACTCTATTTTAATTATATTAGAGTTTGTTGCATAAACTAGTTAAGCAGCTTAAAAGTTCTGAAGTTCTGGTTTTCAAACAGAATGTTATTAAAATTTATTTGATTGTCCTTTTTATCTTTACTGTGTACTTCTGATTCCTTTGTAAGCATTTTTATATTATGATTAAATTATTTATTGTTTTCATTGTTGTTACTGAAATCTTATCAGGAAGTTTAACATTTCATTAAATTGCATAATTAATGAAGTAGGTGGAATCAATTAAATTAATGGAAAAAGAGAATTCTCTCATTTTATTAAAGTAACACCTTTCACTCAAAAAAGATCCAATTGGTATAAAAAAGATGTAAACGAGATTTGTTGTTCAGTACCATGCTCTTATGAATTTATGTGTGCAACAGTCTAGCTTTCTGCCTAAGGGTAAAGTGAGCCTACAAGAGAATGAATTTTTTGTAGGTCATTCCAAGAAGTGCAAAATCATTTTGGACAGAAAATAATAACCACTGCATGCTTAGCAATGTGCATTTCAGATGCAAATCATGTCTCTTCAGCCTCAAATTTTATAGTAAAACCAGTAACTACCCTAATTCTTCCTGGGAAAAATCCTACAGAATCAAGTAGTATAAAATGTAAACAATTTTTCTTCTGAGGGAAAAGGAAGAGAGGCAACTGTATGTGCTCTTTCATATACCATCATCAACACTTAGCCTAAACTTGGAGGGGTGGTAGATAAAATGGTAAAGAATAAGAAATAAGACGTGTATTGATTAGAATATGGTTTTCACTGTATTTAAGAGTATTTAATGCAGACTGTAGTACATATGCATTCAGACTTAAATGTGTTTACTATCACTAAATGTCGTTTACTATCACCAAAATTCCATTACAATCAGGTTACAATACCTGAAATATAAAGCTCTCCAGTATAAACAAAAAGACAAATATTGACCTTAATTCAGTACAATATTTCTTGCATTACAATCTTTGTTTCTCCTCTCAATAACTACATTTAATTTGAAAAATAACTATATTCCAAGTAAGAGCACCAGCATTTTCTGGACAAATGTGCTCATTTATTTCAATGAATAAATTAATTAGTTTTTGTTATGGAATAAACCATCATGGTCATATGATTTCTGGTTTTTTCCCTTCCTTTTCAATACATGTGCTATACGCTTCATTTTTGTCTTAAATTTGCTGAACTGTGTATTTTAAGATCCACCCTGAATGTTTTAAACTTTGCATGGGTTATTTCTACTTCCATTTACTATGATGCCAGTAATTCACTAGAGTAATCTACTCAGTGCCACTGTGACATCTGTCCTCAAGGTTGCCTGTCACTCCTATGCACCTCTCAGCATCTGATTAATGCATGTCCAGAATGTACTTGCCAATAAAATAGATTGCAATAGCTGCGTGAATTATAACACAGATTTTGAACTTTAATTTTACACTACACAGGATTAAATTAATACAGGACTGTATGAATCTCCCTTCTCCATACCTCCACATTTCCAGCCTCAAATGCCAAGATCACCCTTACAACTAGGTATTTTCAGAAATCTCTCAAGGCTTCTTCTGGGGATAGTGTGACTCCTGTGTCAGTTGATAACATGCTAATCTCTGTGCTATTTTCTATCTATCTGGCAATAGAGTAAGAATTCAGTCAAACACAGTCACTCAAGCACTTCTTACCATAAATATTACTGATATTTATTGTACCTGGCTTTCTGCATTGCCCAATCTGAAACTAAATTAAACCAAAACTTACAGACAAGGTATGAAACCTCAGTGCTATGTACATTTTCACACCTTATTAGGCTATGAAGGAATGTCATGCTACAATAATGGACAAATCCATGGGGAACAGAGAATTAAAATTTCATTCTTTCAGCAACAGCAGACTTTATCAGGAATTTGATGACAAAGAAAAGAGCAAAATTCTGACAGTGAAAACTGCTTTGTTAAGAAGGTATATTACAACAGTATGCATGTACAAGTTAGGGGATAAGGGAGATTACACAGGAAGCTATTAAGTCATTTACCTATAAAACAGCCCTCAAGGAACACTTTTGTTCTTATCACATCTGCAATTACTTGTATTGATATTTCTTATTCTTTTGTCTCTAACTTTGTGTTAGATTTCACATAGGCAGTAGTGTCCCAAATTCAGACCATGATTTGTTTTGACCATCCTTCACAAAAAAAACCCCTCCAACCTGTTTCTGCTATGAATAATAAATGCTTTATATTACGGCCATGTTTTAGGCTATTAACCAAATCCAAGCGGTGTTGCTTACCTGTCTTCCAACTCCACTGTTCTTTTATTGCTTCCTACTACTAAGATATACATAGTAACAACTGGACATAAACTTGTATTTGTTGTTCTTCCTGTGGGTGTGGACACGTTTCACGCTGGTTCATGATGTAGAAGGTCATCAGTACTGCATGTTTCTGAGGTCACCGGAAGCCTTCCTTACTCACTGCAATCTATGCACCAGTCTTCTCTGATGCACCTGCAAATCTTCACTGAGATTTGCACTCTTTATTATGGTCCTGAACTAAAGCTGATTGAAGGAAATTAAAATGGGAGCATCCTCTTTCATTTCACTGCAAATCACTGTAAATAAAACCTGAAATACAACTTAGAGGACTAAAGCCAACAAGGAGCCCAAGCACCTAAAACCTTTTCATTTGATCATCACATGGAATGCAAGAGGAGAAATTCAAAGCTTCTGAATGTTGATCAGGCTCATGAGTTAGGTATAAAAGTGCCCAAAGGGCCAAGATCTGTGTACACACAGGCACAGGGTGACAAGCACGGCACCCTGGAGCTTTAAAATGGAAAAGTAAGACCCTGTGGAGTCACTTTAAATAACAGATGAGAAGGGCTTATTTGATGAGCAGTTTTCAACAGGTGCCTCAGGTCCTGTGTTAGTCATCAAAATCCCTTACTAAAGTTGAAATAATTTTGGCTACTTCATCCAGAAGTTGCTTACACTTTAATAAAAAATTGAAGAATAGCATCTACTTCATTTGGAGAAGGTGTTTATGCTGTCTTACATTTTTATGATTGTCTCCCTCATTCTAGAACGCCATACATTTATAGTTCAGCATGACTGAACTTTAGATATTTTCTAGCTTTAAAACACATTCCCCACCCCACCCCACCCCCACCCCGTATAAATGATTCCATTTTAAAACAAGTTTAATTCTTGGCAAGTGAAACTCCCAGTTTCCATGTTCATAAGCCAGCTATTTTTACTGAATTACTCCTTAGTCTACGTAGGTTTTTGTCTTCAGTTGAACTACCCTTATTCATTTACTGAATAAGTACAAGTCAGATTAGAATTGCCACTTAAATGTTAATGTATCTGTCTGATCAAAATTAATTGGAAGCACATGATGTCTCATACTTGGTAAATGTAAGATGACAGCTCAAATCCATTTCTTGGGCCTTTGTCACATAAGTTAATAATTTTCCATTTTAGATAGCTGAAGGGAACAGAAAGAATCCATAAACGCTTGAATTTATGAGCATGTTTTGCCCAAGATACTGTTCAGGAACTTGACTGCTTCAGATTAACCATGAAATACCATAGAGGACTCAAAGTGTTAAATTATTTCAAGGTATGATGCACAACATAATCTCTTACAGCCATATAACTGTTTGTTGTGGTTTAAGCCCCGTTGGCAAGTCAGCCACGCAGTTTCTACTCCCCCCCGCCCCCCCCCCCCCCCCCCCCCCAAGGGATGGGGAGGAGAATTGAAAGAATGTAACTCCCACGGGTTGAGATAAAAACAGTCCAGTAACTAAGGTATAACACAAATCACTACTGCTGCCACCAATAACAATAATGATAAGAGAAATAACAAGGGAAGAGAATACAATACCGCCCTACGAAACCCAGCCCGACAAAGCAGAGAGTGCCCTTCTGGGTAACGCCCAGTTACATCCCGGGCATGACGTGCTGTGGTATGGAATACCTCTTTGGCTAGTTTGGGTCAGGTGTCCTGTCCCTGCTTCTTCCCGGCCCCCCCCTCCTCCCTGGCAGAGCATGAGACTCACAAAGCCTTTGGTCAGGCCAAACATCAGCGTTATCAGCTCTGTTCCCAGGCCAAAAGTCAAAACCACAGAGCTGCACCAGCTACGAAGAAGGAGAAAAAATGACTGCTACTGCTGAACCCAGGACACTGTTATTGATAAAGTACACAAATATTTCAGCTTTTTTGTTTGCAAATACCTGACATAAAATGGCTCTCTGACATGAGATGGTCCAATAGCAACCATTAAAATCTCACAGTGTATATTTTGCTTGACTTGCAGTTTCATAAGTGATAATTGTGTATACTCTGTACATAAGAAATCCACATAGCATCATGGAATTACGGTTTCAGATCTAAGTTTGTGTATAAAAATAATACCTATTTCTGCACAGGTTTCAAGACAGACCTTAAGGACATTAACAGCTAGTTAAAGACTCCAGTGTTCGGAACGAATGTTTCCATTATTCTTTCTGTTTCTTCAATGCCAATTTCAGTACCAGAGAATTTCACCATTCCATTGATGATGTTAGTAGACGCCATCAGGTAATAATGTTATTTCATAATCTCAAGCTATCACTTCTCACAATTTCTTAGTTGCTTCTCTTACGAACTAGCAAAAACCTTAGTTTCCTAGAGATAACTTCTACAGTGTTCTTATGTGCTGATAATATAAACCACTTAAGCTTGTGAAAATAAAATTTTATTTATCACCATGTAATTTTAGTTCAAGACTTGGGAATATAACACACAACACAGAATCATAGAAGAAAATTGCCTTTTAGCAAAACTCTGGTGAGGACTTTACCATTCTCCGTATGGAGCAAACTCTGAAAGAATTGCATCTGTTACAGGAAGGAGAATAAATATAGAATCACAGTATCATGGAAAAATTAGGTTGGAAACGGTTTCTGGAAGTCACCTAGTCCAACCTCCTGCTTCAAGACAGTCTAACTGAAAATTTAAGAGGATGGCTGAGGCTTTGCACGGTCATGTTTTGAAAATCTCCATGGAGGCGGATCACACAGGCTGTCCGGGAAGTACATCCCAGTGCTTAACCACCCTCACAGAGAGGAATTCTTCCAGTGCCCAATCAGAATTTTCCTTGCTGCAACTTGTGATTGTTGCACCCTGTTGTCTCATTGTCACAGAGAGCACTGCCTAAGTGCCATCACAATGCATTTCCTTCCTCCCACAACCTCACAGCAAGAGTTTTTAGAAACATGTTGAAACAAGTGACTCCATTTTCTCCACCTGGGATTTCAATTATGTTTGGGACTTCAGCGCACTTTGTCCATCATCCCCAACTCACATATGCTTCTCTGAAAAAGCTGGCAGCTGAAGACAGAGACTAAAAACCTGCCCACATATTTTGCTCTAACCACTTACCATCAGAGACATGATGTTGAACTGGATTGACCTAATGTAGCAACTTCTATATTTGTTAGTTCTTTCTCTTCTGTACTTGAAACATAGAATCATAGAATCATAGAATAGTTAGGGTTGGAAAGGACCTTAAGATCATCTAGTTCCAACCCCTCTGCCATTGTCAGGGACACCTCCCACTAAACCATGTCACCCAAGGCTCTGTCCAACCTGGCCTTGAACACCGCGAGGGATGGAGCATTCACAACTTCCTTTGGCAACCCATTCCAGTGACTCACCACCCTTACAGTAAAGAATTTCTTCCTTAGATCCAATCTAAACATCTCTAATTCAACTCAGAGCAATTGTTCACAATTTGTACTTGGGTTTGAAGTTTGCTCCATCTGTTTCAGACTTGGAGAAGCTTCAGTGTTCATAAGCTTGTCTACTTTTTACCACAGCATTACCCAATATGATGAAAGACATTACCTAAAAATCTGTATCCTCGATATATTTTGTTTATCATGGTCACACTAACACTACTTCTGCATTAATTCTGATGGCACCTTTATGAATGTAAAGTTAATTAAGTTTATTTCATTAATTGTACATATAAATTAGCAACTTCACACTGATTGTAAAGCAATAAATTCACGGGAAAGCATTTGCCGAGAGTATGTGTGAACTCCAGCATTTACTTTGGATCATTCAGTCAATAAACAATTCCTAATCATAGGGCATTTGTGCTTTCTGGATAGGTATGTGGGCAGTTAAGAAAACGTTGTCTGAGGACGGAATATTTTCAGAACTTGTTTACTGCTTATACCATTGATAAGAACTTCATTGGCTATAACTTCATTGACAGTTTGTGAATCTACCCAGAAAAGAATATCCTGCAATTTCTAGCAGCTGCATTCAGACTTGTGATTTTGATACTTTGGAACATTAATATAACTAACTTTCTATGCTGTTGAGACTTTTATATGATTTTATTATTTCATATAGGCTGCTCTATTCCCTGTTTTATTTTTCCCTTCTGCTTCTGCCAGTATTACGACTGATGGCCAGAGACCTCCCAAAAGCATTGTGAAACCTTTAATTCTTCACAGAT
This sequence comes from Psittacula echo, assembly GCF_963264785.1. Taxonomy (NCBI): domain Eukaryota; kingdom Metazoa; phylum Chordata; class Aves; order Psittaciformes; family Psittacidae; genus Psittacula; species Psittacula echo. The sequence continues at coordinate 83,074,973 of NC_137738.1, read as the reverse complement.
TTTAGCATTAGAAAAAGCTTAAAAGAAAGATGGGCTTGGGCTTATAAAGCTCATGAGGACCACAAGTACCCAAGCGAACACTAGGGTAACAATGAAGGCTCTAATGTTCTACTGAAGCATTCACTGTAACCAGCCCTGGGAAGAAAACTATCTTCAGGCACTTCTGGGATTGGAAGGAGACAAAGACCTTTCATCCTTTTGCCAACCTCACCTCCAAGCAGAGAGCTGAATATTAGGCCAAAAGTGGGTCCTTGTCAGTGCCAACATAGGCCTTTCAAAGTGGTTATAGCTTTGAAAATAAACCATATGCAAATTTAGCAACAATTTGTTCCCTGTAGCCCTGTTTCATTTTTCTCTTTCTATGCATTTATTTACAGGTCTCACCTTTTTTCTCAGTCAGAAACAACCTGGGAGCTGTGAATTCTCCTTTTGACTAGAAGATCCTTATGGCTATGTTGTGAGAGTCTACACAAACCCTATGTACTTTTTCCAGGTTCCTGGCCATGGCCTAATGCAGGAATTGGATCTACAGTTCATTAAAACATTAAGATCAAACAACAGCAGACAGCTTGCCATTCCACTGAGTACAAACAGCTTAAACAGGAAGAGATGTTTTCTATTACTACTGTATCAACAGCAGACTGGACTTTGATTTACTCAAGATTTTGGCCCATCTGGGTATCCCAAGTTCAAGGCTAGATTTTAATAATTTGATTCTTACTTATACACAATGCACAGTTGTATATAATAGTTCCTCTAATATTAAAAATGTACACTATAAAAAAATTCTCAGTCTTTTTTAGTATAAAAAAAATATATAAATATAGTATACTAATATATAAATATTTTTATACTAAAAATTAAATAATAATATAAATAAAAATAAATACAAATTTATAGTATAAAATTGGTATAAAATTTTCAGTATTGATCTCTGCATTACCCCAAAGTATGCCTGTCTTCAAGAGATAAGAGTATTCATCCCTAATCTCTAAAGCCTTAAGTCCCAAATCTGGATCACAAAATACATGGTTAAGATTTTGTCATTCAAACTCCAGCAATGCAACAGCCCTTGGGGAGACATGATGAGAAAGGCTAAGCACAGTAAGAAAGATACTTCTGAAAGTTTTGTTTTCTGAGAAAGCGAGCAGGTGGAGAGCAAAATGTGAGGTTTCCAACTAAAGGGGGGAAGTGGAGGGAAGGATGTTATTGGGGCTTTTTTTCCTTTATTTTCTGGTCAATTTTTTATTACTACCTGCTTGTAGTAGTACAATGAGTATCATTTCCAAAGTAAGGCAAAGGTGGATGTTCAAGTAAAGGCAAGTGATCAAGGAAAAAATAATGACAAGAGTCAGCCTGAAGTATTTTGGAAATTACAACAACTACATGAATACCATCTGGGCAAAAAGATTTTAAGACAGAGCCTGCATCACAAGGACATGTAAAATCTCCAAAGACCTCAGAGTATATGAATATTTGGGTAAGCTTGAAGAAGCTACCTAACTGTGTGACTAAAAAACTTGACGAGCCATGAAGAAAAGAGAGAAACTGGGCTACTTGCTGCTACCTGTGCAGCCATCCTTCCCCAGGAGCACGGGTGGAACCATGTTTAAATGCATGCACAGAGGACTGGAAGCCTGTAAGAAGATCAAGGGGAGCTACTTCTCTGCCTCATAGAGAAGGAAGTTAATCTGCAGCAAGGAAATTTACTCCTCCCCCTTTCTTATAGATTAGTATGCTCTGAAGGAATACAAGAACAGCTATATGAAGTCAGAACAAAGGTCTATGTAGTGCCCGATCAGCCCTTGAATGACTAGCAGCGCATAAAGACGTGAAGCAAAGAAGAAAAGGAGAGGAACAGGGCAGAAAATATTTTGTCCCTCTTCATCAGTTAGGAACTTCTTGTCTCAGAGCCTTCTGAGCTAGAGGTATTGTCTTCATATTACAGCAGACCTCAGAGGAGTTACCTTATCTGTATTCTAACCTGTTTTACAGCAGAGATACACTCTCAGCTATATATATTGATGGCAGAAAATAAAGACCAGTGGATTTTTTTATTTACTTGTGTCTCAAAATAAAAATGTTTTGCATAATTTTGTTAATCTCTTACTATAAATTACTTGCAGGCAACACTCAGATTCTCTTCACAACTGAAGTTCCTGAAGTAATTTCAGTAGGTTTGCACAAAGCCTTGACAGGACTCGACCTAGGACAAAAATCTACCATATGGTATGTAGCATATATACCCAGGCCACCATATATGGGTTAGGAAGCCTCTCTCAGTTAAAGAACTTGACTTCAACTCTTTGTATTTCAACTACTAGCCATTTCTTGATAGAAGCTGTGGGGTAATTAGTAAGCTGATTGGTGTTTGGACACTGGCAAGTGTTTCCATTATGTCATTATGACCAAATTAATGTATCCTTGATTTAAGAATCACTACTCTACCCTAAAAAGAAAAGGTTATGATTATTTAATTTGAAAAACATGTACTGGGAGTAGGACACCTGCTTTTCCATACTAATTTGTACTTGTCTGTGTCATTTTTCTCTATGCTACTTTATGAAAGGTGGGGGTTTTGAACCAGTACTCATCAAGCTTTGTATAAATGCAGTGCAGCTCTTTTATATCCATAAATATCACATTTCCTCCAATTTTGACCATTGTGTGAACTCTCTAAGGTTACACTTTAGATTAGATAGCCTTTGACTTGTAAATAGTATGAATCTTCAGGACTGTACTCTTTCTTCATCTGTTCAAAATTCAATAAAGCTTAACTAATAGATGTCATGAATTGTATGAACACCCACTTCTTCCAAATCAACGTCCCCTTTAGTGAATCTAAATTAAATCTTGGTAAGCATGCAGTAGGAACATAAGTATAATTCATATCAATATTTATCCTTAATAATTATTCATACCATAAACTTCTGGAGTGTTCTCATTGTATATGTGATAACAATCTTTTATGTTCTGCTTGCATTCAGCTAGACCTGTACATGGCAAAGTCAATACTAAAAAAAGTCTCAGAACTGACAACTGGGAGCTGATAGAAGTCCCACACATGACAATCCATCAGCACCATAATCTGAGTACTCAGATCACTTAAGACAATAAGTGTTCTTCCTGATTACATTCTCAACATGGTGGTATCAAACATACGGAGTTAATTCTTTTTTTCCCATGAACAAGCTGTGTCTAGAATAAAAACTTTTTTCTTTTTTTCTTTTCTGCAGTTTTGAGGCTTCATGAATCGGTGGAATTCCAGTAAAACTATTCCAATCAATATGATTCTTCAACTGGGTTTGCCCAGTGTTACCTTTCCAATGGCAAAAGGAAAGGCTGTTTAGGCAAATGAGAGCCTGGCCAGTTTCTGCAGTCCATTCCCCTCAAACTGCTGCAGCTCCACAACTCTAGGAGTAAGGATACTGAACGGCATATCCCTGCCTCATCCTTTTATAATCCAGTTTTATACGTATTGTTTCAGAATTTGTTTTACAGCTTGTTGAGCTTGCTCATACCATCTGCCTCCCTTGCCTCCTGTGGCTATAAGATCTGGAAGTTTATGACCTGGAAGTTTATGACCTGCTGAATAAAAACATTCTTTATTTTGACAGATGGCTGTGGGTAGCTGGTTTCCAACACAAGTTATCCAAGCTAGGTTTTATGAAATGTCTGGTCTGGTATAGCTACTGGAGGGCTTCAGTTGATAGACAACCCCCAACTGTGTGGAAGAATCTCCAGCATCATTTGCCATCCCTTCTTTATATATTTTATGCAAGGGCTGTCTCAGTATTTAAAAAGATCTGTTTAAGTTTTTTACATCTCTTCTCATTGTTCTGTTTACCCATTAATTTTAAAGTTGGTACGGTGGACTTTCTATTTAGAGAGAACATCGTTCTCTTTAGTAACAACAGCAATAATAATGCCTTATTACTACCGATATAATTGTCAGTGCTTTATACTGTATTGTTCATTTGTATTGCATGTGTGTGTGTGTGTGGTTTCCCACTGAGCAGGGCACTGTAAAGGCACAGATCAAAAAACTTATTGTACAGATACTAATGCAGAAAAAAACATCTAGGTCCCTTTTCTATGAAGATTTCCTTATTTAGATAGCTATTACTGATCTCATTATAGCTTTTTGTTTGTGCTAAGCTGGTACTCAACCTCCTACTTCTTTAAAAGAAAGACCCAGTAGTACTTGTAAATTTTATGTAACGAAAGTCCAACTGATTCAGTCAAGGTTAAAAGTGCTTTTGTGACCATGCATCTACCTTCCTACCTTTCAAAAATAATTATGGAAAATAGATCTGTTCTTCTAAAAATTTACATGCCCCACCTCTTGCTGGACAAGTTTCCACAGACACACATTCTCCTTTCGGACCACACATTTTATGGAATAAAAAATGCTGCGTTCTAACTAACTATAAAATACTAAGTAAACTTTTACAGTGTGTTTGTTTTTATAGCAGCTTTTCCTCTTCATGTTTTATCAAATCCAGGGAAATTCTTTTTTGGGTGTGCGAAGAGTCTAACCATTCAAACCAGGTGATCCTAGGTCTGCAAAGGGTAGTCCATGAGTATACTGACATCAAGTATTTCCTCTTTTGCACTCCACTACCTGAATTAACTGTACAGAAAAAGTGTTGCCTGGTGGCTACCAGATTTATACATTTATGTAAGTATATTGTTGTATAGATATTACATTTCTTTTTTCCTCAAAGAATCCTCTTCAAAAAGTCACAGTAGAACCATTATTACCTTCAGAATAGGATATAACCTGCACTTGCTATTGGGCAGTAAAGGTTAGAAAGAAAGTTTGTGCTTAAGTCCAGACCAGATGAACTATTGCCATTAAAGTGCAATTGTCAGGGTTCCACGGCACTGTCTTAAATGGCTCCTGAAAAAGCTGCCCGCAGTTAGTCATTACATGGTGACAAAGCACTACAGGTTATGGACAAAACCTATAAAAAGTTTCCATCTGTTGCCATTACTTTAAAATGACAAAGAAAACTCGTGTTCTTATGCTTCAGTGTGCTTAAGTCATGCATATATGTGATATGCTGATGTGTCGGCAGTTGCATGATCCTACTAGAAAGATGACCATGTCCTGGAAGAGCCTTTCAGAAAGGCTCCCAAGGGTTTCCCAACACAGGATTGCCAAACTGGCATGTCCAGCCTTTGGGCAGCTGAGGAAGATGACGCTGGCACCGCAGCCTGGATGGAGGAGCTCTGCCTTCAGGTTCGTTTTTCCAACCTGAGGAAAAACGAGCAAAAGATCATTTTAAAGCAATTGGGCTGTGGAAAGGGGGCTCACCCACATAATCCCATTTAAAGGTCTCAAACGTGCACCGTTCCTTTGCCGTGACTTGCTCCCAGGGAGTTAACCTGGAAACCGTGACTCCAGGCTGACGGGTTTATTTTGTAACCCAAGCCAACGTTTGTTTCAGTTTTATCCCCTACGCACACAAGCACGCCGCTCCCAGGGTCCCTCCGGGGCTGTCTGTGTGCGCGGCCCCAAACGGACCCTGCCCCGCGGGATCGCGGGCGCCCGCGTCCGGCCCGGCGGGCAGGGATGGGCCGGGATAGGATGGGATGGGGTGGGGTGGAATGGGGCGGGGGGCCCCGCCGCGGCGCTGGGAAGGCGCTGCCCTTCGCTCCGCGCGAGGGCCGGCCTTCCCCAGTTCAGACAAGCCTTTGCCCCGCTCCCTCGGCGGCGGGTTTGGTGCGACACCGTCCTGACATGTTGTAACTGGTTTCCACACCCACCGCGCCTGAGAGCGACGGGAAGTACCTGCGATGAGCCCAGCGCCGCCTTGACTCGCCGCCACCGCGATCGCAGCAGCCGGGTTGAGCAGCCCAGCCGCTCCGGAGCAGAGACCCCACAGGGGGATACCGGCGCGGTAAGTGGGTCTGCCCTCCGCCTACCCCTGGACGGGCAGAGGCAGCGGCACGGGCACGGTCTGGCCCGGCTCCAGGCGGGCGTGTGGGGCTGTCGCCCTCCTCACTCCTCCCCGCCCCTCCAGCGGCCTGCTCGGCGCCGCGGGGTGTTTGAAACAGGGGCTCGGGGATCGAGAAGTTGAGGTGGTGGCGGCGCGGCTCCGGCCGCGGGCACATGCGGCGAGTGGAGGAAGAAGGGGGAGGGCCCGGCGAGGGTACCACAGACATGCGGTCCTCAGGGGGAGGCGTGCCCTCGGCGGAGCCAGCGCGGGGCTGGTTGCCTCCGCTTCGCTCGGAAAATTAACTTTCTGGACAGTAAAAAAGCAGCAGGAGCGCTTGGGGCGTTGTTTTCCACTTGAATCTGATGCCCTTTGCATCCACGGAAAATAGTGTAATTCCGTTTATAATGAAATAATTGCCCGTCACTGCTTAATATAGGTAATTATTATTTATTCTTGATACAATTCCTTCATACGAGGGTTGGTGGTAGGCGGCTGTCGTAAAACGCCTGTTTGTTCGGTCACACGAGGCCCTTGAGCAGCGTGAAGGCTCCTCAGTAGAGCCGCGGGTCAGAGCTACTCAGGTGGATGTCCCCAGAAGCCATGCCTGAGAGAAGGGACTGTGACAAGACGTCCCCATGGTTTAACTTTCCATTTGAAACTTTATGCAGAAACTGTCAAAGGAATCACATTTCCTTTGGAAAAGTTAGGATATCCCAAGGAGAGCACCATGGCCAGGGCCTTGCTGAGGACTGGCTCTGTGCGAGCCTGGGGTTAGAGCCCAAAGTTGCTGAATGGGAAATTTTTCAAATCCTGTGAATATTACTAAGGCAGGGAAGTTGCACGTCTCTAGCTCTAGCCTGGAGGACTGTGCTCCTGGAACCACCATAGAGTGTTGCATCATTTTCTTCAGTAGGCAGTTATCATCTGCTGCTTTTGTGGAGGCTGGGATCTTGCTGTAGAAAGGCACATTGACCTTTCTTTTAAAGAAAAGCTCGCTTCTTGCTGGGTAATAATAATAATGGCACTGGAAAGGTCTGAGGGTGTTGTTAATAGAAAGACAAGATGATCACATCAGTGCAGGATTCAGAATTTGTGTTCTGCAGCAGAAGATTCAGTTTTAGCAGCTGCATTGGAGTTTAAATTCTATTTAAACCCATTAATGGCACTCAATAAAAAAGTTTTAAGTCCAAGCAGAGAATATAGCTGATACTCTGGGCTGGGATTAACAGCCAAAGTTATTTCTCAGAGGATGAACAGCAGCTTTCCTGATGCTGGTAAAATTTGTAATCATGAGTATGAAGCCTGATAAAGCTCTGGAAGTCTCCAGAGATGTGCCTCATTCTGCTTATAGAATTGTTGACCTCAGGAGTAGAATCAAGTTCATTATGCGGAATCATTATACAAAGTTGAAGAAGACACCAAAATGTTTATTTCAGAATTTTGTCTAAACCCTTGCCACTCTGTTCAAAATTGTATTGGTTCCATAGGTACATTTCCTACAAAATAGCTCTTACCTTCTAAGAAGGAAAATACCTGTGTCAAGACATCTAGAACTTTTGTTAAATATACCTGAAGCCATCATTTTTATTTGGGAGTTTTCTTTTGTTTCTTCTCATGAATGTATGGCATGCTGATGTCCTTAATGACAAAAACCAGAATTAGAATCTCATGTGTTCTGTGATTTATTTCTGTGCTGACAAGATTTTACATTTACTTTCTTAAATAAATGTGCACTGCTTGAAGCTTCTTTTGTAAATTGCACTTACAAATCAAAAGATCAACATCAAAGATGTTCACTGCAAAATAACTGTTCTTGTTTGGAAGACTACACTAGAAACCTCACCTTTTGAAGATCACAGTATATTTTTACCCTGCTTTCAGCATAAGTCTGAGCATAAGTTACTGTATTTGACCTATGCCACATTTAATTAATTCATTGTTTTCAATGAAATGTCAAACAATATACTATACTAACGCACAAAACCAGTCAAAAGAACCAAACAAAACAAAAACCACACGTGAGTCACATGCAATCATTTTTTTGCCTTTTATTTGTTCATAACATTCAATATTTTATATTGCACAACTTTACATATTAGGTGTAGTCTTGTTCCCGTATATTATTTTCAAAGGAAAGAGTGAGGAGAAGAAAAAGGGGATTTAGACAAGTTTTTGAAGTAAACACTTAAGTCTTTCTCAACTATATATATGCAATCAGTGGCAAAATTCTTATTTTAGAAATACATCATTCCAAAGTAGTAAGAATTTTAGAAATATCTTTCATTTGCCTTTGTAAAATCAGATTTAGTCTTAAATGTCACAATAAGATTGATTGTTTTGCTACACTGTTTTGAGACTTGTCCTGGAGGGCCCTACAAGAAGGGTGTATTAGATTCTCAGTAAAGTCACCTGCGTTAGTGTTCAGATTCTTCAGAACAACTGAGCTGAGTAGCTGCATTTTTAGTCTTGATGGTTTTCATTCTTCATCTAAAATGTCTTGAAAACCTTTTCCAGATGATTGGCTTACATGGGACACTGATGAATGCTTTAATTTTACAGCATTATAAGACTTTGACCTTTGCATCGGTCTGTCTTGTCTGTACTGTGTGCTCAGTTCTCCGTCATATTACACCACAGGCTGTATCTGTATCTGGCCAAAGTAAAATGGTATCACCCTTATTTTATAATGTTCTATTTCTACCTATGAGAGCAGTGTAGAATGAAGCCCTGAATATCTGTCACAGGAATACATATAATTCTTGACCAGGGGAGAGCAGTTGGATCCCTTTTGCTCTCTGCTTTCCAGTTTGCCACAAAGAGCTACTCTGGAAGCAGCCAGAAACACTCCTTTCCCTCAGGCTCGAAAGCAGTCCTATCTGGGAAGATCTACCCTGCTACTTGGCTGAGAGACAGCATTCAAATGGAATTATTTCATATGACATGCTGATGCCAGCCTCAGATCTGGATTTTTCTTTCTTGGTCTTTTTTTAACCTCAGAGTTCCCAAGTTCCTCAGAAATCTTGGTTTAATTTAACATGTAATTGAATTTTGGATTATCAGTAGTGTATGGAGATTCTGATTTTAATTCCTTTAGGTTAATGTGGCTAATTCGTGTTTCCTTTCAAGAAGATTTAAACTGTTCCCAGCAGACAGTGGAAAGCAAATGTACTGTTCACAAAATTTCTGAAAGTTCTTGATGTGAAGAGAGAATTGTGTTGCATTTACATGCCAGTAAATTAAATCAGAACTCTGAATGATTATTGCTTGCCATTGCACTGCTATTCCAATAACTAGGCTTGTAGGGAAACCCAGCGTTAACTTTCAAGCCATAATTCATATATGTTTTTTGTAACTGTTCTGTCTTCGTTGGACTTCCTTCCTACTTCTGCATTCTCCTAAGCTTCATGCTCTAGTCCTGAAAGATTAAACACTACTACCATATATCATCTTTCTGTTGTACATGGCCAGGCACATGCCATGCTCATGAAGCCTCCCCTCCTCCCCCACGCCTTTGTGGGGTTCTTTTGTGTCTTACCTGTCTAGTGCAGAAATTCATTGTAGTTTAGGTGTTAGATGAGTCCCATGAGGTTGCACAAACATGAAGGAAGAGATGCTGGCCATTTGTCCTCTCTGTATCTTAAATCCCAAATTGTTGCAGCAAGAACCAACCCTATCAGCCCTTGTTAAATGAGATAAAAAAAATGGTAAGAATGGATTTATAAGTTTGTCAGTAGACAATTTACTTATTATTAATGTTTTGGAAAAAAAGAAAAAAGGTAAGATTAAAGCGGCCACTCCTTTGGCAGAAGGAATAAGCAGTGTGGAAACTAGACATAAGATTGCTGATTCAGAGGTTGATCCCAGATGTGGGAGGATAAATCTTTCTGAAGTTCCTCATAACTCACTGAAATGAGGTAGGCTGGTTCTGCTTGGGAGGAACAAATGGATTAGATCAGCATGGGAGAACAGATGATAAGGAGAAGGACCTGAATGACTGTGGTTTCAAAGATGACAGAAAACAGGAATGCATTGCAGAGAAAAAGTAGTGCATCAAAAAGTAGGAAATGTAATTGGTTTGTGAAGCGTTTATCTGAACACTACTCTGTCAGTTGTTATAAAGAGTTTTGAAGCATAACCTATGGTAGCATATTGGACCATGCATTAGGTATGTATTGGTGTTTGTGGTACAGATCTTCAGCATGTTATGAGCTCTGCTGTAGCTTTTAATGTAAGAACATCAAGTCACTTTTAATTATGTTTTGTTTTGCCTTATGCAGAAGCAACTCTTTATCTAGCTCTTTAATATTCATTTGGGAATATTAATCCCTGAGCCTTTTCAAAACATTTTAAATTTCTTGGAAGGTGCTAGAAATACTTGGAGCAACATTGCCAGAAAAGTATTTTGAATAGTATCTGTGTGCATCATGCATCTCTACAAATACTCTGATTATTTTCTTACTTTTTTCTCTTTACAGATATATTTCATCAGCTCATGAATGGATGTTTAAGACACTTCATACAAAATATATGTGAAAATGGAAACTTCATCTTTGCTATCGTCCTTACATGATGAATGCAGATCAGACAACTATATTGAACCTCATTACAAGGAATGGTACCGTGTAGCTATTGATGCTCTGATTGAAGGAGGTTTGGAAGCCTACAAAGAATTTCTTTCCAAAGAGAGATGCTCAGAGTTCCTAGCGGATGAGGAAATCGATTATATTTTGAATAATGTTCACAAACTTCCCCAAAACACAGTTTATTCCTCTAACCATGCTATTGATGACACCTCTTCCTCGGGAACCTACTGGCCCATTGAATCAGATGTGGAAGCTCCAAATCTTGACTTAGGTTGGCCCTACCTAATGCCTGGAATTTCTGGTGGCACAAATATCGATCTGCTTTTCCATCCACCACGAGCACAGCCTTACACCATAAAGGAAACTATTCGGAAGATGATACGAGATGCAAGAAAGGTAAACATGAAAAATGTTATTGGGGGAGGGAAGGAAGTGTCAATAATAGTCTAGTTGTGTTTTACTACAGGCTTTTTTTTTTCCCTCTCTCAGAAAAAACAATCTGACTGCTAACAGTTCAAACACAAAGGTTTTTGCATACTGAGATGGATCTGTTGATACCAGATGCACCAGTGGTTTTATCCTAATTTGCAAGGATGAGGGATTAATGGGAGGGACTAATGAAGCATAATTTCCATTTTACTGTAATGCTGACCAGTCCATGAGAAATTCATAGATAATTAGCACAGGTTTTCTTTGACATTAGGTGAATATACCTCAAGTGATACAATTCTGTCCAACTTCAGGATATATCCTAATGTTTCTCTTGCATCATAGGGAACTTTCCTTGCAGAAATCAGTCAGAAAGTATTAAAGAGAACTCAGAAAAAAAAAAAAAAAAGAAGGCAACAAGGAAATAGGCTCTGCTTGCGTTCCTTACCTTCATTTCTGACTAATGACTAATTGTAAGAAATGTGGACACTTTTCCAAATGTACTTGTCTACACTTAGGGTCACTTGCATCTTGAGTTTCCTAAGGCACACCCAGCTTACGCCTTAGCAATAAGGTGCTGTATGTACAAACCACCTTTTGCTTTCCAGTGTCAATTTAAAAGGCAAAAAAACCCAAAACCAAACACGCAAAAATACATTAGCATGTGTATCTGTTTGTCCCTGGGCCATGGTAGCTCTTTAAACAGATTTGACAATGTTTCAGAAGTATTCATAGGAAGTACCCACCCTCCCCTTTTTTTCCCCTGAAACAAGTTGGGTTCTGCATGACTCTACTGGCTTTAAATCAGTAGGACAGGCTGTAGCTGGAGTGCATCCATAAACACTTCAGTGGCTGAAACGTACATGTAAATGTGTGCAATAGAAGTGGACTGAAAAGGGTGGGGAAGGGAAGGACAATGTCTTTTTACAGCATCTCTTGTCTATTTAGATAAAGCGTATAATTTGTTGCCATAATAGAGTTATCACTAGGCCTTTCATCCTGCAGTTTACAGTCTAGAATGACTGTATGCTCAAGGAAGAGGAGAATTAGTTACTTCTCTCTTTGTCCCTTTCAGAGGGAGATTCTGTGTTTTCTGCTTTTGTATGTAGTGAGGCTTGAGCCTGACTTGCCTAAGACACTCTGATCTTTTTAAACTGCAGCTCTTTGGCTACCAATGTATCCAGTGTAAGGGAGACCACAAAAACAGGGTTAGCTCTGTTGTGAAGACTAGTGCAGATTTGCTACAAGGTCTTGACATGCCATGAAGAAAGGCTGTTTCTTGCTAGCTGCCTTGCTTTTTGTGCCTAGCTGGCTAGCTGCATGCAGTCCTGTCCCTTTCCAACAGCTGTCTCAGCTGGTGGTGCTGCCTTGTAAAATGCCATTTTAAGGAGCATGCCTCCTTTGAATGCAGCAGTGGAGGAAAATTATGTGTGATTCTTCCCCAACTGGAAAAAGGTTGAGCACATAGCATATTGGCTCTCTGGTGTGTTTGTAGTGCCTGTATGTTATAAAGAGGATGTTATGGATGTGTCACTGTCAAATTTGGCAGGTGAAAAGTTTGTTTAGTTGATCAGCACAACCTCAACAGCAACAACCATAGCACTTTTGATACAGCGATATGTGTTGGTTGCTTCAGGAAACAGCGATTAAATCTAAAAGACAGTGTTCTGTCTGCAGATGCATAGAAAAGTTTAAAGGACTTCTAAGGTAAAGTAAGGTGTTTAAAACATGCGTACAGTTGGCAAACACTTTGTGAATAGGCTAGCTTACTTCTGCTAAACAACTTATAAAAATACAGTTATATTAAACAGGCCTCTTTGTTATGTAGTAGTGGAGATGTATGGTCTTACGAGAATATTCAAAGGACACAGGAAAAGGTTACACATGAAAACCAGAAACCTGTAAAGAATAAACAGGTTTTTCAGCAAATCGCATTAAACCAATATATCTCTAAGCAAAATCTATGGGAATTTCAGCAAACTTCTGTGGGAAAACAAACCAATTATTGGAGGTGGGCGTATTCATACCACCTAACTAAGCACCAAACTTGAGTGCTTAAGTTCAGGCACTGATTTCCCTGGGCTACCTGAACACTTGGTGCAGTAGGAAACCAACTCCTACAAGGTCCTCCAAAGTGTTTCTGCACTTGTTCACCTGATGAAGGAACCCATTTGATATATATATTTCTTTGTATATACTAGCCCAGAAATTCATGGAGGCTGAGCCAGTTGAAACCTGGATTCTATTTGAGTATTTGGAGATATAAAAGGATAAGGATTAGTGGACTTACTCTTGACCTCTTTCATGCTTGATGCATCACAGTGTCACTCCTTAAAATGATTATTACATATGTTAATTTTGACCTTAAGAAGAGATGGTGTAAACAACATTAAGCAACTTGCTTGCTGACAGTGATTTTTTCCTGACTAAAGAGGAAAATAATTTGTAAGGCTATGCTATACTAGACTAAAACCAGTGACTATGAAAAAGCGTTAAGAAAATTTTGTCACTTACGTTTTTCTTAAATGCATAATCTGCATAAAAATTATGCACATCACCTTCATGGTAAGTACAGGCAATATAATAAGGAGTTTCCTTACAGAAAAGTATCAGTATTATTAAATCCTAGAAAAATGAGCTAACCATTTTAAGGATATGAGTCCATACTTCTTTCTGAACTTGTATTAATGCAGGGGAACTGTATTGTACACAGGATGGCATTACATTGCAGTCTATACTACAGCACTTCTGTGGGATTGGTGTGGTGGGAGCAGAGTGCCTTAGGTCAAATCTAACATGTCAACAAAATGGGTTTACTGTCAGTGTAACTAGACCTCATCTCCAAATGATACAGCTTGCCAGCCACCCTCCTCTGTCAACATAATCTGTGTTCATACAAGGAAGATGTTTGGTTTGACTGTGTCAACAAGACACGAGACTTTTTCAGGTGCTGATATAACCATGTGGGTAAAATGCACTGCAAGGGCTGTCTGACCTTAATGATGGACAGGCTTTTGCAAACAAGCTGGTAGCTTTATTTCTAGTGTGTTTTGGAGGAGGCTTCTACCTTTAATCATCAGCAGATTTCCGGCTTCTCTGAAGCTTGAGGTGCTCCTACAGCCTGACTCATTCCGACTGGGCTGTCCGAACTACAACTGATAATGTTTAGCATTTTTTTCTGAGAAGATTATTCATCTGGGAAATGGTATCAAGATGATTACTCATCTGTGTCAGGTTAACATGGAACTTCCTTCTCTTACTATAAAGTAACACAAGAGACTTCAGTAATGAAGTGTCCTCTTCCTCTATGACTCTCCATAAGAGTTGCCTCAAAACCATCAGTTATGAGGCTTGTACGTGCGTGCAAGAACTAGCTCGTGCTGTCTTCTCAGACATGATTGACAGGGTGAGGCAACAGGGAAAGACAGGACAGAGCACCAAAGGGTCCTTCTGGCAGTGTGTTTTTCTCTTACTTCATTAACTGCATTCCTCTCTCCACCACTGAGACATTCCTACACAGTTTTAGAGAGAATGCATAGCTCTGAGTCTTTTACATTGATATCCAAATAAGGATCAGCTCTTCCTGGAGAGAATTTAAACCAGCTTTTTTAAAGAACCATGTTGTTTAGACAACCCAAGGATTGCTGGTTTGCAGCACAAGCTAGAAATCACTGAAAGACTTCCCTGGCATACTTTTGGGATTTCTGATGGAATGTATGAAGCTGCACACTATTCAATAAATATGCAATACTTTTCACTGATTTTATTTTACTCAAATAGACTAACAGTCTAAAGGCTGGATTTATAAAATTTGTGATAGTTGTAAGACTTAAAAAAGTTAGTTGTTTAGAAGCCTAAATAGTAATTTAGATGGTTAGTATGTTATTGTTTTGGAAAATGAAAAAAAACAAACTAGTTGTTTTTACTGAATTACTCATGGTTGGCTTTTTAACATGAGAAGGGGCTGCAAAACTTAGACCCTTGGGATGGAATTAATTCACACTGTAAAGTAAGTTTTGCCACCCACTGTAGTTAGGTCTATAGTAAGTCAAAAAAGAGTTCCTTTGAATTCTTGTGAGAGTTATGTACAAAATCTGATGCCTGTGTTGTCTTCTAGAGCAGTGGACCTAGCCAGATAAACAAAACTTGTTGACTAATTTTACAGTCATATAAAAATGAAAATATTTTATTACAGATTGGGCTTTTTTGTTTCCATTTTGTTTTGCTTCAGGCAAAAGTGAGAGGTTATTTCAGAAAAAAATTATTATTCACTATTGATCTTGTTTGCTCATGTATCTAATACAATAATAATAATGATCTAGTACCAGCTGCAGTCGTATGAAAGAAAGTAAAATTCTTTGTATGCCTATATGAAAAGTGATGTTTCTATACAGAAGGAAATTTGTAGAACATGGGTGTGTTGAGCAATCTTTTTTTACTCTCCCAACAATACTTTGCCAACAATTTCAAATCTAATTTGAACACAGACTGAAACAATAATAATGAATCGCACTTGTGGCAATGCTTGTCTTAGCTCATTAATTGCAGCAGTCCAAGCAGATGAGAAGGAGAGAGGCTACATTTTTTTGTTTGTTTGTTTGTTCATAAAAGCTAGAGCAATCTGCTGAATTCAGGGAGAGAGAATAGATAAATACAATGCTCATCCCACTCGAAAGCTTTCTATATTATCTGTAGAGTGTCTGATAAACAGTGGATATCTTTTTTTAAGCTGAGAATAACATTTAGAAAGACTCAGTTCCCAGCTGAAGCCACATAGGCAACATTTTCCCTGCCAAAATAGCCTACCTCACAAGGATTTCAGAAAGTGCTTTTTGGTTCAGCTGCTGCGCTGAAGGGTGCATTCATCATTCACTGCCACTCACCTTTTGTTAAAATGACTTCCTCTTCATTGAAAACCGGCATGGTAGTCATCTGCATGGTTTCCAGGTGAAACAGGATTTTTAGCTTTTAGTAGATTTATTAGAGTGAGGTCATGTTGCAGCTTTTCTAGTTGTGCAGGGCACATGCCATGCATTGGAAGAAGACACGTGTCTTGCTCTTGATGCTGTTATTGTGTGACCCAGTATCAATTCTGTCATCTGCTCACAACAGGTAATTATTTCAGGTAATTCATCTGCTTGGATTTGCCTTCAGAGTCTTCACAATATTTTACTTGCCTGTCTACTTCTCCCACTGCCATCCTCTATGTAAGTGTAGTCCCAGAGCAGTCACTGCAGAGTACTTCTAATGCAGACAGAGAGGACTGCCATCAATGGGACATGTCTATAAGCAGTTTTATAGTCTGGAAAGCCTGGTACTTCTGTGAAATATTTTTTTTATATGTAGTTGCTCTAAACAAGAAACCCACAATTTTTCCTGGTAGCCCTTCCATTAGATAGGAAGGATCCAAAACTGAAAAGCAAGCAGAGGCTAGGGCCAGCGTGGGGA
Organism: Psittacula echo; assembly: GCF_963264785.1. Taxonomy (NCBI): domain Eukaryota; kingdom Metazoa; phylum Chordata; class Aves; order Psittaciformes; family Psittacidae; genus Psittacula; species Psittacula echo. The sequence continues at coordinate 83,058,568 of NC_137738.1, read as the reverse complement.
ATGGGAATCTGATAAAATAATTGTTAATCACTTGTGGTGGTATCCGTCAGGTGGTCTATCAGGTCAAATGTTTGCAAAACTATTTTGACATCTTTCATACTTGTATTAGAATATATAACTAACTAATTTGTTGGTATTGCCATTATGTCACAACTGTGTTAATGCGTTATCAAAATATCATGCCTCCGTGATGTGGAATAGGGAAAATTAAAAACCAGATCTTACAGACAGCGGTATTTATAAATGTCTGTCTCATTCAAGTATATGTAAGAAGTAAGCATACACATTTTGTAGCAAGATTTTTTTGTTAAAACCATTGACATAAATCTGTCAGTCAAAAGTGCTACTAAAAAGTCATTTATGCTTTTTGCATATTCAGTAGATTAAAATGTTCTTTATCATATTAAACAGCAAGTTTGTACTACAATACGCTGAAACAATTCTAGGCCAAAATATGCTATAAATACAAAAGTGTTAATTTAAAATACTTTTTCCTACTCAGAATGCTTCTTTCAGTGCCCAGTCCAGTGTATTCAGGTTTTGTCCCTCTCCTTTTCTCACTTGTCAAAAATCCTGATAATGTTGAAGTGCTGTTTTTGTTCTTCTGAATTACCCATCCTCAAGAGATCTGAGTTTTGCTAGTTTTTTTTTCAGCCAGGGAACAGTCTTGCCTGAAGAACTACAGGTTTAATTCACATTCATATTGCCATAGGCCTTTTTTCATTTTTTGCAGATTTAGCATAAATTTTGATCTCTAATAGCTTTGCACCATAGCTAGCAATGCCTTGAGGGATGTTGGGACACATTTTGAGGGGGTTTAAACTTTAAATTTATTTGTTATGTGTCATAATTTGGAAACTAAAGTATTATACTATCTGCAGTAGAATTTCAAGTGAACATAGCTTGGTATACAGATACTTGCAATGCTGCAGCAGTATTTGTGTAATACAGTACAGTAGAAACTACATGGAAAGTGGAGAACTGATGACATGAAGCAAAACCAAAAAGCACAAAAATCCAAGGAGAGCTGCCATTTCAGAATTCCCCATTCTCCTGTTTGGAAGGAGCAGGACTGAATGCCACTGAGTTATGCGTATTAAGTTTCCTCATATATCAGCTCTGATTGCAAGTATCTACTTCACTTGTAATTATTTCAGACAATTTGCTTAATACTGTGTTATTTTCCCTAAGGAGTACTGCAGCTATCCCAGTGCAGGTGATAGAGAAGTCAAAGTACATTTTAGTATTTACTTTTCTAAAAGAAATGCAGGCCTTGTCATTGGTGCTTTTCCTTTTCATGCCTTTCCTTTTAGACTGTTGATAAGATATGTCTATAACCATTTTCTAATAAAGAGGTACTATATTATACAATACAAATCCACATTTTCAGAAATGCTGTCAGCATGAGTGAGACTTCAGAGGACTTTAACTCTTTAAAGTCCTATCATAATTTGTGTATCTGAGGAAAGAATGGCCATCACAATAGTAACAGAGTGTAACTGGCGCTGAGCTTGCTATTTTATACTGTGATCTGAAGACATTCATAAAATGACTCACCTCAATAGAGCTGTTCAAAATAAGTAATTGCAAGATCTGGCATGACTTGCTTGATCAACACAGGTAATAATTGTTCAGTGTACAGTCCACTGATCAGTAAGCCAGTTGAATTTACAGTAGTATAATTTGCATTATAAAGACAGAAGTGGAAGCAACTAAACTAGACATCTCTGCCTTCCTTGCCTTTGCTTGATAACTTTTGCCATATACAGGATGTTTGTTTTTTAAAGTTGTAAACATCATTATGTTTTGCTGCATGACTGTATATTATGCAGTTTACTGGCGCCTTCATCTTCTTGATTGGTGCCAGCCAGTACAGACAAACCACTATTGTAGTATAAACAGATTCAGAATTCATATGCTCTGCTTTATCCTTAGCCATCAAAGAACATGACCAAAGTGTGTACAGTTTTACAGACAAGAATACTGAGCCACAAAAGCATTAAATTAATATGTATCACAGCTCAAAAAGAGATTATAATCCTAAAGCCTGAGAGTATTATATGTTAGCAAACAGTACTCAAAGCAGGTGGGGCCAGACAGCAAGTTTTTATTTTCTTGTCTCTGTGATTTTAGTTGCTAAAAAAAAAAAAAAAAAAAAAAAAAAAAAAATTATAGTTGTACACTTAGGAGAATTAATTTCTGAGGAACATCAGTACTTCAGACAAAGTTTGTGTTAGTATATAACTGTGGCTTTCTAGTGCTTACTTTTAAAAAATATTTCTAAGACCATAAAGTCCTTTCTTATCTTCAGATAAAGAGGGTGTATCTTCAAGACATACACAGAGTGTTCTCGTACCTTATCTAAAAGCAGATTATCTTAACCAGTAATCTCTTGGTCTGGAGTGCTTGTACTGACTGTCCAGAATATGTAAGACACATGAGAACCCGAACAGATTCCTCAAAACCAGGATCTATGGTGACCTCTCCTCTCGCCAGCAAGGCATGTGGGCACAAAGCTGCCTTCAGAAAACTACTGTGGTGCATCTTTTATCCAGGGGCTTTTGCTAACTGCAGCACCAAATCTTCTCAGGCCTTTTCACTTCTGCCTGCTATAAGAGATGAAGCTGGGCAATAGGATGAGAAGTTATGCACTGTATCTCTTAGAGATGAAAAGAAAACTTTGATATCTGCTTTATCTGCTAGCAATTGGGCTTGAACAGTAGCACAGGATTGTGTATTCAAGTATCCAAATGGGTGTGCCTTTAGTTCAAACAGCAGATTCAACATCTCAGCCTTATTTTCATGCTGTTTCCTGGAGCTGCAGGCACTCTTTGCCAAGCAGGTTGCACTTCAGCTCAATGTACTCCCTTTATGGTTTAAGCACTAGGTAAAGCACTAGACATCACCTTCTAATTCAAGTGAATCTGAGTGGCATCAGCCAACAGAAGGTATTGTAGTTAATATTTTCTTGCTAGGCTTTTGATGTTCAGTAGGCCAGGAATAATAATGAGAATGAGATGAAATAACCAGCACAGAAGAGCAAGTGCCTGCAGATTCTCTGTGGGACCTTTCTCAAGGAGCGCCTGCCAAGCAGCAGCCCTTTCTAAGCTGTGCAGAGTCCACTGCTAGTGAGCTGTAACCTCCTGATCAGAGACATTGGAGGCAGCAAACAGAAGTGACAATGTCAGCCAGCAAATCTGATTTTGCTCAAATGCCAGGGGGATACTGCTTGTCAAAGCAACAAGGTCTCCATCCAGCATGACAGAGCATGAAAATGTCTGAAGCTATCTGCTTGTTCTGGTAATTTCTTGGCACTGCCTAATGGTGTATTAGCACAGGCACAGAATAATTGCCTGAAAAGTCACTGTCAGGGGTGCGGGTTTCTTTTAAATAATAGCCAGGTATATGTGGCTGCACAGTAGCTGTTTGATAGAGATCTGTAATCTGACTTTGCTGAGGATGGGCCTGAAAATACGAACCATCAAAGGATCCAGTTCTTACAGTAGTATGTAGTGTTATAAGGCTATGGAAAGCTGCTTTAAAATGTAACAAAAACTATATTATTTTTCTCAAAGGAGATACTTTTGAAATGGCAAAATTAAGTGAAGAGATGAAACTGGGAATTCTGACTGATTCTTCTATTTGCTTATTTATTTGATACTACCTTGTTTCATGTTTTAGTACTACATGATCACCAGTAATACCATTATATTTTGTGGTAGATTTTATGATGCACTATATGACTTCAGTAATGCCATCATCTATTTTGTTTATGAATTCTAGGCTTAATTAAAGGCCATTAAGCCACTTGTGCCAGAAATTTAATTATTCAGATGATGCGATTTCTTATACATAAGTGAAATTTAATGATGGAAGTGCAGTCCATATCTGAAGTGCTGCAGTACAGGATTGCAATCTCCTGTTACAGGATTTCTGTCTCGAGTTAAAGGCTCAGTACTTTGTCTTGAAGTTCAGAGTGGTTAAACAGTGTCTTTGCAATGAGCTCTTGAGAGCCCAGGAAGCTCTTCTGGGTAAATGTCAGAGCCTTGCAAAGCCAGGGCTCTGAGTGCTTTTTGGAGGAATAAAAAGGATGGAAAAGATAGTTTCATGGACAGTTGTGGCACTATGCTGATACAAAATCGTGTGCACACAGGTAAATATACATTTTTTGAGTTTTGTTAGTGGTGTTTCAAAGCATTGTAAGGATCAGAATTTCATAATCTGCTAAATTTTATGGAGAGACATCGCTTATACGTTCTGAGGAGATGACTCTCTACATTTGATTGTGTAAAGTAGTCCCTCTTGAGATATAAATAAAAGAGGAAAGCATTTCAGTTTAATATGTTACTCTTTATTTCATAACTCAGCTGTGTATTTTTAAGATAGTAGACTGCACGTGACAACAGTACAGATATAAAAGGGAAAAGATTTAATTTCTTAAATATATAATAATATATTTATTAATATATGTAATATATATTATGAAATATATAATAGTATAATATATAATAATGGCCTTCTATGATGGGGCTGGCCTTCTATGATGGGGCTACGGAACTGATGGACAGGGGCAGAGCAGCTGACATCATCTACCTGGACTTGTGCAAAGCGTTCGACACTGTCCCACATGACATCCTTGTCTGTACATTGGAGAGACATCAATTTGATGGGTGGACCACTCGATGGATAAAGAACTGGCTGGATGGCCACACGCAAAGAGTTGTGGTCAATGGCTCGAAGTCCGGCTGGAGACCAGTAACAAGTGATGTCCCTCAGGGATCGGTGTTGGGACCGGCCTTGTTCAACATCTTTGTCGATGACATGAATAGTGGGATTGAGTGCGCCCTCAGCAAGTTTGCCGATGACACCAAGCTGTGTGGTTCGGTTGATACTCTGGAGGGAAGGGATGCCATCCAGAGGGACCTTGGCATGCTTGTGAGGTGGGCTGATGTCAACCTCATGCAGTTTAACCATGCCAAGTGCAAGGTCCTACACCTGGGTCAGAGCAATCCCAGGCACGGCTACAGGTTGGGCAGAGAAGAGATTCAGAGCAGCCCTGCAGAGAAGGACTTGGGGGTGTTGGTCGATGAGGAAATGAACATGAGCCGTCTTCAGTGTGCGCTCGCAGCCCAGAAAGCCAACCATATCCTGGGCTGCATCAAGAGGAGCGTGACCAGCAGGTCGAAGGAGGTGATCCTGTCCCTCTACTCTGCCCTTGTGAGACCTCACTTGGAGTATTGTGTGCAGTTCTGGTGTCCTCAACATAAAAAGGACATGGAACTGTTGGAACAAGTGCAGAGGAGGGCCACGAGGATGATCAGGGGAGTGGAGCACCTCCTGTATGAAGAGAGGCTGAGAAAGTTGGGGCTGTTCAGCCTGCAGAAGAGAAGGCTGCATAGAGACCTCATAGCAGCCTTCCAGTATCTGAAAGGGGCCTACAAGGATGCTGGGGAGGGACTCTTCATTAGGGACTGTAGTGACAGGACAAGGGGTAATGGGTTCAAACTTAAACAGGAGAAGTTTAGATTGGATATAAGGAGGAAATTCTTTACTGAGAGGGTGGTGAGGCACTGGAATGGGTTGCCCAGGGAGGTTATGAATGCTCCATCCTTGGCGGTGTTCAAGGCCAGGTTGGATGAGGCCTTGGGTGGCATGGTTTAGTGTGAGGTGTCCCTGCCCATGGCATGGGAGTTGGAACTTGATGATCTTAAGGTCCTTTCCAACCCTAACTATTCTATGATTCTACTTAAGTGAAGGCATTGAAATTACCAAGCTCAGTAGTGTATTCAAAATCAGCATTAGAAGATGATCTTTGACAGACTTTTTTCCATAGAATGTAATTATTTTAAATAGAACACAAAAAGCTAGGTGTTTAAAGAATTCTGGGGATTTCCAGCAAAGTACAATGACTCAAACTTTCTAGCAGCATAGCTATATAGTGTTATCTGTTGTGGAAATACTTTACTGAATGAGAAACAAAACATTGTAGCATTTGAAATCCAAATACAAAAATCTCTCTGCTTGTTTTAAGGAAGCAATGATAATATTGGTGACTGCATTTCAGTTCACCTTCATGTTCAAGTAAAGTTTCTAGCTTTAAAAACCCAAATGGAATTTACTTGAAGCTGCTTGTTTCCCTACAGTTTGTATGGGGATCTGTAGTGTAATGTGTGCAAAAATAAATGGACATAGATTTAAGCATAGTTTTTTCTTGCTCAGTAGATGCAAATTTGGGCAGGTTCTTTCATCAGTCTTGTCTGAGTGTGTGTCACAAAGTATAGGAAGAAAATCCCTGATATGTCACAGAACTGCAAAAATTTCGTATTGTGCCTATTGGAGGCATCACTGTCTTAACAGTGGGGGTGTTACTGATTATTATGCTAAGTATTCTCCTGTTTGGAAATGTGGAAATTATGCAAGAAATTGTTTTGACCAGTCTTTGAGGTACTTCTCTAGTGAGAATTTCAAAAATATAGGAAGCATTGTAACATACAAACTAAAAATAAGCCAGTACTTCTTTTTATTTTTTGTCCCTGAATTAATGTCTTCCATTGATTCTAAATCCTATAGTGCAGAGTTACAACAAAAGTACACTGAATTATGCTTTCACAAAACAGCATATCTGTTTTTGAGCAGCTATGAATAAAGTCCATAGCAATTACAACGTAAGAAACAAGCGTTGATCTGTCTGCTTTTGTTTCTAAGTTGCTTATCTGTGATTCTGGATGGGACTTTAGCCTGGAACAGTAAAATTTAAAGCATCCTGCTTAGTCAATCTTATGTCTATAAACTATAAACTCAGTAGAGGATATCTCTTCATCTATAAAAAAGGAAAAAAGAGACATTAAATAATTTTCAAATTATCTGTCCAAACAGGTTATGCAATATTTATATAAATAAATATGCACACTCACGCTCTGGAATTTCATTGAAAAGCTTGCTGTCAGCAGCTGCTTCAGTAAACATTGCACCACACAGGCTGAAAGGCAGAACAACTAGGAGCATAATGTATGTGAAAAATCTTTCATGGTAATTATTAACATATTTAACTAAATTAATACATTATGAAAATTGAGAATTGCATTTCAATTAGGACATTTTAATTAATTTCAGAGTCATAGCTGGTTCTTGAAGGTCAGCAAGTTGGCCGGGAAGCATTTTAATGTTCATAAACTATGCTTCCTTTTTCCTTCCGTTCTCAAATTTGCTCAAAACCACAAACCCAGGAAAATCTCAAATTAAATGTTTCATTTGGTTTCAGATGAAAAATTTCAAATTAAAAAATGCCAAATATTCCTCAGTGTTTCAGAGAATTGTTCATCTGCAGGTTTTGCTTACTTGGTTGTTTTCAGGCATGCTTTTGGGTACTTTATGCCTGGGGCTTTGAAGTGAATGAGTCTTCTGCACTGCTTCCAGTCAGACTTCCTATGCTCTCAAAATCTGAGTGGCAAAACTTCACTTTTGAGCTTGTTCATAGAAACACGATCATCTCCTCCAAGATTAGTAGTGATTGCAATATTTTAGTGAATATGATATTTTTGTATAAGTCAGTATTCTTCTTGATTATATGCTGCTTCTTGTACTGGGTTCACATGTCCTGTCCATTGCTTTCTTTTCAGATATGATTTTATTGGAATTGATTTTATTGGAATTTGTTTTGAAAAAGAGCTGGGTAAACATGAGCCCCTAATCAATGTTTGTATGCTTTAAAAACCTGTAGTTTGTTACAAGTTTTTGAGGCCCTCCCTATTCTCTTTGCGACCGTTTCCAGACTGCAAAATCAGCAGGGATTGATAAAACTCAGAGATTCATGGATTTCACAGAAGGGACCATTATGATAATGAAATTTGACTCCCTGCCCAACACGAGCCCAACAGTGTTGCATCTTCAAAGAGCTGATACTAAGAATAAATCTGACCTTAAACCACTTGGGTGATAGCCTTACAGTCAGCTCTCGTGAGTAACTAATTCATTTAGCTCAGGGGATCAGATATATTTTTTGTACAGTCACTTTTCTCTAAATGATGGAATTCGCTTAAGAAATCCATTTTGCAAGCCCATACCAAGCCTGCCTGAGCTTTCTGCTTGTCTGTCTCATCACTCAACGTGACAATCAGCCAAAATAGAAGGTGCAGAGAATTTTAAATGCAGGACTGGAGGGCGAGGTGAGGCTCAGACTGCTGTGTAGCTGCGGGGATTGCTTTCAGAGGGACTTTGGGACGCTCAGCATCTCTGTAAATACAGGACATTAGCCTCTGAAGATCTGTTCACATGGCATGGTGAAGTGCAGCGAGGACATTCACAAGGATCAGGGCGTTTTCACCTTCCCACAGCATTACGTTAACATGACTAGGCTGTTTCCAGTAACAAACCTAATTAGTGATGGGCTGACTCAGATGTCCCTGCACAGGACAGTGGTGTGACATGCACGCACACACCCTATGTATTTTCAGCTTCCCACATAAAAATAGATGCATTAATGTTATTCCCACATTTATGAAATGGTTTGTGCTTTACATATGAAAAGCTTTCTCTATGCACTTAAGTGTTATTGTAAGTAATTTAAGATGAATTTTAAAAGCTGCTTCTTTTTTTCCCTAATAATTTTTCTGAGTCTTTTATGAGAGAGAAGCAGCAGACTTCAATAAATTTGAATTTTTTACTTATGCCGTGGACAATTTGGAAGGCCATTAATAACGTTAGTCTATTTAAAATGTATTTCTATGCTAATATCTTCTAGAACTAGCTAAAATCCTGTTTTAGTGTGATTCACATGTTTTTCTAGTTCCATGCTTTTGTGTAGATTCAAAGACCTTTTATATCCCCCCCCAAAAAAAAACTCTATTATTTGTACCTTTTTATTTTTGCTCAATATAAGTCTTGTGATCAAAAGCATTGGTGTATTGGTCTAGGACTTTGAAGACTTGTATACAAATTACAGAAAATTGTAGGAAATTGTAGAACACAGGCTCCGTATCTATAAATGTGAATATTAGCTCTGAGTGATTTCTGAAGAGATATATGTAGTTTGGGGTACTCGTACTAGAAGTAGTGAACACAGTTTCAAGAGCTTAAGCTGGAATATAACTTTTCAGGTTTAAAACTTTGTATTTTACGTCAATCTTTTGTGCATTTGTTCTTCTCCATGAGATTGCTTGCTTTAGAATGTTCAAACAGAAATATTTCAGTCATATCCAAATACAAAGCAGTTGTTCACTTATCCATTATCTGTCCTTGTTCTACTGTTAGTTTTTTCCACAGTATTCCTCTATGCAGCTGTGAGAAAAAAGAAAATAAATGTATTTTTTGTTGTTCACTTGAAGTAGTGTTTCTGATTTAGGATGTGTTTCAGCGAATGCTCAGTGACCCACATAACTATAATGGAAGTCTTACCTATTGCATACCTGACTCTTGTTTCATTGCAAAAATTGTTCCTGTGTCAATTAAGATGATGTGTATTGTGGTTTTTGTGATTGATAAGAGACTGGAGTATCTTTTAATTAACAACTACTGGTCACAGATGACCATAAATTATAAATTCCTTGAAAAATTCCTTCCTGACAGCTGCACCTTATCTCTCTCATGAGTGCGGACTGTACTGACATCTGAGAGCAGGTTCAGAATTACAAGATAAGTTTCTGAAGAAAAGATACAGATATATGCATTTTTAAGCGAGGAAGAAAAAAAAGTCTAAAACTGTTCTATTATTACATCTGAAACAAGTGCTGGTTTTTCCACAGTTTTGTCAATGCAAATCTGGTTTGAAATTTTTTATCTTAAGAGGCAAATATTAGAGTATTTCTTCTTTATTCTGTGTGTTTCCATGTGGTGCAGTCTTCTACAAGGTAAAGGTTTCTACGTATGCACACATGCACAGGATCCATAGCAGTCTGGTACAGAGAGCCTTATTGGCTTGAATTTGGAGTGCACAGGTTACTCAAGGGAAGATATTTCCTGAGATCAGAGAGGCACTTCATAAGAATAAATGCTTATTTGAAAGGCACTAGTTTGCATCAAAAAGCAGTTTTTTTCCAAAGTGCTCTTGGAATAAAATTGTTCACCTCTCCTCCACAGAGGTGCTGCAGATTCTCATCTCTATCCTTATTTCAAGCAACTCAATTCATCTGATATATTAAGTTATTGGCATGCATGGTACATTTTACAAGACCAGATTTTCCAACAGAATGTGTCTTAATGTATGGATGGGTTGGTCAGTGGTGTTTCTGCCTTTTGTTCATTCTGATTAGACGGGCTCTGTTTTCGATGGCAAAACAAGTGAATTATCCTCTTTATCCCTTACATTTGCTAGCAGATATACCCCCAAAGGTATACACCTATTCATCACAGGAAAAGTTTTGTGGCTTCAGGGACCTCACTGGAACAAACAGGCAGTGAATCTCCCAAAAAAAGCTACTGAAATGCTACAGTGGGTGCTCTGAGACTGATTTTCTTCTTCCCCCATTCTTAAATCCGGATGCCTGCTGTGATGTTTTGGAAGAAACCCGCTTGCTCTAGCAGGAGGTTTGCATTTCTTGCAGGTGTTCATCATGCTTCATGATTAGATCTCTCATTATCATTACCCATATGGAGGGGTGTGTGTGTACATGTGTGAACCAGCAAGCAATGCACATCAGGAGGAATACTTTGTAGAAGGGAAATGATTTCACATACATGAATTTGTACAGTGGAAGACTTGTGATAACATGTTTCTCTTCTACGCGATAGTAAAACCCTATTAACTTGCCATGTTGGTCAAAAACTCCATTGAGTATAAAGAATTCAATTACTTGCACACCGGCAACTCATTATTTGACTAACTCTTAATTTTATTCATTCATGAAAGAGTGCTTCACATTATCTTTGTGAGGATGAGAAAAATAAGAGGAGCAGACCATGAGTGTGGGTTGACAGTGCCTGTTGATGGCTGAAGCAATGGAGTCTGGATTGCAGAACTCTGTCCTGCAGCCCGGCTACGTGTCTCCTCCTTCCCAGACACATCCTGGAAGTGGCCTAGGACTTGGACTTAAGAAAATGCTATGAGTACACTGACTAAACTTTTAACCGTAAAAATAAGCTTACATTTAAATGGAAAGACTAGTAGATATCAAAGATGAAGCATTTTGATTACTTGATCTGACTTTATCACAGAGACCAAATAATCTTTCCTGTGATTTTGCATAATTGCAGTATCAAATTTAAATTGATGAATTAATACTTCTCCTGTGGCCTTATTGAGGAGCTGTACGCGGATCAGTGAAAGCTGATGCTAACTGCATGTACAAAAAAAATAAAGTACGTGCCACCAAGATCATAAGCTGTATGACTTGCTGTTGTCTGACAAAAATGTTTATTCAAAATTCAGCTTACATAAAGACTGAAAGATCAGTTTTGCAGAAAAACTGCAGAAAGAAATCAGAAGGAAATATTTCTTTCATTTTTAAAATTTGTTTTTATTAATTTCCTTTCTTATGCATTGGCTTGCTACTCCCTCAAATGTCTCACTGTCTGTGGAAGATTCATCTTTGAACAAGAACTGTCGGGTTTCCCTTAGAAAGCTTTTAGATGGTTTCAAATTTGAAATATTTCACTATCCAGGAATTAAATTTTGTTTAACACCTTATTTAGTTCCAACTCACTATCCACTTCTCTGGGGTCTACAGGAATTGTGGAGTTACTTACCTGCTTCATTTCAGTTTGCTTCACTTTGAGCAGGGCTTTTTTAATTGCTTCCCTACCATTTCAAACATCTTTCTCCATATGGTAATGTGCATTTTGAAAAGTTTGAATTTGCTTTCTTCCTGAAAAGCTGCATATAATTACTTATTAACGTTACTAATCTTTTCTTATCTTCAGGACATTCTGATGATGCTTTCAGACTAGTCCACAATTATTTTTTGCCTTTTTCATCTAATCTGCATAAATAATCTAGCATGCCAGGGTAATGGATTTCACCTGAGGTTCTAAACATGATTTGCAGACAATAATTAATTAATTAGTTTCACAACCTGTCTTTGAAATAGGTGAAATTGAATGCAGCCTGCCAGCACACAGTCATTAGCAACATGTTGCACCATTTACTGTAACTGCTCTGTAAGCAAGTGATGTAATCCATTTCTCCTGAGCATCAGAGAGGGTTCCTGCTCAAGTGTCACCATGTTAAAAAAAATAGTTAAAATCATCTGGCTGTGTTGCTTACCTGACATGCAGATGTAATTATATGCCATACAAACTATGTCTGTAGCATATATTGTAGAATATTGATCTGACATAATTGCTGATTTTTAGCAATTTAGATGTTTCTAGGGGTATTTGTCTAGGCATTTGTTTTTTACTTATAAATGCATTTTACTATGTCACGTAGCTGAAATGGAAATTGCTAAAGATATATATATAAGATGAACAGAGAATTTTTCAGAGTTAAACCCTGAGGTAACTTGTCATTTATGCAGGAGGATTGTTGGCTTTCCTTCATACTGACCTATCACTGACCTGTGACCAATAATTTCAAACAGCCTGGATTCTGTATTTTTCTGGTTTATCCTAACCATATTGCTGCTTGAACTGAGCTCCTTAAACAGAATAAGTGCATCTGTAGGCAGGGACACCTCACACTAAACCATGTCACCCAAAGCTCTGTATAGCCTGGCCTTGAACACCGCCAGGGATGGAGCATTTACAACTTCCATGGGCAACCCATTCCAATGCCTCATCACCCTTACAGTAAAGAGCTTCCTCCTTATATCCAGTGGTGCTCCAGTCCCCTGATCATCCTCGTAGCCCTCCTCTTGCACTTGTTCCAACAGTTCCATGTCCTTTTTATGTTGAGGACACCAGAACTGCACACAATACTTCAAGTGAGGTCTCACGAGAGCAGAGTAGAGGGGCAGGATCACCTCCTTCGACCTGCTGGTCACGCTTCTTTTGATGCAGCCCAGGATACGGTTGGCTTTCTGGGCTGCGAGCGCACACTGAAGCTGGCTCATGTTCATTTTTTCATCGACCAACACCCCCAAGTCCTTCTCTGCAGGGCTGCTCTGAATCTCTTCTCTGCCCAACCTGTAGCCGTGCCTGGGATTTCTCCGACCCAGGTGTAGGACCTTGCACTTGTTATGGTTAAACTTCATAAGGTTGGCATCAATCCACCTCACAAGCTTGTCAAGGTCCTTCTGGATGGCATTCCTTCCCTCCAGAGTATCAGCCGAACCACACAGCTTGGTGTAAGTACAGAGGGAGGGATAGGAAGGAAGAAAGAAAATTAAGGGGACGAAGGGGGAAAGGGAAGGGAGTAGGAAGGGAAGGCAGTAAGAGAAGGGAGGGAGGAGGGTTAACACAAGTAGACCATAATAATCTGTAAATTATAGTGGGTTTACTTGCACTTTTGTAACAGCAATATGAAAATCTTTAGTATCATTGAGTCCTACAAGCTGCTAGAAATACTCACACAGAACCAAAAGGTTTTCACGGGATTATTGCTTTAAACATACGGCTGTTAACAAGTCCTGAAATGTGTATACCTCGTGTGTCTGTTACTGACTCTTCATCGCGTCTGTGAAGCCAAATACAAAAGCTGTCGTCATGAAAAAAGGATGAAATAAGCTGTGTTTGAAAAGATTTTTTTTCCTCCTCCCCTTCCCTGAATATATGATTAACCTTTATGTCTGTATTCATTATCCCATGTCGGTTTTCTTTTCTGAAGTAAAGCTGAGCATCCAATTTGATCATCAAGATTTTTTTTTAATATTGGGCATAAGCATTACTTCCCTGATATTCAAAAGTTTAGTTACGAATGGCCAACAGCAGAGCAAGGAGTTCCTTTGCTGTCTTAGGTGTAAATGATCCAGGTCTGTTAATGGCAGTCGTGATAAAAAAAATTACTCTGTTGCAATGGAGTGTAGTGTTCCTTCTTAGCCTTATAAAATAAGGACTTTATTCCACTTCTTTCCGAAGGCTAACAGGAGCCTTTGTTGAGATCTGCTTTTTCCACTTTTGTGTTAGCTTCACAATACTATGAGCTAGGGGAAGTTTTTAACCAGAATCATTTCTAGCCTCAGTTGAGGTTCTGTGGACATCTAACAGTGTCTTCTGCAAGGAATTTTTTTCTTTCTCCTTTTCTTCTACGTTTTCCTCTGAGACACTTGCACTAGCGGGGTTCCTTAGGATTATGAAATCTAGCTTTTAAAAGAAGTTATTCTGAGTGTCTGCAGAAAAGTAACCTCCAACAATTAATAATATAATTAGGGCTCATCTCAGTATTTATAATCAGGTCATGCAGATTGGTCTGTAGGCTTCCACTAATTTGAAATCTGACAATTTACTTTGTTAATTTTTTAATTGGGCCTTGCCATCCAAAATAGATTTGTTTTCTCTTGGATGTAATGTCTTTTATGTTAGAAAACAATAATCTTCTAATTAAGTTCTGTTACTTGCTGCAAGGTCACCCCAGTATAAGGCTCATGGACTTAACAGTATATGGCTTATAAGTCTTTCACAAAAGCATGTTTTTATTTTTCTACATACAAAAAATGATTGATAGGCCATCCCTGTGGACTGTGGTCAACATACTGCACATAGGCATTCAAAAGTCCATTTTTCTGAATCATAAGCAGCTCAAACACATCAGATTTGTGTGCTGACTTGGATCCACCAAAATCTTCATGTGCTTAGAAACACAGAAAATAAATGTTTCATGCTTTTGGAACAGTTTTCATCTACTTCCATTATTTTACAAGATGTACTATAGAAGCACTGTTTCCACTTAAGTCCCTGCCTTTCTTTTTTGATTCTTTTCTTACGTGCTCGATGTATCTGTATTACATATTCATTCTTGTAAGTAACTGCAAGGGATTTCAGGTAGTATTATACAACTGAACAATATAGTTATGTTTTATTATGTTTTTTTTTTTTTGTCTGAACTATATATAGTAGCAGCAGCTTTGAAATCTGTGCAGTATATTTTAAATATGTTGTTTATTTATTAAATATGAATATTAGCTATTCAGCTTTTCCCATTTCATTTCAGTTCAGAAACATGTTTACCATGAAGATCTTACCAAAGATGACAGACAGTGCACAGCTCTTGCATAAGCAAACTTAAAAGCAAAGTGATTCTTCACAGGCTAGAAAAGTGGGTCTGAATCATCTCATGTTCCTATAAATCAGCCTTTGACTAAGAGAATCTTTCATTGTTTCCAAGTGTCTAATTAACAAATGCCAGCAAAATTGTCTACTTTAAAGACATGTTGCTTGTTTTTATAGTTTAAAGGCTATAGCATGTAAGTGTTCATTAATGTTGTGGGTTTCTATACATTGCCTAGTGTTTTTCAATATGTAAGCTAAACTCTCAGGAAGTGTGTAACTTTATTCAATTCCCAGTCTTAGAAACCTCACCAAAAATGTACTCTTAAGGGTGGCAAAACCCCAAATTTTTTTCAAGAATTGCTATCCAGGTTAGCTGAAATGTCAGAATGTCAGACATTTACTTTGACTCTTCAATAAGCAGCAAATTATGTTAAGATTTATTGAAGAAAATCTTGGAAAGAGCCCTCAGAAATGTTGGCATCCAGTCTAGTTTACCTTGGCATGAAGAATATGTGTAAGCAGGAGCAATTGGAATGGACAATTTTAGCACATTTTTTAAAATGTCTTCACTCCTTTGCATTCTTCCACCCCATCCTCTTACCCCCTCGTGATAGTTTGAGGTGGCCTTTTCCCATGTTCTTAACTGTGTATGGCAATTTATGGCAGCCCTTCATAGCTTCAAATATTGAGAGAGTTCTTAACTGTACAGTGGTCAACTCATACTCCCCTTGACCAGGTAGAAGCTAGCCAGCAGCATCTACTGCTCTTGCTAGTACTCCAATTATTTGGAGGAAGTCTCAAAACTGAAACTGGTCTCTGAGGTTGCTGTATGAGGTTTTCAGTCCTGCATGGCAGATCAAGAAGAAAAGTTTATTAACAGTTTAGTTCTAATTACTATTGGCACTTTAAAAAAAAAATAATTAAGGCTTATCACATGGTTGTACATTGTTTGGTTTTGGGCAGTCACTAAGTAATGCACACATGAATAAATAAGTACTTACAAACAAATTTAAAATAGAAAGCATAACATTATAATAGTAAGTCAAGTAGCCTGAATATTCACTAAATAATAAGGGATCCAGTGAGAACCCACATATTAAAGCTGTTAATACACTTAAATAAAATTCATTTCTGAAGCAGCAAGTCTTTGAAATTCATCGTACAGAAAGCTAGAGGCTACAGAAGTACCTTTTATTTTTGCCATGAATTTCCATTTTGGTATAGCTGATTCGTAGGCTGTCAGAAATCCTGGCATTTCCTTTCTGTTTGTTTTTCTCAGGAAAAGCTTGGCAACTTTCCAAAATAACAACTGGGTAAGAACATTCTGAAGAGCTAAATACAAATATTAAAATCCTGCTACCCAACCAGCTGCAGGCCACATGGCACTGAGAATAGAGCAACGACATCAGTGGCAAGAGAAGAAAGGGCAGAATAAGCTCCCAAGCATGTTCCCTCAATCATGCCAAGGATTTTCTGCTCGCTTCTGTTCGCAGTGACAGAACACAGCTTTCTTGTTAAATACCAAACCTAGTGTAGTCATTGATGGGAGCATTGCAAGCAGAAAGCAAAGTGTTAACATTAAACACTGAATGCTTGTTGCTTTAACCCTGCATGACAGTTCTTTGCAGATTTAGATAAATCTTTTCTTGTTTGTGGTATGCCAGTCGCTGGGCAGCAACTGTCTCTTTGCCGATCCTTTCTTCCAATTGTTAGGTTTATAAATGCTTCTTGATAAGTCCCCACAAAGAATCCCCAGAATATCCCCTTCCCTCCTCTCATCTCCATGACATGCTTAACCTTGATTCTGCATGTGCAAAAGTAAGCATCACAGGAATTATTGCCTCTGCTACTAGCCAGAGCGAGATGGTGTCTCCTGCAATTCAGTCAGTTCAAGATGAGTTCTCACTAATCCTTCAGCCAGAATAACAACTACAAAACCTGTAGATACAGATCACATTTATAGAATTAATGTGGCTCACTCCCATATGTTTTGCAAGATGGTCACGTTTAAAATTCTTAGTTGTGTGAATTTGAAGATGTAATACAGAAGATGTCATTTTAAGGTGGTACATGTGTGACTTGATAGCTCAGCGTGCAGTAGCTTTCTGAAAGGTAATCCCAGAATCACAGAATCATAGTATGGTTTGGGTTGAAAGGTACTTTAAAGATCATTTAGTTCCAATCTGTCTGCCTTAGGAAAGGACACCTTCCAGTAGACCAGGTTGCTCAAAACCCCATCCAACCTGGCCTTGAACACTTCCAGGGATGGGGCATCTGCAACTTTTCTGGGCAACCTGTTCCAACGTCTCACCACCCTCACAGTGAAGAATTTCTTCCTAATAGCAAATCTAAATCTCCCCTCTGTCAGTTTAAACCCATTCCCTCTTGTCCTGTCACTACATGCCCTTGTAAAATGTCCCTCTTCAGCATTCTTGTAGGCCCGCTTTAGGCACTTTCAGGCTGCTGTATGGTCTGCCCTGAGCCTTGTCTTCCCCAAGCTGAGCAAGCCCAACTCTCTCAGCCTGTCTTCATAGCAGAGGTGTTCCAGCCCTCTGAGCATCTTTGTGGCCCTCCTCTGAACTCACTTCAGGAGGTCCACATCCTTTTTATCTTATCTGCACTTCAGAAAACTTATATTTTGTGTTGATTTTAGTTTCATTTGTAGAAGAGCTAATCCTGATATTCGAATCTGCTTTTTCAGAGACATGGTAAACTGCACCAAAGCTGCCAAATTGAGCAAAAGGCAAAATCCTGAGGTAGTTGTTAGAAGATGGTACATTGTAAAAAATTGATCTTCCCAGTATATTTCAAAGTTAAATCATGTCCTTCTTCAGAGCTCCTGTTTTTACTGCCATATCATTCTTTTCTGCTAGAGTCAGAACTTTTTCCTTGTTACTGATAGCTCCTACCACACATCTTTCTTACATGTTTTTGACAGATAAGGCCTTGCCACGTGGGCTAGATGGCTAAACTATTTATATAGTGCTTTATGTGGTTGCCTCCATTCATTATTTTCTGAGAATAGTTTGCTTTGGTTTTTTCCATATTGTATTGCAGGAGATATCTAGGATTTTAGTTTACTTAAATAGTTACCCTAACCCTAACCCTAATCCTAACCCTATCTCAGTGGTTCTGAGGTAGTGTAGCTGCCTGTTACAGTTAAGTGTCAGACTTCACCCTTTAGTTAATTAAATTGCTTTTAAAGAGTGCTATAATGGGACAGTGTTTCAAAGTACACTGTATAGTTATGGTCTATTGCTCTCTGAATGCAGAAGCCTGGAAAATAAATTAAATATGATCTCAGGGAGTGAATTTTGGTGATAATATACTACAAGCAGTGACATTAACTTCATGGCAGTTGCATAGGTATGAATCATCTCAGTATTTGTTCCATTACATTGCCACGGAAATTGTAGAAGAATGGGTCACACTCAAATGTTTTATTACTATTTTTATTATTGTATCTAGGCTCTATTTTCAGATGAGGCCTTCCACCATTATACTGTTCTTTGGTCCTTTGTTTCAAGACTTCTGATCTGCTACATTTGCTATGGGAGACCTCAGCAATAACAGCCAGCCCAAAGGTGACCTGAGATATTCAGGTGCAAATCACAATGGTTTCAAAGTATGTTTTGCAATGGAAGGATGTGTTATGCAAAGCATTTCAGGGCTGTGTTCAATTTTGAAAATTAATATGAAATTAATGTACTGTCATTTTAGAAGCACTCTGCTGTTAGCAACAGTGGGGATATCAGATAATTTATTAGAATTCTGCTAATAGCAATTGCAGCAAGCATAAACTGGATCTAGACCCTGAACCATAAACAAGAGCATAACATAATTAAAAAACCCGATAATAATTTGTGAGATATATACTGTAGCTTACTAGTGGGAAGGCTGTCTGCATTGATCACAAAATTTGTCCCACTTTCTTTTATGATGCCCTAAACCCACACAGTCAAATTTCTGCCTGTGTGCTGTTGCTTACAGCAAGGTATGCAGTACCTATCTTCTTTCTGCAGTGTTGCAAGCATCGTGATATGCCTGCTCTCTGAGAAAGGCCGGATTCAGATAACACCATGCATGTGCCATAGGGAGATTCTTTGCAAAACACAGATCTGTGAAAAGGAATTCGACTGGAGTGCCAGGGAAAAGGTCAATGAAAATAGGGTTAACATTTCTGTCTGAAATGTGCTGCTTCGATCTTAGGGTGAGGAAGGGTAGTGGCATTCAAAAGCACTGCACAGTGATACAGAAATTTGTCACAGCATGCCCAAAGTAAGCCTCACATAGGTTACAAGAAATCAGTACTCTTGCAGTGTAGGATAGGTCTTTAGCATTATTTCCTACTAGGTTATTGATATAATGGTAGGTGTCTTTTTAGTAAAGCATGACCTAAGAAAGCAGCTGCATTAGAGAATTTCTCTTTGTTTTTATAACACAGGAGGTGTTAAATTACACATTCTGCAAGATATACCTTAAAGAATTGTAATTAGTCCTGTGAAAGAAATGAAGATATTGAGATTAATGAAACTGTCAGTAGTTCACAAGATAGATTTACAGAGCACTAGCAATAAAGGACTTTCATTACCTCTATGCCTTAATTTCAGAACACACCCATTGAAAGGGTTGATTTTGATGTTCTAAAACTAAGCTATGAAGGTTACAATATATTGATTTTTCTTACCAAAATTCTTACCCAAAATGGAAGAAGTAAAGCAGAAAAACTTTCCTTCTTAGTATTATTTATTTATAGTCTTTTTTTGTTTTCTTTAAGTCCCACAGCAAAATTTATAATTACTTCCAAACATGTCAAAATTCACTTGGATTTTGACAATGATGGGAGTGAAGATCCTTGAATCACTGAATTAGAGACTTGGTCAATTGGAAGCGACTTCAGGAGGTCTCCAGTCCAACCTCCTGCTTAAAGCAGGGTGACTGATAGTATCTGACTAGGTTGCTCAGGACTTTATCCAGTTGGGTTTTGAAAACCTCCACGGATAGAGACTGAACAGCCTGCTCTACTGCTGGGCTGTTCTTGAGGGAATAAGGGGTTTTTCCCTATATCCAGTCAGAACTGCTGTTGTTTCGGTTCGACCATTGTCTCTTGTCCTGCCACCACTATGAGGAAAGTGGCTTCGTCTCCTCAAGACCTTCACTGTAAAGCACTGTGGACTGCTGTAAGATTCCCTGAACCTATCTCTGCTCTAGACTGAACTAACTCAGCTCCTTCATATGCTCTTCACAGGGCAAGTGCTCTAGCTCTGAACTTCTTGGTCATACTCCCCTGGATATGCTCAGGAGATGTTTAGTGATAGATGCATTTGTACAGTTGGGATTGGCAACTTCCTTCTATATAAGCCTTTGAATACAGTTAATTTCTAAAGATGAGAAACATTTAAACAAATGTAATGCCTGTGAATGAGCCCAAACTAGTGAGCAATGACTGTCCCTGTAATATGATAGATGAACAGAACTGAGCATCAGCCTCCATTTACAATCTCATATTATCCAGTCTGTTGTCATGTTACCATGTACTTAAGCTCCTGTTTTGCAAGAATCTGCATGTTTTTGCAGGATATCTCAGCTATAGCTGTTTATTGTAACTTTCAAGATATGTGTGTCTGTCTTTCATGAATCTTGTCACTAGTATTTTAGGTAGGAGTAGTCATAATCCTGAATTTGGAGATTATTAAAAACTTTTAAAGAATGAAAAGAACTTCAAATTATAGTGATCTGGTAGTTTAGAGATAACGATTTTTAAAATGTTAATACTTAATACTGTGCAAATTAAATAACTCTGCTTATTGGAAAAAATAAGTGTTTTAAAATATTTGCATAAAAGTACTGCTATTCAGATCACTGAAATGTGCTGTTCTATCTAATACCAAATCGGTTGGTGGTAGTTAACTCTTGCTGTGCATAATTATCAGTGTTATATGGTATTATGCACAGCAAGTATCTGCTCCATGAACTATTTTCACCTTCCTGAAAGTGTAAAATGCTTAATTATTCCCAACTGAGGATCATTTTGATCAGGGTAATAATCAGTTTCTCAAGGTTTGGAAAATTCTTCCAGAATTCTGGTTGCTTTCATCAGAAAACTGCTAAACCTATCCAGTGTCCCCTGCATATTTGGATGAGCTTTGTATTCCCTGTAAAAGCATTAGTACTTGCCTTTGAAAAGACCTCTGCATTTTGAAAAACAAATATGCTTCAGAAAGGAAATGGCAGTTTATAATGAAGCCTACTGTATGACCTTGGGAGATAGTCTTGATACAGCATAGTGTTGTTATGGCCATAAGAAACAGAATTTGTGGAACGGTTATTTTTCTGACCTGTTTTTTGCAATTTGAATTCTATTCTTTTTTTCCTCCTGGGTTTCACTGTTATGTGGCTTCTTGTAAGTATCAGGGTAGATATCAGGTCTGCAATTGCAAAAACAAATGTAAAAACATAATAGTGAAATCTTTTCTTCCAAAGTGATGCAGCAAGTAACTAATCCTGCAGCTGTTGATACAGCTTTAATTAAAGGTAGATGCACACTATAGAATACCTCTTTTGAGGTAACTTCCTAGTCTTAGTTTCCTTAAGTAATCAAAACTTGGGACCCTGAATACCATATTGCCTTTTTCCTTCCCCAAGCTCAATACTCCCTTCTGCAAAGTAGGCAAATCCATGGGGAAATGTACCCTTTCTGCACAACCTCACCTCTTCCCCCCCAAGAAAAAAGAAAAAATATTGAAGGAAGTTTAATACATTTAAAAGCCAGAATATTCTGTGACATTAATGGAATCCACTATCTGCATCAAAATCTATAGCGTGTGATCAAACAACTACTCTAATTTGTAGAAATTAGTATACACATGTGATCTTATCACTGTAAATGACTTTTTACTAGTGAATGTATATCATATGAATGGTTCAAATTTGGCTCTCTTCTTCCTCCAGCAATTGAGTCTAATTACATTTGTGTTGACTAGATAGAGTGTTGCTAAGAGTGAATGGGCAAGCTAATGAGGAAGTACAAGAGTCATCTTTGGTTTCCAGGGAATGAAAAAACAGATGTCCAGTTGGTTATCAGATACAACCGTGGCTTTGCATACATGGTCTTAAATCTGGTGAGGATTTTTCAGCTAGTGGAAGCCTTAGGTTTCAAAACGTAATCCCTATTCCAACTCTGGAAGTGAAACCTACTATTTCTTGCAAGACTACTTTGATGCTTTGCAAAATTAACTCCAAAATGAATGAGGTAAATGATTTAAGAAGAATTCTACTAGTGAAGACAAAGAGAGTCTTCCTGTTCATTCACAAGTTGCAAAGTATCTGCCTAGTAGTGCTCATGCATCCTTCTTACGCCACCAATTTACTGGCCTGCTTTCTTAGTTATTTATTTCTCTCCTTCCCTCTTCATAAAGATAGATATGGCCACTCTAGTTGGTTTTTAGTTTTTATTATTAATTCTTATTTTTTTCTTTTCTTTGGATTTCCAGTATTCCAGTCTTTTTTAACCACAGGTGCTGCAAACAAGTTAGCATTTTAGATATCTGCCCTAGGAAAATGTTAGAATGATTTTTGAAGGCTGTACTGTTGATTCTGAATATTTCATGTATTCATGCCAGCACATGCTAATGAATCCATTCAAGATTTCTCTCTTGCATTTAAATAGACCCTTGACTGTAATTAGCACCTATTTCTAAGAGATATGAGCTAAAGGAAAGGTTAAAAAGAAATCAGGGAGTTCAGAGAGAGGGGAGCACTGGTAATGAAACGGAAGTATTTGAGAACAAACTTGCTTCTGTGGTCTTTTTACCTAAAACACTTGATATGTCTTAGCAGATTTCTGCTAGGACATAAGTGAAACAAGACAGATAAATAAATAGGATTGCTATGTTCAGTTGATGTTGTGTGTTTCAGATACAAGACCAAGCAGAAAGTGCAGTCTGAAAGTGATGGTGCCCTTAGAGTCAAGATAAAACTTTTGTGGGTTTGTCCTGGGTTCTGCAGTAGCAGTCATTTTTCTCCTTCTTAGTAGCTGGTGCAGTGCTATGGTTTTAGCTTTCAGCCTGGGAA
This sequence comes from Psittacula echo, assembly GCF_963264785.1. NCBI lineage: Eukaryota > Metazoa > Chordata > Aves > Psittaciformes > Psittacidae > Psittacula > Psittacula echo. The sequence goes on along the minus strand of NC_137738.1, from coordinate 83,035,417 downwards.
CAGTGCTGATAACACCAATGATTTTAGTTGCTGCTCAGTAATGTTTACTCTGACCAAGGACTTTTTGAGTCTCATGCTCTGCCAGGGAGGAGGGGAAGATGGGAGAGAGCAGGGACAGGACACCTGACCCAAACTAGCCAAAGGGATGTTCCATACCACAGCATGTCATGCCCAGTGTATAAACTGGGTGGAATTACTCAGAAGGGCTAGATCACTGCTCAGGTCGAAATGGGTATCTGTTGGCGGGTGGTGAGCCGTTGTATTCTCTTCTCTTGTTATTTCCCTTATCATTATTATTATTGGTGGTAGCAGTAGTGGTTTTGTGTTATACCTTAGTTACTGGACTGTTCCTATCTCAGCCCATGGGAGTTGCATTCTTTCCATTCTCCTCCCCATCCCTCCGGGAGCAGAGGGAGGAAGAAAGGGGAGGAGTGAGTGAGCGTCTGCGTGGTTCTGAGTTACCGGTTGGGCTTAAACCACAACAGGGTTTTAGTCTTTCCTTTCCAATTTTGATAAATATAATTTGTACTGTTAAAAATCACAGTTAGGTTTTATTTTCAAAAAGTCAATAAAATGAATGATTTTTGAAAGAATTCAATTATTTCATGCTATTCTGTTATTCTCTGACTTGTGGATTTGTAAAGAGTCTTTTTATTGCCAGGATGAAGTTGCTAAGCCACTGTCCATCATATTTGAAAAATCATGGCAGTCAGGTGAAGTTCCCGATGAGTGGAAAAAGGGAAATATAACCCCCATTTTCAAGAAGGGGAAAATGGATGACCCGGGGAATTACAGACCAGTCAGCCTCACCTCTGTGCCTGGCAAAATCTTGGAGCAGATTTTCCTGGAAGGCATGCTAAGGCACATGAAAAACAAGGAGGTGGTTGGTGACAGCCAGCATGGCTGCACTAAGGGGAAATCCTGCCTGACCTATCTGGTGGCCTTCTATGATGGGGCTACGAAACTGATGGACAGGGGCAGAGCAGTTGACGTCATCTACCTGGACTTGTGCAAAGCTTTCGACACTGTCCCACACGACATCCTTGTCTCTAAATTGGAGAGACATCAATTTGATGGGTGGACCACTCGGTGGATAAAGAACTGGCTGGATGGCCACACGCAAAGAGTTGTGGTCAATGGCTCGATGTCAGGCTGGAGGCCGGTAACGAGTGGTGTCCCTCAGGGACTGGTGTTGGGACCGGTCTTGTTCAACATCTTTGTCGGTGACATGGACAGTGGGATTGAGAGCGTCCTCAGCAAATTTGTCGATGACACCAAGCTGTGTGGTTCGGTTGATACGCTGGAGGGAAGGGATGCCATCCAGAGGGACCTTGACACGCTTGTGAGGTGGGCTGATGCCAACCTGATGAAGTTTAACCATGCCAAGTGCAAGGTCCTGCACCTGGGTCGGAGCAATCCCAGGCACGGCTACAGGTTGGGCAGAGAAGAGATTCAGAGCAGCCCTGCAGAGAAGGACTTGGGGGTGTTGGTCAATGAGAAAATGAACATGAGCTGGCTTCAGTGTGCGCTCGCAGCCCAGAAAGCCAACCGTATCCTGGGCTGCATCAAGAGGAACGTTACCAGCAGGTCAAAGGAGGTGATCTTGTCCCTCTACTCTGCCCTTGTGAGACCTCACTTGGAGTATTGTGTGCAGTTCTGGTGTCCTCAACATAAAAAGGACATGGAACTGTTGGAACAAGTGCAGAGGAGGGCTATGAGGATGATCAGGGGACTGGAGCACCTCCGGTATGAAGAGAGGCTGAGAAAGTTGGGGCTGTTCAACCTGGAGAAGAGAAGGCTGCGTGGAGACCTCATAGCAGCCTTCCAGTATCTGAAGGGGGCCTACAAGGATGCTGGGGAGGTACTCTTCATTAGGGACTGTAGTGACAGGACAAGGGGTAATGGGTTAAAGCTTAAACAGGGGAAGTTTAGATTGGATATAAGGAAGAAATTCTTTCCTGAGAGGGTGGTGAGGCACTGGAATGGGTTGCCCAGGGAGGTTGTGAATGCTCCATCCTTGGCGGTGTTCAAGGCCAGGTTGGATGGGTCCTTGGGTGACATGGTTTAGTGTGGGGTGTCCCTGCCCATGGCAGGGGAGTTGGAACTTGATGATCTTAAGGTCCTTTCCAACCCTAACTATTCTATGATTCTATGATTCTATGTGACATGTTACAATATGGCCTAATCCTTTCATTTCTGCTACTTCAGGAGCCTTTCACCTTTCCTAATGACATTGTTATTTTACTTCTATTTAATGTATGTCACCTTTCATTAATATTTCTAGTGTTTCAGGTACATGCTTGGCACAAGTGAGTTTTTTTTAATTCTAAGCAGATAGGATTCAAAAACAACTGAAGTGTTCTGACAGCTGACAGGAGACATAACTTTTACTTGGGTACATGCAACAGCATTTAACAAATTTTGTGTGTGAGGTAAATATTTCAATTTTGAAATAAGATGAGTGACTGTAACTTAACAATTTCTCCATTATGGTTAAGGTACAGATAGTTTAAAGATTAGTGGCAATGGTAAAGCTCACTATCAAGCATGCTGTGATATCTATGAAAGACTTTTATTTGGGCTGTTCAGCCTGGACAAGAGAAGCTGCATGGAGACTTCATAGAAGCCGTCCAGTATCTGAAGGGGGCCTATAAGGATGCTGGGGAGGGACTCTTCGTTAGGGACTGTAGTGATAGGACAGGAGATAATGGGTTACAACTTAAACAGTGGAAGTTTAGATTAGAAATAAGAAGGAACTTCTTTACTGTGAGGATGGTGAGGCACTGGAATGAGCTGGCCAGGGATGTTGTAAATGTTCCATCCCTGGCAGTGTTCAAGACCAGGTTGGACGGAGTCTTTGGTGACATGATTTAGAGTGTGGTGTCCTTGCCCATGGCAGGGGGGCTGGAACTGGATGATCTTAGGGTCTTTTCCAACCCTAACTGTTCTATGATCCTCTGATTTGAATTTGCAACTGAGATATCTCATTGGAACTTTTCATGAACACTGTAGTGGATAAGAATGTTATTTTTAAGTTACACAGCTACCTGTTCTCCCTCTGTTATCTCCTCTAATACTTCAAACTAGTTCTTCCCAAATCGCTTCCCCAAAATGTGAACAGTATATCATCTCCAAGATAGCATTAGCAAGGCCTTGTTTTTCCCAATCAGAAATACATACCTTATCCCCATAGGTTTAATGGTATCAGTAGCTGATGTTCAGCACGCTAATCTTCTTCAAGCTCTCACCAGCTGAGAAAATTTCATCCCAGTAAGAGTGCTGAATTAGTATGGGTCCTGATGTCCTCAACTCCTCCATCTCTTCGGTGTTTGCTTATTGACTCCTTCAAGCCTTTGAGCCACTAACTTTAGGGAAGATGATGAAAGATGAAAAAACCCCTTGAACAAAAATGTTATCTGAAAACATTTTCACCCTGCACACTGCAGTTATATTTTGATGGTTTATTTTTTAACTATGTGTTTACATTACTGTTTCCCCTTCCTTTCTCTTCCACTGGCTTTCCTTCTCTTCATATAATCAATTGCTATACATACCCACAGCGTAACTTTTTGCCAAGCTTTGGTACATGTGACAAATGGCATACATGCGATCATCTGACTTCTCAAAAATAATATCCAATGATCTAGAAAAGCCTTCTAGATTAAGTGGTACCACATGGAAAATATTAGAATTTTTTTGATGCTTAAAAAATATTAGTGTTAGCTTCCCAGTGCAAGCTTCAGTGAAGAGTTTTATATATGTGTTTATACAATATAATAATTTCTGTCATTTCTGTTTTATTCAGGTCATTGCCATTGTTATGGATATGTTTACAGATGTGGATATTTTTAGAGAAATTGTGGAGGCATCTGCTAGAGGGATTGCAGTGTATCTCCTGCTTGATGAGTCAAACTTCAGTCACTTTCTGAAAATGACGGAGAAACAAGGCTGTCAAGTTCAGAGGCTCAGGGTAAGGCTTCCTGTGTTCCTGTGCATGAATATTCACTACTTATTCCTATACAATCCACTGAACAGGGACTGTTAGTCAAAAAGTGATTATCAAATATAGGCTTTTTCGAATTAACAATAATGTTTAACTAGGTAAGCTCTCAGCAAAACCTTCTCTACAAATGTTTTTAGAAAGATTTTTGTCTTTTTTATGAGTCAAAACAAGAGTATTTGATAGAATTACATAATTTTTCATATATTATTTCTAAAGTAATTTTCAATTATTATATATTTAGGAACACTGTGTGCTTGAAAAACTAGTCTGCCTTTTTTGCTTTCTCTTAAGGTAGATTGCAAATAGAGGCATGAAGCTTATGTAAATTAATAAATTTCAGACTTCATGATCTTTTTCTTGGAAGTTATTATGTATTAAAGTACTTTAAAAGGCCAACAATTCTATTTTATTAATGTTTTCCTGAAAATCCATAATATGATGTCTGTATACATCATAGAATTGTGGAATCAGTGAGGCTGGAAAAGACTTTAAGTCGTCAAGTCCAGCCATTACTCCAGGACTGCCAAGACCACCACTAAACCATGTCACTAGAGAGTATTACATTTATACATGAAAAATGTAATTTTATCTTCTAAGAATGAGAAGACTAATGCTTACATTTTTCACAAGATGTCCTGTACTTCTGTAATATTTAATAGGGATTAGAATACAAACCATGAGCTGCACTGACCCAAAGTAAATGCTTCATAACTTCTTCTAGATTTACTGTACTGTAGATAGCACTGAAGAAATTCCAAAGATGCTGACAGAGTCTCTTTGCAAAGCTATGAGTGCTGCCTTCGCTGAACTTCTGTATAGTTCTATTTGCAGGTTTTTGTAGCTTGTTAGGCCATGTTCACACAAAGAAAAGGAATATTATAAAAGCTCTTCTTAGCAGCATCCAGTTTAAGAACCCAGTCTAAAATCCAGAGAGATGTGGTGTATTAGTGAAGATAAAGGGGGTTCTGATAGTATTTTTGAGCAAACCTGTATTTTATACCAATTTTTGCTCTGGAATGTTGACTTAGGTCCTTAAAAGTATTCCCATACCAATTTCCATTCTTTTTTCTTGTGTATGTGTGTGGGATTGTCCTCTGGTGGCCTAATGCACAGGGCTATGGGGACTTTTGGAAAGAAAATATCAAAGCCATGTTGTGGATCTGTAAACAGATGGTCGTGGTTGCCTTCATGAAGTGAGTATTTGGCAGTATTTCCGTACTCTGGAACTTGAGATACCACCATGTGCTGAATACTTGGGTCGGCTATGCCATAGAGGCTGCCAAAAATGGTATATGTCTTTTTATGGCATGAGTTTTACCCTCCTAAAACAAAAGTAATCAGAAATATGGACAGGCGTAAAGCAGCTGACGTCATCTACCTGGACTTGTGCAAATCTTTTGACACTGCCCCAGATTACATCCTTGTCTCTAAATTGGAGAGACATCAATTTGATAGATGGACCACTCAGTGGATAAAGAACTGGCTGGATGGCCACACACAAAGAGTTGTGGTCAATGGCTCAACATCCATCTAGAGACCAGTAACAAATGGTGTCCCTCAGGGATCGGTGTTGGGACTGGTCTTGTTCAACATCTTTGTCGGTGACATGAATAGTGGGACTGAACACGTCCTCAGCAAGTTTGCCGATGACACCAAGCTGTGTGGTTCGGTTGATATGCCGGAGGGAAGGGATGCCATCCAGAGGGACCTTGACACGCTTGTGAGGTTGGCTGATGCCAACCTGATGAAGTTTAACCATGCCAAGTGCAAGGTCCTACACCTGGGTCAGAGCAATCCCAGGCACGGCTACAGGTTGGGCAGAGAAGAGATTCAGAGCAGCCCTGCAGAGAAGGACTTGGGGGTTTTGGTCGATGAAAAAATGAACATGACCCGGCTTCAGTGTGCGCTCGCAGCCCAGAAAGCCAACCGTATCCTGGGCTGCATCAAGAGGAGCGTGACCAGCAGGTCAAAGGAGGTGATCCTTTCCCTCTACTCTGCTCTCGTGAGACCTCACTTGGAGTATTGTGTGCAGTTCTGGTGTCCTCAACATAAAAAGGACATGGAACTGTTGGAACAAGTGCAGAGGAGGGCTATGAGGATGATCAGGGGACTGGAGCACCTCCGGTATGAAGAGAGGCTGAGAAAGTTGGGGCTGTTCAACCTGGAGAAGAGAAGGCTGCGTGGAGACCTCATAGCAGCCTTCCAGTATCTGAAGGGGGCCTACAAGGATGCTGGGGAGGTACTCTTCATTAGGGACTGTAGTGACAGGACAAGGGGTAATGGGTTAAAGCTTAAATAGGGGAAGTTTAGATTGGATATAAGGAAGAAATTCTTTACTGTGAGGGTGGTGAGGCACTGGAATGGGTTGCCCAGGGAGGTTGTGAATGCTCCATCCCTGGTGGTGTTCAAGACCAGGCTGGACAAAGCCTTGGGTGGCATGGTTTAGTGTGAGGTGTCCCTGCTTGTGGCAGGAGGGTTCGAACTGGATGATCTTAAGGTCCTTTCCAACCCTAACTATTCTATGATTCTATGCATTTCAAGTGATAGCTCAAAAAATGCCATTTTCAGAGTAATTCTGTGGGTCTATAGCTGTTTCAAAAGGTTAACTTCTTTTGGATGGATTTGAGGTTACCTTTTTAATATGCTTTTATAGACCTACAGGCATTTATACTGTGGTTGAAAGAATTAACATACATATGAGTGGATTTTGTATGGATTAGTGTGGATTGGAGAAATTTGGACATGGCCTCTTTAGTAACATTATGTTTTATATGTTTCTGTTTAGTAACGGTAGGAGAAATAAAATGCATCTTTACTCTGCAAAGTTTGCTTAGAATGCTACAAGTTTTATCAGAACATGAAAAATATATCCCAAAGATCTAAACAATATGCCTGTTGTGTGGTGGGTTTCCAGTTAATTTGTAATAAGTCTCTTCAAATTAATTGTCTTTTTATCCAAGTGCTCCATGTATCTGAGTTTACTACTACCACAGTAAGTCTTTTGTGCCTTTATTGAGGATGAAGAGAAACTGCAGGTGACTATCAGGGAACAGTCAGTACTTTGGAGAGTATTTCTCCCTTTGCCTTTTTCCCATCAGCCTAAGGTTCACAAAAACAAAGAAACATCTTAAACTTTTTGTGCTCTCGGCTTTCAGTCTTTCCCTTCTGTTCAGTGAAAGCAAAAAAGAGAACAGAGATACATGGATCTATTTCTTTTCGTCAAGATGTAGCACAAGCAGCATTGGTCTTGTTATTCTCTGGCATGATTTGGTTCAGTCTTGCAGGAGTATGGCAGATGTTCCTCATGCCATCCACTCATAAGGAGTTTCCGTAAAGCTTTTCTGATTCAACACCTTCTCTGGTGTTTTTTCTCTTCCTTTGAATCAGTAAAGAATGAGATGCAGTGATGAGAAAAACTGTATTTTTTGATTCAAATTTACAATTCAGTAGTATTATGTATGAAAAAAAGAGGATTTTTTTCATAAATCTACATTAAATATCCGTACAGACTGTTTTCCTCATCTGTAGTATGACTGTGTATCAGGGCATGTTTCCCTCTTTATTGAAAGATATAGCTGAAAAAATGGGTAGACTACATATTCTGTGAATTCTGTGTAGGAATTCTGATTAACTTTGTCACTGTCTGACTTGTTTCATCAGCAGTTCCTCTGCATAGGAAGATAAGAGTCCTTACAGATTCAGATGTTTTTCAGATGATTTTTCTAAAACTAATAGCTAAATTTTTCGAGATGCGCTTTTTTTTTTTTTGCCTTTTTTTTTTTTTTTAATGCTACTGACAGGTGCTGCAGCAAACTGTGAAATAGATTTGGTCTGCAGAATGCAGCACCAAGACAACAATATCCCTCAGTGGCCTACAGCCTGTCTTGGAGGAAGGAGAAGATCCTGTGTTTGACTTTAAAAACCTCCTAAAACATCAAGTCCTTGATTAAAGTATTCTTCTGTATGCATCCCCTAGCAGTCACTGACTTTCCATTTCACTCACTGTGGCTGATCTTACCTATGTTTGCGTGTCCCGTCAGGCTACCTTGGTTCCTTCATGATGCGTGGGTTTGTTGGTTTCTGGTTTGCCCACGGTTTTCCTCTCAGGATTCATAAATGAACTACTGCTTTACCCACAATGATGCAGTGATCAGTGGCATGCTACCATTAGCAGGGAAGTCCTATAGCTTCAAGATGAAACACAGCATTTCATACTAAATGGGGCTTGCAGTTCAGTATGTATATGTGTACTGCTTTTAATCAAACTGCTTCTGTTGGTTTATGAGGAGCTCCACACAAGCTCTCACACGAGCATCAAGAAGGAGTTGGAGTGAGTCCAGAGGGCTGGAGCACCTCTCCTATAGAGACAGGCTGAGAGAGTTGGTAGTGTTCAGCCTGAAGTAGAGAAGATCCTGAAGAGACCTTATAGCAGCCCTCCAATACCTAAAGAGGGCCTACAAGAAAGCTGGTAGGGGGGCTTCTTACAAGGGCATGTAGTGACAGGACAAGAGGGAATGGGTTTAAACTGACAGAAGATAAATTTAGATTTGCTATTAGGAAGAAATTCTTCACTGTGAGGGTGGTGAGGCACTGGAAAAGGTTACCCAGGGAAGTAGTAGCAACCTGGTCTAGTGGAAGGTGTCAGAGCTCATTGCAAGGTGAGTGGGACTAGATAATCTTTAAAGGTCCCTTCCAACCCAAACAGTTCTATGATTCTAAATGGAACATGTTGTTACTATATATTCTTAAATGTTGTCTGTATTTGGGGCAATGATTCAAAGTATGCATCCCTGGCACCTTATTAGAGGGTTTGAAGTAGGTGAAGAATGCCAGATTAACTGTGGAGGAAAAGAAAGTTTGATGTGAGAAAAGGGAACATGATCACTGGAACATGCCTTTGTAATGCAATATTCCTGTCTGTTAGTGGATGACCTACCAAGACAAGGAATGAGTACAGGATTAAGGCAGCAAGATAAAAAAGCTGCAGAAGGAATAATACTGAAGAGAAGGAAAAGAAAAAAGAGAACAAGAGGAAGCAGTGACTATGGTTTTTCTAAAAACCAGTAATTTAATGTAAATTTTATTCATTTTTTAGATATGCCTACTTGAAATTATATTTCAACTTATGAGTACCTAAGGCAAAGCTTTTTTTTATATAGTATAGTAATTTGCAAGCCATTAGCCTTGCTTGTGCCTCCAGTGTTCCAGATTCCCAAGTGATATCATGTCCAATACCTATCAGACCTTATCTCAGTAAGATTTGATGTGTTCAACTGTCATGTCTTTAGGCCAGCATTGCTTGTTATGGTTATTTGAAAATGTATAAGCTGCCTCTCAAGTTAACTTTTTCAAATTATAATGACATAAATATATTTTAGTATAGTTAAATATAAATCTGACATACAAAATATAATTACATGGGATATAAAATTGGGTAAAACGGTCATTAGGTAAATGCAAATTTCGTTACTAAGTCACTACATTTTATTTTATAGTACATTTTATTTTATAGTTTTATTTTATTTTATAAACATATTTTATTTTATAATTTTATATTGTGATAATCTTTAGAATGGGTAAATTCTGGTTTTGGTTTTTTTTTTGGTTTTTTTTCAGGAATTACTCTTTTCCACACTGTTTTCCACACAACTAAAAGCTTTTTATGTAACTACTTTTACTTAAAGCTTCAGTAGCTGCTGAAGAAAGGATACTTTTGTTCAGTGGGGCTGGCTTATCCAAAGTTCAACAAAATCAGACTGGAAGAGTGGGAAAATTGACTTTCATTGATAAGAAAACTTCCAGTTAGAGTGCAGAAAACTTGAAAGACAGTGCTAGATTGTAAAAAGTGCTTAGCAGGTAGAGATGCAAAATTATGTCAATATTCAATTACGTCAATATTCAATAATGCATATTGGGTTCTTATTGTCACTGATTCTTTTGTAGCTGTTTTGAAAATAAACATGAGCATCAACTTGTATTTTCACTTTTAACATTTTTACCTTTTAAAATTTTAGAGCACTTCTAGACACTACTTCTTTTATTTATTTAAAAGAGAAATTTCATGTTTCTACCATATTTGCAAGAGTCCACAAAACTAATTTTTAAGTACTGTCTTTGTACCTTTTAGGTGAGTTGCATTTCTTTTTGAACACAGCTTGACAAAAATGCTATGTAAAAACTCAGCTAATAAATAAAATTTAAAGAACTTGGATAGCTTCAGTTAAACCATAATTTACCTAGTCAGCAGCTTTTAAGTGTAACTCTTGCTTCTTTGATTTGATTTTTCTTTTCATCAAAGTTTTAAGAAACTAACGGTGAAAATATATACTGATTTAGAAAGCATGAGTTACGTGGAAATATGCTTTCATTTCTTGGAGATTTTCTCCTATTTTTTTGAATTTTCTGTTTCCCTTTCCCTTCCCTTCCCTTCCTTTCCCTTCCCTTCCCTTCCCCCTTCCCCTCCCTTCCCCTCCCTTCCCCTCCCTTCCCCTCCCTTCCCCCTTCCCTTCCCTTCCCTTCCCTTCCCTTCCCTTCCCTTCCCTTCCCTTCCCTTCCCTTCCCCTTTCCCCCTTCCCCCTTCCCCCTTCCCCCTTCCCCCTTCCCTTCTTATTTATTCTCCTGGTTTTGCTGAATTTACCTTGTACACAATCTAATCCATTTTGCTTCATGAACAGCCCTAATCCATCTGCCTTGACCTTTACAGAGCACATGCCTGCTGTGATTTTCAACCTGTCACTGTAGCAATCCCATGAAGCAAAACATTCCTCTGTATTCACAAGCCTTATATTGCACTATTTCCATATATACAATCTATGTAATAATCATACAGATTTTGTTCTCTTTCTGCCAATGCTAAACTACGGATTTCACGCCCACTGCAATACTTGTAAATTACCACATATTAACATTGCTAGAACACGTATTGCAAGGCTAGAAACTGAAGTAAATATTGTGATTATTCACAGCTGTATTCCAAACTATTTTTATGCCTTGTGAAGCATTTCGTATGCCACAGCCAAATGAGATACATGCTGTAAGTTGGTTTGTATTGAATATAAATTTTATTTTTTTTCTATAAATACCAACTAAAGTATTTCAATTGTTTTTTTTCAGAACATGAGGGTGCGGACAGTAAAAGGACAAGACTACTATTCTAAAACAGGAGCAAAATTCCATGGAAAAATGGAACAAAAATTTATTCTTGTTGACTGTAAGAAAGTCATATATGGTTCTTACAGGTAAGCTCAGTCACTGTGGTGTCCACAGAAAATCTGTTATCTCAGTATCTCTCCTACTGCAAATTCTTTTTTTCTAATATTTATGAATATTCTTCCAGAGAACAGTATGGGCAAATTTAATTATCTTTTCTGCAATTTAACAAGATATCATAGATACTTATTACTAACTAGCCTAACACAGTGCCAAATTCTGAGATCCTCTGTTAGTTTTTCACAAATAAGAAATAAAAGATATAGCTTTTGCCATAGCTAGAGATTTGCTAAAAAGAGGGAAAAATCCTGTTTTATCTTGTATTGTTTGAATTATTCTTGTTTAACATTCACTGTGGAAATGGCTGCCAAAATTATTTCATAAGCTTTCTTGGATAGTTCCTCCTTATAATAATATTCTAAAACTTACATTATAGACCTATTCTGTAGCACTCTGTAGTACATCATGGTGAAATTCAGATTTGCCAAAGTTAGGTTTCTCTTTATATTTTGCTAAGTTTCTTTATTCTACTTTCCATTTTATTTCCAATGTATGTGTGCAAAGCATAGGCTGGAAGAACTTACAGCTTTGCAGAGCTGGAAAAAAACCCTAAGTTAAAGGAGGGACAGTTATATCTCACACTTTCTTAAATATTTTCCTTCTTTTCATGCTACACTTTTCTTCTCTGGCCTACTGAAATAGTTTCTGCTAGTGTAGTGCCTTGGTGCCAGATCCACAGCCACTGACTTTCACAGATTTCCACCACTGTAAGCTTTTGAAAATCTGGCTTTTTATTTCCTCTGAGATTCAGCCAGCCCCAAATTCCAACTGATGCATATAAATGATAGTGAGGTAAGTGACAAGTTCATAAATGAATGAGTATAAAAGAGTCCAGGGAGAGTCTGCCTGTTCTGACATCCACACACAGTGGTAGAGAATGTGATAATTTTTCTTGTTCCATTTTGAAAAATAACATCACTCTAAGAGCTAGCACCCCAGGGACTGGAATCATCAGTTTCTGTAGCAATTAAACTTGCTTTCTGAAAGAATATAGTGATTATAACAAGAAGGATGACTCTTTCTGAAATCTTGCTTTCTCGACTCAATTTAAAGTTTAGGGGTTTTTTCAAATATTGCAAAATATATTATTATAAATAAAGATATTATTTAATTGTGTAAATTAATATAAAAAAACTTATGCAACATGATTCGATCTCAGGATACCATCATTTCCTGAAAAATACAAAACTAACAAAACAAAATAAATTCAGCAAGCTATTTATGTGAATACGAAAAACCTATTTTCTAACATCCAGAAGACAGATGCAAATAAAAACGATCATTGATTTATTTTTTTTACACTTTTTTTTTCATGAATAGAGTATTGCAAAATAGGATGGGTTTTTTCATTGTAATATAAAAATTTTATGGTTTTGTCACCATGATATTATGGTTGTTGGAACACCCTTTATATACATGTTAGTCTATTTTATCTCATTTTGTAGCTATAAAGTAGCTATAGCTACTTAGCTTTGAGCATGTGTTCAGCCTTTCTAAGTACAATAGAAAATACGAAAATTTCCTTCATCAGAATATCATCATTGCAATTAAAAGAAATGTTCATAGCCAATCTGGTGTGTGTAGTAAAAAATGTAAACGTCTTAACAATTCTGAGGTGCATCTTTTTGAAAATGTGTTTAGAGTGAAGTACATTCAGAGCTATTGAAGCAGTTCTGGTTATTATTTTAATTTCAAACTAGTTTTTTTTCACAACATAATCACACAGTAGCATTTTCTGACTCAGGAGTAAACACAGTGGGTCTAGTCAATCATGGCTTAATTTTTGTAGAGGTAATTTTGCTCTATTAGGTATTTGTACTCCACTGTTCTACATTTGTGAATACATTTTTGCAATATCCGCTTTTTTAAGGGCAATTAAGTAGTTAGAGAATCATTTTCGCTCTCACAGAAAGCAGTGAAAAGTCTCCAGCTGAGTTTGACTGGTATTCGATTAGACCTTCCAAATCCAAATGACACAAATCATGACCACAATTTATTTATTTATTTAGAAATTATTTGAACAAAACCAGGTCTTGTGAAAGTTAGATGCCTAAATACCTCCACTGAAGTGAAAGCTTTCTTCTCAAGAAGGACCAGTGTAACACTTTAGTTCAAGAGAACTGTTTCTAATGGTCATTTGTTCTTCTTTCAGCTTTATGTGGTCATTTGAAAAAACCAACCTCAGTATGGTTCAGGTTATCACAGGACAGCTGGTTGAATCCTTTGATGAAGAGTTCAGAACACTATACGCCCGTTCTTCTGTTCCTAGTTCATTTGCCCCAGAATTAGTGCGGGTAAACAGTCGCAGGACACTTTGGGATAATGATACATACCAACACTCAGTGTCTTCCTTGGCTTCAGTTTCTAGCCAAAGAAACCTTTTTGGTAGGCAAGACAAAGTTCACAAGATAGATCCTGTTTGTTGGAAAACTCGTGGAAGATACGCAGTAAATGAAATAGATAAATATGGTTTGAGAAATCAATCCTATAATAAACAGCCATTCCATCCAGGTTTTAATATGCAAAATCCAATCCAGCCGTATCAACCTAGTGAAAAAAATGAGCACTGGAAGAGACACAGTTATGCTGGGGAGAAACCAGAAAGAACACCTTACCTATTACTCAACAGAGCTATTAATAGAGCCAACAATCCATCAAATACTTGGAAAATGGCATCTGATAGCCTTAGTATTGTTTCTTCGTTACGAGGAGGATATGCAAATAACTACAATACACCCCAGCAAAGTTTTGCTGATCAGTTTTCACGACCAAAGGTAAATCTTGCAGAAAGAAATTCAATTGTACGGAGGTCTTTTAACGGGACAGATAACCATATCCGTCATCTGCAGCAAAGGATGCCAACCCTCGAACACACAACGAAATCATTCCTACGTAACTGGCGAATTAAGTCATATTTGAATGATCAGTCAGATTATCCAGTAGAGTCTAATGGGTCAGCCTTGGGTGACAGATATGATAGCTACGACTCACCTGAAAATATTAAAGCTCATGCACTGTATTCTCATTCTCGTTTACGATCATCGTTGGTATTTCAGCCAACTTTACCTGAACAGCAGGAAGTAAGCAGCTGTGCAAGTTCTTCAAATTCAACTATAATTGGGTCAGAGGGAAGTGCAACACCTAAAGGGACATCTAATCATGCTCCAAGTGTGAAAAATGGAACAGATAATATTTTAGAAGAGCCTAGCACAAACATCCTGCCTAAATCAGATACACCAACACTCCCCAGAATTCATATTGCAGACAACGCAAAACCTAGTGTAAATTCAAATGCAGCAGGTGACTCATCTATCTACTTGTACACTACACTGTGTGCAGACAAACATGCAGGAAACTTGAAGAACCTTCAAAATGAAAATATGCTGAAACGGAGAAGTTTTCCCATGTTTAATTCAAAGTCCATGTTAGACCCTGGTGCCAACAAACATGCATCCAATTACGTTTACAGCACATTAACTAGGCATAGACTTAAGCAGCCAGTTAGTCCAAAACTTCCAGAAGACATGCTGAAGAGCGCTAAAAGTTTGCACAGTGTGACAAACCACTTGCCACAGGAGGAAAAGAACCTCAAAGAAGAGCTAAAGAGCCCAACTGCTAGCAAGGCAATCTCTATGGCTGCTCTCACTGAACCTAGCAAGGAGGAGTCTAGTAAGGACTGCACATCAAAGAAAGAAAGTAAGAGTTCCCCAAGTTTTCTAAAGAAAGGATCCCAGAAATTACGGTCACTTCTTAATCTCACACCAGACAAGAAAGAAAACTTGTCAAAAAACAAAGGTCCTGCATTTTATAGAATGTGTAGTAGTTCTGATACATTGGTTTCTGAAGAAGAGAATCAAAAACCAAAGATGTCTGAGAATAAGACAGATTCTTCCCCAAGGAGAAAGAGAAACACATCATCAAATTCTCAAGGTAGCTTGAACAGAAGTAAAGAAGATGTTACTGGGAGCCCAACAAAGTCTCCAAAGTCTCCAAAGTCACCAAAACCTCAAAAACCACCATCTGATGAAAGCAATAAAAAGTGTCCTCTCTTGTGCCCCCTTGAAAGTAAGTTCATCGAAACTGCAGGAGATCCATCTACCCCAAGATTTAATACAGAACAAATTCAGTATCAAGATGTAAAAGAAATCACCACAAATACTACTCCTGAAAGTGCCCCTGTTTCTGCTCTTCAAAGAGCAAGTTCAGTGACACCACAGCTGGCAAGCTCAAAATGCCAAGAGGAGCTAAGATCTCGTTTGAGTGAAAGGCGTATTTATAGTCGCTTTGAGCCATTCTGTAAGTTGGAAAATTCTAGCCAACCTGCAGGAAATGTACCCAACAGTAGTTTACATCTCTCAGATATCAAAAGCAAGACCTTAGGGAATAATTACGGCAGGAGTAATCACATGGTCAGCTACAACTCAACCGCTTATCATCCATTGCAGCCTAATGAAAATAAGCTGAGAGGATTTATGCAAAAGTTTGGGAATTTCCTACACAAAAACAAGTAAAACTTTTGTTGATTATATTGAAATACAGCAAGAGTAGCAAACCTGTATATAATCTTAACTGGACAAGACTGGTGGGCAACTTTTATAGAGCTTACTTGGGTTTCTTCTTGGGTCTAGGACATTGGAATGAATGTACATATTTTCACATCATTATCCTAGAATTGTTATACTTAAATCTTTACAGGAATTCTGAGTCCAGAAGATATCTCAAGGGAGTTGTTTATAGTGTTTATATTGTAAGATTAATTTTATACATTTTCCTTGTGGAGAAAGTATGTACTAGCATATTGTAAGATCAAGTGTGGGGGAAAAAAGATGGAGGATATTTTTAAACTTCCAGTAACACTGTTTCCAAAGATTTGCCCTTTAAAAGTAGAATAGCACAAGGAATAGTGGCTTGCATTTTTTCAGCATTTATGTAGACTTTCAAGTGATAGTCAAATGTTAATGCATTGCATGTTACTTATCTTTAATTTTTTAAAACCTGTTTTAGGCTTCATCTTGTTAAAAATGTACCCTTTAACATCTATTGAATTGTTTGGGCAGCAGATGGACCTGTCTTATTTTATTGAGTTTTGCAATGTAATATGGTATTTTTCTGAACTATTTGGCACACAGATCTGAAAGTGACCTTAATCTGAGCTCTCACAGACTTGTTTACATGGTTAAACTACTGTGAATGTAGAATGAACATTAAAAAACCTATTTATAAATAAGGTGCCTTGAATGTAACTTAAATTTCAATGGATTAATTACATTTTTATAACATGCCAGTATTTTGTAATGTATTCTAAAAATAGCTTTTTGTTTCGTATGTCTATTTGGTGTTTCAAAATAAATGTCTGTGGACTTCCATTTCTCAGGTAAGTTTTTGAGTTTCACATACAACAATCTCTTTTACAAGTTGCCAGATATATTTGCAACTTTGGCTTTAATAACCTATATTTTTTAATAAGGTTGCAAGTACTTAGACTAGGCATATGAGGGAGATTGCAAGCTTAATTCTACAATGCTGCCTTGTGTCAGGATGAATATCACAAGGCCAGGAGCAATTAAGCATGTAAAATTGAGTTTAGGAAAAGTCACCATGTCAAACGATAAAGCACCTCGCCTAATCCAAAGAAAGTAGTAAAGGGTGATAGTAGGAAGTGTTAACCTCAGTGGAGGTATTTAGTACCCAGCTGCAGTCTAAGGGACACATTTTTATTCATCTGAGCCTCTCAGTCATAAAATATGATATTAAGTAACTATGCCAGGTTCGTGCTTCCAGAAAACACCAGCAGGGTGATGTGCTTGGGCAGCAGCATGGCATCCAGTTCTCATCTGCAGTGTGCAGCTAGAACATCCAGCTGGATCACACCCTCCCGACTGTGGAGTTTGCCTCTTAGAATGCCATAATGATTTAGCTGCAAGATGTTCTATGACAGTTTTATTCCAAATTCAGAGATTTTGGAAAATTCCTTTTTGAAAGCTTATAATTCTTATACAGGGTCTTTGTGTTGAAGGAGCATATTTTAGGGGACCCCTTCACCCTTAGATCTGAAAGGTCCTCCTCTTTGGAAAAGTCCCACTAGGAAGGTCTTGGCTTTATCCTTTAGAAACAAAAATGCATTTCATGCACCAGCTAGCTCAAGTTCATTTGTCTCTTCTACCTGTGGCCCTGGGAAGAGATATTGTATGGAAATTTCGCTGAGAATCTGTTCTGGCTCCTGTGAACTTGCCTTAGTTAGCTGTCAGTGATTTCAGTGAAGCGGTGCCAGCCTTTTAGTCAAACTGTTTCTCAGGCAACCTTATTAGGCTGATGCATCATAGCACTAACTATTTCACTGTGGGGATGATTTTTATTTATGAGAGTGACAGTCTTGCATCTCAATCTTCTGCTGAAAGTTTATGTCTCCCCTTTACCTGTGACCACAGAAGAGATGTTATGAATTTCTTGAGGAACACTGGTGACTTTGTGCACTCCTTGCTGAAATGCCATAGTTGGCATTTTTCCCAAACGAACATTTATACTGAAATATTCTGTCTCAACAAAGGGAGCTTTTTCAGACCCAAAACAAGGAGTGTCTTCTTAGTACTCCTGACAAATTTTCAATATAGGCACAACCTACTTCCACAGCCAACAGCAATGCAGTACCGTACTTTTTGTAACTCTTAATATTTTTTAACATGGCAAACAGTTATCCAGGATAGTGCCTAAATTAATAGTGCAGCAAAGGAATTTAATCAAGGTGCAGGTGGTGCTAAAAATGGTGGGGGTAGGTTTTAGGAGGATCTTTAGTTTTCCCTCATACTCTCACAAGCTCTGGCATACGCTTGTAGGCACTGCTATATTTGGGAAGGAAATGAAAGAGAAGAACAATGGTCTGGCGGCAAGTTTTGAAGTGATAGTGCTTTCTGTTTTGTAATAAACTTTGAGAAACCTGTTTTAATACAATTTGGAAATATTGTATTTTTCAAGTAGATTGCTAATTAAAGAGACTTGAGAAGTCAGATATTTAAATTTACCAAGTCATCTATGTTTGTAGGTATATACTGCTATTTTGTACCTATTTTGTACCCTGGAGATTAAGGGCCTTCAGTGAAGAGCCTGCTCATAGACTTACTAATGTGAAGAAAAAAAAAAAAAATCACAGTAGAAATAGCTTTTTTTTAATTTTTTTTTTTTTAATTTTCAGATCTCTCCTAGAGATCCCGCATAGGAATGTTGTTACATTAAGGCCTGATCTGAAGTTAATTTAAATGAATGCAAAAGGCCAGCACAGACCTCAGTGGAAATAGGATCAGGCACTTAATGTACTGACACCCCTATTTTGGCGATGTTCCAAGACCCAGTGCTGCCTGGGGAGCAAGAGGCTCTGACGCCACAGGAAGAGCAGCCTAGTGCCCTGACTGCAGATGTGGTTTTGGGGGTGGGGAGAATACTGGGGAGCTCCACAGGTGGTGCAAGGACCAAGTGGTAGTTTGCTTCCTCTGGACTTGTGTGTTAAAGGTGGGAAATCAGTGCTCATCCAGCCCTCTCTGATTTCCCTCATGTTTCTGTGGGAACCCAGCTGTTCACAAAATAGAAAATTATGGGGCAGGGGGAAGATACCTGCATCAGCAAAGAAAAAAGATATGCACATTTCTGGAGGGAAAACTAGAGTTTATATTTTTTAACTTCCTTTTCCCAAAGCTTGTCTTAATGTTTCTGCTTTTCCAAGGAGATGCATTTCATTTAATGTGTCCTAAATGTGCTGTGTGCATTGAAGGTTTGTTACACCCTGCACACACCCAATGCACTCCCAGTTTTGTAAGGCCGTGGAGTAACAGCTGTTGCCATTCATGATGGTCATTTGGCCAAACGTCTTGGCAGTTGTGAAACCCATAAAAAATGACATATCATTTCCACATTAAATAAAACTCCATTAGAACCATAATAGCTCTAGGAGGGTGGCCATGAAAAATCTGATCAGAGTTATGCAATACTGCACCACTGGCAGCGGAGCGCAGAGCAGATAGGTGATACATACAGTGCCCATTCAATTCACATTATAAATAAACCACCCCTACTTATGATCTTAATACCCAGTGAATAAATTGCTTAATTTCTTTAGCCTTGTAATAAGCGGTCTCAGATTGCAAAATGTCAGTTGTTCTCTTCTTAATGAGCTTGCACTGCACTTTCTATTTATGCTAACAAACATGAAGTAGATGTTAAGGAAGGCTAAGAATTAAAAAAAAAATATTTAATTTTCAGCTGCCTAATACATAAGGGTGGTAGAATTTGTTACAAATGAAAAGCTAATCAGGCAATAGATGTTTGTGCATCAATAGGTGAAAAATTACTGTTCAGAGAAAAAAATGTTTGATCATTTTTTGGCTTTCTGAAATGTATTAGGAAATGTGTTTATAAAAGAAGACATAAGAAAAAGAATACAAAATCTGTTGCAAGACAATGTAAAAATAAAATTTAAAATGGCTCCACTAAGCTGTACGATAATTATACTTTTTTTTTTTTTCGTTTGTAGCATTACGTGGGATAAGCTGTGCAACCAACAAGTAGCTTTGCAAGTGTGTAGCGCAGAGAGATCAGTAAGGTTACTGTGGTACTTTTTGTAATTGGTCCCCTGTGTCAATATTGTACTGCACAGTACAGTACTCAGGATTTATAGTTTGATTTCTTTTGGTCAGGAGATTTTGAGCAATATAAAGGTGCAGTAGTTCAGGGGTAACTGAAACATGTTACCCCAGTTTTGTTTCACTTGCGTAAGTACATATTGCATTAGCACCCTGGTGACAAGAGAGGAGCCTGCAGTGCTCGAAAAGCCATCTTGCCATTTCATTCTTTATTTCATACAGGTGCTAAAGATGTCTTGGTACCTTTCAGTAAGCTCTGAAATATTTCGTTATTTTCAATTCAAAACTAAGAGTTACAGTTAGATCTCCATTTTTTCACATTTTGACATGGTGCCAAATACATGTTGGATGTTCCGAGTAGTCTTTTCTCTGTTGAGAAACAGGATGGAAAAAAACGTTTGCTCTTGGACAGCTCAGAACAGAGCTGCTTTGCTGTTAGGCAAAGCTAGCAGTACAGATTTCTACTTTAGTAACATTGACTAGTGAAGATTTAATCCCTTTAGCCTCATTCTAGTTTAGAATGGTCCCATCCCCACCCAACCCACACACATCCCGCCCTGGTCAGTATTTCAGACAGTTTTTATGCATATAACATTTTAAAATGTGGTCAGATCCTATTTCTGAAAAGCTAGGGGATATAGAGAGCTAGATACCCAAATCAGTTCTTTTTATATCTTGCAAATCATAGAATCATAGAATCAACTAGGTTGAAAAAGACCTTTAAGACCAAGTTCAACTGTAGACCTAGCACTGTCAAGTCCACCACTAAAGCATGTCACTGAGGGCCCCATCGACATGGCTTTTTAATACTTCTGGGGATGTGGTTCCACCACTGCTCTGGGCAGCCTGTTCCAATGCCTGAGCACCCTCTCTGTGAAGAGATTTTTCCTAATATCCAAACCAAACCTCACCTGGCACAGCTTGAGGCCATTACCTCTTGTCCTGTCACTTGTTACTTTGGAGAAGAGACCGACCCCCACCTCACTACAACCTCCTTTCAGGTAGCTGAAGAAAGCGATAAGGTCACTCCTGAGCCTTCTCCAGACTAAACAACCCCAGTTACCTCAGCTGTTCCTCATCCGTCTTGCACTCTAGACCCTTCATCAGTTTCGTTGCACTTTTCCTTGGACACGCACCAGCACCTCAATGTCTTTCTTACAGAGGGGCCCAGAACTAAACAAAGGATTCGAGGTGCGGCCTCACCAGTGCAAAGTACAAGGGGATGATCACTTCACTGGCCAGCACTATTCCTGATACAAGCCAGGATGCTAATGGCTTTCTGGGCTCCCTGGACACAAACTGGCTTATAAACCCACTGTCCACCAACACCTCCACATCCTTTTCTGCCGCACAGCTTTATGGCCACTCTCTCTCAAGCTTGTAGCATTGCATGAGGTTGTTGTCACCCGAATGCAGGACTTGGCACTTCTTGTTGAACCTCATACCGCTGGTCTCAGCCCATTGATCCAGTCTGTCCAGATCCCTCTGTAGATCCTTCCTACCCTCAAGCAGGTCAACAGTTCCAGCCAACTAAATGTCATCTGCAAACTTACTGATGGTGCACTCAATCCCCTCATCCAGATCTTTGATAAAGATATTGAACAGAACTTTCACCAATACTGAGTCCTAGGGAACACCATTTGTGACCAGTTGCCAACTGGATTTAACTCCATTCACTCTTAGGGGTTGGCCAGCAAAGAGTACACCCATCCAAGCCAGCTTATACAGAAGAATGTTGTGGGAAATGGTGTCAAAGGCTTTACTGAAGTCTTGGTAGACAACTTCCACAGCCTTTCCCTCATCAACTATGTGGATCATCTTGTCACAGAAGGAGATCAGGTTTGTCAAGCAGGACCCGCCTTTCATAAACCCATGCTGACTGGGCCTGACCCCTGATTGTCCTGTATGTGATGGCACTCAAGATGATTTGCTCCATAACCTTCCATAACCATAGCATCACGGTCAGGCTGACAGGCCTGTAGTTCCCTGGATGCCCCTTCTGGCCCTTGTTGTAAATGGGCATCACATCTGTTAATTTCCAGTCAGCTGGAACCTGCCCAGTTATCCAGGACTGCTGGTAAATGCTTGAAAGTGGCTCAGTGAGCCCTTCCACCAGCTCCCTCAGTACCCCTGGGTGGGTCCCATCTGGCCACAGACACTTGTGTGTGTCTAAGTGGTGTAGCAGGTTGCTGACTGTTTCCCCTTGGATTGGGGGTTCATTCTGCTTCCTGTTCTGGGCATGGAGTTCAGGGGGCTGGTACACAGAGAACAACTGGTCTTACTACTAAAGGCTGAGGTATCAAAGGCGTTAAGTACCTCAGCCTTTTCGTCATTGTTTGTCACTATGTTTCCTTCTGCATTCAATGAATGATGGTGATTCTCCTTAGCCCCCCTTTTATTGCTGATGTATTTACAGAAACATTTTTTGTTGTCTGTTATGGTAGTATCCAAATTAAGTTCTAGTTGGGCTTTAGCCCTTCTAATTTTCTTCCTTCATAACCTCATGAAATCCTTGTAGTCCTCATGAGTTGCCTGCCCCTTCTTCCAAAAGCCATAAACTCTCTTTTTTTTGCATATTTTTTCAAAATATCTTTATGTATTTCTGGAAAAGAATCTGGTTTACTAAAAATGATTGGACATCCCTTCAGAAGAAGCTGCTATGAAGACTATGCATCTTTCTCCCACTATGTGTTGTTGCACTAACTAAAAATGCAAGGAATAAGTGCAGAAGGTAGAGAGAAAAATAATTTCTGATGCAAAGACCATGATACATGTTTATTTTTATAGTATTGCTTCCATATATAAATACAGCTGGGAAAAAAAATGCTTCTTTCCAAAACAGACAAAATTGATGGCAGCTGAAGTAGAAATATTTTAAAGACTAAGCACCAGTGGCAACATTTTACTGGTTTTGGGGAATGAGTGCAACTTACTAGTATTCAAACGCAGGACTCTTACATGTCCATTGTACATTGTCTATTCCTGCCTCGTTTAGCAGTCAACGTGCTCAAAATTCAGACTGAATGTCTACAGCTTCCCAAGCTCTTGAATAATACTCTGAAGGACTGATCCAATAATATTAAACACACACTTAGCTTTTTAAACTAAACTGTCCCAGGGTAAAGCATAAGAACAAGCATACATATTTTGTTAGATTTTGATGTAGAAAAAAATCTCAGTGTAGTCCTTGCTGATGTATTTTGGAAAGCTGATGACTATATAAATTCATTGTTTTCTTTGGGTCGTGTCTAATTTTGACCCATGGCAACATCACATTTTGACATCATGTCTTCCAAATGCCGCATATGCAGGTGTTAAAATATCTTTATTCTGGTTTCAGAATAGTGATAGAAGACCAGTCTTCCTTAGTGCAGGATCTCTGGATTTCAAAAGGGGAGATGGAACTGAGTTTGAATTACAAAAAAATCCCAGACAAAACAAAACAGCATTTGCATATGTTTCCACGTACAGAAAAGTAAGCGAGTAAAATCAGAAGATAAAGTTGTAAGTGAACATTCATAATGTACTTTTTGTCAGTTGAAAATGAAATCTGGTACACCAACACTGCAGGAATAATAATAATAATCAGGTGCTCTTTGATGAAACAGATCTAGATGATGCAAAACAAGCGTGAGGGGTGCTAGAAACACACTAGACCCAGAAGGGATATTACTGAAAAATTTCAGGAGGGGGAAAAAAAGGAAATTCCATCAAGTTGGTTTCAGTACTTTCAGATGTAGGAGACTGTGCTGTTTTAATTTAAAATTGTTACTTGGTATGTAAATCCTTTTTTTAAAGATGAAATTCCTGGATTACATAGCAGCTATGTTACGGGTATACTGTGTATGTAGATATACAAACTGAAAAAGTGTCTTGAAATAATTTATTACTTTTGGGGTTTTTTTCAATTAAAATGTTTTAGTTAAAGCTTAGCTCATTTCTGTGTTCTTGTGTTCATACTGTTACTAACATTCCTCATTTCAAAACCATCTTTTTAAAGAACACTGACTCCAGAAATCTTTGAGTGAAATGTAGTAAACTGAGGTCTCAAAGCTGCTTTGTGGGAGCATCACCGTTTGCAGAAGTGCTGCCCCTTCTACAGGACCAGGAGTTCAGATAAACAGAGAAAGGACCAAAGCCAACAGCACTTAAATGTAAAATTTATGGAATAACATACAGGTAACAATAAGCTGGATGAAAAATTAAACAGGGTAAGGCCCACTGTGTTAGCATCCAATGTTTTACTTTCAGAGCCTTGCATAACTTCCTTGCTCTGACATACTGGATTTGTTTGCCTTCCTGTTAATTCTGCCTTGCTAGCAAGGTTGCTTCCTCCTTCCATATCCACCTTAATTTCCTTTCCTATTTACATGAAACATCCTTCAGAAATGTTTACCTGCCTCTTGCCTTGTAAACACTATTGAAAAAATCACTTCCATCAATTGCTCATGAGAATTTACTTCAGACAATTCCATGCATGAGTGCATGCTACTACTAAATGGCTCATGAAAAATTGATTTTGAGTCCTGAATATTTGTTCAGTGCCTTTGAAAAACCAGTAGGAAACATAGTAGCCTTCCTGAACAGCTTATAGTCTATATTTAAACTCACTGGAGGGAGGAAATGAAGAGAGGAAGTGGAAAGTGCAAAAGGCAAAGGTTATAGAACAGTGGGGTGGTTGCACAGTTGCCACATATGAACACTTTGATGGTTGGGGTTGTGGTGGTGTGTATGCATACAGGTACATGCATGTACCTGTATGAGTAATACCAAGGTGCCTACTTCTACAGGAACTTCTACTTACATAGTCATATAAGTAAAATTCATCTTGTTTAATTGAGCTCAAGCCTTTTCTGAGTTCCCACACACAGAAGTCATTGTAATTCCCCTCTTTTCCTTTTTTCCTCTTTTCCTCACTTAGGTCAAATCTAAACTTACCCTGCCAGTAACTGTCTGCAGCATTTCAGCATCGCTAGGTCAATATTAAAAACCCATGAACCTTTTCATTTCATGGACGTATCAATTGGCTTGAGTAGGCAGCTACACCTATAACCAAAAGAGGACAAGACATGACTGCGTGAGTTCGGGATTTCTGACAGGAAAGTACACATATGCCATAAGTAGTCAACACTTAAATAATAAAAAAGTTAACCATTACTCTTTGTTTAAAATGGCCAGTGTCAAACCCACCAGAACAAAGTTTTCACAATTATCCTGTTCTGCTTGCTCCTGAAAATAAATATATCTCAGTTCTTTCTAAGGTGGGACAGAGAGCTGGCTGTTACAGCTTGTTGAAGTTTATGGATGTTTTTATCCAAGTGATGCAGAAGACTCAGCCTGTAAGCAGACAAGTCAATGAGGCAGTGAGGACTTTGGGTCAGGATGCTCTTAAAAACTCTTCATGATGGTTTCCCTAATTAAAAGCATTAGAGTGATCAATATAGGCCATAGGGAAGCAGATAATTGTCATATACTAATTCTCACACTGATAAGTCTGTCAGAGAAGTGCTGTGAAGGTGTTGTGCACACCTCAAGATTCATATCCTCTGTTCCTCCTCTGCTGAACAGAGCATGGGTTTCAGGAAGAACACACAAGAGCTGGAAGAAAAGAGATCTGGCAAGATCAGAAGCCTGGTTGTCAGCAGATTTTATTCTTATGTCACAAATAAAGAGCCTTTAGGAAGACAACACCTGTCACTGGTTACTTGACATAAATAAATAAACTGCTGGGTTTTAGTTATTCCGCTGACATCCATCTCTGGCTTACATGGTCCCTGCACTGCAAATTCTTAGTAGTGGTGGGAATATTCTGAAGAAACATCACTGCACACAATTTCTTTCCAGCCAAGTAACATAGCAGAGTCTCTCTGCTATTAACCAAGGAATTGTGCCATCTTCCTTTGATGCTTCAAATGTTTGCGGAGAGACAGTATCACAAATCATGGATCTAAAAGAGTGTTCTCACTTGCTGGGAATTCATAAGCCATGCCTCTCTCTGCAGATTTCAAGAATGAATGTTCCACAAACTAGCTTTTTTAAAACTTAATTTCCGTATGATTTTCTCGTACACACTGTGCAGACCTAAAGTAATAAAACTGCCTGAACAATAAAGTATTAAACCTTCAGGAGATTATAAACAGAATGAAAGTTTTGCCTGGAGCATCTCTGTCTCTTTTTTTTTTTTTTTTTTTTTTAACACCCACACCACCGACATGGTCAGAGAGCAAAAAGCAATGAAAATGAGAGTAAGCCAGAGGACCTTTGCATCTCACATGTGTTCATATTTTTTTTATTAGCAGGGCTTCTGCACTACATATTGATTTTAGCTCTCCACTGAAAACCTGTGAGTTCAACCTGCACCTCTTACGCTGGTTTTCAAACCCACTTTTCACAGACTTAGGTTTAAACCCCCATTTATCACATTATTTCATTCACCATTCTGTGGGGTTTGTAAAATCTATACCGAAATACACTTTTCCTGAGTAGTATCACCTGTTACGGAGTTGCTATTTTGAAGGTTTTATATATATGTATATACATATATACATACCCACACATAGTTATTTTCCACCTTGATCAGCTCAAAAGACAGCAAATATACTCAACAGCGATCTGCAATTCAAAAGAGACTACTTTCTCAGTAGATATAAATTTACAGTCTATAATCTTTAGGTTGACAGGCAATATTTTATTCAGTTCACAAGCCAATAATTTGTTTGAATTATTTTCAGATCAATTATTTATAACAATGTTAATCTCATGACCTTGAAAGATTAATGGTAAAGGAAGTTGACAGTTGACAGTTTGAATTCAATCAACATTTACTCCATTTGCATTTCCTTGAGCAAGCGCTATTAAACCTCATCAAAAAGAGTGAGCATTACGCTGGGATATATACTTGCATAAGGTCTGACACATACCTGCTTGTACTGACCTGGTAGCAACAAAAAGAAATAAACAGTACCAGATATTATAAATGTCTCATGCTCAGTTTTGAAGTAAAATGTTAAAAATCAGGGGAGGGATTTGGAAATTGAAGCCCCATTTTCAAAATCACTGATAGGGTTTGTTGGGTTGAGTTGGGTTGGTGATTTTTTTTTTTTTGGAGGGGGTGTTAAAGCATTGTATCTGGACTCACTACTTATATTTTGCAGACAAGCACATCTTGAAAAGACTCATCATGCTCTACTGTTACTGATTTTTCAGGGAGAGAGATAAATACATTTAAATCTCTAGAGTCTCAAATTACCTGTGTGATTTTGCAAAGGATGCCTTTAGTCATGTAGTGAGAGACCAGGGCTTCACATCTGAGTCTGCACTTCAGAGGAGGCATTTTTCAAGGGAATAATGTATTGAATTTTAGGCACATAGACAACTTGGAAAGCTTATTTCCAAAAGAACATCAGGAATGCATTCACATCTTTAGATGGCAAATCTTACAAAGTCTGTTTGTTTGTTTGTTTGTTTTTAATAAATACATAGGTTAGCCAAAAATAATGTATGTTCTTTTTTTGTTAAAAAAAAAAAAATCCCAAGATCAAACATCTTTTATTAATTAAGAAATCCTCTTCTTTTGAATTTTAAATAACTCCGTTCATTACCATGAT
This sequence comes from Psittacula echo, assembly GCF_963264785.1. Lineage (NCBI taxonomy): Eukaryota > Metazoa > Chordata > Aves > Psittaciformes > Psittacidae > Psittacula > Psittacula echo. Next base: position 83,007,908 of record NC_137738.1, on the reverse strand, counting down.
TTCCTTGAGTTCCAAAATTATCGAAACACAAAAGACATGAGCTTGCAAATTTTAGCTACTTCAAGAACTATACCATGAAGCATATTTTACCATCATCCTTCACAAGTAATTGAACACTTTTAACATCTTACTTGAGAAGCAAAAGCCATTATGCCCTTGAACTCCTTAGGAATTTTTTTTAATGCAAGAGGAAATGTGGGTCAAAGTATTTATGTCATAATACTTGCATGCACATCTATAAATCTCTTAATTAAATGGGAAAAAGAAACATAGAAGAGAAGGAAGTATTAGTCCCTCCATCTGCCTGAGGCAGCCAAAATATATGTTGGTATATTTTAATTCCCTGCCAGCAGCAAGCCAAATTTGCAGTGCTTTAAAGTGACAAACAAAATAAGGTGACAACTAAAAACATTGCAAAAAAAAAAAAAAACTAAAAACAAAGCTTTGCAAAGCAAAGCCTGAGCTAGCATTCCACACAGAGCACCAGACTTACCTGTGTCTTTAATGTTTAAACATGGATCTCAGACAACTACAAAAGCTACATGTTACATGAGCAGAGAGCAGAGTTTGCCCATGCCGAGCAGACCAAGGGGAGGCAGAGGCTGTGTCACCACAGTGCTTGGGGAACCTCACCTGGCATTCTTAGTGCTTCCCAGCAACTGGATGAACTCCTGTTCACTCCCTTATTCCCTATTCTCCCTATAGTTGTTTATTTATTTTCAGTGTGGACCTCAAATTTACAGATAGAAGACCGGCATCCTCTTCAGGCACAGGTATTCTTAGGTTAAACAGTTAGAAAATGCAGTCCCAAAATCTTTTCTCTTGATGTTGATGAGTGAGAAATCTCAGTGAGATTTCTGTTACTGGCAGGTGAGCTGTTTGAGAAACGAAACATCTTCCTGAATATCACAAAAAGGAAAACAAAGAGCCTCTCCTGCCACCAGTTGTTTTCATGTCACATTTCAGATGGGAGCAGACTGCTATGACAGGGAGAAGTGCTGAGGAAGCCAGAGAAGGCACCAGTGGTGTGATTTGACACTTCTCCAATGGAAAACACAAAGTGACGTAAGCCCATAAGAAACAGGAATCTGACCCCATCAGTACAGTGAGTTAATAGCTCTGTTCGTGTAAGCACTTTGAAGAAGTCTCAAGCGGGTCTGATGAAAAATTCATACACAGAGTCATGATAAAAGACCTGGTCTTCAGTTTTACCTCATTTCCTGAAAGAAATTCCTTCTCTCCACATACTGCTACCCATACATTTATAGGTACAAATTAGCAAGTGTCACTGCATAATGATACTCAGAGAAATGTGCAAGCTACAGCCCATTTTGCAATTATAATAAGATTGATAAAGTATGTGAAGTGCCACAGTTCACAGCCTGCTCGGATACTTCCATTTTTTTGCATTGGCAAAAGTACAGACACAACCATAGAAGAGATGACAAAACTGGCATTTAAGCCATTCACAATTTCTAAGGTTCAATATCAATGTATTGGTTCAAAAGCAGTCTTCATATGATAACTGATTATATCGCATGATATTTGTATGTGTATATAATATTTATGGCATTATATAAATAATAAATCAATACTTAATATTGATTTATTTTAGCTGACAAGGTAGTAAAATGCCTCAGAATAAAGGGTATATTAATAAACAGCTTTGGGCTTTCCAGGTGGTTCCTTACTGACCTCCAAAATTAAGAATGGAGCATTCTTTGAGGTTTACCTTAGGTAGTAATCAATTATATGAAATGCTATTTAGGAAACATGTAATTAATTTGCTTTCAGTATGATGATGATGCAGGCATAATAGGATAATCACTAGAAGAAAGCGGGTAGAAAAAAACTCTGATGACAGAGTTTTCCAAACATCTTTTGGTGGTTTGTTTTTTCATGTACATGGTGCATATTCCTTGTACAGATGAAAAACTACAGATGAATCATAAAATAAAAGTAGTGGGAATTAATAGTTTCTGCTTGCTGTAAAACACAGTTAATAATGTATGCATTACTTGCAGCTAATGCTAGAGTCCACAGCTGCTACATCTAAATAACACTGAGGCAATTTCCGTGCTGATTTACACCCAAGAGCGGGCAGTTCCAAGTCCTGATTTTCAGGATGTGCTGTATTTCCAAATGAAGCACTGGACTAGCACTTAGAAGATTAAGATTCAGCTGTTCTTCCATGGATTTCTTACATAGCCTGCTCAGACTTGATTTCTAAACAAGCCATGCAACTGCATTTTTTTTTATCTTCCATTTTTCCTCTAAGATGAAATAAAGCAGAGATGCATGCAATGACCAAAAGGCAGGATTCCTTGTTCCCTTGACTAAATTTCTGAAACAGGCACCTCCTTTTTGTCCTTATCTGTTTTGCTACCTGATTTCTTATCTTCAACAGTGGTGCTCCTGCAGAGGTAAAACTGAGGAGTTACTGGTTTTCTCTCAGCTTGGTGTGTCTTCTGTATCAACCAGGGGCACACACAGACCAGGCATAAATAGACTGACCAGCTACCTCGAATACAGCAAATGGAGGAAATCTCAACTGAGAAACTTAAAAGCTTTCTCAGGTAAGGTTAAAACATGTGAGAGAAATGCTCTCTGCCAGTGAGATCCAGGCCCCTCAGAGGTGAGCAAAAACAGAACTTAAGTGGCCAGAAAACTGTAATACTGGCAACTGACTAGGCTCTGGTAACTTCCCAGACAGACAGAAACCAGGCTGGCTTTTATGACTTAATGATGTGGATCAATGTGAATAAAATGGGTGTTGTGCTGGTGGTACTTCAGCTGATCTGGCTCTTCCCAGTAAACAGTAACCCCTGTGCAAAAAGGAAAAGAAACAAACCCAAACAAAACCCAGTTCCATTTACCTCTGCGCTTCTTGCCAGGGACAAGTCACAACACTTCTCCTGTGCCCATTGCACAGCTGGCTGCTGCAGTTTCATTTCTTTTCCTTCTAGCCAGCAAGAGATCCTAAATTGCCCTTTAATGTATCCATTTTTTAATTTCTCAGTTATATGCATTGTAACCTTCAGGACAGAGTGCTGTTTAAGTTTCTCCTGCTTCATCATTTGGCTAAATTACTTTTATAACTTACAAGTTGGTTTATTTGAATAGGCTCAGTCTAATTTTATAGGCTTGTGAAAAAGATGGGAACAACTGTGCTGTGTAAATCTCTTTTAACTTTAGTCATTGTAATTTACTGCACTTGCAGTAGTACAGCTCTGAATAAATATCTTTGGCTTTTTTAAATTTTAACTAAGAAGGCTCATACGTGACTTGTTCCTCAATGATTGTATTAGTTTCAATGGTGCTCTTACTGCGTTTGATTTTGCTTTAAGCAACCTACCTTGGCATTAAAAGGGTAATACTTTGTTTCGTTTTTAAGCAACATTGCTCAACATTTATAGAGTTAATTCCACTCTGCTATTTGATTTTGATTTTTTTTCCTTACGTTGTTTCACCAAGATGGGAAAATGAGCTGACAAACGCTAGGGGTCCATGTGGCTGCTTCTTGTCATGGCACTGAGAGTGAAGCTAAATGCTGTTCTGTAGGTAGGGGACAAGCTGCTGGTGCTTCCCATGGAAGTGAACAGGATGATGGAAGTTCCTGGACAAACCACCCAAGGAGGATGGTGGAAAATATCTGACTAGCGGAGTCAGGAAGGGTTTCACCATTCTCCCTCATCAGCCATGTGTTCTCACACTGGCCACAAATAAAGACAGATTCCTCTGTGGAATGGCTCCCAGGTGGGCCAAATTCAAGGTCCCCTTGTTAACAACTGGTAAAGAGACAGACCTGAGCAGTGAGGAGGGTTGGGAGACAGAGTATGGGGGCTAGGGCTGGTAGCTGTTTCCAGGGACACCAGTATCTCCAGCAACAGCTCATCTCCTTGCTGATATTTGCACAAAAGATCTAAAACTAATCACCAAGCCTCTGCCAGTAGCTCCCAATGTTTTAAGGAGGTTTTTGTTGAGCTGTGCTGAGGGAGTGGCTGCAGTAATTGAACAAGTTATTTAAATGCCTCCTGTAAGCCAGAGGCTAAACTTAGCTACAAAAGTGTGCTACCTGCCCTTGCAAAGAGCTGGTCTAGCACCCATAAACATCACCGTCAGTCTGCAGCATATTTCAAAATCAGAAACTTTGCTTTCCTTCTCCTTTGTAACACATTTATATTGGTTATACATCTGCATATGGTACCTGGGGTCTGCTGAAGCAGCTAAGGTCTGTGGATGTATTTTAATGCAACCAGTAAGAAACCCTTCAGAAGTGAGAGATTTTTGCAAAGTGCTAAGCACCTCTCTGATTATAGCACTCTTTAAAGCATTTTGAACTTAGTAGCTATAGGGGACCAGAAAAACTTAAAATCAAACTGCTTTCGGCTTTTGCTGATCGGTTGTACTTTTTGTCTGTTTTCATTGTTTATCATGCCATTAAATTACTCCCACGCATGTATATCTTTATCAGTACATCATTACATAAATGAATCTTAACATGCATCTTGGTAATTTAAAAAATAATGATCCAATCACTCCATAAAAAAAACCAAAGATCATAACTGGACTGAATATGAACTGCCCAGACTATAGCTAGACAGGGATTTTTAGCTGAATTTTTTTTTGAAGGAAGATATCAATACCCTGCAATGAAAGATTTTTCATATAATTTCTCATTTTAACCCTCCAGGGTGAGCTATTTCCATGATTTTCTTTTTTAACTTGGAAAGATCTGGACAAATTTTCCAAAGCAGCTTGACCACTGTGTTCTGTCATTCTGGAAGTGGAAATTCCAGCCCATCCAGTTCAAAATTAACACTGGCTTTCAAGTAAGTCTGCACATACAAAAGGGTAAACATAAACAACAGGCAAACATGATTGACTGGAATGAGTTTGTAAATATAATTTTGAAAGCTATTTTACTAGTAAGATTTTGCTTTTCATCTTTGATTTTTTGACTGGAATCTATCCTCCAAATCTCAAAAAAAATCCAGTAAGAGACAGGAAACAGGTTTCTTTCCTTCTCAGCTCTAGTATTGTTGCTTTGTGGAACAGGTTAAAAACTCAAAGTAGTTATTAAACATGAAGCTTAATGAAGGGAGATTTACCATGAGTTACATCAAGCCTTCTTCATTTTGCTTTCCGAAGGAGAATGGTGTTACTGCTGGTTAGTAGATACACAGCAATATGTGTGAACTAAGGAGAACAAGGGGCAAAGGATGTAAGCTGAAACAAGAGAGGTTCAGACTAGACCCAAGGAGAAAGTTTTTCTCCAAGAGGACAGCCCATCTGCAGAGCAGGGTGTCCAGGGAGGCTGTACATCTACATTCTTGGGGATTTTCAAGCTAGATGAAGCCCTCAGCAACCTGGCACGGCACCACAACTGACCCTGCTTTGAGCAGAAGGTTGGACTGGAGGGACATCTTGAAGTCCGTTCAAGCCTGAATTATTCTGTCAGCCCAGTTTATCAGGAAAGCTAAATTAGGTGCCTTTCCTTCTGCCTACCAGCACTTAGGCCTGTACCCTGTGATCCCTCTCTTCCACTGCACTGTGATTTGGGGCACCTTCAAACAGCTGGCTGCTGCATGGCCTTCCAGCACACCTGTGGCTCTGCTGAAGCTTAATAACTTGCACTTTAGCACAACAGCGCAGTGTGGCATGTCCCATTCCCACTCCTGACAGCAGTCACCAGCTCTGGGCATGTCCCTACCATGTGATACAGGAAGCAAAAAGGCTCTGTGCAGGGAGACAGAGGTAGAAATCCTCAGTTCTCCCCTCCCTATGTGAAGCCTGAAGCTGTAACTGCTGCTGCATGTGGAGCTGTCACTATTCTTCTTGTGTGGCAATCTGTCTTCCTTGAGAGAATATCCTCAAGGAGTGTACAGTATTTATTTATGGTAACCTTTGGGTTTAATGTGCAAGCTGCAGTGTGCTTTTTATACCTTTGGTTTGTATTCTGCAGCCCATGTCTATGTAAGCCATCTCTGTTGGTGCAAAGTTTGCTCTGGGGTCTTATTTTGACAGATTTAATGTTTCCTGATTTAGTTTTGCATTATTCAGCCTGCGATCTGTGAACTACTGTTGCTCCACAGAACATCAAAGATGTTCCACAAAATGACTGCAGACACCCCCCACACCCCCCACCAAAAAAAAAACCAACCCAAAATAAACCTTTTATGCAGTCAGACACAAAATCAAGCAAAATGAGGGAAATCAAATAGTAAATGAGTACTTACAGTTTTCACTATTGTTCTGGCTTGGCAGTTAATAGCATTGTGCTAGAACTGCCTAAGATAGTCCTTTCTTTTTCTCTCCAAATAGTAGATGCTCCTTTAATTAAATAAGTTAGTTGACAGATCAGTTAAAGGAAATTAATTTAGATTTAGTTTTAGATGCTCTGAAATGCTCTTTGAACCTTATTGATATTCCAGCCACAACAGAGTAGAGAGTAGTTAGGGCAGCTAAGATTTCTAAGCGTTGTTTTTTTTGAAGGGTAGTTTGCTAATGCCAACTATGCTAATAATGAGATTTCTCATGAGTTTGTGAGATAATGGATAAAACCTTCAGAAAATTCCTTTAATTGTATCTGTAATGTTTCTGTAATTGCCAACTGCAATACTTCAGCTGCATTAAACTTTGGTTTTTGAAATAGAAGGAAATGACTGCTTGCTTTCCACTGTATGTTAAGAATACTCTGTGGAAAGATGTCTTAGAATAAGTTTTAGGGGATGTGAAAGATCTGTTATGCACTTACCTCAAAGAATATTTTTGCTCTCAGCTTGAGTTTTATTAACATACCCTCATGGAAAAGTCACAGTTAGCCCCTGGTGCAGTTCCCGTAGACGAGCGACCTCTCCTAAGCCTGTGCTACTACTCCTGAGAGCCTTGGGATCCTTTTTTCACCCTGTGGTCTCAGAGTGGTTCAATTCAGGGGATGCTGCTCCCACTGTTCTTAACTGCTGAGGTGGGGACCATCAGCAGCTAAGAACATTTTTCACTAAGAAAGAAACCAGCAGGTACTGATTGCCTGAGAGCAGTTGATAGTACAGGCCTTGAGGCAGGGTGTTGTGTTAGCCCATGGTGTTAGGGCTAGAGCGTGGGTCAGCTGGCCAGGCTGTAACCCCCAGCCCATCCCTCCCTGTGTCCCAGCCTCTCCCATGGCAAAGGGTCAGCCTCTCCCTTTTCTCCGTCTATCTGTTTTAATCACCTGATGTCTTTGAAGTCACTTCAAAGGTCTGCTGTTAAAAATTAATATCCAGTAGACAATGCTTCCTGTTGTTTTAGGCAGGGAAACTGCCTCAAGTAATGGTCCTGCTAATGTCTTGATGCTTCGTTCAACAGCTGTCTATATTTCCCTGCATCTCCTTGCCTCTTAGGTGTGTAGTTAACCCTTCAAAACCTCTTACAAACAACATGGAGGAAAGAAGACAACCAATGAACATAAAGTATTTTATTATGCTACTGTACAAAGCTGTATAAATTGTAGCTGCAGCTGTTGTATAGAGTTTGCTAGGCATTAAGTGTTTAGGAATATAGCATATTAAAGATGATCACAGTATCTGGAGGAAACTGCTTCTTCTTCCACTAGTTTTAAATCTGAACAAATCCACTGGCTTTCACAGTGACATCCCTGCATTTCAGTGATATGGGAGTGGACATAAGTCTCATGTGTTTTTTCCTTACAGATTTGGCATGCCATTGTGTAAGTCAGGATCATCCGCGCTGAAGTCATTACTCACAGCCATAATTCATGAATGTTCATTTATTGCTATCAATGTTGTTATTTTGTGTGAAATTGTAATCATTTAATATCCACAATTAAAATCCTACTCAGTATTTTCTGATATGGTTGTCAAATATGTAGTAGTGAGATGGTTTTATAGGACTAAAGCTAAGAAGCCTTACAGCCATCAACTGGTGAGTCTGTTGAATACCTTTGTCGTGGTTTAAGCCCAGGCCGTAAATCAGAACCACGAAGTCCACTTCCCCCCCCCCACCTTTCTTCCCTCTGCTCCTGGAGGGACGGGGAGGAGAATCAAAAGAATGCAACTCCCATGGGTTGAGATAAGAACAGTTTAATAACTAAGGTATAACACAACTCACTGCTGCTACCACTAATAGTAATAATGATAAAGGAAATAACAAGTAAGAGAATACAACCGCTCACCAACCGGTACCTCACCCCCACCCTGCCATGATCCAGCCCTTCCGGGCACTCTCCGTTCTACATCCTGGGCATGACGTGCTGTGGTATGGAATACCTCTTTGGCTAGTTTGGGTCAGGTGTCCTGTCCCTGCTTCCTCCCAGCTTCTCCTCCTTCCTGGCAGAGCATGAGACTCACAAAGTCCTTGGTCAGTCTAAACATTGCTGTTATCAGCTCCATTCCCAGGCCGAAAGTCAAAAACACAGTGCTGCAAAAGCTACTAAGAAGGAGAAAAACTGACTGCTACTGAACCCAGGACAACCTTGAAGGACTCCATTGGACCAATGGGCAAATTTTAGGCCTTAGTCATCTGTTTTGTCCCAGGTAATTAAGTACAAATGGTGAAACAAGGATTCCCTCTGCATTTCTTCCACTCACAGCAGTACCTGCTACTATTTCAATTTGATCACCTTTCATTATGTATATCTGGAAAAGGAGCAGAGACCAGAGCTCCACAGATCTAGCTTTTATTTCACGTGTTCCTCTTTGAATTACAGCTAACCTATTCACCTGCTTGCTTTCTTCTTAGTTGTGAACATCTCAACCTTAGAGAAAATATGACTCATTTGTGCACTGGGAGTCTTCATTTTATCACTTGTATTGGGGAAATTTTGCATGCTCTGTAATGGCATCTTCATATTTCTGAATGCAGATTGAGTACATGCTGTTAAGTTTCCAGCTTCAATTTCTTTTATGAAGTGATTCATATTGAACCACAGTACTGCTTTTAAAAGCTCCTGGTTCAGATCTCAACTACAAATGTCAGTAAAGTCTAATAAATCTCTAATCTGCAAGATAAACTGTTAAGAGAATACAAGCTATATCAAAGTGAAATTGATCACATCTTCTCTAAAATTTCTTCTCTAAATCTACCCTGAAATGGACTAGGAGATTTCTATATTCATGCAAGGAAGTGGAACCTGGAGGTCTCCTTAGTATGAAATATTTAGCTCTGAGGGGAAAAATCAAGAACAAGTCCATACTAATGACACTGACATAGTTGCAGGGAAGGTTTGCCTGCAGAGCAAAAAAATCACTAGGGGTTTTCATTAAAATTACATTTTTTTATTCATCTACTCTGAACTTTCTTAGACTGCTCTCAGAGATCGCTCCCCCCGTATGGACTATGAATTCTGTAAGTCAAGACTCCTGTTTATGGGCACTTAAGGATACTCCCTGTTGACTCACCTGAAAGACCAGCTTGCAAAATATCATGTGTGGCTCATATTCATTGGAGCAATGTGAACATGTAGAATTTCTCTGAGGTGGCTGTCTTGCATGCTGCACATCTGCCTAATAACAAAGGAGTGGAAGTCATTCAGGGATGAATGCATTCAAAACGTGCATCTCCATGGAAATAGATCTAAGATTAGGGTATAATGAAGAACAGGCCTTCAATTAAGTCATGAGGTATGTAATCTGACCTAAGTTACCTCCTCGCATGTTTACTACTGCAGATGAAGGAAGTGTAATTCATTTTCATACGTGTATCTCCCCCTACCTGCACACCTGCTCTGCTAAAGAAGCAAATTTATTTTCTAACATCACAGGAAAACACATATTCCTTCATAAATATTGAAAGATTTAGTTCCTACCAAAGGTCGTCTTTGACTTTGCTGATGCTGCTTTCTTGAGTTGGCTCATCCTGAGTTCTACCCCAGAAAGGAATATGTAAATATCATCTTTAATTGTAATTAAATAATTCCCAAACTGTATTATTCATACAAGTTGTACTCTGAGTAGTAAACGAAATTGTACCTATCTGGTATGATAGCTCATTCCAGCTCTGCCAATAGAAAGGAAAGGTAGAAAGCATATGACAGGAAGACTTCTGAAACAATACAGATAAACACTGAACAGTTCTTCATTTTTGTTCATTGCCATAAACCCATAAAACTCAAGCCAAGGTGTGTCATGAGGATAACACAAAGACTGCAGCTATAGCATTTCTTATCTTACTGATAACAGAATCAAATGTGACTTTTAAAGAAAATCTCTGAAATAATGAATACTAATGTGGATAATGGGTACTACTTGCCATTATACAACTTGTTTGTTAAGCCATTTGTCAGATAATTTTAACAATGAGCAAGCTAACACAAAAAAATAAAATCTTAATTTATTGTTTTCCTGTAAGAAAATTCCCTTTGTCCAGTTATAGAAGTTGTGAGAGTCAACAGGGAGGGGTGGGAAATGTGTTTTCAGTTTCATTTATCTTCTCCCTCCTTATCCATCTTAAGTTTTTGAATGCAACAACTGACTGCTTTTCTTGCGCTAGAGGACCGCTATTATGCCCATGACAGGCTGATTTTAAGTAGCTGCTGGCAGACAAACTGCTGACTTTGCTGTGCTTGATCCATGAATTTACAAAGGGGAATATTAGATATGTGATGGGGTGCTGATTGTTCTCAGATTCTCACTTTTCAGAGACCTCTGGATTTGAGTCAATCTATGTACCTACTTATGAATTTGTGTACAAAAAACTGTGGGAGGTCATGAGATATTAAATGGAAAATGGTTGAATCCTGGTTTATCTGAGTATTTAGATGTACCCTTAATCTCTCTGTGTGTCTTTTTTGTCTATGGTTCAACTCTCTTTGGCTCCTCAGATACTACCACACTCAGAAGAGATAACTGAAGTCTTTTACAACAGACTAAAGTCCTAAACTCCTTTACTTGTTTTGTTATACTATACTTGTCTCAGATAAATTCCTTCTTTGCCTATTCTTCAGTATTTCCTTTGCTCCAAAAAGAAAACTAAAAGATGGATCAAAATACCTTTTCAATAAAAAATAGCTGGAGTTTAATTTGACCACCACCAAAAATGGTTCTTTCTATAATATGCTAACCTAACATGCATTTCAAATAGCGTGCCATCAACTTTAAGAAACTTCTATGTAAAAGCAGGAGATGCTTTTAATAGCTGTTTATATTAGATTGTTTAGATTATGTAGATAGAATATGGAAGTTGTTAGTCCTAGGAGGTATACTTTGAGACAGAAGCTAATTCTCAACTCAGGTTACTTACTGAAGATTGAGTGCACCTTTTTCATGGCATGTCATAAGCAAAAGGATAAAGTGCAAAGACTACTGTGAAAAAGGATGTCCTTGACATCCTAAAATACAATTGAAGGAACTGAGTGCAAATTCAAGCTTAATGTGAGTTCAGAGGCTAAGGTAAATTTGGGAAATTAACTCCTGTGGCATGGGAAAGACGTTTTCTCAGAAGTCATTGAATCATAGAAACATAGCAGGGTTGGAAGGGAACTTTTAAAGATCTAGTTTACCTCCCTTCCACAGGCAGGGACATCTTTCACTAGATTAGTTTGCTTGAAGTCCTGAGCAGGTAACCTGTTTCAAACTATTGCCTTTATCTGGACTTATATTCATCAGTACGCTTAAACCCACGTCTTTGCAAAAGCCACACTTTCAAAAACACCAGAAATAGTTCCCTCTTCCTCCTCCTGAAAAACATTTTAGGAAAAATAAAAAGGTGCGATGTAACAAGCATTTAGAGATTGTAGCATTTTTACTTACTGAAGAGTTCTTAATACTGGATCTCAAGTCAGTGTTAAGAGTCCTAGATCAATATCCTCAGGAGTCAAATCTTTGTTCTTAGAAAAGCATTAACAGTTCATGAACTATTATTGTCTTATTCTAAAAACAGCCATTGAAAGTCACAATTAGTCATGCAGAAAAGGATAGAAAAGATCAATTAAAAACTTTTCAGATATGCTGTACTAATGACTTCATTTTAATTATTTCTACTTGACTGTTGCCATAATTTTGCTAAAGAAAGGCTCCTGTCATATGTCATATGATGGTTTTAGACAGCGTTGTCAATTATAATAAATAGCTTTCTCAGATTGATTGAGGTGCTCTGTAGGTGTTTTTATTGTGAATGTCTGTTTTCCAAAGTTAAAGCAAACATATATATATGATAGTATGTGTAGAGTGGACAAAAAGAAAGGAAAACTGATTCTTAACAGAAACTTAAGAAAAAATGTAGAAGGTGCACTAAAATAACAAGTGCTCTTTTGCTCTAGTCTGGAGATAAATTTTCAGAATCAGAACAATGCAGAAGTATCTAACAGTCATTTAATGGCTTTGAAGAACATTTCGTGCTTTCCTTGCACCAACTGCATTGCCATGCAAGAAAAGATATATGATTTCTTTCAAACTAGTAATCTGGATTCATGTGGCAGTTTCCACAAAGACTGAAGAATCTGAAAATCTGCATTCTGAAAAGTTAAATGTTCACAGATGCAGAAAAGAAGTATGTCCCAATATGGCGAGTGGCTCTTAAATTACTTATTTCCTCTCACTACCACCACAGTAATGAGAAAAGCCCTTTAAGTCAATATACATCAGTGAAAGTAATAAAAAAGTATTTTAATTATTCTGCTATACCGGAGGAAAATTGTAAGACAAAATAAAAAATAATCTCTCTTTAACAGTATCAAGTTATCCAGTCCATCTATCATGTGACTACTTCTTGTTATCTGTCTTATGGTATCTTACTTGATAATCAGCATTTGGTTACAACATATGCCATTTGGGTCTGTTGTTGGAATGTGCATATATAGTGTACTACTTCGATGGCATAATACTGCTCTGTCCTACAAATTGCCTAGCAGTGACGAGCTTTTGATGATGATGTTTCCTGAAGGTTTTTCTCAATTAGTTTCATGTTAGGTTGGTGTTCTGTGGCCCAGAGATTGGAGATGATAGCTTGCAACTCCTTTTCTAAGATGGTAATCATTGTAATCACTGTAGTCTACTATTATATTTTCCATTAAATACATTTCAAAATCTAATGGCTACATTGGGCAATATGTAGGAAGGAATAAGTTTCTTTCTCAATAATGGATCAACATGGGAGAATGGCAGATCATCTTCATGTAAGAGAATATCATTTTCATGTGACAAATAGATATATTTGCTAGATCGTTTGAATACAGTTTTTTGCAGTTTCCTACATAACGTAGGTATAAGAAAGTCTGTACCTGTCATTCGTAAAGAAAAAATACAACTGTTTTCATAATGCAAATTTTATCTTGGAAGCGAGTTAGGTGCCTACTTGTGCAGCACAGTGGGGTGCTCAAGCTAGCAATGACTGAGCTAGCTTCAGGACTGGAAGAGTGACAGATGCATGAAGGTAATATGTATCAGCCTTACGGAAACATATTTACTAGTAGGGCAAATGTAGCTTTAGCATTTTTTTAGACATAATTGGCACATCCATGCTGCCCTACATGCACAGTATTAATATAGAAAACACTTAGGGCTAACCTGGGATTTTTTATATGTTGTATTCACTTTAGCAAAAAAGTATTCATTTATGAAAATAAGTGTCTAAATCCAAATCTTCACATCTATTTGAGCTGGATCTCCACCGTATTTATTGTGTAGCAATTGCCTTATCTCATATCCATACCTCTGAAACCATTGTCTTCTATCACAATGAAGAAGATAAGCTTCTGCCTACATCCAGATCTTTTCCCATATTGGGATCAAGTCTCAGACTTGTATACTATCAGGACTTCTGTATGAGGGCAGAGTGGTTCCTGTTTTTTGTGCTGCATAGGGAATAATAGCATCAGAGGAGTCAGTGCTTGTAAAATTTAAGTAATGCGGTGTGGCTGCATGTAGGTTCCCATCAGTCCTGTGTACATAAATTGGTGTCACAGTGGCACTTCCAGCCTCTTCCTTCCTGCAATCTGTGTACTTCCCTCCAGGATCCAGTCTTTCTACATCTTTCCCTTCCTTTATTTGATTGCAGTCTGACTCATTTGCTTACTTCCTAAGGTCAAACCTATCTAGAATTAGTTGCACCACAGGAACCCAAAAAAACCTGGTAAGCTTACAGTACCTTACAGTATGCTGATCTACAGCATGGCTTAGACTACTCATGCTGTTAGGGAACTCAGGAGGGCAATAAGTTGTTTTGCGATTCCCGTTTGGTACTAAATCCATTTGAGTTTGCTGGCAAATATTGTGTCCCATTGGTTCATATGCTAAACTTCAGCATGCTACACCCTGCAAAATCTGCTCAATACAGTTCTTCACAGTTCTATCACAGTTCTTGCTGATGTGTTTTAGCTCTCAGTAGCTGGTAATTGTGACCATGTAGTTCTTGACTTTAAAAGTGTAGATCACCTCAGAAGGTTGTGACAGATTTAGAAATAAAAAAACAGGCAGTGATTTCTCAAGTCTGAAAAGTTTCCTTCTGTGGGTGACCAAAGTATTCTTCACACATTATGTTATTACCTGTATGGGTGTTCATGGCAAAATGCAAGATGGTAGCCTATTTCTTCGCAAGCATTATGTCATCTCTGGTCATGAAATATGCATCCATTAAATTTTGCCACCTCTTAAATCTGCTAGTACTATAGTCTGGATCATCTTAAGGATGCACTCTTGCACCCACAGTGCACCACTTTGCTGGTAGAAGAAAGTAACTCCATGTGATGCATATATCTTAGGTTTTGGATAGTGCTAGCATTTGTACTGTTTTATTGTTTGTAGTACTCCATCTTTGTTGGGTGAGTTGCCTGGAACTGCTCATCAGGGATGAAAATATAAGGCAGTGTATTAATTAATGTCTTTCACAGTGTTTTAAAATATACTGAAGTAGGCCTCATATTCTCTTCCTCGTATTCAGCAAACATTACTTAAGATTTTTTCTTTTCTTTAGTAGTTTGTAGTGACGTTGTGTCTCCCTCATGAACTCATGGAACTGCACTATTCCAAAAAGCACAGTCATGAGCACTTCTTCAGTCAGAACATAACTCCACTCTGTGCTTGTCACAGCTAGAAAATCCCTCTTTACCTAAAAATAAAAAATTAGAGGGGACAAAAAAAATTAATAATCAGAAAATATTTTTCTTTGACCTAAAATATTTTTTTTTAATTGGATACAATTTAGTATTTTAATCTTCTAGTCATGGATTTTTTTCCCTTTGACCTTATGAATTTTTATTATGTTTTATGAGCACCATAGTTTTGACCATGGTTTTGATTTTTCTCTGCCAATTTTCTTTGACATTTGGAGTCAAAGCTCACTTTCTCTCAACAAGTTCTCCTATAAGCTGGACAAATACACTTTAAAAACCCAAAATAAATCAAACCTCTTCTTATTAAGGTTTTACCCTTGATTTTTAATGTGGGTACCAGCTGGCCCAACTCTGCAGCATATCTACTGTCTCTCCTGATTCTTGAGTTTAGTTTTAAAAGGTAGAAAAACAGCTTCCCCATTATATCTCTGCAGTCTCTCTTATCAAACATTTTTAGCACTGTTAGAGGGTCCTGAGCATCATTCTTAAGACTGTAATGCTATTATTTACTTTTTTTAAACTTAATTTTCTGATCTTTATCCTCCATAGGCATGCCTGTGTTCCAGAGTGATTTCTAGTTTGTAAGACTGTGCAGCATTTTAACCTGCAAAACCAGAACTCCCAGTGGAATTAGTCCCTGCATGCTGTCTATTTGGTCTGCTTCTCAGACTGGCTTCCCCATGGATCACATCTTCTTCTTTGCAGGTCTTGCTAAACTGAGTTGTGCCTAGAGCACAGGAGGAATTCTTTTTTCTATGAAAACAGGTGTTTTATTTAAATGTCAATTTGCTACAACTTCAGTTCAAGTAAGAGCCATGAAGAAAAGCCTCTGCATACCTTCTTACTTTTCTCTCCATTAGGATTTGCTGCATCATTTTTTCAAGGGCATGTAGTGATAGGAAAAGGGGGAATGGCTTTAAACTGCAAGAGGGTAGATTTAGATAAGATATAAGGAAGGAGTTCTTTACTATTAGGGTGGTGAGACACTGGCACAGGTTGCCCAGAGAAGCTGTGGCTGCCCCATCCCTGGCAGTATTCAAGGCCAGGTTGGATGGGGCTTTGAACAACAGGATATAGTGGAAAGTGTCCCTGTCTGTGCCAGGGTAGTTGGAAATAGATTAAGGTCCCTTCCAACCCAAACCATTTGATGATTCTATGATTCGAGTTCACAAAGGTTGCAGTAATCTCAAAGCCAGTCAGCTCTGTATCCATGGGCCATTATGGCTGGATAGTCCAGTAATCCCAAATGTTGGTTCCATGTTTTTTCCTATGATCAATTGATATGTCAATCTTGCCATAAAGTCATTGCAGTTTAATTAGCATTCATTTTCAGCTGTGCTCAGCTGCACATTAGAGTATGGGTTTGGTTTCTTAGCTAAGCTTTCAACCTGCCTTGACACTCCTCTTCCTTGTGTAAAGTGGTTCCATGGCAGCTCTGTCAAAGCACAGGGACAAAGCCTTTCTTTATGTAGATGGTTTGAATTCCAGTAAATGCAAAGCACTAATGCAATTCTAATCCTTCAGGCACATGTTTTTCTGAAAACATACTTAAATTAAATTTAAATTAACAAAGAAAAAATCTGTGTATAGACTAGCATAGATTTTTTTGAAGGACAAGTGATGTGAACATTAGGTTACAGCTCGCAATTTTTAATCATCTGTTGTGTTACCAGGTCTACCAAGTGGTATGAACTGCATTTGCTGTGTTTGAAAATCTGGCCAAGACTTCAGTAGTGATTTTCCAGAGCATGATGACAAGATATGGCCTATGTAGATATTCTTTAAAGGCTATGCAATGCTACTTATTTCAGTCTGCTTTATACTGTGTCCCATGCCAAAATATAGACCACACAGTTACAAAACACTGACATGTTTCATAAGGCATGTGATACTTCCATCTTTCATGAGAAATGTTTCAGAGGACTTGAAAGTGTATAAACTAGAGAGCTGTTATGGAATTTGGCTGTTAATCAGGATTGTATATTTGCCATACTTAGTCATGCTTGGAGAAGGAAATACACTGAAATAGTGGGAGAGAGCCTGAATTTCACATGAGCCTATTTTGTGGCATAATACCACTCAGCTAGGAGATCTGGAGTTGAGGTACAACTTTTACAGAGAAACTCTATGGCTTGTAGCCTCAGAGTTTCAGATAGCAACCTGGTCTGGATTTAAAATGCATATTTTAGGAAACATACTGTACATTGATCCAAATGAGCAGGGTCGAGGCATGTATGCCTATAGAACCAGCTGTACTATATCAAACCAAAGTGTCATACAGTCACTCCAGCTTCACACAAGGAATTTCAAGGAGGGATTATGCCCTGAGTTACAGATCAAAAACATGAAAATAACCTATTTTTAAATTGCTTTCCAGATTCAGAGTAAGATACAGAAAAAAAAAAAAAAAAAAAAAAAAAAAAAGAAAAATGCAGCCTAGAATTCTGGAATTTCTAACCTGTTTGGAAGATTTTGTCTTGTGAGAACTTGGTATAAGCCTGTATGTAGTAACATGAGTATTGTGCCATATTTAAAGATGGAACTTGATTTCCAAATACTTCCATTTCCATAACATATGATTGGCATCATAACAGAAACACCTGATTTTCAATATCAAGTAGCATTTTAAAAGTATTCATTCCTCTAAGGCATATGGATTCTGTAATAGATAAAAGAAAAAAATACCTGGATGGAAGAAGGATGGGGTAAACAAAGACCCTTGCCTTTAAATATAATAATAAAAGAAAAGATTGCTTTTGCAGTCCCACAAGGAAGTAGAGTCCGACAAGTTGTCTGGCTACACAAATTTGTCTACGTATTTGCTCATAGTAGACTTTCCAATATGGTCTGCTAGTTGCCAAGTGAATATACTACATTTGCATATTCACATTAATAAATTTCCACTCTGTTCTGCTGCATTAAACTGATCTCTGTAGATCAGTTCAAGTGTATTGCAGATTATTCTTATTAGAGAGTTAAAAATCACTATATACTTTAATTCAAATATATTTCAGTGCATAGTGTAGATAATTATTGCCTAGTTCAAAGAAGTGAGGAAAGTCCACATCATATACGTGGACCCTTTATGCAGATCCACAGTGGAAAAGAGACACATCAATAAGGAAGTCATTGTAGGATCAGTGTCATACATTATTATATGCAACAACATAAGGGAACAAACATGAATTAAATAATTAAAAGCCATCTCAAGAAACAAATTAAATAATTAAAATCCATCATAAGATATTGCAATAAATTAGTGCCATTAAAATCACAAGCAATGCAGACAGGCCAGATGCCAGAGATAAAGATCCAGTAGCACCTGTTTGGCTGCACTTCAGATCTGTCTGTTTCATGAGACCAAAAGCATACGCAGAAGTCCAGTAAACCAGAGGAAACAACCTGACCTTCTCTTCTGCAATGTCTCTGCTTTGCCAGCTTGCTATAGCAGTTTCACTTACTACCTTATCTTTCAGATAGCCAGCATCTTTTTTCCCAGATGCTAGTTTACTCTGGCCTGCAGCTCGTGCATCGGCCGCCAGCAACCCCTTCATCCTCTTTCTCTTCTTAAACTGTGAAAAAATTCTTCTTTATATATGGTGTTACTATGTTTTTAATGTTCTGATCATACATGTTTTAAATCTTTTTTCTTTCCATACAGTGTGAAGAGCTTTTGGCTCTTCCTTTTCCACTTTCATCCTGTGGTTGTTTTAGTAGGCCTCATCCACTTTTTATTCAGTCTATTCACCCCAATCCATGGGCATGCAGAGACTGAATACCCGTGTTCACCACAAATGAGGCTGTGCAAAACTATATACTGTATACTGATTAGCACTGAATTGCCCAGATAGACACAGAGGTATATATATATGTGCTTATGGCTTAATTGAAGTTTTGCCAGAGCTCTGAAAGAGGAATACCCTTTTCCTAACATTGTATGACCTTCCCAGAAATGGGATAAATATATGTGAATGGCACTGCTGCATTTGTTCTTGTGGGGTTTTTGCTAGGCTTTGTTGGACTGTGTTTGTTTGCAAGTAAATAAAGCTGCAAGGTTTGCTTTGCTTTTTTGTCTACATTCAGATCATGATGGTCTCTAGTTTTGCAGGTTTCATTTTCAAATTCCTTGCCTTCAACATTGTGGCACCTCTTCCTTTATAAACAATGAAGAAGTCTCATCTAGACAGTATGCTAGGTCTCTATCCTGAGGCCAGAAGACCTTTATCTATCCTTTATGAAGACTAGGGTGAGCAAAGCCAAACATTAATCTTAAAGGAAGCTGAACTGGATACCTGGCAGAGCTTACTGAAGCATATATCTAGTGGGCACCACTGCCTGGCTTCAGACAATTTAAATAAAAAAGGCCCCTTGAAGTTTAGACTGATTCACACTCACAAAAGATTGTCCTTGCAGAAAGGAGACCAAGCCTGTTTTATTATTGTTGTATAAAATGTGCTCTGAGAAATGTATAAAATGGCAGGTAATACTAATGATGAAATGTAAGAGAAGGCAATGATGCTTGTCATGTCACTTCATTCCACAAGCCAAGATACAGCAGACAAGTGCTTTAGCTCCATCTAGGAGACAAAAAGACTATTACTGCATCTACCAGATTCCACAGGTTTTGCTCATGTATAAACTGCATTTTAAAGGCTCTAATGTATTAGTCTTGCTGTATCCCTGTGAGTCAGACTGCCATTTTTACCATCATTTTTGTGGATGGATTTCTACAATGCAGAGAGCCCAATTTTGCCCATCATGGCAGCAGCTAAGTTTACACTGTAAATAGCTCAGTTAAGACGAATGGAGCGAATAGAAAATAAAACATTTTTTTAGACCAAATGAATTCATTCCTGAGAAAGGGGAAATTAATTCTGACTTCATTATTGAAGGGAAAAGACCCATTTTAACGGAAACTCTGTAAAGCATAACAAGTAAATTTGGCCCTGAATGGCTCATTCAAGGTCACACAAAAGGTCAGGTACAGAGATGAATTAGCCCCTGGAACACATTCTCCCACTTGACCCAGACCCAGCAAGCAATCCACTCCTTCACAGTTAATAGGAGTCTATCATGTCGAAGTCTGGTGTGAAAAGAAACCTAGAGCAAATTCTATCATACAAAGAGGTTATATTTTCCATTGTTATTAAGTTTATTTTAGCTCTGTAGTGTCAGGATCTCAACAGACACACAAAGAGAGACAGAGCCCAGCACACTTCTGACATTTGTACCAGACTAGTGCTGAATTGCTGTTGTACTAAGGAATGATGGGTCTTTACCTAGCTTTTGTAGTAGTTATGTTGGAACATAAATGTCTTCTGACCATCAACATACTGTTCTCCTTCTTTGCAAGACAGGTTTCAATCTAGTCAGTGTATCATGAAGTCATGATTGCTGATCCCCACTTCAGTGGTAATATTCCTGCTCACTTCTTAATACACAGTTTCTTCCTACAAACACTGTCTGCTCCTTATACAGCTAATTGATTGTTCATCTTTCAGCCTTCTTTCCTGCTTACCAAAGCCTTCATTTTGCACCTTTTTTTTTTTTGTCCTGAGCTTTAACAAAGACCACAAAACATTCCCAGTTCATTTCACATATCAGTAAACTAATCCAAATTACAGAAAGTTATTCTGCAAGCCTGGGCGTGTGTCTGCAGTTTTCAATGTCTTAATACAATGTAATACATGACTTCTGTCATTAAAATCAGACAGAAGCAGAAATCGGAATGTTGCCACCTGCTGCCTAGTGCATTCTG
This sequence comes from Psittacula echo, assembly GCF_963264785.1. Taxonomy (NCBI): domain Eukaryota; kingdom Metazoa; phylum Chordata; class Aves; order Psittaciformes; family Psittacidae; genus Psittacula; species Psittacula echo. The sequence goes on along the minus strand of NC_137738.1, from coordinate 82,987,107 downwards.
TATATCAGATCAGTTAAGCTTACCTAATTTATTACCATTCTTCATATCATGCCTTCTGTATATACACAGTCAAAATGTAATTCCCAAGTTAAAAAAGTATTTAAGGACCTGTATAATTTTAAGAACTAGTATGGTCTTCCTGCTTTCCCTTTTCTTCTGCTTACAGTTATACTCTAAGCCTCCTGTCACCCTAAAGCCACAATGTTTTGGAAGCTCTGACAAAACTTTTCTGAACTTTGGTTTGTTATATCACACAACTGCAGAGTACTTCCACTACATTTGAGTACTCTCACTCAATAGCTTTACTGTGCTGTCAATTACTTCACTGAGTTTTATGGAGCTACTTACGACTAGCAAAGATGTCACGGTCACCAGAACTGATCTCTCAATTTCTGACCTCTTTTCTGTCTTCTGACTGTTCCAAGGCTCCAAGACATTATTTTGATAATGGCTTCTTTTCACCACTACGTAGAAATGAGAACATGCAGGAAAGTTAAATGTCTTACATGACAAAAAGCTACATTTAGATACAAGTGATAACAACACTAGTCTGGAATAATTACACTAATTTCCTTGAAGCTCTTCCAGATTTTACAGTGATACAGCTGAGATAACAGTACAAGCATAAATACCACTGAGGGACTGAAAGAACATTGGATAATGGACCTTTAATAACATTCTTCTATGTAGACTTCAGAGGATAAAAAAAGATTAAACAGTATGCATCCAGGGAACATTTTAGATATAGAAGTTTAGATTCTAGAGAGTGTGGTTGCTTTGAGTGCAACATATGTAGGACACAGCTGATAGTGCCTATACACTGCCTAAATAAAATACGCATAGATTCTTCAGGCCTCGGGACTGTTCTTTGCAGCAGCCAAAGTGAGTGTGTTTAAAAACATTTCAGAGGACTCTAATCACTGCATTTATGTGGAGTATGAAGGTTTAAAGATCCTGCAGGATCTAGATCAAGCCTTTGTTCTAAACTGTCTGTATGCAACTTATTCATCTATTTATTTTCTGCAGTTTAAGCTCCTCATTCTAAAACATATACAAAGGCATTTCTTTATCAGCATTTTTCAACAAGAGCCCTTCATCTTTGCAAAATGAAAGCACCGAGCTAAAATTGGTGGTTAAGTTTTGTTTTCAATCACAAACATGCAGACAACACCATATAACCACATAGTTAAATGTCTTCTCGCTGTAACCATCTAAGTTTATGTCAGTGTTTGCACACTAATACCTCTTCACTGCAATTTATAGCAAAAGTTGGAAGTACTGCTCTGGTACATTATTTATGATGAAATATGCAATTAGAAAAGGACAAGGAGGGATTTAACTAGATCTCTCAGTTTACGTGCCAAATATTTGATTTCTTAAAAAAAAAAAAACAAAACCAAAAACCAACAGTAAGTAGGGGCCTTGCTTTAAAATGTTCAGCCCACTAATATCTGGAGAATAAAAATAGCTTGTTATTAAAAATATGACTATATAGCTTTGTTGTCTTCCCTCGTTTGCTTTTTTCTCTAAGGCTGGTGCAAATATGCATTTTTGTTGGTTTTTGACTTACAGGCTACAGAGGTTGACATTTTTACAATTTACATTATGCACTTTTAATATCGGTATTCTTAAAAATGCAGGTACACAATAGACTAAGATGGTTTTATATTTTGAATAAATAGCCACTTTTTTCTTCCTCAAAATTGCCATTTTACATGTTTGTTCAGGAGATTAGGCTTATCTGTAACAATAGAGCTCTCAGACTTTTCTGTAAAGGAGAGTTACGGAACATTAATCAAGGCCGAATTAAATATTCTATCCAGATTAATTTTACAGTTAAAAATATGCAGATATATTTGAATAGCAAAAGCCAGATCACTTTTAACTGATATTTAGTGACATTTTTTCTTAGGCGGGAAATCCCTCAAACTTTCAGATTTCTATTTCCAAAGAATCATCCTGTGACTTGTAATGTTTGCTGTTAAAATACATGATGTAGCCAGCAAAGATACAAAACTGATAAACAGATATTAAGAATGGACAAATCATAATAAAGTCAAGGGCATGGGAAGCATTGCTGGAAATCACTTTTTCGATGATGCCATGACCTTTAAATTCATGCAGCAGGATCTCACATCAAGCTCTCTATATGCAAGAAATTATCCAGAATTACCAAGTATAAAGATTTATTCAGTGGGCAACAGTAATTTTAAAACCATAGTTTTACATTTATGCAAAATCATCTTATTTTTGAATATTTACATAAATATGTATAAAAATATGTATTTTTCCATTGGGTTTTTTTCCGTTTGTTAGACTTGAATGAGTTCACAAGGTACGTTTAAATCACTGGTTGATAGAATGTGTGCTAAGATTTAGATGTCTCCATCCTATGACTCTAAAAACTTTACTGAAAATACTCAGCAAAATATTTGAAGAAACAGATTTCATTCAAAGAGATTTTGAAAGTGCTATGCAGATGTTTAAATAGTTAATCTTTCTCCAAAATGGGAACCTGTGGTTCTGGCTTGCCAGCTGGGCTTAAACCACGACACAGTGTTTCTTATTTAGTTGAATGCAGTCGTTCCCATAAAAGATCCCAGGACATTTTCCAGAGGAAGAGGCAGCTGAAACTCATTTCAGTGTTCATCAGCATTCATGCAAGCACTGAAGTGAGCTGTTTTCTGTAGAACGTATCTGGTCAGTGTTAATTTCCTTTTTCTTATTCTTACTGAAGAAATGTGCTGGAGAGTTGGGCAGGGAGAAACTTGATGAAATATAACAAGGGAAAGTGTAGAGTCCTGCATCTGGGCAGGAACAACCCCAGGTTCCAGTATAGGTTGGGGAACGACCTGTTAGAGAGTAGTGTAGGGGAGAGGGACCTGGGGGTCCTAGTGGATGGCAGGATGACCATGAGCCAACACTGTGCCCTTGTGGCCAAGAAGGCCAATGGCATCCTGGGGTGTATTAGAAGGGGGGTGGTCAGTAGGTCGAGAGAGGTCCTCCTTCCCCTCTACTCTGCCCTGGTGAGACCGCATCTGGAATATTGTGTCCAGTTCTGGGCCCCTCAGTTCAAGAAGGACAGGGACCTGCTGGAGAGAGTCCAGCGCAGGGCAACTAAGATGATTAAGGGAGTGGAGCATCTCCCTTATGAGGAAAGGCTGAGGGAGCTGGGTCTCTATAGTTTGGAGAAGAGGAGACTGCGGGGGGACCTCATTAGTGTATATAAATATATAAAGGGGGAGTGTCATGAGGATGGAGCCAGGCTCTTCTCAGTGGCAAACAATGATAGGACAAGGGGTAATGTGTATAAACTGGAACACAAGATGTTCCACTTAAACTTGAGAAGAAACTTCTTCTCAGTGAGGGTGACGGAACATTGGAACAGGCTGCCCAGGGGGGTTGTGGAGTCTCCTTCTCTGGAGACATTCAAAACCCGCCTGGACACATTCCTGTGTAACCTCATCTAGGTGTTCCTGCTCTGGCAGGGGGATTGGACTAGATGATCTTTTGAGGTCCCTTCCAATCTCTAACATACTGTGATACTGTGATACTGTGAAATGTTGGGCCATATTCCATCTCCTCTGCAGCAGCTACAGTGGAAAATTAGAAACAGGAAGTGTATTTGCTCTTCATCTTCTGCTACTTATTAGGGATCAGCTACCTGGGCATTAAAAAGAGCATTAAAGCCTATTAGCAATTTTCAATATAAGGGGAATACAGACAGGGAGAACAGAAAGATCAACTGCACCAGCCCATCTGGCTCTGCACCACATCGTCACCAATGGCCATGGGGAGATGCCCAGGGTACAAGGACATCAGGATGATCTTTGAATTTTCAGTACTCTGCTGCTCAAGAGTTTCTTTAGCAAGAGGTTGATATGTATTTAACATTCACTGAATCTTTCTTTCTTGGGTATATCTAATAACTTTTTTGAGCTGTATGAAATTTAGCATTCACATCTTTTCATTACTTTCACACAGGGACTTTCACAGCTTACATCTGCACTGATAAGAACTACCTTCTTTTTTTCTGTGAGGGGGTGGGTGGGCAGCACAGGTTTTAATAAAACTCTGGTTTTATTTAGTAGCCCTCATTCTTCTGTTGGAAGACATGGTAAGCAACTTCTTTTTATTTTTTAATCTTTTTTACTAGTCAGGCTTTTTCATCTAATGTGCCTTCCTCTCAGCCATCTCTGTTGGCTCCTAAGGCCCAGTCTGAGTAAGCTAAAAGGCAGCCTGAAGGAGACAAAAGCAAGCACAGCATCAATAAGTAGGTACTCACTGCTGAAGTTGTGGGGAAACACAAACCTTTACAATGCCAGAAGAGTTAAAGGGGTAGGAAGCAAGCTGCAACACCTCTGTGCTCCTACTGGTAGTTGACGATGGATAATAAGAAAACAGATGTTGTGCCTTTTGGAAGAACAGTTTCCTGTTCCACACTAATTCTGTGTTATGGCCTGATTGTGTTTGCCAGCTGCTATTTTTATGTAATAACAGTCAACTTCACTTTGAAAGATGCTATTTATTATATTAATAATATCCCTAGATCCTACTCTCCTTTTCTCTGTTTGCTCTTCCTCATTTACTTCAGCTAACAAGCTATGAAGTCAAGAACAAATCTCCAAAAGCAATGCTTTCTTGTATCTCAGTTAGTTGTATGTTTTCTGTGCTCTGAAAATTGACAGTTTTCAAGAAACCCCAGTGTATTTAATCAGTATTGCCCGCAATAAAGTACTGTACTTCATGTAAAACTTGAGTTAAAATCCACTGATCCCAAATGGTAAACAGCAACAATATTCCTCCTGGTGGTAATTCTAGCATGCATGTTAATTACCACTGTCAGAACTAATAGCTTCTGATATGATCTGAATGTACGTAGCTTTCTTTGAAAGTGGTAATACGAGATTTCATGAATTGAAAGTCTTTTGAGTGATTTTAAGGGTCTGAGAAATGTATTTCTCACAGATGATGATGTTTTCCACACTCTATGCAAAAGTTTCCCCATGTTTTCAAATAAAGAATTCTTTTTTTTTTTAAGTTGAGAAATTTATTATTATTATATTATAATATTACTATATTTATTATTTTTAAGAGGAGAAAAGAAGGTGGCTTAGAGTTTCTTAAGTCCTCTATGTTCCTTAGGCATACATCCACTAGTGAAGTAGAAGTGATGGTGACCGCGCTTCTGTCTCCACAGCTGAAGTGGGAATTAAAAGTTTCTAGTTCCCAGACAGATTGTAATTTACCGACATGAAACAACAGTTTTATAACAGACCCAGCTAAATTAGGGCCAGGAAATACAAAGGTTAGACAGGTTTCTTATTTTTTTTAATTAGATATTCCATTACATAGTGATGTAAAGTGCCAAAACCAATTTGTTTCTCAAACTGACTGAATTACTTCAAAAGTTGCTAGTTATTTGGTCATGAACCTGTCTCCACAATTCATTATGTGGATATACTGTTTTACCTGAATGCAGGGACTGTGAGAATGAAGACCATAGGCCAACTGTAGGAAAGGATCTGGTTCGAGACCATCTTAAAAACCTAAACATACACAAGTCCATGGGACCTGACAACATCCATCCACGGGTCCTGAAGGAGCTGACAAATGAAGTTGCTAAGCCACTGGCCATCATATTTGAAAAATCATGGCAGTCAGGTGAAGTTCCTGACGACTGAAAGAAGGGAAATATAACCCCCATTTTCAAGAAGGGGAAAATGGATGACCCGGGGAATTACAGACCAGTCAGTCTCACCTCTGTGCCTGGCAAAATCTTGGAGCAGATTCTCCTGGAAGCCATGCTAAGGCACATGAAAAACAAGGAGGTGGTTGGTGACAGCCAGCATGGCTTCACTAAGGGGAAATCCTGCCTCACCAATCTGGTGGCCTTCTATGATGAGGCTACGGAACTGATGGACAGGGGCAGAGCAGTTGACATCATCTACCTGGACTTGTGCAAAGCATTCAACACTGTCCCACACGACATCCTTGTCTCTAAATTGGAGAGACATCAATTTGATGGGTGGACCACTTGGTGGATAAAGAACTGGCTGGATGGCCACACGCAAAGAGTTGTGGTCAATGGCTCCATGTCCGGCTGGAGACCGGTAACGAGTGGTGTCCCTCAGGGATTGGTGTTGGGACCGGTCTTGTTCAACATTTTTGTCGGTGACATGGACAGTGGGATTGAGTGCGCCCTCAGCAAGTTTGCCGATGACACCAAGCTGTGTGGTTCGGTTGATACGCCGGAGGGAAAGGATGCCATCCAGAGGGACCTCGACAAGCTTGTGAGGTGGGCTGATGCCAACCTGATGAAGTTTAACCATGCCAAGTGCAAGGTCCTGCACCTGGGTCGGAGCAATCCCAGGCACGGCTACAGGTTGGACAGAGAAGAGATTCAGAGCAGCCCTGCAGAGAAGGACTTGGGGGTGTTGCTCGATGAGAAAATGAACATGAGCCGGCTTCAGTGTGCGCTCGCAGCCCAGAAAGCCAACCGTATCCTGGGCTGCATCAAGAGAAGCGTGACCAGCAGGTCAAAGGAGGTGATCCTGCCCCTCCACTCTGCTCTCGTGAGACCTCACTTGGCATATTGTGTGCAGTTCTGGTGTCCTCAACATAAAAAGGACATGGAACTGTTGGAACAAGTCCAGAGGAGGGCCACGAGGATGATCAGGGAACTGGAGCACCTCCCGTATGGAGACAGGCTGAGAAAGTTGGGGCTGTTCAACCTGGAGAAGAGAAGGCTGCATGGAGACCTCAGAGCAGCCTTCCAGTATCTGAAGGGGGCCTACAAGGATGCTGGGGAGGGACTCTTCATCAGGGACTGTAGTGACAGGACAAGGGGTAACGGGTTCAAACTTAAACAGGGGAAGTTTAGATTGGATACAAGGAAGAAATTCTTTACTGAGAGGGTGGTGAGGCACTGGAATGGGTTGCCCAGGGAGGTTGTGAATGTTCCATCCTTGGCGGTGTTCAAGGCCAGGTTGGATGAGGCCTTGGGTGGCATGGTTTAGTGTGAGGTGTCCCTGCCCATGGCATGGGGGTTGGAACTAGATGATCTTAAGGTCCTTTCCAACCCTAACTATTCTATGATTCTATGATTCTATATCAGGCTATAATTGTTTGGTACTAGGGGCTTTTTTCCATATAATTTTCTGACCTTAGAAAGGGGTAAATTTAAATATGACATGTATATGGTGAAATAGGAACTACCTGTTCCTCTATCTGAAAGCTTTTTGGTAGTGGTTAAGTGTCACTGTCCTTGTTGAATAGAAAAGATCTAATACACCTTCAGATGACTAAATATTCCTGATTAAAGTACTACTAAACATATAAATGATGTAAATCTGAAGCTGTAGTCTTCTGAGTAGTTTTTCATTTTAAAACTGCAGATTCTTTTCCTTGAATAGAAATAGAAGTTGTACTATATAACAATGCCAAAATAAACATTCCCATTGTGGAGAACATCACTGTAAGTCCACTTATGCTCCCCAGTTATGGTATAGTTCCTTCTTTGCTAAATGTATTGAAAGAGTTCAAAACTCAGTTTATATTAAATATTGTTCGTGAAAGCTTTTGCTTTGTTTTGTTTCCTCTTTCTCTCACTCTTTTAATCCCACGTTACTTTTCTCTATCTGCCATCTAATCCCTTGAGAGCAGCTGAATGGGACACCATGCGTGTGGGGCAAAGATAGTCGGGCCTCCTGTACTGCTTTCCTCACTAAACTTGGTCTGTTGTAAGGCTGTTCATATCTCTTGTCCTGAAACAGAAATGTAGTATCCAGACTGACCTTATTAGTGATACTTACCACAAAACTCTTTACAATTTTCCATTTTCTGTGGATATCTGATTAAAACCTTTCCTTCCTCCTATTAAGCCTCTTCAGAACTGCATGCAATGCCTACGTATTTCTGAAAATTAAGCTGTAAGTAACATACTCAAAGGTGCACATGAAGTATATGAGTTCTATTTGCAATTCTATTTAATGTGGAACAGATTTCCCAAAGAGGTTATGCACTCTCCATGCCTGGAAGTTTTCAAGACCCGAATGGAATAAGGCCTTCAGCAACCTAGTCAAACCTCATAGCCAACCCTGAAGAAGATGGGGCTATAGAAGCCTCAGATCATCCTAACCTGAACTATTTTACTTTGCTCTACTCCATCAACTCTATTCATTCCATGTTTCTGAAGCCCTCTAATGCCTAAACTAAAGCATGGGATATATCCCAAGACATTTATTTATACAATTGCATCTCACTTGGTCTTAATTTTTCTCCTGAAATCCTGTAACTGTATAATTCATCTACCCAGGTCAGCTAATAGCAAATAGACTGGTGTATAACGTGCTTTTTGTCACCTACAGAGTTTCCATAAGAGCTTTGGGAGTCAGGATTCAGTTCAAGACTCCCATTTAAGTGTCTAGGTGTGCTGTATGTGTTGAAGTTTCCATTATAGCCAATGGAGTGCATTAATTGACCAAGCAAGGAAAACTCAGCTATATAGAAAGGATTCACTGGCACAGTCCCCTAGTGCCAGTTCAGATACACTGGGATGTGCAGAATACCTACTGAGAGACACAGGTTATGTAGGAGACAAACATCCTTCTGGAAAGACAACTGGAAACTGAATATTAGACCATACACCAACTGAAATGATGCTTGACATCGTTGCCTAGGCAGCTGAATTTTATTGTGAGTCTCTGCTGAAGGATGAGCTGAGTTGCTTTCCCTGTGCTGACGACAATACCTCCATTGATTATAATGAGAAATTAGACACTCGATGTACACCTATAGACGCCTATTAATTTAGATATCTTCATGTCTGACTGAATTCCTGCATAGACAACTTCATCTCACACTGAATTTCATCTTTATCAAAGTTGATGAGCTATGTCTTTGTCTGCCATGAATATTGTAGTATTCATAGGCTGATTGGTCTTTGGGGAAGGTGGACATAAATAACTACAGACATGTTAACATGTTCTGGTTTTATTTTATGAATTCTGATCCACAGGAAATTAGTTTTTTGCAATGAATTTAGAAGGATTAAAAGGGAATTGAAAAGCTGGGGAGTTGGGAGATTTTGAGAAAATGTGTTTACACTGATGTACATTTGAATTCCTTTTGCTGCAAACTTTGCAAGAAACTTCTGCACTTCAGCAGTGGTCTGGAGTCAAACAATGAGATCCATTCTTTCTCTAGTGAGAGTTAAAGCAAGTTAGAGCTGTCAAATCCCTTCCATTACATCTCTGCATTTAAACAAGCTATTTGTTTGGGGGACGGGATTTATACAAATGAAAAATATCCTTAAAGAACTATACATTTGAATTTGACATCTTTGGTGATTTCCTTCATTTCATCAGAGTAGATTGTCAAACAATTGGTAAGTGGGAATTATGTAGTCATCACTTCTTTTGATGACTTCTGGGGCAGACTGGGTAAGATGCTGGACTGATTATTACTAGCCATGCATCCAAACACCCCAAGGGATCCTGATGCTTGTATTTCTGGGCAGGCTTGTTTTACTGAGGTATTCCAGACAACTGCGGTCCTCGCACACATAGCCTTTGGAAGGCAGCACTTCTTCAGAACTGATCAGCTGGTGGCAAGACCCCCACATCTCCTGGCTCGGACTCTGCTTACGAGTTATTTTGGCTGAATCCTTTACCCTTTTTCAGCTCATTTAGGCATGTAGTTGCTTGGACATCCCAGATCCTCAGTATTCCAGCAATTATTTTATTTATAAAGCAACTAAACTGAATTAATATTTCACTTCTTGGTTTTGATATGGTAGCATGGACTCTATTCTTATGAAATCCCTGCTCAGCCTTCTGTGTCTTTTTCTTATTTTTGGGCTTCATCTGCTATTGAAAATTGGTTTATTGGCATAGCCTTTTACCAATCAGGCTCTTTAGATATCTCTCATATATTTTATGATGTTATGTTATTATACAAGCACTCACAGAATAGAAGACTAAGGCAAAACGGACAGCTGGGTAGCACTAAAGTTATGTTTATACCACATATTTCTCTCATAATAAGCTTGAACAACACTTTAAATTTGGGCTTTCTGCTTTCAACAAGAGAAGTGGTCCAAAGCCACACAGGACTTCTTTACAGCACTGTAGTTTAGTAGGGCTGTGTTGATGCTGTTAGTGTCGTGCTGCTGGGATACTCTGACTACCTCTATATGTGCATTTAGTTCTTTCAATGGGCTAGTGCACAGACGCAGGCACTCTTTTCCTCACCCCTAATTTCTTAGCATTGGCACTGGCATGACTGGGCACAATAGCAGTGTCCCAGTCCCAGCTCAGGAGTTAGTGCATACTGTATATTGATCCCAGCATAGTTCAGTTATATCCAGCTCCTGGTTTTGTGGAGATGAGAACTGAAATGTGCGTGTCAGCTGGCCTTTAGTTTATGCAATGTCACTAAATCCATGCTACTTACTGTGACAGACAAAAACTTTAGGTTTGCCTAAACTTGAGTAACAGATTGCTAATGATGTTAATAATGTCCTAGCACAGCCACAATGTTTTGGGGGGTGGTGGGAGGCTTGGGCCTGGACAACCAGAAAACATTTATTAAGTCAGAAGAGAGGAGAGAGAACTGGATTTGGAAATTACATTTTGCAACAGCAGTTTGCTCTTTAAATTATTGCTAATTATCCCTTTTTATTGCTGTCAGGTCTTCTTTGAAATCATTAAAGTGTTAATTCTAACTCTTTCACAGCTGCAGTAGAGGTATTTTCAGTTGCCTGCCAACAGTCGTGAAAAACTCTGAAAAAACATTTGTTTATTGTGGGGAAGGGGAGGTTGTTTTTAATATACAAGCTCATCAGTTATTTTTTGGACTTGTATGAAGTGGGAGATAAGTGGGAGCTTCTCAAGCTAAGAAGTCCTTTTATGCAAAGACTAATGCAAATGACAATTACAGGAGAAAATTTAAAACAAGCCTGTAATATTCAAACACCCCAAATGCAAGGGTGTTTAAAACAGGCTAGAATTAGACCCCTGTGGGGCTGGCAGTAGCAGTGCAGGTAGCTCCAAGATGGGACTTATTTTGCTCTGGTAGCTACAGATAAATTGGCCAGTATTGGGCTCCTGACCAAGCACAGGGCATGACAGGACATACACTGAGTACTGTGACCCAGTCTGATATGTCATGTCATTGTACTGGGGCAGCTCAGCACAGAGTAACTCAAGTGTTGCCATGGGACTACATGGTGATCTGTGCAGGCTTGCTCTGAACACTGACTACAGGAGTACTCCCCGGACATAGGTCAATGGCTGGCTTTTAAAATGAAATTCAATATCTCTGTGAGAGTTTAAGGTTCCCTTACCTCTTCTGATGAACTGTTCCAGTGTTTAATTTTCTTCCTCAGGGAAGTGGCCTGATTTCAACTTCTAGCAGCTGTGCTATCTCATGCTGTTGCCTGTAGGACTGAAAATATTCTCCATTTTCTGTAGTAAATACACATTACTTGTTATGGAGAAGTGACTTCTATAACTTCTCTCTGACTATCTGGATAGAGTGTGCTTTTCAAGCTTTACATCACAAGGCTCTTTATTTTTCTTATTTTTTTATTCTGAATCTGCCTTCTTTGAAAACTGTCCTTTGAACCTCTTAGAATCATAGAATAGTTAGGGTTGGAAAGGACCTTAAGATCATCTAGTTCCAACCCCCATGCCATGGGCAGGGACACCTCACACTAAACCATGCCACCCAAGGCCTCATCCAACCTGGCCTTGAACACCGCCAAGGATGGAGCATTCACAACCTCCCTGGGCAACCCATTCCAGTGCCTCACCACCCTCACAGTAAAGAATTTCTTCCTTATATCCAATCTAAACTTCCCCTGTTTAAGTTTGAACCCGTTACCCCTTGTCCTGTCACTACAGTCCCTGAAGAATAGTCCCTCCCCAGCATCCTTGTAGGCCCCCTTCAGATACTGGAAGGCTGCTCTGAGGTCTCCACGCAGCCTTCTCTTCTCCAGGTTGAACAGCCCCAACTTTCTCAGCCTGTCTCCATATGGGAGGTGCTCCAGTCCCCTGATCATCCTCATGGCCACTCTTGCAAGTGTTGAAGTATGGATATATAGTCAGTCACTCCATGCTGGTCAGATACGTGACAAGACTTTGCTGCTGGCCCTAAATTAGCTATTAAATTGCTTAGAAGTGATGTTGTTTTACACTTTTTATCATATCTAAATATTAGAAATATGTGAGCAGACATCTTACAGGTATTTTTTTCCATTTTCAAAGATCACAGTATCACAGTATGTTAGAGATTGGAAGGGACCTCAAAAGATCATCTAGTCCAATTCCCCTGCCAGAGCAGGAACACCTAGATAAGGTTACATAGGAATGTGTCCAGGCGGGTTTTGAATGTCTCCAGAGAAGGAGACTCCACAACCCCCCTGGGCAGCCTGTTCCAGTGTTCCGTCACCCTCACTGAGAAGAAGTTTCTTCTCAAGTTTAAGTGGAACCTCTTGTGTTCCAATTTATACCCATTACCCCTTGTCCTATCATTGTTTGCCATTGAGAAGAGCCTGGCTCCATCCTCATGACACTCCCCCTTTATATATTTATATACACTAATAAGGTCCCCCCGCAGTCTCCTCTTCTCCAAACTATAGAGACCCAGCTCCCTCAGCCTTTCCTCATAAGAGAGATGCTGCACTCCCTTAATCATCTTAGTTGCCCTGCGCTGGACCCTCTCCAGCAGGTCCCTGTCCTTCTTGAACTGAGGGGCCCAGAACTGGACACAATATTCCAGATGCGGTCTCACCAGGGCAGAGTAGATGGGAAGGAGGACCTCTCTCGACCTACTGACCACCCCCCTTCTAATACACCCCAGGATGCCATTGGCCTTCTTGGCCACAAGGGCACAGTGTTGGCTCATGGTCATCCTGCCATCCACTAGGACCCCCAGGTCCCTCTCCCCTACACTACTCTCTAACAGGTCGTTTCCCAACCTATACTGGAACCTGGGGTTGTTCCTGCCCAGATGCAGGACTCTACACTTTCCCTTGTTATATTTCATCAAGTTATTCCCTGCCCAACTCTCCAGCCTGTCCAGGTCCCACTGGATGGCAGCACAGCCTTCTGGCATGTCAGCCACTCCTCCCAGCTTAGTGTCATCAGCAAACTTGCTGACAGTACACTCAATTCCCTCATCTAAATCATTGATGAATATATTAAATAATACTGGTCCCAGTACTGACCCTTGAGGCACTCCACTAGATACAGGCCTCCAACTAGACTCCGCCCCATAGACTACAACTCTCTGGCTTCTCTCCTTCAGCCAGTTTGCAGTCCACCTCACTACCTGATCATCCAGACCACACTTCGTCAGTTTAGCTATGAGGATGCTGTGGGAGACTGTGTCAAATGCTTTGCTGAAGTCAAGGTAGACCACGTCCACCGCTCTGCCATCATCCATCCACAATGTTATTTCCTCATAAAAGGCTAGGAGGTTGGTCAAGCATGACTTCCCCTTGGTAAAGCCATGTTGACTGCCCCTCATAACCCTCTTATCCTTGACATGCCTTAAGATGGCATCAAGGATAAGGTGTTCCATCACTTTTCCAGGGATGGAGGTGAGGCTGACCGGGCTATAGTTACCCGGGTCCTCCTTCTTGCCCTTTTTGAAGACTGGAGTGACATTTGCTTTCCTCCAGTCCTCAGGCACCTCACCCGTTTCCCAAGACTTGGTAAAGATGATGGAGAGTGGTCTAGCAATGACTTCCGCCAGTTCCCTCAGCACCCGCGGGTGCATCCCATCTGGACCCATGGATTTATGGATGTCCAGATTGCTCAACTGGTCCCTAACCCATTCCTCGTCGACTAAGGCAAACTGCTCCAGTGACCTGACTTCATCTGAGGTCTCAGGAGTACAGGGCTCTTCAGGACTGCCTCCAGCAGAGTAGACAGAGACAAAGAAGGCATTCAATAACTCTGCCATCTCTGTATCTTCTGTCACCAGGGCACCCATCCCGTTCACCAGTGGGCCAACCTTGCCTCTGGTGTTAGTTTTATCAGCTATGTATTTGAAAAAGCTCTTTCTGTTGTCCTTGACCCCTCTCGCCAGATTTAATTCTAAGGAGGCCTTAGCCATCCTAGCTGCCTTCCTACATCCTCTAGCAGCAGCCTTATATTACTCCCAAGTGGCCAGCCCCTCCTTCCATGACCTATAAACTCTCCTCTTCCACTTGAGCATACCCAGCAGTTCGTTATTTAGCTACACAGGTCTCCTGACCCTCTTCCTTGACTTCCTACGTGTCGGGATGCTCAGCTCTTGAGCTTGGAATAAGCAATTCTTGAATGTCAACCAACTATCTTGGGCCCCTTTACCTTCAAGCAGCCTTGCCCATGGGATTTCCCCTAGCAATTGCTTGAAAAGGCCAAAGTTTGCCCTGCTAAAGTCCAGGGTTGCAATTCTACTTGCTATTGTACTGGTCCTACCACACAAGATCCTGAATTCCACCATCTCGTGGTCGCTGCAACCAAGGCAGCCCTCAACCTTTACTGCTTCGACCAGACCCTCCTTGTTAGTGAGGATGAGATCCAGCAGCGTTCCTCTCCTGGTTGGCTCATCCACCATTTGGATGAGGAAGTTATCATCCATACACTGGAGGAACCTCCTGGACTGTGGCTGGGTTGCTGAGTAGTCCTTCCAGCAAACATCAGGGAAGTTAAAATCCCCCACGACAACCACGGCCTGTGACTGTGAGGCCGCTCTCAGCTGCCTGTAGAAGGCCTCGTCAACTTCCTCACCCTGATCTGGTGGCCTGTAACAGACACCCACAACAGTATCGCCCCTGCCAGCCTGCCCCTTAATTCTCACCCACAGGCTCTCAACTCACTCGTCCCCTGTCACTGGACAGAGCTCAGTACATTGCAGTTGCTCTCGCACATAAAGAGCAACCCCACCACCCTGCCTGGCTGGCCTGTCTTTCCTGAAAAGGACATAGCCCTCCATGAGTATATTCCAGTCATGCGAGCTGTCCCACCATGTCTCTGTAATTGCCACCAGATCATAATCTCCTGACTTAACACAGGTCTCCAACTCCTCCTGCTTATTTCCCATGCTGCACGCATTGGT
Source organism: Psittacula echo (assembly GCF_963264785.1). NCBI lineage: Eukaryota > Metazoa > Chordata > Aves > Psittaciformes > Psittacidae > Psittacula > Psittacula echo. Next base: position 82,971,996 of record NC_137738.1, on the reverse strand, counting down.
GTATAGGCATTTCAAGGAGGGAGCTGAGCTCACCAATTTCACCCTAGGATTATAGGAGGCCTCCCAGTCTTCATCAATTCTAGAGTGCTGCCCCACTGGGGCAAGCCCAGTTACAACCCCATCCCCCTTCGAATCTAGTTTAAAGCTCTCCAAATGAGCCCTGCTAATTCATGCCCCAGCATCCTTTTGCCTCTGTGAGTTAAACCTTTCCCACGTGCCATCATTCGGACTGGAGCCTTATAAAACCAGCTGTTATCAAAGAACCCAAAGCCCTGCCTAAAGCACCAGTCTCGTAGCCAATTGTTTACGGACTGAATTTTCCCATTCAATCCCACATCATCACTGGAAGATGGAAGAACTGAGGAGAAGATCACTTGAGCCCCAGACTCTTTCACCATCCACCCCAAGGCCCTGTAGTCTTTCTTCATTCCCCTCAGACTGTGGGAAGCAGCTTCCCCCCCACCTGTCTGGAAGACCAGCAGCGGGTAGTAGTCTGTCGGGTGCACCAGGCTGGGGAGCGCCCTGGTGATATCCCTGATCCGGGCTCCAGGCAGACTACACACTTCCCTATGATGAGGGTCAACTCTGCATATCGGGCCCTCTGTCCCTCTCAGAAGGGAATCGCCTACAACAATGACCTTTCTTTCTTTCTTGTCGGAGGCAGTCTTGGGGCGTGAAGTCGACCGCCTTTTCCTATGTGACCTTGTAGTCTGGCCTTGCACCACATCCTCACTTACCTCTCCATCAAGATCCAGGGCCTCAAACCTATTACGGAGGGGCACCTGGGGAAGCAGGGCAGGAAGGGAGGAAGGTTGCCCACGATTCCGAACTGGAACTTGCTTCCAGCCCTCATCGTCTTTTTGATCCCTTACCTCTGTGCGACAGCTACAGAGCAGGGGCTGTTTCGGGCCATCCCCCTCTGTCTGAGAGGACAGGGGGTCCATCCCCTTGTGGGGGGTATCTCCCTGGAACCGTTCCTGCTGGCACGCCAGGGAGCTACTCCACCAGTAGATCTCCCTTTCACACTCCCTGATGGTCCTCAGCGTCTTGACCTCCTCTTTAAGTTCTGCCACCAATCTAAGCAGATCTTCTACCTGCTCACACCTCACACAGGTGGAATGCTGGCCTCCCTCCCTCGGCAGCAGCAGGCTCTGGCACTCCCTGCAGCCAGAGACCTGAACAGCCACGGTTTGGGACGGGATCTCTGTCTGAGTTGCTACAGTCTCCTTACTGCAAGCCCTCCTTCTGGAGGCAACCATATTGGTCAGCAGTCTGGGACACCAGCAACAGAGTCCGCAACACGACCTGCTTGTTCCTCCCTGCGCCCGGTGGGCAGTGACCGGTCGCTGCCCTCTCAGAGGCTCTTTCAAGGCAAGGGGCAGGGGTGCGGTCGCCGTCACCGCGGGAACGCCCCCTGCCACGTCAGCCGCTCTCTCGCAAGGGCTGCTGGGGCTTCGGGGATCGGGAGATGTCGGGAATCGCGATGTCTCTGCGCTGTCCCCTCTGATTTTCCTAATCTCTGCTGAACCTAAGATTAATTCCTAAGGTATCATTCATTAAACTACGTGATGTTTGCAGAGCTTTCTGGTTCCTTTCTTTAAGACCATTACGTGTAATTTGTTTGGGTCATATGATGTCATAACCCAAAAAGGTTTCCTCCTGCCAGATTGTTATGCTGTTCATAAAACGTAAATAAAGAAAATTCTTTTCTTTATATAATTTTTATAGTTATATATATGCAACTGCTTTTATAATTCAGATGTAGCACAGAGCATAGTTTGGGATTTAGTCTAGTCCAGACCTCCTCTTCTGAAGTCTGAGGCTTTTAAGAAATATCATGCGTATGTTGACTTTTGAATGTCAGAAATATTTAATTTTCTGGTTTAGAGATATGTTTCAATATGTATATCAAAATAATTTCCCATTTTTTAATGATATTAAATACAAAGTTAGAAGCAATTGCTATTTTGGTAAGAACTCAGCTTTTTAAAGTTAATACAAACATTACTGACTGGTTCAATGACATGAAAAGTTCACAGGAAATGAAAAAATTCGAAATATCAAATAAGCATCTTTCACACTGAGATCACCAAAGCCATGATCTGTTCTCTTCTGTACTTCATGAAGAGGGAGGAAAGACTCATTTTAATCTTACTATATATGTAGGATGACTGTAACACTTAAAATACCACATCCACTGTAACCTCCGAGTCCTTTTCAGCAGCCTGCTACACTTCCAGTTACTTCCCAACATGTTATTATTACTGTAGGGTTTTTTTACCCCAGGAGCAGAACTTTATACTTCTTTTTGCTGAACTTTGTCAAGTTTCTTTGGTTTCAGTCGTCAAGCTTCTTAACTTCCATATGGATTAAAGCCCTAGAGTTCAACTTTTCCACCAAGCCCCTTAATTTACCATCTAACCCTAATTTACCCTTAATTTACCCGCTAACCCTAATCATGTTTATTAAGCAGTGTTTGGAGCTGATAAATCCAGGCTACCTGTTCCTTATTACTTTTTTGTTTTTCGAGTAACTGTAAATGAATTGCAAGGAGCTGTTTCTTGTTGAAAGGCCTGAGGTGAGGCTATTTTGCCTGTTGCTCCCCATGTGCTTCCTACTTCTCATGAATAAGCATAAATTTGACTTTTTCCAGCTGGCAGGGAATCCCTTGACTTGTCATCTACTTTTTGCAGATGATAAGTCAACCTCCTCACAACAGTGTGCTGTTTCAACACCCTTGAATAAATCTTACACAGCTCTGTGAATCTCACTAATACGAGCTTCCTTAAGTAATCATTGCTTCCCTCACTTCTAGTAGCTCCTCTCTATCTCAGTGAGTTTGCAGGCACCACTGAGCTATGTGGTGCAGTTAACATACCTGAGGGACAGGATGCCATCCAGAGACACCTGGAAAAACTCAAGAAATGGGCCTATATGACCCTCATGAGGTTCAACAAGGCCAAGTGCAAAATGTTGCACTTGGGTCAGGCCAATCCTTGCTGTCAATACTGGCTGGGTGGGGTTTGCGTGAACAGATTTAGAGCAGTACTGTGGAGAAGGGCTTGTGGGTGCTGGTGGCTGAAAAATTGGATATGAGCCAGCAATGTGTGCTCACAGCCCAGAAAGCCAACTGTATGCTGGACCACATCAAAAGGAGTGCAACCAGCAGGTCAAGGAAGGGGATTCTCTCCTTCTTCTCTGTTCTTGTGAGACCCCACCTGGAGTAGTGCATTCAGCTCTGTAGTCCTCAGCACAAGAAAGACACAGACCTGTTGGAGCATTTCCAGAGGAGCACCAGAAAAATTATTAGAGGGATGGAACACCTCTCCTATGAAAAAAGGCTGAGTTAGGGTTGTTCAGACTGGAGAAAAGAAGGCTCCAGAGAGACACCATTGCAGAGTTGCAGTACTTAAAAGGGACTTATATGAAAGATGGGTACAAACTTTTTTAGTAGGGCTGGTTGTGATAGGATAATGGGAATGGTTTTAAACTGAAAGTGGCTAGATTCAGACTAGATATAAGGAAGAAATTTTTTACAATAAGCATGGTGAGGCACTGGAACAGGTTGCCCAGAGAGGTGGTAGATGCCGCATCCCTGGAAATATTCAAGGTCAGGTTGGACCTGGGTCTGAGAAACCTCACCTAGTTGAAGATGTCCCTGTTCATTGCAGGTGGGATTGGACTAGATGGCTTTTAAAGGTCCCTTCCAACCAAACTATTGTATGATCTCAGACTGTACACGAGAAGGTCTAGAAGCCGATTATGACTGTGAAGACTGAGACAAAAAAAGTGTTGAGTACTGTAGCCTTCTTTGTATCATCTATTACTAAATCTTTTTCCCCATCAAAAAAGGTGCTACATTTTCCCTGAATCTCCTTTTGTTACCAGCACTCCTGTGGAGTCCTTTCTTCTCATCCTTCATGTGTCTAGCTTTATCTGCAGATGAAGTTTGACCTTCTTGCTTTTGTCCCCAAACATCTGAGTCATGCTATTCTGACTCTCCTTTGATGCCTGTCCTTGTTTTCAATTCTTGTATGCCCTCTGGGGCTGTTTCCAATCAGTATAATTACTTATGCAAGGTGAAAGATGAACGAATATGTATTTGGTCACCTCAGTGAAGGATGTTGGGCCCTGTGTGACAGACTAGATGCCAATATCTCCAATAACCTCAAAATGATCCATATTTTTTCTGCCTTGAGCAGCTGTAGATGAGAATAAAAGTGCTCCTTTCCCTAAAGACTGGATTTGTGAAAACCAATTTCTTTGGCCCTTCTGGAATTGGTGCACCTAAGACATCTAAGAAAGCAATCAGTGCAGATGATTACATGCTCTTTCTCCAAAGAAAGATACTGAGAGGCTGGACATCCAGGAAAATGTTCAGTAACCTGAGTGGAATGTGATTAAAAGCTGCTGCATATTTTTTGCATGATAAAAGTAATAGAAAAACGAGGACTGGATTTCCAATATCTTTCTGAATGTTGCAGTGGTGTTTGTGATATCAAATACAATCTCCTCCACCAAATAATCTAATTTAGTCTATGGTTATAACCAGTGCTTTTATCATTCTACTTGTGTGACCTATTTGCCAAACATCAGCAACTGCAGCCATGCTGTTTCTTTTTTTTATCAGTGAAGGCACATATGCAATTAAAAACATATTCTGTTGTGGTACATTGTATGCATTTTTTGTCTTTGTATTCACTTTAAGATTTTTGTGGCTATCTTAGTGTATTTCATAGCTAATGTATTAGCAGGAGCTAATAGAAAATCAGTTTCTCTGTGTTTGTGAGCCAATGCCATAATATGGGAAGAGAAAAGGAATGGCAAAAAGTACATAATGTTCTGTTGTTAGTATCTCTCCAAATTAGTTTGGTGAAGGAGGAACAGCAATTTCCTCAATGGAAGTGGAATTGCCATTACTGCTTCCGCACAAGGCCAACGTAATTTAAAGTGCTATGGCAGTCATAGGTTGTAACATTGTTCATAAAAGGAAAATAGCATTTCTGTTGACCACAGCACTCAATAAACCTTGAGTGAAAATCACAGGTCTGTGGTTTGTTTGTGTATTTTGTTTTATTTTATTATTTTATTTTATTTTTCCATTTTCTGTGAATTCAGTCCGATTTATAGAGTGAGAGCCTCAGGTTACAGTTACCTTTGCAGCTGACTCTTTGACTCAGCACTCAAGTATATAAAAGCAAGCTTAAAATAAGGTCATCAAAGTTGCTTTCATCCTTTCTTGACAAAACAATATTACCCTCCCTCAACTGCTCACAATGTTTTTCCCAGTGCAGCCCAAAATGCCACTAGCTGCCTTTGCTGCACAGGCACATTGTCAGCTCATGGCCAATTTGTTGTCCCCAAGGACCCCTAGGACCTTCTCTACAAAGCTGCTTTCCAGACGGTCAGACTCTAGACCTGGTGTTTCTCCAGCTTGCAGGTCTCTGCTGCCTCTGCTCCTCTGTTTTCTCTTTTCCTTTGGTGTCTCTCCTGCTCTGGCATCCCTCTTGCCCTTAAATTTCTCTTGTGTCTCCTAGTGGTCCCTACCGTTTCTTACATATGATTGCAGAGGCACCATACACTCATCAGCTTGGGTCTAGTTTTGACACACAGTGGGGTTATTTTTTCTGCTGCTGAGCTGTCTGGAACCAGCTGACCAGCATGGGGCACTCCTTGACCACCTTCTGTGCAGGTCACCCCCGAAGACCCTCCTCCCATACCAAACACCTGCATTCAGTACACTCCCTAAGAGCAGGACTCGGCATTTCTTCTTGATCATGAAATTTCCATCAGCCCATTTCTCCAGCCTGGCAAAGTCCTTCCACATGGCATCATGATCCTCTGGTGTATCAGCCACTCCCTCCAATTTTCTATCATTTGACAGTAAGTGTACTCTACACCTGTGCATCTGTAATTACCAATAAATTATAGAATTTTATAACGAAACAAGTAACAAAAAAGCAGACAAGATTAACAATTTATTCCAAGATCAACTCCTGAATGCTTGGTCCACCAGTTCATCCCACATCAGTAGGCTGCATTCACAAAAGAATACAGGTTGGAGGTGATGGCTGTACATCTCCTGGCACTTGCATTTTATTTGAGGATTAGATGAGTATAGAGAAAATCTAGAATGTTGTCCTGCTTGAGATGCTCAAGGTTTAGTATGATAAAAGTGGGACTTTCTAAGTACTATAACATTAGGTGGTCCAGGACATTAAGAAAGGTAACCATTCTGACACCTAGATTTTTTTTTTTTCCCTGATGTTTTGTGCCTGTACAACTGGAAAATAGTTTTCTGAAATTACAATAGAAATTAACAAGAAAAATAAAAAATTAAGTTTCTACGTGATCATTTAAAAATGATCATTTGAAAATATTAATGAAAAAGAAAAAACAGTGAATGAATTTTATAAAATATAGGAGCTTCCTTTTTACTATCCTGTTTTGGAGATAATTTCTTACTATAAATCCTCAGTATACACTGAATTGAGGAAAATTTATTTTTGATTAAACAGGCATCTTGGAATTCGAGTCCAACATGATCTTAATTAAAGATTGACATTTCCATTTTCCATAAAACATTTTTGTAATTAGATCTATTGTAAGAATAATTGCTTTTTATTTTCACTTACGTATATGAAGCTGTATAATTATTTCTAAATATGAAATTTATGTGGACTAATGTTTCTTGGAAAGGTTACGGACTTTATTCCAAAAGTAATTTTGAATACACGTAATTTATAGAGTACCTTAATATTGACATTAATTTCTCAAACTACTTCCAAAAGGGAGGGTAATTATTTTTCATAGATTAACAGATGATTTAATGAGCAAAAATTTGTCTTACAAAAGTTAGTTATTTTTAAGGGTTGTTAGTAGTGGCCGCCATCTCCCATAGTCCTGGCTCAGGATTTCCTTCTGCCTCACTGCTGAAGCCCAGCCCAGTGCCTGAAGACTTGGTCTCTCTGCCTATGCTGATGGATGGGGCTGCCCCTTTCCCTTTTGCAAGTTCATCCCCTAGGGAAGCTGAGCACATGTGGCAGGTGCACAGGGCACATACATGACATGGACACAGATGACTGTGCAGAGTGTGCTGCCTTCAAAGTCATTTACATGTAGGACTCACATCAGAGATAAGCACCTCCTTTTGGGTATGTCTCGACTACCTTTGTCAGGTTTGTGTCTCTGTATGGTCTTGCTTATGGTTTCCTTCTTTTCTTATTATCCCCTTTTTGCATTTAGAAGGTCCTTGACCATACACCCTTAAAGGAGCAGATGCTTCCACAAGGGTATGCTTCCACATACCCTTAGAGTTTATTCCATGGGTTGGCCAAACCACATGTCTATTCCTTGCGGGCATCAAAGGGAAGAGTCCAGAACAATAAGTCAGAGTTGCCAGACGGTATGGTATTCATTATAAAAGCTAAATATGTATTTAAACTACTGCTGCCAAGTATGTTTGGTGCTTGCGGACATGAAAGGAGGCCCCTGACTTGAAGAGCTTACCATATTTAAATAGAAGGTAATTAGAAAAAAGGCTTACTTCCTTGAAGTGGGGTTAATCTTCCCAGAGGCGCTCTATCCATCCTCGGTGTATGAAGAAGTGCCTCCAGAAACCTATTCAGACTAACTCTTAACTTACCCAGAGGAAATCTTTCCTCCCTCTGGAGAAGGAGCCTTGTAAGCTTAATCTTGTAAGAGACATTATTAACACTACCACACCAGTGTCAATCACCTTTGGCAAAAAGTATAAATCTGTTTATTCTTCCCCTATGGTGTCCGTATGTATGCCATCCCACATTTGCCATGCCATACCTGAGTGGAAGGCTGTGGATCTGAATTTGAAGGGGCAAACAATGCACCACAAAGAAGGTGTGAAGGAGAAAAATTGTGGAAAGAGAAAGGAAATAAAAGCGAACTAGGAGAGACTACACCCCATATTTGAATCAAAACTCGGAACTAAACAGTACCAGGGCCCTAATCTGGATGCTGTTTTAGACCAGTCTTGGTGTGTGCATCATTAATTGCCCTACTTAGAGCCTTCCTCAGCAGATACTTACTCAACTGCAAGTCTCCATGGCTTAATGTCTCTCCGGAGGGAGGCAGGATTAAAGCACACTGATGTATGCTTCAGTTCTGATCAGCAGAGATATAACTTGAAAGTAATCTCAGGCTTCCCTATTTATACATACCCTGACGCAATCTCAGATGAAACTCTCTCTTCACTAGATGGGAAATTAATGTGACTGATCTCCTAATGTAGTTTCCTAAACTACAGTCAGGCAGCATGGAAGTTACCCTTCACTAATTGATTTAAAATACATTTTCTATTTGCTATCTTTTAAAGAATCATAGAGTCATAGAATCATTGAAGAAGATGCATTGTGATTATGTGTTCATATTCAACATACTGATGATTCTGCAGTATTTGTTCTCAGTCTTGGGGTCTTGAAATAATTCACATCTCTGATGATATTTCTTGGATTAAACCACAGGTTAAGGTGAACTACCAGTTGAGCTACAGAATTTATACTTGACTATACATCTGTTGCTAGTAAGAAATCATACTGAAAAAGTCAATTGTACTGCCCTGCTATATATGGCAATAAAAGTTCTAGTATCAAGCAAAGAAAATCACTTGTAATAAAATAATGCTTCATTTTTCATACTGGTCATTCATTTTCACAAGGAATAACTTATACATTCAAACTACACACCTTTTTCAGAAGCAGCATTTAAATATGTGTCTACAGTCAAAAACATTGCTCGGCGTACCCAGACCTGATAGTGCCTGAACTTACTGGAAGCCTTTGTCACTTTGATATGAAATTTTCAGTGCCTACTTTGTTTTGTTTGGGGCACGCTATTGTTCTTCCAATCTTAGACACTTACTATCATCTTTCCATGAGGATGCATCCAGAAAAACAGTGAATGAAAGCTTATAGCCAGTAAGGGATCCCATATGGCAGGCAATCAAGTAATGCTCCTTAACACAGGCCTGCAGGATCCAGCTCCTCCAATAATAAATTTCCTGACATTTTCTCTTAAGTTGGGACTGAGGAATTGGCATTTATCATCAAAGAATGGGGAAATCTTGTCATCTTTAAGAGGAATTTTTTTAACTCTAATCTTCTGTTTGCAAGGATATTGTCTTAGAGAAGAACTTTTCTCTCCCTCAGTAAAGTTGGGCCACCGTGGCAAAATAAATCATATCTGAGTATATCAGAGAGAAGATGAGCAGATGAGTTGAGCAGAGGAACATGACGATGTAGCCTACTGCTTCATGTTATCTAAGATATGGAAAACATGCCATTTACTCTGGGAGCAGGCACTGTCACCATCATTCATGCAGCTTTTTTAAAGAATATACAAGGGCATGTAGTGACAGGACAAGGGACAATGGCTTTAAACTGAATAAGGTAGATTTAGATTAGATATTAGGAAAAAATTGCTTACTATGAGGGTGGTGAGACACTGGAACATGTTGCCCAGAGAAGCTATGGACACCCCACCTCTGGAAGTGTTCAAGGCCAGGTTGAACAGGGGTTTGAGCAGCTTGGTCTAGTGGAAGGTGTCTCTGCCCATGACAGGGAGGTTAGAACTAGATGATCTTTAAGGTCCCTTCTAACCCAAACCATTTTGTGATTCTATGAATGAACATAGACAACTCATCTGAGAAGAAGAGTCTAGAGTCTGTGACTCAGTAGATGAAGAATGAATCTGCACAGACGTTTTCACTCATACATGCACTTTGCAAGAGAATCTCTGAAGTTTCCTTATTGTCTGTGCTTTGATTCATTTCACGCACACACAAACTGAATTTATTTTGGGTGGAACTGAACTGGGAGGTGTGCTCCTGGTATGTTCCAAGTATTAGTGAGCATTCAGTCACAGGGACCAAGCCATCCTACCCCTAGAAAAATCCCTCTGAAATGCTTATAGTGTGGATGTCAGATCCTCAGCATCAGCTATTTTCCTTGACGAATTTGGGTCTTAGTAAACTTCCCTACTTGCTAACGCAGACTGCTAATTTCTAGCTTGATTGTTAAAATTCCAAGAGGGGAAGGTTTTAAGATCCTTTCAGTTTCTCCTCAGGTAGCTTTAGGCACCTTCTCAATTTGACTGTAGTTTCTTATCAGCTATCCTGAGGCATAGAGCGGGGTGTTTAGTTCTAGGTTTCCTATGATGGGCTTAACATGCAAGAGTTTAAATTGACAAGGGAATCTTAGACAAATAATAGGTCCAATACCTCAATTCATAACTCCTTAGAATGTATTTCTTCATTTTCTAAATAGATATGAGTTTCTAGATTTGTTTTTCTGGTTGAACTCAGTAGGAGGAAGATTAACGTTATTCTAAATAATTTATAAATAGGATGCATAGATACAAAAGATTTCTGTAAATTGTAATCTGCAAGTTAATATGCTAATAATAAAGATAAAAAATCAGTTGACAAGAGATATTAACAACCCCACATAAAATACAATCTATTACTTTGAGCTTTTTTAATTACCATGTTTTGAAGAAAAAGTCATACAAACAACAAAAGACTGAGGTTTAGATTGAATGTCAGAGTGAGGTCAGTGTATTTTTATCACAGCCCCTGCAATGATTCATCCATCTGCTGGCTTGTTGCTTTCTTCTTTATATATACTATCAGAAGTGTTGCTTCTCCCTTGTATTTATTTTTATATTAAACCAAAAGCAATTACCAGAATGCCCTTTTCTTTAGTTTTCCCAATCCCATTCTGTTAGTGCAGGATGACTTCAGTAAGTCTAATACCTAAATATTCATAATTCAGCATAGATTTCTATTTATATTGATTAAATATTTACAGCAAAAGAACAGGTTTTCTATGTCAATTTCCATTAATTAGCAATAGATCAATTTGGAGTTAAATTTTAGAGGTTCCCTTCTAAACAATGAAATTAAATACTCTTTTGTTACATAAATCTGACAGACATCTTATGTGTCTGAGCAAGTGTTTGTTGTAGCAGCATGTTCTCATGTGCAACGCTTAGCCATACCTCTGCCAGGCTACCATCTCACCTTCAAGCCCCGCTTTTGGATTCCAGCAACATGGGAAATTACTCATCCCACAACCTGTTTTACAGATGGTTGAACCCCCATTGCCAATATTGTCAGCTGTCATCAGAGCTGGATAAATACTTCAAAAAAACCCCTTTCAACATAAGTAGCACAAATATATAAAACTAGTACAATGGAACCCCTTACATATATATGTAAGACATGATTTTTAAAATCACCAAAATTTATTCTAATTCTCTGGAAGTTTGGCATATATAGATACAGATTGCCTTTAGAAAACATTTTTGTGATCTGTGGCTCACATCAGGGTTCATATGCACAGCAGGTCTCACGGTCACATAAGTGAATTGCAAAATCTTTCATTTGAGCACAGCTGAAAAATATACAAGTATTCATCCCTTTTTGATTGTATTCATATTATAGTGATTCTTTAGGATATCTAAGAATACCAATTTTTGAACCTATTAACTTTATAGGCTTACCATAACTTCTTGGAACAGAAAGATTTTCAAATATATAGTTTAATAGATGAAGTCTATTTGTTGATTTCAATGTCTACTACATTAGACTGACTTGTGTGATGCAGCTATAAACCATGTTTATTCTAACAGTTTTCAATCAATTGGTGAACTTCCAAAACTTTTCCAGGGAGATGGAGATCTTCTAGCATTGACAAATTTAGCTTGTAATTGTTGCTCCTACAGACTATTTGGGAGTAAACTCTGAGTATTGGACTAGACAACCTTTGAAGATCCCTTACAGCCTTATTTTATGCTTTTCTCTGTACACCAGATTTTGTCAGTTAGAAGTATGTAATTAAAACTTGAGCAATAAGGCATCCTATCTGATAACAAAACTTATTCAATGGAGGGACACATGCATAGCACTTGTTTGTGATCCTCCTTATGAGCTGCTATTCTAAATTCACAGCAATTCATGTTTCACTTGGGATCACAGTCCATGTAAAAGCTATTCTGGGACACCTTGTTTAATTTGGCAGAGTAAAAATCAATTCTCTCTTATCCAGTGATATAACAGAAAGTATGAGGGAATGAAAATAAGTGCAATATGGTATTTTCACTAATTTTTGGCTCACCAACCATAAGATGTGCATTTTCATTGCACAAAATTAAGTTCAAAAATCCAATGTAACGTAACCAACAAAACTGCAGAGAAAGTACCTGACTTTCTTCTATGCACCTTTTTCTTTCCTTCATCTTGAGACAAGGTTATCTTCTTTTTAAGAACAGATTTATGTCTGCTATTTCAACAAAGGCATAAAAGGAATAAAAATAATTAAATATAGAAAGTAGAATCTATTTGGATTGAAATCAGTCTGGAAAAGAAAAGCACATTTTAGAGGAGAATGTTCAGAGTCTATTATGTGTTCAGTTTCAAGTGAAAATAAAAACCCCTACCACACTGTTAAAGAGAGAATTCCTGTAGTATTTGTACTCTTTATGAGACCTTCCACTTTGAAGAATATGTAAAACATCAGTTACTCATGATGCGACAATGTACACATGAGAGCAGATAGTCTTTCAGACTTAATTCTAGAAGGTAGCCAGAGCTTCAGCAAAGATTTGATGATAGACACTAAACTTAAATTAAGTAATCACAAGATGATTCAGTTGAATAGAAAATAAATAAATAGAAGGCTAAAGTTAAAGTTTGGTGGTTTTTTTTTTCTCCCCTAGAAGGAATCTGCAGCTAACAGTCTGGGTCCATGTTATGAACTTTTAAGAACTGACAATTTGCTTCAAGTTCCATCCTTCCTTTCTTTTCCATCAGTCATATTCCCTTGCCTCATCAGCTCTTCATAGAAACTTGCAATACCATTACTTGTTCCTTTTAAGATGGTAATTTACTTTGCTCTAAACTGGATCTGTAAAGTGACGTGATTAGGAAAAAACCTCAAAACAACCCAAAAATGTTTTCTTGTTAAAAGACTCACTGAAGTCAGCTGGGGTCAGGTTGCTGAGAAGCTTAGCTGTAACATGGCACATGGAGTTTCTTTTAAGCTGAACACAGTATTTTGTGATGCTTGCAGCTCACATCAAGAGGGAAACACATTGAGGCTCCATGTCTCCACAAAAAAAAAAAAAAAACAACCAAAACAAAAAACCCCAACAAAAAACCCACATTTCATATGGCACATTGGAAATAAAAGCCTAAGAGAAAATACAGTGTAATGAAGAAAGCTGCGCTACATCTTTCAAACTGCAAAAAACCCCAAAATGTTCATTCAAAAGGCACAAAACCCAAATGAAACAGGAAAGAAGTAGCACTGCTCATACGCCAAGAACATGGAAGATAATCTAGATATGAAGCCCAAACAAAGGAATATTATGTCTTTTTTTTGTCGGGTTTTTTTTTAAGTAAGTATTGGACTATTACTGGGAATAAGGCTACAGAAACGGAAATACTGAATTTAAGGAACAAACAAAAGAGCATTGAATTCTGTAATCTTTGAGCACTGAAAGAAGTAGCAAGAGAAATTAACACTCTGATAATTATGATTTTTAGTAAATACCTTATTTTGGGATTTATGCTCGATGATCATAGCATAAAAGCCCATTCATCCAGACGCTATCAGGAGAACTGGCTACCCAGGATTTGGAGAAGGCTGAGGTTCTTAATGACTTCTTTGCCTCAGTATTCACTGTCAAATGCTCTGACCACACCACCCAAGTCTTGGAAGGCAGATGCAGGGACTGTGAGAATGAAGACCCTAGGTCCACTGTAGGAGAGGATCTGGTTTGAGATCATCTTAAGAACCTGAACATACACAAGTCCATGGGACCTGACGAAATCCATCCGCGGGTCCTGAAGGAGCTGACAAATGAAGCTGCTAAGCCACTGGCCATCATATTTGAAAAATCATGGCAGTCAGGTGAAGTTCCCGATGACTGGAAGAAGGGAAATATAACCCCCATTTTCAAGAAGGGGAAAATGGATGACCCGGGGAATTACAGACCAGTCAGTCTCACCTCTGTGCCTGGCAAAATCTTGGAGCAGATTCTCCTGGAAGGCATGCTGAAGCACAGGAAAAACAAGGAGGTGGTTGGTGACAGCCAGCATGGCTTCACTAAGGGGAAATCCTGCCTGACCATTTTGGTGGCCTTCTATGATGGGGCTGCGAAACTGATGGATGGGGCAGAGCAGTTGACGTCATCTACCTGGACTTGTGCAAAGCATTTGACACTGTCGTGCATGACATAGAATCATAGAATAGTTAGGGTTGGAAAGGACCTTAAGATCATCCAGTTCCAACCCTCCTGCTGTGGGCAGGGACACCTCACACTAAACCATGCCACCCAAGGCCTCATCCAACCTGGCCTTGAACACCGCCAAGGATGGAGCATTCACAGCCTCCCTGGAATTTTTTTTTTTTCCCTGCTTCTGAGAACCGTACCATGTGCACATCTGGGAAGGAAGAAATTCCCTCAAACTGCAGGGTGAAATCCACTTGTCATGTCAAAAGCAAGAATTTGGAAATTTGCAGAACAGCTTTTTCCTCGTAGGAAGAGTCACAGAGGTCAGATGGCGTGTGGGAAATCCTTAAGGGAGAAGGGAGCTCCGTTTCCTGATCAACATGACATCCTTGTCTGTAAATTGGAGAGACATCAATTTGATGGGTGGACCACTCGGTGGATAAAGAACTGGCTGGATGGCCACACGCAAAGAGTTGTGGTCAATGGCTCGATGTCCGGTAACGAGTGGTGCCCCTCAGGGATTGGTATTGGAACCGGTCTTGTTCAACATCTTTGTCGATGACATGAATAGTGGGATTGAGTGCGCCCTCAGCAAGTTTCTCGACGACACCAAGCTGTGTGGTTCGGTTGATAGGCTGGAGGGAAGGGATGCCATCCAGAGGGACCTCGACAAGCTTGTGAGGCGGGCTGATGTCAACCTGATGAAGTTTAACCATGCCAAGTGCAAGGTCCTGCACCTGGGTCGGAGCAATCCCAGGCACGGCTACAGGTTGGGCAGAGAAGAGATTCAGAGCAGCCCTGCAGAGAAGGACTTGGGGGTGTTGGTCAATGAGAAAATGAACATGAGCTGGCAGCGTGCACTCGCAGCCCAGAAAGCCAAACGTATCCTGGGTTGCATCAAGAGGAGCGTGACCAGCAGCTCGAAGGAGGTGATCCTGCCCCTCCACTCTGCTCTCGTGAGACCTCCCTTGGAGTATTGTGTGCAGTTCTGGTGTCCTCAACATAAAAAGGACATGGAACTGTTGGAACAAGTTGAGAGGAGGGCCACAAGGATGATCAGGGGACTGGAGCACCTCCCGTATGGAGAGGCTGAGAAAGTTGGGGCTGTTCAGCCTGGAGAAGAGAAGGCTGCATGGAGACCTCAGAGCAGCCTTCCAGTATCTGAAGGGGGCCTACAAGGATGCTGGGGAGGGACTGTTCATTAGGGACTGTAGTGACAGGACAAGGGGTAACGGGTTCAAACTTAGGGGAAGTTTAGATTGGCTATAAGGAAGAAATTCTTTCCTGAGAGGGTGGTGAGTCACTGGAATGGGTTGCCCAAGGAAGCTGGGAATGCTCCATCCTTGGCGGTGTTCAAGGCCAGGTTGGATGAGGCCTTGGGTGTCATGGCTTAGTGTGGGGTGTCCCTGTCCATGGCAGGGGGGTTGGAACTAGATGATCTTAAGGTCCTTTCCAACCCTAACTATCCTATGATTCTATGATTCTATCTAATGTAAATTTTTTAGAACCAAGTTTAAGGGAAAGACAGGCTGCAGTGAGTATGGTTATAGTCCATCAAGTCCCTAAGCTGGACACCTGAACACAAACAGTCTAAGCTTTGCCTAATAAAGATCCTGATCAGAATTCTATGTCAAGAGCCCATCATTAGCTGAAATTGATCTCAGTAAAGGTTTAAGAAGCGAGGGGACAAGGAAGGCCAGTGTGGCTAATCAAGGATCATGAAGCAGTAAATCAATATGCATAAAATGCTCACAAGCAAAAGACTGCTCAGTAGAGAAAGGAGGCAGTGTGACCACAATGAAGATCAAAGCAATGTTAGAAGCAGAGAAGTAAAAAAGAATCTTTTTAAATGGGTACGGCTAAACAATATTTCAAAGCTTACAAGCATGTTTGCTATGATTAATGTCCTCTGGGATAGTGTTTTAAAGCCTGTTATCTTCTTATTTGAAGTCAAAAAACACTTCCTAAAACATCCTGGGTGGAGGGAGAGGGAGTTATGCTATATATGTTAGTTATTTTTTCAATATTTTAGAGTTTATGTCAGGCTCCTAGGGCTATTAAGCCTTTTTCTGAACACTCTTCAACTAGGTCACAGGAGAAGTTAAAGATGAAATGAATAGCTTTCCGTTCCACCATACTTCTAACCATGCATATTGCCTGAATAGGATTCTGTAGGAAACTCTCTGACTGACTGGGTATGTGCCCAGTGAAGCTGAGAAGGTCTGAACTGTGAGATTTCTGGGTTGCTTTTTTAGATATAAATGTCTACTTTCTACATTAAGGTTTCACAGCAAGGATATAAAATGGCATTTGTAGTGCTAAACATAGAGCTTGGCTTTAAAATAGCAAGCATCAAATGCTCACTGTGAGCTCATCAGGATATGTAGCAAAAACCTCAGAGCTAGCAAATACATTGAGGTAAGCAAAATAAGGAGAAATATAAATGTTTTCATACATTGAGTACATTTCTGTCTCTTTGTTCAAAATTTAAACTCCCCAGGAACTCCTATAATCCCTCAGGCCATTTATTTCAACCTAGTTTGGCAACCCTTAGAAGTCTGAAAGGGTCTTTGAAGCAGTTACCATATCAAGCTCTTTTTATCTGACAGCTGACCATATTATGTGTTTCCCAGCATAATTCAAAGCAAGTCCCGAGCAATGATAGTTTAAGGATGTGCTAAGCTGTAATGATTTCTGTCTAATATTGTGCCAGCACTAAACAGTCAAGGTTCAATGTACCTGTAACTGCTCTTCCTCTCTAGCCATACTTTCTTTTTAATGTCAGGAGAAAGCCTGCTACAAAATAGTTTCTTTTAAGCAAAGTTAAGGGTTCTCTGTGGTGCTGGTTTTAACTGGGGTAATTTTCTTCATAGTAGCTAGTCTGGGGCTGTGTTTTGGATTTGTGCTGGAAACAGTGTTGATAACACAGAGGTGTTTTATCTATTGCTGAGCAGTACTTACACAGTCAAGGCTTTTTCTGTCTCTCAACCCACCTCACCAGCATGTAGGCTGGGGGTACACAAGAAATTTGGAAGGGACACATCCGGGACAGTTGACCCCAACTGACTGAAGGGATATTCCACACCATATGGCATCATGCTCAACATATAAACCTGCTAAAAGAAGGAAAGGGGGGATGTGGGAAGGAAAGCGATGTTGGGGGCATGCAGAGTGACGGTGGTTTTTTTCCCAAGTAACTGTTACCTTGTGATGGAACCCTGCCTTCCTGGAGATGGCTGAAAACCTGCCTGCCAATTAGAATCAGTGAATAAATTCCTTGTTTTGCTTTGTTTGTGTGCATGGCTTTTGCTTTACCTGTTAAACTGTTTTCATCTCACCCCATGAGTGTTCTTACTTTTACTCTTCAGATTTCCTCTCCCATCCCATCAATGGGGAGTAAACCGAGTGGCTGGGTGGTGCTTAGTAGCCGGCTTCTACGACTGGAGTGTTGGAATGGAGTGATACAGGCTCTTCAGGAAGGACAGACAGGGGAGATGAGGAGGGGGTGTCACTCTGTATGTCGATGGCCAGCTGGAGTGAATGGAGCTCTGCCTGGGCAGGAAGAGGAGCCAACTGAAAACTTATGGGTCAGGATTAAAGGGAGAGCAGGGACAGCTGATATTATAGTGGGGGTTTGCTGAAGGCCCCCAGTGAGGAAGACAGAGTGGATGAGACCCTCTGTAGACAGAAGCAGTCTCACATTCACAAGCCCTGTCCTCATGGGGGACTTCAACCGTGCTGTTATCTGTTGGAGGGACAACATAGCAGCACATAAGCAACCCAGGACATTAGTGAAATGTGTTGATGACAACTTCCTTCTCCAAGTGATAAAGGAGCTATGGAGGAGATGTGCTATGCTGGACATTGTTCACACCATCAAGTAGGGACTAGTGGGAAAGATGAAGCTCAAGGGCAGCTGTGGCTGCAGTGACCATGAAATGGCGGAGTTCAAGATCCTTACTAGAATGTGTTCCTGCCTACAGCAGGGGGATTGGATCTAGGTGATCTCTAAGGTCTCTTCCAACCCAAACTTTTCTATGATTCTATGATTAAATGACAAAGTTATGGAACAAAGCCCAACGTGTTATTGAATACAAATTCTCTATCTCAAGAATTGCTACAAGCTGGGAGACTTTGTCAGGTCGAGAAAATTTGGGTTACTCAGCCTGGAAAAGAGAAGGCTGCATGGGGACCTCATAGCAACCTTCTAGTACCTGAAGGGGGCCTACAAGGATGCTGGAGAGGGACTCCTCATTAGGGACTGTAGTGATAGGACAAGTGGTGATGAGTTTAAACTTAAATGGGAAAGATTTAGGTTAGATATAAAGAAGTTCTTTACTGTGAGGGCGGTGAGACACTGGAAGAGGCTATCCAAGGAAGCTTTGAACGCTCCATCCCTGGCAGTGTTCAAGGCTAGGTTGGATAGGGCCCTGAGCAACCTGGTCTAGTGGGAGGTGTCCCTGCCCATGGCAGGGTGGTTGGAACTTGATGATCTTAAGGTCCTTTCCAACCCTAACTATTCTATGATTCTATGATTATTTACTGTAAGTATCATTATATGCTCTTTTTAGAATCATAGAATCATAGAATAGTTAGGGTTGGAAAGCATCTTGAGATCATCTAGTTCCAACCCCCCTGCCATGGGCAGGGACACCCCACACTAAACCATGCCACCCAAGGCCTCATCCAACCTGGCCTTGAACACCACCAAGGATGGAGCATTCACAACCTCCCTGGGCAACCCATTCCAGTGCCTCACCACCCTCTCAGTAAAGAATTTCTTCCCTATATCCAATCTAAACTTCCCCTGTTTAAGTTTGAACCTGTTACCCCTTGTCCTGTCACTACAGTCCCTAATGAAGAGTCCCTCCCCAGCATCCTTGTAGGCCCCCTTCAGATACTGGAAGGCTGCTCTGAGGTCTCCACGCAGCCTTCTCTTCTCCAGGCTGAACAGCCCCAACTTTCTCAGCCTCTCTTCATATGGGAGGTGCTCCAGTCCCCTGATCATCCTCATGGCCCTCCTCTGCACTTGTTCCAACAGTTCCATGTCCTTTTTATGTTGAGGACACCAGAACTGCACACAATACTCCAAGTGAGGTCTCACGAGAGCAGAGTAGAGGGGCAGGGTCACCTCCTCTGACCTGCTGGTCATGCTCCTTTTGATGCAGCCCAGGATACGGTTGGCTTTCTGGGCTGCGAGCACACACTGAAGACGGCTCATGTTCATTTTCTCATCGAGCAACACCCCCAAGTCCTTCTCTGCAGGGCTGCTCTGAATCTCTTCTCTGCCCAACCTGTAGCTGTGCCTGGGATTGCTCCGACCCAGGTGCAGGACCTTGCACTTGCCATGGTTAAACTTCATCAGGTTGGCATCAGCCCACCTCACAAGCGTGTCGAGGTCCCTCTGGATGGCATCCCTTCCCTCCAGCCTATCAACCGAACCACACAGCTTGGTGTCATCGACAAACTTGCTGAGGGCACACTCAATCCCACTGTCCATGTCACCAACAAAGATGTTGAACAAGTCCGATCCCAACACCGATCCCTGAGGGGCACCACTCGTTACCAGTCTCCAGTTGGACATCGAGCCATTGACCACAACTCTTTGCGTGTGGCCATCCAGCCAGTTCTTTATCCACCGAGTGGTCCACCCATCAAATTGATGTCTCTCCAATTTAGAAACAAGGATGTCATGTGGGACAGTGTTGAATACTTTGCACGAGTCCAGGTAGATGATGTCAACTGCTCTGCTGCTGTCCATCAGTTTCGTAGCCCCATCATAGAAGGCCACCAAATTGGTCAGGCAGGATTTCCCCTTAGTGAAGCCATGCTGGCTGTCACCAACCACCTCCTTGTTTTTCATGTGCCTTAGCATGCCTTCCAGGAGAATCTGCTCCAAGAGTTTGCCAGGCACAGAAGTGAGGCTGACTGGTCTGTAGTTCCCCGGGTCATCCATTTTCCCCTTCTTGAAAATGGGGGTTATATTTCCCTTTTTCCAGTCATTGGGAACTTCACCTGACTGCCATGATTTTTCAAATATGATGGCCAGTGGCTTAGCAGCTTCATTTGCCAGCTCCTTCAGGACCCGCGGATGGATTCCGTCAGGTCCCATGGACTTGTGTACGTTCAGGTTTTTAAGATGGTCTCGAACCAGATCCTCTCCTACAGTGGGCCTAGGGTCTTCATTCTCACAGTCCCTGCATCTGCCTTCCAAGACTTGGGTGGTGTGGTCAGAGCATTTGCCAGTGAAGACCGAGGCAAAGAAGTCATTAAGAACCTCAGCCTTCTCCAAATCCAGGGTAGCCAGTTCTCCCGATATCTTCCGAAGGGGGCCTACGTTGTCCCTAGTCTGTCTTTTACTCGCTACATACCTATAGAATCCCTTCCTATTATCCTTAACATCCCTAGCCAAGTTCAATTCTAACTGGGTCTTAGCCTTCCTCACCTGGTCCCTAGGTTCCTGGACTACATCCCTGTATTCTTCCCAGGCCGCCTGTCCCTGCTTCCACCTTCTATAAGCCTCTTTTTTGCTTTGAAGTTTCCTCAGCAGCTCCTTATCCATCCAAGGAGGTCTCCTGGCCCTCCTGCTGCACTTCCTTCTAGTTGGGATGCAACACTCCTGAGCTTGGAGCAGGTGATCCTTGAATAACAACCAAGAGTCTTGGGTCTCCCTGCCCTCTAGGGGCATAATATGGCATAATATGTGTCAGAAAACATTGCTTAGTTCTCCATTAAGGTCAGACATTTACTAACTTTTTATTACATGCCATACCTCTGAACACATCAAAGGAAACAAATCTACATATGGTTGATACTGCTTTTTTGGGTTGGTTTAATTCTTTTGTTTACATTATGGGTATAATTCCATGCCAGCTACATCTCAGTGTCCTTCTCTCACTGTGCTAATGACACACTTTTGGGAAGTACACTCTATACAGTCCAAAACAAACATTGCAGTTGGCACAGAACTGACTTTTTTTCCTCTTTTTACTTCATTTGAAGTTTCTTGATATTAAAATTTGCATGGATAAGCACAAAGCATTACATCTATTTATAAGGCAAGCATAAATCTAAAGAATAAACTTATTCAAAGGTTTGCAGGCCTATTGGACATACTTCTAATATTTTCCCAACTCTTTATTTTGCATCTATTTCTTCTTGGGTTTTTTGTTGGTTTTGTTGGCATTTTGGTGGTTTTTAGAAAGAGTTTTTCATTGTAGTGCTTTACCTTCAGGAAACTAGCAGATCGTAGATACTTTCAAATGCATTATCATTTATAGATATGTTAAAATTTGTGCAAAGCATTCAAATTATTGACAAGTTTCTCTACCTGCTTGTGTTCTCACAGTTCAGAAGTACAAGTTGACTATAGCCAACAAAAAGAATTATAAAAACCTCTTAGGCCTGTGGACACCCACATCTGTTCTCTTATGTATTTGTTCTGAGTAATTCTGCACTTAGTTTTGCTCAGCTGCCATTTCATTTCTAGCAATTAAATTTGTTGTCTGAAATATTTGCTAAATAAAACCCAGGAAAAATATTCAGAAGAACAGATTGCAAATTCTTATCTCAGTATTAAATGCTGCAGTAAACTGATCAGGAATAAGAACATGCAGTATTTTATAATCTATCAATCAAAAGAATTCTTAGCCTTCATGCATTTGAAACATAAAATTGAGAAGCCAGTTACCAGCTAGGAGTATGCCGTATACATTATTTTAAATTTTAAAGAATTAATACATATAAAACAATCACAGTGTATTAACTTGGTTTAGTAACGATAAGCCATACATTTATCTTGTATAGTATTTTGCCTTGTATGCTAATTAAAATTGTCTAAAGTTGTGGACTTCACCCACATTTAAAGCAAATAATATGCTTGCAATAACCAAGTATGTCTAATGCTATATTTTCAGCTCTAACTGACCAGTTCCGAAATGTGAGTAGTAGCAAATGTGAGTAGAATGAAAAAGTTAGGAGAAAAATATGTTTGCCATACAGGTTTAGAATCATATTTTAAAAATATAAAAATATAAAAATAAAATTTGACCTAATTTCAAAGACGAAATTTGTGTTCAGTTACATTTAAGCTGAAGCTTTTAGCTCTTTAACTCAAATATCCAAATCTCAAAAGATGCAAAAAAAAGACTTACATAACAGGGAAATTTTTTAGAACTAGGTATAAAGAGTTACTAGAAGAAAAAGGAAAATCTTACATTGGTAGGAAATGCTAGCATTATTAACTTTCAAGAGAGACAACAATCAGGAGGGTTCCATGATAATGAACTCTTTCTAGTCTCCATGCATGCTCCAGACATTGTTCTTATTCTTACTCTTCCACTGACATATGCCTACAGAGCCTTTAGGGTCAGACAGGTTTCCCAGGGTTTGTCTGCAGAGAGCTTGTGAAGCTGGTTCATATCTAATGTGGCTACCATGTGAATTACACAGTTAGACATACTCCTCATGGCTTCAGCTCTCAGGGAGAAGTCCAATTTATCAGATGATTTTTTTAGTTGGTGTTACTTGTGAGCTCAACTTTGTTGAGTTACTGAGTGTATAATTCACACTGTCTACAGCTGGGTCATTATCAGGTCCTTTAAAAGTGCTAATTGCTGATCCTCCAGAAAAACATCACTCCTCGGAAGAATTTCTAATGACCAGACAGTGAAACATTGATTGAATTTAACTATCATCAAACTTGCAATGGCTTTCTTGCATCATGACTAATCATAAGAAATAATGAGAGGCACATAGATATTTGTTGTACTAGAAGGTGACATTGCTTGCTGCAAATGGGTCTTTGATCAACAGACAACGACAAACTCAGTTTAAACAAAACAATGTCTAGTTCAGCCTTCTGTCTTAAATATATGCAAGAGGTAAAAATCTCTCACAGATTGACAACTATAAAAATTAAGAAGATAACTCCTAAAGAACTTAACGAAATATCAGTCATGACAGAGTTAAGCTGCACTTTGTGAGAAGTCTACCTTTGACTAATAACAACTGAAAAGGCATGCAGACTGTTCAGCAGAATGTATACCCATGAGAAGAAAAAGACAGGATGAAAAGCAGTCATGCATCTGGTTCTAAGAAGGGAGCTCTGTGGGTGCAAAAATGACCGGAGAAAACTAAAAGCATGGTTCTGTTCGTCTTGTACTCAGGGAAAGAAGGTTTTGTGTGTAGTACAAAGAAGAATTGCATTTTTATCATTCATTTCTTCTCAAAATGGAGACAGCCATAGGGAGTTCCTGTCTACAGACTAACGGCTCAAAAAAGCAATGAATAATGGAAATCACAGACCTCTCACTAGGCTGTCTAGGAAATCAGTTCTGCAAAAATACATGATTGTAAATCAGTGGAGAAAGTAAGTTACTTAGCACATACTAGCAGTTGTGCTACTGACTGAATATTCTTTTTGAAATACAATTGTGTTGCAAGTGGGAGAATTACAAGGGTTGCTTTTTGTCATACTTACACAACATTGGCTTAATAATGAAATTAGATCCCTTGAGATCAGCAGATCTTTTTTCCTCCAATCCTAGTGTCTTAACAATCAGCTACCTTTACTATTCTCAGATGCTGCTTACATATTTACAGTGAACTGAAAGTTAATTTTTCTATATGTCAGTACAAATGGAAGATAAGACCAGTTCTTGGCTGAACATAAGACAGCTTGTGCCCAGGCAGCAAAGAAGGCCAGTAACATCCTGGCCTGTATCAGAAATAGCATGGCCAGCAGGTCCAGGGAAGTAATCTTCCCCATGTACTCAGCACTGGTGAGACCACACCTTGAATCCTGTGTTCAGTTCTGGGCCCCTCACTAGAAGACAGACACTGAGGTGCTGGTGTGTGTTCAAAGAAGGGCAACAAAGCTGGTGAAGGGTCTGGAGAACAAGTGTGATGAGGAACAGCTGAAGGAACTGGGGTTGTTTAGTCTGGAGAAGAGCAGGCTCAGGGAGGACCTTGTCACTCTCTACAACTATCTGAAAGAAGGTTTTAGTGAGGTGGGGGTCGATGTCTTCTTCCAAGTAACAAGTGATAGAACATGAGGTAACGGCCTAAAGCTGCACCAGGAGAGGTTTAGATTGGCTATTAGTAAAAATCTCTTCACTGGGAAGGTGATCATGCATTGGAACAGATTTCCCAGGGCAGTGGTGGAATCATCATCCCTGAAAGTGTTAAAAAAACATGTAGGTGAGACCCTAAGCGACATGGTTTAGTGATGGTCTTGGCAGTCCTGGGGTAATGGTTGGACTTGGTGATCTTAATGGTCTTTTCCAACCTAGTTGATTCGTTGATTCTAAGATTCTACTATTCTAGACTGAACACTTAATAAATCTTCATTGATGATATGCTCAAAAGATTGTCAGGTTACATCTGTGCCAGCAAAGCAACAGTGTCCAGGTTCATTTCCAAGTCCTGAGGAGAACTTTCTACTGGACTGGTTTGGGTACATCTGCATTACTAAATTGTCTCCAAGAAAGGAAGATTCTTTAATCATAGACTGTTGAGATTATTCCGTGGTCTAAGCTACCTCCTGAACTATTCCATGGAATTTTTTGACAGAGGAATTTTTAGTAAAAACCAGGTCAAGAACAATTTTACCGACTTTGTTTTGTGAACATTCAAGTCCCAGTGCCTGGACTCATGCATTGGTACTGATTTTTCTGCAGAGACTTACTGGTTTAAGCCTGTATCCTAATGTATAAAATAGATTTATTTTCAAATTGAATGGAGTAGTGTTTTCCCTGAAATGTGCACTCCACCATCATGATGTAAACCTTTCAAACTCTTCTCAAATACAAACACATTGTAAGGTTCCCATGAGCTGATAGTATTTCCTTAAATTTTCATCTAAATTCTAGGTGAGCATCTATAATCCAGAGAGAGATGTCATTGCTTAACAGAGAAACACTGTGGGTTGTGAATTTTTGCTGTCAGCCTAACATATAATCATTTCGATTCCTTTTCCTTTTAATTTTTTTTTTTTTTGTAACCTCTGTTGCCTCTTTTATAAATAATTATTCATAAAATAAAAAGAAAAATAGAGGTTTTATTTTCTTATTCACTCCAGCTAATGTAAGCCTGTCACTTGCTCCCATGCAATTATGCTCATTTTTCAGGCTCTGTCAGCTATTGCTTTAGAGAAGGTGAGGAGGAGTAAATTTCAGAGTGTTAAATGTAGCATGTATACCCTTGAGTGTCTAGAGCTATCTGTTTTATATTGAAGATGTGACTGTTAACAGAACTCTGGTGTCTTTCTTGAAATGAACAATCAGGAGGGAAAATAATCTTTTTTGAATGGTTTAAATAACTCTAAAAAAAGAGCAATATTTCTTTGCTGGTGGTTTTTGTTTTTTTGTTTGGTTGGGTTTCCTTTTGATATTCTCCAGCAATTTTATCACCTGAAGTTTTATATCCCAGAAATAAGCACATGACTGAAATCAGCACCATCTCCATCTGTGCCAATGCTTGATAAGGTGAAACCTCCTATCGCTGGTTTATTTAGCTCATATCTTTAAAGAGCTAAACTAGAATCCTTCAAATAATTTGAGAGCATTCCTTCATTTCCTTGAGCAATATACATGCAAGAAATATGTGAATTATAGCACAGATTATAGTACTCCTTCCTTATAGTTGAAACTGCTACCAAACTAATTTTTTCAAGTGGCTCCCTGGAAACTTCGTGACTTCTCTTGTGTCACCTAAGAAAAATTTCTGGAATGCTTGGATAGGATCCAAAGCCAAGTGGATTTAAGTCAAGATGTTTAGGTTTCCTGATTTTTCATGACACATTTTATGGGCACTTTTGGGAGAAAATTCAATTCTTTGTGCTTAACTAGACCCACTGGCACACATCTGCAATTCTGGCTTTGAACAAGCCTTGAGGAAGTAAGCCAGTGGAATAGTTAGTAGGATGGTCCTAAGGTATCTATGTCTCTAAGAACATCACTGGACTACTCTATCTAGAAATATTATCTATCTAGATATATTTGATTTATAGTAGTCGACCTGTCTAGTCGTGCTCATGCATCCAAGGAAGCATTCATGTGATCCTGTGCTACATGCCTTTCTTCAAACAGAAATAATTCTTCGGGTTTCTTTCAGAATGACATTGAACTTCCAGCGAGCACTGACAGGATCTGTACACATTCAGACTGTACCTAGGCTTATATTAGTGGATTGTAATACAGTTTGGACATGGGAGTCTTGATGTCTTGAAGAGTAGAAGAGTCAAGTAACAGCAGTGCAATTGATAAAGAATTGTATCTGGTATATTAATATATTAGTATAGACATAACGTCACTTTCATGATAAATACCACTCATTTACTCAGATGGAAGCTCCCACAACAGGCTGTGAGCTGTTGGCTATGGTAGCTGGCTGCCTGCCTTGAAGCACAATTAGGTTTCTGTACCAACATTTATGGTATGTTACATTTAAACATCACGTCTGAGAACACCTGACCTAGACATGGTGGCTCCTCCATGTTCCAAGGAGTCAAACTGAGCTTGGGAGAAGCCTTAATAGGTACTGATTAAGAGCAGCTTCTGTTCAAGCTTTTCCAGCAAACTCCCTTGTGTGTAACCCTCAATAGTACAGGGAACAGAGGCTTTGATCAACAGCTGAAATAACAGGGCACACAGTCATAGCTCTGCTACGATCCACTGCTTCAAGGGAAGAATATATTTTCAGATCTAAAGAATATATTAAAATGTTCAGGCTTGTGGATGTGTCTTTTCAATGGACCACATTGATACACTGGTCACAGTCCCGTAGCTCTGAGGTGCAAAGGTCCAGTGTGTAAGATACAAGGTTTGGAATCAGAAGACATGATTTTGATTTCCAGCAGCGTGAATGATTTTCTTTGGGTCATTAGAAAGGCCTACACATGTCTAATTTTCTGTCTGACCTCCTACATTTTTGTTCCTTGTCTGTTCTCACAATAAGGTCTTCAAAGGTGAGCATTTTTTTTTAACTCTGTTTCTTTATGTTTTCTAGGTTACTGTGGTTTTGTTTTAAATTCTACACTTTGGAATAAAAACAAGGCAGCTTTTCTAACTTTCACAGGCTTTTACTGACTTAAAACTGTTATGATTTATTACCTGCACTTCCTGATTCCATTTAACTAAAAACTCAGTCCAAACATAATATGTATAGCACTTGTTACAAAAAACATCAAAGGCATTTGTCCTCTTCACAGGAAAATCCATCCTAAGTAAGTAAACCAAGTGTGTTCCAGCAGGAAATAAATATTGACACAGCACCCTGTAGAATGGGTGGGATGATCTGCAGCTGGAATCCACAGGAGAGGTAACCAACAGCTCCTTCAGCAAGTTGTAGGCCACAGCTATCATCAACCCAAAATGTGGGTGCTACTGGGTCACCTGGCAGTACCAGCTGCACACAGTTGAAAAATAAGAGCATGTATGTAGTTTTGATAATTCAAAAAGAACATATAATGGGTTATGTATTAAAGTTTTATGCTAGCTGTGAAGAATCAATGATTCCTAACCTAGCTTAAAAACTCTTCAAAATATTAGAAACACATTTGTACTAACAGTGTTTGTACTGGTTAAGCCTTTCACATCAGGTGACTATAGCCATTTTTATCTTGTCCAGTTCTGAAAACAGATTTGCCATGATGTTGAGCCAAATGAGAAAATAATACAGAGAAATTAGAAAATGGGGATGGGCTGCTTGGGGGAACACAGAGATATTTCCTAAGCATGTAGGGGTGGAGTTAGGAAAGCCAGAGGTTAGCTGGAGCAGAAGCTTGTGTGGTCCCTGAATGAAAACAAGAGTTTCTTGATGTACAGCAGCAGCAGAAGGAAAACGAAGGAAAATGTGCATTTACTGGTCAGTATCCTCACTTAGTGGTAAAAGACATAGAAAAGGAAAAGTTGTTCAATAACATTTTTCTCTTAGTCTTTACTGGTAAGATCTGCTCTCAGGCCTCTTGCATCTAGTAGCAGAAGGTATGAGAATGAACACTACTCATAGCAGAGAAGGATACAGTTAAGGAACTCTTAAGCAAATTCAGCTCCATGGGATGAGATGAACCCAGTGATGCAGAAGGAACTGATTGCTTTCATTGACACCTCTTCACCTGTGATCTTTAAAAAGTCATGACAATCAGGGAAGATTTCTGCTGAGTGAAAAAATGTGAAATACAACAAGGAGGATCCAGGGACAAACAACGAAGCCAGGAATTTTCCTCTGATGACACTGGTTGATGGCCTGGCTTGCATCAGCACAGACCATCTCTTGGAAAATGAGTGGTGTCTTCTAAACTGTGCTGGAAATGGTTTCTGACTCATTTTAACCTCCAAACCATACTCAGACATTGCTTAGCTTTTGTTTACTGTATAGTCAGCACCAGTAGAGTTGTAGTCAAGGAAGCCCAAAGTTGACTACAAGTAATACTAATGTTCTTAGGCTGTGATGTTAGCTCAGGAAGAGAGAACTGACCCTGACCATGTTTAATTAAAATTGGAGATGTACCCATTACTTCAGTTTTCAGTTAAGCACACAGAGAGATGCTCTGGGGGCAAGTGAGTAGACAAACAGGTTTTAAAGGCTTTGCTCATATGAAGTCAACCTCTATTTTAAGGAGCAGAACTGGTCAAAGACTATTTAGCAGAACACACGCAGAGGTGAACAACTGAAAGGGTGATACCCGTTGCTCCGTGGTATATCCCTAAATGTGTGACATATTTTCCAGAAACCGGTTCAGACAGCAGTTTGTTCTAGAAATAAAATTATTTTATTTGAGTACTCCAGTTTTGAATACTTTGTTAATCTTTAATAGAATCATAGAATCATAGAATAGTTAGGGTTGGAAAGGGCCTTGAGATCATCTAGTTCTAACCCCCCTGCCATGGGTGTCCTCATATTCGATTTGTTTACATATTTATTCTGCTACTGCTTAATAAATGTTTACCTTACAATAAAAATACAAAGGGAAGTGAACACAGATACTTGTAACTTTCCAAAAATAATAGAAATTCTGATACAAACTTGAACTTCCTCAGCACTCAAGTTTGGTATTGTTGCCTAAATGTGAATAATTTACTTCTTTTAATTCTTTTTCCCCCAAAAAAAATCCTTTGAATGAATGTCCAGCAAAACATTACTCATAGAACAAATCCAAAATTTGAATTCAAAAACTGGTCACTAGGAGAGTCATAGAATAATAATTTAGCATATAATAACAGGAAGTGCTACAGCTTATTGAACAACAAAACGGCTATGTTTCTTTGGGCATGGAGAATGGCAATATTTGACGAAAATAAATGATCAACAAACAATTTATGTAGGAAATGTTCACCTTGCACTACAGCCTGAAAGAAGAAGTCACAAGATAACACAGTACAGTGTTACAATACAGCACATCAATACAGTATGACACCATCCAGGGTATTGTCAACACTGTCGTATAATGTTACTTGCCATGATATTAATAGCAAAAAGAGGCTTTCAGCTGCTAGGTAAAGTGTATTCCCTCTTAAGTGTATTCCTTCTCACAGAGTGGAAAAATATGTTCTAACCTCTCTCTAGTAAAGTGAGGGAATGGTTTTTGATAATGAATTAAATACTGGTTTCCTAGGAGATGGAGCGATGCACCAGAGGCAGTGTCAGTCTTCTCTGGAGCACTGCTTACTGTGCAGTGTGTTCTCACCCTACTATATTAAACTCTGCTAATGGATCTGGGATAGGCCACCTGTTACTGTGAAAAGGTGTTGAATTACTGAGGAGTAATTTGGGACAGTTTCCAGGTTACTTATGCTAGCCTCTCATATTCTCTGTAGAAGGAGAGCTGAGTAAGACCCCAGACTTTAAGAGTACTTGTGTTACTAGAATTCTGTGAGATTATCTTGCCTGCATATACCACACAGGCACAATGTTGGGGGTATTAATTTGCATTGGAATGTCTATGTTCTTAGGTGTACGTTTATGCAACTTTTGCACTGATGTTTCAATAGAAAGTGAAACCCTTTTTCTTATTTATCCACAGAGAAGGTTACATTTTATACAAGAAAGAATGTATTTTCTTATTTTTTTTCTTTTAAACTTTAAAAATTTGCAACAGATAATGTAACTTGGAAAACATTTAGTTCAACTGTAAACATCTGTCTTTGCTGCTATTTTGTGACAACAGTAGGTGTTTAATTTATCTGGGGACAATTTGTTTACTTACAGTAAACTGATTCGCGGAGAAAAAGAATTTAGCTGCCTTTAAGGTGCAGCTTACTGCATTTTTGAGCAGATTTCATAGTGTATTAACCTATGAGCAAAGTAGTTTAATTTTCCAAGGCAAACTTCAGAAATCTCATCTAATGTCTAACACGATAAAGCTCAGCCAAACCTTTTGTTATAATTAACAGCAACAAGCCTAGATATTCTTGTTATCTGTTATTCTAAAAGGTAGATGATTTTTTTCCTTAATGAGTTCTACAATCTATTTTTACCTTGTTGGAGGAAAAGCTGTTGGGTCCATTCTGTATTTCCTACTACTAATTTCATCTGGTGATTCTTTCTTTGCCGTGAGTTGGAAGGAACAGAAATATGCAGTTTGATTTCCTCTTGAGGTTCATTTTCTGGCACATTTTTACTATATCCTTTCTGATTTGTTTCCTGTGGTAAAACATCCTCATTTTTCAACTTCTTTTCAAAGGCATTCTCATTGTCTTTATCATTCTCACCATCCTTTTGCAAAGACCTTCAAAACCTGCGATATGCTCTTTGAATGATAGATTGACTAGCACTTCCAACTTCATGAGACAACACCACTGATCTATTTCATGATACTGTATTCTTGTATAATTCTCCAATCTGCCCTTTCTCCCTTCACATACATATTAATTAGAGACCTTCAACGAACTTTTACAATAGCGTAACTAACAATTTAGGGTTCTGTTATAACTGCTCTTTATTCAGCACAGATTCTCCACCTCCTGGTCCTGCTCATTCTTATTCTCTGACAAGGAGAATGGAAAATGAAGAAGGAATTTATAAGCCTTATAACAAAATGCATATATCTTTACACAGGTTACAAAGAAACTCTATTTACGTGTTTGTAGACATACATAGATATTCTAAAGCCTAAATAAATTGTGGTTATTTTTGCAAAAAATGAGTGACGAAGCAAATTTACAGAAAGGAGACAAAACAGTTAAAGGAAGGGACATATTTTTCAAGTTCTGACATTTAGTTTGAACTTAGTGAGCTTAGTCTGGACTTCAGTCACTGCACCAGTGAAAGAATTTATGCAACTCATAAATTTAGGGCCTCAACTTGCCATCCTTCACCTCCTTCACTTATTGCACCTTCAATTTATGTTTTTAGAGATGTTCATAATAAGGAAGTTCTGTGTGTTTAATTTGCAGATGAGTAACTAGACGTTGAGTTTAAATGATGACAGTTTTCTATAAGTGGTTACAAGCAATTTACTATGGTCGAATCATAGAATCATAGAATAATTAGGGTTGGAAATGACCTTAAGATCATCAAGTTCCAATCCCCCTGCCATGGGCATTTCCAACCCAAGGCTCTGTCCAGCCTGGCCTTGAACACCACCAAGGATGGAGCGTTCACAACTTCCTTGGGCAACCCATTCCAGTGCCTCACCACCCTCTCAGTAAAGAATTTCTTCCTTAGATCCAATCTAAACTTCCCCTGTTTAAGTTTTAACCCATTACCCCTTGTCCTGTCACCACAGTCCCTAATGAAGAGTCCCTCCCCAGCATCCCTATAGGCCCCCTTCAGATACTGGAAGGCTGCTCTGAGGTCTCTATGCAGCCTTCTCTTCTGCAGGCTGAACAGCCACAACTTTCTCAGCCTATCTATGATGCGTAGAAACATACAGAATCCTCATGAAGTTCATTAAATATAATCCTTCTAGCAGTGAAAATGCCAAAAGCTCAGCTGTGCTTGACAAGAAATGGATTTTAAAACCTAGAGTTTTGAAATCCAGAAGAAAAAGCCACTAAAGATACAGTGAGGAATATCTGAGGAGGCTTAGGCATTTAGAGAGGTAGAAAACTTAGGATGAAAAAAGTGAAAAATATATATTTCAAATAATACCTTCCCAATCTCTACTCATGTTTTACTATGAGATCTTTAGATGTTTAGTTGAAGATCTTGGCTAATTGTGATCCAGCTGAACTTAAACTGAGACCAGGCTGCCTTGTTTGCAAGCACTTCCATAACAGTAAATGAAAAATGTGTAATAAATTGAAAGAATTAGCAGTATCAGAGAGTGAAAGTCTTGTTTATAATCTTGTTTGATTATAGTAAACAATGAAAGAAATTACTTATCTTCACAGATCATTGGAAGAACTGCATAGACTCAGACATCCCCTCCCCCAAATATTACTGAAAGAACTTTAAGGTTGTAGGTCTGCACAGTCTCCAGGTAAATACTCATCACACAATGCGTATTAAGCACTGCATCACACTTTCAACTTCACAGAAAAATAAGTGGTTTCCTTTTCAGTGCTGGCACCCCAAAACGTGTTTACACAATACTTGTTTACACATATGACTCTGACAGCTGGCAGCTGGCTTATAAACACAGGAAAAGGCAAAATAGTTTCCCGTGCTGATGAGTTTCTAGTCTGTTGGTCCAGATCAACAGTCACACCTGCATGGACTCGTCTGAGCCTGTTCAGTGTCCTGCCAACCTCAGTGGGGTGCTGCAGAATAGATGAGCAAATTTGCATATACCTGGTCACAGATCTGAACCTTTCACAATTACCTTTATTAGTAGCCGAGACGATTGCCTTTAAATTACTTCTTCCTCCACCCCTCCATAGATAACAGGCTCATCCTGCAAAGCACATACACACCTTTACTTTAAGTCATAGATACAAGATTTTAATAATAGACAGAAATATAACCTGAGGCTCAAAAGCTGTCAAATGGCAAAGGGAAAAGTCTATCTTTTATCATAAGGACTGATATTCTCAGGCATGAGAACTGAAGCTAGATTTGACTCACACAATGCAAGGTGACTTGACTGAGAGACAAAAACGTGTTTAGTTCGCTGAAAGATTCATCTGATATTCAGGCTAGCCCAAGTTCTGAAGTCCAAGGCTGGCCTGTATCTGGGCTTTTTAATGTTTACTTTTATTTTTCACATTTTTAGAGCTATTTTATTGTCTTTTCCTCTTTTTGGAAGTTGAATTATTGGTTTACAGTGTTTAATGGAGCAGGTATCTGAGCCAGCCACTGTTTAATAGGACATTGGATAATGAATGGTACTGACAATATTCTTCAACGTACAGCCAGGCGAGGTAAAACTTATTGAAATATGCAAATGACAGAGATGAACGTGGAATAGAATATTCAATACTTGAGAAGCTGGAGAAGACCACTAACAGTTCTAGCTTTAGTGCTTCTGTTGCAAATGACTTGTGTTATTTATTTATTTTTTGGCCCAGCATCATTTTAGAGCCTGAACGATCAAGCTCTTCACTGACTGGTTTCAAACTTCTATCTTCTTAGTAAACATATATTCTATAGTACAGTAGCAAATTGCAGAAAAGAACAAATCAGTGCAGTCTATGCTAACACAACAGTGCATGTTCACCCCATAGACTGAAATATTAGAATCCAAGAGAAGTCAGATTAAAACACATAAGAAATTCTTTGTTTTCATAAAAAATTGTATGCCATTATATGACATATTCAATTTCTGATGCAGAAAGCATGATTTTATACCATAAGAAGCCTTAGAACATTTAGAGAAATTACTGCAAAGTTCTGCTTACTGTAGTGCAAAGTAGTGTATAGCTACTTAAAATCTCTTATTAGCATTTTGTTGAATGATTGAGAAAAATATTGATGCAGCAGTTCATTAAAAACAGGAGAAAAGTAAAAGTTTCCCTGTTACTTAACTGAAAGATTGTATTAAGCTAGAAAAATATAATGTAGTTATGGAATAAACTATCAAGGTACCAGTAAAGTCTTTAAATGCCACATGAAAATAAGAATGCATAAACAGAATATGAAATCAAAAGGTAAAAAACAAAATAACAAAAAGTGGACAAAGAAATGGATACAAATTATGTTGATGCTTTGTGAACTATTCTCATGACAAAATACTTCTGTCTTGTTTTCTTATGACTTAATATAAAAATGGAAATCTCAAGAGGTCACATTATAGAATAGTAGAACAGATTATATCTTTGAGTAGAGATGTACTGAGAAATGTTCTCTGAGTGCAGTGTCAATGTGTCTGAGAAGTGGCAAAAAGAAGAGCAAAGTCAGCTAATGAGGAACAGGAGACACTTTAAGAAAAATGGAAATGCCATGAGGGAGGTCGTCTATCCAAGGAAAATGAAAGTAATTGACGAAATTTAAAAATAGCTAAGGGGAAGTTTTTAAACTGATGATCTGAAAGCAAATGTGCTGAAAAGTACAGCATTTGATTCATCTGGTAGTGAAGTTACAGAACACTGTACTCAAATGTAGTATATAGGGTAAACCAAACAAAATTCAGACAAATGACAGCAAGGACTAAATGCTGAGTGAATAGGATCTCATTTAAACAGGTCACCAAATAAAACCACCAGAACAAGATCATATGTATGAATATTTCTATGCAAAGGCTTGAAACCTGAAATAGAAGATAGATAAACTGGAATGGTTGTTTTAAATGAGAATGCTGACAGGAATATACTTGGTAGAATACGGAAGCTATGCCTATGTTTATACTGGATACTGACTGGCACAGTATTTAACTCTCAGACAGAAAGAGTTAGGACAGGAAGAGTTCAGGGGCTTGCAAAAGCTGCAGATCACCTAAGCAGCCATCACATGACCATGATGCTATAGAAAAAAGAAGGAAAAGGGTTAAAACCAAGGATGTAAGCCTGGGTATCCTCAGCTTATCCTGCATCACATAGCTCCTAAGTACAAATTACATAGGAAAAAGTATACCAGTATTTGCCTTTTAGAGAAAAAAGTCCATAAAGTTTTCCAAGACCAGGTGATACTCACAACATGTACTAAACGAATTCAAATACTGAATTGTTAACCTAATAACTAAAATATGTAACCTCGAGGTGAAAATAACCCAGGGGACATGACAGGTGTCAAAGGAATAGCCAGACTTTCATAGGGCCTGTAGTGTGTTTTGAAACACTGGACTCATAAGTCAATTTTGTATACTTTGCAATTTGATGTAACTGAGGTAGTAGGCATGTAAATATGCATAATAGAAAATTATCATTATGGGTTTTGAAGAGGGAAGGTACACATCACATATCTGTTACATTTACCTTAAATTTTACTAAGTATACTTGTGCTTTCAAAGCGTTTTCTACTTTCAGGGTCTTTGAATACACTTCATGACGCTAAATTATCATCTTGCAGGTCCTCTTGTGGTTAATAACAGGTTCATGGGAAGAAAAAAAAAAAGACAAACAAAAACCAAACGAACAACAGAAAAAATATTTATGAAAATGAAATTTATTACTAGATTCAAAGACGTGCACTAGACTTGTGTAGTCACCATATTCATGGATGATTTAGGAAAGGACATGAATATAAAACGTAGCAAAGCTTTCTGATGATGCTGTCAGTTGAGTAACAAAAATAAAATGATTGCTGAAATGAAGATCTTTTCAAGAAGGAATTAACTGATGAAAAGAGCATCACAAGTGGCATGCAAAAAAAGGAAGGGAAAATATTCCAGTTTTTACAACATATGAGCAACAAACCAAATAAAATTATCCAGCAACAGTTTTAAAGGTAGAAAAGGAGGAACACTGTAACAAAACATGGAAATCATTGCTTCTAGTTACAGTGGAAGCCAGATGTTCATATGGGTTCAGAAAACAATTAAGCAAAATTGTTGGGAAAAAACCCCATAAAGATCTATTTATTAACCAGACATAATGGTTTGCCTCAGGAAGCTGCTAACTTGCAAATTGCTCAAAGATGGGAAGTTGCAATGATGGAAAGCATCATTGCAAGTCTGCCTTACCCTTGATGTTCTCCTCTACGTATCTTTTCCTGACCACTGTCAGGATGTGTCACTGATTAGAGGGATCTTTGACCTCATGTAATATGACCCGTTTTTCGGAAGGATTAAAGAACAAAGAAAGAACCAGTCTGATGAAAACAATAGGACAGCATAGTACTTTTGGTCTGATCTTATGTCAGTAGGTCAGTTAACCTGGATACAGAAAATACAGGTCATAACCTGTAATACAGGTTGGTGTCATTTAGCTTTCATAATACCAGAAGTGATGTGCCTCTTAAAACCATCTTTGCAACTGTTTCTCTTCCTATTCTTAATCTATCTTCTCTACTTAAAATGTATTCTGCAGAATAGAGGTTGTTCCTTGCTTCTGCTTTGCTCCTTCCAAAGCTCTAATTGCATCATGTCTCAGATCATACCAAAGATCCTCTGCTGTTTCCAAATGGGTCAGGAGCAGATGATAGAGAAATTAAATTTAAGATACAGTTTATATTTTGGAGTCATATTTTATCTGGCTTCAGAGCTCTTGAGTGCAATATTGCATCCAAACTGCTTCATTTAATAGCCTTGATGGACTTGTAATAAATTTGCCTTGGCTTCTACAACGAGTTCCAGTATTCACATAGACATGATGATACAAAAAGATGTTTCTTTTTTCCTGATTTAAATTATCATTTTTTAAAAAAAAAGTATAAACAGACATCCCCCTTTCAGCTTTCATACCGTCTTCAGAGACCTCTTTGGTAAAGGTGTATTTCAATTTGTTCTATCGAGGTTGGATCTGTGTCCTGATCATTAAATGTATTTGCTTTTCAATGTTTGTAGACTTGGTAGAGGAGTGAATACTGCAGATGGAACACATTCATTTTCATATATCAAAAGCCTTTTTTTTTTTTTTTGGAACTCCTTTTAGTACTTGGCTGTTAATAAGCAAATGGCCTAGGGAAAGCATGGAGGAGCAGGGAACTTTTCTGGGTTTGGGGTTTTTTTCCTGCTATATTTGGCTAATGGTACCTTAGCAAGCTTTTGCATAGGTTCAAAAATGATCCTACAGACCAGGATCCAGTTTTCTGCACACAGTGAGAAAAAATGCCTGAGGTTGGCTAAACAAGGTTGATTGCCGGATGCTTCTTATATCACCAGTGATCCAAAAATTCAACAGCATGTTTGAATAATGTCTCTTGTGATAAAACTAGTTCTGCCTCTTCAACCTGTAACTTATTATCAAATTAATGCCAAGTCAAGAAGGGGCCTAAAGTAAATGTGTTGCTCCAAACTAGTGTTTGGCTAGGGATGTTAAGGATAACAGGAAGGGATTCTATAGGTACGTAGTGAATAAAAGACAGACTAGGGACAACGTAGGCCCCCTCCGGAAAATGTCAGGAGAACTGGCTACCTTGGATTTGGAGAAGACTGAGGTTCTTAATGACTTCTTTGCCTCAGTCTTCACTGGCAAAGTCTCTGACCACACCACCCAAGTCTTGAAAGGCGGATGCAGGGACTGTAAGAATGAAGACCCTAGGCCCACTGTAGGAGAGGATCTGGTTCGAGACCATCTTAAGAACCTGAACGTACACAAGTCCATGGGACCTGACAACATCCATCCGTGGGTCCTGAAGGAGCTGGCAAATGAAGCTGCTAAGCCACTGGCCATCATATTTGAAAAGTCATGGCAGTCAGGTGAAGTTCCCGATGACTGGAAGAAGGGAAATATAACCCCCATTTTCAAGAAGGGGAAAATGGATGACCCGGGGAATTACAGACCAGTCAGTCTCACTTCTGTGCCTGGCAAACTCTTGGAGCAGATTCTCCTGGAAGGCATGCTAAGGCACATGAAAAACAAGGAGGTGGTTGGTGACAGCCAGCATGGCTTCACTAAAGGCAAATCCTGCCTGACCGATTTGGTGGCCTTCTATGATGGGGCTACGGAACTGATGGACAGCAGCAGAGCAGTTGATGTCACCTACCTGGACTTGTGCAAAGCATTCAACACTGTCCCACATGACATCCTTGTTTCTAAATTGGAGAGACATCAATTTGATAGACGGACCACTCGGTGGATAAAGAACTGGCTGGATGGCCACACGCAAAGAGTTGTGGTCAATGGCTCGATGTCCAACTGGAGATTGGTAACGAGTGGTGTCCCTCAGGGATTGGTATTGGGACCGGACTTGTTCAACATCTTTGTCGGTGACATGGACAGTGGGATTGAGTGTGCCCTCAGCAAGTTTGCCAATGACACCAAGCTGTGTGGTTCGGTTGATACGCTGGAGGGAAGGGATGCCATCCAGAGGGACCTCGACACGCTTGTGAGGTGGGCTGATGCCAACCTGATGAAGTTTAACCATGCCAAGTGCAAGATCCTACACCTGGGTCGGAGCAATCCCAGGCACGGCTACAGGTTGGGCAGAGAAGAGATTCAGAGCAGCCCTGCAGAGAAGGACTTGGGGGTGTTGGTCGATGAGAAAATGACCATGAGCTGGCAGAGTGCACTCGCAGCCCAGAAAGCCAACCGTATCCTGGGCTGCATCAAAAAGGAGCGTGACCAGCAGGTCAAAGGAGGTGACCCTGCCCCTCTACTCTGCCCTCGTGAGACCTCACTTGGAGTATTGTGTGCAGTTCTGGTGTCCTCAATATGAAAAGGACATGGAACTGTTGGAACAAGTGCAGAGGAGGGCCACGAGGATGATCAGGGGACTGGAGCACCTCCCGTATGGAGACAGGCTGAGGAAGTTGGGGCTGTTCAGCCTGGAGAAGAGAAGGCTGCATGGAGACCTCAGAGCAGCCTTCCAGTATCTGAAGGGGGCCTACAAGGATGCTGGGGAGGGACTCTTCATTAGGGACTGTAGTGACAGGACAAGGGGTAACAGGTTCAAACTTAAACAGGGTGTCGTGGTTTAAGCCCAAGCTGTAAATCAGAACCACGCAGTCTACTGCCCCCCCCCCCCCCACCTTTCTTCCCTCTGCTTCTGGAGGGACGGGGAGGAGAATCAAAAGAATGCAGCTCCCACGGGTTGAGATAAGAACAGTTGAATAACTAAGGTATAACACAAATCACCACTGCCGCCACCAACAATAACAACGACAAGAGAAAATAACAAGGGAAGAGAATACGATACCGCCCGCCGGAAAAGACAGCCCGCCTGACCAGGGGACGTGCCCTTCCGGGTAGCTCCCAGTTCCATCCCCTGGCATGACGTGCTGTGGTATGGAACACCTCCTTGGCCAGTCTGGGTCAGGTGTCCTGTCCCCGCTTCCTCCCGGCCCCTCCTCCTCCCTGGCAGAGCATGAGACTCACAAAATCCTTGGTCAGTCTAAACATCGGTGTTATCAGTTTTTTTTTGTTCCCAAGCCAAAAGTCAAAA
Organism: Psittacula echo; assembly: GCF_963264785.1. Taxonomy (NCBI): domain Eukaryota; kingdom Metazoa; phylum Chordata; class Aves; order Psittaciformes; family Psittacidae; genus Psittacula; species Psittacula echo. The sequence continues at coordinate 82,932,366 of NC_137738.1, read as the reverse complement.
ACACAGTGCTGCAACAGCTACTAAGAAGGAAAAAAAAAAAAAACAAAAAAACTGACTGCCACTGCTGAACCCAGGACAGTATCCACCCCTTGTTCCATACCATTCACGTCATGCTCAGATCCCACATTTTCCATATACCCTCACTCTCATCTCGGTGCACTGTTATCTTAGTGCACGGACCAATTCCTATAAAGCTACTGAGTCCATTCGGTTCATGATGTTGGGCTCCATCTCTTGGAACAGTCTTTCAGGGCAGAAGAAGCTGTATGCAGTGTTGGATCGTTGCCTGCTGATGCTGATCATTCCTTTACTGTAGAACTCATCCGGTTCTATCAAAGTTCATTCTCTGTTGGGATGATGGTCGGAGGGAAGTCAGAGCCAGTCGCTGGTGCCCTGCAGACTTCTAGTTGATGGACTATAGCAGGCAACAGCGTACAATTGAGTTCATTGTCTGTTTTCCCCTAAAATCAAATCCCCTTGAGGTACGCATCGGACTTCCCCATCTTCCCGCATTACCCACCAAGTATATCCAGGTCCCTGAGCAAAAGCAATCCCACGAGTGGGTTTGCCTTTACCTGAAGCAGGAATAACCCAGACTGTCTTCCCCAGCAAATTCTTCATGTGCACCACAGGAACTTTGTCCCCCTCTACAATATGTAAAAGTTCTGACTGTGCTGGGCCAGGCCTGTTGGCAGATCCTCTGGTGTTGACCAACCAGGTGGCCTTTGGTAAGTGTGTATCCCAATGCTTGAAAGTTCCCCCACCCATTGCTCTCAGTGTAGTTTTTAACAGCCCATTATACCGTTCGATTTTCCCAGAGGCTGGTGCATGGTAGGGGATGTGATATACCCACTCAATGCCATGCTCTTTGGCCCAAGTGTCTATAAGGTTATTCCGGAAATGAGTCCCATTTTCTGATTCAATTCTTTCTGGGGTGCCATGTCGCCACAAAATCTGGTTCTCAAGGCCCAGGATAGTGTTCCTGGCAGTGGCATGGGGCACAGCATATGTTTCCAGCCATCCGGTGGTTGCTTCCACCATGGTAAGCACATGGCGCTTGCCTTGGCGGGTTGGTGGGAGTGTGATATAATCAATTTGCCAGTCCTCCCCATATTTATACTTCAGCCATCGTCCTCCATACCAAAGAGGCTTTAACCGTTTGGCTTGTTTAATTGCAGCACATGTTTCACACTCGTGAATAACCCGGGCAATAGTGTCCATTGTTAAGTCCACCCCTCGATCACGGGCCCATCTGTATGTTGCATCTCTGCCCTGATGACCTGAAGTGTCATGGGCCCACCGGGCCAAAAATAATTCACCTTTATGTTGCCAATCTAAGTCCATCTGAGCCACTTCAATCTTAGCAGCTTTGTCCACTTGTTGGTTGTTCTGGTGTTCCTCAGTGGCCCGACTCTTGGGTACATGGGCGTCTACATGACGTACCTTCACCACCAGGTTCTGCACCCGGGCAGCGATATCTTGCCACAGTGCAGCAGCCCAGATGGGTTTACCTCTGCGTTGCCAGTTGCTCTGCTTCCATTGCTGCAACCACCCCCACAGGGCATTTGCCACCATCCATGAGTCAGTATAGAGATAAAGTACTGGCCACTTTTCTCGTTCAGCAATGTCCAGGGCCAGCTGGATGGCTTTCACCTCGGCAAACTGACTCGATTCACCCTCTCCTTCAGCAGTTTCTGCAACTTGTCGTTGAGGATTCCATACAGCTGCCTTCCATCTCCGATGTTTTCCCACAATACGGCAGGACCCATCAGTAAACAAGGCATACTGCCTTTCACTTTCTGATAGTTTATTATATGGTGGGGCCTCTTCAGCACGCATCACCTCCTCCTCTGGTGACATTCCAAAATCTTTGCCCTCTGGCCAGTCCATGATGACTTCTAGAATGCCTGGACGACTGGGATTTCCTATTCGAGCTCGTTGTGTAATTAGTGCAGCCCATTTACTCCATGTCGCATCGGTTGCATGATGTGTAGAGGAGACCCTGCCTTTGAACATCCAGCCCAGAACGGGCAACCTGGGTGCCAGGAGGAGCTGTGCTTCAGTGCCAATCACCTCCGAAGCAGCTCGAACCCCTTCATAGGCTGCCAGTATCTCTTTCTCAGTTGGGGTATAGCTGGCCTCAGATCCTTTGTATCCCCGACTCCAAAAGCCGAGGGGTCGACCTCGAGTCTCCCCTGGAGCTTTCTGCCAGAGGCTCCAGGTAGGACCATTCTCCCCAGCTGCGGTGTACAGTACATTTTTTACATCTGGCCCAGTCCGGACTGGTCCAAGGGCTACTGCATGAACTATCTCACGTTTAATTTGCTCAAAGGCTTGTTGTTGCTCAGGGCCCCATTTAAAATCATTCTTCTTCCGGGTTACATGATAGAGAGGGCTTACAATCGAACTGTAATTCGGGATGTGCATTCTCCAGAACCCCACAGCACCCAAGAAAGCTTGTGTTTCTTTCTTATTAGTTGGTGGAGACATTGCTATTATTTTGTTGATCACATCTGTAGGGATCTGGCGACGTCCATCTTGCCATTTTATTCCCAAAAACTGAATCTCCTGTGCAGGTCCCTTGACCTTACTCCGTTTTATGGCAAAACCAGCTTTCAGCAGGATTTGGATTATTTTCCTCCCTTTCTCAAAGACTTCTTCCGCTGTATCACCCCACACAATAATGTCATCAATGTACTGCAGGTGTTCTGGAGCTTGCCCCTGTTCCAGTGCATTCTGGATCAGTCCATGGCAGATGGTAGGGCTGTGTTTCCACCCCTGGGGCAGTCGGTTCCAAGTGTACTGGACGCCCCTCCAAGTAAAAGCAAACTGTGGCCTGCATTCTGCTGCCAAAGGAATTGAGAAGAATGCATTGGCAATATCAATCGTGGCATACCACTTGGCTGCCTTTGACTCCAGTTCATACTGAAGTTCTAGCATGTCCGGTACGGCAGCACTCAATGGTGGTGTGACTTCATTCAGGCCACGATAGTCTACTGTTAGTCTCCACTCTCCATTAGACTTTCGCACTGGCCATATGGGGCTATTAAAGGGTGAGCGGGTCCTGCTGATCACTCCCTGACTCTCCAGACTACGGATCAGTTTATGGATGGGAATCAGGGAGTCTCGGTTGGTGCGATACTGCCGCCGGTGCACTGTCGTGGTTGCGATTGGCACTTGTTGTTCTTCGACCTTCAGCAACCCCACAACAGAGGGATCCTCTGAGAGACCAGGCAAGGTGGACAGCTGTTCATTTTCCTCAGTCTCCAAAGCAGCAATACCAAAAGCCCATCGGTACCCTTTTGGGTCTTTGAAGTACCCTCTCCTGAGGTAATCTATGCTGAGGATGCATGGAGCCTCTGGACCAGTCACAATGGGGTGCTTTTGCCATTTCCTTCCAGTCAGGCTGATCTCAGCCTCCAGTACAGTCAACTCTTGGGATCCTCCTGTCACTCCAGAGATATAGATGGGTTCCACCCCTTGACAGCTTGACGGCATCAGGGTACACTGTGCACCGGTATCTACGAGAGCTTTATACTTCTGCGGGACTGATGTGCCAGGCCATCTGACCCACACAGTCCAGTAAATCCGATTATCCCCTACCTCCACCTGGCTGGAGGCAGGGTCCCTCTAACAGTCATCACAACGTTGGACACCTAAGTCGTGTTGAAAGGGATTATTCTTCGTTATCACAGGAGCTGGAGTAAAATCAGCTCTTCCGCTCCATCTGGGAACCTGCTCACCAGAGACTGAAGCCGCAGCTCTCATGGGATGATTAGTCTTGACCCTTGTTCCTATTTTCAATTCATGCACCCGTTCCTCCAAAGCTGAAGTAGGTTTTCCATCCCACTTCGTCATGTCTTCTCCATGATCCCGCAGGTAAAACCATAGGGTGGCCCGTGGTGTTTGCCTTCTATATCTTCTGTCTTGAACAATAGGACGTCTTTTGTTAACAGCTGAGATGCATGTTGGTACACGTGAGGAGCTGGATAAATCAGATAGATCGTCCCTCAATTGTTTGACATCCTGGGACAGTTTTTCCACAGCTGAGATGATGGAAGGGGTGAGATTGTCTTCGAACTCTCGGAGTTTGTGAATCATTTCATCCACTGTTGGTGTTACTATGTCACCCCAGGTTACCGTTGCCAATGAATGGGCATATGATGACGGTGCATTACGTGTAAGTTTTCGCTACATGGGTCGTGTACATTCGACTTCATCTGGGTCTATGGGTATATCTCCGTTATTCGGTTTGGTGTGATAAATCATCTCTACGATGGCTGATTCCCTCAGAGACTGGATGCCTTTGTCTAAAGTAGTCCACTTGGCCGAACGACTCGTAACATCATCCTTGTATGGAAACCTTTCTTTCACAGCTGCCAAGAGCCGCCTCCAAAGACTGAGGGACTTTTTCTCTCTTGCAATTGCTTTGTCAATTCCCCCTTCTCTAGCAAGTGATCCCAGCTGCTTGGCTTCCGTACCTCCTAGTTCGTGACCATCGGCCCCATTGTCCCAGCATCGGAGCAACCAGGTGATGATGTGCTCCCCTGGTTGACGGGTAAAATCTTTTCGCATATTCCGTAGCTTGGCTGAGATCCGAGGTCGAGAAGTCACCTCTTCTTCTTCTTCTTCGTCATGTGATGATGACTCCTGATCAGGTGGTGGCCTGGGTGGTGAATACATTGTTTCTTCATCTTGCTTCACCCTTCTTGCCTCTTTTCTGCTTTTTCTCTTGCTTATGGGGGCAATCGATATTGGTACGAATTGGTCCTCTGGTTTAGCTGCAGTCATTATCACTGTGCTTTGAGTAGCAACAGTACTTGTCGCGGGGGGTGGTGTAGCTGCTGTGGTTGGGGCTGGGGTAGCTTCGCTATCTGTTGCAGTTGAAGTTTGAGTAGTGGCTGTACTTGTCGCTGGGGTAGCTGCACTGTCTGTTGCAGTTGAAGTTTGAGTAGCGGCTGTACTTGTCGCTAGGGGTGGTGTAGCTGCTGTGCTCGGAGCTGGAGTAGCTGCGCTGTCTGTTGCTTCGCCCTCAGATCCAAGGACATTTCCTTCCTTTTGAAGGTGCTGGATAGTGTTGAACAAGGCCCGGTAAGCATAGGCCAAGCCCCAGCACGTTGACATGATTTGTCCCTCTCTGGTATGACCAGGATGACAGCACACCTCATTTAAGTGTTTTACTAATTCTTCTGGATTTTGCACTTGTTCGGTGGTGAAGTTCCAAAACACTGGAGGGGCCCACTGACCTAGATACTTGCCCATACTATCCCACACACCCTGCCACTCATGGCTGTCCAGCCTCGGGGAAAATCTCTCGGTCCCCCTATTTTGTCGTCTAACCCCAGACAAGGCCCAAACCTGACTCTGCTTAACTCTTGAGATCAGACGTAATGGTTGTGGACAAAACACACTCTGTATGCGTGCCAACATGGTGACCCCCATCACAATCAGCAAACAGGTCTCAACAATATTAAAAGGCCACTCAAAAACTTCAAAACTCTCAAACGATGCTGTAAACGGTCTGGAAGGGGCACTGGGAGGGTAAAAGAATGTCTCCTTCATAGGTTGACCACCCAGGAAGGAGAAAAAAGATGTATAGTTGCTAAGCATTTGTATTATATACCTCCCAAAGTATAAAGGTGGTGACCACACTGGGAACATAAGCCAGATCAGTTTCATGATCAATTTTTCTATTGTATTACAAGTCATTACCATAAAATATAATGAGACAATAACCTTAGCCCAAGCCCCACACTTGAAAAACACTAACACAGCAAATACCGGCTCTAAGTAACCTACGGCATATTGAGACTGTGAGATCAAAAACAACAACTTTGAGAGCCAATAAATCAGCATTGTGACAAGTGACTATCAATCCAAAACACTGAATGCTTATCACAAATACGATTAGACACACTCCTGTCAGATCTGTCGTTATCTCAACCCTTCGTGCCCCACGTTGGGCGCCAAAAGAACTGTCGTGGTTTAAGCCCAAGCTGTAAATCAGAACCACGCAGTCTACTGCCCCCCCCCCCCCCCACCTTTCTTCCCTCCGCTTCTGGAGGGACGGGGAGGAGAATCAAAAGAATGCAGCTCCCACAGGTTGAGATAAGAACAGTTGAATAACTAAGGTATAACACAAATCACCACTGCCGCCACCAACAATAACAACGACAAGAGAAAATAACAAGGGAAGAGAATACGATACCGCCCGCCGGAAAAGACAGCCCGCCTGACCAGGGGACGTGCCCTTCCGGGTAGCTCCCAGTTCCATCCCCTGGCATGACGTGCTGTGGTATGGAACACCTCCTTGGCCAGTCTGGGTCAGGTGTCCTGTCCCCGCTTCCTCCCGGCCCCTCCTCCTCCCTGGCAGAGCATGAGACTCACAAAATCCTTGGTCAGTCTAAACATCGGTGTTATCAGTTTTTTTTTGTTCCCAAGCCAAAAGTCAAAAACACAGTGCTGCAACAGCTACTAAGAAGGAAAAAAAAAAAAAAACAAAAAAACTGACTGCCACTGCTGAACCCAGGACACAGGGGAAGTTTAGATTGGATCTAAGGAAGAAATTCTTTACTGTGAGGGTGGTGAGGCACTGGAATAGGTTGCCCAGGGAGGTTGTGAATGCTCCATCCTTGGCGGTGTTCAAGGCCAGGTTGGATGAGGCCTTGGGTGGCATGGTTTAGTGTGAGGTGTCCCTGCCCATGGCAGGAGGGTTGGAACTAGATGATCTTAAGGTCCTTTCCAACCCTAACTATTCTATGATTCTATAAATGCATCTTGTGATAGAGCATTGTTATTTTCATTTATAAGATTTGATGATTAATTAATTCTTTTTACCAAAAAACCACACTATTCATTTTTCTTTCCCGTCTTTTACACCTTACTGCCTTGCAGTTACTATCTTTTTTACCCCACTCAATTTTATGGCTGTATAGATTTCCAAACCTGGCTTTTTTCTATCAGTCTTCCTCTCTTGCTCTTGGCTTCTCTCTACTAGCTCATTTACCATCTTCCCTTCTTCACTATTTAGTTGACAATAGCCTATCTGCTTCCCAGGAACTACTTAGTGCTGCTGCTGGAGAAGCAGCACTTCCACCTTGAAATGCCAGTATAGGAAGAAAGATACCATCTGGGCTTCACAGTCAAAATCTGGAACATGATGGACCAGGATTGCTAAAATAAATAAATAGTAGTGCTGGTGGTTTTCTATTGAACTGTCATGTGGCATATTCCGTAAGAGAGAGAAAGGAGACAGAGAAAAGCTGCTATATGAGAACAATGAAAGGAAGATGGGAAGGAAGGACATATTCACACAATCCATCTCTACTGCCAATACAGCAGGCTATTTCTTTTCAGCAGCCGTGGTTATGTGGTTTGCTTCCCAAGAATGAAAGCACCTGTTAAAATGTTGAGCAGAGGCTGAACCCTCCAGCTCAGCTGTCTCTTAGCACAAGTTTGCAAAGAGTTTAAAATTCATTCTGCTTTGACAAAAAGCTCCTAATTTAATATGCTATTAGACTAGTATGGAACTAATCCTCTGAATCAAAGATTTAAAAATGAAAGGGCTAGTCTCTAAGATATGAAAAATTCTGCCTATTTGTGTGATTAATAAAAACGTAAGTCTGCACTAGAGTTATTATTGAGGGAGAAAATGTGTTTGACAAAGTGATAAACTTGGATGCTGAAGTAGGGCTGGTTCGTTCTCTATGAATGTCAGTTCCTGTGAGATATCAGATGCAATAAAGCATAAAATTGTGCTTGATTTATATTCACACAGTCTAATATCATATAATAAGTGGCACTGAAAGCCACAAGGCACATCTTCTAGTGTTGGTAATTTCATTTCAGTATTTTTGGATTAGTGGTGAAAGTTATGGATTAGAAGAATATCAATATATGTGAACCTTTTAGTTGAAGAAACTACCAGACAGTATTCTCTTGAGATAAGAAGGTTAATAGATATAACCTTGAATTTATGCTTCTTTTAAGTGCTGGGTAGCCGGTACACTCTTTGATTGTAGAAGTCCATAAAATCACATTAAACAGGTTTTGAACTGAAAAAAAAATCAGCTAACAAAATAAGAATGACATACTTTGAGCATTTGCTGTTCACTTGCATATGAAAGGAACACATTTAAACTGTGACACTAGTTTTGATGCAAATAGCATAATTAATAGATAAATCAGCAGTAAAATTCATCACATGAATATATTTTGCTAACACACCTTCACAAGTTAGAAAGCCAGAGGGGACTATGTCGTCTAACCTCTTGCATACTTCAGATCATGCAACATTTCTGAATTAATTTCCTTTTCAGCTAGCACTTATCTTTTTAGAAAGGCATTCTATCTTGTTTTTAAAATGCACAGCTAGAATGACTCAATTTTGAAAAGTAGCTCCTCAGTAGCAGAGTTTTATACATGGTGAGTATTTTCACGTAATCAAGGTTCACACATACTTCGATATACAGTAATCTGTAGTCACAGTTATACTTATTTATACCATCAAGTATCACATGAAGCTTTCTGGCTACAGATTAATGATGAGAGTGTGTGTGTTTAGCTGATTACCCCTGATCTTTGGATCACCTGCCAGCTTCTTCAAGGTCATTGAAAGATGACTGTAACAGAATCAAGAACTGGCAGTAGAAATGCACAGAAACAGGTTCAGTGATGATTCTTCATCTTCCATCTCATTTTGAGATCTGTTAGTTAGCCCATTTTTAATCTTTATAATGTGTGCCATATTGATTTTTTGCTATCCTGTCTTCCAATCAGAATGTGCTGTATCAATCAAAGCAAATGTCTTGCAGTACTCTAGGAATACTAAATTTATGCAGCTTTCAATCTGCATAATCAATTTTATATGGCTTTATCAATCAAACTTGTAATCTTGTTGAAAGTACAATGAGCCCTAAGATGCATTTTTCATAAAACCATGTTCTTTCTTAATATTTATACCTTTTTATTTCAATTTCCTACTGTTAGTGAGGGAGAAAGAAAAAAGTATTCTGTCAAAAAAGGCATTACGTGTTTCAGACTTTATGGCAACTTGAAAGCAAATATTGGAATTATGGACCAATATTTTGACATATGAATGAAGCTGGAGCATGAGTGCTGTTGTCTGTTAACTGATCACAAAATAGTTACGCTCTAAGTCTTTTCATCACTAGCAAAGACCATGACAAGCTGCTTAGATGTGTCTCTTTCTGTGTCCCAAGTAGACCTGGCACAATTCCCGCATTCTCAGGAGAGTTTACATCACTTCTCAAAATTCACACCTCAACTAATATAACCTTAGATGTTTTCATTAGTTGCAGAGTGTGTACTCTTTGTTTATGATACTTGCAAAGTCTACCTTTCTAGTTTATGTAAGATAGGTGCTGATCCTACCAGTAAACCCAAGTATATCTCACTTTTTAATGTATTTAGCCTTAAAAGTCCACTTAACTTCTCTGTGGAATAGGAAAGGTTTTGTGGTTTTTTTGGGTTTTTTTTTCTTTATTTTACAGGGAACTAAAGCAAAGGAAGCAGCTCTGTAGAAATAGGTGCAGGTAAATGCAGTGTAGGTATGCTGTATTGGACTTTGAAGGCAGTAGAGAAGTCTGCATGCTGGTAAAGAACAATTCAGGAACCTGAAGTACTGTCTAAGCTAAGCACTACAGGGTTAATGAGTATCTGCCTTTGCATCATGCTTATGTGTTGGAAGTAAAGTCCCACCATAATAGTTCCTCCATTCCTACAGAATTGCAGACCCTGCACTGAAATGCTTAACTGAGTGAGATGTGCCATTTCACAATGGAAGTGGTGCTTATACCAGGCTCATTAAATTATTCATCTAGGAAGTGAACAGATTACCTGAATAGGAGGGGAATGAGGTGGGGAGGGGGATGGTTTCAGTCGAGGAGGGACAGGTCCAAACCTATCTCTTCCCTTTCAGGAGCTGTACACTGGACAAAGTATGAAAATAACCCCAGAAGCAATGACCATAAACCATGAATACTATTATGCTGTTTAACTAGCACTTCTGGGCTCTCGAATTGCTTTCTGCCAGCTCAGCTCAATTCAGAATAGCTACCGGACAGTTGCTGTGTTGAGACCCCGCGTTGAGCATTTGAAACAACCTCAGAGTAGGGAGTCTGCATGCTAGACTCAAGCCTACAGTGAGCTCTCACTATCTTCAAATCCAATGAACCCTATGCTTGCCTGTTCAGCGCCCTTAGGGATTTCTCCACCGGGGTTAATTTCTCTGGTTTAGCCCTATACCCAGTTCAACTTCCAAAGGGGCACAGAAAGGAGACAGCCCTATTAGCCACGGGTTTTTAATGGCTCTTTTCACTCTGTGCTTCCTTCCATAGCAGCCTTCCTCTGCTTTTGATCTACAAATCTATACTTGAATATAAAGTGTATTTAAAGTAAAAAGGTCTAAAGTGCCTGTGCAAGAGAAGGTGGGAAACCAAGGGGAACCAGAGTCGGAACAGGGGTGGATGAGCCGGGAGTGGGGTCGAGGGGAGAGAAGCAGGGCTGGGTAGGGGGCTTGTGTGCAGAAATGCGGGATGGGGGGAGCATGTGCATGTTTTGAGGAATAAAAATCAGAGTTGTTCAAAACGGACGTGACTTTTCCAGCGGAGGCAGGTGCGGTTTGGCTCCCTAAGCATGCAACCCACCCTGGTCAGACTCTTCCCCGGTCGGGTAGGGGGAGCAGCCTCCTCGTGCACGGAGGCTGCTCCCCCTACCCGACCGGGAAAAAGGCTGGTCAGGGCTGGCTGGGGACCGACGCGGATCCCCAGCCTGTTCCCGCATTGGCTCCCGTAAGTTCCCGCGTCATTTTTCTCCCCACACCCCGCTTTTCGCACTGGCAACCACAAGTCTCGATGGACGGGCGAGAGAAAGCTTGCATGCTCTGAGAGCATATGTTGTTTGGTTTGGTGTGGTTTGGGTTTTCTTCCCAGCCACAGGACCAACCATCAGGTATGTCCGGGATTCAGCCCGAGGATGGTTCCCCTCCGTGTAGGAATTGGACCACCGGATCGGAGCTAAACGAGACACGGGAGGCTCTTTTAAGCCCTTCCTCCGACTACGACGACGAGGAGTTCCTGAGGTACCTCTGGAAGGAGTATTTGCATCCCAAGGAGTACGAATGGGCACTGATAGCCGGCTACATCGTCGTCTTCATCGTGGCACTCGTCGGGAATGTCCTGGGTGAGTCGCGCTCCCCCAAACTTCCCGTTCTCCGTTGCCGAGGTGCGGTTTGCACGGTTTTACGGGGAACAGGGGTTCGGTTTCGCTTCCCCGCTGGAAACGCGGGTGCCGCCAGCCGCGGCGGAAAGTTAAGGCTGCGCGCAAGGGGCCTTTGAGGCGGGACGCCGTGAAAACCGCTTCCCCCTGCGCCTGCGAGGGGCTGCGGAGGCAGCCGCTCTCTTCGGGAGTGGGGGCGGCACAGAGCGGCCGGCGAAGCCCGCCGGAGGGACGCGGTGGGGGAAGCCGGGGGCTGCCGGCCGGCTCCCGCCCCTGTCCGCCGGGCCCGGGTGCTGAACACCCCTCACTCCCCCCGGCCTGCCAGTCCCGGCCGGCGGCTCCGCCTCTCAGCTGCTGCTTCCTCACAGCCCCTGCCCGCTCGGCTGAGCAGGGCGAACGCGGGTTTTTTTCTAAAGGACAGAGATCAGGGCCGCGGCAAGGGGCAACGGGAGAGGGACAGCGCCCGCCCCGTGCGGAGAACCAGCAGTTGCTCCCCTCAGCACCCAGCGGGCTGAAGGCGCGGAGCGGGGATGGCGATGGGGGAACGGGGCGGTGCCCTGCCGGGCTCTCATTGAGAGAAGAGATCGAGGCGGCGCCGGGAGCCCGCCCCCTCCGCTCTCCCATTCATCCGGGAAGATAGGCTGTGGGAGGGGGGTGCGCGGCGGCAAAGTGTGGCGGAGAGCGCAGGGCAGCGCTGGTGGGAAGCGGGAGCAGGCACAGGCACAGCGGTGGGCGGTGTGCTCCTTCCCGAGCGAAGCGTGATTGCGAGCGGGCCGGCCCACGCCGGGATTGTTGCCGGCCCGTCGGGAAAGGCGCTTGTGTCGGCCCCCACCTCCTCCCGCCCGGTACTGGCTGCGTGGGGAGGACACGCGTGTGCACAGTCCCCGCCTGTGCTGCCCCGTGCCCGCAACAACCGCCGCTCCTTCCTGCAGCCGTGCCCCTGCGGTTTGCTGGGGAAGGCGTTTGTTTTTTATCAGTTCCGCGTTTATGAATGAGCAGAAGTGCGGTGAGGCCGCCCGGAGCCGGTTACTTCGTGATAACGCACGTAGCGGGAGTCACGGCTATTTGCATGTTTCATTTCCATCAGTGCCATTGCAATGAACGAAGTGGCGCACTGCCGCGCCCACCCCGCCATACGGGTCTTCCATTCATGTTTTTCAGAAGGATTCATGCGTGCCAGGGCTGTCATCTGCCGGCTCTCTCGGCTTCCCAAGGCAAGACACACGTAAGACTGCAGCCATAGGCAACATTTTGCCAGGCTGGTTGTTCTTCCAGCGGACTTCCAACAGACTGATGATGCTATTTATTTATTTTCCTGGAATGTTGCACTAACTGCTTGTAAACATCCAGTATGCACGTTGGCAAAAACAGTGAGTTTTCAGCCAAAGAGGTTACATTAGAGCTATTCAGAACCTTGAGCATGTTTGCTCGGTCGATTGCTCAGCAGCCGGCTTGACAGACAATGTAAAGATAATAGCCCTCGCAAAGAGTCTGTGCTTTAAACTAGGGAGAAAAGTGTCCTACGTTCTGCTGTTCAGCAAAGACGGGTTTAGGAGAATTACCTGTGTTTACCTGTTTGGCCCCCGCTCCGCCATTCTGTAAACAAGATGCCCTCTTGCCGTTAAAAGATTCAAGGTCAAATCTTAAGCCGTAGAAGCTCTCACCCTGTATACACTTCTCCCCCTCAACCCTCCCTCTGAAGCCACAAGGAGAAAAGCTTTCCTCTCTGTGTTCTTGCAAACAGGGATGATAATTGTGCTATGTGAAGCCATTCCTCCTTTCGTTTGTGTGTGCTGTCTTTTTGCTTGGGATGGAAGCTGACATTTGGCTGTTCACCCACCTCTGCTTTTGCTGGACTGCTTTGCTGGAGCTGTTTGCTCTTTAAACTGCCTTTGTGTATTACACAGACCTCACCCACCCAAACTGCTTCTGTTTACCAGCAAGTTGTTTGTGGGGTCTGCAGGTGCAGGTGCTCGTTAGCTGAACACTGTCTCATCTTTATGCAAGAAAGCTCTTACTGCACTAATTGCAGGCTCACATGATTTTGAGGAGAGAAATGGATGTGGTCTAATGCTCTTTCCAAAGGCATTTTTGTGAAACTTTGACTATTAGTGAAAATCTGATATAGGCCAATGCAAATATTACAGTCTCTGAGAAGCAAATTTCTCCTGCTTGAAAAATTCATATTCGAGGTTAATCTGGGACTTAGTTATGGACCTTCTTGAAACAGAGCAGAAGTGATTTTTAGTGGCTAATAGTGCTTATGGTATGATCCTTAATAGCGCTAATGGTATTATCCTTAATGATGCATTGTGTTCCTCTGCTTATGTTTGACCAGTGCTGCTGGACATGTGTGGCATGTGAAGTCTGTTTTGTTCATGTCCTATTCAAATGGCACTTAAGCATCCAGGAAAGACTCTTCCCTATGTTGCATTGAAAAATTACATTTCTGCTTCTTACTTTGATTTGTGTATTCACATGAGATTAAGAGACTCGTGTCCCAGCAATAACATCTGTGCAAGTGGAAGGCACAGCACATCCCTCAGATATTAGTAATAAACTAGATTGAAGCATTCTGACAGTTAATTAATAGACAAGGGTAGGATTAGAAACTTGAACTTTGATTGATATCTACTGGGCTCTTGAGTGAGCTGCACAGCAGGAATTCTACTTATAGTAGCATGTAACAAGGTTTGCATTGCTATTTAGCTTTCAGTTTAATTAGGAGAGTTGACACACACTGTCCAAGCTGCAGCACAGACCAGCTAAAATGAAAACTGTTAGCAAGTCTCTGCATCTAAATGCAAGTTCCACTATTGAATTTGAGTGCTTCTTGTCAGTGATTCTCCTGTGTGTCCATGTTGGCTGCTCACCAGAGATTTCTGTGCAAGCCACTGAAAAGAAACAGTTTTTAAGATGGTTTTAGGACATATTTACATGAACATTCAGGGAATCTGAAATGCAGATGATAAGACCAGTATGCTTTGTCTGTTTTCCTCCTCACTCAGTCACTATCACTAGAAGCATAGGCTTTGAGGGTAAGAACTTCCTGTTTTGCAAACAAGACCAAAAGCTTTTTTTACCCCTGCACAGCAATGAAACTCTTGCAACTTCTTTGTACAGCTAGTGCAAAATGTCGGACTTGCTTAATGGAGAATGTATGTTGACTGTAGAGTAAATACCTGTTTCTTCTTTACTTGAAAACATTGCATTAAAAACATCACTTAAAAATAAAAAACTAGATTATTACAGAAGGGTGTATGGAGGTCTCTAGTTACTGACATCATCATTCCATGCTAACCAGTTGCAACAGTTAAGAACTGGAATAAGACCACAAGGGATTAAGAAGTACTGTACAACTCCATATGTTTAGCTCCATTTATATAGGTAAAGAATTGAAATGGTCATCATTTAAGTTACTCATTTGCATAGGTCAGAACTTTTCTAATGAGATGGTTTCCCTCCGGGAACATGCATTCATCAAAATCAAAATGTACAGCAGAGATCACTTGGTTTAACCAAAGACTGAGGGCAGAACAAGCATCCTTCTGGTGTCCCACCAGCTGGGCTGCTGGGCCTCTCGGCAGCCCTCCCCAGAGCTGGCAGAAGCTGGGATCCTTAGTACAGACAACCTGCCAGCACCCAGCTTGAAAGTCCTCAGCACTGCTGGCTTCCAAGGCTAAAAGACCATGTAGGACATCAGTGAGAGATTTCAGAAATGTTCTTTACTTGCACAATTTGCTGATAACTTGTTTTTCTTTCCAGCTCAGAATGAAACCAAATTTAATTGACAGAGAAATACTCTTCTCGGGATAGCTCTATTATTTATTATCTGTTTTACAGTAACTGCTAGTTGGGCTGAGATCTGTACAGAACCTAACTGTGGCTCTTTCCTCAAAGAGTTCATAGTCTGACTCATAGAGCTCAACAGCATTCATTTGATTTTTACTTATTTTCTTAGGACTGGAAAAGAAAAGTTTTGTGTACAGTTCTAACACCAGAGTCAGAGTCAATGTTTATCAATAGGCAACTGTCTCAAATGCTGCTCTGTTGTTATTTTAAAAGTGAATACTAAGGTCTAGGCATACATGCATGTGTTGGTAGAATTGGATGAGTCATGTATTCTTTTAAATGGTGCCATGATCTTCATGAATCCTGTTTGATTACTGTAGATGAGGCATAGTTCATTTAATCACATTTTAAATTATTACATTTAATTTTATCCAGATTACTTTGGGAATCTGGCACTGAAAGGGCTTTCCTTTTGTAATATGAGCATGACAGTCACCTTTATCTTTTGGATGAATAATAGCTAGAATGGATTTCTCATTTTTAAAAAGATAAGAAGTGATACACTCATAGGAAATGATACAATATACATTTTATCTACCCAAGATACAGACTGTACAAGCTCAATTTGTGTAAGATTGTGAGAAACAACTAAAGTACATTGGTGTTTGCATAATATGGGGATCACTGTCAAGGGACTTATTCACATCCTTGTGAGATGTAGTAAAGCACTAAAAGATGAAGCTGATTTGAAATTATGCCCTTTTCTGTCTAGATTCTTATATCCAGATGTGTAACTAGTTCCACTTTGTATGCTTTGTGACCAGACAGTCCAGTGGGGAGTTCTACTTTCCTTTACCATTCTGTGTCAAAAGGCAATTCTGCCTAGTGTGGGTAGTGCAGACCTATTGAACCCAACTCTGAAAAAGGGCAATGCCCAAGACTGAAGGAAGGCGAGCTGCAAGAGATGCTTGATGTCTTGAATGTTAATACAAATTCTGTTGACTTTCATTTGAGTTCTTCTAAAAGAAAGGACTGTTGCATCTGCCTGGAGGCTGCCCTTACAGTTGGATAAAAAAAGAATGTCCCTGGATAGTATTTTTTTCAGTCAGAGTAAAATAATAAGCATTTTGGCTACTTGTCTTCTAACATCATAAGGACAAGAGTATGCTGTGATAAAGGAGGAGGACTGGAATCTGAAGAAGTGGAAAAGTGCTTGATCTCAGAGGTCAAAACCCGTTAAAAGGTATTGAAAGAGAAACAAAAGATAGATTCCTTTCCATATGGAGTCATATTCTGTTTAATTTGTAACTACTTTTAACTAGTGTTATTGTTCTTACTTCTGAGGCTACATTTGCATGGAAACTAAAACTTTAGGACTCTGCCATCCAGTTTTCTTTCTTTCTTCTGCCTATGGCACTGCTGATAAAAATTTCTTATCTGACTTAAAAATCTCTTATCTGACTTAAAGACTGGCTATTGAGCAGGTCCTACAGAAGAACTATCACCAATCAGTCAGAATTCCCCTGCAATGCCAGAACATTATGGCGTGGGGGTTGGTGGCAAGGGAAAACACACCAGCATGTATTTGACAGATTACCTAGGAAGCAAATAACAAACTTTATTGTTGCTGGTTTAGTTTTAGTTTCATTTTACTTTCAAGATGTACTCCTGATAAACATGTGAAACCTTTAAAGAATTTATCCCATTTTATTTTACATGTTCTCAAAGCTGTTGGAGTGATAGCTCTGAAGACCAGCTCTGCTATTCAGACCCAAACCAGATGCAGCCTTGATGGTGGCAGGATATGCTGGCTACTTATTGATTTTATGTTTTCAATGATATTTGGAAAGAATTGTAGATTCTAGAAGGAAAGCAATTCAGCAGAGCTGTTCAGCAACTGCACAATTCCAAGGCCACTAAAACCAGTAAAGCCCTCGCTGTCAGGAGCTGAAGAGAGGCTAACACATCTTTCTTTCCCTTAGGTCAGTGAATTACTCTTCAGCCAGAAATGTCTTTGGGGCATTACCAAATAAAATGAAAGCTGTTGTCACTTCCTGTCACTCACCATCTTTCAGAAAAACTTGAAGGTTTTGTAATGCTTCTTTATTTGTAAAGCATTGTTTATGTTCTGTGTTGCATGTCAAGTGAAACCTTTTTTCGTTGCTGTTTTGTTTATGTTAGCAGCTGGTTTACTTACTGTATATCTCACAAGCGGAATCCACCAGAGAAGAGCTAGAATGGACTGTTCCCTAGGGGAAGGAGAGCCAGGAGCTGAAGACAGCAGCATGATTGACAGGGCAATGTGTTCACCAACACAGTACCACAGTGCCTGAGAGCATGGTAGGTCTGATGATGTTTACCAGGGTTCAGTCACCTCCCAGCAGTTGCCAGACAAATCCATAGTGATGAAGCAGGTCTGAGGTAAAGCCAGAAAGTCAAGTCAGTGGGTGAGAATTACAATCAAAATCAGTAATGCACACGCATGCTGGCAATGTCATCTTTGCCTGAGCTAAGAGTAAGAGCCTGAGCTTAAATGCAGCTCCTAGGTAAAGAGGTGACCCACAAAAGAGGCATCTCACATCTTTCTCCGAAAGCTCTGTTCCCAGCAGCGTGAACCCAGCTTACATGCTGCCCTGTACCAGGGCTGTCCTCCACTACAAACAGCTAACCCCTGGGGAGGGGGCAGAGCTTGCAGAGCCTGGGGGTGCACTCAGCCCTGACAGAACTGTGTTCTCGCTTCTGGTTCTCAGTGCAGTAAGACTGCAAGGATTTTAGCTCAGTTTGGAAATATTATATTGGCAATGTGGATTCATGATAGAGATTCAGAAGTTGCGTACTGTAAAAGATATTTGTTGTAGCATTTTACTAGCATAGCAAATTGTTTTTCTTTGTGTAGCCTAAAAAGAGGGCATTCTCTCATCTATATTAGAAACAGGCATGGACATGGAAAGGTTTTTCCTGGTGCAACTCCATTATACACTGACAGATGCATTTTGAATCATATTATTTCAAAATTGCAAAGCATTTCATCTGTGAAGCACACCTTGATTTTAATAAGTCACGCAGGTTTAAATTGAATCATAATGGAGTGTGAAATCTTTTTATTGTATTGTCATGCAGTATGACAGCTATATTTATGGTCCTTCCATCTCTAGCACAAAGTGTGTGTAAGGATTTTGTAAGCTTTTTATTGCTACTGTGGATAGACAAAAAAAGTGTATCAATGTGATTATGAAATAACTGGTCATTCAGTACAGTCAGCTCTGCAAAGGTGGCTGGGGTTGCCAGTTAATACCTGTAATGTAATGATTTGTGTGTGTATGGTGGACAATTTAAAGCCAATCTATAATCAGCGCAGTTAGCTCAGGAAAACTGTGTGTCGGTACCCTGCACTTCATCCAGAGTTGATGAAACCTGGCATTTTGGACAGCCATATCTTATATCATAGCTGATCCTCTGGTAATAATTCCCATTTCCATTAGGTTGTTAATTGCCTAAAATTATGTAATATGAACAAGATAGAAAGTGAGTCCTGTGCCAATTAGATGGTCATGCTATTAGTCTCTATTTTAATCTGTAGAGATTATTTTCCAGCGGGCAGAATTTAGATCTTGTATTCTTCTCTATCACTGTAATAATAAGGCAGTACATAAAATATATAAGTGGGCTGGAGAACATGAGTAACTCATGTTCTTGTAAGACCTTTTAAAAGCCTGCATACAATAGAGCACTTGGTAGCTAGAAAACATCTCAGAGATTGTATTGCTGCAAGCAAACTTGTAGCTGTATATCTGGTTTATTTATGTAGACTCTTGTCTTTTGTGGAAGATGGTTTCCCATTAGTGCATTTCAGTAAAGCTGATATTAAACACAATACTTTAAGATTTCATATGTTCAATGTTATCATAAAATCAACTAGGCTGGAAAGCATGACCTTTAAGATCATGAAGGACTGCGAAGTCACCAGTAAATCATGTCACTAAGAGCCTACACCTACACGCTTTTTTAACACTTGAAGGGACGGTTATTCAGCAAATCAAATCATGGTTTACAATGTTTTGGTTTATACCCCTTCGGTCAGTTGGAGTCAGCGGTCCTGGCTGTCCCCCCTCCCAGCTCTTGGGGTGCAGTGATTCTGTGTAAGCACTGCTCAGAAATAACTAAAATGTCCCTGTGTTATCAACACTGTTTCCAGCACAAATCCAAAACACAGTCCCATACCAGCTACTATGAAGAAAATTAACTCTACCCCAGCCAAAACCAGCACATACATATATATACTTGTTTATGTGTGATACCCAGGGAGCATGACCTAGCCACCTACTTCTTTTGTCATACTTCCATGATTTTTTCCAGATCTGTTGACATATCTAGTATGTCCTGTTGATGAGGAGCTGTCACCTCACTGGCTGGCTGTGTAATTCCTTTGTGTCTGCAGCCCAGAATATTGTCCACCTTTTCAGCTGTCACATCACATATTCAAGTATATTTCTTATCTGCTGGGTATTATTGCCAGCTGTATGATTTTGTCAATATTTGCTTGATAATAAACATTGTATAAAAAGTGTATTTCTGTCATTCTTTCTATTACCTTTTTCAATATAAACTTGGTCTTATGTTGGACTCCTTTTTTCCAGATAAGATGAATTGTGTAAAAAATGAAGTAATGTGTGAGTTTAGAGATTAATAGTGGGAAAGAGATGGACAGTTTAGGAAGTAGATATCATCTCCCTATTCACAGAAAAGATTGGCTTGTTTTAGATTTTTTGTTCTCACTGGTGGTTTCAAAACCCCTTAATTAAATATCCTCTCAATTAGTTAAAGTACTTCTTACAGCTTAATCAAGATCATCAATAAAGTTATTGAAAGACTCATGGAAAACCTTCCTAAAATAAATAAAATAAGCTTAGTCTTTCACACCGAATTTTTAGACTCTCAAGTTAACTCAGAAGAATCCTTAATCAGGAATCATTCATAATGAAAGTAGTTTCAGTGACAGCATTTTTCCTTCCAGCAAGGCGTGTTGATTCAGTGTTTCCACAGGGGCTCTAGCTCTCCTAAGATTAAATAACCTATCTACTCAGCCTTCCTTTCAGTCAGATTGTGTTGCTTGACACCCTGCCACCCAGATCATGATTCACAGTAGATAATGTCATCACCAAAAAAGAACAAGGGGGAGAATGCCATATGGAGAACCAATTATTGCCAGGGGGAAAAGATTGGGCTAGGAGGTTGAGAATAAAGAATCATGAAATCATAGAGTGGTTTGGCTTGGAAGGAACATTAAAGACCATCTGGTTCCCATCCAGACTTTCCCCTCCACTATGGGCAGGGACACCTTCCAGTAGACCAGGCTGCCTAAAGCCCAATCCAGCCTGGCCTTGAACACTTTCAGGAATGGGGCATATTGTGTAACTCAAATCTATTTAACTTTCTTTTATCACTGTTTGATTACAAAATATTGTGAAGGAGTAAAGCTCTTTGGAAGCTTGCATTTGGAGATGTTAATGACCAGCGCTTATAATCACAACATCACTTCCAAATGACTGCTGGATGACCATATTGTGATATTTTAGTCAAACAATTGTGATACTGAATTAGCAAAGCTTCGTATGAAAAACGATCATTCTTTGTTTACTTCCATCTGGGTTTTATTATTCACCAAAAATGAGATAAGAGGTAGTGTTTTTCATTTATAGAAGGAAATGTCAGGTATTGCTGGTTATGGAAATTAGGTTTCTATTTTGGCCAAGAAGTCACACTGGAAGATGACCCATTGAATAAGAAGTTGTCAAGACTTCTGGAATGTTAGGGAAATGATTTAGGGTTGACACATAGAAAACAAATTGACAGCTGAACCTGCAGTCCATCAGCGGAAGGACTGCAGCACAATGTTTAATATGCTCAAGACAGCATAAATCTTCGAGGAGGCAAGCAGCTGCATTTTATGCCAGCTGGAATCTTTGTATTGTTTTCACATTCAGCTTGAGGTACAATGAATAATTTAATAAATGGCATTTCAGACTCTAATTAAAACGCCTCAAGACACTAAACCAACAGGGACTGAATGTATACATGAAAAATACCAATCACACCATATCTTCGTAATAGAGTGTTGTTTGGGTTTTTTTTCATCAGGGATATAATGAGGTATATGAAACTTTCTTGATGGACTCCTAATAGCCTCTGTCTTAAGTTTTAACTTTGATTTGAATTTTTTGTGTTTAGTCCTTGCTGGGACTTGCGTGCGAGGGTTTTTGGGTGTGGGAGATCGTGAATGTTTGGAGGATGAGTTCTGAAACACGCTTAATTATCACAGAACTGCTCTCGCTTGGGGAAAGCCTCCACAAGTTTTTCCCAACACCTTCAGCCTGGTAACTCAAACTAGTTTCCGAGCTTTTACTGACACGGTGTGGCAGAAGTAAGAACAGCAGGCATTTTACCTAAAGCTCTTTCTGGCGGAAGGAAGTTAAAAACATCTCCTGTGAGATGAAGGATTATGAGAGCCGGATTACTCAATGACCATTAGAAAAATAGCTGCTCGTTGTGAAAGCTGGCCTGCGTGTTTTCGTTTTCAGTTATTAACTGTAACTTTGAGTGGGTTTATAAAATAAAAGCAGAAATACAGAGAATAATAAAATACACTGGCAAGGCAATTAGGTTCCAGTAGAACTCCAGCAGCTGGGAAAATCATGCACAGTAGGAGCAAGTTTCTGAGTTATATTTCTCTCCTATTCCCCCCCCCCCTCCTTTTTAATTTCTGATCCTCTTTTCTTCAGTGCCTGTGTTAATAACATTTTTCCCACTTTCATCCTCACTCTCATTTATAGCTGGAAACATCAAAGGTTGCATTAAAGATTTGCATATAATGTTCAATCGAGGTTTTATTCAGAGCTATTTTTACTATTTCATAGGTTTTCAACAGAGGTCTGAAGAACTTAGTTTGGGTCCCTACATTGTGCCGTAACTAAGCAGGCATCTTGTTAACTCTGTGGTGTCTCCCAAGTGTTTTAGGAAGGCTGGTTCTGGCCTCATCTCCTATTTTATAATTTTGGAGTATTTTTTGGTAAACTACACTATGAGTTGAGCATCTTTACTACCTTTCCCATTCTTGCTTCTCTTCTCCAAAGTGAGTGGAAAGCTACAGCTCTGCTATTTCGCTCCGGGTAGGCAGATGGCATTTCCCACTCCACGGAGCTTCCTTTCTGTAACATGTTTCTTTAGGGTTTATATGGGAGCTGAGTGCCTCCACTTCTATATAAAACTACCTGAGATGAAAATGCATATTTAAAGGAGTGAGAGTGGACAGTATAAAAAATTCTTTTGTTCTGATACTCAACTAGTTATAATATATTCAGTGGCATAGCCAAACTGTTTTGCACACCTATATAAAATAATAGGTTTTAAACACAGGCTAGAACATCTTTCTCGATGATCTGCTAAATGACTTATATATCACTGAAGCTATTGTCCAAAACTCCTGAATAACCTTGTGCTGCAATAGACTCCGAAGGACACCAAGTCTGGAAGGAATATAGTGAACTGACTTCCTGTCATTCATACCATTCTGACCTATTCAAAAAACTTGTAGGAGGTCCTCAGAGCTCAATTTAGCCTTGGACTGAAAAAACATTACCAATGCTTGGGCAGGTTGAAAACAATAACTGCAACCAGCAGAGGGCAACGGGGGGGGGGGGGGGGGGAAGGACTTGTTTTTAAAACACTTTCTCAGAGGCTTTTTTACACAAACTCATTGTTTGCATACATGAGGTTTCATTTGCTCATACTGGTAGAAAGCTTTGAACACAACATGCAAAATGCTATGAATTGATTTCTGATGCAATTTGCTGCTGATGAGATTGACCTCACATATGCTAACTTAATGGATTTGTTTTACCAGAAATAATGTTTATGTTCAAGTGCTTTCCCCAGACAGATCAGCACAGGAATAAGAATTAGCCTTGTCAAAGAGTATATATACCTGCTTACACCTTGCACCTTTAGACACTCACATCCTTGGCTGAAAACAATGCCTAATTGTTTTCAATCAGGTAGAATGCAGGACTGTTGAAACCATAGCATCAGAGCAAAGTAGCCAAACTCTGAGCTTCTAAAACAACATTTTATTTAACTTTTGCCTATTGAGAAAAGAAATAAAAAATACAGGAAAACATTGCCACTTAATACCAACTTTTACCTAAGTACAAGACAGGACCATAATGTCTGCTCAACATAATGGAGATATGAGTAAAAGTCAAAATCTTTACACTTTTAGTGTTAAGTGCTAAAATTATCGAAAATGAAATGGTGTTTGCATTTTTTCCCCCAGCATTGCATTTCCAACTGTGAACAACATTCCAGAGGGGCAGCAATGTATTATCTTCCCTCTTAGGTGCTGCCTCTGCATTATCAGACTGCAAGTTTTGACTATAGTAAACCCATACACCAAGTAACAGTGATAAAGCTCTGGATAGTTATGCTGCAATTATCATGCAAGCTTATAGAAATAATTACTTTAGTAGGTAACTTAAATCACCCAAATAGGAAGAAAATACAATTAATATGGATGTCTCCTTCAAGCGTTTGATTTATAAGCTTTGCCTGTCAGATACCTGAGACCACATCTAAGAGAACACGAAATTCTGTGTTCAGGAAAAAAAAAACAATGGAAGAAATGGATAATGTGGGAGATTTTCTCCAAAAACAGTATAAGAAGATTGAAGACCTTTGCAGAGGGTATTTCACTTGCGTTTACAACAGCATGATAGGTACGTAGCAAAGATTAAATTTATTCAAGCTATAGAATCTGGTACCATGTCTGCAACACATTAAAAGATAGAAAGAACATCTGAGGTAGCACAACAGGAGTTTTAGATGAAACTTGGAAACCTATATCCTAAAAATGTAGTAGATAAAATCACCTTCTCTTACAGAAACTGAAGGCCAACTAACCTCTTCCTCTTTCCTGGTCCTAAATAATCCCTAGATGTGTAAATATAGCCCCTCCTCTGGAAGTAAAAGGTAGAGTTCTGAAATTACACAGTCTGAAAAGAAAACTGAGGAATGTTGTAACAACAATCTTTACAAATATGAAGCACTGCTGCAAGGAAAAACTCTTTATCATTCCTGCCTGTGTGCAGGGAAATAAGACGATATAAAATAGCAGCAATGAAAAGTAGATTAGACATTAGAAGAGCGGTTGTTTAAGTTTTTTTAATAGAAACGATAGCTAACACTGCAATACATTTAAGAAAGGCATGGTATCTTCAAATGTAACAGATTTTAAAATGTAAACTTGCCAACAATGGCTTAGTGGTAGTCTTGCTGTAGTTGTGTTGGTCTAAAGACTTTAACAAGACAAGATTTGTGGAATGAAATAATATATTTTATTTTATTAGATCAACTCATGCAGCTGGAAGATAGACACAAGCACACCATCCTTCTTAGGATCTAAAGAAGTGTCTGATCTCAAGAGTCTTAAAGTCTGTGTATTTTCTTCCAGCTAGTTTAGCTAGTTTAATAAGAAAATAGTTTAACTCTAGCTGATTCCATTTTAGGTTTGGACAATCTCTTCAGGACCTTTCTAACTCTATTCTTTAGCACTCTGTGATCTGTTTAATATATCTAAATTAAGCATAGTGCTGTATCCCAACAGATTAAGGAGACTTTGAATCTTCATCCAGATTTGCATGATGGATGAATTATTGTTTACAGGAGAAGAACCTTTGATGTACAGTAAGTTGTACTGCTTTCTTGGCAGAATTATTGTGGAGTTTCTGGAAGATTTTCTGCATCAGTTTTTAAAGAGCTTTTGGTGACTGAATCTAAAACATTCAAAAGCTATTGATTTCTACAGTCTCTCAGAGTTTTACTTTCAAAGTTAATAAAAACCTTATTTTTAGGCTAGTTTCTCAGACTCATTTGGCATTTTAATTGTGTTAGCTTACGAATTTCATGCAACCATGTTAAGGGAGTGATTTGCCTCATTTCTGGAAGCCTTTCAAATTGAAAAAGATGAAAAAGATACAAAACATGCTTTAAAGGTACATCTTGTAAAGTGTCTGCTACATCCTGCTTTGATCATAGAAATCATCATCAAATATACACCACACTTAAAATGGTAGTGCTTAATTCTGCAAAAATTACCTTTATTTACTTACCTTTAATCACAGTTACCCAGACAACTGTTACAGATCTCTGCAGATGCAATAGATGTATTATGGTCTGCAAAATATATTATAAAATTATTGTTGCCTTGGCACAGTTTACAAGACTCCGTGTGACAGCAGTTCAAATGAAGTGTCACACTGTCATAAGAATAAGATAAACTTTCACAAATGTAGATACATATTGCCATAGACTAGAGCTTATGGATTAATATGGACATGGAGAAAGTTGTGCAAGTAGTTTGTGAAGATAAACTAGCAGGAAAATAAGCTGCTTTATATATGAGATTATTTCCCATGCTGTGGTGTGTGGAAAATTATTCATTGTGTACTAAGATTCTCTCCACATATACCCTCTTATTTCCACTCTAAAAGAAAACACATGGTTCTTACACTGAACTACATTGTAAAATATTCTGTGTTAAGCAAAGGGCGCAAACATTTCCTCAATTCTGCAAAGCTAAGTGTTCTCCTGTTGAAGTATTCCCTGTCATTTCCATCTCACTAACTTGTCTTTCCTAATTCAGTTTGCATTGCAGTGTGGAAGAATCATCACATGCGAACAGTTACCAACTATTTCATAGTGAATCTGTCTCTGGCTGACATTCTGGTCACAATTACTTGTCTTCCAGCAACTTTAGTAGTGGACATCACAGAAACATGGTTCTTTGGGCAGCCCCTCTGCAAAGTGATACCCTACTTACAGGTATTATTTTACTGTGCTTGTGTACACATTACTGATGTTACAGGGAAGATAAAGAACAATAGCATCTTCCTAATAGTGATAAGCTGATGGAAGACTATGCCTGCTACAGAAGGAAATACTCAGGGTACATGCTGAGGATTAAAGGACTGGTCCACTTGTGAATATGTTTATGCTTTCTGAACATTTTTCTGTATTTTCAATCTGATTCTTAGACTTGGGCAATACTCATTCTGAAACAATTGTCTGATGCTCTTCTGTTTCTTTTTTTTTCTTTTTTCTTTTTTCTTTTTTTTTTTTGTGTGTGTGATCTTTTTTAAGAATTCAGAGGGTATATATACCAATAAAAATGTCTGTAAATAGAATTACAGTCATTTTTACTCTGTGTGTGAACCTAAAGATATACACAAGTGTCCAGGACAGAGAATCTGAAGGGATTCTAGGCTTTCACATGTGTTTAGAGACTTTGCATTCTTTAGAAATAGTCAAATTATTCAGGTTCACTGGGAGCTGATGAGATTGCCTGCCTTAAGCAGTAATTGCCACCACTTGTTTACCAGTGGACTTGATTAGTTATGAGATCATTTGCATCAAAATGATTGACAAATACATTTTCCAACAATAGCTGGTTAGATGAACTGACTGGGCATACTAGAATGACAAGTGCTTGGCCTTTCAGTCATTATAAAATCAAAAGAATTAAGCAGAACTCTGTGTATGCAGGTGATCTGCTCTGTGCCTCCAGCACAATTTATATTTTCAGCAGATATGTGGAGGCTGAAGAGCCACATTGTTAAGGGCAAGAGTTCTCCAGCAGGTATGTCCTCTGCTCAATGCAGTCAAAATAACAGAAGTTTTTTCAAAGCCTACATGGAAGAAAATCTTCCTCCTCTAATGGAAGAAAATCTAAAGAGTAAGTGAAATGATCACCTAGTGTACGGAGTGAAAGAGTGATAGGTTATTTCCTATACTGAATTGAAGGTAAAATGATTTAGTCTGTGTTAAGCTAATTGTTCATGAGACTCTGAGTTTCCATTGTTCCCGTGAAAACTGAAAAGACAAAATGATGGTACTGGTTTCCAAATATAACACAGAAAACGTACAAACAAAATTGTGCTGCAAAGAAAAAAAAAGATCTAATTGGTTATCTAAAGTTTTAAAAGTAGCTTTTCAGATAAAGTTTGCAAATTCTAATTTGCAAAAATTTGCTCTGTCAGAATCTGACCCTGCTATACCTACTCAGTTTGGGTAGCATCCTAATCTGTTCGTTGTCGTGTTGGTTCTAGTGGGATTCCGGCAGATGACGTTGTCTGTTGTAATTCTGTAAGGAGTGATTTTAAAAGCAGATAGTGTTCTGTCTTTTTCCGAGGATAATTTCTATTTAATAATTGCAGATAAAGAGCTAGCTATGTTGAAAATACAAATTATTTTTAAAACTCTGGGGAAAAAGAATACAATAAATATTTTTTTAAGCTTTGAAAATAATTACATTCACATTTACATAATATTTCCTTTCTTTAGACAGTTTCAGTCTCTGTGTCTGTGCTAACACTCAGCTGCATTGCTTTGGATCGATGGTATGCAATTTGTCACCCTTTGATGTTTAAAAGCACAGCCAAACGAGCAAGGAACAGCATTATAATTATCTGGATTGTGTCCTGCATCATGATGATTCCTCAGGCTATTGTTATGGAGTGCAGCAGTGTGTTCCCAGGATTAGCCAATAAAACCACCTTGTTCACAGTCTGTGATGAGCACTGGGGAGGTGAGTGTGTCATTGACCATAAAGACTGAATCTGTACTGCTGTTAAGTAATATAAATATCAGGATATATTAATATGCAGTCAAGTTGTATAAATATATCACAAAAATGTTCTTAATTATATAAGCTTTCCTAGAACTACGATTTTTCAAATGCTTTGAAATCCTGTTTTCTTTTGTATTGCTAACTTCAAGTTTTGTATTGCTTACTTCAAGTACATTTGAAACCAAGTTTAAACAGATGAGGCTGGTTTGTGCCTTGACCGTGTTAATGTTTCCCAGAGGCTTATATAATTCTGTGATCAATGGACACTGCAGGTTTACAAAGACTTCAGCATTTAGCCTTAAGAAATAGCCACATGAGAACAGAAATTTCTGTTTCCTTGGTATATTGCATTTGCTAATTGCTGATATTTGACTTGCCTTTATAGATCTCTCTTGGGACTTCAATACAAATTTCATGTCCTTACAAAATTTACAGAGATGTCGTCAATATGGGGTAGCGAGTTAGTCTACTATTTGAAATTTGCTATAGACAAGATAATTTAAATAACTCTGTAAATGTAATCAGTTACAAATTATTCTATCCAAGAAGTATAATTCTGCCTTTCCAAAGTAACTTTTAATCTAACTTGTTCTGTATTTGAATTCAGCTGTAAGAAGCCAGAAGGGCTGCCAGGGAGTAGCTACTTCTTTTTGTCTCCATTCACAGTAAGCGGTGTTAGCCACCAACCCAAATGGTTAAGATCCAACTCTGGTGGGCCCTGGCATAACTCCAATGCTAGTAGAGCATATGAGTTACATGCTGTGACTCTGACACTGGATATAATGACCATCAGTAATACCATTATTCACACACAGGAAAATAAAGCCAAGTTTGCCAAAATATGTAACTAAAAAATGCCTGTTTAATAATCGCAAGTCAGACTAAAACCAATCAAATTCTCTCCAAGAGATGTCTCTGTAGAAGAAGATTCCAGTCATGTGAACAATTAAAATAAAATGCAACTGGACCACCTGTATTTAATTATTGTGATAAGCAGTGTCTTAAGCAGCTTGAACTGCTGAGGGCTCTTCCATGTGCTCTTCTGGAAGTTTCTCACCTGACTGGCCTCTGCAGGGCCACCAGGGGATTAATAAGACATTGGCTATCACATTCCCTGTTCTTTATCTCCCTCATCCCAGTGAGTCCTTTGGGAGAAGGCAAGGGGGCAGAGATGGCCATTAGCTAGCAGGCACTCATTGCAGACAAAGATGTGCAGATGTGCTGAGTCTGTAGGTTAGGGCAAGCCTCTGTTGTGCTTATGGGTATTGTACTTGCTGTTTCATAGGAGAGGACACATCTGCTCTTTACTCCTAGTGTTCTTTCTTCATCTGTGAACAATTTTTTATCCCTGTCTGCTGCTGGATGCTGCAGTATTTATGTGACTATTTTCTTTCTCAGCATTCAGCCCAAGTACAATTTGTGTCCACTCATTTTGATTGCAGAACTAATTATGCATGTCTTTGTCTTCAAGGCTAGATCTGCAACAAAGACTGTTTTAATCAACCTAGGAAATAAAAATTATGTAGCTAATTAATTAGGGAGTCAGAAGAGCATTTCATCAGGGAATGTGATTGAAAAATTTCCAGATCCACATTGACCACTTTTTGATTCCCAACACGAAAGTGTTGCTTGGGAACTACAGACTGCACGGTAGCCTTGGAACTATTTAAAACGGTGCCTCTTGTTCAGTGCTGTGCTGAAGTATTTGCAGCTCACAGATATGCCAGAGCTGAAGCACCCATTATACAAAAGAAGAAAACCTCCCACATATTTGCAAGACTCTACTCCTGTGGAGTGTATTTGTCCAATGAAATCTATTGATCTTCAGGTTATACTTTGAGCCTTCACTTGGGTGTTTGGAGAGGTAGAAAGGAGTATAACAGAAGCAAGTTGTTGTGCATAGAATCAAGTTCTTTTTGTGTGTGGCTTCAGAAACGTAGTGCGAACACTCCAAACTGATTTTGCTGGTTTTCTTTTTAATTTATACTGAGCATGAACTGAAAACAATTTTTTTTATTAAAAATACGTTAAAGTTTTTCGAAATTGGGAGGTTTTCATTCCATTAAAGATAAGAATCCTATTTTTATCCTGCTGCCTTTTTAATGAATTATTCTTCTAATGATAATGCACCATCATTGCTAGCTATTGTGCTGGTGCATTTCAGCTATCTGTACAAAATAATGCTTTCCACTTTCTAATAATCGATTCTCATAGTAACTTGAGAGAGGAACCTTTTTATGCATTAAGTTACAAGTAGGTTGCTCAAATCATGGAATTACCTAGTAAATGTATAGTCAACAATATATTATCAATCAGGATAAAATATAATAGATATATACCTTCACATCCCTTTCAGACTATGGAGAATACAGTGTCATTAGCTACAAAAGTTTTCCATTCGATTGAAAATATCTAAGAACACTGAGTTGGACCAAAGCATAGAAGATTCAATTTTTCTACTGAAAACCAGGGTTTGAAAAGCCCCAAAAAGAAAAACAAATGAACATGGATAACAGGGCAGCTGGTGAGCACTGAGGCCAGAAGAAGGAATAAAAAGCTAATATTTTCAAAGAAAATAGTTGCATTTTTGTTGGATTTTGTTTTGCCTTTTTTGACTATGGGTATATTGAGCAGCAAATAAAGATAACTAGAAGGAGGCTGAAGGAGAAAGATATTGATATTTCTATGAATAAGCTATATTTGCAAAGAGAAAGCGGAGATGTAGATACTGCACACGCTCAAGAGATCCTGAACAAATCCTATAGAAAAGTCAGTTTAGAGGAAAGGGATTATATTTGTGTGTTCAGTGCTTTGTTTGGAACTGCACATAATTTATGTTGTCTAAAATTAGGGTACATCTGATGAAATTTTGAGGAGTATCATTTGCACTGTATGTCATAAGGATGTTAAACTGTGAATTGTCAAGGTTGAGACTGCATAAAGGGAGAGCTTAATGACACTTTCCAAAGTGTTTTAGAGGTCTATTCTAATTCTGGGTATGCAGGATTACCGAAACATGAGGTGCTATGGAGGACTAATGGGAAGTTATGTCCAGAGATGCCAAAGCAGGAAACCATACCTTACCCAGACTTAGGTCCAGCTGCTGAAATTCATGCTAGTCTGATGAGGGTCTGGAAGAAGGTCTGATCAGCATTGTGACACTTGGGATCCTTAACAGAGACCAAATAGTGGCCACCCTGACTAATAAGATTTCAAGTATGCTGTTGGAGAGCTGCCAGTGACTGCAAATGGAGCAATAGTTCAGTCTAAAACAGGCTCAATTTCTTTTTAATTGCTTCTGGCATTCCTAAATATAAAATTCATTGCCAATTTTAGGCTGAGGGTTTTTCATTTTGAGTACTGTCTAATAATAATATTTTATTTGGGAATGCAGAAGGGTCCAACATGTGACCTATGCAGGCTCACTTAAGGAGCCAGTGTTGGCCACAGTTCTATAATAGTCTGTAATTGCTATGTGCTGAATTTGATGATAAAGTGCCAAAATAAAAGAAACATATATTAAAATGAGTTCTCCATGTGTCCAAGTCAGCTAAATATGTTCTTTTAGAGCAGTTCACAAAAGGAGTGTTAGCCAAACTGCATTAGCCAACCCCTTTCCAAATGATAGAATATGGAGATAATCCTTTCCCAAACCTACACGGTTGAATGGAAACAAAGGGAAGACTTTGTGTTCCATTTCCTCTTAGATTGCTCATAAAATAGTACAAAAGCCATATTGTCTTAATTCTGGAAAACGAATAGCTGGAAATTGCATTATTACATGAAGTTTTTTACATCCTGTTTATTGAAGTGTTCAGAATTTAAAGAAAAACTTGTGGGACATTTTAAGGCAGAAAGAAGTCAGAATATTGCTAATACTAAAGTTATGCTTGGTGTAGTCACTAATTGAGAGCTCAAGGATAATATATCAGGTTTGAAAATGTAATTTTAGTATTAGCTAACTGTAAATCCTCTGATACAGGAACATAGTTTGGAAAAGGCTTTGTCATGTGGTCAAATTTTCTCTACTATGGGCATCCACTTCCTAGCATCCCTATTTATTAAGCTTTATTCTAAAAGTATACCCTTTCAACTGCGCCTTCATGTCAGAAACTCCAAAACATTGTAATTATCTTCCTAAGACTGAGGAACCTGGGAACTCTCTACCAATGCTCAACAAACTTCATTGTTTGTTTCCCCTGTTCTTAGGGAAGATGTCAAGAGTACCAATTTCATTATGCACCTACGGCTTAAGGGAACATTTAATTTGTTAGACATATCAAAACCTTGTGAGTCTGGAACGTTTTCAGTTTGTATACATATGTTTATGTATGCACATATATATATGTATGTATTTACACAAATATAGTGAAATTCTGGCAAAAATTCAGAAGCTGTAGTTTCAGTCTTCCACCTCCTTGCTTCGTTGAACAGTCTGAGACTGGAACACAGTGCCAAGATGGAAGCTTTAGAAAAGTTTAAAAGTTGGTTAATAACCCCTGCAGCAGACAGAAGGCTTGGTTTAGCACCCTTCATCAAGTGGAGTGATCATGCGGCACAACTGGCTCCGAGTGGAAATGCTGATCTCACCCCAGTCCAATCCGTGTGACCATCTGTTTGCTTTTTGTCCCCTTTTTTCAGTAAAATAACATCCGGTGCTGTGAGAATCATTAGTTTCTTCCTAAAGAGATGGTTACTCCAGCTAAGAACAATCTCTCCCTATCCTGAAGCCCATTAAGTGACCACGGAAGGCAAAGACACTTTCTTCCTCTTCTTCTTGGCAGTAAGAGGCTCAGCAGTCCCAGTCAGGCAGCTGATATATTACCAGGACCATAGACTGATTGATGTTCTCATTCAAGGAGCCTGGAACTCACTCACTTGATAAATGAATGATATCCCAAACCAGCCCTTCCTCCTTCCCACTGCTGTGATTGTCAAACAGCTTTAAAGCTTTTCTTTGGCTTAAGAAGCTAAACAGAGTCATGCTTCTTAGGGAAAGGTTTTACAAAGGGCTTTGCCCTGGGTGGAGGAGGGATAGGTTTCCTTTGATGTTTAGCAGCTGGCACTTTCCAGGTGGCTGAACTTCAAAGGCAAGTGTTAGGATCTTCCTCCAACCTGGTTCATCAGTTCTTTGTAGATAGCTAGCCTCATTTAATGTTTCACTTTACTTGGAATGCTAAATTGGAAGCCATAAACTCCAGATGGCCTTTTAAATACGTACCATCCTTTTACCTGAGAGGGGCCTGGCTGCCTGCAGAGCATTGATGAGGCAGGTGGCAGTACTTTCAGCTCTGACCTCCTGTGATCCCAGTAAGTCACGTTACTCCAGTTTCTCCTTAATCTCTCCACCTGTGAAGCATGCATGTTGGTATTTGCCTGTCTGACAGGGCTGCTGTGAGGCTGCATTTTCTGGAATGCAAAACCAAGTTTGAGATCATCAGTCAATATACGTAGCCAGGTTATCACCTGTTATAAAAAAGCTGATCCAGATGCTCTGCCTCCCCTAGGGACAGTGACAAGAGGTTGTAGCTGCAGCTACTAGTTAAGAGTTGGTAATGTGGTTTGCTACAGGATTTTCGAGCAAGAAGAGAGCCAAATGCTGCTCATCTGAATTTTTTCATCCCTGATCCAACAAAGTTGTCAAATGACAATTACAATGTCTCTATTATCTTTGCTAGCAAAGAATACAGGTGGGATTTTGCTGTAGCAAATAATAGCAAGTTTCTATTTCCCTCATACTGAAGTTTTTCTGATTGGTGAACCAGCTGGCACTTTCAGGCCCAACGCTGAGAGTGATATTACTCAAGTCTGGGTTTGAGGGTGAACCTGGAGTTAACATGATGTTAACAGGGAGACGTTAACAGGGATTTTAGCAGGGAGGTGTACTTCTCCCTGCTATGAGAGTTATGGGCAAAGTCTTTGTATCTCTTTGTCTAACAAAACTCTCAGGGATTCTCCTGGCAGCTTTTGAGGACCTCTTGTTTGATAGGGTCCACAATCACAGTCCCTTTAACAGACAGAAAATAAGTTCGGCTCACCAACGTTTTGATCTCACATAACTCTCCAACTCTCTTTTTCTTCCTCCTTTTTTTTTATGAAACCTACATACGATACAGAGCTGCAATTGCAAATCTTATCTTCCCGAAACATTCAGAAATTCTAGAAATTAACATAAACATTCCTTCTTTAGCCAAAATGCAAGGCATAGGTTTTTTATGCAGTCTAACTGCTCAGAAAGTGCAGTTTGTCTTCTGCTACATATTGTCAGTCTCCATAAGGTTCATTCCTTTTCTAAAGCCATCCATAAATATTAAGTTATAATTGATATCAACATTTGATAATACCAAGTTACATTTGATGATACAAAAGTGAAAACAAGTTTTCCAGGCACCCACTTCACATTCTGCTATAATCTAATGACGAAGCTTATGATGCGACATTTGTAAGATGTTTGTCTCTAAGCACATAACATTCATAGCTTGTCTTTTCAAAAGAGTTACACAGGAAACTAGAACACAAGGTAGCAAACTCATTATTGTTACAGATGAGTCAAAAATAATCCCAGAAATGTCCTCAGTTTACAGCACTTGACTGAATTAATTCTATTTTTTCTTAAATATAATCTTAATAATAAATCACTGAGTCCTAATCACGTTTATTCTGCCACAGAAAAGTGATTTCAGAAATGTCTGTTGTCTCCTCCCATTAGCATCCTGTGTGCTGTAGTCTACACTCTCTGTCTATAGGTGAGAGACTGTGCAATTTACTCAGGGATATGTAATAGCCTTTGCAGAATTGAAACTAAAGAGTTATACAACCTGTTAAATATGTCAAAGATGAGATAGGTCAGATAATTAGCTAGCTATTGTTAGATACTGAAATTTCCTATCTTTCACTGATTTAATAAAAAGCAAAAGTTCTGAAGACTTAATACCCAAAGTAATAATGTGATATGAAAGAAATAATGTGATGTAAGAGATGCTTGAGATAAAAGCATGTTTATAAAAGTAAGAGAATGCATATAGAAATGATTAAATATATCAATCCTACCCATAATATTATTGGATACATCTTCCTTTATAACTTATTATGTTTGAAAAACTTATGCAATTTCTATGAAAAACTTGGCTTAAAGTGATTTTGAAATGTGTGTATATTTAAATGCAGTTTTCCTATTTGAATTCTCTTTCCAGCTGAGGTTTACCCCAAAATGTATCACACATGCTTTTTTCTGGTGACTTACATGGCACCACTGTGTCTTATGGTGTTGGCCTATTTGCAAATATTTCGAAAGCTGTGGTGTCGCCAGGTAAGTCACTTAACACTAACTCTATTTATTTGCTGCTGTGACTATATTCAGATTCCTATGTAGAACCTTCTCATCTATATGCTCCATGTTGTCACTCAGGACTTGGACTTTCACAGCACTAAGACCGGGTTCAGTGACGCTCCTGGCTTACAGCCACCTTGAATAGACACTGAGATGTATTAAAAAATGAAGGCAATCAGGCTGAATGTAGACTCCTTCTTGCCCATTTCTATGAAGGGCTCAGAGGGAGAGAAAGAGAGAAAAAGGCAACAGAAAGATTTATTATAGGAAGAAGAAAGATCTCTCCCATTGTATCTGAAACACTTACCAAAATACCTTAGGTGACCTTATTTATACTGTTACCATGTCCTGTAGCTGTCAAAACTTAGGTTTGGCCTTCTCATTTTCTTAGTAGTCTATACAATTTTTTATTTTTCATTCTATAAAATCTCAGGTTCAAACAGGTCCAACTTGAACAAAAATTAGACTAGAAAGTCCAACTATCACAAAAAGCGAGACTGGACTTACCTGATAAGAAGCTGGATGATATCAGTAACAGTTGATGTGAATTATTGACAAATAATTGGCATGATTTCTAATGTGAAAATCTGTTTTACAAGCTTCAGATTAAAAATTCAGGAAAGAAAATGGAAATACTAAACAAAAAAAATAAAACGAAGCAAGCAAACACACAACATTTGAATGAAGTGAAAAAAATTATGTAAATGTTTTCAGAAAGGTTTTTTCCTCTCCAGCAGTTTGAAGTGCTGCTTGCTAAAGAATGGGTTTTTTGGGTGTGAATTAGGAAGAAGTTCTTCCATGTGAAGGTGGCGAGTCTCTGGAACAGGTTGCCCAGCAGAGTTGTGGATGCCCAGTCCCTGGCAGTGTTCAAGGCCAGGTTGGATGGGGCTTTGAGCAACCTGATCTAGTGGGAGGTGTCCTTGCCCATGGCAAGAGGGTTGGAACTGAACGACCTTTAAGGTCCCTTCAAACCCAAACCATTCTATGATTCTATGACTCCTCACCAAAAGAAAGGCTTTGCTCAGTCTGAAAATTAAATTCAGTCTAACAAGGCTCTAAGATGATCTGCATTACTAAGTAATTTGTCCTGTAGCACCCAATTCTCCATATTCGTTCTTAACCTTCTCTTTTGTACTTTCTTTACAATCTACCTATTCTCTCAAATTGTCCATTAAATTAATGCAAACCAATTGTAACCTGCATGACCTTAAAAATGCTGGTTCAGATTCAGAGCAGAAGCTGAATGACTGAAAACCAACCTGTTTTGTTGGGTTGGTTCCCCCCCCACCCCAATTGTATTAGCTGGCCTATTTTTTCTTCACAGTATTTCTTCTCTCTGTACATTTCACATGCTCACAAAGTTTGGATGATCCTTTTTTTTTTTTTCAGTGGCAAAAAGACAAATACTGCTACAGGCTTAGAGCTATCAAAGATACAAAATTACAGATATCTCTTTTCCTAGCAGAAATGATAGCACTATGTGTAAGAGGCTGCACTAAGTGAAATTAAAACCACTGCACATCTATTATCAACTGTGACTTGTCTGCAGACAGGCATTTTCCTAAGTGCAACAGGTGTGCCATAATCAGTCGTGTAGATCAAATGAATGCAGTGTTATAAATGTATTATTTGATAATAGTTCCAATTAAGAAATCATGCTGTTTTCCAGAACTTCAATTAAATATAGTAATCCTATTGCAAGGTACAATAAGTGTCCCAGACATATGTGATAGAAAAAACACAGCAAACAGTAGATAGTTTCTATACCTTACTTTTGTTCTAGAGGTTGTTTTTGAAAATTGAGTGTGTTGTGCATGCGTATTTTCACATGACTGAAGGTAAGATAGATTCACAAGCTATCCTTACCGTATTTCGTGGAATAACTCTTGAAATTACTGATTGCGTCTTTCAAACAGATCTTTGACTGTAAGCTTTGCAATCTTTGAATTAATGATTCATCTTTGCGAAGACAAGATCATGCCACAAATACCAAGCATTCTGAGTAGTTTATTTGAATTATTAGCAAGGAAGTAGTGACTTAGCAGGCTATGATCTCTTGTGGATTTTAA
The DNA here is from genome assembly GCF_963264785.1 of Psittacula echo. Classification (NCBI taxonomy): domain Eukaryota; kingdom Metazoa; phylum Chordata; class Aves; order Psittaciformes; family Psittacidae; genus Psittacula; species Psittacula echo. Next base: position 82,895,261 of record NC_137738.1, on the reverse strand, counting down.
GGAGATTGAAAGTAACTTCTGAACAAATAAATAGAACTGAAAGGACTTACGATGAAAGTGTTGATACATAATTTCTATTTTTGAGTCCATACTGTGTGCTTCAATTTACTGATGTCCAAAGGCGTTGACACCACAGCCCATTCATATTAATAACTAGGAACCCTACCTGTTTTCATTTTGGCAGCTGAAATATACCCTTCCAATCTCTGCAAGTTATTACACTTGGAGAGATTTCTTCTGATTATAAACCCCTTGATAAGAATTTGAGGGGACAGAGGAAAGGTGCATAATAAAATAACTGCAATTTCTAGTACATGTTTGGATACAGCTAGTAGTCTTTTAGTGAATTATTGGAAATACACAAATTCTCCTCAATTATCTCTATAACTGATTCATTACTGAAAGGCAAGTATGTGCATTATGCTGATGCGTGTATGCTTATACATACATAATGATAGAAATAGAACTATAGAATCATTTATTTTGCAAAAGACCCTTAAGATCATTAAGTCCAACTGTCAACCTAGCACTGCCAAGCCCATTACTAAACCATGTCCCCAGGTACCATATCTACATGTCTTTTAAATATCTCCAGGAAATGTGACTCAACCACTTACCTGGCAACCCTTTCCACGAAGAAATTTTTTCCTAATATCAAATCTAAACCTGCCCTGGTGCAACTTGATGCCATTTCCTCTCATCCTATGTATATGTGTTTAGATAAATGCATATTTGTAAATATTTCTGTATACATGCACACATACTTCTGAAGTGTTATGCTCCTTAGATGGTACTGGTTCAACTATGCATCTCTGGGTATATAGCTGTTTTTATTCTTTTTACTGATAAAATTCTTGCTGTATTATTGTCTATTGGTGTTAACAGTAACAAAGCCCAGATGTATGTCAGGGAAAGACTGAGGAAAACAGGGCTCTTAAGAAATGCTCTCAATACAAATCCCTCAAGATTTAGGAATCTAATATATAGTACAGTAAGACTATACATTGTATACAGTTCTACTTTTCATTACCTCCTGCTTCTTTGAAGGTCACTTTTGGCCCAAATATAGATTCTATTATTCTGTGATTAGAGACTGCTTAAATATGAGAAAAGTCCCTTCTGTCTGCACACACAGGTGCAAACCATGTACACAGTCACTTCTAACAGTTCTGTAGAAATAGCTATTCACAATTTTGAGCCAAGGTAATGTTTTTCTATCTTTAACTTGCATTTAGCTACCAGGAAAGCTGGTCACTTATTTCTTCAAGTAAATCTTTGGCATAACCAGCAGGGAGAGATCTGGCTGAATTTCTCTGCTTCCAACTCCAGTTCTTGCTACAATATGGTAACTCAGTATCACTGAAGGAAAAGCTTCTGCTTCAAAATTAGAAGGACAGAAAATCGAGTACCTCTGATAGGCCAAAATCAGAATCTTAGAGCATAGTGTCTCAGTAGTCCACAGTAAAGGCATATTGCAGCTCCACCCCACAGCTAAGTAAGGTAAATCCCTTGCAATAAGACAGGCATGTCCAGGTATGAAACTGATACTTCTTATTTCAGCTGAATGAGAGGGAGCTGCAGTAGAAGTAAGTGCAAGGGGGTTTCGTTTGTTTTATGTCCATAGACACATTCTTAAAAAGTGCGTGTTATAATATATCCCTTCTGCTTCATTGATTTCCTGCTCATTACAAAACAACTTTGATAAAATATCCTAATAGTTGTAAATTGGGTTTGACAGTGCACATAAATGCTAAGTCAAGGGCTTTTCTGTGCAAGGAAGCTATTAATGAAAACAACAACAAACCAACCCAAACAAGAAAAAATCCTCCCCCCCCAAAAAAAAAACAACAAAAAACAAACCCAAAACAAACCCAAAACATAATAGAGTATTCTAGAACAATTCTGAAACTTCATGCTTGTATTTTAGAACAAGTATTCCCTTTTTAGCTTATATTTTTTCTGATATTCCATTTTCTTTCTGGTCAGTTTATGTGGATAAGCCCTGATTTTTAAAATGTTACAGCAGACAATTTTAATTTTGCAGATACTTTTAAACATGCATTATTTTGCACTCATGAGACTACCTGCCTCACAGACAATTGCACTACACTTGAATAAAACTATGTTTCTACCCAAAAGTTTTTCACAATGTATAACATTAAAAGCATTATGTCATTGTAATAGAGTTCTCTGAGTAAGTCCTTGCCATCTGTACTCTTTCACATTTGGCTGCAGGTAGGAGATAATTTCGAAGAACTGAGGCAAAGTTGCTTTGTTTGGCTTGGTTTCTGTGAGGGCACAGAAAACAAAAAATTAGATTTAATTTTTTTTAATAGCATGGTGCTACATCTAGCCATTGAAGGGTGTCTGTGGCTAACCTAATTCTTCCTATGTCTTGGCACTCTTCTATGATTCCCCTGTATTCATCACTGTATATACGTTCAGGTTTGAAGAGCTTTGTATGGAGATCCACGCTTCAGCTGTGATTTCTTTAGCTGCTTCATTGGCACTTAAGGGTATGTAGGCTTTAAATCCTTGTTTTGGACTGCTGAAAAGCTATTTAGTATCTTAAGTTAACAGCATATTAATTGGGTAAACTGCTCTGCCATACAACAAAATATTTAATGTAGAACTTTACATCAACATATTTGCAGCAATACAGCTGGTGCGATAATCTGAAGGCACAGGCAACGCAAGGTTGCAAATGCAAATGCAAGTAAAGAAAATTTTAGTATCTATATATTTGGCATTGCTATATTTGGTTTAAAACAATTTTTATGCAGTCCTTCTAAATCAATTAATTTAATAAAAAGACCCTGCTTCAGCCTGCAAGCTTAAATTTTATATGTCAAAATGTCTATTTTTCTTGTTATAGCTATCCACAGTGATGTTTTTTCACACTATCCCTTATTTTGTCTTTCTTAGATCCCAGGAACTTCTTCTGTTGTTCAGAAAAAGTGGAAGCCTCTACAGTCCTCAACACAGCCCCGAGGGATGGGACAATCAACAAAGTCAAAGATTAGTGCTGTGGCAGCTGAAATAAAACAGATTCGTGCAAGAAGGAAAACAGCACGTATGCTAATGGTTGTCCTCCTGGTTTTTGCACTTTGCTATCTACCAATTAGCATCCTCAATGTCTTGAAAAGGTAAATTTTATCCCAAAATGTAAACATTTGGTAAATCTTTCTGTCTAAAAGCAATTCTCTGTTAAGAGATTCCTGTTTTCTGGCAGATACTTCTAAAGGATAAATTTACTTATTTCACGATAAAGAAATAATTGCATGATAAGCATACAGTTGCAAGGAAAAAAGAAAATCTGACCTATCCATATTACTTGTCTTAACCCTTATTAGCAAGCTCTTCCTTATGAAAATTATCTAGCCTATCTCCTCATTAAAGCCTGTCATTTACATGGGATTACAGCTTGTTTTCTGTAAATGCACCCATGGAAGTGTATTTACCTAAAGCAACAGCTGAAGATTAGCAGGAGAATGTAGTGTTGTGATTTGCTCTGAGGACTATGAAATGCTGGGTTTGAACACCCATCATGTGCAATTTTGAGACCTTAGGCTAACCCTTCAGTTTGCCTGGATTTTATTTTTTTACCCTTCTCTCTCCTGTTCATTTGAGACAAAATTGCGTACACTCTTGGTTTCTTGTATGGGCCCTGACAGGCCAAGGTTTTGTTATAGTTATACCTCATTAGCCCTCTGGAATACCAATAAATAATGACATATAGCAGAAGATCTGAATATCCTAAAAAATAACCAGCCTGTTATTGGTGCTTGAGGAGCATTTTAATTTTTAAGGAATAGTTTCAAATTGGATATGAAGGCTTAAATACATCCCACTCAATCCTGGCACTTCCTGAGTCACAATTTGAGTATTTTTCGCTCTCAAGTCCCTTGGCAGGCAATGTGGAGAAAAAAAAGTATTTCCAGAAGGCAGTTCAGGCCACCTACAATCTGAACCGTAGAGGAAGTACACAGGCTGCCTTGACTACAATAGCAGAGTAGGTCCATAGTTAGATTTTCACATACATGGCAAAAGTTAGGTGTAAGGAATTTAGGCAAAGCAGATTTCTTTGGGCAGAAGCTGCTACTGTGGCCTCAGTTCTGGGGCCAGTTCAGCACCTTTTGAATTCCAGAGCTCTTGTTTATTGGAGAGTGAGCCTGGAGCTGGGAACCTCAATGACATGAATAGGTCAAAAGCAACTTTCACTGTCTTTTCTTGACTTATCTGGAACCAGCTTTGGTTACCTAGCAGACAAGTCATGCATCTGCATCACCACAAAGTGAAGTACTGATGGTTTCTGTTGTGCTAAACCGCCAGGACAGGGAGCTGAGGGATGGGGACTTTATTCTATCAAGAAAACAAGCACTGTTGAGTCAGCTTTTCTGTGATACTGCAAACGCATCATCAGAGATAAAATTAAGCTAGAACATGCCAAATTTTATATGATTTCTAATTTTGCCATCTTTCAGGTTTGCTTTTCTTTTTCTGTAGGGTTTTGGGGATGTTTAATCATGCCGATGACAGAGAAACTGTATATGCCTGGTTCACGTTCTCACACTGGCTTGTGTATGCAAACAGTGCAGCCAATCCTATTATTTATAACTTCCTCAGTGGTAAGTTACAGTTACTTAGAATTCAAGTTTAATGTATAGTTTGAATGTAACGAGCCATAGCAAATAAGATTAATGTAACATCAGCCCAACTACTCCTGTGGGAGCTAGATCCTCTTCTTGGAGCAAGTTGCCTGAAGTATTCCATTACCTTCTGACTATTTACCTATAACTAAATTAACTCTGCCAGGGCCTCAGTCCAAGTGCTTGAATTTGATTGTCCATGCCATTAACTTGGTAGAGAAGTCCCTGGCATTACTTTGGTCTGAAACAACTACCATTCTCCTAAACACTCCCTGGATACTGCCTGGGAGGTAGCACAGGCCAGGGACTGTCTCCAGTTGGCATTTTATATGCAGGTATTGGGGTTTGGAGGCTGTGTATCTTTAATAGTACTTACATGATCAAACTGTGCCGACTGGGTTCAAGGGCAAAGAACTAGCTAGGGTGCTGTTTATTTATCAGTACAGATTTATCTTAGCTTGTATTTGTCTTATTTGACTATGGACAGCAGAATCAGAATTTAAACTGGTGGTATTACAGCTAAATAAAGGAAGGCAAAAGTTTATTGATGCTCACTGTATATTTGCCCATATAGTTTTTTTGTGGTGTGTAGTGTGAGGATGATCTGAGCAATATACTCTGAGCCCCAAAAGCAGACTAATAGGCTGTTGAACACTTTGAATCTCCTCCTAAAAGGTATTCAAGATAAAATACAAATTAGCTATGACCTCTCGTTTCACATGTCAGGTAATGATTCAGTCATTTAAGCCTATGATTGCTCAATTACCTGTTTTTCTTAGATATATAATTAATCAACAGACTATCCATGACATGACTTCATAAATCATTCTAATTTGTCCATTCTGTCTAGCTAAGAATAATTTAGGCTTCATACCACATCTCATGTATCTTCTTAAAAAGTTCATATGTTTTTTGTCTTTCTCCAAGATGATGAAATTTTATTTTCCTAGTTTTGCATTAGAAGACCATCTGGGTATTTTGGGTTAATTTTTCTTTAGATAGCTGCTTTTGTCTAATCTATAAAACTTGATGAAACACTGTTTATGATACATTTTTTCATTAGTCTTTTTTGTGGTTGACAGGGAAATTTAGAGAAGAATTTAAAGCAGCATTTTCTTGTTGCATCTTTGGCATTCGCAGTCACCATGATGAGCGGCTCACCAGAGGTCATGCCAGTACAGAGAGTCGGAAATCCTTGACCACCCAGATCAGCAATTTTGACAATGTTTCAAAACTTTCAGAACACGTTGTATTGACCAACATAAACACACTTCCAGTAAATGGTACTGCACCTATTACCTACTGGTAGTATACTTGTCCCTGTTTCTTTTGATGCTGTGGAAGTAAAATTTAATTGTGTAAACACTATTTGAATCTGAGCACAGTGCAATGAGACAAGGGTGTTTACAACTAAGAACTGACTGTAAAAAAAGTAACTTACAAGAAATATTTTACAGAATATGCTATAACTTCAGTTAATATATTGATGAAACAAAATTTCATCTCGTTTATTTCAAAAGTTGAGTTGCAATTGAGGAGGGTGTAAGGTAATAATATTTTATATAAATACTTTCTTTGGATTCCTACATCCTTTAGACTCCTAAGTAAATACCTGAAGGTATGAAAATCATTATCTCTGGAGTTGCAATGTGTTTATAAACAACTATATTCTACTCAGAGATAGTTCTCTGAAGTTGTGGTATATTTTATAACAAATACCTGAATGTCCTTGACTATTTCAAATGATGTGCGTACCACGCATTCTGGTGTGAGTTGAGCTGATTAAATAAGAAACTCACATTAATTTATTTTCTCACATTTTCTATTCTTTTCCATCCTCGGGGTGGGGGTGGGGGGTGGGGGGGCAGGAGGGGAGAACTATTGTGTGCATTCAGGAACAGCTGGGGAGATACTCCTGATTTTTCTCCCATACAGGTTGATAAATAAATGAACACAGTCTGAAATGAAAAGCAGAAATTGTTCAAGCTTTCCCAAATCTGGATAAACATTGAAATGATTGTGCAATTCCCTAGCTTTGTGAATAGATGGAAAATTGCATATAATTTATTATTTGATTTGTCTCATTACATTATATGTTGTATCCCAGCAGAAATTTGCAAGGGACTTCAAGTACAGGATTCATTCCTCCTCTTCTAAGAGTGTGAATGTTTGTTATCTAGGAGTTATTTCAGACACTATAGGCTAGGACTATATAAGCTATATATTGATAACAGAAAGGTCAGCTAACCTGCACCTAAATGCATATCTAAAAATAATTAAATAAATTACCTCTGAAGAAGTCTGTTCTTTGCACTTACTATAAAAGGAATGTTTGGGTTTTTTCCCTGAATTAAGCTTGCTCTTCTCCGGTAGTGTTGCCATTCCTATATGTATGGCACAGGCAAGGTTACAGGCATGAAATACAGGTGATAGTGTGGCTGTAGATTGTTTTACTCTCTATATATTATCTATCATCATTTTTTATCCACTGCTTGTCCTATGCTCATGGTGGAGGGGTTGGACTAGGTGATCTCTAAAGTCGTTTCCAATCCAAACTATTCTGTGATTTTATGACTGACTTGCATACAGGAAGCTGTAGTGCTCTGCTGGTCACAGTGCATCTGGATAAGGAACCACAGGGCAATTTACTAATTAATGCATATTAAATAAGTAGTAGAACAAATTAAAAAATTTAAAAGTAAGAAGATTAAGGTTTCTGCATCAGGAATCCCCTTAGACTTCACTTAAAATTTCCATTTGCAGTTTGGAACATATTCTGGCAGACCATTTTGTTAATCAGTCATCACCTGCATAGTAGTCAGAGAGTGGCAATCACAGGATGAGCCAGTCAGCTACCTGATACAAACAGGAAAATCATGTTAAAATCTCTGGTTTTTCTTACAGGAATCCCAGCTACATTCAGCCCAATGAAATCAGTGGAACTACAGCTCCACATACCAGGGATGAACATGACTTCAAATTTAGATGAAGCTGTGAGGGTTTCTGCAGAAGACACGGGCAACACAGAGAATGAGGAGTGGGACAAATTTGTCCCTAGCATAACTAAACTTACCTCGATGGAGTTACAGCAAGGATGACTTTGCCTCAATAAACATAAGACCGTCAGAGACTGGCACATAGTTTTAGCTGTATTACAGACTACTCCTGGACAAAGGGATTCCTTCAAAACTACTGCCTCTCCTATTTCTTCTCAGTCTTACAGAAACCTACTTACCTCAGTATGAGCTAAAGAACATGTCTTTACAAGCCTTTTTAGAGTTTGGATTGTATCATACTTTGTAAATACTGTAGATATTTATTTTTATATATTTTAGATGCTGTGGAATGTTCTAAAATATATTATATAAAGAACTCTAAGTATTTGAAAGAAGTCTCTAACATTTATTTATATCCTGTTTCTATAAATGAGTGACTTATTTACAAGGAATGCTTACTTATGCACTAGTGATATTCTGGAATTATTTTGCACTTCTTTTTCTGCTAATTCACGTGTAAATTCTGCATTCATTATGGAAGTTTCACTTCAGATTGATTTGGGGAGATTGAATGTTACTTTTTCTAAGCACAGACATGAACTCAAAGTGCTGCAGGTCACACATGTTTTCATAAGATTACACTAAACAGCCACTATTTTTTTTCTTCAGAATTCAGTGCCTAAAAAATAATTACTTAAATAAAACTTACGTGATACTCAAAGGTGCTATAAGCTCAAAATTCCTACTCAGGCCAATAGGAATAACAAGTGTCAGCACCCCTGAAAGACAGGACATTTTAACATTGGTAGCTCATTTTAGTCCGTAATGCCTGCAAATGTTGCTCCAGAGATGTCTGAGGATCTTTAAAATATAAAACACTGGCTATCTTGCTTAATTTTATGATTTCTCTCTCAGATGCCATTTAATACTAATGATCCAAACAATTAAGAGATTTCTATGCTTAGAAAATGTTGACTTTTCAACTATTCAAATAAAATGTTTCTTGCTGGAAATTATAAAGGTGATATCTTGTTGGACCAGTAGATTGAGTACTCACCCATGTTCTGTTTGTGGAATAAGCACAGTGACCTGGGGCTCACTACCATGCATTGTAATTTTTCTTCTTAAAGAATGAAGATGGTGAATCACTGGAGACATAGTCTACTAGGAGAACATGGCCTATTGGTTGGGAAGAAGCTAATGTGTAAAAACCTGAGCTACAATCTCCTTCTGGCACTATTCTTGCATTTCAGCTCAAATTTATCAAAAGGAAGGCTGAGCTGGAAGGAAGGACTTGTTTTTCACTAAAAAGCATTTGACATAGAAAGAAGACAGTCTCATGCATTCAAATGTTCCTGAAAAGCCAGTTGTTCATAAAGAAGGTGTTATTTGATTAACTTATGTAAATATTTTGTCAAGGTTTTGCTTTGACCTAATGTCATGTGTTGTACTGTCTATTATGACAGCCATAGTTTTATGAAGTGCTTAATCACTTTATGCTTTAACCTTCTCAAACATCTGTTTTACTTGACATCGTTCCAATTACTCCTAGTTTACACTGGTGTAAAGTGAGAGAAAAAAAATCCATTTGTTTGTATATTAAAGTTTTCTATTAAAAGAGAAAAAAGAGAATATTCTTTCTATTAAAAAGAATAAACAGAAATACATAAACAGAAAGAATGTTTAAGCAACAAATAAAATCATAGGAATTCCTATATTCCTATGTGTAAGCTTAATTTTTTACTGTAGCTATTATGTCATTATTTCAAGCAATTATTTTACTATGTCTCTTCTAAGAAAAGAAAACTGCAGGATTTGATTTCATAGTGATTGCAATTGCTTTACCACTAGAAGGCTATTTTTGCTTTTCAGCCACAGAAAATGTAATATTCTTAAACTGTATGAAACAAGATATAGTTTTTCTATATAATTTGAAATGGTTGGACAAGCAGCTGCTGAAATAAAACATTAAAGAAATGGGAGACTAGAATTTGAAAAGTCCTCTATTTTTTCTTCTCATATAAGTAAGTAAAAAGTCCAAAAGTTAACCTAATTGCCAAATAACTATCAATTATTGTTCAATTGTGCCATAAAATATTGCCTCGACCCATTGCTGAAAAATGTCAGTTATGTCAAAATTCTGGAAACCTATACTTTCATATCAGAAAATGTATTTTTAACTTTTCCTTGAAGAGAGAGCAACATTGTAGAAAGTAAATGGTTAGATAAAACTTCGCCAGTAAAGAAAGGGAGTATGTGTATTTTTCAAACATAAAATGTTATGGATGGCTGTGGAAAACCAGCAACATTCAGCCTTGTCAGGTGTATTGCCCAGATCCCTGTGAGATGATAAAGGCTGGAAGGGTACAGTATTTTTTTAACTTGGGCCAGGTAACAAAGAACTAGAATAGCAATGTTAATCACGCTCATGGGAAACTGTAAATAGCATCTTTCTAAAGGAAGGGGTTGAATACCCCCTACTAACACAAATTGTGTTCTTGTTGCTGCTACCTTAATGCCCCTGGGATAACTTGTGTTTGTTCACACCACCACTAAAGATCATTGGCAGGTTTTGGCTCTTGCAGGTCTCCTGTGACATGTTAGAAACGAAGGTTCTGGCCATATTTTTCTCTTTTGTAAGAGAAAATTTCTCTTTTGTTCTCTTTGTTGTTTTCACTTAGATCTCCAAACATAAAATATTCCAAAGTTCCTAGGAATTTTTTTAGCCATAACTTTAACTTAACAGTACTACTTGTGCGGAGAATGTGAATAAAATATGAAACATTCATTGACACATTATTCCGGGCTTTACTCTGGCCGGGCTCTTGTTTAGTAAATAGCTCATCTTTCATACAAAACTGATACTATCAGAGCTTATCTAAGATTTGAAATTCTAAGGATAGGTAGAAAGTGTGTTTCTGCTTGGTTGTAGCATTATTAGATAATCACAACATATTTCTCTATATCTGTTCCAAGAGATAAAAATTGTTGTGCCACCATCATTCTGGTGTTTCGTCTCTCAACACATATCGCAGACTTGGAGGTCTGATATCCTGACCTCTTTCTCCTTTCCTGTTGTCACTGTAGTAACAGTGACAAAATAAGCTTGTACCCTGCAGTCACAATGACTGCAAGATAATTTCTTCCCTCTCCACCTCAAAAAAGGGATTTTTTTCCCCCTTTTCTTCTCAACTCCATAGAGGGCACTATCTCATTCTCACATATTAGCAAAATTGGTGCATGTCATTAACCTGGAGAGTGCTTTATAGGAAGGAGAGGACACTAAACATTAGCTTAACTCATCCCTCACTCTAAGATTCATTGCAACCTACTGCTGCATGTTACAGTAGATTTAGGCCAAGGCAAATTTAGCCTTCAAACCTAAAATTCATCTCACAGTTAAAATTATATACATATCACAGGCTATTCCTTTTACATGACAATAACTTTTTTCTCTGCCTGTTGGATATATTGGATTAGTCTTTTTTTTTTTCCTTGAACATACTTTTGGGAAAAAAAAAGACATCGATTTGGCAATGTTAGCATTAAGAGTTTAATTAAATAATAGAATAAACTAACCAAGTTAAACTCTGAGTTAAAAATAAAAATATTTAAAAAATATATTCAAGACTGAATTTTGCTGAGGCAACCAAAATTAAGCAAAATATGGATGTGGCTCAAGTTTTATTTTGCCAAGAGGAACAGGATTTCACCCACTACACCTCTATTTCTGCTAACTACACTGTAAGTTTTATGTGGTCTTTAAGTTTTAAGTATTCAAGGTCTAAATCCAATCAAAATGTTGTGCATGGGATAAGCAATTTGTGAAAATAAAACTCAGGAGTAGCATGGATTAGGCCATAGGGATCTGTTATTTCCTTGTCCTTCTGGTGTAAAGCAGAGAGCGTCCAGCAAAGTCAGCAGGTATATAATAGTATGCTTTATAGTTGATTTAGTTTTTATTCAGTACCCAAGTCAGGTGCTGACTTTTGTATGGCAAACTGGTTTTGGTGTATTTTAGTGAAACTCCTGAAGTTAGACCCATAGTCCAATATGGGTCTAGACTGTAGACTAGTTATTTGTTCCTCTGGTCTGCTGTCCATCGTGCTCCATAGTTCCTTTCTCTCGTTAACAGATCACAATCCTATTCCACATCTGAAATGAAGACAAATTCCCTTCTCACATGCATTAAGAAATATTTGCTGGAGATCTACAGACATAGCAAAAGGCATTTTATGGAGAGATTACAGGCAGTGGCCAAAGACTTGCTTTGTTAGTTTCTCCAGAAATCAAGTGGGAGCTGAATGCAAAGGGAGAACCACACACCTTAAGAAATGCCAAAGAGCCATGTCTCATCCACACATGATCCAGTTTAGCGATTGAGGCAACAGGTGAAATATAAGCAAAGGGAAATATAAGCAAAGGGTGCAGGGATGGCAGCGAGGGAAGCTCTGAGCGGTGGGAGGTGGCTTCATCCACGGCTCCTGACCGAAAGAGGTGTGCAGAGACAGATGCGGTATCGACCCCCTGGAGGCTGGCAGCCTGTGGCCCGGCTCTCACCGCGGCGGGTCCCCGTGGGGAAGCTGACGGGCCAGCGGGCGGGGCGCTGTCCCCGATGCGGGTGCTGAAGGGGCGGTGCCGCACCGGCACCTGCCGCCCGCCGCCAGCCGCCCCGCGCGGAGCTGCAGCCGCCGCGGCTGGCCATGGCCGCTCTCCTCTGCCTTGGTAAGTGCCGCGGGAGGCGGGAGGGGAGACACTGCAGGCCCGGCCTCTCCAGGAGACTTAGTTCGCCCCCTGCTCTCCTTACAGCTCCATCCATTCCCCTTTCCCCTCGGGAGCCTCAAGGCGGAGTTGAGCAGGTGCCTGTCGGGGGTTCACACCAGTGTGCGACGTCCGGGCCCCGCGGCTGGGTGCAGATCTTCAGTTCGGCTCTGGGCAGCATGCCTGAAGCGGGAGGGACAGCAGGGGAGGAGGGCCGGCAGTGAGAAGTTGAACTGGCTAGTAGACCCACAAATGGGATGCTTGATTTAAATAACAGCCACTTTTTTGACAAATGAAAAGTGTGTAGTGCTGGCACGGCTGCACAGAGGGCTCCTGGCATGTCCCTTTGGGTCTGAATGGAGAAAAAAGGAAAATCAACAAAGCTGGTGTGGAACGGTTTGCTGGAAGAGAATGCAACCAGACAAGTATATTCCAATTTCTTTTCTTACACTTTCCCCCTCTATATATGGTATATGTGCTGCTTCTCTTTGTAACACTCCACTACTCTAAACTCATATTCCGCTGTTAAAAACTTTCTTTAGGTGTTGTTAGAATAAAGCTGTCCTTTTTCACTTTTCAACTGTATGTAAACTGTATTCAACTACAGTTTGCCTTTCTGTTTTGAAGCTGGCTATCTTGCTGCTGTCACCATTGGATAGAAACCAGCTTGGTTCCCATTATTAATTATTATCTGCCAGATAATAATTCTGCACTCATGAGAGAGAAACTGTAATTCCTCCATTTTTCAGTTCTCAATCTGCAGAATTAAACTGCTAAAATGTCCTTTTTTCCCTCATTTCACTTTAGACATTTTTCAAGATGGAGAATTTTACATCTACCCAGTGAATCAATGGGCACCTGTACAGAAATACAGACACATGTAGAAATCTAAATTTATGTGTTTTCATGTCAAAACAGATGTCTCTAAAAGTTCTAGTTGCAAAGTAGTTCTTTGATGCTCACCCATAACATGTCATTAGGTCTAGAGAAGCCAGCTTCAGTCGCAGATTCTGCCACTTGACCCTTTATCTTGCAAAAGCATCTGCTCCTTTTTGTGGGGACAGTTTCCAGGTGGGTTTGAAATAAACAGAGTCTGAAATAATCCTTACAAAGGAGCAGGAGGTGCTCACTGACTGCTCAGTCAGTCCTACTTTGACTATTCATTTTCAGCCACTATTTCCCAAAAGCTGTCTTAAAAGGAGGGAGACAGCACAGAATCTTTGTGCAGTGGATTCTAACCAGATCTTCCTTTGTGCTAGTACCTACAAAATAGGCAGATGCTGAACTTTAAAACTTCTTTAAAACTTCCTGAATTTTAATTTTGTATTGTCTTTTCACCCACAAGGTATTTAGCAACTTTTTTCTTTATCATTCAAATAAATAGTAATTTCACAAGTAGAAAGAAATTCTGGAGACAGTGACAGGACTGAAATGTTGTCAGAATGAGCCAAAAATTGTCCCTATGGATAGGCCAGTTGCACAGCCCTCAATGTCAAGTGACAGGAGCCTTTTCTATGGATCAGTCTTTCAGGCTGACTGACAGATACACCTTAGGACAGTGTTTCAGGCTGGAAATCCCTGAAACAACAACCAACCCTGAATAAACCTGAGAACTGGCAGGAATATGCACAACTGAGGAAGGATTAGCACCAGCTATAGTAAGCATATGTGGCCTCTTCTGTGTCTTATAGGCACACCAGATACTATGTCAGTTATAAAGTACTAAATGTTGCTTCATCTTTATCAGTGTGCAGCCAGAAAGTGTTCCCTACAGCAGCACTGTTGTATCACAGGTAATGTATCACATTTCCAGAATGGATGGCAGCACCTGTAAAGAGTAGTGGCTCTTTAAGGTTATGAAAAGCAATATTTCATATGTAATTTCTTATTTCTCAAATGTATCATTGGAAACATTTAATTTCTCTGGATAGGGTCTGGACAAGTTCTGGGGGAATGTTTCATGCCTCTTGCAGATGATGTTTAAGGAATTAAACAGTGCTGGATATTCCTCAAATTCCATATAAACTTACCTGAACATAAAGTAAAAAAAAAAAAAAAGGAGACTTGATCTGAAGATGCTGTGTCCTTCAATACCTAAGGAAGCACACCCATCAGGAGTTCAGCAGTGGGTTTGATGAGGCCTGAAATCAGTGTCTGAAACTTAATTTTATGGAAAATTAAGACACATGGTTACAAATTAGAGATTGTGTTGCCATGGCAATGTTGATGAAAGAGCTAAACCCCAATTAATCTGTCTTTTCTTAGCAAGGCAATTAAATTTTCTACTGATAAACCAGAAGTGGTGCTGATTTAAAATTCTTTACCTTGAAATCTCCATGTCAGTCTTCAGGTTTGGAACTTTTCAATGCAATTAAAACAGCCTTTTGGTTCATTGCACCCAGAGAAACAGATAAAGACATAAATGTGGGGGTTGCTTTCAAGAAATGATGCATCTGTGAAGTGAAACCAAAGAGGGTGAAAAGTACTGCATTATGAAATAAAATCTCTGTTATCTGACAGTTGTGCAGCTGTCAAATCTCTTCCATTTGGTCTATTCATAGGAATGCCTGTGTAGTCTCTAGCTTGTCAAAATTGCAGTCCAAATAAAATGCTGTTGCCTGTGAATTTTATGCTGTCTTCCTTTCTATAATTTATTACGAATCTCGGAATTACAGTCATTTCTATATATCTATGGGCTGATGTCTTATATAGGTATGGTTGTTGCTATAATACCAGGATAAAACCAATACAAAATATGCCACACAACAACTTTGAAAATTTAGAATTTAAATTTAATTTTACAGTTGTGAAACTGAGAAAAGATTCATTCTGTTAAGAAGTAACTTGGTAGAACACTTGAATCTATAGATAAATTACCGTAAATTAGATTGTTATAATAGTGTAAAACAAAAGGCTCAGTACAATATGTACTGTATTAAATAGTTATTATATTCTGGTTTTACAGTGCTGTTCGTGTACTTAACAAGTGTACCTACTGCCCAGACTGCTGACTGTCTTCGCCTGAGGGAGCAGTGTATAAATGCTGCAAATGGATGTGAGAGTGTTTGGAATGTTGTTGAAGATGTCTGCAATATTTCAGGTAATTCCTTATGGTGTACACAGCTTTATTCTGAATTGCTGAATGGTTGCATATTCATAGTTTATCATAATATTGCAGTGATGACTGAATGAAGTCAGTGAGATTACAAAGAGGAAATTACTACAAGTCAGTCATCTTTTGAAATCCTAGACAGTGGCTAATACTATACTACTAAAAGTCACACTGACTCTCCAATAAGGTAATAAATGAAATTTCTGGACTATGAACAAATTCAGAATCTGAACCAACTCAAGAAGCTTGAATTCATCAGAAATATGCTCTTGCGGGGTCCTATCAAACAAAGCCAGCATGCAGCTGGAAAAAAATTCCAATCTTGTTTTCCATAATTCTGAGGAGTTGATCTGTCCCCTCCCTGGCAGTGTTCAAGATCAGGTTGGATGAGGCTTTGTGAAAACTGTTCTAGTGGAAGGTATCCCTGCCCATGGCAGTGGGGTTGGAACCAGATGATCTTTAAGGTCCCTTCCAAACCAAATGATTCCGTGACTCTATGATTTTGCACAATACCCATAACAATGTAGAGGTTATTTAGAGTAATTTTCAAATATTGTATTAGAATAAGAAAATAATCAAATAAAGCATGCCACCAAGGAAGTTGTGTTGTAGGGATGCACATTGTACTTGATCAGTGAATAGTATCTACATGTCAGTGATTCACTTGCAGGGAATGATCATACGATAAAGTGCAAGTTACAATGTGACTAAGTCTCCTTGAATTGTTAAACAGAATCTCATATAAATGAAAGCAGATCAGTCTCTGTCTATCTGTGTTTATTGCACTCCCAACACTTGGTGCATCATTTCAAAGTAAGGTATGTTTTAGGTGGAGGAAGACCACGTACTACAAGTTTGATCTGAAAGTCATCCTAAACTCTTGTTGGCATTCAGGTGAAAATGTTCCTTCCTTCATTCCTATTATCTTCTTCCTATTATCTTCTTCCTCCTTCCTATTATCTTCTTGAACAAGTCTGGAGTATCAGTCACCATCCTTCTCTTTAAATCCTCCTAATACCTTCCTGTTAAATGTTAAGTATTCACTTGCCAGGTGCTGTGAATATGGAATGGAGAAAAAGAGTGTCAGTGCAGTGTGGTAGTGTCATTAGACCATGATAGTAATGATAACTTTGTTGACTGATAAATGTCAAAGGCCTTGATCTACCAAGGCTACATTAGTACTAGCACACAAAATGGACCAAGGACTATTCTCTGCCACTGAGTTCATCACGGGGTGGCATGTATCCATACAAATAAACTGTCTTATCCCCGTGCTGGCTACCTAGAACTGACTTTTGGGAGTGACTCCAGCTGCACACTATCTCCATAGTTTAGCTGGGTTGCTCCAGACTGGGTGCCATGCAAAAATGCAGCAGTACAGACACAGTCGCTCACCATTAGCCTAGCCCATGACTTGGTCCTCTTAATAAATACAGCCAAGTGTTTTTAGGTACATAACTGCCATCTCTAGCAACTTAGTTCCATGAGGCAGGTTCCCTATTACTGGGAATCAGAGGTATCTATGTCTCCATGGAAACCTCCTTTCCCCTTATATTGACATTATTTGAACAAAACCAGTCATAAACTGCTGCCATGATCTGAACAAAACCTGATGCCATAATCTGTTCTGAGGCTCAGCTGCAGCAGGGTTGATAAAATGAATGTCTGTCTGTCTTGATGTCAGGACCAGTCTCACGTTTGGTCTGTGTAGGAAGCCAGGCAGCAGAAGATACTGCTTGACTTCATGGTCAATAACCTATTGCTAGAACAGTCACCTGCAGCGTGAGCTACCTGGATGCCTCTGTCTGATGTTTTGCAGAGATCTGAACCCAAGTGCTCAAGTCACAAGGCAGCAGTCAAAAGAATTAGAGTAGGATTCCTTCTTGGTGTTTCCTGTTCCAGAAATGTATCTGCTTGCACAGAATGGCTGAATACTTTGAAGAACAGAATAAATGAAAAATACATAACCTAATGGTTATGACAGTCCCCAAAGGAACTGGGTTTCATCTCATGTTCTGTTGAGTTATTAAATATTTTATGTGAAGTGGAGCAGTTTCAAAAAATATGGCTGCTGTTTGAAAAAAAAGTATTGAAATATGCAGTAGTTTCAGGCTCAAGATAGTGACCTAAAGATGAGCTCTCTAGAGCCAAACCTCTTCTCCGAATCAAAAGAAGCCCAGTTTGCGTCTCTTGCATCATTCGCAGAGGCATTAGCACAAACACTAGTTGACATAAAGATCAGAATTGGTACTGTAGCCTATTCTTCATCATTCCCCGCAAACAGATGAAGTGGACCAGCATGATGACTTCTGTGGTGTCTGCTTTGAATTTATTGCATTGTCCCATAATATGCTGTTTCCTTCACTTATTGCCCTATGTGGTTATTCACTGACATTAATGGTATTTATTGCTGGCTCAGAGAAACCTTCTGAAAATAAGTTCTTCTTGTAATTGCTTGGTTGGTTTTGCATTTGAATATTTCCTTAGGATAATGGCCTTTGGCAAGGACTCTCCAGCATTGCAGATCACTTAGGTACTGTGTTGGGTCTAGGACAAATTATTCCAAATGTGCCTATTAGGTGCCATGACTCCAGAGGGTGAATAACATTATTATGTCTGTCAAGAGTACTCTACATATGCAAGTCTAAAGGCTTCATGGATGAGCTGTAGCAATGCAAAAAGCCCTTCAGTGCTGAGCATGTAAGTGTTTGGTGAAAGCAATAGGCAATGGAGCAAGTATTCCTTTTGCTAAATTTTTACAAAAACCCTAACTACAAATTATAATTACACTCCTACTTTGTGGTATGAGTTCAGTAACTCATTCCCTCAGGCTGTAAGCTCCAAGTTAAACGTGTGCTTTACGAAGACCTTCATCTTTTGTTCTTCAGAACACATCTGGGAACACTACAGAACACTGACTGCCTGAGTCACTCCTTTCTCTGTCAAACTGCCCATCACTGCTTCTGTGCTACTACAGCAGCATTTTCAGAGTCTCAGTTCATAATCCTCTGAGTCCAATCCTTCTTCCATTTTCTGTTTTGTGCCAATGTACAATGAAAAAAACAAAATCACCAAAAAAAAAAAAAAAAACCAAACAAAAACACCAGAAAAAAAATCCAAAAAACAAACCAAAGGAAAAAAATAAAAAAATTAAAAAAAAATAGCTTCCAGGGCATGATGGAAAAGACTGAAATATTTAACTATGATGGAATCAAAGGTTTTCATTTTGAAAATGTCAAAAATGTTTCAGCACTGCAGAATGAAGATCTTAAAGTTTGGGGGTTTCTGGTTTTTTGTTGGTTTTTTTTTTTTTTTTTTCATCTGTTATTTTACTGGAGGAAAATAAAATAGAAATTTCTGAGCTCTGACTTAACCATTAGTATACATTTTCTTAATTTTTTCAGAATTGGAAATATCTGGGTTCAAAAAGAAAAAAGCCAAAAGCCTCAGATCACTTAAATATTAAAGAATCACGATTTGAATTAGATTTGGAAGAGTTCTTTTTTTCTAAGAGTAACAGAATCACTGAGGTTGGAAATGATCTCTGAAGATCTAGTCCAAACTTCTTGCTTAGGCAGGGTCAGCTGAAGTTTGTTCTCCAGGATTGTGGATTTTGGGTATATCCAGTGATGGAGGCATCAAAACCCATCTGGGCACTCTTCCACTGTTAGACCACTGTCATATTAAAAAAGTTTTTTGTGATCTTCAAATGGAACTTCTTGTATTTCAGTTTGTACTCTTTGTTTTGTCACTGGATACCACCTAGGAGTTTGTCCCTGCCTTATTCACTCCCCTCCCATCAGGTATTTATACACATGGATATGTGTACTTGTAACCCCCTGAGCCTTTTTTCCTCCAGGCTGAGCATTCACAACTCTCTCAGCCTCCCCTTGTAGGACAGATGTTCCACTCCATTAATCACATCTGTGGCACTTTACAGGAGCCACTCTAGTATGCTCATATACCTCTTGTCCTCAGGAGCCCAGCACTGAACACAGTGCTGCAGATGTCATCTCACTGGTGCTGGAGGGGAATGCCCAGTACTTTACAGTCTTCAGATGCAATTTCCACTGAGATGACTGAAAAACTCACTGTGCAAGAACAGAGGTTATCTCCCCGGAAATGTCAGGTTCTACTTTGTCATGCTTCTGTCTGTGGCCCCACATACATAAACTATGTACATATAAATAAATTGAATTATGAATAATGGCTGCCAAGCATTAGGTCAGAAAGCATTTTCTATAAATTCCTTGGAAGCATAGATATAAGTTAAAATATATTACCTAGAAATAATCAATGGTAAAGCAACAATAATTGAAAACCAGCAACAAAATATTTTCTGCTGTTCATCTCAGCTGAATCAATACAATGTACATAGGGATTAATAGTGATAATAGGTTATTTCTACTGATAATAGGGAAACCATAAATCTGATATGTTGCCTGATTCTGTCTGTACCCTTTTTATCTGTGTAGCCTCACAATATACCTTTCACCCCCCAGTTGTAGGTTGCTGTGATTCAGTGCAGTGTGTTCACTGCATTGTTCACAGAATATGGCCACTGGTCGCAGCTCCTGTGTACCTGACTCCTAACCACAACATGCTGATGTCGTGAAGACAGATGAGCAAAGTGAGTCTGGGATGCTGCATACCAGGATTTCTGTTTCTTATTCTCCTACCTCTAGTCGCCTCCATGCTTGACATGTCCTCAGGACCTTGAAGAAGACAGCCTTATACAAAAGCTCCTCCTGATCTTCATTGCTCTTTTTCTACCCCTGGAATTTGTCCTCCTAAAATTGTCTTCCAAAATTCTTTTACTATCCTTTACTCACCTGATGAAATATAGAGTAGAATATCCACACACCCACCTCCACAGGTCTCCGTAGTTGCCATGTCACCACATACTTTCTGCCCTATTTTTATAGTAGGGGAGTGCCCTATTGTCTATGACTGTCAGAAGACCTCCTGAGCTCCTTGGCTACTGGCAAAAGCAAGAAATGTGAGGGCTAAGGGTCAGGGTCTACTACTAAAAATGCAGAAGGCAAGCTGGAGATGGGGTTGGAGAGATACAGGCAAGTCCATGGGCTTCCTCCTTTGATGATACAAGAGGTGAAGCAGGAGCAGAGGCTGGGAACTCTAGCTCTTGATGGACTGCAACATCACCCTCTAGCAATGCACATTTTAATACACCACCAAAACCAACAGCAACTGGAGAAAGAGCAATGGAGACACTGTTTGAAAAAGGATTTAGGGGTGGCAGGGTGGGATGTACAGTCTAAAATAGCTGATACTCGTTCCTTCAGGCATGGGCAAAATGCACTCTTTCCTCTTGCAGGCCTTCACCTAGGCTGCCTTCTGTTGCTATTTGTGTCAACAACACATAAATGACGTTAAAACTCTAATCAGACTAAAGCTTGTCCATGGCGGCGGTGACACATGGTGCTAGTTTTGCAGTTTTACATGGTCTCTGCTACTCCATGCTAGTCACTGGGGAAGCAGCATGGCAAGAAGCCAGACATCACCGTTGACAGGGCAGAGACAATAGCATATGCGCTCAGTAGATTAAAACTGAACCTCGTGCTGCTCCGTGACAAGCCTGGATCTTGTGAGCCGCATACACCTTATCTTACATATTGTGAAATACTTAACACCTATGGGGTGAAGAGAGAAAATGTGATGGTTTGAGGACCTGTATACCTGTTTTGACAAGGTAGATCATGGCTTTCACAAAATAAAACTTTCTTAAATGGTATAAAACTGTTTCTTATGCAACTTCCTTGAGTAACCTGTAACTTTCTTAACCACTAATAAGTAATGAAATACTTTCAAAATCTTTTAGTTCATAAAGCAAAAGGTTGATTTATTTACGTTTGTACCATAAACTAGTATATGACCTTTACTTTTACTACCCATACAAGGAAAATATGACCTGGCAGCCAGTGTGAATGTCTTTGTCACTGAGTCTAAGTGCACATGAAAGCAATGAGCTTGAAACTAGACTGTTAGACTAAGGCTTCTGCATATTTTTTTAGTGTTAACTTCTTATTTTTATTATTTAACAATAATAAAAACCAAAATATACTTGGACTGCTTTAAATTTCTTGTCATTGCCAAACTTAGGCACTGAAGTTGTTCTATAGGGTAGCAGTCCAAGGACATATCCAAACAGCCAGGCATTTGTAGCTTCTGCCATTCTCATGTGAGTGAGCGATGTGAACTAGAGCAGACATCTCTCAGCATGGGGTTAGAGTCACCATTATCACAGGCCTGTGCCTGGCTTCCTATGTCCTCTCTCTTGCTCTGTTACTTGGCAGTACCTTAGCCTATACTGTGAATTCATGTCCCTGCACCAGGAACCTAATTTCTACGTAGGACCAAGTTGAGTTTCTCAGTGCCTCAGGTCTGGCTGATTCCTGTGCACCTTTTGAGTTTGGTCTCTGTTCCTCATGTAGCTAAATTAAAAGATACAATCATAAGATTTTATGTCATTTGGAAATGAGAACAGGCATTTTGGCAATGGGTCAGATCAAATAAAAGAAGGCAACTTTATTATATCAGCATTAATATTATTTAAAATCTGCTTTCAAACAGGCTTCCATACAAAAATAAGTTCAAATCATCATCTCTTAGCAATGCATTATTTTTTGTACTTCAATTGAATTGTTTTATGTAACCATATCCCTTAAGCATTCATAAACATTAACAACATTATAATTTTAATGGTGAGTTCTAGGTAACGGATGCAAGGCAGAAGATGCTATTGGATGTAATAGAATCATACAGGTCCTGGCTGACGAATACCCAGAATTTAAAAACTGTGTCTGCACTTCAGATGATTTCTGTAGCATCACAACTTTGCTTGGGAAACAGTGCAGCATTGATAAAGGTAACTAAACCTTTAATTATGGCTTTAATTTAAAAATGTGTTAGTTATGAAGGGCAAAAAGAAATCTATAATTTTGTGATCCTCATTTTATCTGAATTTAAGTTTGCATATTTCTCCCATCTAGAGAATTAGTTTTGTCTTTTCTATAGTATTCATACTCCAACATGCATAAGAAAGCAATACCATATCTTTTTTAAATCAAACAAAACCAATAAAATGCATGTAAGAAATTCAAACAGTTTCTAAAGCTTTTGCTCAATCCAATGGAAAGCAGCAGTGAAAATACAATGTGTGTTTGAAGGCTACTTGTTGCCACAAGGAGGCTGAGCACTACTGGATATACAGGTTACTGTCCTGGGTTCAGCAGTAGCAATCATTTTTCTCTTTAGTAGCTGGTGCAGTGCTGTGTTTTTGACTTTCAGCCTGGGAACACCACTGATAACACCGATGTTTTTAGTTGTTGCTCAGTAATGTTTAGTCTGACCAAGGACTTTGTGAGTCTCATGCTCTGCCAGGGAGGAGGGGAAGCTGGGAGGAAGCAGAGACAGAACGCCTGACCCAAACTAGCCAAAGAGGTATTCCATACCACAGCATGTCATGCCCAGTATATAAACTGGGGGCAGTTACCCAGAAGGGCTAGAACACTGCTCGGGTTGGGCTGGGTATCAGTCGGCAGGTGGTGAGCGGTTGCATTCTCTTCCCTTGCTATTTTCCTTATCATTATTATTATTGGTGGTAGCAGTAGTGATTTGTGTTATACCTTAGTTACTGGACTGTTCTTATCTCAGCCTGTGGGAGTTACATTCTTTTGATTCTCTCCACATTCCTCCAGGAGCGGGGGTAGGAAGAAGGTGGAGTGAGTGAGCGGCTGCGTGGTTCTGGGTTGCCAGCTGGGCTTAAACCACGACAGTTGTGTGTAGAGAACCAGTGCAGAGGAAATAATAATATCCTGATCTGTTACTCCTTGCCGCAAACAAGAATGGGTATCTAAAATCTGATGTTGATGTCATTGGAACAGTTCTTTTTGCCTCTAGCAAAATGAAGTAATTTTTTATTTTTAATGGTTGAGATTACATTTCTCACCAGTATAGCAGAAAGTTTTGATGGAGTTATGCTAGTATCAGTTTTACCTACAGATGATAGCTTATGGTGTTGGTAGATACTTTTAGGACTTAATTCTCCCTGTCTAACTTAAATTACTATGTTAGGTAACAAACAGACGATCTGCTGGAATTGCCATTCTCTCTTTACAAATTATGCACTGAACTAAGATGATAATCTATTATATGTCCAACCTGTAGGTGGTTAAAATTATGTGAGATAAATCCCGTTACGCAGAAATTTTAGTGAGGGTTCCTCATATTACTGTTAGCAGCTGAATTGTGAAGACTGTATTATACAGCTAACAAGACACAGTAAGCATGAGGAAGATTCATTAGTCTGCAAGACTCTGAAATTATTATGTGTTTACATATAGCTCAGAATGAAACTAAGGCTATTTCATTAATTTTGTTGCATTAAGAGAATTATCCTTTTCCTGGGTTTGTTTTGAGCTAACCAGTGATGATGATCAATCTTCTATTTGATTATATCTGTTTGTACCCATTTGTGTAGAATATTTGGAAACCTCCTCAAGATCAGATACTAAACTGAGTTTTAGGCAACAGAGAAACCCCAGAGACCAAGGACACCCGGAAGAATTAGAGAACGACTGCAGCATTGCAAAACAACGCTGTCAAGAAGACTCTTACTGCTTTTTAGTGTATAAGAGCTTCCAGAGAGCATGCCAGGCAGACACAGCAAAATGCATTCTCCCGATGGTCAACCAGGCATGTTTGTCAGTGTGGAAAGAGCTGAGGAAAACAGTGCTGGGAGAGTGCAAGTGCTCAGAGCCACTTCAGATGAGATGTGTTAAAATATGGAAGGAAATATTTAACAACCGTTGTTTACAATACTCTCAAGAGAGCCAAGCTTTAGCAGCAAGTGAAAATGATGATGATGATGATGATGATGATGATGATGATGATGGTGATGACAACTATGATGATGATGATGTTGACAATGG
The DNA here is from genome assembly GCF_963264785.1 of Psittacula echo. NCBI lineage: Eukaryota > Metazoa > Chordata > Aves > Psittaciformes > Psittacidae > Psittacula > Psittacula echo. Next base: position 82,870,792 of record NC_137738.1, on the reverse strand, counting down.
GAAAAATCAGGACACTGACACAGGTTAGTGGTATTCCAGCAGTCTGAATACTTTCATACATAACAGTGGTGTGCACAAGTCTGTGAAAAAGGTTTTCTTAATAATTTGCAGTTTAACATTGAAAACAGGATAGCTTTAAGAGGCTTATTTAGATGTGAATAATGTAATAGCAAAATGATAGCCTGAGTGCAAATACTATTGTCCTTCATTGTGTTAATTTGATACAACCTGATCCAAATCAATCCTTCTTAGCATTACACTATAAATAGAAACAATATAAGACCAGTAACAATAATTTTCTAATAGCAATTGCCTTGACTTTAGATCAAGACAAGCAATCAGTTGAGCTTAAAAACTGGGTGCACTGATGAACACATTAAGGCCTCTGGCCTTAAGCCACAAGAAATCCGACTTTATACTGCACTGAGCAGCTCTAAATATGCTTCTTGAGCTCACAGGATCTATAATTATGTAGAGAATGTTATCGGCAGCCATTGATAAACTGTGTTTTCACCCCAAAACTTATGAATATATGTTACAGTGATTTTATAATTTGTTGATAGGTCCTATTTTGTCAAGTTAATTTGTTTTATTCTCCTTTATTTTTAATACTGGCACTATGCCAGCAACACAGTCAACACTTTAAAGTTAAAAACTAAAACTAAGCTAAGACATGATTTATCACTTATGCTTGCATCCATGTTTTTGTTTTAGACAATATTAGCACAGAAACAAAATTACAATGGAGTTTATCTACACTCTCTAAACAAGGTAAGTCAGAATTTATTTATGAATCCTAATAACTCATTTTAGCTCTGTTTTCAGATAGTATACAATATGTCTTGAGATTAAAATTAATACTTTTCATTCAAATTACAAAAGAGTCAATCCAGTGTGTCTTCAGTTAAGCTACTGGGTAGAAAAGAATCCCAAAATGTCAGGTAACAATCCTGATCCTGTTAAATTCACAGAAACAAATCTTATCCCATAAATATTTTAGGGTCAGAACTATCTAGATCTTTTTGTAAGGTTTGTAGCATAGGCTACAAATACCTAAACTAGCTTTAAAAAAAATAGAAAGGCTGTTTATATTCTCTTCTCCATTACTTATTATATAGCCTAGCATAAGACTGTATGCTGGAGATATCAGCAGTTTCAGGTATCTACAAGACACTAGCTTCTATGAACTGTTACATACCATGAAGACACTTCCATCTTGCCAGTTTTCACTTTCTTCTCCATTATTTATCTGGCAGGGGCAGAAGCTTGCAGGAGAGTTGCTTAAGAGGGCCAAGAGGTGGAAGGAAGGAGTGTGAAGTTCACACAATGGTCTTAGAGGAAGCGATGTCGAAAGGGCTGGATCAGAGATTTTGGAAGTCAAACTTGTTTTTAATGGGGATGTTGCATGCAGGATGACTACTAATCATCACTTGAGAAAGGTTTTCTTGTGGTTTCATTTAAAAAACTGTTATTCTTTTTAGCATACACAGCAAACAGCACCTGCTTGGATGTGAACAAAGACTGCATTGAAGATGAAGTATGTAACAAACAATTGTCCCTGTATCTTAAGGCTTGCTCAGTAAATAAGAAGTGCAACATGGAGGAATGTCAAGCAGCCTTAAGGTTCTTCTACGAAAACATGCCTTTTGAGGTTGCCCAAATGATGATATTTTGTGATTGCACCCAGCCTGATGAGTCCTGCCACAGAGCCAAAGAACTTCTCCATGGCAAGCCCTGTGCAGTTACTGCAGTTCCACCCCCATCATGTCTGAATGTAATCCACATGTGTGAAGAGAATGAATTGTGCAGGTAAGCAAAGAAAGATTTTGCTTTTGAATAATGATTTGATCAAACAATTTTTATCCTTACATCATATATCTCATCTATAACAAAATTATTTCCTGCACTGTATCTACTGTATGTTAACACCTGTATTTGACATCTTCACAAATATCTGCATCGACTGTGGTAATTCCACAAGTAATTCCACTAGTAAACTGAAAAGCTTTATTTTCAGAAAGGTCTGGAATCTAATGTGGACTTTTCTCCTGCCTTTTTCATGACTCTTAACACCTTTTCTGATGGACAAACTGTGCTGCTGCATATTTTCATTACCACTGTCTTCAGATAACACCTGCCAGTCTGCATCTTTGACCTCTAGCAGTTTGCAGAAATTGTGCAGCAGACTGGACAGAGTTTGTTTGGTTAAAGTAATTACCTTTTCCACTGCAGAGTCTGACCCTTTGTACCCGACAGCTGTACAACCAACTTGGCCCATTCAGAAGACTTTCACCTTCTTTTTATCTCAAGCATACTAATACTTGAAAAAAAGCTGCCCTGAAACATGCACAGAACACCAAACTCATGAAGAATAACACAGTTTTCAGATTTGGTTTTCTTTTTAGAAAACACGTAACAGGATTAGCCGTTATTCCTAATTCTACTTAATTGCCACCATTTGTGGATGGTCAATTGGTCCACTTTGGCTTTCGCTGTAGTCACCAGGTCCCTTGTGGATTAGTCCTGAATTTTACCTCAAAGCTGTGCTCAAATTAACCTTCAGTCAACAAAGCAGGAGGCCAAGTGACACTTCCAGTTATGTGCAGGCTATTCAGATTGACATCAGTGGGAACTGACCCTTTTTATGTCAAGAAGAATTGGGCACAAATTCTGTGCATGTGGACACATGTAATATCATAATGGAGACTTGCTGAATTACCTATTATTTTGGGAATATTAATGTTTCCTGGCACTGAAAATAAGTGGATGTAATTAGCAAAATTAGTCTGCTTTGAAGCCTTTTCTTGTGTAATGAAAATATTTATGATAATGTCCTAACTGGTGGTGTAACAATCCATGCTTTCCCACATGACATGCTTCTAACAACTACACAATATCAATAGTAAATTAATAACCTAATTTTATTATTAGGGAAAAATATTTTAACATATTAATGTACAATATACAAAAGCTTACCTTTACTGTCTCCTAACATTTAATGTAACTGATAGATTGGTTTCTCCTTAATATCTACAGGTTTCTTCAATAACTGTTAATAGATGTTTACATAGTGCATTCAAGGCCAATTATGTTCTATCTTAAGAGCAAATCAACTGAAATAATTTGAGATTATTAAACTGGGAAACAAGACAGTTCTTGTAATCTATCTCTGCTATCAATTAAACTTTAAGGTCAACTGAATTACTTCTAATTTTTTCTTGAGCCTTGGACACTTTGCATTTCATTAGCATTGAGGAGGAGGAGTTGGCATTGAATGTGGATTATTTTATGTAAAATAAGTTGAATGTTCATTCTTCCTTCATGCTGCCCAACAAAATGAAAAACAGTGCCTGGTGTAGTTTCATTGTGATGCAGGTCTAATTCCTCTATCTGCATTTCTTCTCTGAGGATCTGAGACTGTTGGTATTCACACTGATTTTCACTTTACCCCTGGTAAAATCCCCACAGCTGCTGAGTGGGAATGTAATTTCATTCACAAAAACTTTTAAATAAACCCAAGTTTTTCCTTGAATTACAATTCTGCAGATTTTGCTCAAACCAATTAGGTGCAAATCAGAGCAGAATTTTGGCCACCTAACACTGAATAGTTTGATCTTTAAGGCTTAAGGCTTAAGTAGTACTTTGGGAATACACTTTCTTTTCTTGATGATTCTTAAATGTGTTTTTTGTGAAATCACAGAGGTTTTGAACTGTCATTGTACACTTCTTTTTCCTTCACCAGGAAAAAATACACAGCTTTTAAGTCAAAATGTTGGAGACATGTGACAAAAAAATGCTACAATGATGAAGCTTGCCTTGAAACTTTAATCAAGGATGACATGCCCTGCTCTGCAAATGCTGATTGCAAAGCAGCCTACATTAGCAACTGGGGCACAACGCTGCGTGTCGAGTGTACCTGCCAGAATTTACCTGCTGCAGAGCACTCTTTGTGTGAGCTCTTCCATCACATGCTTCACAGCAAATCCTGCTTCAATGAGTTACGTGAGTAACACATAAAGCTTTACAAAATAATTCTTTTTAAAGAGTGTTAAAATGCTGACTTACACAAAATTTTCACTATATTTTTGCTACCACTGATTTCAGCAAGATCTTTATCTGTATTTCTTTTAATACAAATTACAAATTACACATGCAGTTTTTTTCCTCTGGTTTTGAGAAATATTTATATTAGAAGTAAATCAATAAAATTGACTACATGTCTCATTATATGAGTTTGCTGGAATAGCAATAAAAGAATAATTTCTGAGATCTATACTATTACACAGATAAGAAAAGTCCAAAGTCTTCCTGTCATTGGATTAATGTACTTTGGTACACTGTCTTTATAAATAATATGAGATATGATGTTGTTTTTTTCTTTCTTTTCTTCTTGGACTCTAAATATTAGTATTGCTGACACACATTTTGCAATAGACTTCATTCCACAGAAAATAACTTAAATGATTCAAATATGACCTCTGAAAGAAAGAGCTGCTGGGAATGGAGGCTTCAGGATCTGGCCTTTAGTAAAAACACTGAGGTTAACTCAAGACAAATAGGATGTGCTTTCTCAGAATCAGCAGTCTTTCATGTGCTAGATCAGTTACCTATTTTTGTTAAATATAAAAGTCGTTGCCAAGTCTTTGTTTAAGGTAGAACTGTTAGTGCAATGAACAGCAAAATGGGAGCAAATATCAATGTTTTAGTCTGAGCCAGGACTGTGCCTTTGAAACAAACTTCCTGTTTGTCACCACCTATTTTGCTGTGGGTCACATCAGAAGATGCTTCCACATCAGAGTATGGTTCCAAATCACAGGGTGGTTCCTGGACTCCTGTAGCCTAAAACTGAACTGAAAGGGTCATTTGCCACCTCCGTAATCTCCAGCTACATTCAGGTATAGACCATGAACCAGATTAAAGACCAAAGTATTCTCTTTTCCTCAGACCTTTGCTCTATCACACCAGCTATTCTGCTATATAAATCCTCTTGCACTACTTGCACTACTTGCTCATGAGTCATACCTTATGTCAGTCATCTTCTATACATAATTATATATATTCTCAACCTACCTTGGGAGAGGTAACTATATTTAAAGATTTCAGTTAAAAGAAATTACTATTTCATAGTTCTATCTGATGGTCTGTCTTTTAAAAACATGCATTAATTGCATGTTAACTTTAGCAGCCAAGATATTACCACTGATAAGGGTAAATTGTTTCTTGTCACTCAAATTCTGCCCAGAAATTAAAATCAAGTTGCTCAAGTGGTGCCTTTAATCACTACTAAAATTCAGGCTGTAAAAAAAGATTAAAAATCATATAACAACTCTCCTGGAAAAGTGATACCATAACACAGTTAGATTTGAGACTACTGGAGGTGATTTTGCTGATGAATGTTATTTATTTGTTTGTTTGCTTTATGGCTGCATTTAATGGTCCAAATGAGTGATCACATCATTGTGTTAGTTATTCTTTACCTACAAAACAAAAAGATGACCCTCATGTCATAATAATCAAATAATTGTTCATGAGCTTTTGCCATTCCCTGAAGCAGTCCCAGGATGAAATGTTTTGGCTTTTTTGTGATGGAAACTTCCCTAATCCAATTTGGATTGAAGAACAGAAGCTTGCTTGCTTTTGTGGTGCAATAAATTCCTGCTAGTTAAACACAAACAGGTTGTGGATTCTAGGCCTGTGGCTGAGTAAAGGATCTTTATAGATCTTTATATACCATCTTTGGTACTGAACATTTGCAGAGTCTCGTGAATCTTGCATTTGCTTTTTCTAGATATCTAATTGTAATAGAGCTAAACTGAAGAGAAAGATGATTATGGGTTTCACTGTAAGGCACAGTGTTAAATGCTATTATCTGCATGGCAGTTCAGAGACATGGAGTGAGTGCTCTGTTGCAGACCTCATCCAACTTCTTCTGTTCACTCATTCATCTGGCCTGGGTGGGAACTTTGGATAAGTTTCATTCTTACAGTGGTGATGATTTTTAACATTGAAGTCCTTCTGAATAGATAAATAGGCAGGGCTAGGAAAAGGGATCTTCATCTGTAGATCTGCAAGTAGCGTTTCCACCACCACATCTTCCTACTCATATATGACCCTGCCTTGCTATAAGTGTTTGCTCTTGGGGTTATGCTTATGGGATTAAAGCTTGTTGCAAACTTGGTAAAAGGCTGGAAGTGTGAGTAACTGGCTGCTATATGAGATAGAAGCACAACATGAATCAGTGCAAATGTAGGATCAGTGTCACAACAGGAATAAGCAAAAATGCTTGTGATAGAAAGTAAAAAATTAAGTCTCCAAAATATTTTAACTTTGTTTTACTTTTGGATCTCACAGAAAAAATACAATGCAAGGAGATTTAGTCCATTGTTATTTAGACAATGTTCCAGGCTACAAACATGAGCCTCTGTTATATTGTTTTCACTCCTCTATGGAATAAAAATTTCTCAACTTACAGTTCATCTGAGTGACTACACGTAGTCTTGTATGGCTTAGCTTCTTGATCTGTAAACTGATCTACTTAGGTAAACTTTTTGTTTTTCATTTCAACAGAAGATAAATATTTTCAGATACACTGATTAAATCATGCCCACTAAGAGGACAGGCCTTTGCAAAAGAGTTTATTGAGGTCTAGCAATTCATTTGGAGAATAAACTTTGCCTTTTGGAAATTATTTGAAACTACTACTCATTTCTCATCACTTCTATATTGGTTTGGTGAACGCAATTACTTTGCTGGGCTGTTTTCCACAATACTTTAAGTTAAAAGAGAATTTAAGCTGGTTTGAGGCAGAGAATATTTTTAAAGCATGCATGTCCCTTGTAAGACAAAGTACAGGGGAGGGTTAACTAAGATGTGAAAGGAAGAATGGTCATTCAGTCATTCACTTTGTTCATTGAGTATCAGTGAACAATGCTTTTAAATAGCTGCCTTTATAAATTCTTCAACTCTTATCAAAACACGAAGCAGCAACTTTCACTTAAATTATTATTTTGAACTAATATTTTGAATTTATATTTTCTTTCCAATATTCAGGTCAAATTTCCATTAAGAAGAAAGGTTTTCATTGGGTAAATACAGAAATGCCAGGAGAAAAGCTTTCCAGAGCACAGCTCCATTCTTCTTCAATTAATGGTAAGTTTGAGCAAACCACTCCATGATTTTAATAGAAGTACTCTTAAAAATTCCCTTGCGTATGATACGGAAGACTAAAGATTCTGTCCCTTGGATGGGTTCAGGCAAGTGAGTACTACCTGTTGCTCCTCCATTCAATATAACGTGGAAAAATCTCCCTACCTGTTTGGCTTAGTTTATATAACCACAGAATAAAGATAATGAGACTGAACCAATTTCTCTCATAAGTGGTTTTGAAATAGATGTCTCACAATCACTGTATAGTAATTGAGGAAAATTAAGCTATTAAGCCCGCCAGAGACTGACTCTCAGTACAGTCATCAGAGAGTAGTAGTCATAATGTGTAATACAAATTATTAGCTTTGATGTCACACCTACTTCTCTAGTATTTCTCTTGACTTTTTGTGCTGTAGTAGTTACAACAATGAAATAAGGAAGCAACAGTAAGTGGTCTGAGAAGGGGCTCGTATTACACTCCATCAGACTTTACCTACTCATGCAACAGAAAGGCATGTAATTGTGGATCAGGATGTCACATGGGCTAAAGAGCTGCATCTGGTTTTATTTCCATGAATTTACAGTGAGCAATTAAGTGACATAAAATTAAAAGATATTGAATTAATATACAAATTTTCTTATGGTTTGTTTAAATAATATTAATTTTGTATTTCTTTTTGAAGGACCCAATTATACAGTAAGAACACTAGAGAGCTTAATGCTCGAATATCAACTGTAAGAAGAATGACCTGTTCTACCTTGCTTAGGACAGATTACAATACCCCAGACATTACTACAAATTAGTTCACAGAACTGTTCATGCTGAACACCTTAAACAGTGAAAAAAATATTTCAAACTCTCCATGCAGTACAAAATGAAGGGACTTCTTATCATCTCCATCCTTCAGCTATTGCTGAAGTGAGCAGCCTGGAAAGTATAAAAATCAGTTCATGGGAATGGGATTCCTGAAACTTGTATGTGAATAATTAAGCGATCAGCTGTAATTTTAGCATTAAAATTGCTTAAGAATCATGCATGTCATCCAAATGCTCTATGTGGCCAGAGAAGAAAGTCAGGGACCCTCAGAGGAAGATTACCCCCCTTTTCAGACTGTCTTCGCTGGGAGCGTTGGATTTTCTTTGTCAGCTACAGAGAGAGCTTGAATCTCTAGCTGGAATGAGACTTCAGTGGTTAAATGATGCGGGTTAGAATGCAAGAAATCCTGCTCTAAGTGAGAAAATGTAAAATGTCAGATATTTCACCCCTGTAACTAGTTCTAACTGCAGATCCTTTCAGTGGGTAAAATGTATTATACTTTCCCTTAGAGATTCAGAGAAATATTTGCAAAAAGCAGCCTGCACCCAGTTAATTCTGTTCCCATTGAGGTCTGAATACTTTCCAAAAATCTGTCCTTGAACTCTAAACAGAATTTTGGATGGCCTTAGAAAAATAAGAAGAATGCTGACCAGCCTAAACCGTACCATAAAATATTCTGTCTATTTGAGTTGTCACGTAAATTAGATGAGAAATCGCCAAGCTATATATATAAACATCTCATAGGAAGCCAGGTCAAGGAGAAGAATCTGATTCACAATATCTACCTGATGATAAAAACCATATTGCAAATTGTTTCATAAATCCCATTGCCAAAAATCTAAGCCTGCGTCCTAGATTCATATGCTAGTAAATGTACATTACTCACGCTGCAAAGGGAGTTATCATCTTTACAAAATATTTATCTGTACTGAAATCAAATCCCAAGAAGAATCCCAGGGTTCAGAGGCAAGATGGTTAAGTTGTCAAATACTGCCATTTATGTGTGTGAAGGTACTTGGAGATACTAGCTTCTTGGCTACTTTTTGCTTGGAAAGCAGGAGATACAATGTGTCTTGTTGCTACACAGAAAACCTCAGAAGAATCCTTCAGTTAGGTTGTCATTGAAAGATACTATGATGTCTTTCACCAATTCACACTAATGACCATCTACAGATGAGCATGATCAGAAGAAACTCAGTATTTCTTCAGCTTTTCCTTAATTTTATAATTAAAAAAAAAAAAAAAAAAAAAAAAAAAACAAAAAAACAAAAAAAAAAAAAAATCACAAACTAAAACCCACTTACTGTTCAAAATCAGTAAGGTTTCTCCATTGTATTCAGTGGCATTGTAAATCATGCCATTGTATAAGATTTGTTTTAATAAAAGGAATCTTTCATTTTAAATAATAAATCTAAACATATATGCTTATATTCAGGCTGCCCAGGGGGGTTGTGGAGTCTCCTTCTCTGGAGACATTCAAAACCCGCCTGGACACATTCCTGTGTGACCTCATCTAGGTGTTCCTGCTCCGGCAGGGGGATTGGACTAGATGATCTTTTCAGGTCCCTTCCAATCTCTAACATACTGTGATACTGTGATATATATTGGCTAATAAATATAACCCTCTTCAGTTGGAAGAACATTATTGAAGCTTTTGGTGCAACCGTATGATAACAAGGTTGTGTAAAAATCTTGACTAGATTTGCAGTCATTCACATAGCTAGGAAGGTACAGGCCTATGCAGTTATCTGTGGGCTGATACAATCCTGCTGACAAGATTGTGATGTGGACAGGGTTCTAAGCACATTAAAGTTAATGAGCTTAGATGGGGCCAGAATTTTATGTCATTTGGAAACAACATCATGAACATGAGCCGGCAGTGTGCACTCGCAGCCCAGAAAGCCAACCGTATCCTGGGCTGCATCAAGAGGAACGTGACCAGCAGGTCGAAGGAGGTGATCCTGCCCCTCCACTCTGCTCTCGTGAGACCTCACTTGGAGTATTGTGTGCAGTTCTGGTGTCCTTAACATAAAAAGGACATGGAACTGTTGGAACAAGTGCAGAGGAGGGCCACGAGGATGATCAGAGGACTGGAGCACCTCCTGTATGAAGAGAGGCTGAGAAAGTTGGGGCTGTTCAGCCTGGAGAAGAGAAGGCTGCGTGGAGACCTCATAGCACCCTTCCAGTATCTGAAGGGGGCCTACGAGGATGCTGGGAAGGGACTATTCATCAGGGACTGTAGTGACAGGACAAGGGGTAACGGGTTCAAACTTAAACAGGGGAAGTTTAGATTGGATATAAGGAAGAAATTCTTTCCTGAGAGGGTGGTGAGGCACTGGAATGGGTTGCCCAGGGAGGTTGTGAATGCTCCATCCTTGGCGGTGTTCAAGGCTAGGTTGGATGAGGCTTTGAATGACATGGTTTAGTGTGAGGTGTCCCTGCCCATGGCAGGGGGGTTGGAACTAGATGATCTTAAGGTCCTTTCCAACCCTAACTATTCTATGATTCTATCAAAAAGTGATAAATTAAACAAAAGTTGTCCAGACTCCAAAAATACTGTTATTGCCTACCTAGTTATGCACTTTCAGCCTGGTTTTGACTGAAAATGATGCAAATTGTCTTCATGATTCTACAGATTCACATAATTTAACAGATCGCTTCCCCTACTTTAATACGAAAAATGATTCATGTGTGAATATAAACATTCATTTTCATCAGCATAGAGCTTTGGAGCTAAGGTATTTTTTGGCTGGAAGAGAAAACTAGAAATACAGTATTCTTATCCTGTTCTTGTGAGATACAGTAAAATTGGGCTTGACCCAAAACTGTTGAAATTAATCTCATTTCATCTTAAATTGTAGAGTTATCATATATTTCCTACTGAGGAGTTTGGCTGTGCTAAGAATCTCGATAAACAAGTAATTGGCAGGGTTTATCTATACTTATACCAGCTGCTGAGGGAACTGAGATTAGTTCAGCTCCAGAAATTTTAATTTGTAAGGTATGAGACACTGTTGTGATTTAAACCCAGCCAGTAACCAAGTACCACGCAGCTGGCACACTCCCTCTGGGGAAAAGTACCGAGGGAAAAAAAAAAGGTAAGTCTTGTGGGTTGAGATAAGAGCAGTTTAATAATGGAAATAAAGTAAAATATAATAACAATAATAATCAAAGGAAATAGAGAGGAATAAATCTCAAGAAACCCAAGACATGCACAATACAATTGCTCACCAGCTGCTAACACCTAGCCCATCCATGAGCACCAATCAGCCACTCCTACCTAACTCCCCCTCAGTTAATATACTGGTCATGACCTGCTGTGGTATGGAATACTCCTTTGGCCAGTTTGGGTTAGGTGTCCTGTCTCTGTTTCCTCCCAGCTTCCTGCACCCCTACTCACTGGCAGAGCATGAGAGACTGAAAAGTCTTGATCAGGGTAAGTGCTACTTAGCAACAACTAAAACATCTGTGTGTTATCAGCATTGTTCTCAGACTAAATCCAAACCACAGCACCGCACCAACTACTGGGAAGCAAATTAACTCTATTCCAGCTGAAATCAGGGCAATTGTCAAAATTACTGTTTTATAAATGTAGAAAAAAGTGCAACAAGCTGCAAGTAGCCAAGAAGCCTCTCAGCACCAGCTGGAATTAATCTGTTTGATTTCACTATAAGCAGGTAGATTGACACCAGAGTGTAATCCCACTAATTGTTGCAGCTGCTAAGCCCACAGCTACCCTGTACGGAAATTCAGCCCTCGAAATGTCTATGTCTATGCAGACAGCTTCTGCTAACGCTTCAGCAGCACCTGTAGCCCCAGTCATTGCATCCCTGAGGTTTGCAGCCCACCCTAGGAAGGGCAAGACATGCATCATGCAGCTGCAGTGGCCCTGCTATAAACCTGCCTCAAAGTGAGAAGGTTCACAAGCTTCTCATGACTACAGGCCACCACCATGGGACAGAGCAGCCCTCCCAGCACCTCACATTCCTTCCCCTTGCAATGGAAATGACTACTCTCCACTTGTGTCAATTCATTCTCTGCAGGACTGAGCTGGAAACAGCTTGTATTTTACCCACCTCTTATTATAAGTCTTTAGACACCATATGTTCCTTTCTTTTCTTTGTAGTACATGCAGATATTTGCATCCTTTTCTCCACAGAGTCGGACAACCCAAACCTCAGTCAGTTGAAAAGAAGTACTGAAATAGTGACAACTGTTCCTTAGAAGAGTAATGACATAGGCAGGTTATGTACACTACACTTCATATCTATATTTCTTAACTGCTTCAACAGTATTTCATGTTTCAAGAACTGATTTGATATAGGTTAAAAGTAAATATTTCTATGAAATATCCTTTGTGTTTTTAAAGAAGAGCAGAGTGCCTATCAAGGGACACGCACCCAATGATATATTTAAGGGAAGATGAAAAAGCACATTCAAGTAGTTAAACCACAAAAAAAGTATATAAAATGAAGATTCAGCTCTTCAGGCATAAAACTGCGCCCTGTCTTAGCTACACAAATTCCTTCACTTCTCAGAAATTAGGAGAAAATGTATGGTTTCTAGCATGATCTCATCATGAACATATTTCTTGTGTTCCTCATAGAACTGAAAATGTTACATCAGCAGCTCTTTTACCAGCAATTGCTTCACAAGAACCATAGCCTATTACAAGATTTGACACAAAAATAGAACATTTTAATTTCATTTACTCATTTCAGAATGTTTTGCATTATCAAAATTAAACAGCTTTTCCAACTTTTAAAGGAAAAATATTACAGTATTTTGGTGAAATTATATTAGCCCATTTTTAACCATCCTTGAGCATTCTTCCTAATAATTTTCCTAGTCTTGTGGGAAGTGATATACTCTAAAAACTTCTATTTGCCTTAAATATGTATGAACCTCACTCTTCACTTCAAAAAAGTAGGAAACTTTTGCCTCTACAGCTGCTCCTGCAGCTTTTCTACAGCTTTCTTTCTATATGCATGTCTTTCTACATGAATGTCTTTCTTTCTACATGAATATCTTTCTTTCTACATGAATGTCTTTCTTTCTACATGCATGTCTTTCTTTCTACATGCACATCTTTTTTCTACAGTTTGAAAAAAATAAAAATACAAAAAACTAAACAACTGAGTGTGTAATTAAGATTCAGAAAAGGGGGGGGGGGGGGGGGGAAGAAGCCTAAAGAAAAGCCTAGAAATTATTCTTTTCCTAAAACTCACCACCTTAAAGAAATGTTGTTAACTTGAGAGGAGGGCCAACTGCTGATCTGCTTTTTAATGTATGTTGTTAGCTGTTTTGCACTGAGACTCAGATAAACCTCACCCCTCTTCCTTCAAAAATTCACCACATTATATATCTTTAGTAGCTTGCTGCATTAAAAGGTATGTTCATTTTGTGCTGGTTCAATCAGAGCTTTCATTTTTCTTTTATTGGAAAACTTATGAATAGCTTTTTGAAAAGAAGTGTCATCCAGGAATATAAACCAGGAAGATCCGAACCCCTGCTCTGCTCCATACTGCCTGCATTGCATGTATGCAGTGTATACAGAAATGTCTCATTTAGGGTTTGTGTGTGCATATGCACAAATGTAACAGAACATACAATAACTGGTAACTGATCCACAGACCAGAATTTGGCCTTCTCAACCCAGAGAAGTGGCCCAGATTTGTGGCCAGGACTGCATCTTTTCCTCAGTTAATGCTTCACTGACTAAAGTGGAGCAGCTTGGAAACAGCTCTGAATTTGAGTTCCTATATAAATAAAACTTATGTGATTGTATAAACATGACAGAATCAGTGCAACAGGTCTCACATTTTATGCTTGCGGCTCTGGATTTTGAGTCCTCTTGTCAAATCATCTAACCTCTGCACCTCTTTATCCCAGGCTTGGGGCGTATGTTACAGTCTCAACTGAAACTTTTCCTTCAGAATATTTGACCAAAACTGATGAATTAATTTCTTCAGGAAAAAAAAGAAAAAAAAAAGTTTCTCCTTATTTGGAAAATAAAAGTTGAAACAACTCCCAGTTTTTCAACAGTTGGAATTTTTAGCACATAAGCCTCCTAAGTGACTTTTTGGTGAGAAGCCTAAGAGAAAGAGGAAACTGCATGGGCCCAGGGCCCAGAAACACGGTGTTAGATCCCATTTTACATTAATTTGATTCCAGATCAAGTATTGCTGCACACTGCAATTATAGCAATATGCAAAAAATGATAAGAGATCTAACAGGTAAGTAAGGACCAGGTCTCCTCTGATACAGCGAATAAAATTAATACTTTAAAAAAAATGGGGAAAATACTCCCAAAACACAAATCAGAGTAACAAGCTGTCCCCTTGGCATAGAGTAAAAGGTAGTGCTACACATATGAAGTGCTAGTGGGGCTGGCATTTACTAAAAGGAGTCTGAAAATTATTTTTGGTGAACGAAGTTATTCCTACCATTGGCTTTTTTCTCCTTTTAATTACTTTTGTCAGAATTGATAGCTAATTTAACTTACATTTGTGTGCATTCCAATTCAGATTTCAAATCATATTCTTCTTACTGAAGAAAGAAATGTTTCATGTCTGCTTTCTGTTTTTTACTTATAGGTGAAACAGTCTACATTATTGCCTACTCCTCCTGCGTAGTTCTCATCTTAGGAATTGTCCTGTTGACTCTCTTAAAGATCAGGTAATTTGATAGGGATATTAATCACTGTCTCTAGGAAACTGGAATAGCAGAAAATAAAATGTTTTGCCTTAGTTAAGAGGTGGAAATTGTGATCATCTTCAAAAACAGTCCAGCATTTCCTAGTGATAGAAAGAGCTGACATTGTGGGTGTCAGCAGGGAAACGTGAAATACGATGCATCTGTACAATGGCCTCCATTCATGCAGAGATTCCAGGTTTCAGGAGCTTTCATTTCCTGTCCCATGGCAGGAGAAGGTGAAATCTGAATTCAAAAATTCTGTGAGCCTACCTTCCTAGCCCTGTAGTAGGCAGAGGTAATGCAGAAAGGAAATGAGAATATTCAGCATTATAACATATTTAGAAACCAAACCGTGAATGCTGTTATTGTAGTTAATATTCTTGCCAAACGCCATTTTTGCTGATAGGATGCTGTAAACATTCCCCCACATGCACTATGAGAAACTGCCCAGACAGCAATGCTTGGTAGGAAAACAGAAATGTGCATTCACTTAGTCAAATGAACATGGTCTTTTCTGAAATGATACATTTTCTTGGACCAAATTAAATGGCCAGATTTCAAGAATTACACTGTCAGATGATAGGTAACAGAACATGATGTAGCAGGAGCTATATATAGTGGGAGGTATATTGAGTCGAATTTCATTATTAAATTCAGAGGCAGATCAAAGAGGAATCATGCAGAAAAATGCAAAAGGCAGGGCAAGGATATATGGGAACAGAGGCTTTCTCTTAAACTTAAAGTTTACGGTTACAGGAATATCAGCATATAAATAAAACTCAGATTTAAAGAATACAGGGGATGGAAGAAACAACAGTGCATTAATAATGGTGAAGGGAATTATTTTATACCACAGTGTTCATCATAAAATGAGGGGAATTTTGCCACTGATTTCAATTAAGCCAAAGTTCAAACAAAAAGCTGTATAGTTTATTGTTAAATACATGCACATTCTTTGCTTTCAGAGCCTGCAGAACAAAACATGAGTCAAGAAGTCCCTCACCAGACCATTCTTCTGAAACATTTATGGTCCATTTTAAAAGTCATAGATGAACTATTCTCTTGCTTATGCTTTTTAAGGCTATTCTTGAAAGCCAGCCTGTTGTACATATGCGATAATAAAATATAAATTAGAAAAACTACTATAAATTATGGAATTTTGTAGATGAGCATACAAAAGATGTTTGTATTTATTAACTCTCATTAAAGCTAAGCAAAAGTAAAACTGTACTCTCTCTTATTTGTGTAGATTCACAATCTGTCCTGAGCTGCACATATCCTACATCTCTTGATGCACACAACAATGGTATAAATGCTTTATCAGAATGAATCTGCCCAGCAGTGACAATCTTTGAAACCAACCCTTCTGATCTGAACTATTCTGGTGGAAAGGGAAGTAAAAAAATCCACTCAGAAACATTGAAGAGAGCTGTTAAAAAGTACATTTGTGGTAGTTTTGTACACTAGGTTCCTATGTACCAAGTACCTGATGTGATATTTGTATGGCAGCAGTCACAAGTGGGCAGCCCGAAGTTTGACAGTGGAACACTTGTGGAATAGGAGGAGATCAAGATTCCAATCCTTTTCAGTATAAATAAGAAAAAAAAACTATTGGGGCTAACAGTTTGGCCTCAGTATATTGTTGCTGATTTCTCCTCCAATATGCTTTGAAAAGAAACAAAGGATCCTTGACAACTTCAATATAGTAATTTCAGAAAGAATTCTGTGGTCTTAATGCGCAGTGGAGAAGGCCACTTGCTAGGGTCTGAAGTGAAGTGCCTGCTTCTCGAGAGAAGTTACGACCCATCTCATCATCTATGTTTCCTATTCATTGTCTCTAGGCAATACCTGAAGTGCCTAATTCTCCCCGTGCACTGTACTGGGAGTCATGGCCCCTAACACAGTACTCTGGATCCCATTTTCTGGCTATGAGTTCTGGATTTCTCCCTGTAGCTGAGATGTTTTGCTAGATCTAAGCATCTAGCTTAAATTTCTAGCAGTTAGTTGTCATTGTTATATCCTTGTAATGATCTGATTCTGGTCAGCACAGGATAATGGGCTGGCATTTCTCACACGTCTGTTATCATGAATGTCATATGCACTGTCTTGTTATGATAGCATCTGATTAATTACATTTTGAATTTGATTAATTTGAATTATGTCTGAATTCTCAGCTAAATGTAACTTAATGTAACCAAACGTAACAGAACACATTATCGGAATTAAATACCGGTTTCACTGAATTCAGCTCCAGTTTAGACTGTGACTGATTCAGATCTAGGGCTAGAAATTTATTGTGTGATCGGAACAGCAGGAATGTCTCTGCTCTTCAATGTGAGTTTCGCTGCTGGCTTTGGTAGCCTGTGAAATGACTTAGTGTGAGAGCAAAATAAATAGTTTTGCAGTTCTGCTGGGGAGAGTTTTAGAAATTTTCTACAGTTATTACAACAGGAATTTCCTCTTTCTTTAGGATCGGCATAAGCCCAAAAATTCCTTCAAGTTTTGCAGTCAAATGATATCTCATTACTAAATCAGCCTTTGAACAAAAATACAACAGAAAAGTGCAAATTCGATTAGTTTGCAAATCCAAACAATCTCCTTTATCAGTCCAGCAATTTGCAGCATTTAGTTTACCTCCTACTATGTAGGTATTTTGAAAGTAGTGTATTAATATTCTTGATCTTTAAACTGTGAAGATTAAAAAATTCAAACTAAAAAAAATGTTGAGAATACAGTGTCGGATAAAATAATTTCTTTATATAAGAAACATGCATATGAAGCAAACCTTGTGTTGGTTTTTCAGTTTGACTTTAAAACAAAAAAAAAAAAAGGATTCAATGCTGAACCCTCTTTGTCACAGCATTTGAAGAGATCCATTCATATTCAGATTTAACTAAACCTAAATCAAAAACATCTCCTCTAGCTTTCTGCCTTATAAACTTTTTTTTATAATTATAGTTAGATACTAGAAACTTTACTCATATATGTGCTTAGACACACACACACAAGTGAGTTACTTTGAAAGACAGCAAGATATTTATGGCTATTATGTTGCTTCTGTAATTTTACAGGCTCTCTTCATTAGAGCTCACTTCATTGCTTAACGGAAAAGTACATTTCCTCTATTATACATGTAAAATGTATTGTTTTGATTTATATTTCCTAGTGACACTGTAGTCTGTCAATTGTATCTGGGTGTTAATTATAAAATAAAGGAATTTCTGCTGGAATGACCTGTGTTCAAGTGATCATTAGACTCTGTCAACAGTTTTGTGCTGGAAGAAGTAGTATCTTTGTAAGAGCATCATCATTAAAATCTCTTCCCCTGATATGAGACATCTGCACCTAATTCCCAGCTGATAAAAATTAGGTCTCATTGATGACTTGGGATTCTCAGGACATAGGTAATTTTGAGTAAGGACATGGCATTCATTCCCCTTCCATTGTAGCCAGGACATTGCAAAGTGATGAAATGACGACGGATTGGGCTAGAGGGAGAAAGCATAAATTTTAGTCTTACAGCAGTGGGTTCCAGATTTTCCTTTCAAGATTGTTTATGTAGTTTATCTAAAGATTTTTTCCAATTAAATGTGTAAAAAGTTTTTGAGACAAGTGCACAGAATTAGCTGTTCCTTATGCAGTATTGAAACTACAAGGCTTTGAAGTCTCCACTTTTCCTGTCTTGCCACAGTGACTCTTGAATTCTTCAAAAGGAAGATTTTTCTCAGCCAACCTGTTTGTGAGGTGAAAGAATTATTTATATAGTGTATATAAATATATAAAGGGGGAGTGTCATGAGGATGGAGCCAGGCTCTTCTCAATGGCTAACGATGATAAGACAAGGGGTAATGGGTATAAACTGGAACACAAGAGGTTCCACTTAAACTTGAGAAGAAACTTCTTCTCAGTGAGGGTGACAGAACACTGGAACAGGCTGCCCAGGGGGGTTGTGGAGTCTCCTTCTCTGGAGACATTCAAAACCCGCCTGGACACATTCCTGTGTAACCTTATCTAGGTGTTCCTGCTCTGGCAGGGGGATTGGACTAGATGATCTTTTGAGGTCCCTTCCAATCTCTAACATACTGTGATACTGTGATACTGTGAATGGGCTGCCTGGACAGACGAGTAAGGACTCAGCCTGTTCAGGCTGCTGTGGGAATTGCACCCTGGTACTCAGCTGGAGGTCAGATAAAGCTAGTAATATAGAAGATAGATGGAAGCAGCACCAACATCATCCTGAAGATGGTGCCTTAAAAGAATGAACACCATTCAGTTCTTTAAAAAAAATTATTGTGAGTGTCTTTCCACCAGGGAAAACATTAACTGTTGGATTCAAGCTGGTGAAGATGACAAGCTGCAGCTCATGCTGAGGTACTTCAATGGTAGCATGGGATAGGGAATTTTAGAGTTGACTTTTCCAAGAACATTCCCTGATCAACACAATGATGTTTCAGACCACATGCTGAAATCGTTCAGTCTCCCATGAAGTGTATAGGGGGTCTTAGACATCACTTAAAGGGCACAGATTTTTACTCTGCAGTGGAACATCTGAAGTTAGATAATGCCTCACTGAATTTTTTGAATCCTACCTCTAGTCCTGGCTCTAGCTTTTAATGTTTAGTTAATGGAGGGAAGAAATATTTCCCCAGTAACTTAGAAGAGATTTGCCAGCTATAAAAGCACAGAGGAACAACTGATAAAAAGGTAATCTGAAGAAAATGCACTCCAAATGGATTACAAGGTGACAAAGTCAACACAGGCATACGTGTCAGAGTGACAGCTTATATTTGCTAATGCTGTGTGTGTGAGCTGGTTAGTCAGAGCTGCTGAATCTGGTGTAATACATAAGCATATCAGTTTCAGTAAACACTGAGATATATTTTATTTCAGCTTTAACACCACATATTGCAAAATCACAAATGCATTTAACCAAGAGGGTACATGATAATTCCTTAACAAACACATAATCTCTCTGACATCGGTTTCAAAGGACTAAGTTGACTTTGGCTGTAGTCCTTCTGCATGCAGTGTTATCGCAGCAATAAAGACTAACATTGCATTAGAGCAGGGCCACAGAAAAACAAAATAGCTTCAAAAATATAACATAAGAAAAGCATTGATCACTAAGTCAAGAACTGGAAGGTGTCTTTCATTCACTTCTCCAGATTGATTCTTCTGTTCAGTCCATTCTCCAGACATTTCACAATCTATAAAGAGAACTTAATGCAGTCTGAGAAACCATATTAAAAAAAAACAGTGGCAGAAAATACTCATTTTTAGGTATCACAATAACTAAACAATATTTTTACTCCTTAAGAATAACTCAGTGGACAAATAGTGTTTCATTTCAACAGCACTGATCCAAAACATAGGAATTTTACCTCACAGATTTTGCAGTCTTCATTTCATGAATCTTTATTACAATAATAAAAGTTTTATGAACTCAAATGACGCTATTAAGAAAGGAAAATTAGCCAAAGCCTCTCTGGATTTATTTTCAAGACCAGAATATTTACTTCTTGTTTCCATAAACTCTGTTTATACACGAAAATGAAATATTAAAGTGCTGGTTCAGAGCCAAGTTGCCTAAATATGTAAAAGTTTAAACTACAAAGCAAGCTGCTGCTGGAATACATTAGCACTATCCATGTACGGGTTCCATGTCATTGCTGTCCTGTGAAAGGCACTGAAGAACGCTTATGCCCATTACTAACAGAACTGATTAACTTCTCCAAAAACATCACACCAGCCACATCTTCAGAGCAACATAATGTCTTGACCTGCCAAGGAAGCCAGTATTTTACTTTCTAGCTATTGCCAAACCATATGGGGAAAAGCAAAACTACTGTGAAAGTATTAGAGAAATTTCCAGCAATATAACATGGGCCACAGGCTCAGCGCAGGGCACAGACCAAAGACCACTGGGGACTCCAGTTTACATACTCCATGACCCTGGCACAAGTAAGATGATCTCAGTGTCTTTCTGTGAGATCTCTGCAGTGACAGGTACAATGAGCTACAAAGAAGTAAATAACTTGGTACACCTCATTTTTCTCCAATAAGAGTTGGCAGGGCAGTCAGTAACTACTTCTGTCCTTCATGCTCTGAGTTTATGCTACCCCCTTTTCAACATTTACAGAGGACAATCAGCAAAACAGAGAGACAGTATGTCCCCACTTCCCAAAAGTGTGATCATGATATTCAGCGCACTGTTGCTTTTTCTTCATACCTTTCAACAAATATATACACATATAATTTTTATAATGACATAGGAATAAGAACATCTGCTCATGGAAGTCAAACACCTGGATGCAAGCCTTCTACAGCGAGAGGGTTAATTCAGCGTGATGAAACAGCAGCGCACTTAGTGAGAGACACTGATAGGAGCTAAAAGAGCAGACACCACTAACGATGGGTCACTGAATATAAGCATAAAGATTTAGAAAGTCAGAAACACTGGAGAGCAGCAGCACAATCCCATGACTTGGCATGTTTTTGAAGGGATGTAGTCTCAACTGTTTTATTATGTGCTGAATTCAATGCTACCCAAGTGAGTGATGCTCATGGCATTTACTGGATCAGGTCTTGATCTTAAAGGCAATATATGGTTATTTTTTAAAGCCAAAGATCAGCCATTAAAATGCTCCACACAGTCAAAACAATGCCAGCCCAGGAAAGCAGAGCGGCAGCACTTTATGTGTCTAACAAGTTTTAGTAGCAAGAACTTGAGATGGCTCAGGATTCTCTGTCACGCTACAAATAAAGAAGGATTTTTATGGGGATTGCTCACCTGGACCCACAGACCTAAATTCTTCCCAGGTGGCACTTCTGGCACATAAACATGGGGTTTTTCTATTTTTTTATCTGGCTCTATGTTTCTTCCTCCCTTGTAAGGATCCTGACAAACAATCTATTTGTCTGTGACCTTCACCCTGGATTACTATAAATCACTATGTGGTTGAAGCTGAACGTGCGGGTAAAGAGCAGGCTCCAGATGTGACTGCTCATCTTTTCCAGTGCTCACATCATTACAGAGTAACAGACCTGCATTTAAGGCTCTCCACAAGCTCCTAAGTAGTTTCTAAAATAGACCCAATAAAGAACCAAGGCATTTTAGATTGTCCATCCCTGTGATTTAATAGGTACCCTGTTTCAGTGCATAGGGAATGTTAAGAGCCCTAGAACTGCAAACTGGACAGCCCAGATGCATCTGAACTATACACAGAGGCATATCTGAAAACTCCCCCACAGTGTAAGGGTCTTCTAGCGCCAAAGTTAGCAATACTTCATGGTAACTAGGAGCATAGATGTCTAAAACTCCTAAAGAACTGAGCAGAGCTAGCCTTTTTATTTCATAATCTAAGTTCTACATAGGTATTTTCTTCAACACAAAAGTCATGGTAGTAGTGAAACCACTCACTTTTATCTAAGATGTTGTAGTTAGTATACTTACCAAAAAAATGGATAGTATCAGGTCAGTTCCTAACTTTGCCTACAACTGAAGCCCTCAACACCATTTGCAAGGAACAACTCTTGCTTATTGCAGGGACACTTTCTTCATGTGATCTTTCTGGTCTCAAAAATCTTTAATTCCATCCTGCCCTGTGGCACAACTTCATCCAGATTTACTATAAGTTACTGATGACTATAAAGTTATATTTCAGTTCTGCATATAGCTGGGTGGTTGATTAGAATGCCAGAAAATGTGCATCTGAATCTTTCCAGCCTGAGTAGCAAGCTAATCTCAGATCATTTAGTCTGACATTCAAGCTAATATTTAAAAGGTGGTTTGCATCACAACTACTTTGTTGTTTTTTCTCTTTTTCCAAGGGGTGACTTTGCTTTCATTTTTTGAGAGGCTCAGTCTTGCTTATGTCAGCTAAACATAGTCACAGGATCTTGAGTAGATGAAAATCCATCAGGGCCTAAAACAGAACTGCACGCTTCAGCCCAAAATGAGGTAATTCTGTGCCTGCACAGGAGCAAACTAATGAGAAAATTCTATTGTTAAACAGGAAAGTATTACAGTGTGGTTAGTCTCCTTCAGGAGTAAATGCAACCTGAATTATAATACTATAATATTTTTAATACACCTGGGTCAGAGCAATCCCAGGCACGGCTACAGGTTGGGCAGAGAAGAGATTCAGAGCAGCCCTGCAGAGAAGGACTTGGGGGTGTTGGTCGATGAGAAAATGAACATGAGCCGGCTTCAGTGTGTGCTTGCAGCCCAGAAAGCCAACTGTATCCTGGGCTGCATCAAAAGGAGCGTGACCAGCAGGTCGAAGGAGGTGATCCTGCCCCTCTACTCTGCTCTCGTGAGACCTCACTTGGAGTATTGTGTGCAGTTCTGGTGTCCTCAACATAAAAAGGACATGGAACTGTTGGAACAAGTGCAGAGGAGGGCCACAAGGATGATCAGGGGACTGGAGCACCTCCTGTATGAAGAGAGGCTGAGAAAGTTGGGGCTGTTCAGCCTGGAGAAGAGAAGGCTGCATAGAGACCTCATAGCACCCTTCCAGTATCTGAAGGGGGCCTACGAGGATGCTGGAGAGGGACTATTCATCAGGGACTGTAGTGACAGGACAAGGGGTAACGGGTTCAAACTTAAACAGGGGAAGTTTAGATTGGATATAAGGAAGAAATTCTTTACTGTAAGGGTGGTGAGGCACTGGAATGGGTTGCCCAAGGAAGTTGTGAATGCTCCATCCCTGGCAGTGTTCAAGGCCAGACTGGACAGAGCCTTGGATGACATGGTTTAGTGTGAGGTGTCCCTGCCCATGGCAGGGGGGTTGGAACTAGATGATCATAAGGTCGTTTCCAACCCTAACTATTCCATGATTCTATGATTCTATAATGTCCATTCTGGCACCTCATTTAGGCTTGACTACTAATTATTAGACAAAGAGCAGCCAAAGTACTGCTGCAGATTTCTCACTTCTTCGTTTGATATAATCCATTACAGAATTTATAAAACTGTGAATGATTCAAGACCTGGTTTTATTAAAGTTTGTGGTTTGATATATGAGCCATAGTGGCTGCTAAATAACAAAGCCCCAGCTGAGCCATAGGAAAATGAGGACAGAGCATTTTCTGTGGTGATCCAATCATGTGCATCCAGAACAGGTCAAGCAAGTAATGGTGTTCATATCTTTAAGAGTACTTAAAAGTCTTCTTACTAGATACCGGAGGAAAGTGTGCCATTTAGTATTTTGTATTAGTAGGCAAGATATTTCCTGCCTCACCTGAACAATTTCTTTGCTTATTCTTTGACTCATACCATGCGAAGAGTGATACAATGTAGTTTATCTTAGTTTTGACTATCATTTTGGCATAAAGAGGATAGAGGTTTTATATCAAATTCATAGCTTTGAGTTACTTGGCATGTAAAGTTTGTCTTCCTTGAGCTGTGCCAATTTTAAACTACAATACTGCCTAAAAGACCTCAGAAAAAGTTCACTTCAGTATTTCAAAAGCAAACCAAGAGTCAGCTGTAACTCAGCAGAGTTGAGTTCCAGACAAAAATGATTCAGTCTTTTCCTTCTTTATGTTATCTTTCACTCTCTTTCATCTTGTCTTTTCCCAGCTTTTCGTATTTTGGAGGAAAATTAGAATAGGAAAAAGATCATAGATTTTAAGTTTTTATGTTAACAGGCTATGTTCAGAAAAAAATATAGATCAATGTTAGATACATCGAGAATTACAGAAGGATCCTACAAAGCCAACCAATAACACTACCGATGTTTCAGGCTGAAAAAATGACAACATTTTCATGGCACTTTTGAACAGTTTACAGATAGGATAAGGCTCTTTGAATTTGTCCGTTACTGATTTAAAACTGACAATGCAGTTCACTGGAATTTTGAAGAACTAAGACGTCTAAAAGAACAATATCATTATCAGTAAAGCACTGAGAAAAATTGTAAGTAGTTCCCTTATGTAAACTGGTCCAGCAGAATATTATTATCCTCAAAACCTCATTACTTTCAAGTGAGAATGTCAACTTAAAGACTACAGAATAAAAAAATCAAATTGTTTGATGAGACCTTAGACAAAAATTCAGCCCCTTCTACACTACCATTACCCTAAATGATGGTTGAAAACCTTGCCAATTTTTAATTTTTTCTTATACATTTTAACACAGTTAACAAAAAAAAAAAAAAAAAAAAAAAAAAAGGCAAATACAACAAATTTAACATATGTAACAAATAAGGAAATTTGCATTAGATTTGTAGGATCTGGCAGATTGCCATTCACCACAAAGTCTTGGAACAAGATAAAGTCATCCATAACTTACCAGATGTTAAACAAAACAGAAATAAAAAAAAGTGCTATTGCTAAATATTCTAATGGTGAATTCAGATTTGGCTCCATGTTCATAACACAACTGACTTGACAAATGAAAAGTAAAGATTCAGATAAATAAAACACATAATAGAATGGCCACACACAGCGTGGGATCTCATAAACTACTGCAAATATTTGTACTGGTCTAAAAGTCATCTTGATTAAAAATTAACTATATAGTCACTGCTTCTATCCAGTTTCCCTGAAAAGAACTAAAATTCAATTTAAAACATAATTAAATATCCTAGTGTATATACATTTTTCTCACCTGTAGAAGTTCCAAGCACAAGGTTCTATACTACAGCCATTTATTTCTTACTTACAAATCAGATAATTCTTGACAAGACATTTCTTCCCATAAGAAAAAGTTATATATGGGTTCTACTTTGGTTCTTTGCTGAAATTATTTTCTTGTATTTGTTTTCTTGATATAAATGTCCTTGGTCAAGGTAGATGAAGAATGTAATTAAGCTGCAAAACCCATTAATTTAATTGACAGTTCCAGTACTGAAGGAAGCTTGCGCAACCTTTGAATTTGTTTTCTTGTTCAAAGCTGTACAGATGAAGTTTCCAGCTTCCATCACTGTATAAAGATTTACTCCCTAAAAAAGAAGTGGAAAATGTTAAGAATAATGTTGAAAATGCTTAAACCCCAAGGTTTCTTTTTTGCTAGGATCTAATTTTTGCAAACAAAGGGCCTAATTCATGTCACAGGTCAGTAATGAAAACAGTAGAGTTACAGTGACTTACACAAGAGTCACAGTTTCAGTTGTTTGGAAGGGCCTACCATTTTGAGAGTGATTTATCTTAACATCAGTGGACCAGATATTCAAGTAATAACTTTCAAACTCAAAAGAATTTGGAATAAACAACTTGAATAACAACTAGAAGAAGATGGAAGAAAAATATCATATCTTCTTAAGTGCTGTACTTATTTGTCACCCAACACTAGGAAACTTCATGCATACAAGTATCCCATTTGCAGCTCAGGAAAACAGAGGAAACACACTTCTACTGGCAACTGAGTTCAGTGAGAAACACAACCCTGCATTCTCTTGACTAAATATCATCTCCTTTAAGAAGTTCCTTTCAATGAAAAATTACAATTTACATTGGTAGCACAACTGAGCAAAAAATTGCAATTGCTTGATCTGCCCATGCTAAGAAAAAGTCCTTTGAGCAACCATTTGTTAACTAACATAAGATACATATCAGTAGTACTTGGTTGCTAAAATGGAATCAGATCACTGATTAAAGAGGAAAAACATACTTCATGATTAGTCCCCTGGATTACTCGTGTATAGTAAAAGTTTTAGAATTAGATCACGTCAGTGATATAAGTACTTGCTATGAAGACTGGAATTTACAAGCCAGTAAAGTTCCTGTAGAAAGGATGTGAAAGGGGACTTTGAACTACCAGTATACTGAGCAGTCACATAAAATTGGGAGACGTATGTCACCCAGAATTAAAAAGTATAAGATGTACTGCTCCAGAGATAGACTTTCATAACACTTACTGATTTATGCACTAAATTTCAGACCAAGACCTGATTTAGATGCTTAATCCTTTAATTCAATCTAGTTCTTATTTCGATATTCTATATCGGTATATATATTATATCAGTAAAATTCACATTTTTCATTCCTGGAATTGACTAAAAATGTTAATAAGAATAGGAATTACTTCATGGAAATGTAATCAAATTTTTTTTTTTTTTTTTAAAAAGCTTCAAAGTTTCTAATCAGCTCTAGCATTTAGCACAATATAAAACATATTGTTCAAAGACATCTTTTTATAACTGTCTCATTTTAATACAGTTATAGCAAGGTTGATTTCAGCTTATTCTGATTATCCTCTATAGGTCATTACTTCGATTTAGTTTGTACAGTGCTATTACATAAAACATAATCTAAAAATTTCTTAGAGCATCTGTGGTTTTTTTACTAGAACAAATCAGAAACATACCACCCTAGACATACTTGGTAGTTAGACTATGGGATACAGCAAAATAAAACTCCCAAACTATACAAAATTCACATTTTCAGCACTGTAACACTGCATAATGTGATATGCATGGATAAGAAACGTACGTTCACAGTACTTATTCATTAAATGGAGTAGAAGCATCTCTGCCTTTTAAATTGTCTTTCTCATGTAAGTGCTGTGAACCAAAAAGGATTACCATGAGGGCATAAAACCTAGCATTCACAGGTATGACTCACAGACATGGATGGGAAAAAAGTAGTGACAGGTGCCTGCAAGGTTGTTGAGTCAAAATAATGTATCTTCAGACAGATACTCAGAAATGTACTTCAGTGTACTTGGTAACCACTCCATATATCCAGAATTATTCCTTGACACCAAGGAATGAAACCATGAAGCACAAAACCAAGTACCTCAAATAGCATCCACGAACTTGGATGAATGCCTTAAGTCAGAAAAGCTTCTGCCAGAAGGCAAAGTCCTTTAACTACCATTGACTTTTTAACCAGTTGTCATTCAGCATTTATGAATACCAAGTCTATTATCTCTCTGTACTTCAGTTTTGGTGTCAGTAATGTGAGGCTAACAGTACTTAGCTGTTTCTCAGAAAGCTTTATTGTTTGCCAAGCACTTTGAAGCTATCATAAACACAAATACTATTACTGTGGTTACATAGGAACCATATACAAAATGTTTTTATAGAAAGTGCATGTCTCCCTACAAAGTTTCATAAGCATTAATGATCTATGACAGAATTATCTATCCATTACCATGGCAGAACCAATAAATCTCTTTGTAGATGGGCTCTGCTAGAAAATTATTTCACATTTAGCCTGACAGAAATTCATTTAATGCGTCACTTCTTGGTTACACGCTCTGAAGAACAGTATAGAACAAGCATCAATTATTATTTTGCTATATCTAGTCAATCTGAACCCAGTAATGTATGTTTAAATACTGTCCATCCTTCAGTTGACACTTTCAGTGACTTCAGTCAACAAAATTAAAGCTTTAGTGCACAGCTGAGAGGAACATGAGAAAGCACTCCTTGCAAATGTACAGCAGTAGTAATTATAATTTCATTTTGTGTGATTACACAAAAAGGGACATATTAATAGGTATTTGTGATAATGATTCTATGATTTTACAGAATTGACCATGGTATCAAAAACAACCAACAGTGCAAAGATCAAAGATCATATATTAAGCTAATAATTTTGAGGCTCTGTATCTCTCATCCAGTAAACCACTCTTTTCTTAATGGGCCAGAAAAGGGTCAGAAAGGAAAGCCTTGTGTTTTGCTACTGCATAATCTTAAATTAAAAATATATATATATAAAAAAAAAAAAAAGAGCAAAAGCAGAAGTAAGTATTTGATGGTGAGATTCTTGGGATTCTGTGGGATTTGGTTTCAACTTTTAGGACAAGCTAGATTCCTGCTTCCTTCTTGGACAACCGATCATTAACAGATTAATAAATCTTATCAAAAAGCCTGGAACAAGGTATATTTGATTTAATAAGGATATTTTTATTGATATTTTTATTACATTAATTGAATCCTTTTGCTTTTGGAAAAGTGGATGTGGGTTTGTTTTTTTTTGCCCAAGGAAAGACTATATAGAAAGTCTAAGGTGTGCAGCAATGTGAAGTGAAATACACCATGTCTCCTTCTTATTTCAGAGCACTGTATTGTTTCAAAAGAATAAATTCCTTCTTCAGAAAAAAGCTATCCCAAAGCATGCATGAACAGCTTGAAACAGAGTCCACTTGTACAATGGGCACTTGTGATTAAACCTTTTCTGAACAGGTATCTGAGACCTACACAGAACTCCCTAAGAAGCACATGAAAGCAGATAAACATTTCAGTGAACTCTGTAAGGTTCTGAATAGGCTTTCGCAGTGCTCAGGGGATGTACAAATCAGAAAAAAGTTCCATGATCTTTCCATGTCAAGGAACTCACCTGGCATCTATGCCACACTGAACTGCAACGTACAGACAAGTTATAAGCACCCCAGTAACTCAGATATTTGTATTTCAGACATCAGGCTTTTCAGTTTCTTTCTGCAGTAGTTTAAATACAAACCATACACGTTGCAGTTTTGGAGCTCTTTTCATGTTCTCTTTGAATTTGACTCTGTTAAGTCTATGTCTAAGTTACAGGTAAAGTCACTGTATCGCTTGGGTCAGTACAATCTCATTAAGCCACATTTCTAGAACAATGGTGACCAACAGGAAGACCAAGGAGTGCATTCTTTGGAGAAGACTGCATTATTTGATTCCCAGGAATACATAATAACTAACATGCCAACCAAGCCAGAGATACTAAATGTGTGCTTTTGAAGTGTAGGTGCTCACTGGTAAGGTTCATTAAAGTGCAGCTCAGTGCAGATAAGCTGCTTTGCCCTCTCCTCCAAGAACAGAGTGGGAAATAAAAACGACTGTGACGCCTGCTAGCCAGTAACAGGTTCTGTACAATTCTGAAATAAATTAAGTGGACACCTGAGAAATAGCAATGCCCTGTGCTTGGGCTCCAAACACCACAATTTTTCTTCACGTTGAAGCAAGAAAAACTGACAACAAATTAATAAGCAGTATGTGAAAAAACCTGAGGTTTGCTCAGTCTTTCCACTATAGAGCTGGTCAACCTTCTGGAGCAATGTCTACAGTAGTAATTTTTTTGTGGTTACTCAGGCAAAGTAATGACTCAAAGCAGTTGCTACTGAGCTTCCAGGTAGGAAGAGGGGGGTTATTCAAATGTCTGTCAAATATGCAAACCAGTCTTACTCTAAATTGCTAGTGAAGAGAACATCACAACACTCATGTTATGTGTCAAGCCGTGTTAAAGAACTGAATTTGCAAAAACTACTATTTGATCCCAGTATTTATTTTACAGCAGAAGTAATTGTCAGGTATGTATTGTATGTTTTTTAGAAAAATACTTTTGAATTCCTTAAAGTCTTAAGTAGAAAGTAAAAATATCTTACTGTGTTGATCCCCAGACCATTAAGCATGTATATCACATCCTCTGTGGCTACATTTCCAGTAGCACCTTTTGCATAGGGACAACCACCCAGTCCTGCAACAGATGAATCCACTACAGCAACTCCCATCTGGAAGATAACAACACAGAAATGCAACATCAGCACAGAACATTATTTATAATTAGTCATAAATTGCAGCCTGTATGTACATATTAGTTACGATGAATAAAGTATGCATTTCTCCACAAATGGGTGTGTTCCTTAGAGGAAATTCCATATAATGGTCTTAGTTCTGACATCTTTATAAGGTCAGATTCTTCAAACACAGGATGTGGAACACAGAACTAACGGTGAATTACATGTGATTTTGGCAGATAAGATGATAGCTGTTTTAGAGCCAAACAGAGTTTTACGATT
The DNA here is from genome assembly GCF_963264785.1 of Psittacula echo. Classification (NCBI taxonomy): domain Eukaryota; kingdom Metazoa; phylum Chordata; class Aves; order Psittaciformes; family Psittacidae; genus Psittacula; species Psittacula echo. Next base: position 82,840,406 of record NC_137738.1, on the reverse strand, counting down.
TTTCCCTCTTTATCTCTCTACATGTTGTTTTTAAATAGCCTGCATCTATTTCTGAAAAAGCTTACATGCAACCAAACACAATCAAGGCATTCATACAAATGTACAATTTTAAGCATATGTATAAACCTTTGCAAGTTGGAAGTCTTAATAGTAGCATCTGACTCACATGTCATCCAAAAGATTTTGGGACACCTACCTTGTAAAATGTGTTTTGTATTAATGGCTATTCTTCCATAAAGAACTTCCTGAGCATTTTCTCTCTTCTAATTTTCTTTTCATTCCTCTTTATCATAAAGCCACCATAAAGAGATCATAAAGCCACCATATAAATAATTTTTTTGTTCTTGTTTATGAGGAACACTGCACGATATTTTCACTCAAATTCAACACCACAATGTAAGGAAGAATGAAATTTTGGCAGATCTGTTAAACAGCTCATGGGTTCAATAAACAGGAAATAAAAGCTTAAAGAACTTTATCCTGGTGCATCTGACTCTGGTTACCGTACTCACCAGTCTAGAAGAAAGCACAACCTCCATAATAGCAAATTTCACACCCTACAAGGCCTGGAAAGGCATCCAAAAGCCTAGTTTTAAAGATGCTTGAAATAATGGAATAGGTGGATATCATGGAAGTTCTCTACAGATATAGGTTCTAAGCTTTACTTTTAATATTTTTAAGTGAATACTTGCTGCACAGTGTTAGCCTTTCTCACTTAAATTAAGACTTGAAAAAACCACACTCAGCTGTCATGAATTCATAATCCTCCTAATTTTATTTTCTTCCTAGTGCATCCAAATGCCTTCTCTCTCCTGATCCTCCCTCAACATATTGTTTTATCAAGAACTGATAATAAAAAAATTGTAAACCAATTACCAATTCTGCCCAGCAGATATTTAGTTTCCTATGGGATAAACCCTTCCCTGGGAGATTGGTCAGGTAGAGAAAAAAAATGATCCTGTAATTTCTAATTATTTGTTTAGTGACCTCTTGCAATCTCTTCTTTCTGTAGTTAGATTCTAAAATAAAGCTGAAATTGAGAAGTATTTTTTTTTTCTCTTATAACATGTTAGGTATGTGATCCAGAACACTGGGTCTCCCCTTGTCAGAGAATGCTCTTCAGTCTTCTCCTTGAAGAAGATTAGATGCCTTTGGAGGCATTCAGGCTCTAGAGTTTATCAGAAGCAGGGAATGGCATTAGACAGAAAAGTCATCAGGTCTTCAAAGATACCAGCTTCTCTCTACCTTAAGCACACTGCAGGGTTCTCCTCCCACTAGGGCTAATTAGGCACACATACACCAAAAGTTTAGAAGTCAGGCAAACTGAGTCACAGCTCAGATTCAGGACAGGAGTTCCTATGCAGATAAGTTTTCAAAACTCCAACTCTGACTTTGGATTCGGAGAGATTTGAGGTTAAACCATGCCTGTTACTCAGATTTTCAAGTCAGTAAGATCAGCTTAGAGGCCTGGCTGCATAGACAGCTTATTTCTGTTCTTCTGAAGGACCCATGTGTCCCTGCAGGCTAGTCTGGGAGCCTAACTTCTTTGTCACAGCCATGCACACAACTAGCTGGCAAGGTAGGCAAAAGATGATGGTCTGCATGTTGCAGTTGCTGAAGTCCCCTTTCTAAATATGCCCAGGAGTACTTTTTTCTAGTTCTAATGCTTTGCTATATTTGCTTCAAGTTTTAACAGTGCTTTCCATAGCTTTATCATTGGTTTTACAGACTCTGAAGTTCCAACATTCCTGAAGGGCAATATTAAAGAGTAATCCAAGGAAGTGTTGTTCAGGGTCCTAATCTTAGAGAGGAAATATCATCTTAGGCTAGGTAGCTCCTCAAAGCCTGTAATAAAGACCTTAAAGGAGCCAAAGTGCACAACTGCGACAGGCAAGACAGTACTGTTTAATATTGCTCACACAATGAGACTCTCTAAAGAAGGGATATTGTACTTTAAAGTACACTAATCTGTGAATTACGGAGTGAATCACCAAGGTACATGTTTCACATTTCAGTCACTTGTCACACACTTTGTTTGTGTAACCCACCGGTCAGAATATGTGTCACACAACACATCTGTGTCCAAGAGAATATGCATTTATAATAGCTTTCAACTAGAAATTCTGTCTCCTTTTGCACTGGCTGCTAAGATGCATACATTTACTCTGGAAGTTGTTGCTTCAAGCTCCACAGTGGCAGCTGTCAGGCTTACAAATGTTCCTGTAGAAACACGCCTAAGGCCTCTTAGTGCAAAGACTTAGGGTATGGTGAAGATCTGGGGAAGAGAAAAGGAACACTACCATGTAGAAGTGCTGGTATGATACAAGCGTGCATCCCACTACCATGTGTGCTCTGTCAGTCTGATTTTAAGATTTCCATTAGAAATTACTGTTTCAGAGATGAAAAGGTAGAAGAAAGTGTCTTTCATGGAGTTCTCCCCCAGCTGTAAGGTAACATCATAACTGCTAGAGCATTCTTCTTGGTGTTACTTTCAGTAACTTTCACATGGGAATGAAAGCTATAGGCACATAATGTACTGAGGTACATCATTGTTGCAAAACTCCCAAGGAAGATCAGCAGACACAGAAACAACTTTTAGGAGTGTATAAGCTGTCACTTTTTAACCCCAGTGAATGAAACACTTTTCCTTGTGCAAAAAAAAATGGGAAGAATGTCAACTAAATTGTATTTGGTTAAAACAGCCAGAAAAGTTTGCCCGATCAAAGCTGGGGAGAACCTCCTCCTGTGGGGTGTATATTGCTGTCAGTAGCCTGCTCCAGTCCTTCACAGGGCTCTCACTGTGAGGAAAAAGAAAAGGAAACAAGAAAAAATATACTGCCAGCATTAAAAAGGTGTCTTCTAAAGGCATTGGATATATATATTAATTTCTTGCTATGCTTGTACAAACCTTTTTGATGCCACTGTAATTCTGCATTTGCACTACAAGTCTCATAACACTGGGGTACATGTTGCTTATTATTGCTTGTTGAAAGTGTTTGTGAATACATGGAGGGGTATGGAGTACCACAGCAGCATGAAGGTAACATGAAACATATATCTTTGTCTAAGCACATCCTAGTACTCTCAGGCAGCCTCATCTGAGTTAATTCAAACAACCTCCACTGGAAAATAGAGTGCCTAGTGTAGATACAAGAGCATAAAAAACAATGCCTTCTGCTGGCAAAGCAGTGGGAGCAGTAACCTCCAGGTGACAGGCAGTGATAATTGCTTCGTCTTTGAAACCATCAACTATAATGGTTAAACAGAAAAGGAGAAAGTCTAGTCACAGCTTTACATTGGTAACATCCTTTTTGTGGCAATGCTTTTCAACCTACTATGGGACACTTACACCATTACTTCCCAGAAGTACTGCATAAACATGTTTATGTCTAAAATTGTATCTGCATCTGGATGGATTTGCCATTTTAACATTTAGCCAGTTGTAGACAAGGTCTTGACATGGTGTATAAGTACAGCAGCTCTGTCTGACCTCCAAATCTGTCAGGTCTTCAGATCAGTGCTCTTAATATGCAATAAGCATGTGTCTCTGCCTTTAAGATGCTGTCCTTTAAAGTTCTATTCACAGCACTTCTGATGTGTGCTGCAACCTACTGTTATTTCAGCAGCAGCCTCAGCTGCATCTGTCTGCTCTTGCATGTTGTACAGGCAACATAATGTGTTTTCTGATTCATGTGCACAATCACTGCAGCTCATCTCCAGCATGGTCCCATTCCCCATTAATATGAATTAAATAATTCATTCTCCAAGCTCCATTCTAACAGTGCTAAAAACAGATGTTGGAAAACATCCTTCAGCAGCACTACTAACTAATTTGGAGGTTAATATTACAGCCCAGCCTGTTCAAGCACAGAGTCTGAAACAGCACCTAATAAATAACTTCTCTGCAAGTCTGAGCAGCTATGAAGCTGTTTTGCTTTTGCAGCCATTAAAAGCATAAGGAGCTCTAAAAGAAAAGCTAAAAATTGACATAATGTGCAAAACAAGGCCACTTCCTTCATCAGATGTCCAGTATTGATCAGCCTTTTACAGGAGATATGAGTTTCAAGCTTTTCACCAAAACTGTCAATCAGATCTCATATTCACTGTCCATATGAGATCTTTAAGAAGCCCACAGTCTCATTGTCACTTCCTGACAGGCACTAAATTGTGCTGAGCTCTGTGAGAAATTGCACTGCAGCTATTTGGAGGATATGTCCTAGATGAGCACTCACTGCGCTGCTTATGTATGGACATGTGTGTGAGTGAATAATGGCTTGGCTTACAGGACAGCTTAAGCGCTCCAATCTTTTTTGACACTCGCAGAGTTTTGATAATCACTAAATTCCTGACACCTTCCAAACTTTAGTTTTGGCTAGTTTTAGTTTACTCTCTAGAGAAGGCTTTTTGCTCCTGTCCCATGCTAACTTCCTCCCAATGAGAGAGCAAGGAATTAAATTCATCACCTTTGTCAAATAGCCAGTTTTAACAGGAAACCATTATTGCCAGTGAATAATAAATGCTTCATGTTTCTCAGTTTGCTTTACTACCTCCCCATAACTTCTTGCTGGGACAATCAGTCTCCTTCCATACTGATCTTTAAACTTGGCTTTGTCTGAGAGAAGTTTAACTTCTTAACTTTTTAAGAGGGACATCTCTTAAAAATTGCAGGGTCAGCATCAGTAAATCCATGAATGCATGAGGTATAAATCAGAAGCTATAAATCAGGTCTCATAAATTAGGACTTTTTTAAACTATTAGATTTTGAAACCATAATATCAAGGATCTTAGGTATAGAATCATAGAATAGTTAGGGTTGGAAAGGACCTTAAGATCATCTAGTTCCAACCCCCCTGCCATGGGCAGGGACACCTCACACTAAACCATGCCACCCAAGGCTTCGTCCAACCTGGCCTTGACCACTGCCAGGGATGGAGCATTCACAACTTCCCTGGGCAACTCATTCCAGTGCCTCACCACCCTTACAGTAAAGAACTTCCTCCTTATATCCAATCTAAATTTCTCCTGTTTTAGTTTTAACCCGTTACCCCTTGTCCTGTCACTACAGTCCCTAGTGAAGAGTCCCTCTCCAGCATCCTTGTAGGCCCCCTTCAGATACTGGAAGGCTGCTATGAGGTCTCCACGCAGCCTTTTCTTCTTCAGGCTGAACAGCCCCAACTTTCTCAGCCTCTCTTCATACGGGAGGTGCTCCAGTCCCCTGATCATCCTCGTGGCCCTCCTCTGCACTTGTTCCAACAGTTCCATGTCCTTTTAATGTTGAGGACACCAGAACTGCACACAATACTCCAAGTGAGGTCTCACGAGAGCAGAGTAGAGGGGCAGGATCACCTCCTTCGACCTGCTGGTCACACTCCTCTTGATGCAGCCCAGGATACGGTTGGCTTTCTGGGCTGCGAGCACACACTGAAGCCGGCTCATGTTCATTTTCTCATCGACCAACACCCCCAAGTCCTTCTCTGCAGGGCTGCTCTGAATCTCTTCTCTGCCCAACCTGTAGCCGTGCCTGGGATTGCTCCGACCCAGGTGTAGGACCTTGCACTTGGCATGGTTAAACTTCATAAGGTTGGCACCAGCCCACCTCACAAGCGTGTCGAGGTCCCTCTGGATGGCATCCCTTCCCTCCGGCGTATGAACCGAACCACACAGCTTGGTGTCATCGGCAAACTTGCTGAGGGCGCACTCAATCCCACTGTCCATGTCACCAACAAAGATGTTGAACAAGTCCGGTCCCAACAACGATCCCTGAGGGACACCACTCGTTACCGGTCTCCATCCGGACATCGAGCCATTGACCACAACTCTTTGCATGTGGCAAATGCATTAAATAGGAAAAGATTTGTTGTCCCACGAAGTTTAAGGGCCACAGCATTGTGAAGTTTAGTATCATGGCACCTCTAAAGATAGGTGCACATAGATATGACAAAGAACCACTGTATTAGTTCAGCATTTGTTCAAGGAAAGGAGAAGGAAGGGAAGAAAAAGCAAAAGGAGGACCTACACATGCTAGGTTAAACACTTCCCCCACAAAAGGCAGCACGAGACTAATACTATATAATTCTGAAGTCCTGTCAGTGCCTAGCTGGTGCTCTTGGCATGGTGTGGTACTGTCGTTTTATTATGTTTCTCTGGTATCAGTCTGCTGCCCACCAGTACTTGGTGTGCCACCAGGAAAAAACATCTTCTCCAGTAGAGATAAATATAACCATAGAAATACAAATAACTATGCCAACCATGCTTTGTAAGGTGGCTGTGCCCACGGAGACCCTTCCATGAGTTACTTTATCAAGCTGCCTAAAATCAAGGCTTGTCATCCCCCTTTATTTCAATAAAACAAATGTAAGTAAATAAATATTATTTTAGTACTTGAGCAATAGAAAGCATAATTTTCTACACATAAGGCAATAAAATAAGACAACATCTCTCTGTGGAAACCCCTGAAAGTAAACTGCATTTTCTTCCTGCTTCTTTTTCTCTCTTCACTCTTGCTAACGATTAATGCATCACGAAAGGAGACCATTTTCAGAGTTAAGGCCATCACTACTGGCCACAGGGTGTCACTGTTACATTAAAATCTCCAGTTTCCTGGTTCATTTAGTTAGAAAATTAATCCATTCACTGAAAAAAAAATAAATCCTTTTCTCCCGAAACATACTGAGATGCAAGCAGTCTGTGGGCAGACATGCTGCATAAAATAGGTTAATACAGCATTCCTTTAACTTATTGCACGCATCCTTTCATATTGCTACTGACACATTTATTATAAGCAAAGCTGGCAATGACATTTAGAGTTAAAGTTCCCTAACACTTTCCATCACAAGGCCCTACTTTCAGTTGTTTATTACTTTGTCAGCCTTTAACTGCCGGGGCTTTATTTTCCATGCCTTGTCTCTGCCTCAGGCTGGATTGTTTTGGAAAGTTTTAGTGAAAAATTGGGTTGGCCACTTCCGAGAAAAAGTTTGGGGAAGAAAAACATTTTGTTATGCTAATATTCAGTAATTCTAACATGATATTCTTGGACATATTCTTGTAGCTTTGCATTCTCAAATTTGGCACAGGAGGAGTACTGATTTTAGGAGATCACACAGTCTGGACTTAGTTACAAGCTTAGGAAAGTTCCACCTCATTGTTAGGAACTGGTCAGTCTCATAGCTAAAATGCCTGAGGGCCAAGAGAGCAGTAGCTGACCATGCTCTTTCCCCCAGACTCAACACACAACTGTGAAGCAATTTCTCTGAAACTTAGTTGGAAAATCTGTGTCTCTGTCTAACAGCATCATCTGCACAAAAAAGCCTCTCATTGGTGGGGTTGAGAAGCTGAGATCAGTTGCAGATCCATTTCTTCAGAGAACATTCATGGATGTTTAGAGAGAATCAATGCCAGTAAACATGATACTGATTTTGAGATTTTGAAAAGCTTATAAAGTCCTAACAAAGATCCTATGCCGTAACAGAATTAATATTGGGAAGCAGATGTTCACAAATCACTATTAGTATTGCTTATGTAGTCTTATTTTGCTCCTTGTTTGAATATGTGAACTCTTTTGTTCACAAGACACCACGGTTTGCTAATTCGGGGTTGTACGCAACCTTTGATCTGCTCAGGGTCACAAAGCCTGCAGGGGGCGCAGGAGACACATTTCAAGGTCTTGTTGAAGATGTGATCATCAGAGCACTGAGTCACTTCCCAGTCTCACTTCCTTCCCTCCCCAAGCAACTTAGGGCATTGCCAGACTTCCCAGTTCAGCTGCTGCTGATGTGAAGTAAGTAGTTATTGACCCAGATGCTCTTTAGCAGAAGTTGCTGTTCTCAAGTAAACCTCTGGTGGTTTAACAGTTTGTTTGCTCGCTTTGTCTTGTGAAAGAATGTAGTCTAAAAATACAAGATATTAGTTTTATAGATGTAAGTTTGGACACAGAATACCAGTTAAACAGATAGAGAAGAGAATATAATAATCTTAGGATCTGGAGAGAAAGGGGGGAACTAGAGTGGAGAGGCAACAGGCAGCTTAGGGGTAAGCAGGGAGAGAACTATCTAATCGAGAGGTGCAACAACTGCACGAAGTTTCTGTGCCCTAGGTGCAGCCAAGTGATAACCAGGCTTTTTTCATGTGTTACATGCAAGTGTAAATGAATATAAATAAACCTGCAAATAAACTAAGGGTTTTGAATGAATAGGGAAGACAAAAAGACTACTTGACTTGAGGGTAAAGATACTAAGGGTTGCTCTGAGAGAAGAAAATTTTGCTGGGATTGGAGAAAGTATGTTTGGACCTGCTGACAGTGAAGGTCTGATAAAGAAGCAAAATCCATTTACTATACATGGGATGGCTCACGGAGGATAAGCTAAGTATAGACATACCTACTAAAATAAAATGGCTGAGTTATCATAATATTTCATAATTATGGGACATGAGCTGAGAATGGGTGGAATGAAGCATGGTGGAACCACAGGTAAAAAGTTTGAGATGCAGGCTGCAGAAACTGCACTTCACTGAGTTATTGTAAAAGAAGAGAGTGCTACTGTGAAGAATCAGGGAAAGGCACTGATCTAGTATTTGACATGCACGTGGCAAATACGGAACATGTGAATCCATCAGTGTAAATGGCAAATCTGACCCAAGCATCACAGTATCTGAAAAGGCTACTTTTTCCTACATTCCGGGAACATATAACCTAGTTCATCTACCTTAGGTACCCCTTTTCTTGGTTATCTATACCTTAGAAAGAAACTACTAATTCTCACAATCTTGTTGTTCAGTCCTGGTTAACTTCTGCCAACTACGAACCTGTCTTGTTACTGGAACACTAATTTCTGTTGATTCACTCTGTGGCTTAAGCTGCATAGCCAAAACTGTTCCTAGCGGTGCAATTTTCCTCACTTTGTAAAACAGAACACTTTCAGCATGATGCACCAAGTGGCAAAGGACACTTGGTACTAATCTGAGCAAACAAAATAGGTTGGGTGTCAGAAAGTATTTACTTTTATAAAATAAATTTGTGGCAATGATGGCATTTATGAGAAAACGAGGAAAGCAAAGCAGAACTATTTTCATTCCACTGTAATACAATGGTATGTCAGCATCAGGCTATCTAAAGGAATGAAATGGTAACAGCATTTAAAATCCCATCTGACTTCAATTCGGCCAAAGCCCTCACACAGCAGCACCTGACTCCCCTAGAGCTAGGAACATCATCCATCCACAAAACCCACTTTGTTTTGACTTTCATTCCCCATATTATCTCTGAAATCACACACACCCGCCACTCAGAAAAAATGGGGGCCCCCTGTGTGTCCCCAGGGCTCATTTCCAGATGTGTTGTGGAGTCTAAAAGAAGTATCAGCTCCTTGTCTGGGGATGACCACCCATATAACATGTGTGGTCTTTACAGTCTGAAAACCACCACTGGCTCCTTGGCTTGGAGGCTGGGGAAGCTCAATGGACCAACATGGGTGGAGGAACCTCAACATAACATTGGGAATTCCTATGAGTTCTTCAGGTGTCTGAAAATGTATGCTAATGTCAGACTCTTCTCTGTCTTTCTCTTTGTAGCCCTCTCCAAAGAACGCTAAAGCAGACTAAATGTGAGCCTCCAGTTTAAGTTGTTGGACACTAAGATTGATGCCTGTTAGTTCCAGTACAAGGACATCTTGCATTAATTTAGCTCCAGCCACTGCTTCCCATCTCCACTGCATACCAAGCTTCCACATTTAAAGTGGAAAAAACTTTTCAGGTATTAGTGATGTTTTAGTATTGTTCTCACTCACACGCTTTCAATTAGACCTACTCTTGTTTCTCCTGGATGTGATAAAAGAAAATGTGAGGAAGCAGTTGGTAAATACCCTTCAATCCAAGCCTCCCTTGTCCCTGCTACATACCAGAATGTGTGCTGAAGCTTTTGACTACCATTCCAAACATGCGGCAGTAACAATCTGTTACTGTTGCACATTACAATTTAAGCAGATGAGCACTCCTGTCTCATGCTTTCAAGGCTCTTCCTCTGATGTCAGTACCTATGCTTTCCAGAAAGTTACTCAGGTTACTGTTGTAACTGTTAAAACATCTTCCTTCACATTTCACCTATTTAATAGGAATCAAGCTAGGCTATGGTCAACTACTCCCTCTCCCTCTCCTCCCAGCTCCACCCCTCACATCCCCCCAGTAACTATCCTAGAAAGATTTAGCTAACTCAGATATGAAGCATACTCAAGAGCAGAGCTAAAAAACAAACACATGCTTCAAAGCACAATACAGTACAGTGGTACTACCTTATCTGGGCTTGAGATTTTTCTTCACCTTCTTGCTAAATAAATGTTCTAGCTATTGGTTAATGTGGGACACCCAGTGAGTGAACCACAGAACTCCTGCCTATGGCTTTTTCCTCATTTGAGACCCAAACTATGTTGGGCTTCACAAACACAAAGCAATATCTAAACGGAAGATCCAGCTGAAGCTCAAGTTTTCAGCTACTTCAGAAACACAAGGAAGGTGGTGGGTTCTGTGCATATCCCCAAGAAGTCTAGCCTCTCTCTAACTTCATCTTTGCTCCTCCACTTTTCAATCAGATTTTGCTGCATGTTTAATCTCCTATGCAACCGCAAGGTATAGAGCCCTAGCAGCACAGTTTAACTCCTTAGAAGAGTCTGCCATTTTATACAGCCACAGATTTCTAGAAATTCCTCAAATGCACAGGAGTTGACTGCACCAATTCTTACTTTACTGAAATTATTATTCACTAGGAGCTTGCTTGAGCAAGGGTATGGAATTCAAGACTGTATGACTATTACTGTTCGTGCTAAGATGCAGTTGGAGTTCATAGATTTGATTCTTCTCATGGATCTCAATATCAATGAAATATCAGAATTCTTTAATAACTGGCGAGAAAGAAAAGGACCATATTGTATCAGATAAAAAAGTCTGTTTTCATCTTTTAAACTGTTACAGTTCTCATCTTTTTTTGAGGAAAAAAAACTCCAGCTCTGTTAATTCCCAAAGCTACTTGTTTTGCAAAAGAAGATACTTGAAGTTTTCCAAAGGAAGTCACATATTTCAAGCAGGGTACGTGTGTTATAATGATATAATTTGCTACTTAGAATTAGGAAATCACTTTAACTTTTATCAAATGTGTAAGAGGGTTATTTTTAGGCATTGTTTTAGTTATTTAGCAGTTATTTTCTAATGTGAGAGATACCTCTTCTCATTTCTGGAGATACTTACCTCACAACAAAAATAAAAACTTGTGCATCCTATCTCAAGCTGAATAGATCATTATCTCCATCGTTTACTATTGCTCCTTATTAGATTTAAAGTCTAGGTCAAAAATAATTTGTAGAGGTAATGCTGTTAAATAAAACCTGCACTTTTTATTAAAACATATCTATTACTTTGGATCTCTCCTAATTCTATCTTTACAGTCTCCTGAGGGAAACAATATTTTATTCTATTTTAGTACATAGGATGCAAGGAAGTTCAGAGATTCTGCTCCCCAATATTCATTGACAAAACATACTCAGCATAAAGAAAAGTGGATTGCCAAGACATAGGGTAAATTACCCTTATTAAAAATCCTCCTGGCATTTATTGTATCATCTGGATTACACAGGTGCATATCCATCTTCTCTCATATTTGGAAAATAAGAACTGCATTCCCCATTCAAATGCTTTTAACTTATTTACAGCTAGATCTGGAGACTTAATATTTATCATCACAAAGTATAAAGCCAAATGTCCTTTTTCTTCAGGAGCACCAAAGATTAACAGATTAGAATGTTTTCCACATGTCCATTTCACTGTCAAGAGAATATTAAAGAAGTTTTCCAGCTTCCGCAGCTCAGCCAGATGTCAATGGATCCCACAGTGAAACAAAATTGGCAGAGTAGCCTTCTCATGACCCCGGCATTGTTTTATCAAGGATCAGTTTAAAAGTATAAAGGGCCATTTCTTGCTGAGATCTGTAATGTTTTTCAGCCCTCCTCCCCTGCAATTACACAAAAGTGCTGACTTTGTTGAACTACTGATATGCAGTAGTATTTCTTATGACTTCTCTCACACTGTGCTGTAATTGCTGTTTGTGTTGGCACAAGAAAAGTACCATGTCTTGTTTCCACTGTACATTTCCGGACTCTGGTTTCAGTAACATCAGTGTATGATATTGTACTGGGCATATGTTTTGTTGTGTAAACATTAACTGGTAATTTACCCTGTCTATCTCCACAGTATGGCCTCTAATTACCAGAGGTTGAGGGGCTTCAGATGGACATTTTATAAAATATTTACAGTAGCTATACTGCTTCTTTCCTTTTCTTCATTGGTATCTGTGTTCTGAAAATCACTGCAAGGGAAAAAAATACAACATCAAAAAGCATAAAACAAAACTCAACAACAAAACCAAATGCATTCATTCTTGCACACCTCATTCTCTAGAGGAAGTAATGACTAGGTTCCCAATTAGTTAAGCAAAAGTTATGGCCATATGGCAGTAGACATTACAGTATAAGAAAGTATTAGATATTTCTGTTTTCTTTCAATTTAATTATTCCCTTTAAATCTTTCATAATGAAAAAAAAAATCATGTATTATTTCTGCCAGTACTTTCTTTCTTAAAATTCATTCTCACTAAATAGCCTTTGAATTTGCAAACAACTATGCACATGCATAATTTGATTCAAGACTCAAGCAAATGTATATAACAAATGCGACCCTAAGGTCTTGTTGGAAAATATAGCACTTACTGCAAAGATTCAGAACCAAGGAACAACTTCCCTTTAAAAGCTCTGGAGTATACGTTTAAGTCATTCATCTCTATAATTTCAAGGAAGTAGAACTTTACATTTTGTGCTAAAATATAACTTCTGGAGTAGAATTCCAGGATGGGATTAAACAATTAATTATTACAGCAATTTGACCAAAGAAGATGCAATTGAATAAGGCATCGTTTTGGACACCACAGGCAGCGTGAACTTTAATTCCAAATAAAGTATTCACCATAACACAGGAAACTTGAAAATAATAGTGTGACAGTTATTCAGCTTCTACTATTCTATTATAACTGGATCAATTTTGTCAAATTCATCACACTACAATACCTTATCACATTGCACTACCTCCAAAAGAATCTTCTCTTCCAATACCCTGGCTAATTAAATGGTAACATTAAGGTGGGAGGCCACAAAATGTAATCAGTCTTGCATTTTTTTTTCTCCTATTTGTAATAAAGTTCCTTTTTTAAAAAAGACAGTTGCAAATTGCTCATCCAATATATCTGCCAACAGTGAAGCCAGAACACTTCTTTTGTTTAAAAAGGCACTCAGCATCTTGTCTTTTGCTACAGATGCACATTTTATTGCCTTGCTAAGTCTAGTTTTATTCTATTCATTCAGTTTCTTCTTAAGAGGAAACGTTACTGCATCAAATCAAGAATTCTTACCTATTGCTGCAACTCTCAGTGCAAGCAAAATCTGTTATGAACACAAATCAGAGAAAAATCTTTCTTTCTGTAATTGTTTACTTTATTCATTTGAAAGGACTCTATGTTAAGCAAATCACATCATCTGCCTCTGACAATTTGCCATCATATAGCACTTGCACTAAACAACAAAGGAGAAAAAGAAACAGGAAAATATGCAAGCTGGCAAAAGTTATGGAGCATATAAAACTGTCATTCATTTCTCTTTAAAAATGATTTAAAAAGTTTTTATTTCTGAAAGCCTGGCTGTTTCTATTTGTACTGTAATATTTCAAAAGAAAAAAAAAGATAAATGACATTATTTGACTTGGGACTGGTTCAATGTTGCTTCTGCACAGCGCAGAAATAAAAGATTGTTATCATACTTTCATTACTGCATCAGCTTTGGTTTCTTTCTGAACTGAAGAGTCATCTTCCACTTATTCCACTTATGCAAGTGGTCACTTGTTCTCATACAGCTACAAAGATCCACCCAACACACTCATTTATTGTTCAGGAACCTCAGTCTGCCTGATCACAGTATTTCCAAATTTTCTTCACTTTACCTTAGGAAACACCCTGAGAGATTGTTTAAAGCCACTTGATGTATCTCAGCAATAGGAAGGAACTCTCTCTCCTTCATTGTTTGCTGGACGATAACAAAACCGATTCTGAGGAGCCATAAATATGCAAGAATGGCCAGAAGTTTAGTTCCACCCCCTCAGCACAGCTGTCTTCAGAGCTGCCCAAAAAGTAAGGAAGCATCACCCTGTAAACACTGTGCTTCCCTACTAGAGACACTGGAATTTGTGATTTCCCAGGTCTATTCCTGCCACGCAAACTCCTCTGACTCTTGGTTGGGTCTGAAAGAAAGGTTCTATGCAATGCCCTCTTTTTTAAGCAGAAAATAGAACAGACACACACACAAATAATAAAAGATAATGAAAAGAAACAGTCATTTCTAAGTGGGAAGCTTAGAATCACTGTAGTGATTCTGTCATTATTTTTCACTTGCTGTTAAACTTTAAGAAAAACTAATTCAGTCTAAAAGACAGGGAGAGTCATTTCCATTGAGCAGAAAAATACACATATCTAAAAGCCATTTATCTTATTGTAGCTAATGTATAGGGAGTCACAGCCTGACTGAAGTGCAATATGATTATAGGGAGAATTTCTAAAAACAAGTTAAGCAACTCTAATATAAATAATTTACTCTCAAAATACCATGCAAATTGAATGAGGAATTAAATCCTGAATAAAACCCTATTTTAAAAGGTACTGAAAATAACTGTATCCCCATCAAAATTTTGAAACATTTTTTTCAGAATTGTTTTAAAAATTATGTTGAAATATTTTATGCTATTTCTGTCACTGAACCACATTCCTCTTTAGTCTGCGGCATGTAAACTCAAAATAAAGAGAAAGTGAAAGGAATAACACTCTTACAGTTAGTCAAGAAGATGGCTAGCTGAAAACACAAAGCTAGATACACAACTACTGGTATACTTGAATGTTCTAGATTAGAAAGTATCTAAAACTATATATCCTAGAATGATCAATGTAAGTACATCTTAATCACAGGAACAAATGGGTGGTCTAACGAACATAAACCTTGTACTAATCTAGACATGTTTTAGATGACTGGTTTTTAAATGCAGACATTGATTTTTGTGGTGTATTTAAATTGGCATGTTAGTCATGTCGGTTATGAAGACTGGCCCACATTTTCCATATTCAGACCCTATGGTAAACTGCTCAGAGCTCTGCCAACCTTTTGCTAATCAAGCTGATATCCCATGGGACAAATACCTGTTCTGAACTGCAGCACTCTGGGAAAACTTAGCCAAAACGGTTCAGCTCTTCAGAACAACTTATACGAACACTTAAATGTATCAAGCTACTAAGTAGTGATGGATTCCTCAAGTTCTCATGCTTCCACACCTTGAATCAAAGACGTGTAATGTGGAGAGTTCCACCTTAGTTGTAGCGATAGATGCATGTATAGATATTTCTGGAAGATCTGGAACAGCTCTTCAATTAAATCCCCAGGGATGCCATCAGCACACTCAGAGCTGACCAGAACCTCTGAAATCTCAGCTCTGGAGACATCCTCCAGTAGCCACTAGGAATGAAAGCAAAAATCTCTCTTTTGTGCTGTTACTATACAGAAACTTGTGCTCTTTTGTGTCATATATATGTGACCAACAAACTAAATGGCATCGGGACAGGAAATGTGTGCAACTTTTGTCGCAGACCATGGCACAGCTTTGGCCTGGGCCAGGTAGTGCTCCACTGAACAATTTCTGGCATAACTGGAAACTAGTACCATTTAGGGACCATTCGTAGTTGGCAGTCTGGAAGTGCTGACCTTGTTTAGGAGGGTATGAATTTGATTTTATGGATGCAAGCTTTTCACATCAACTGGCCTTAGTGTGAGAGAGGGAAGGAGGTACTGAGACTGGGAACACTTTAAAGGAGTGATATAGCAGCTGTAGGAGTGTAAAGTCTATTCAGACCCGCATTCTCATATCTAAAATTGATGTGATAGCTGAAGAGATAGAAATTGATGAAGAAAAGCATGCTGTGGGAGGGGTGCTGAGAAGGCAGAATGGGATGGGCTTGCAAAGATGAAGCAGTTCTGAGGTAAGTCAGTTGTGTAACATACTTATTTGTGGAAATCTCATTTCATTTGCTGCAAAAGTTGGAAGGTGTGTGAGAGACGAACAAGACATCATAAAACCAAAAGAGACAAGATGACAGCTATGGAGAACTAGATTGTCTTTCTGTGAATGAGAGCGCCTAAGTGATGCAAATACTTAATTTTCCAGTCATCTTGATAATCTAGACTCTCATTTCCAGGACTTGAATTAAAAACTGTTGCAAAATAACAGTTAGCAGCTCAATTTCTGACTGCTACAGGCAGTCATCTCATGAAGCCTACAGCTAGCCGTGTAGTCTCATGTAAAAAAACCCCTCCAATACCACCTTTTTATGAATGCAATCCAATTGAGTCACAATAGAAATATGCATGGGGAATCTGACACCAGTGTGCCCTCACTATATTTTTTACGCATGCTACAGATCAGTGAGTACAGTTTTCTAGTGCTATATTTTCACAACTCCTAAAATACTAAATATTTATTTTAAATTGGGCTTAGTGTTTTGAAAACTATTTTATACTAATTTGTTCTATAAACACCTGAAAACCTTTTTTGAAAAGCCTTCTTACATTTCCAGCATTTGGAAGTAATTTGTTTCTAGTCCAAAAAAATGAATGTCTGTGTCTAACAGAAAGAGCTGGATTACTGCCCAGTCCACTTCAGAAATGGAGGACGCTGACTCTTAGCCATTTAAATCGTCAAGTTAAACAAGGCACAGTTGGGATGATAAAAGGAGGTCTGTAAAAAGACTATTGCTTTGGCCATGTGGACTTACAACTATCAAACAATGACTAGGAAAATAGTGAAAGAGAGGAAAAAATTAACCTAACTGCTGGGGAAATATTAGGATTAGGTGAATGTAGGAGCACAGTATCTGTCCACACCATTCTCCCTTCTTTTCAGTGTGCTGCCAGCAGGACATTTACTCTGCTTAAGCACTGACAGAGGCAAAGAATGGCAAAAAAGCATTTGCAAAGAACAAAGGAGAGGGGAGGTAGATACTAATAGTCTGTATAGAGATTATTCTCAAATATGTATGCCTTCTTTGCAAGCACAACTTTGCAAGCCTCTTATTAGCAGGCAAAAGGTGAAATATGATAGAATT
Organism: Psittacula echo; assembly: GCF_963264785.1. Classification (NCBI taxonomy): domain Eukaryota; kingdom Metazoa; phylum Chordata; class Aves; order Psittaciformes; family Psittacidae; genus Psittacula; species Psittacula echo. The sequence goes on along the minus strand of NC_137738.1, from coordinate 82,823,182 downwards.
GCCGTCTTGTAGTCTATTAATATTAATTCCTTTCCCTTTTACAAGGGAAATATATAGTTCTAGATATAACAACTAAAGAATGATGCAGCAGAACAGAATCTGATGAAGACTGAAGAATCATTTAAAGTAAATTCTCTGAATCTCTTTATCTTTGCATGGGAAGAAGTGCATTCACAAGAGGATAAAGACGCACAATAATGAAAGCAATTCTAGAACGCCTTTAGGTATTGGTCAACCAAATCAGTATGGCCTTAATGCTTCTAAATTTAATGACTCAGAAAATAAACAATGAAGCTGAAATTGGAATGTGCCACTGGCACTGAAGAATGAAATGTGCAAATTTATATTCCCACTTATAGCATCGAAACATAGAATGGAAAACATTCAAAATTTGATTAGGAAAGCTACAATAAAACAGCATCCCAAGAAAAAAGTATAAGTTTGCAAGGAGGATGCAAGCACAGAAAAAAGAGAAAAGGGCATAGAATATTTGGGCCAAATTCAACCTTTCTATAAATACACAGTTTCAATGTTATTAGTATAGACAATATTTTTGGATTTAAGATAGAAAATTAAACCACTTCAGGTTTTATTTCTCTAGTTGCTGCATTGATTTCTGCATCCATATTCCATTTAGACCTAGGGTGACACATCTATATGAACTTGCAGAGACATAAAGAAAAAGCCATTGATTATTTTATGGTTTAAAAATGTTTTAAAACATTTTCAGGTTTGATTATAAGCCAAAGGGAAGTTGTGTCTACTGCTGCAAGACAGCTCTAGTGAGGGAATTTGGAGAGGAGAATAATCTCTAACTGATGAAGGATTTCTTAGTCTGATTAGTATCCTGAAACAGACTTGGTGCTGAGGTTTGTTGGTTCAGTAACTAGGGTTAAATGCTTATGAAATTCAGTCATCATATTAGAACAATGTAGATTTCTGTTATGTGTTAATTGTTTACAAGGTACTAAGCTTCATCTAAATAGAAAACAAAACCCATAAAAAAAAATACAGGCTACTTATTGGTATATGTATGTAAATATATGCATGCAAATATACTATTTCAGTATACAGTAACAAATATATTTCCTTTCCTATCCTAAAAAGTTAAAAAAAATAAAAATCTTGAAACAAAGTCTGCTGTTTAAACTCTTTCTCTAGTAATATTTTAACAGTTGTAATACTGGCAATGAGGAATTTATTTGTGAACTATCAGGCTACCAAGGTTTTCTGAAGCATGAGGAGAAAGGTCAGAAACTTTCAGGTCCTCAGAAACTGCATAGTATGCACATCCTGCAAAAAGCAGCAGAAAGCAATACAATTAGGTTTGCTACTTCTCTTGTACTGATCTGAAAAAAAGAGCAGGAATGGTACTGCCTGTTCGTTTGCTTGCTTTCTTATTTTGCTAAAATTACAGGCAGGAACGTAAAACCAGTACCTATTAAAAAAAAAAAAAAAAAAAAAATGAGCAGAGAAAATACTGGAAAACATCTGTCAGATTTTCAGTATGAATGCCTATGTTTTCATTTTCTTCCCATATGTAGGTCTGATTTATTCATTTGTGCAGTATGCTTTTTCACTTACAGAAGTAACTTGCTGCTCACAGCAGCAATATTATTTGATAAAACTCAAGTGTTTTTCTACTTTCCTAAAGCACATACCCTCTTTTTATGTTTTCTTCACAGAAACCTTGCAGTCCGGTGCCTTTTCACAATTCACCTGACATTTTACCCCTAATTTATCTTCTTTCAAATACACAATTTTAACCACCTCTGTCTTTTTATCTTTCAATCTTAAATAATTCTATTCATGCTTTTCTTTCCTACTATCACATACACCTTCAGCTCAGACATCAGTGTCCCTGCCCATGGCAGGGAGGTTAGAACTAGATAGTCTTAAGGTCCTTTCCAACCCTAACTGAGATTCATCTTTTTAATTACTAGATTTATCTAAGTGCTAGGTTGTTTCTATGAGGAAAAGGGAATAAAAGGAAACAAAAACAGAAAAGCAAACTGACGTTTTCTAAGGAATTTTATGTTACTGAAGTAACATATTCAGAAGTATTGTTTACACTTTCAAACCTAGAAAATACCTGGTAAGTACCTAGGTTAAATCAGTTCCTAGAGAAATCCAAAAATAGAAAGTTCTGGGAAGAACCTTATTTGAAAGGACAGCCATGTTATAATAAATAATCTCTTGCTTTACCTAAAATTATATGTATTACCAAACTTCTTTTTGTAGAATATTACACAGATTTAGTAGCACAAGAAGTGCTAGCTATCCTGTTTCTCACAATGCAAATCTAAACTTTGAAAAGTTTAATCCTTACAAGTTACAGCAACTGCCCTTACCATGAGCATTATGGTATTACAAATTATTAATTTAAGCAGAAAACCCTGGGACCCACAGGCCAGTATTTCTACAACCCTACTGATGGATGCTTTCCAGCTTGAAGAAATTCTGTTTCATAACTCCATTTGTTTCCTGCCATTTTGCCAACTTTCCACTTATTACATGCCTCCACGCCTTAATATTAACTTCCAGTGCAGAACACTGTAAATTGTTTTCTGAAAAATCAAAGCATATGATGGCCACTGTATATCCTTTGTCTTCTTTGGCAGTGACCGCCTCAAAGAATTCCAGCAAAATACTGAAGCATGACCAGCCCTTCCTGAATCCCGTACAGCTATTCTCAGTCAAGCTGTTTTTTCTAACGTTTCCCTATCTGAACCTTGAAATTAGTTTCTGGAGATCTCTGTTAAGTCTTCCTCAGTTTCCTAGGAGATCTTTTTAAACAGCAGAGGAAAGTAAACGTGAGGTCTGCTGAAACCTTTCAATTTCTATGCATTTCTCAAAATAGGAATTCAAAATTATTAACTTTTTTTCAGGATCCCAATATACAGTGCTTCATACGGCAAGTCTTTCCTATCCTCACACTGTGCTACATAAATTCATCAGCATGCCAGGCTGTGCAGGGGAAAGGAAATAGACTGTTGCAGAACTCAGATAATTTGATTGGGCATGTATGTGTTTTGACCACCTGCCCACTCATATACCTTAGCTTTTTTAATCTCAAAATTATATTCTATTTGAAACTTAAAATCTATTCAGTTTCTAAATTTCAATTTCAAAAATAAAGATTAAATCCAGACTTCATAAATATAATTTGTACTTTTCCTATATTCTTCCTCAGTAGATTTCATTAGCCTTTCACAAACTCAAAGAGATTAGTCATATATTCCTGTTTTACAAATAAAAAGTTGAAGAAAAGTCATGTACACAGTGACATGCCAAATCGGGAAAAGACAAGCCAAGATATTATAGTTCCTGCCTCCTGTACCTCATTAATTTCATACAGTGCCTCCCTACTGGCCTAAAAAAACGTGTCTGTAGTACAAGCTCAAAATTTTAACTAACCTATCATGACTATTTTTCATTCTGTTAAGAAATTGTTTAGATGTAAATAATTCCACTGCCAGGCAGTGGGTACCCCAGGATGCTGCTGATAATAAAAGAAAATCCTAGTGGTATTTAAGGTATTATTCAAGCAAGAACTCTGTCAGCCCACTACATACAAATTCATTTCCTCAGTTACTATATAATTCCCCAAAACCAGTATTTTCTGATTTGTGTAGCAACAGAAAAATATGGCTAGACTGCCTTCCTCAGCTAAAAAGTTAATATTCACTGTTAGATGAGAAATTACTAGATCGAGTCTAGCACAACGACTACATGCAAGGCTTCACACTTTTCGTGGTTGTTTATCTATCTTCTCTACCTCATAACAGAAGAGTCAAATTATTCTACTACACAGTAGCTCTGAATGATTGTGCTTTGCAGGGAATTAAAAAGAGAGCATTTCTCACAAATAAAGAATGATAAGGTGTCTTTTTTTTTTTTTTTCTTCCTTGATATCATCTTGAAATTTCAATTTTAGGTTGCTAATGAGTTAGACAGGAGTTGAGATGTATAAGCAAATTTATGATCCTACCAATGGTCATTAGGAAGAAGTTGCTGAGCTGCTAGTGATGAACATCACAGTAGTCAATGATAGATAAAGCTGGAACACAGGACATTTTATATCTTTATTCAATGCCAGTGCATACACTTTGTTGTTGGTTAAACATAGACTGCAGGCAGATAAATGCAATGCTGAACTTAATAACATGTAAATGTGCTGACATATAAAGTCATCATGTTGGAGGATCAAAGTTTCATAAAATTGTACTGTTGCTTCTTTTTAAATCAAGAAATAAAACTGTGACTGTATACGTGTTTGTATGTATAACTCAGTAAAAAGGTAACAAATCACCAACAGAAAACTTGTTAACAGTTTATATGTGATTACTATACACGTGACTTGTATACACATGTATTTGCCTTCACATTCAACCTGCCACCACTGCTGTCCATACCTTCATGTTATTGTGAACTCTATTCCTGCAACACAATGATCCTTGTGAGTTAACAAACCATGAACTTCAGCAACTATGTTCAGCTTCCTTTCCTGGTTCTGGCACTTAAAACTTAGCCATATCTACATTGAGTGCCTTTGTGTGAACCTAGTCCTTACTACATAAGCAAATTGGATTCACAAAAATATGCAAGTTAATTATTCTCTCCAGCATGCATCAAAGGAACTAGAACCTATTCAGTTTAGCAATCAAAGGAAGGGGTCATCAACCAGCCATTTCTATCCATATTAAAAAAAAAAAAAAAAAAGTTGTAATTGATCTTTAAAATTCAAGGATCTTATAGACATTAATGAAATATCATTAAATATCTCAAACTTTCTGTAAGGTGGTATATTTTAATGTTTGCAATGGAAAACCTATATTCACAAATTTTAATTTTGCAGTGTGAACCTTGAAAGTTTAATTGGACGCTTGCTAAATTCTGTTCTGGTTCTAAGGTGTGAATTTTATTTCAAAATTCCCATATTCTGGAAAGCACTAATTAAAAGTAATTTCATGTGGCAAATCATCAATCTCATTCATCTCATTGTATCCAATAAGGTGGAAATGATTACACAAGTTGGTAAAATCCTTGCTTCCTGTAAGTCGTTAGTTTTAGGCTTGTTTTCTCTAAGTTAGGATTTGATACCAGTAGTGTAGGGATCAGTTTATATTAATGAATTATGATAGTGACTTCAATTTGATAAAGTTATATGGGATTACCATGCAATTGTTTCATTCATGGAGGCATCAATGCCGGTCAAAACTCCTCTTTGCCTCTTAGCATATTTCTTCTCATGTTCAGGTATGTGCTATGAAAACAGACAAAGCTATTTCTGGCAAATAGACAAGCTATGCAAGAAAAGAGTTCTGTATCACTTTCATTAAAACCTTCCCCTTTCTTACCCGTTCTTTACATACTACAGGAGTCAATTGCCAAGGTAAAACTGAAACCTCCTTAGATAAATGGTCTACCTTATTGGGGCCCCTCCAGCACAGAAGTTTCCTGAACCATCTTTTTACCCTTCCTTGGAGGTCTGTAACAATTTCCTATAAATGTTTTACTACTCCTTTTAGTTACATTTTGTGATTGTCACATTAGCTAACCCACATATGTAATTTTACTCAAAATACCACAGCCTCTAACTAGATCACCACATCACTTCCCATCTTCTGAATTTATCCCTTTTTTAAATTGTATACTCTAATATTTTTATATTAAATCATTTAACTAAGATCCAGATGTGTTTCTACTTGAAATGTTTACTATTTTGTTCTGAAGCATCATTTCATTTCCTCACATTTTAACTCAGATTCTCTTCATAAAAGAAAGTGAATATCCTTTCTCTGGGCAATGTTTTCTATTATTCACTTCAACAACTTAAAAAATTACTTACCCTTTAAAAGCTGGCTAATCTCTCTCCCATCTTTCACTACCTATCCTTTTGCTAAAACAACACACATAAAACTGAATACTAAAATTACAAGGCTACTTCCCTGCTAATTTCTTACACAGATATGGCCTGTCAGTTCTAGATGACTTTGGATCAGCCCCAAACAAAAGAAAGTATTCTGGGTAGTATAATCCTGCACGGAACAGTGTGATCTGTGTAAAAAATCACTTACTGAATCACCAGCACCTCTTTCCACTCTTAGGAGATCTCCTGTTGAAGCAATGCCTGAATTAGTGCAGAGTGATTTGTGGCTTTCCAGCTGTCATTCATTACTTCTTAGGAAATACAATACACAATACAATAGTACTCAGCCTGAAGTTGTAGTCTGCAGTGTCTTAGGAACAGTGCATTTTGCCTGCTAAACTTGTTTTCAAACAAGAATTGTAGCCCATTATTTCTATAACCCCCTCAAACACATTTCATTCCTGGTGAAATACTGTGTTGGTTGCACAGACCCATAAAGGAGGAAGGGCAAGGAATTGCTTCTGTTAAGAGTCTGGTCTATGAAACAAATGACTGAGTTGAAGACAAGGGGGTTTGCTCCAGTACTTTGCCATTCATGCATCTTTGGCAGAGAGAAAAGTACTGGCAAGCCTGACAGCAGGGGCTAGAAGTGACCTTTTGTGATCTACTCTGATCTACTGGCTTTGGCACTTTGCCATCTGTCTGACTTGTAAAAGTTGCCCTGTTTTACAAAGAGTATTGCTTAGCTATAATTCACCACTAGAGCTGCCTTGTTTCTTTGACCAGAGACAGGAGAGGATGTTGTGAGTTGCGGGTCCCATCTGAGGATCGAAGAGCCTAGGGACCTACCTTCAGAGCAAGCCAAGGAGCTGCTTGAACAAAGCCAGTCAGAGAGACTGTGTAATGCCTGCTTCATCAAGGACTTTTGGCAAAATCTATGACAAGTTCAGCTCAGCCAAAACCACCCCACCTTAGACATGCACTGTAGCAGAACCTGTGCACACAAGAAAGTTTTCTGATGGGTCTCAGGCACCCCTGGCTTTCAAGAAAACTGAGAAGCTGGATAGGGTTTTTTTTAGATCTATTGCTCTCTTGAATTTACACGTTAATTAGCCTGAACTGCACATTAATTGCCTAAGAGCTTTTTCTCCTTTAATTCTCACACAGTTGATTTAAGAAGTATAAAGATAGGAGGAGGTAAATATGAGAAAATAATCATAACAAATACTGGGGTTAACAAAGCGTAGCCATTGTTCATTGTTTAGTAGGCACCATGACAGCAATTCTTTTAAGGAAGGATTTGAAAAACAATGCTTCAAGTATTTTTATGATGAACTCCTCCCATGCTCAGGGGTTTTCATGCTTTTAGCTATTACATCTGAAACTGAATCTAACTGTGAAATTAGCAATTAATTTATCCCATGGTACATATACACATATTTGCAACAGTAAAAGTGAGTAAGGGTGAATACTGAGCAGTGTGAGTAAAAGTTTGAACCTTTTGACAACATTTTGTCATTCACTATTTAATCAAATACCTGCAGACTCCCACACTGAAACTTCCCATTTCTTCTTGTGGCTTATATCACTAATGCTGTTAACACTCTGCTGTTACTTTTAAACAACATACATCGAACAAAAGGAAGCTGACCTTAAAAATGGCTGCTTGAATTGCTAGGAAGCAGAGTGTGCCATTAAGTATAAAATAGAACAGTAAAGGCCTACAATTTGTAAACAGCTTTTGATTCTGTAACATTTAGTAAAAACAGGTCTCCTTAGGAACGCATACACATTAAGACATTTTTCAAGACTGTACCTTTACAAAAACTACATTAGAACTCACAGTTTCTTGTACTGTGTCCTATTCTTAAAAATAGGCAAACACAAAGGGAAAAATATCTCTTATGGAAATTAATTATTTCTGATTATTTAGCCACAGATTTGAAAGAAGATTAAATATGAGATACAGTGTTGCTAATCTTACTTGGAAGACATAACTGACCGAAAAGCATAGAGAGGACATGTTAACAGTGCTAAAATTATCTAGAACACTCTGTTTATGTACAAAATTACCAATAATTTAAATTTATCCATCTGAAATCAATTATTCATTTTTCTATTTTATATTTAGAAACCTCTGCAAAACAGAAATTTTAGTTTAGTGAACAAAAAGCATACAGATGTTCCTAAGAAAAGTGGAACCTGAGACATGAGAAAAAGAATATATTTTATGTCCCTCTTTCATCCAAAATCAATGGAACATAATAACTGTTTCTTAGTGACTTGTATGGAATTGGAGGTAATAAATAGATAAGGACTGAAATTTTCTGATAAAACTGCAGTAATACCTGTAGACAATCTGATGTACAAGCAATACTTTCTGAAAGTTTAGTGAGTGCATTTTTCCGCTTCTAACGATTTCTTTAAGGGTGAGGTTTTTTTTTAAATTGTGCCTTTGAATTAAACTATGACTACTAGTATCATATCTGTAAAATGACAGCCTGAGTTACCTGTATGGCTGTGAGGATATTGGCTAATGCCTGGCCGTATGTGTCATGACAGTGAACAGCAAGAGCACGCAAAGGAATTTCTTTCATAACAGCTTCCAGCATTCTTTTCATGCTTCCAGGAGTACCCACACCAATTGTATCCCCCAGGGAGATTTCATAACATCCCATACTGTACAGCCGCTTAGATACCTGATTAGAAACACAGAAACACAAAGAGGCAGAGACAAAAAAATATAAAATAGGATTGAGAACATGCATTAAAAGCGACAAAGTTCTGTAAAGGTTTCAAGTTTTGATCCACGAAAATGGACTTATGTATCAGAAACCCTCTATTCATTCTTGAAAATTGTCACCCAAAAAGAACATCCCATAGATCCTCTCATTTTAAATTTATAGTTCTCCTTCTATATGTGGAATGACCAACCAAGCCAAAGTCATCAAAAACTTGCTTTTTGACTCTCCCGCATAATCCAAATAAGCAAGATTTTACACTATGAATTAAGTTTCTGTCAAGTCCTTTCCCAGCATATTCCTCTCTCTGGCAATTTCCCAGCTGTTCGGTTTTCTTTGTGTACTTTTCAGCTTACAGGTCGTGCAGGGTAAACACCTGTGCTTTTGTTTGCTTATTACATGGGGCCAAGCACATGGCTGAACTAAGACAATAAATAATTAACAAGAAGCCTGATTCTGCTTTTTCTTGGCACTGAAAACATCAGTGAAAACTAAGGTTTTAACATGCTGTAGTTAATATTAATTTTGCTTGCTTTTCATAAATCAACCATTAAAATACTAACAGAGCAAATCTGCAACTTGATTAACATTCTAGTCTTTAAGTTTTAAAATTTTACTTAATACCAAAAAAACCCATATAGAAATACTTCTTATTTGTGCAGGTAGAGCCCTAAATGTTTCAAGAATTACATCATTGAGGAGTTCTTTGCATGAGTAAAAGATTTGAGGTCTGGCTCCATAATATTTTTATTGAGAGATACACATTCAAAAGCACAGAATCATGTTTGCAAAAAAATATTGCTTTAGAAACAAGGAATTTTGAAATGTAGGATCTTTGCACCTTACTTTTGTTAAATTTATTTGGAAAGGGTTTCATCTTATTTTCAGTTGCTGCATATGTTTATTCCCTTTAGGATTCCCCACTGCGTACCAGTGATCCCAAAAGGCCACTACAATGGAACAGAATCCC